>NC_088979.1:45531596-46834417 GCF_963932015.1 Anas acuta
ACGGTCGATGTACTTGGGCTTAACTGTCTTATAACCAGAGATCCAATGCAGCTTGCTAGAGTTACAGGAAAATCAATCTCTGCTGTAGTTTTCACTGCAGTAAAAAGGACTTTTTTTATTATTATTTATTTTTAACTTTACAAGGAGATGGGACTAAGGTGCTGTTTATTCCCAAACCGTTTCCTTAAACATAGGTACACAGGTGTCTATCCCTTCCTCTTCCTGAATCAAAGGACAGACAACCTTGAGACTGAGGTCACTTGCATGACCTTATTTTGTGCTTTTGAATGGAAACATTTTTCTTTTGCTTATATTTTGGACATGCAGCCAATACCACATTTCACAGAACAGTCAACAAGTTTTACACAGGACATTGCATAGCTTAAGGGTAAAAAAAATGTCATACAAGGTTCAGGAAAGGTCATATCTATTAATTAATGTATGTGTAGTTTGAAATCAGAAGATGGTCTTGCAGTTCACTGTTGCAAGTGTTTGATTAGTATTTATTCCTTTTTTAACAGCAAGTATCTTTCCCAAATATTGATTTAGCCAGGTAGAATGATGTGATGTCTCTGGAAACAGGAATCAGGAATTCAGTGAGTTGAAAGGCACTGGGAATGCTTCCTGATCTAAATTTCCTGAAATCACTGTCACAGAGTATATTATCTAATTGTAGCATAACTGCTGCCAAGTTATCCTTTAATTACACTACTAGCACTAAAGAAAGAGATCTGACCTTGTATATTCTGATGACACTTCATTACTCTTCTACTGTTCGTTTTTACCTGCAGGTATGATTCCTTCTGTATATTAAAATGGAGTGAATATCTTATTTAATTTGCAGGCATTTATACACAAAAATAAAGTCGCATGAGTAGCTTTTGATACTCCTTGAATCAGTGCATCATTTTTCCATCCCATATCTCAAATTAATTTCACCTGAAGAAGGATGAAAAAAGCAAGTGGCCTGAAGTCTCCTTGGAATTAGAATTCCACGCCCCTACTCCTTCCCCCTCCAGCATATTATAGTGAATTTTCTGGGTAATCATTGACCAAATTCTGAGCTGAAATGAAAACAAATCAAATGTGTGCATGTTTCTTAAGTTTTACTGCAAATATTTTCCAGTTGCCTTGGTGGGCCAACATCATCTTGGGTTTAACTACACCAAAGAGAAGTTCTATGAAGGAACAAATTGACTTGTTAATTTTTAACAGAGTGCTAAAGGAAATTCTGATGGAATTTTGAAACCCCATCCCCTTTCTTTCAAAAATAAAAAAAAAGATATGTATTTATACAGAAAGAATATTAAAGTGTCACCTAGCTAGTAAACTGAATATTGGTGTGACATTGGGCATATATGTGCTAGTATAGTCTTAAAGTGTTTGGAGAACGTATACATATTACTGAAGGTTTGTTGTTGTTGTTGTTTTGGCACTGTCACTTGATATCTGGATTGCAACAAACACTTCTTTTATTACTGACAAATAGAAAGCATGTGTTTGGCATTATTTATTGTTTTCTGCGGAGCATGTGTCAAGATCTGAAAGTGTGTGTTTCACTAGTCACGTACTTAGTTTAGATGTTATAATTAAGTTCCTAATATCTGGCATGGTAAGCAGTCAGCGGGATTTGATTTCACAGTTTAGGAGACTGACTTGACACCTCTGGAAGCTGAGGAGGAGACACTCAGCAGCACACTGAGATAAATACCATCACTTTCTTGATGTTTCAAACCACATTTTCCAAAGCAGTCTTTAATTCTCATCCTTCCATATCTGAGTGCAGGAACAGAAACTATCCATCAGTAACCTCACTTGGCTAGAACTGCATTTCAAGCACACAAAATTAGGGGAGTTTTTGGAAATATTTTTATGTATGTGCATTGCTATTGTTGCTAGGTTGTTTTGTGGTAGTTTTTGTTGTTCTTGCTGTTTGTTTTGTAAAGAATGTGAAAAAGATTTCAAAACTTTATACACTCTTTCCACCTGAAATGGTCATTTCAACATTTTTTCCTTCTGATTCTGAAATTCCTTGAAGGGCTGGGAAAACAAGAATTTGTATTCCATAGGAAATTTTCATGATTCAAAATTATTTCACCTTTGCATTGGAATGAAAACAAATTGTGTTGGAGTTGTGAAAAAATGTTTCTAAGTTTCATTGTTTCATTTTTCATTTCATTTCATTTCATTTCATTTCATATCATGCAAGTAAGTATACTTTTACAAAATACATTTATTTTCAGATTTATTTTTTTTCTACAGAAATATCCTTTCACAAAAAATTAAACTTCAGAAGCATTGCATTACAAAAAAAAAAAAAAAAAAAAAAAAAAAAAGAATATGGGCCAGTAGCCTGGCACAGCCTGTCTCTAAAAAGACAGCTTGTAGCTAAACTGACAGCTGGAATGAACCAAAACTGCTCAAGGAGCATTATAAGCAGTGTGGATCATTGCAAACTAGTGCTAGTCTGTGTCCATTGACAAAGACCCTTGAAAGCTTCCCTTTCTTGATGAAGAGCAACCTACGTGAAGTCAGAATATTTGATGGTTTGTGTTAAAAACAGTAACAACAGCAGTACAAGTCTTGGAAGAACTGTAGCCCGGTATCAAGTGATAATGCTTTCTTTAAAGTAGTTTTTGTTTGTTTGTTTGTTTGTTTTGATTTTGAGTGGCAGCTGCGATTTCAACATTCAAAACAATGTGCTTGTGGCTATTATCTTTCAAAACATTTTAAGAATATGTGTCCATAGCCTATACTTCAAAAGGAAATACTCTGGGCATATGAATAAGTTATACTATATTGTTGTGCAATAGGTAAGAATCAGGCAACATTTTTCCAAATCAAAATAGGGAACTATTACCTATTTACCTGAAACTGGAAGCCATGGAGTTTTGCAGCAGAGCGTTCTCACTTTTCTTAGAAGTGCATTGAGAGTACAAGGCATTGAGATCAAATGATAAGGTAGATCAGTAATGTGATAAAATCCTTTCTCTGTCTCCTGCTTCCAGTTGCAGTACTTTTTGAAGCATGAGTGAGTTTTGCCCACTCTTTGCAGTTTTTGCTCATGATAGCCATGGCATTACTTTATCCTCTAATTCTTAATTTTGCTATTTTTTCTATTAAAAAAATAAATAGGTAAGAGAATCTGATATCAAAAAGTTAAATAGCTAATTTATCACATATATATATATACATATATATATATATATATATATATATATCTGAGTGAATTTTCTGATCACTATGAGCTCAAGTAGAATTGCAGCAACACCCATGTGAAAAGATGGGCGATGTTCCTTCAATCACTGAGTTATTCTGGATAAACCATTTTATACACAGATCCAAGGCTGAGAGAAGATTTGGTACTCCTCCAAGGCAAGCTAGGAAAACCACACCACATATAAGCAGATGATGTCATAACCAAAGAGCATTCAGCAGAGATGATCTGTGGGCATCATGTGCAGATGGCACTATGTGACACTTTGAGACAAGCTCTGAATGGATTAAAAGCCTTAGTCTACATTTCATCAAGAGATGTGATCTTAAGACAAAGTACATTGCAAAGGGTTATTTGTTCATGCCATAGACATAACAGAATCTTGCAGAAACATCCTATTTGCAGGTAATTACTTTTATACATTACTATTAATGACCATTGATTTTTTAGCAAGTTTAGTAAAATTACTGTGACCATCTGCTAGGATTTTTCAAAAGGAGTCAGAAAAAGCTCAAAATATTTGAACACTCCAAACAGGACATTTTTCCTTTAAATATTTGGGGTTTTATCAGTCACATTAACATTTTCCAGCCACTCTCATTCCTGGTGCCCCTGGTTTAAGGTGTTCAGTTATCTGAATTAGCAGGGCTTGTACAGGTGTGACTGAGGGCAATAATTAGCCCATTCATTCCACAATCTGTGCTTCTTTGAGGATCCCTGGGGAACATATTACTGGCAGTGGGTATTTGTAGCACTTAGTAGTTTCATGTTCAAAGCTGAATACAATATCTTACTGTGTAAATCTCATAGGATTAACACTTTGATTAAATCTGAGAATGGACACGCTTGCCCAGGAAGTATGGGGAAGGGTTTGCTTTGTGCCTGCCTGCACTTTGTAAACCTAAAGAATGATTTTTTTTAGGTAGCTGGTTGATCTGATAGGTACAAACTATTAGCCCCTTACCCAGCAACATGCCACTGGATCCATCTAAGATCTGAAACTTAGGAAAGGTGAACACTCCACAGAATTTAACAAAATGTAGATAAATCCTTTATTTTTCACATCTGCCTTTGGCTACGTTGCTGTTCCAGGTGAAGGGAGTTCTGCCTGAGGAAAGACAGTAGAATTTCATGCACTACATGCTGCCAAACCAGAGATGTTGGCCAGAAATATTTTGGCAAGTGGATTACTTATCACAATCCAAAAGATGTTAAAATTCAGCGAAGTTATAACACAGTGGCTGTTAAGTACAGAGTCTGACTTTTTTAGAGTGACATTATAAGACCTCCATTTCAATGTTTAAAAATTCCTGTCACACACAGCCTTATCAGATGGCCTTATTTACTTTCAGCTACAGGTATCTTTATTCATACTGATTAAGATGGGTGTCAATACCTACGGAAAAGAACTTCATTAATTTCTATGAGCCACAATATATAATTTAAGCTGGGCAAAGCAGTCTGGGCTAGGGATTCAGAACCATTTAGCACTGGATTAATTGCTCCAACTGCAGTTGATGGGAATTTTAGAACTCTTGAAAATCTCATTTTATCTGTTATTTTGATATCCAACTCTTAAATTTACTTGCCATTTTTAGAGTTCTACTTCAGCTAGTTAGTTTCCAGATTCAAAATGTATTTTTTTGAGAAAAAAAGAAAAAAAAAAAGATGTCCCCTTTCTTATGAATTTATGTATAGTCCTTTGATTCTTCTACAGTGAGGAATCCGAATACAGATTTAATCATACAGCTTTCCCATATCTGGAGACCCTTGTGTCTAATAAAGATTGTGCTCTAGGATCTGACATGTTTTCATGAAGTAAGGATATCAAATTTCAGCCAGTATCTTCTAAAATGAGAGAAAAAGCATATCTGAGACAGGGAGGAAAACATGCCTGCAATTCCCTAGGAAACCAGACTAAGAAAAAGCATTTAGGGAAGATGGGATACATTCAAAATGATATAAAAGATATTTGACCTAATCCAGGACTTTTTAATTACATATGGACCTAGTGAGTGCTTCTGAGTTCTGCAGATGGCTGATATGCAGTGCTAGACACCTGCACAGAACAATAGCAGGAGAGGCTCAAAGACATTGTGTAAGGAATAACGTGATGTCCTCTGTCCAGCCAGTGAGTCATTTTTCCTCCAGGCCCCATGCTGTAGGTCTCTGTAGCACTCTATTGCTTGTGTTTTCCATAGCTGCCCCAAGCACCTGTTTTTACAAACCCTGAATGTTTCCTTTCAGTGAAGCAGAACCATAGCAAATTTCAGAATAAAAGGATATTCTCTGTAAGTGAAAAAAATATTTAAAAAAATTAAAAAAAAATCAAATTAAGTTAAACATTTGTTGTCCATTGAATTTCTAGTAACCAATTCCATATACAGACCCCCGGCCTCACTCAGCTTCGTGCTTCCTGACTGTGCTCAGAGCTTGCCTTTCATATTTCTTGTGATCAGCTTTGGGGAATCCAGCCCATGGCTTCAACTGCCACTGCCAGTTTGCTGATTTTGTTTCTTACAGATTTCATGTGAGATATTACTCATCAATATGACTAGTCAAGTGATTTAACAAGTGAAGTATCATCCAATGAACACACACTTGTACTTCAGCCTAAGACAGCTGTCAGGGACAGCAACAGCTGCTAGTTCAAGAAAAGAGTGGAAACATTTCTTTGTTAAATCAGAGCATATCCAGCAAAATCTGTCTTAAATGAAAATGACTGACTACAGCAACACATCAAATAATTCTAGTGGAAGTCTAGGGGTTGTCTAGGAGTTTTACAATTACAGAAATCTGCTCTAAGAGGAAAGTTGTAAAGAAAGGGAGAATTGATTCTCTTTTATTTAATTTTCCATTATTTACGCGTTGTTCAATGAGTGTTTTTTTGTTTGTTTGTTTGTTTGTTTGTTTTTTCCCTGTTGGAATAACAAAACAACATATTATCTATCATTATTATTTAACAATTCTACATCCAAAAAAAACACCATCATGGATGGCTATCATGGCTACAAATAGAGTAATGCTAGTTCATTCATTTGTTTTTCACACAGTAAAATTTTAAAATAAATAATAACATGTTTTATTCAGAATTGTCCACCCCCAGAAGTAATAATTATTGATGTCTTACAAAATACAGTTCTTTAAAAAACTGAGGTTCATGGATCATCAGTGATTCACAAGTGCAGTTCCATTTGTTTTATTTATTCTATGTTGTCATACAGGAGCTAGGTGTATTCAATAAACTTGAAAGATCCTCATGTTTTCTGAAATTGTAAAGCTATTCAAAACCTGATTTTAAACTGACTTAGTTTTGCAGTGGTTGAAAAGTGTACAGCCAGTGCTTTTACCCTCTGAATATTAATAATCTGCTTCCTCACATGCTATCATTCTTGACACATTGAATGATGCCTATCCAATGACATCTAGAAAGATTACTTTTTCATATTGAAAAGAAGTATTTGCATGTTTGTGGATATTTTTCCATCCTATACAATATTTTATAGTGTTAGAAGTGTGCTAATGTTTACTAAAAAGGAAGAAGAATTGCTTGAATGAAACACTTGTCATGGAAAACATCATTTTTTCTTGCCAGAAGAGATATGTTTCTTGCTTTCTAGGAAGGTCTAGGTTCTATACCTTATAAAAGATGTTATGTCATGACAACACTGTGAAGAAACTGGGGATCTTTCCTGTAGTTATATGTATTCTCCACCAGAAGGTATGTTTTCTCTTGATATTTTTAGGTCTGTTCTGATTTTGCAATTTATTCCCCTTAGTAGATTAGTTGATATGTCTTACAAAAAGACATTTCTGCCATGTTTCTCTTTGAACAAAGAAGGAAGTGAATATGAGTTTATTCTCTGAAAAGTAAATTGGGAAAGAGCCCTCCATAAGAGGAGTAATTGTCTAAATTAGTTGTGAAACTCAGTGCTAAAGAGAATAGATGCCTTTTAAAAATAAGATTAATGTGTTAATAAACTGTTTCTATTATGTTTTCAATATAAAGATGCCTGTTATAATGGTCTTTCTTCTATTCAGTTATCAAACTTCAGTTGGTATATGTGAAAATAATACATCCCAAAGTGAATCAGCCCTGAAATGGTAATTCTTTGCCATAATGAACAAACTGTCTAGCTATTTGTCCATCAGAAAAGGACCTGGGCATGCTGGTCAACAGCTGGCTGAACATGAGCCAGCAGTATGCCCAGATGGCCAATAAGGCCAGTAGCATCCTGGCCTGCATCAGAAACAGTGTGGCCAGCAGGACTAGGGAGTAAATTGTCTCTTTGTACATGGATCTAGTGGGTGGCATCCTTGCTTGTGGCAGGGGGGTTGGAACTAGATGATCTTTGAGGTCCCTTCTAACCCAAACCATTCTATGATTCTAAAGACATAAAGTCAAGATTTCAATAAAAACAAAATGAGATAATTTAATTATATTTTCTAAGTGATGCATGCATAATAGTGTCATAAACTAGCACAAAGTTTACAGCCTCTGTGACTGTAACATGTAAGATGTATAAATATACATAACCAGAATCCAAAAACTCAACACTATTTCTCAGGGAAACATACACCACAGCTTATTATATGACAAGACTACTTTTTATTCATGACAACAAACAGACAAGGTCTGTATCATGAAAGATGAAATTTCTAAACCTTTCTAAGGTTTGGGAGGTATAGGCCAATGGTAGTATTATTGTCTCAGAAAAGGAGATGATGTGGAAAAAAAAAAAAGAAAGAATAAAATACAAGTAAAATCCTATTTTAGTTTTGGTTTATTCTTACATTGCTGTTTTATTGTGTAATGCATGCTCTAGTAGGTAAATTCTGATGTTACCTTCCCAAATGTAATCATGGCCCATTTTATTCCCACTGGCAGGACTGATGAGCATAGATGGCTAAATGAAGAAGAAAATAGTGAACTATTTCTTCCTAGGGAATAATAAACAAAACAAACAAATAAATAAAAATTAACCAGTTAGAATTCATTTCAATGTATTGTGATGCTTTGCAGCTTGGGTTCCTCACTTGCATGGAAACTACACCGATGTAAGTGCTTTGACGTATTCTGAGTTATCAGCATGGAAAGGAAAACATATCAGATCCTAGTTGAAATGACTACTTTTTCTGTTTCATATTTTGAACAAAATTCCTTCATTAAGATAGAATTAACTTGCTTACAAATTTTGTCCAGTAATTTCGTCTTCTATCATTAAAAGAAATCTTCATTAATAGATGAAAATGTGATTTTTTTTCTTTTTCTTCTCCTTTTTCCTCTTCCTCTTCCTCTTCCTCTTCTTCCCCTTCTTCTTCTTCTTCTTCTTCTTCTGCTTCTGCTTCTGCTTCTTCAAGTTTATGACATTGATTTGTGAGAACAGAGAAGAAAAGTATCAAAGAGGCCCATGGATATATTTGTTTATTTATTAGCCAACACAGAAAAGATTTGTGTACAAGGTAGGGTACTGCTGTGATAACGCTAAGGATAAATAACTGGATTCTGCACCACTATCACATGACAGAAACCAAGCATGACACTGTATGGCTCTGATACAGGGCTACAAGTTCCTTCCCCTTCCCCTTCCCCTATCACATGACAGAAACCAAGCATGACACTGTATGGCTCTGATACAGGGCTACAAGTTCCTTCCCCTTCCCCTTCCCCTTCCCCTTCCCCTTCCCCTTCCCCTTCCCCTTCCCCTTCCCCTTCCCCTTCCCCTTCCCCTTCCCCTTCCCCTTCCCCTTCCCCTTCCCCTTCCCCTTCCCCTTCCCCTTCCCCTTCCCCTTCCCCTTCCCCTTCCCCTTCCCCTTCCCCTTCCCCTTCCCCTACCCCTTCCCCTTCCCCTCCCCCTCCCCCTCCCCCTCCCTCTTCCCCTTCCCTTCTCCCAGAGTAAAAAGATGAGAAAGTGGAAAGTCAAGTTTAATAAAGAGAGAAGAAAAAAAAAACATGAAAATAAAATCTCAGTTGGAAAGAAAATACACAGCCAGCAGCTGAAACAGTAATTTCTGAAAATCATCATGAGAATTTAGCCAGAATATAAAATGAACATGCATGTTTTTTTTAGAAAGAGGACTGCTAGAGAGGTTTTACAGATGTGTTTTTATTACTCTCTCTTTAACTAAGATATCATCTTCAGTAAAAGGCAAGCTCTATAACTGAAGAATAACTACAAAGTTACTTCCTTTTCACAGATATTTTCTATCTGACATGAGTGTTTCAGACATGAATGGGAGCACAGGGGCTCAGCCCCACTTACTACCTGACCTAACTCATGTTTTGTTTTTTTCCCTGTACCCCACTTGTCTGTGGCAAACAAAAGACAAAACAATTGCCTACACTCATCTTTCCTAAAGATCAAATATAACACATCACTTTTCGCTTTCCTCTCTTTCCTTTATTCACACATTAATTTTCCTTTCTAATCTATGACAATCTCTTGCACATTACTAATCGCATAGTCTTCATTTAATTTCTTTTTTTTTTTTTTTTCATTACATATATAGTAACCATGTAGTGCCTCAATTACGAATACAGTTGTGATGACCTCCATAATCAATAGTAAGAGTGGGGGCAGAAGTCTCACTGTGGAGTCTTGAATTACTCTCTGGAGCTCTCTTTACGGTTACAATGAAGGGAGCTGTGGATCATCCTATGTAATCAAGCACTGAAAGATGGGTTTGAGAGAATGAGCTTTGGTGCCTTTGTAAGCACTGAAATCACAGGGAATGAAGGTTACATCATTTCTCTTTAGGGTGGAATACATTGGCCCATGTGGTATCCCAATGTGAGGACTGACAAGGGACTTCTTACTTTAACAAGGCCTCAAGAACAATTGAATATGGTCCAATTATTAGTTGCTTGACACAGGATTTTATTCTTCTCATTTCAAAAAATAGATTTGTTGTAAGCAAAGAACATGTCATATGTTTTAGTTTTGTTGGAAGCTCAATCGCTCTTCTCTTTCATTTCCCGTTACATTTTTTTTCACTTTTTTTTTTTCTTTTTTTCTCCTCCCCACCCCCAAGGGTGGAAGGGATTTTTATCTCTCTTACATGCTTTAATTTTATTTCATCAAATACAAGTCTTCTTTCTTTAAAACTTGGAGAAGAAAGGAAATTTGCTACAATCACATAATCTTTTCCAATTTTATCCATATTAAAATTTCACTTTTTCTTTTCAAACTTTTTTTCAAACTTTTACTTTGTGTTTTAGCATCAGTGTACATCTACAAGTGACCAAAAAAAAAAAATCTTTCTGTTTGTCATCTGTCATGCTGTTTGTCTTCCAAAAGCAGTGCATACTAAAAAACAGAAGATCACTAGTATCATATCTTCAAACATATATGATGCTTCCATACATAACAAAATGTTTTCAAATGTAATATCAGTAAATCTGGGAAGAGAAAAAATATCCAGGGCATGAAATGAGAAAAGGAGAAATCAATAAATAGTTTGAACACACTGACTAACTTTAAAGCCTGCAATAAATCATTCAGCGAGACATACAGCAAATAGTTCTTCCAGATACTGTGAAAGCTATTTTTGTACTTTGAGAATTCTTTCTGTTAGTTCAACACTAGTGGGTGTTTATTACCTTCTGCAAGACATACTTAATTACAAGCCAAAAGGCATTAAAGATAAACAAGTGGAAAGAGTCTGTTAATCTAAGTAATGCTTTAAAAAAGAGAAAAAAGAAAAAAAAAAAAAAAAAAGACTGACAGATAGGCATACTCCTCCAATGACAACAACATTTTTTTAAGAAAGTATTAGGAGATGCTATTTTATCTGAGAGGATTCACTGCAGATGAATTGTTTTATTATGGCTCATGTTTGTACCATCTACATTTAGGAATCTCTTCATTATCCTTCAGTACTGTAAAGTAGGTTCATGAACCATTTTTATCATTGAATATTCCATTTGTAAGCTAAAATGAATGAGTAATGTACTTCCTTTTCAAATATTCATGGATTTGTTTTAATTAGACAAATAATTATTTAAATTGACTAAGAAAATGATATTTAAAACTGGTTTTTGTTAAAAAAAAATGCTCTCCTAAACTCACTCTGTAAGTAAATAATGAAGACCAAGTATTCCTAAAGGCGATTCCCAATGTATGATCATCTGTGTACCACTCATATATTTAATATCTCTTTTTATATCTATAATTTATTTTCTTGAGTAAACCATTTCTTTTCTGTCATTACACTGAGAAGGTATGTTCCTTCTCTGTTGATATGGTTGGCTCTTAGCTACTCCAACCAGGAAACTAACAATGGCATGGAAAAATTTGGTTTTCTCAACATTCCTGGATATCAAACTATTAAATTAAAACTCCTCTTTAGAAAAACTGTAAAATACTGTGAGCCACAACCAAATGTATCTTTCTCTGTTTTGTTTGTCTGGTTGTAAAACAAAACAAAAGAAACAAACAAACAAGCAAACAAAAGCTTTCATTCTCGTTCTTTGAGAGAGCCTTTGAGAAAGCTGTGGCTTCTCCCACAAGGTTTGATAATCTGTGCATCTTTACATAGTCTGTTTTGCAAAGGTTGGCAAGATATCAATAAATCTATGTCTTTAGTCTAAGTGACCTCTGATGACTGTAGCAAAATTCCTGATGCTGTGCATACACTCTCAGATACTGATGTATATTGTTGGTAGTGTCCTGCACACAGTTCCTTTCCTAAGTTTGTTGCCTACCGGTTTTCATCTAACCACAGAAGCTCAGTGCCACAGTAATTGCTGTGGGAATATTGCAAATGTTCCTTTTAATTTAGGATACATTTAAAGTAACTGCAGAGGCACAGAAGGAAGGAAGAAAATGAGCAGCTTCCTTTCAGGAAACCAAACAGAAACATCCTGAATAGCTTGCTTTATTAGGTAGTTCCAAATAAGGAAAATGTAGCAAAAACTCAGCTCACAATCCCAGAGTTTTAAATATTGTTTCTAGAAGTGTAACCGAATGTAAATATTTAACATTAAATATTAAAATATTAAATATTAAAATATTAAATATTAAAATATTAAATAGCATTTTTTAAAAAAGCATTAAACATAAATATTAAAGTCTTGAAAAAATACAAAAATATTTTGTAAATATTTTATTGAGGTTACTAAAGGGAACCTGGTAATTTAATGAGCTCAGTCCAGTACTCCTAGAGCTTACAAAAAGAGAAATGGGCCCTGATATACATGGAGCTGTTTGGTACCTTTACCTAAGTTAATATGAACGTGTTGCTAAATTAAGTATTCAGGATGGACTTGATGGTTTTGTTTAAGTGCTGACAAGTTACTGTATAGCTATTGTATTTTGAATGCCTTCAGTAAAAAAGTGTGGGGTGTGGTAAGGTAATAGGGAAAAAGGCAGATTGGTTATCCTGTCTTGAGTTTATCTTTAATTTGAGGCAGGATAAGTAATTAATCTTAAATAGAGTTGTTACTGCACAAGAAACAAACTTTGCAGTAATTTAATATAAATCATTTTTATGACAGACAGATGATCATTATTCTGTAAGATAGTTGGCCAAACAAACGCTTGTTTTTTGCAACAAGTTGAAAATGTATAAGTTTCTGTCATCCTGAACATTTGCAAACTACAAAAATAGAGAAATTATGGAGACTGGTTGTTGAAAGCTTATAGAGTCTGTCAGATATAACTCTGATTTCAAGATCTTACAATTAATTGTGAAGATATGAAATTTACAAAATGAAGGAAAAGTGATCTAATTTTTTAGATTTTTTTTTCTTTTTAGCATATATATCATATATATTAAGAATATCAATAAATATTCCTTGGTGTTTGGACACTTGTACTCCTTTGAAGGGGTGAAAAGGGAAATAACACATCTCTGGTGACCCCACAGATAACCCAGGTACTTCTGTATGATAGTACGAGCAATTCTGTAATGATGCTGACAAGCTGTGTTTATGACTATGAATTTCTGTGGCATTCTGGAGATGTTTGGGCTTTTAAATACATATATATATATATGTATATATATTATATTATATATATTTAGCATCTTTCCTCTGTAAATCTTTATTCACTGTATTTAGAGACCTATAAAAGGTGAGATTCAACTCCAAATTTACTTACCTACATGTAGACATGGGATTTAATTGTCTGAATGTGTATCTAGTGTTATTTTGAATACTTAGGTTATATTACCTGGTCCTCCTCTGACACTCTAGAAGAGTATTGTTCTCTTGTATATCTTGTGTCATTTGCCAGACCCGTGCAAAATTTTTGGATCAACATCAGTTTCTGAAATGGTGATACCAACTTGAATTTGGGCACTATAAGCTATTTAAATTCCAGTTGTAGTCAACAGAGATATAGTCCATACAGTCAGCAGATTCTGAAAAGTTGCATTTTTTGTTGTTGTTGATATTGTTGGTTTGTTGTTATTTTGTTTGTTTGTTTTGATTTGTTTTGTTTTTATATTAATATCAATTTAATGCAATTTAACAACCCTCCATGTAAAAAAAAAAGTCATTCTGATATTTCTGGGCAGAGAGAGTAGTAAAGGCAATATAAACAGCAGTTATCTTCTGACAGTGGTCCATCATTCCGCCAGCAAACCAGCCATCATCTTCATTTATTTCTTTACAGGACTACATACATATGGATTAAATTAAAGAAAATACGTAGGTTGAAATTTTTTGGTGGTGGTGCTTTATATGATTGTTTTTCACTTAGGATATTCATTGTTCTGAGAAATCATTTATGCATTCTGCTCATCTTTTCACATAGTATTAAATCCTTTTTATCTTTTGGAAATCGGTAACAAAGAGTAACTGTAGTAAGGTCACTATGTCCTTAAAATAGAACACTGAGTAAATTTTAGAAGAAAGAGGGAAAACAAAGATTTTTCTAAGAATTAATATATTATCTACTTGTGCTGGAAGGATCTTGCTACCAGAATGCCAATTCAAGTTTCTCAGCACAAGTCAATAGCACTGTTCTGTGAAATCATTTATAACATAGACGATCTCCGTTATGTGCTGGCCAGAGATATATCCTGCTGGTGAGAACACTGTTTAAAAGGATTCCTTTTAAAATGTTTCCAGGACAAGAATGGATGAAGCCTTTTTTTGTTTGTTTGTTTTGTTTTGTTTTGTTTCCTTCAGTTCTACTTATTCAAATTACAACTAGGATTATTTCTTTAAAACAGATTAAGGAATTCATCTTGTTTTCAGAACATCGTTCCCACCTATGTCAGAATATACCAAAATGGGACAATATCTTGCCACATTGGATCATCAGGCTTGGGGCATAGAGGTTAATGGGTTGAGGCCAGTAACAAGCATATTGGGACCTCTCCTGTTTAACATCATTTTCAGTGATATGGAGGAGGTGACAGAATAGATGTTTGCAGATGTTTGAATAGAAGTTTGCAGATGGCAGCAAATGGGTGGGTATTGGAAGGAGGTATTGGTCACTGTGCTCGAGGACAGGGCTGCCTCTCAGAGGGACCTAGGCATGCTAAATGAATGGACCAACAGGAACAAGGCTCTTCACAGCAGTGTGTGGTGATGGGATGAGAGGCAGCAGCACAAACAGTGGAGAGGATGCCTAGAGATGTTGAACCATCGTTGGAAATTTTCAAAACTTGACTGGAAAAACCTTGAACAACTTGGTCTGACCTCTGAGCTATTTCTGTTTTGAATGGGAGGTTGGTCTAGAGATCTCCTGAGATACCATCCCACCTAAATTATTGTGTGATCCTGTGATTGTATCTCATCTACACTACCTATTTCTTCATATTTGAATTTCCATATTGATAGCATTTAGGATAAAGATGTCTTTAGGACAAAGACATATTCTACTTTTATTCTTCTACCTCAGTCTGAGGGGTAGTGATGGTGGGAAAACTAAACAAACTAACTGACATAACAACAATATAGGAAGTTTCTAATATATCGTTTTCAGACTGAAACAATCCATTTCATTGGTAAAGTAGACTAAAATGCCAATAATTTGGTGTCACTGAATGTTCACTCCGTCAGATTTTAAGGGTCTTTCACTTTAGTTGGGCATCCTCATGTATTAATAGAGTATTTAGAATTCTTTCTTGTGTATTTGTAGTTTCAAGTTTTATTACCAAACTGGACTTATTTATTGCATCCTCTCTGTTGTAGCTAAAACATAAATGAAGTTAAAAACAAATGAACAAACTAACAAACAAACAAACAAACAAAGAACAGGAAAGCAAAGTCAATTGATAGATAGATAAATAAATAGATAGATACAAATTTACCTCATGCTTTCACTTCATAGATCATATTACTTTTATTTTTTTCCAAGTGATAATTTTTGTTCTCCATTAGCATATTAATTTTCCCAGTTACTGTCTTTTTGTGAAAGAATTCTGACTCTTATTTTGTTACCTTCTGAAAGGTCACCTCCTAACCACTGTATTTCTTCTTTCAGAAGAAATTAACAGATTTTGATGTTTGTTTCATAAAAGTCTGTTTGTCTGCTGCCTTTATTGTTCAAAAACATTATGCTGTCTGGGTGCAAAACACAAGTAAACTAAACATGATGTCAGTGAACAGATACACAATCTGTCCTTTGAAGCAAAAAGAGAAAAATTCTCTCATTGAATTTTATTTATAACAAATGCTATATTAACAAAAGTCATGAAATTTCTATTTTTTTTTTTTTTTTTTTTTTTTTACTAAGGCTCTTGATGCTTTTAGCTGAATCCAGTTCTTTTCACTTTACAGTCTTGCACTGTCAGTTTGAATAAATATTCTGCCTTTTTGACTTAACCCAACTTAGGAAAATCAAACTCAATGAAGATCTTGTTTCCCCCTCCCAAAGATGGAGCATAGCCAATGAAGCTATTCCACTGTGACAAAAAGTATTAATTTGCTTCTTTTTTTAGATCCAAGATGTCAACTGGCATATGCTCAGTAAACATTTGGTGAAATAAATTGACATTATTCTGGGAGGTCCAAAGATATTCATTTTTGAAAGGGCTTTATTGTTTGTTTTCTTTTCAATGTTCCATTTTCTCTCTCTCTCTCTCTCTCTCTCTCCCTTTCTCTCTCTCTCTACATTTTTTTAATTACAGGTGGCCAAAAGATTCAGCCTTGATGATGTACCCTAAGATGTGTTGGAGAAGTGTTGATTTTAAACTGGAAAGGTGGCTCCAAGGAACACAGTAAGAGAGAGTTAAACCACTATGGACTCTGTAACTAGTCAGTCAGGATACTAACCTGAGCCCCATAACAGTTCTTGGTTTTCTGGATTTGGAGTGAACTAGGTGGAAAATATTACTCTCAGTTTGTCAGAGACTGATTGGCATTAAAAAGTTCAAAAGGTTTTCTTTTCGTGCCAAGGTGGAACAAAAACAAAATTCTGGAACCATGCAAATGACTGTGGAAGAGAACTGTCATCCTCAGATCAGCTGTCCCTGATTAGAACTGCTTCCTGACAACTTGTAATGGAGGGTTTTAGCCAATAGCTGTATCTTCCCCGCAGGCTGCCAAACATTTTCTCATGGAATAGTCTTTGCAGTGGACTGATTTGCCCCACCACTGTCAGTTGAATATCAAATTATAAATTCAGAGTAAAAAGAGTGACCCTACAGTGATCCAAAGTGTCACATCTACAAGTCATTAGCACTGACATAGTTCTATAAAAAGGAGAAAAAAAAATATTTGATTAAAATAATTTTTGGTTACTTAATGATTACAAGTTGCTACTGCCAAAGAAAGAAAGAAAGAAAGAAAGAAAGAAGGAAAGAAAGAAAGAAAGAAAGAAAGAAAGAAAGAAAGAAAGAAAGAAAGAAAGAAAGAAAGAAAGAAGGAAGGAAGGAAAGAAAGAATCACTTGGATTCATCAGCTATTAAAATGAGCTTCTGAGGGATAAAAAACAATGGAAAGTAAATCAGAATAGGTCAAGGTAGCCAAATGGCCTAGTTTCAAATGAATATAGGCTCATGCTATTCTGATTATTGTCAGACAGTTACTGCTGCACAGAACTCTATATGAATCCTAGAAAATGGCATTTTTACTGTCTGGATTTATAAATGCAAAGATCTATTTACTTATTGCAGAACTAAACTATACTACTCCTGAAAAACAGTTACATTTCTTCTATACACTTAAGACAAAGAGCTATTTCACAGATATTTCCCATACTGATCAATCACACCCCCAAGTACTGTACTGTACAGTTGCTTAATGGTATTTTCACAATTAATCTTTTTTACAGTGGTTATGAAGAACTCATGGATGTGGATATCTGAGCTGCATTTGTCAGCTTGTACTACATTTCCTGTGTTTCCAGTGCTCAGAAAACTCAAAATCTCAGCTTGATCTGTGTCTGAAACACAGGCTTTTAATTGTCTGTCCTTAGTATATATTTGTTACATTAGACAAACTGTGGTGGTCAGACTGGGAACCATCACAGAAACATCTTGCTATAGAAGCTGGGCAAATACCCTCATATTTTATGTATTTGTCATGCTCATCAGTACAAATCTAGCTACTGAAAAAGCTAACACAGTATAGCACAGGGAGAATGGATCTTACTGAACACTGTTTCAACCTACATTGTCCCTTACAAACTTTTGAGACACTTAGCATATATTTTTATTATGCACCCACACCATTTATGAAATAAAAAAAATAACTTTTTGGCCTCATTCAATGCACATACTCAGACATCTATTCAAGAGTTTATTGGAAAGACATCATATACACTTAAAGTACATATGCAGATAGTACAGAATACCAACAATATTCTAGCTTGCTGTGCTGTCCTAGGAAGTTTAGACACTTCTCTATGGAGTCCAGTACAGTCAGTATACTGACTGTGCATCCACTTAGGTCTAAGTAATACCAAATATATTTTGCCTTCAGTCTTGAGTTAGAGTGACACTGAAGTATTTCTACCCACTTGGAACCCCGTGTCTCAAAATACTTCTTACAGGAAAATATTTCAAATTTTATTATTATTATTGTCTACGGACTGCATGAATGATTTTTGTTCAATACTTCTCCCTGTTAGAGGGATTTAGATCCTGTATTTTGTTGAAGAGTGTCCTAATCTGGTGGTACTGCTTCCTCGGAGGAAAGAGGAAGAAAAAGTAGGAGACAAAAGGCTTTTCACGGAGCATTGCAGGATCTCAAATTGAAGCTCCATTCAATTCCCATTGCAGATATCTATTCCCCTCCATCTATTCTGGCTTACTAGTTTGACAATGAATCTCAGTCACACAGTGCTATAAAAGCTGGAAAAAAAAAAAAAAAAAAAAAAGGAATATGTCTATGTTGTACAGGGTTTCTGAGTGTCACTAGCTTAGATCCCAAGAGTGGTATATCACACCAGTGTCACTGTGCAGCCTCAGTGATATGTCCTATTTCTCAACACACCTAGTCGTCGCAGGGTGTGTGCAGGACTTGAGACAGCTGCTGTGCTTCATAGGCAAAGGAATCCTGCACATGCTCAGTGCTTGCTGTGCAATGTAGAGATGCCCTAAAATTCTCAATAACAAGTAGGATCGCTCAAATTAAATACCCTTGTGTTGATGTGTCTGATGAATGAGACCTTCAACAAAAGGCCTTGGCTGTGCATTGAAGATTGCAACCTCAGGTACGGAATTCCATGTAGTAGGATCACAGCAAAAATAAAATTATGAGAGAAGAAAGAGTCATTGCTCATTTACAACAAAATTTCCTAACAAATCTGGGTGAATATCTTCCAGTAGGAAAATCTGTTCCATGATAGGTCTCAGGATTCTTTTTGGATTTGTAAACTAGATTTAGTCATAGTTTTTCTAACTTTTGATGAAAATCTGAAGCCTCTACTGCATTTGATATCCTATAAGAAATAAAAATTAGCAGCAGGTAGAATGGGTACACATACATTTCAAAACTTCTGACATGAGCTATATTAATCTCTCCTTTATTGTTTCAGTCAGCTCTCCTCGCTACCTTCCATTTGCCGTAGCTTTCAGGAAGGAGGCACACAGAGCAAGATGAATTACTACATACACCTCATCTGAGCTCTTTTTTCAAGTTTACCTCAGCTACAGTCTTCCTGTTGGGCTATACTCTCTCCTGATTAGTTATTTCAATTTTTCTTCTTCTTTTTTTTTTTTTTTTATTTATTTATCCTTTTTTTGTTGTTGTTTTGTTTTGTTTTGTTTTTGTCAAACAAATAAACAGACAGTACCAAAAGAAAAGAAATCCCAATCACCTGAAACAAGATAGGGTATTTTATACATCCTGTTTTGCTTGGCAGAGGACCTTTTAAATATTTAAACAACTTTAAACAATCATAAACCACAGTAATCTCAGGTCTAACATATACATTTAGAGTTATACTTTTCTGGAGCCAATCTGAGAACAAAGGTTTACCTTTCCTCAGCCTACATCATTACCACTGAAAGCATCAGTCCTCTTCTCCTCTACAAGTGTAAATCTTCAGCTTTGCCAAAATTAATCTCTCACCTCAGCACATTTTTAACCTGCAGGGAAAATCAGATTCTGGATACCTACAGTAACAAATCTTGCAAAGCTATGTTAAGCTTAATTACCACTTCTAGAATGCAAATCAAGGGATTCACTGGCACATGGTATGTCAGCTAACGTAGTCTGTAAGAGAGCAGATAGTAACAGCAGATTCTGGTCAGCCTTGTAACTTGCAACTTGGCCACATATTAGTTCAAATAATTTAAGGGAATTCAGATGTTACAGGTCTATTTTTTTTAACTGAAGACAAGACGGACATACATGTAAATGACAGGCAGTAAGAAGTGTATGTTTTCTTAATTATGCTGGGAGTTTTCTTTCTAATGGTATCGTGCCAGCAAATGCCATGCAAAGCTGATGACATGTGATCCAAGATGATGTACAGATGCACTTTTATAGAACAGTGGTACATGTGTAGCTTTACATATATAGAACACGTGCATTTGATTTTGTAAGTCCTGTACTGCCAGAGGCAATCACTACTTAAAAAAAAAAAAAAAAAAAAAAAAAAAAAACAAACAAACAAAAAAAAAACCAACCAAAAAACAAAAACAAACAAACAAAAAACTTACAGAATCATAGAAGTACTATCTATAATGGAGTATTCTGGCATTCCTGTTCAGAGTTAACCTACAATTAATGTGCTAGATGTTACATGCAAGTTTGCAACCACTCTTGTATAGGCTTTCATACTACCTCTGAAACTCTGCATTCAGCAAGGCTAACCACTACATTCTCTGCCATCCATAATTCTCTTCAGTGCAAGTCTAGACAGAAAACAAGGGCATAGAATTGGACTTAATCACTAGATTGTCCTCTTGCTCTCCCAGCAGATATTCTGCTTTAAGGACATCAGTTAGTCTACTTCAAATTGTTCAAACATTGTCCCAGAAGAAAACAGGAATATAGACAGGAATATACCAAGAAAGTCTGCTTCCTTCCATTTCCCTTCTCCTCAACAATAAACAAGAGGCATCAAAGGACCCCTCCTGACCAACTTCAAAAGACCAACCTTTTACTATAGAGAACCCAAAATTAAAACAGTTTCCATTTGTGGTCAGTGGGAAAAGCCTTTTTTAAAGCATTTAATATTTTCTCTACTTTCAAAAAAAAAAAAACAAACAAATATTTTACACAATAGCAAGGGTTTTAATTTAGTGTTGCAGCCATCTCTATTCATCTTTAAAAAGGGGAAAATAAAATAGAGTTATAATAACCACAGTAAAGAAAAAGAAAGAGAAAACTATTCTCAGGCCTGAGACTGGCTCCAGCCCCTGGTCTCTGCTTTTTGTATGTCTTTAGTTGCAGATAAGACATAGAATTATTTCTTGGCTACTAGGAACTAAGAAGAAAAGATTTTTAAAAATCAGGTATAGAACATGTTAAGCATGTTTTTTATCATAATCTACATGCCAGGAAGGAGCAAGCCAGTGGAAAGAAAAAAACGAAATGAAAACAAACAAACAAAAAGACAGAAAAGACTGATCTTTAAAGACAAAGCACTGAAGAACTCTAAGAAATATATTCCAGTCCTGTAAGTTTCACTGAGTGTAGTAATTCTTAAAACTTCAACTGGTAAACCACCCAATAACTCGTGCTTACAGGGTTGTTTTTAGTGGAAAAAAACTCTGCTAGGAAACAAGCAAGAGGACTTTATAAAGATTCTGTGTTCACCATAAGAGAGACCTGTTTGCTATAATATTAGAGTCAAAAGAGATTTTAAAAGGTGGGGAGGTATCCCTTCTTTCCAGGCAGCATTTAGTGAAACAATACATTGTTCATGGCATTACTCTACAGGTGCCTAAGCTCCCTAGGGACCCTTTAGCTTTCCAAGCCATGATATTGCAGCCACTGTTGATCTTTCACTTGCCCACAGGTGCATGTTACCATCCACAGGTCACCAGAGCCAACAAAGTAGGTGCAAGGGGGTGCCCAGATCCTACTGCCAAGAACTCCTGCAGGCCCACCCTCAGGTCTCACCCTGCCCTGAGGTCTGTCCCTGAATCCTAAAGGGTTACTAAACAGCCCACTAACATTCTTCATTAGTAAAAACCTTGAAACACAATAGTCAAAGAAATATGAGAGGAAAAACTTTGCATGACAAAGTTTTGGAGGAGCCACTTTTTTTTTTTCTCCAGATTTTTTTTTCTCCTGGGCATGCCCAAGATCATCACAGTGCCCCTGGGGGACCCACAAGCTCCTAGAGGGAAGAATACTGCCTGGAGCCCATCCTTCCATTGTAGGCCAGGAACTGTGCTGTGCAAAAGGCTTTTTCCCTAAAACACAGGCTCAGATCCTTGGCAACACTTCCCAGGCTAAACTATTGGGCCTGGTAGGGGAGAGGGATGGGATTACAGGCAAAATAAACAAAGAGGCATTATATAGCAGAAACAATAAGAGATTGAAAATATTAAATCTGAAGGTGATCATGGGAGGAAGAGTCAAATCAGTGAAACTGCCAAGAAATCCGGCATGATTGCATGGAGCTTCAAGGGTCTCCTGGATCCAAACAGGCAACACATACTGGCCCCAGAACCAGCTGCAAGGTGTCTGTGAGTCCACATCCCAGTTGGCAAGCTTGCTGATGGCAGAGGGCAAGCTAGCACAAAGCAAGTTGGCAGGGGGAAAAAAAAAATTAAACCACCTTTCCATCTTTTGTAAGATCTTGCTGCAATACTGTGTGCCAAAAAAGTGCAGCACTGCCCTGATTTGCAGACATCTCTTGGAAGAAATATTATAATGTTTACACAAAGACTAGTGTCTTCTAGATGGAAATGAAACTTCTTAGGACGTCATAGGCACATTTTTAAGTAGCTTGTTGTGAGCTTTCAAGGCAGCTAATCTGAAATCAGAAATTACAGTGTCTTCCTTGCTTCACCAGGTTTCTGGCTGGATGTCAAAGTCAACTCACATAGTTCTACATCTTGGACCCTTGAGGAGGTAGTAGCTATATGGTGAGGATGACACCTATGAAACAGCAGCTGGTTTTGTGTTGCCAGTGCTTTCAGAGTTAGAATCGCTGTTGTTGGTATTGAACCAGAAAGTTGTTCTCTGCAGCTGAATTTAAAGTGCCTTCAAATGCTTCACTGGACTGTGTTTTCTTATAGATTTGCAAGTAATTCCATACAATGTAACTGACCTGGGGGGGAAGAGACTGAGGAGTAGCTGCTTTTTCTGTGACATGCACTATGAAAAACAAAAACAAAAAGCTACATTTGCAATGTATTGCAGTTACTGTGCCAAAGTGTTATTAAACACAGAAATGCTGCACTTGCAAACAAGGTAAATTGTAGCTATGCAGTCCTGTGCATGTGTACACATCCAGGTATGTAAATAAAGTCAGAAGTTTTCTTACATGCAAGTAGCTATCTGCTACTGACACCTCAGCTCTTGAGCAACAACTGATATTTTAACATCTTCTTGCAACTTCAAATCCCAGTTTTCTAACATAAAACATTCCAAGTGTTACTTTAAGTGATGGTTGTGTGAGGCAAGAAAGGAAGGTGTGCAAACTGAGGTAAAAAACGACAAAGCAATAGATCCCCAATCTACCACCATGCACCTGGCAAAGCTAGAAAAAGAATAAATAATTCTGGAGTGACAATATAGCATTCTGTTCATTTAAGAGTCAGTCTACTTTGGCAGCAGGCATCTCATGATTACCCTCCAACTACTACTTGGTTTTAACTTCTCTTTTGGATAGGTCACGAGGACAAGTGACTTTGGTTGTGCCAAGACCTGAAATGGGAGACTGGTGTAAATGGCAGATAGCCAGCAATGAGGAGACATCTGGGATAAGACAAGGCACTAAGGTGTGTTGTACATAGTTATGAAACTATTCTACCTTTGTTTTCTGTGTAACGTTATATTTTTAAGAACTGTGCCTGCCTGAGGAGACAGTAGTTGTTTTGTTCTTTGAATTGCTGTAGCCTCAGGGTGTCAAAGTCATTTAGTACAGAGGGTTGAATTCCATGTTAAATTATGGTTCATGGGTCACAGTATAAATATACGAATTGCATACTTTCCAGCACAACCGTATCCCAGTGATGTCAGTGGAAGTTCACAGAGAGATCAGCATCTCTCAGCTGAACAATTTGCTCTCTTTCAAGATCACAGCTGTCCCATCTCTGTATTTCCTTCTTTCTGCCAACTCTCAGTTCCTGTTCCTTGAGAGAGACATTTCTGTCTCTTCCCCATTTCTTACTGAAAACAACCAGTAGTGCCACAGAAATGTGTTCAGGGATTAGTCTCTGAGCGGTTCAGGTTGCTAGTGAATGTAGGTATGTATCCCCTATGAGCTATGTAGAGTCATGTCTGGAAGCTTCTCTTTGTAATGAGGAAGTCTAAAAAATGAAAGCAGGATTTCATATTCTTTTTACCTGGATAAGGCTTACAGGCTATGTTTTCATCTCAGTCAGCATGAACAGAAACAAACTTAATGCTCTTAGTAACTGGATATTTTTCATCCTCTATCGCTAGGTCTGTTTGAACGAAACACACATACATGACAGAAAAGTACTTCCATAAATACCAAAATCTACTTCCCTGCAGATTTGTGTTTTTGGATGGTCTCACTGTTATATAAGAAAATTCACTCTTTGCCTTCTCCTTTCTGACTGAAACCTTCCACAGTCTCTCCCATGTGGATTCCCTGGTGTCTAATAGTATGATCATACTCAGAATTATCCTTTATCTCCCTAGTTGTGTATTTCCACAAAACTGGACATAATTATTCTGAGTCCTTTGCCCCACTTTGTTTGAAGTCATTCAACACATGTAATGGAAGACAGCTAGTTTGTTCAGAGGGGAAATAGGAATGAAAGGAGGGAGGGAGGAAACAAAAATGAGGATGTAACTCTGTGACTTGACTGTTTAATGTTCGTGCTGCTCTTAAGACATTTTAAACATTAACATTAAAGTTGGGCTGCTGCTCCCCAGCACAGAGCATAAGTTGCTTTGCACACAAAAGAACGGCTAACTCCACATGGCGATGTGTACTTGCATAAATCTCCGTATATTTATGTTCTTAAATCTCAGCTTCAGCCTTCTTGTCTTGTCTGCTCATCCCATCACCTCCTCCCTTTCTTCATGTGGGATGTGGAAGTTGTGAGCAGATGTTGAGATCGGAACATCGATTTTCTATTCTCCCTCACAAATGAACAGGAGATTGCTTTTAAAGGTATTAAATGGACACAGGTGGGACTGTAAACTTAAGTGCCTCCACATGCAACATCTGCTGCATGTTCTCCAGTTCCTGTTATCTTTATAGCAGAACTTGATCTTTTAACCCTTTCACAACTGCCCCTTCAGTATTTGTGCAAAGAAGATGTGCAATGGCTTTTCTTTGATGTTCAGAGAAGTCACAATGGATCTCTGTGATGTGACTGGCATATGGCATAGTGCTTTGAGAAGCAATGCACTTAGCAATTTGCACAGGTGGGTGGGGGAAATAAACAAGTGTCGTCCAGGTGTTCCTAGTCTTGCTGCAGATAAGAGGATTCCAGACGTACCACAATACATCGAATATCCTTATTCTCCTTTCCCTTCTTCTGCACTCCCCCTATCCAGGAAATGTCTGTCTTGAGGGAAGAGCATATTTGTGAGGCTATTCCATTTGGAGTTTAAAATTAATGATTTTTAAATATTTGCTCTGGATACAAAGCAAGTGACTTTTCCTTTCACCTTCCAAATCCATCCTTCCTCTTCTTCCTCTTTCTTCCAAGATTTCTTGCTTTCAATTTCAAGTAAGAAATAGAAACTTGGCCCGTGTTAAGATATATTTAACCTTTTCACTGCTGCCTCTCATCACTCCCCAGCATTTGTTCAACAGAGCAGTGTGGTGTTTTTCTTTGAAGTCCTAATGAAGTCACAGTGGATCCTTGTGCTTGGGCTGCAAGCTGGCTACCAGGTGAAGCATTCACATAACTTTTCCACATGCTCAGACTGAAAAGAAAAGGAAAAGTTGGCTGAAGGCACACAAAACATGTAGGTCCAAACTGATTTCAATGTAGAATGAAATTGGAAGCTGTACACTCAAGATGAGTTTTAAAATCAATTTCTGAGTGTACCTGAAACTTAAATCTGTTGATGTTCTGTGTGTGAGTTCATTCACAGCTGGAGTGGTTAAGAGAGACAACATGACACAGCTGTATCCATGGAAATCACAATTCCTTTTAAAACTTGTAGTTATAGTGTATGGGAGGAAGCCCAACAAGACAACCTCATGCAGAGCCCAGCATCCAGCCATGGGGGCAATGTAAAGTGGACCTAATTCTCAGCTATCTACAAGTATGTTAAGTGCATATAAAATACTACTGTCCTCATGAGCAGTCTTACACCCAGTTGTGCAGTTTTCCATGCTGTAGCATCTGGACAAGGAAGTGAATAAATATGACCTAATAAGTATTCCCAAGTGAAAAAAAGAAAGACCTCAATTGTCTTTTGTAATTTGAAAACCCTTTCCAGTGCCCCCCATTCTGCTCTTTCTTCGCCTGGAATTAGTATCATATGTTGCATTGTTTCAGTACATACAATACTGTGGCAAGCACCTGTCCTATTCTTGCCATTTTTAGGAAGGGATTGATTTTCTGGGATAGTGATTGGAAAAGTAATAAATCCATATATTTCCCCCAAAATGTCTCTAGGCATATATGTTCCTTCTGCATGTGATTTGAACAAGGACTGGTGAAACTCTCCCAGAAAGTGGTGGCAGTTTCGGTACATTAGCTGTGCAAATTCCACCTGATCTGCCAGTTTCCCTCAACATCTGATGGTGATCTTTTCGAGCTGAGTTGTTCCAACAAAAGCCATGAAATAAAAAATCTATATGTGCAAGTTTTAAGATATTGCCACTAAATTTTTTTGTTCTTGTTGTTGGGATAGGTTCAGGATCTGACATCAAAACTGCCCACTCCATCTTTTCACAGCTCTTGGACTGCTACTAGATCTTTTTAACCATGCCTTCAACTTCTTGACTTACTTTGCAATGCTGTTCGGGATGTGCAGGAGCCTTCTACAGTCTCTTCCTGTGTATTCTCTTTGCTTTGGATTCATTCCACTTCTGTTCCAGTCTTCTTCCTCTTGTGCCATTTCCCTTCTATCCTTTGTCTTTCATTTTAGTAAAACACCATCTAATAAACCCCTCTCCAGGAGTTTAAGAAAGTACTGCTTCCTCTTAGAGAAAAATGAACAAACAAAAAAACAAATATCCTTAAATGAGGAAGACTGAAGTTTAAGAAGATGCAAATCATCACTCTGCTCAGTATGTATTCCATCGTTTCTCTCCAGCCCATTGTCCGACTTGTTTACTTAGATCACAATTCTCTTTTGGATAATAAATCTCTTACTATGGCTGTGCTTACCAGTAAGCATACATTGTGGCATTTTTAGAGTCCCTGCAAAGACCATGCCTGATGCCTTTTAGAATAGTTCCAGCTTTCACCTGGATCTTCCTGGGCTGGGGTCCACTGGGGAGTGAGGACACAGATAGTGCCTGCTCCCAGTGATGGGATTTGGAAGAGCTCCTGAGTTCTGCAGACTTGATGTTTCCTCTGCTACTCTTTGTGTGCAGGGCTTGAACAATGACATTTTTCTTTATTGTTCTCACTCGGCCCCTTGGCAATCTTGTAATTTAAATAAATTATTTTCTAAAAACATATGCCTGGCTATCATTCACATGATAAACACTGTTCATGAACACTTGATTTTTAACATCTATGTTAAAAATATACTTTGTTTGGTATTAGGAAAAAAAAATGTAATCATTGCTTATGGGATGGTTACATCAGAAAACAACTGCTGTTTCTGGGTTAATCAATTGGTCAGTATTTTCAGAATGATATTTCAGTCATCAAGAAATGACTGTGGCTATTGTGAGAGAGAGCATTTTCAGAGAGAGTTAATTCAGCATAATTTTAAGTGATATCTTGTAATGAAACAAGTCTTAATGGGAAGTAGAGAAGTACCTCCCTTACTGTAAACCCTGTGAGAGATGGCAAAGCCTCCTGTGCTTTGTAGTAAATGCCTTAGGTCAAAAAAGGCTTAGAATGTACAGAGAGGCATAATTTCTGTTATCCTCCTGTCCTGAATCTGGCCTTTTTAGCTGTAACAAAAATTCTAAGCCAACCCATACTTTTTGGATTACTTTAAACCCCATCACAGTGCTTTTCTTAAAGCACTTTATTTTGAATAGCAATAGCTCTGTGAAAGGAGTCTGATATGGGCTGAAACTAAATCAGTTTCAAGGAAATGCAGCTGGAAGCACACTAATCTAAAAGCTTCCCAAGCAAAGCAGCACAGGCATCTATTTTGCAGGGTGTCTCCGCCCCTAGCTAAAGAACACCAGGACTTTCTGAGCTCCTTTAACCCTTGCACTACAGCCTTGCTTCAGAGGCAATATTCAGGAGGGGAAAAAAAAGACGTTAATACTGCATTTTCTTTCAATAGTTTCTCTGTATAGCATACAGTTTTCATCAGTTTTCATTTGGTCAGCTGGGTAGAGGATGTGTAGTTTTGTTTCACCTTTCCCAGACCTTACGACTTGAACTTTAATGCTCGTTCAGTCCATGGGATGCAAGTTAGGGCTCTTTCTGTCATAAGAAATCCCTTTTATTCCCAGTAAACATGGAAAAGTTCACATGACATATTGTAACACTTCTCATTCCCACGTCTTCTGTACGTGGGATTTTTGTTCCTGTAATTATGCAGCCTGTACTCACAAGTGTCAGGTCAAAGAGTGGCTCAAGGAGTTGGACTTGATGATCCTTATGGGTCCCTTACAGCTCAGGATATTCTATGATTCTATGATTCTAAATTTTTAAGAAATATTTCAGGTGTTTACTGAAAGATTAGTAAAATTGTAATTAACACCATGGAAGTCTAAATAGGGAGCAAAGACAGGTCATGGTATGGGGACTGGGAGATGGGAAAACATCAGTAAGCCTGTAGAGTAGATTTCATCCTTCCCTTCACATAGAAACTCATTTTTTTATAACACAGAGGGCAAGCAAGGTGATTTTGTAGACTCTGGGCCTATCCAAGGTGTTGGATAGCAGGGTTTTGTTTTGCTTTTCCCATTTTATACATGTGCTCTGTATACATCAAAATTTTCACTCTTTCTTTTCATCACCTTCAAGCAAGTTATAACCTACATAGCTATTAAGACTATTGCTCCCCTTGGACCATTTCAGGATCCAAGCTATTGGCATGCCTATGTGGAAGATCACAGTTTCTTTTTGATCTCTTGAGTCTAAAGTTTTAAAATTGCAGGCGCGTTTAGCTGCCGCAGCCAAGGCACTTCCCACATCCATCCAGCCAGAATATCTTTTAACCACAGTGCACTGAAAGTGCATCACTTTTGCCCCTGAAAGTCACAGTTTACACTAATGAGTTCACTGGATTACTGGTATGATTCAAAGCTCTTTTAAAAGGCACTAAAGTCTGTTTTGTCCTGAAGACAAAGTACAATAGCTGTTCAGGTGATTTGATTATAGTTACTTCCAGAAGTATTGGTATGTTTGACTTTTAGCTAGCAAAGTAGAGATAAGTCTAACTAGACAGTAAGGTGCTAATGAACTTTTCCACAGTGTTGTAATTAATAGCTACTCCAAAGACAGCAGTGATGAGAATGAGGTGGACTTCAAAAGCTACCGCCTTTACATAGTTTGTTTTGGATCTGCTTTTATACTTACATATTTTCATGTATATTTCTACATCTATATATGTAGAAAATATAGAAAGAGATTCACTTATATGAAGTACGTATACATGAATAAACAGCAGACCACTGCCTCAAACACAGCTTTTCTGATTTTCTCTATTATAGCACTTTTTAGGTTTTCTTTGTATTCTGAAACAAGAACAAGACTATCGGTCTCTATAATCTGCAAATGCTTTTCACAAGCTTAGACAGAAGCAAGTGGAGATTAAAGTCAATGTGTGCATAATTAGTGTATTATGAATAGCATAGTAAATAAGAGTCATGCTGGCCTGAAAAAACAAAAGAGAAAAAATATTTTTTGTTACTGATACCTATCAGGACTTCTTGCTGTTTAGTCAGAGGCAGAAAATGGATTTACTTTGTGGTATGAATGGGTTTCTTGCACTCTTACGGTGAGGTCACATTCTCTTATTATCAAAAAAAACCTGAGTCCAACCTACAAATGTCACTAAGGGTACACTACTACCAGAAGAATAATCTTGCTTTCCTTCCCCAAAGATCCTTGTGTTGCCACAGGTGGTCGTGCAGATGTGGGATCATGTCTCTTGAGAAGCAGCTGCTAGGAAGGGGGTGGGAGCTCATGGCCTGGGCCCTCCAGCAATGTCCTGTGCTTCCATCAGTGCTAACCCAGTTGTGAAACTGCACCTTAACTCCCAGTGTAGTCTGGGGTATATTGCTACTCCTTCTGCTTCAGTTGCACTTCTTTTTGCTTCAGTTCTCTTGTATCTCAGTTGCTAGCCCTTTTGCATAACTTTTGGAAATAAAGTCTTTTCCTGCTAATGAATAGTGCTATACTCATGCTCTGCTTGTTTAGATGTTGTGAAAATGAAAAGCAGTATCTGAGTATCTTCCTCGAAGAAGCTGCCCTTAGAAACACATTTTGCTGGGCTTGCCTCAGCCCAGATGCTCCCTAAAGAGTGAGCACTGCAGCTTTAAGGCTATCGTTCCAGATCCACATCACACCCACATATTTGTCCTCTCTTTACACAGCAAGTGCCAAGCGGTGACATCTACTATAGTCTCCAGGACATGCTGGTCTCCGCTGTGGAGGAAAAAAGGGTGAGAGGGGGAGGGGGACGAGCCAGAGAAAGCACAAATCCTGCTGTGTTCCAGAAGGATGAGTCACTTCCTCGCAGTAACTCTGAGGTGCCTTATTTATGGCTGCTCTGCTGATATGAAGCCCAGCTCAGTTCCTCGGTGGCGTCCCCAGGCTCGGCCTCCCTCCTGGCTGCCCATTAATCATGCGGGACTGTTACGAAGTGCACACAGAGTGGGAGTTCTGCCCGCCAGTGGCCTTTAGCTGTCTCCAGTTCAATGAAATTACCTTGTGTGAAGACTTGTTTTATGAGAGATTGGTTTATTTGTAACTAAACTACTTCCTCCGTTATTTGATAAGCTCAAATATTTGCTACTGATAGTCAGAGAGTGTCACATTTATTATCCCGTTTCAGGCATTGCTTAACTCCTTTGTATTAGACCTTTTTAACCCCTTTGAGGACAGCAGAAAAAAAAATAATAAAAAAGACTGGAAAAGTCTTACTCCTGTTACTCATGCTTTGAAAAGAATCAGGTTAGATCCTATAAGGGAAGTGGCTTGATGAAAGTAAACTACTCTACAGTGATTTTTTAATTAATTTATTATTTTTTTTTACATTCAGCATAACATTCAGAATGATTCACTCATGGTGTTTATTAAAAATCAAAATAAAAGGAAAAGTGAGCTATACATTTTTCTTTTGTCATGTATTGTAAGACTTTATGGTTTAATCAAATGGCCACATACAAACATGAGGTACCACAGTGTCAAGGATGGGGCACATATATCATCTTTGACATTCCTAAGTCCTGATTTCTGTCTTGCCCCTGGTGGCTATATCACCTGTGACCTATTTGTGCCTCAGTTTGTGTGTCATTAACCCTTGCTGAAAAGCATACTTGCTTAGCTTTTCAAAGACATCTAATGTCTCTGGAAAACTAAAAACCCTGCAACATTAGAGCTAAGTAATATGTTTACAATAAGCTACTTCAGACACTCCCAAATTTTCCCTAGACTTTGTGTGTGTGTGTGTGTGTGTGTGTGTGTGTGTGTGTGTGTGTGCATGCGTGCACGCGCGTGGAAGTCAAGGGATTATTATTAACTATTTGCTTCTGAGGGTTCCAGCAATAAATCACCATCCAAATACAAAAGCTACTTGTGTATGTTAGGAAGAAGAAAAATGCCTAACTGTATCAGAGCAATCTTTAGGAACCTTGTCTACCTACTCTGGCTCCAAGTACTTATTACAAAACTTTCTTGGGCACTTGATGTTCCAGGAACAAACATGCTGTAAGCCGTGCATTTCAGCTCCTATCTGCCAACCCCACAGGTTTCTAAATCGTTGCACCCCAGAAAGAATGCTCAAATTAAGATGGGGCAGGGACATTAAGAAAACAATCCTTGTCTAATTAACAGGAGCAGGAGTATGGGGTCTGGAGTTATCAGATAGAAAGTGTCTCCAGTTCTGTTTTGTGTTTTCATAAGCACCAAGACTGTGAGATACTTGAAGCCAGAAAGAAAATCTATAGGACAAAACCTCTGTCTGCCATAACTGGGGTGCATGGACATATTTCTCTAATGAAGGTTAGGTAATGGTCATTACTCACTATTAGCATATGATCATTATTCTGTAATGAGGATGGTGTCCTGGACTGCTCACATATTTTACACGGAGACTTTGAGGCATGCAGGCATTTTGTGTTACGGTCAACAGGATCTGGGGAAGGGTTTTGGAACAGTGTTGTGCCCAGATCTTTTTGCGCTTACTGTGTGTTTGAACACAGGAACAGCTTGCTGTATAAATGCTTGTCAGAGGCTGCAGTGAGCCAGTTCTGCTGCTCACAATGCAGTACACTAAATAATATCTAAAATTAACAGGGCTGCTTTTATTTTAAAAAAGAAAAAGGGCTGATCTACTGAGAACAGAATGAGACTGGTTAGAAATCTCCCTCATGTGGAGGAGATATGAGTTTTCTGTAGGAAAACGTAGAAAAAGAAGCTGGATAAAAATTGACCAGTTTCTCAACACAGTTATTATTTTCCTCAATATGAGTATATGATATCTGAATGTTGTTTTCTGAAATTATTTTTGAGTATGACCACAAGTGAGTTTATAAAAATTTTTAGACATAAATATTCAAGTGGAGCTTTTAATCTTGCTGAGACATTATAGTCCATCAAAGTTCAGGGAAATTATTTTTTGTTCCTCTCTGAATTAAAAGTGATTCAAGGGAAATACATGTCCACTGTGTTAGGGAGGAAGGAAGTAATGTTTCATTTTTTTCTCTCACAGATGTACGTATATATGTAATCATCTGCAGGTTTACAATCAGATTATAGCAAGCTTGATGCACATGACCAGGTGTCTGGTGTGAAAGGAAATATTAGGCCTGACACTATAAGGATACTGACACTAACTTATAACTGTTACCTTCCCTGGGGGAGACTAAGCCTTGCACAGGTGGCTAAGTTGATTTCCAACCAAGAGCATGCTGGGGAGAGTCCAAATTGGCTGTTTCAGCTGAGGTCTGCTCTGGAAGACAGAGACTGCAAACTGAGCATGGGGAGACTGAAGGTTCATTAAGTGTGTGTTTGTCTTGGACTCTGACATGAAGATGCTGCTATTCCAGATGGGGATGAACCCTTAAGTCTGTAGACTTCTTTGGAAATGCAGGAGGAGCAAAGCTTCTACTGTGAATTCTGAAACAACAGGAGCTCACAAGACAGCATTCTTGTTTGACGTGCAAATTTTTAAAAATGAATTGTAAAATTAGATTTTATTTTATTTATTTATTTATTTTATAAGTGTGTATTGTTTAGCTAAATGCAATTATAAAAACAGGCATGTGTTCTGTATTTGACCATGTGTTCACTGAGAGCACAGGCCAACATCACTGGTGAATTTCTTTTTTGTACAAGTTTGAAGTGACAAACATTTAACAGTGTGAATGTACTCTATCAGCAATTTCAATCTAAAACTGATATGCAAATAGAAGTTCAAAACTGTATGTGTTTTGCTGTGGATCACAGAAAAGTTGTTTCTCTCTTAAAACATCTAGATTCCATAAGAAGCACCTGCATTCTGTTCAGATGTTTAATTCAGTTAGAACAGCCACTTGGGAGAGTGTCTGCAGACTGGATGTCTGAAAAGAATTAGTTCTTTACTCATTATTCTCTCAAATAAATTAAACTTTCTTTGACAGCAGCAGCAAACTCCATGAAATACTTGATTTTTTTTTCGTAAGTGTGAACTATGTATGTTGCTGCAATGATCAAAATAATTCTCTGCAACCTTCTTCCAAATATCTTGTATATTCAGACTTTATTGAATGGAAATTGATTTATACTTTCCTTCTATTTCTTGTTGAGTAAAAAGTAGTAAAAACATGAAAATACATTTTGTTGGGCAGAAGACTTCCATGTTCAGGCCTATGTCCACATGATTAAATCCATTCTCCTCTAAAAAACAATGTAAGTTCTTGTTCTTTATTGGGTACAGCCTTGAATATGTGCTGCTTCTTCATTTTTCCTATGTACTTGGCTTTTTTCTGACATATAACTATTACTGAAAAGTTATTCAACACCTTACTCCTCTGATGATTATAAATCTTCTGATTTGTCATCTAGATCAGAAATAATTTATACCTATTTTTGTTTGTGCCATCATTATCTGTTAGCTTTTAAAAAGCAGTTAACCATCTATAGGATTTATCTGCTTTCGTATTTCTAAATAAGGTCTGTGTCTATATAGGCTTAACTTTTGTTTTGGAAATGCATACAGAGCAAGTTCTCATAGCTGTATCTGATTCTCAGAGAGAAATATACTTCAGTGCTTCACTGTTCAGCAGACCTGTGTCCTTGTAGGCATAAATACCCATTTTCGTCTGTGCAGAAGCAAGTATTTTGCTCCCCTGCAGGATGCAACCAGTCAAACTCATTTTGTTGTCCTAGACTCAGGTGCCGTTACTTCCTGCTATTGTACTGCAGCTTTGGATTATGAACCAAAGCAATATTTTATACTGTTCTCAGTTCCTAGTACCCAGGTGCTGCCGCTATTACAGGTTTTCTCTCTTTTATGAAATACAGTGTTTGAGAGGACTTTATTCCTTAGAAAGGTATTATACATTCTGCTTCCTCTTACCCTGATGAGGGTAACTGCTGAAAGGTTGTTCCTTACCTCCGTCTAGATTCAAAACTCCTCTGTTTTTAGGATCAATCATACTAGAGCTTGTTTACTATAGCTCTGTGTCTTATATTTTTAAAATTCTATTGTACTATGCTTTTATATTATCAAAATAATTATTCTGGTCACTAAACTGCACAGGTGATTAATATAGTTGATTGCTTAGTCTAGCTACTATCTGAGATTATCTGGATAAAGAAGATACTTGAGAGTCCACACAGCGCCATGTGTTCTGCTGTCATTAATTTCGGTTAAAAATACCTTACATATTATTAAGATAAAATTTCTGCAATCTGATACTGACAGTATCCCACCAAAAGAAGAAATCAAAATCTACAAGCCCTATGTGATACCAAGTGCACTGGTAACCCAAGGTAAATGTCATAAAACAAATAGAAAGAAAGAGTATGATGGTCTTGTGATCTGTACCAGGAATCAAGAAAGAAAGGATGATAAAAATAGGGTGAAAAAGATGTGATTTGACTTGGAAGCCAAAATAAGTGATATCTAGGCAATTTCTGAATGGAGCTTCATAACCAAAACATCTTTAAAGACTACTTAACATCTTTAAAGACTAAATGGATTCACTTGCCTTAGATAAAGTAGTAAAATGAAAGCAGTAGCGAGGTCCAAATTTTTTGTGAGGCTGCAAGGGTAGAGTACTCTAAAGTCAATAGAAATCTCATATACATGTGTTTGTATATATGTGTATATATGTACGTATGTATATATTCAAATACAACATTTTATCCATGATCTATCCATGCTTTATTTCAATGGCTTGTTTTTTCTTCTGTGTGAACTGTGTTAAATACTTAAGTACTTAAACCCTCATACTGAAATTTATTACACATATCATGAGATATTAGAATATGTTTAACTGTCCACTTTCCATAGTGGAAATCCTTCTTGCTCCTTTTAGCACTGCCTAGGGAAAATCTGTTTGCACCTTTTAATATGACATTTATCACAGTGAATGTCTTTGTACAATGTCAGTACAATAATGAAATTGATTCTATCTTCATTATTTTAAAATTATGTACGAATATGTGCTTTCTCAATGATTACCTTTGTTGTAAATCACACATGAACTAATCTGCCAGGAATTTAAGGAAAATAAAAATCACCAGTCCTGTTAGGGCTGGCTTCTTTTTCCATTGGAGTCAATGGGAATTTTGCCATTGACTTAAGTGGGAGTAGGATCAGGCCCTTAAAGCTGTGTATTTATTTTATTTTGGCCAAAAGACACACAGACACAGAGGAGACTGTTCAATGGTTGCAGTTTTATTCAGTAAGCTTTTTGCTTGCTGGCAGTATGGCACCTCTAATGGAGCAAAATATTACAGCGTTAGGGATTGCTTTTGGCAGTATGCATATTATAGCATGATTCAAAACAGTTACAGTTATGTTTTCAAAGATGTAATGAAATTTTAGCTGCTAGACTAAGAAGCCAATTGGAAATGTTAGATTGAAAGTTTGCATGAACCTTGTTGGGAAATGGCTGTTTCTTAATTCTTAATTCTTAATTATTTATTTATCTTTATAAATTAAAACTGAGCAACAGACAGGACGGTGTACCTTGAGATCTGGATTCAATTCAGGGTTCTGCCCTGGATATCCTGTGTGACCCTGAGCCAATCATTTTAGCTCTCTGTATCGCTACTCTCTGTTTGTAAAATCTGGATAACAATTCTTCCTTTCTTCTGTCCTCAGTCCTGTCTGCTCATCCTGTAAGCCCTTCAGGGAACAGACTGTCACTTACTGTGTGTGCCCATCCTCCAAGAATGGGGCCGTGGCTTTGGCTATGACCAGAATATTTGCAACAACAAAATAATATATAATTAGACTTTCAAGGAAAGTTTTCCTTTTACTTACCTATGTTGACCTTTAATACAGTTTAATATAAGCTGATATTTTTTTTCCTTTAGGTGAAGCTGTTGGTTTTTTTTTGACTGACTTATCTATGTACCATGAGAGTCTGCAAGGCTACAAAGCTGTCTTTCACAACTTCTGCTCTAGACTCCTCTACTTGGGCAGGGTTGCTATCAACCTCTATTACCCTCATGTAACAATTTATTGGTGTGTATAAATAAACTGAGTATATGAAATAGCTCTAGTATATCTAGAACCCTTGACACCTACTGTGCATGTGTTAACTGATTTATGAATGTCCAGGAAGACCAGTTTGTGCTGGACGTTGATGGCACCATACATGAATATAACAACTGCAAGGTGCATACCACACAGCTCTGACACTGTCTGCACAGGACTTGTTACCCAGGCACCGTTAATTTGTACAGAAAGGTGAGTCCAGTGTATCCAGGATACACTGAATTTCCTGCATTTGCATAATTCAACTGTGAACAATAAGGCAAAGACTGGTAACTGGCAAGGTTATAAAACTGAGAACTCTAAGTCTGATCTCTGATATATTCTCATACTTCATATATGTATGTGAAACACCTTATTAAAATCAGTGAGACATATTCATGCATAAAGTTTAGCTTGTAGCTTGGGGTCAGTAGAAGCTTATGGGTGTGTTAGTTTTGCTCTGAAAATGCTTCCTAAATAAAGTCTCTAAGGATTTTTAGGAGGACAAGATGCCTTTTTTTCTGGATCCTGACCTAGGTTCCCGAGAAGCTGGGTGCTAAGCTCCATTGCCATGCCAGGAATGGTGCTGTTCTGGGTTTGTGCTAAGGCACAGCTCTGTATGCCAAGGGAAGAAATATACAAATTTAAAGTTCTCTTGTTGAATGGTAGTGTTTTAATGACTTAGAGAATTTGGTTTCATGTTACCCTTTTATGAATCTGAGTTGTTTTTTTTTTGGATATGGTCTTAAATGGTTTTCTTACAAATACATGTAGGAAAAGGAATTGATCTAATGTTACTGAAATAAAAATCTAGTTACTATCAGAGCCTTTAGGGAATATTGAAGTCATACTCAGACATGCTTTCATTCATAAAAGAATGCAAGTCATTTTTGCAAACCTCTCCATATCTTTTCCTTCACATCTCTCTACGCAAATGTAAGGTTCTGTTTAATTTCAGGTCACCCCTGAACACAGAGATTGAGAATGGGTGTTTTTAGGATTCCATCTGCCAGTGAACCAGGCATTACAGTCCTTAGGTCAGATGTTAGCTCAGCATAATGGAGAGAGCTCATACAGGTTCCAATTCAACCCAGGAGGTTGGTACCAGAAAGAGAGATAGCACAATAACCACAGGCTGCAACACAATGATTTTATTGATGTCTTTGAGCACTGTTCCTTCCATGGGTTACTGACTTGATCTGGTGCAAAAGCCAATTTGCCTAATGTATTTTATAGGAAGAACAGAACCAGTCTTTCTTAAGGGAGAAATAAAATGAATTATTTCTATGTTTGATGGCGTCCTTGTCTCTGCATGCATGCCAAGTGGGGACAAGATGAACACCATTGATTTACGTGTCATAGGTAACATTAAAGAGAATGGATCCTGTGTTCAGAGATATTTCTACTTGCTGTAAATTAATTCAGAGGGTTGAGAACAGCTTTGTTAGTGCAAACATGTTCTGTGATGTCATTTTATGTTGAGGCCATGGACATGGATACATCTAGCAGGGCCCTGTAACTTACATGCTAGATGCCTTAACAACCCTTCTGGTGTCTTCAGATCTATAGAAAGGATAGAAATAGAGAGTAATGATGTTGCTGTATTTTTATTTATTTATTTATTTATTTATTTATTGGCTGAGAAAATAATTGTTCTTTAATCTTAGCAGCATATGTTAAGTCTTCCTATTTCTCTGTCTCAGAAAGGTGTTTTACTGTAAAAATCCAGGGCATGTAGATTCAAAAATGGATGTTTAGGTGAGGTGGTTTTCATTTGCATAGGTCAAAACAATAAATTGGTTTATTGATGTATTTTGTACATAAAAATATTTTATACTGATATGATTTGTATTTTTAATTGTGATAAGTACTGAGCTCACAGATTCACTTGCAAAATATGTATGAGAAATATTCTTCTCTCAGTAAATACAAGAAATTGAGCTGCCACTAACACTACAAAGAGAACTTTCAGATGTTGAGACCTGCTGTGTGACTATGTGACTTTGTGATCGTTAGTACAGAAATTCACTGAAGTCATCAAATAGGCCAAGTCATCACTACCAACAGTTGGCAGGAGTCTTGTGTGCAGTCTTCACTTATTCTAGTCAACCTCATTGACAATGCAGGCATTGTGCATCACCAAAATTTTACACGTAATAAAAATACTACCCTTTTGGTGGCTGTTGTAGAGAAAGCATGTCACTATAAAGTGCATGATGCTAAGCCTTGTCTTCATTTTAATCATAAATATTCAAAGATATATCTGTATTCCTAAATAATTCTTTTCACTCTGCAGTGTTTTCACCTTTCAGACATTTGTATACTTAAGTCTCCATGTTTAAGAGTCTTGGCCCTACAGGCAAGATTTTCTGGTTTTGCTACAGAAATTCAATGAAGCAAAACCTGGCAGCTTTGCACAGATCTATACACGTACAGTACTGTAGGTCTTCTGTAGTGTAACTGTAGGTTATACCTTGTACAATATCATAACATTTCACAGCAACATTTTGGCATATTCATGTTCAATATTCTTCACAAACTATTTATCTATCCTACCAAGGAATACTTTGTGTGACAAACTACATTTTAGACTGCATTTCTTCCTATAAACATGTCAAATATATATATTTTTTAAATTCTGGCCCTTTATATAATCATAAAATAAATTACAGTTATCAGTTTTCCTGGATTATTTTTATTCTCTTTAGAGATAAAATTAAGAGTAGAAAAAGAAAAAGCCTACTTTTCTTCCAGTAAAACAAAAACATTCCCCCAAAATTTTATTTACACACTCACTTGCAAAAAAAATAAAGAAATAAAATATTGTGCTTCTGTAATGAATCTTACAGAGTTTTAGAGCCTTATAGTCTACCCACCTGAGCATTACTAGATTTGAGTATACAAACCTGGCCTGTATTTCCTGGTCTGTATTTTTTTACAGCATACTGAGTTTCTGGACTAAGATGAAACACTTAAATGTTCACCAGTGTCATAGTGTTAAAGTGGACATGTTTCAGCTGTGACAGATTAATTTTGTACCTAAGTTTTTGTAGAGACTGATGTAACAAAACAAAACAAAAATCAAACAAAACAAAAAAAAAGTGCTAAGATCTAATTCTGAAACTATATGCAAAACAAGTTTTACCCAGCCACCACGTGGAACTCTCTTTCCTTATATCTTTCCTTATATTTTATTTGGATGAGACTGTTCTTCTCTATGAAAAGCCAGAAAATTAAAACTACTTGCGAAGTTGTATCATATAGAACAATTCCTTCTCTGATGTCATCTGTGTCTTTCTCACAGAAGACATGTTACCTGGAGTACTGCCACTAAACTGCATTTCCAGCAGTCTGAAATTAATTTCCAGGTCTGGAATTAATCCAAGTGAATCCAGAGCTGCACCTCTGTATTTGTGGTGAATCTCAGTTCCATAGAACATCTTCTCTATCCTTCTTGGGAATCTCTGGAAGGGAACGCAAGAGAGCTTATGTTCATATTTTTCTGTCTTTCAGGTGATGCTCAGAACTCCTAAGACACAGAGAGAGTTTCATAAGAGGCAGTAGTTACTGGTGTATGTTCATGAAAATTAAAGCACATGACATACTCCTATTTCCATTTTCTTAGTGGAAATTATGCTATTATGCCTAGCCCAGATTTAGTTTAGTAGGGTGCATGTGAAAGATTATTGCAGTCCAGTGAAGGGCTACAGACAGCTGGGCATAGATATTTTATTTTTTTTTAATTGGGTATAAATGCTTCAATTGGTAAGGAACTGTGAGAGATAGGGTTCCTTCCCCCTCTTCAGACAATAAGTCCCAAGTTTATCCCTTCTATCTACATGTAGGCACCAAACATAAAGAGTGCAGTTGTTGTAGGCTTCCTCTATAAGTAGAAATCAAGTCTCCAAACAGTGATTTAAGTTTCATATTAATTGAATTACACTCTGAAAAAATAATTTCTCCCACTGACTGTTTATGTTACCTATGACAAATGTAATCCTAACTTGAATTATACTTACTTGAATTATATGGTTAAATTTGGGTAGGATGAACTGGGATCACAATAAATGATAGAGACATTTCAAGATTTTTCAGGGCAAGGAATGTCAGAATGTCAGCCCAGTAATGTTTTATTTAAAAGCAGAAAGGAAGATATGAGGGAAACATTTTATCTATAATGTGAATGCTTTGAGGTCTCTCTCTCTCTCTCTCTCTCTCTTTTTTTTTTTTGTTTATTAGTTTTTGTTTGCTTGCTTTTTTTTTAATATCCAAATCACATCAAGCTTACTGTTTCCTTAAAACACGTTGTCTTGTATATATTGTGATCAATGTGCTTCTTGTTCTCTCATTGTATAAAATAGTTCCATCAGTTGACTTTCTGCAATTGTGAAAATCTTTCTTATTTCTCAGCATAACAAAGAAATAATTCTCCTAACATGACTCATCTCAGCTGTAACTCAGATGGTACACAGATTACCTTAGGTGTCTCTCTGAAGTCCATAAACTTGCTTGCCATGTGTCCATTAAACAGAAGACTATAATTAGAAGTAAAAATAAGAAAAATCTACTTCAGCAGATGTTGAAATCACAGAATCACAGAATTGTAGGGGTTGGAAGGGACCTCAAGAAATCATCGGGTCCAACCTTCCTGCCAAAGCAGGTTCCTTAGAGCAGGGACATTGTGGAGTCTCCTTCTCTGGAGATATTCAAGGCCTACCTGGGCAGCCTGTTTCAGTGCTCTGTCACTGTCACCATGAAGTTCTTTCGCACATTGGTGCAGAACTTCCTCATCCACTCTGTGACCATTGTCCCTTGTCGTATCCCCACAAACCACTGAAAAGAGGTTGGCCAAATCCCTCTGTCTCCCACATTTAAGATATTCGTAAAAACTAATAAGGTCCCCTCTCAGTCTTCTCAAGGCTGAACAGACCCAGGTCTTTCAGCCTTTCCTCATAGGGAAGATGCTCCAGGCCCCATATCATCTTTGTAGCCCTCTGCTGGACAGTTTCCAGGAGATCCCTGGTTTTTTCCAGGGTCCGTACCAGGGAGCCCAGAACTGGACACAGTACTCCAGGTGAGGCCTGACCAGGGCAGAGTCGAGTGGGAGAATCACCTCCCTTGACCTGCTAGCCATGCTCCTTTTAATGTACGCCAGGATCCCATTGGTCTTCTTGACCACCAGGGCACACTGCTGGCTCATGGTCAACCTGTCATCCACCAGGACCCCCACATCCTTCGCCTCAGAGCTCCTCTCCAGCAGGACGTCCCCCAGGCTGTACTGATACATGCGGTTGCCCTTCCCAGGTGCAGGACTCTACATTTGCTCTTGTTAAATCTCATTTGGTTTCTTCCTGCCCATCTCTCCAGTCAGTCCAGGTCTCACTGAATGGCAGCAGAGCCTTCTGGTGTGTCAGCCACTCCTCCCAGCTTTTGTGTCATTGGCATACTTGCTGAGGGCAGACACTAATTCCTCATCAAGGTTTTCAATGAAGATGTTGAACAACACCGGACTCAGCACTGACCCCTGGGGAATACCGCTATTCACAGGTCTCCAGCCAGACTCTGCACCACCAATCATCACCCTCTGAGCTCGGCCAGTCAGCCAGTTTTCAACCCACCTCACTGTCCACTTCTCTATTCCACGCTTGCTCAGCTTTGGTAGCAGGATGTCATGGGAGACAGTATTGAAACCCTTGCTAAAGTCAAGGTAGATGACATCCACTGCTCTCCCCCATCTATCCAACTGGTGATGCCATCATAGAAGGCAATGAGGTTGGTCAAGCATGACTTCCCCTTGCTGAATCCATGCTGACTACTCCTCATAACATTCTTCTCTCCCAATTGCTTGGAGATGGCATCCAGAACAAGCTGTTCCAACACCTTTCCAGGGATAGAGGTGAGACTGACTGGCCGGTAGTTTCCTGTATCCTCCTTCTTGCCCTTCTTGAACACCGGAGTGACATTGGCTATCCTCCAATCTTCAGGCACATCTCTTATTCTCCAGGACCTTTCAAAGATGATAAAGAATAGTTCGGCAATCACCTCTGCCAACTCCCTCAGCACACGTGGATGCATCCCATCGAGACCTATGGATTTGTGTGTGTTGAGTGCACTCAGATGCTCCCGAACCACTCGCTTGTCAAATGGGGGGAGCCCTCCATTTCACAGACACTTTCTCCTCCCTTGAGGGTTGAGAAGTCCTAGGGGGGAGTCCTTGAAGCAAAGACTGAAGCATTCAGTATCTCCACCAAATTCTGTCTTTTAAGAATATACTCCATTTAGATTTAATAACAACACTCCAGGATTAATACTTCTGACATACTAAGCCAGTTTGTAACCTTTGAAATCTAATGTTTTATCAGGTTAACATTAAATGTAAATCACTTTAGCATTTGATTTCTTAGAAATTGTCAGGATTACTTAAGGTTATCAGTCTAGTCCAGTATCCCATTTTAAACTGTACCATTATCATCCTCAGATGAATATAAGAAACTCCATTACAGATCGTTATAGAATAACTCTCCTGGAGAAAGATGACACTCCTAAGCCTCTAATGTAGTAGGGGTGTCTTATGTTTTTTAATAAAAAAAGCTTATATCCCATTCAGACTGGATAATAGATGCTCTGCTCCCCAGTCCTTTTATGAGTTATGAGAATTTGCTTTTCAGAGTGTCTTGCGCCAATAAAGTCAACAGCTTAATTAAGAATCATTTGAAAAAGAATTTTCTTTTCTTAATTTTGTTTTCCATATAATGGCCACTTGCTTTTTTGTTATTAAAAAGAATGAAAATAAGTGGTTTATTATAATTTCACTGTCCTGCTTATTTATGTCTTCATCGTGTCACTTCTGCAGACAGCTGGAGGTCAAAATAATTTCTGTGTTTTTCTCCCAAAGTTCTTTAAGCTTTTGAGGTGCTTCATTTTTGAGTGTCTAAGCATGTATAAATCAAATGTGTATTCATTCTCATTGTGATTATCACATTTAATTATTTTTTCATGTAGTCCAAGACACTGGTAAAGAATTCCAAGTTTTACCAGTGTGTGAAACTCATTCATGGTATGGGTAGTGTGTACCAAAACTGGGTACCAAAACTTGGTACCAAAACCCATACCAAAACTTGGATGCAGTTTTAAGGCATAAGAATACTACTGGGTGATATAAAACCAATCTTGCTATAAAACATTGGAGTTAAAACCACAGAACATTGTCTCTGTGTACCCTCCTTTGGAATATGCTCTATTAGTTGTGATGAGTATTTACACCTAAAACTCAAATATTTTTATTTCCTTCAGGCCTGACAGAACTAGTTGGTAATGATCTGAGGCTGTTCTTGACAACTTTTTGTCTATTTTAAAATTTCCTTTTTTCACATTGCTATAGCTCTCATGTTCAAATTAAATCAAACTTTCCATTTGGTAAATGGCAAGAAGAAAAGGATGTTCAAAATGAATATGGGAAAGAATCATCACTCATCCTGTCATTTTCTGTGCTGTGGAAGCAGTCTTTAGTTGGTATGTTTCGTGACTGCACAGGATTTTCTGACCTTTGTTGGGCTGCATGGGGCTGTAGCAGTCCAGTCAAGGAGATGAGAACCTGGAGGCCTCACAGCTTTATAGAAGGCATCCTTACCTAGTCAAAATCAGTTATGGCCTTCCTTACAGCATACATCAGGAGAGATGGTAAGAGCAAGATCTAAATTTCTTATTAGGAATGGTTTGACTTACATCATGTTAGTATGTAGGTTACAGAAAAACCTGTACTACCACTTGCATGTGTTTGGCTAAAACAGTTCCAGTCCTTAGTGCTTTACTGGTGCTCTGTTTCATCAACTTGATGCATGAACATGGGATTTTTCTCCTCTAGTATGGGAAACTGTCAATTTTGGATCATACCATTACTCATACACTCCTTACTTATCAGGGGATTTTTCTCAGGAAAAGATTTACCATAGGTCTGCAAAAAGAGTGTAGCACATTCTTCCTGAGACCATAATACGTGGAAGAAAAAACTGTGGAAAAGCTTAAGAGAATGTCTATCATTATTCAATGATCATGTTGCCCATAGCCTGCAGGGGCACACAATAATTACGCTGGCAAGAGTTTAAATTGCTTCATCCAGACTCCCATTTATATCTATTTTCTTTGCCTCCACCTGCTTTTTTGTGGGGTTTGTTTTTCTTGTTTCTTATAGCTAAATTTCCCACTCTGTGTTGGATTTCAGCCAAAGCATGTTTTTATAAGCGGGGAAGAACTTTTCCCATATTACAGACTGGCATCTAGTGGGTGCACATTTTCTACCATCCTAGAAGCACAAAGAAAACATGTCTAAAGAAGGAATATTACATTATGGGAAATTCTTCATTGCAGTCATGTAGCTGGTGTTCATAAGAAGCTAATTGAGGTAGCCCTAACTAACGCTTCACCTCCCTCACAAGCATTTTGCCTCTCTTTATGTACAAGGACTGGTTTTGTTTGTTTGTTTGGCTGGTTGTTTGGTTGGTTTTTAATTGCCTTCTGACAGCTCCTGGCTATCAACTTTTATTTCACCTAGGTATTTCAGAATTACAGCTGTCCATTTCTTTCATCACCTTATGGTTTTTGTTGCTGAAGCCAGTTTTATACTGCTCCAAAAACCTCCTGTTATGGTTTATATCACCTTCCATAAAGATGCACTTAAATTCTTGGCTTTCTGATTGCTCTTTGAAAAGCTTTTTCTAAGGCGTCTCTTATTTCTACCAAAACTGAATCTGCCACCTTGGCTTACTAGGTTCCTCTTGACTTTTAATGAGCCTGAGCTTTTGTTCTATTGCTAAAACCCCAAAGTGAAGTGCAAGTAGACTGCTTTGTATTCGGTCACCATCCTTTGACCCTTTTGGTCTAAGCAGCTCTACCATGAGTTAAAATTTCCCAACAGCACAGTTTCTGAGGTCATTAGTATACAAAAAACTGTCTACTGTTGTCAAAGCATTCTCCTTATACAGGAATATAAGTAAAAGCATTCCCTCTTATGCTTCTCCTCCACAGTGGAGGTTTATCCTCTCAGGATATGTTTCAAAAAGTTTTTAAAATATTTAGACATTTTTAGTTGTTTTTGTTGTTGTTAAAGTTCTTTCTGTGTCAGGTAAAAAGAAGATGTGAAAAAAGCAATAAAATCAGACGCACATGTTGGGTACATGAAAACCATACAATGGACTCTCTTTTACCAAAGATGATAACAAGATAATGGTCAAAACTTCCAATGTCTACACAATAGCTTTATATATATATATATATATATATATATATATATACTGATGATTTGAGTGGGGTATTTTTTACATTATTATATAAGATTGGGATAAATAATCTTCCCAGTGGTATTTTTTTTTAGTGAGGAACTATATTGTGTGAGCAATAAGCTGCAATGATTACATGTCAGATTTGCACAATTTAATGTACTTCTATAACTAGCAGATTCTGTAAGAATTCTACTTTTGTTTTCCATAATCCTTAGTTTTATGTCACTAAGATCATTAATTTTATAACATGAATTCCATATGTGAAAATGTTGGCAGAAAATATACTACATTAAATCTGATAGAAAAAATGTGATACAGTTAATCCATAGACCTCTTTTACTTTCATCTTCCGTAAAGAGGAAAAGTCCAATAGCACTCAAAAGTGATTTTGCCAGCCCCTATTTTTATTGCTGTTCATATTTCTGTTCCAGGGAACTAGTACATATTTCTAGGAAGTACTCATTACTAGTTTCAAAGAAACTTTTTTTTTTTTTTTTTCCTAATATCTCTAGAATTTGGGTATTGAATCAAGAAAGAAAAAAAAAAAAAACAAAAACAAACAAACCAGGATATCCAATCCAATTAATGCACTCTTTCTGAAAGATAATAAATTGTATATCAGCAAACAGTTTTAAACCATAACAGCATCCTTCCTTATGCAAATGACTTTATTCTTCTAAGTGTTGCTTTGTTTAAAGAATATTTTTAGACTTTCTCAGGTGTACATTTTAATGATGGAAAGTCATTACCATCATACCTGTAACATTTATGTGGAAGAGCTAGTAAAAGTTTGGTCTCTTTTGTATCTTAGATATTTCTTGTGACTTTATCTGTATGTGTATGAATTTATGTACTGTTAGTATTATTTGTTTGTGAAATAAAAGGAAAGGGATGCTGTGGGTTTTCATGAATTCTCCTGGCAAAGTCACCATCTGGAAGGTTATACTGAGGAAAATACATACTACAGTTTCCAAACAATATAGTTTGAATTAATGATAAATCTGTCGCTTGCTTTTTCTAGCCATAACCTCAGTCTGGGAAGTAGAAAGTTAGCTGTCACAAACCTTCCACTGGAGAAGAGTCTATTTAACACTCTCCCCAAATAATGTCTGCTCTGTTTTGAACGATGGAGGTTTGTCTCCATTCACCATCGCTGCTTTCCTCCTTGTCTTCTTAGACTATACTCAGAAAACTGCATGATTCTTGCTTCTGTCCTGGACTGAAGACATCAGATGATATTTTTCCTCAAAAAAATTAAAAATTATATTTTTCTTTTGCATTCATTTCTAGATAGTAACCTTATGCAGCAACAATTCAGACTGCACCAATTTTCAAAAACTGGAAAGTATTTGCATGATATTAGGGCCATCTGTGTATGGAAAATACATTGTTTTTTACCTTTTCAATGAATCAATTTTCTTAAGTAATAATAATAATAATAATAAAGTGCAAAGCACAGATTTTGAGGGTTTTGAAATTCACTGTAAAAGTTTTGCACAGCCCTGTGTAATAGTAACTTTAACTTGACACAGTCCAGTTGTTCTGGTTCTTTATTTCAGGCTTCTTTATTACATGCACCTGTTTCAACTAACTTGTAGCTGTTTCTGAAACTCCTGATTGGCCTGCAGCCAGGAAGAACTGTATGTTCCCACAGTTAATATGATCTAGTTCTTTAGAGGGTTCATGGGGATGTGTGTAATATGAAAGTCCAGACAGATAAAAGCTTTCCTCTTACTTCTGTTCAACAATAGCCTTGCCTGTTTACTTGTTCTGGTCTCACAACCATCTGGGAGAAGACGTCGTTCCTTTAAAACATCTCCTGCATAGTCTGCACTTGAAGTTCACAACAAGTTCAGGGGAGTTTTGTACGGTTTTGGATTTCATTGCAACCAGTTCATGCAACGCCGGCCTAATCCTGTCTGTCCAGTTCCATAGTAAAATGGGTCTCTAATGACATCAACAAGTAAAAATAACCAACTAATTTAACAATAAGTACATTATACAGTTGAATGTAAGTGTAGAGATGCATTTTCTCTTTGTACATTCATGTTGGTTCTGGATAAGACTAGGTTAAGTAAAGCTTTTAGTGGGTGAAGTTAAATGTGTTATATAGTCACCTTATTTCTGAAAAAAATGAGTCTTTGTTTGAGAGCCTTCTGTGGGTCTACAGCAAGGAATATGATAATAAGGTCTCAGGCAAAAGGTTTGCCCATTGAGTTCCAAGGTACTCACTATCCACAACTGATTACCATCTTTTTGTTTGTAATAGCCACATGCAAAAACACGCCTCTTTCACTAGCAGCAACCCAAGATTTCTGCATCTCTTCAAAATCTGAAAAATGGGACAAAACTGTGGGAAATTCATTATTAAACTTTCTTCACATAATTTCATTTTTGACAGAAAAAGACATTAAGAGTCTGTTTCATCACTTCCTAGAACTTTTTTCAAAGGGTCATGAAGGACATATTTTCATGTGGCTCAGGAATATTTGTCAGAAAACCCTCTTCATGAGAAATTAGCGGCTCACAATTGATAGTTTTTGTTTGTTTGTTTGTTTTTAAAAGATTTGCTCTTTGATATCTGTGGAGATATTAGTCAAGAGGAGGGGACAGACTTTAACTGTATGCATGAAAGGAAGCACTTAACAGGGTATTTTTCCATTCTGCATCACTGTGGTTGCATGAACGCAAAATGTGATACTTGGTGACATCAGAAAATCAGAACCTGAATCAATAATGCTGCAATTCTTTTTGGGGAGGTCAGTTTAAAGAAACAGTAGAAAATTGTAATTTAATTAAGTTAAAGGGGAAATACTGCACTGTATTTATGAGAAGAGTATATTTTTATGTTTCTAAACATACTTTACCATTCATTTTGGGGAAAAAAAAAAAAAAAGTCTAAGCTTAAATGCTGAAATATTTCTACATGTTATAAAACATTTACTAAGAAAGGATGGAATACCCTAAAGTCCGTAGAGTAAATATGCTTACTAAATTCTACAAGTAATTGGGAATTAATACAGTCAAAAATGAGGATATGGATGGAGAGAGGAAGAAAAAAAAAAATCCAGAGGTGAAATTCAATTTTAGTTTTGGATTAAAAACCTCATTACCTAGTCCTTTGTCCAACTCTTTACAGAGATCAAGCTAGTGAAAAAGAACTGTATTTTGAGCTGTACAAGCAATCAGCCTCGAGGTATGTGTGCCCAGACTGCTGGAATCATCTCATTCTTTCAAGCTTTTTGACAGAAGCCCATTGCCTCCTTTAGCAGTTTGTCCCACTCCTTACTATAGGTTAGCCTGTCCTAGCAGAGCTATTGGAACAGAGTTTTCTTTGCTTCCGGTTCTTGTCAGAGTTTACAATTTTTTAAATTGGAAGGCGAGTTTTATATTAAGATACTCAAAGATGTAGTGGCTGTGGTGTTCCTTTTTGACAGCTCTGGCTGCAATAGACCAATAACAAGCAGCTTCAGGGCAGAGCATCTTTTCAGTGAGTCACTGAAGTTAGAGGATTGGTAAGACCAGCCAAACCAGTCAGAGGATTGCTACTGGTGGTCAGTGGTTTCTGCCCAAGATTTGCTGAAATTCTGGGACCTTAACCCCTGTGTCATTCTGTGGGTGTGTGCAGAGGAAAGATTTTTCTGCCCCATCCCTCACAGTTTGTCTCTCTTTTAGTGATCATTCTGCTCTTAAAGTCATTTCTCCTTGCTTTACCTTCTGCCATACCTAGATGGATAGCTCTCCTTCCACAGTCTCTCATTTAGCTGCAGTCTATGTGATCCCCTCACCCACCCATTAGTTTTTTGTTTTTGTTTTTGTTTTTGTTTTTTTTTTTTCCTAAGCCATTCCCATTTTTCTCCAACCATAGCTTTTGTCAACCCATTCTGATTCCCAAGTGTGTATGAGGATCTCGTGATATTTCTGGCTCACATCTTCCTCACTTTCCTTCTGAGCACCTCTGCCCCATGGGCCTTTACATTCATCTTTGAGGCTGTCATCCCCCCTTTATCTTTGTCACACCTTTCATTAAGTCATTTCCAGAACTTCTTAAAACCATCTCCCACACTTAGATCTATTTTTGCAGTTTTCCATCGAGTAACTATATTTCTATTCCCATAATCAAAATCAAATCTCTACTCAACCAGCCTATTTTTGCCACCAGCTGTACCTCTTACCATCTGCTTCTCTGTCTTCTTTTGTAAGATACTTTACCCTATCTGCATTTTGGTTAGTCTTCTACATCTTATTGTTTGAGCTTCAGCAAAGGAGACATTTTTCTTTTGTTCTTGATGTCCCAGCATGGCTATTTCAGGGAAATCGAGATTCATCTTAGAAGCCCTAAACTGAGGACTGGATATTCTAGTAGTCTTCTACGATCTTTCAGGCACTGAAACTGTGAAAGAATAAGATTATTTTGCTATTTCATCCATGGGAATGAAACATACATGTATGCAGTCCAGTCAGTACCAACCACTGTGGGTGAATCAGTCATGATTATTTTATCTATTGAATCCTGGTAATATGTATATGGCAAATGTAAAGTAACTTTTTTTTTCCTCTTCTAGTTTTTTAATCTGATTATATTTTGCATGGATCCAGTTTAAATTATATATTTCAATCTACAGCTATTTCAAATCTCCCTAAAATAACAAGAATGATTTAGACCGTGACAAATAATACCTTTCTCTATTTTTAGTAGTTGATCATATAGATGAAATTTTAAAAACAAAGCCAATAACAAAATAAATTAAAAACAAGCAAAATCTCTAATATATCAAATAAATCTTTCAGAATAATCTAAAATAAGCATGTATCATACTGATGCACTGAAGGACAATCATGAAGAATCTCTAATATGAATCTCTACTATGTCATATTGCAAATTTACCTTAGGATGACTAAATTACCGTGGTGGTTAGACACTTGCTAGACAGCTAAACTCCACCACAGCTGCTCTTTCACTTCTCCTCAAAAGGAGAGGGGGAGGAAGAAAGTACGGTGGGAAAGAAAAAGGCTTGCAAATTGAGATAAGGATAATTTAATTAGAGTGAAAAGAGGAGAAACAAACAAACAAACAAATGAAAAACAGGCAAAGGCTGCACAGAAGCAAAGAGAGAGAAAACAATTAATCTCTACTTCCCATCAATGAACACTGCTTAGCTACATCTTGGGAAGTAGGGCCTCCATATGCGTTGTGGTTGTTTGGAAGGACAGGAATTTTCATGAGAGCTTCCCCTTTCCCACCTTTTATTGCTGAGTATGACACCATATAGTATGGAATATCCCTTTGGTGAGTTTAGATTGCTTCCCTGTCAATGTCCCCTTCCCACAGACTACTTGCCTATCCACAGTCTACTGGCTTTTGAGAGGGGATTGGAGAGTCTTGGTGCTGTGCCAGCATCACTCAGCAATAGCTAAAACATTGGTGTGATATCGGGGCTGTTCTAGCTACAAATGCAGAGCACAACACTATATGGGCCACTGTGGGGAAAGTCAACTCCATCCCAGACAGATCTACAAGTTCTGATACTTCAGGCATGAAAGTTTAACTCTCCATGTTGAGTTTTACCACTGGTCCTCATTCTTTCAGTACATTTTGTGGGTCAGAATCCAGAATCTCAGGGTAGGTCAATTCTGTTCAGAGATGAATATTTGACCCATTCCAAGTCCTGCCATTGGCAGATATAAACAAAGCAGAGATAACACTATTTGTAGAGTTGTAGAGCTTTTTTTTTTTTTTTTTTTTTTTTTCTATAAACTAAATGGAATTTCCTCATGCCTAAAGTAAGTTAACCTCTCACTGCTTCACCACAAATGTAAATTTCAATATCCATGAAAAAAAAAAAAAATCTGGAAGCTTTTGGAAGAAATTCTCTTATTCTTTACTTTTTAACCAACCTCAATAACAAAAGTTTTGATAGCAGTTACTGTTCCTGCCTTAGTTTTGCTGCTTGTAAGTGCCTAATATTTTCTGTTTTTCTTTCTTTCCTGAAATGAATAGGCTCAGGCCTAAAAATATGCCTTAAATATTGAAGTTTAACTCATATTTCAAAGGCTACTTTAGAGTCTAATAGCAAATTAGTGGGTGTACAGTCTTCTGATGTGGAAGCCTAGGCCTATTTTTGCACCAAGGGAGGTTTAGGTTGGATATTAGGAAGAGTTTCTTTACTGAAAGAATTGTTAGACATTGGAATGGGCTACCCAGGGAAGTGGTTGAGTCACCACCCCTGGAGGTCTTTAAAAGATGTTTAGATGTGGATGATTCTATGATTCTGTGATTAGGAAGAGTTAGTTTGTGAAGAACTATTTGTTCTCACTTTTTCATATTGTTGTAGGGCTTCTATTCCACTTCTATGCAAAATGGTTTAGTAATAATGGAAGGTGAAACATTAAAGGTCTGCTCATCACTGCCACAGCTATAAAGTATTTAAATCACCCTGAAAAATATATTGGTCTTTTTATCTGCACTTTTAAAGAAAGTATTTTGCATGGGATAGTGAAGAGGTGCAACAACTGTAGATTTTTTTCCTTAATTTTTGTTGCTGTTGTTATTTGGTTGGTTGGTTGTTTTTCTTATGGGTTGTTTTTTTTTTTTTTTTTCGTTTTTTTTTTTTTTCTTTGTTTCTTGCTATTTGCCATCCACTATTGGGTTGTTCTTTAGGAAAAAAAAAAAAAAAAGAGAGAGAAAGAAATTCAGTATTAGAAAGCTTCATAAAGAAGGGAAATGTGGATGTTTCTCACTTGTGTTTATGTGTAAACTGTTTATGATTACTTCAGTGCATACTTTCAACTGCATGTCTCCAATGAGTGACAGAGCTGGATTTGGTGCCTAAATATTTCTACCTATTATCACATTAGTGATATATCCTAACCTGAAAGAATTAAGGATTTAGAAAGAAGAATAAATAAAGGATTGAGAATTAGTATATGTATGAACAGATATACATTATTATTTCCTTTTATTTCAGGTGAATTTTAGCCTTTGTTATTTGAGATCAGTGTTGCATACATTCAATAACTATAAAGAGTAACATAAGATAGTTAGATTAAAAACTATAGAAAATAATAAGTAAATGAAATGAAAAGTGTTTATGACAGTAATAGGAAACCAGAATTAGAGAAATACATTTATACATTAGAGAAATACAGTTTTATCTTTTTGTTGAATTTTGGGGTGATTGTTTTGTTTTAATGTTCAGCCTTATAATAATGATGAGATGCTGTCTATATTATTAAGTGCAAAAAAAAGGAGGTATTAATTTAACAATTAATAAATTGCTAAACCATATTACAAAGGACTATGAAATAGTTGGTCAGCTAGCATTTATAGCAATTTATAATTAAAAACTGCTGTTCCAGACAATCAGGCAAATATTTCACATACCGAATCTCTAGTGATGTAAAAGCACAGTTTTTGATGCAATTAAGTATTAGGCTTTTAGCTTTACTATATCCCCTTAATTATCTCTATCCTCTCCAGTTTTCTATAATCATTTCTCTGTCTCCTTCCCATTTCCAGTAAACCTAAGAAAGCAGAAAATTTTGCTAGTTAGTTTTACTGTACAGATCTATAGCAACCTCTAATCTATCTAGTATGAACAATATGGAAGCCAATTACATTTCATATTTAAAAAAAAATAAATCCAACAATGCACTGACTGGGGAAGAATTAAACTATTCTTAAGACCTCCAAGTTTGTATGCGTACAGAAGAGTTGATGTCCTACTGTGTTACACATAAGCACAGTATGAAACATCTCATTGTCTTTTTTAAACAAAGAAGAAAAAAAAAGTTGAGTAGATAGGATGTAAAATTGAAGTGGAGAGAACTTAGAAAACAGAATGTGCCAAACTGTTGATTACTAGTCTGTAAACTCACTTAAGTCAGTTGACAAAAAGCTATGTTATTGTAAAGTATTTCTATTTTTTCAGACACTGCTTCAGTGTGGTGAGTTGGGATAGTGATCTGAGGTGGGTTTTGGTTATTTTATTTTATTTTATTCTATTCTATTTTATTCTATTTATTTGTTTTACTTTATTTATTTATTTTTTTTTATCCAGTAACAGCTTAAAATAAAATGTTAACAATTCTCCTAAACAGAACTAGATAGCTCAGGACATCCCCTAAACTTCTTTTTTCTCCCAGAAAATTGTGTTCCACAGTCAAGCTTTTTCCTGCCTTATCCATTTGTGGCTACATGACTTGTACATTCCTGGGAACAGAGAACAACTATAGGAGGAAAGGATGCTACCACATAAAATCCTGTTAGTCTGGATTATCTGGAGACCTGGGGTACAGCTCTGTTCAAACATCCATGTGTCCAGATTTCTCCTTCTCTTGGACAGTTATTTGAACCATTTAGATATATACATTCATCCCTCTATCTATGTTTAAGACTGTATTCCTGCATCCCAGTTAGAAAAAGTTGACCCAGTGTAGCCTCAGAATAAAATCCTGTCTTCCAGGTGAGGCATGCTCTTCTACTGCTTTACTCAGTCCTTGGTTCTTAGTACCTTGAGTACCTTGTCCATCAAGGTACCTTGAGTACCTTGTCCATCTGTGGTCAATAGTCCAGAGACAATTCACTGATATAATTTCCATTATGTTTGCTAGGTGACTAAGTTTTAGTCTTACATTATACAGGATCACTTACTGGATCACAGCTTCATTTCCATACTGTGAAAAATGTAAAACAGCTTCTACAGATTCTTAGTCTATAGATCTTTTCCTTGTACTTGTAACAGCTCACAAACAATGTGCAACTAAGTCCTCATCTTTCCTACTTCTAAACTATGCATTCATATATGTTTATATATATATATATATATATATATATGTTTATATATATATATATAGCTAGAAAAATACTGTGTTCAAGTTTTGTTATAAACAACAAAGTACACAGCCCCTTCTTCTGTTTGAGCAAGCTTATGGTTGTGTAAAATAGAAACTCTGAAATATGCCTTCTTCTGTCTTCAACCCTCTAACATGCTTAGAGATCTTGGTGACATGGAGTATGCATAATTAATCAACAACTCTATGAGTACACTTTCAGCATGTTTGCCAATGGAAGTCTGCAACCTACTACTAAGCAATTTCTCATGGCAAGGTCAAGGATAAAATAACAGGCTGCTTAACTGATACAACAGGCAGATTAGATAAAAAGTGGAAAGCTTGCCCCAAAAGGATGGTACCTCTTCTCCTTCCATCTCTAGTTTTATTGATAAAACAGTCTCTTATTTCATGAAGAAAGGCTAAAAAGGACAGTAGAGTGAACACTTGTGTTAGATTGTCATCTTTAGGATTAGAGCTCTACATGAAAAAAAAAAAATCCTATCAATCTGATTTAAAGGTATTTAAAGGTAAAGGTATTTAAAGTATTAGCTTTTTACATATATGATGACTTGGTGAAAAGTCATGACTTCTTTCTTTTCAGACTGCTAGCAAAACACAACCATAGAAAATGAAAGTTCTGTATTTAAGCGATAAAAAATTAAGGTTATTTATTGAGACAAAAAGTACATTTAGTCCAATGTCATGCCTTCAATAGTTGCCAGTAGGTGGGACTTTTAGTGACCTTCTAGGAGTTCTTTCACCAGGAAAGCCACATATGTAGTTATCTCAGCTCAAAGTTGGTAGGAAGAGGAACTTCATGGCAGAGCAGATATTCACTGAGAGCCCATTCTGGAGAAAGGGAAAAATGTGAGATGGAAGAAACTGCAGAGAGAAACTTCTACATATAATGCTGTTTGGCATAGGTAGAATAGTCTCAAGTGAAGGACTGAACGAGAGCATGGGAGGTGGAGGAGGAAAAGTGTAGTTTAATATTCGTCTATGTTTCTCACTACTCACACTCACTTTAATTGGTAGTAAATTAAATTAATTTTCCCAAGTCAAATCTGTTTTTCCAACAGTAACTGGTAAGCAATCTCCCTTTCTTTACCTCAGTCCATGAGCTATCTCATTCCATTTTTTCCCCCAAGTCCTGTTGAGGAAGGGGAGTATCTGGGTGGGAATTTGTCTGTTAACCAGCGAAAACCCATAAACCACTTTCTGTATTAGCCTACTAACAGAACTCAGGGCTGCCCATGGTGTTCTCTCACACACTTTGCAACCTTGTCACTTCCTGTTTGAGTCTGTGGACAGCTGCAATAGCTGTCTCAGAAAACAAAACTAAAGATAGCCCTTTGCTCTCTAGAGAGGTGATACCCAGGATCTGCTCATCTGAGAAGAACTTTGGAATGGCAGTCTTGTAGTAAGTGAATTCATGCTGGAGGACAGGCAGACTGTGTGATCCTGAGCCAGAACTTTTGATAATTTCTGTGAGGTCTATGATATTCTACACTTGGCTCACAACAGTCAGGCACTGGCCTGAAACAATGAAAGTCCTGAGTAAAAATGGAGATAGGAGCAACAGCTAGTAAAGGTTGTCCAGGTTGTCCAGTATGAGGAAACAGGGCCAGTACACAATAGTGGTATTCCCTTTCTACAATTAAGGAATTTCCTGAATCAGAGGACAAGCCAGTAAAGCATCTGTCCTTCACAACTTTGTCCCTGGAATCTAATTGAACATTTACCTCCTTAGTTTCCTGTGGCAACGAATTCCAGTAATGTGATATCCTAAACAACAACAAAAACCACTTGCATTAATTTTCATTTTCTGTCTGCTAGCTTTATTCTGCCTCTTAGTTCTCTAATAGAAAACAGTAATATTTTATATCTGCATTTTTTCTTTATAACATTTTTTTTTTATTATAGAAAACCCTGTCAGTCATCTCACTTCTAAGGAATGATGTACTCCATTTAATTTCTCCTTACATAAAAGCTATTCCTTTGCTCTGATTATCCTTGCCATTCTTTTATATGTTGTTGTTGTGTGTGTTTTTGTTGTTTGTTTGTTTGTTTGATTTGTTTGTTTGTTTCATTATGGCTTTTTTTTTTTGTTTTAAGACAGCAGACCAGAATCAGACAGAATGTCCAGATCATGATATGATGTAGATCTATACTGTATCATAAGGAGTTTGTTTGTAGTAGCAGTAGTAGTATAATGAGATTTGCTAAAATTTGATTTGCACTTCTATAGCTTCTTTGCATTTAACTGTTTTCCAAAAAGAAGCTGATTTCAGTATCTCTTTTTCCTGGGTCATAGTTCACGCTGTATGTCTACTTAGGTTTATTTTTTTTCCTTCTGTTTCTTTCTGATTATTCAGTTTGAATTTCATCTTCTGTTTTATTATTCAGTCACTGACTTATCATGTGATCCTTCTATATTTCTACACTGTCAGCTTTGACTGTTCTCAACAGTTATGTGTCAGTGGCAAGCTCTGTTCTTCCACTTTTATAGTTGATTCTGAAAATATTAAACACGACATATCAATGAGGAAACAACTAGCATCCTTCCTTTGCTATGAAAGCTGATTATGTATTCATACTAGGCATTTCCAAGTTTCCAAGTGGTTATATATCCATTAGAGGCCCTTCTTTCCTGTCTTTTGGAGACAGAAAATGTATGCATTCAGATGGATACAGTATCTTAGTTATGTGAACTGTCTTCCAGCTTTCTGATAATTTCCTTCCCTAAAAATGCTGGAGGCTTCTCACATCTTGCCTGGCAACAGTGATAGTCTTAGGAGCATTTCTGCATCCTCAATCATGTAAATACTATTTTTACGATGAGCACTGTCTTTTCTGACAGCTCTCAAGCAGAAAATCCCAGAATGTATTCTGGTAACATGAGAAACAGTCCCCTTGTGTAACTTACCAAAAATCTCAAAAAGAGAAAAAATAATTTTAATGTACATATATGTACATATCTTTTTCTTTCTTTCTTTCTTTCTTTCTTTCTTTCTTTCTTTCTTTCTTTCTTTCTTTCTTTCTTTCTTTCTTTCTTTCTTTCTTTCTTTCTTTCTTTCTTTCTTTCTTTCTTTCTTTTTTTCTTTCTTTCTTCCTTCCTTCCTTCCTTCCTTCCTTCCTTCCTTCCTTCCTTCCTTCCTTCCTTCCTTCCTTCCTTCCTTCCTTCCTTATTCCCTTCCTCCCTTCTTCCCTTCCTTTTCTTTATTTCTTTCCTTTCTTTCTCTTTTTTCCTCAGAACGTGAGGCTGTCCCTTTTCAGGGACAATATTAGCTGATGGGGGTGACCGTGTCCCCAAGTCCCAAAGGGACAGAGTACGCAGTCTTTTGTCTTTAAATATATAAAAACAAGGAAACAGCAATGTACCTTAAGTCCTTTACAGCTTTATTCCTTACTGTAGCCAATATATTAGAAACTGGAGCAAAGAGTATTCAGTGGTGGCTGGGATACCTTTTAGGACATTATAGTCACTTTTTTCAAAATGTGAATGCAAAGTAAGAGTTTCTGATTTGTAGAAGCTGGCATAACCAGGAATCTAGCCCAGAACTTGTGGCATTCACACCTCACAGAACAAGGATTAGTGAAAGATTTATTCTTGAACATGTAAAATTAAAGCCATTGTCTTCCCAGAAAATTATCAGCATGAACTATGTTCCTTCCAAAAAATACACATTGAAGATACTTTTGTTGTTGTTGTTGTTGTTTTTATTTTATTTTATTTTGTTTGTTTGTTTGTTTTTCTGAAAGGATATATTCAACAATAATTACCAAAATCATAATTCTGTACATTCTTGGAACAAGACAGCACTGGAAAGAAACCAATTCATGTATTCAGATATTTTACATGCACAACAAGTGTGTGTGTTGTTTTTTTTTTGTTGTTTGTTTAATTTGAATACATATTATTTATATGGTCACCAACTTGTGAGAAGTCAGGAAGCTTCCCTGCCTTTTATAAATTAATGAAAGTTGGGACCTCTCAGCAATTTGCAGATTTGGATTCCAGTTATATACGGTATTACACAGCCAGTTACGACACTGAAAAGATTTGTTTAACTGGAAGACTAAGCTGAAAGAAAAAGCTTGTTTAGAGTATGCCAAAGCAGTAAAATGAGGAGAGGCTTTTGGGAAGAGATTACAGATTGGTATAATTAGGTGAAATATCAAGAAAACACTTTCTAGTCATGAGGATTATTAACCTACAGAGAAGTATCTCAAGGGAACCATTTCGGAGGCAAAGGAATCTACTAGCTGAAGTAAAAGCCTTGGTCTTTGCCTTCACTACGATTCATATTTCTTACCCTTTAAAATGTATTCCTTGCAGAAGCTGTATTTTCAATTTCAAATATATATAAATTATATTTACTCTCTCCCTCATACCCCTCATACTCATACTGTAGAAACACAGTAACTACAGTGTTTAATTTTTGCCCACTGCATCTGGGCAAATTCATTGATCATGCAAACATTTACTAATGTAATTTTTTTTCTGACTCTTGGACCCAGTGCTATTATTTTGTGTTGAAACCAGCAGTATATATGGAAGTAAAGACATCTATGGTAGTGACTATCAAGAAGATTGGGCTCTAATATTGTATTCATACTAATAAATTAAGGAACTTGGAGGCAGAACTTGAAATGCAGTAAGCCATACTGTTAAATTGGTAGAACAGTTCCAATCATAGTTTTGTCCTTTGTCAGATGGCATCCTTCAGCACAACTTCTGTTGTAGGATAAGATACTAGTTAAGATACTGATCTTTAAGGAGTAAGAAAATGACTTTTAAAGGGTAAGATAATAACATATCTGTGTGCTGTTCCATGCCAGAGGGCCTCAGAGTCACATGGCATGTACATCCTAGTACATGCCATTTATTGATTTAGTTCTTAATTTTGAAAATTTATATAATCTGTTAGATTTTGCAGCTTCTTAGTATACAGAAATGTTTATTGAGACTGTCAATAAAAGAAGCCAAGAACTTCTTTCATTTGATTCTTTTTGTTCTAGAGAAGATATCCAAAGAAGGTCAATTGCATTGAGTCCAAAAAGTGCTTATTTCTCTCCTCATTATTGATGTCAGCAACTGGAATTAGGTAATGTGATTCTTGTTCCTTATTTACACAACTCATTTAAATTTCTGTTCTCTGTGGTAAGAGAAAAGCTGAGTGAAGCATTCTTATCTAGAGACATTTATCATGATGGGATAAGCTACCCTGCTGAGGTTCTTCTCTCCATTGACTGTCAATCTAGACCAGTAAATTAATCAAGATGGTTAAAGGTAATGGAGATCCTGATCAAGAAGCCTGAGGCTCTCATCCTGTGCTCAAGATGTGGTGTTAACTTTTTCCATGGGAAGAGATGAGACTCCACAGAGGAGTCTTAGTACTCCAGGTTTTGCACAAATTATTACTTTGAGCACATCCACTTAATTAAGATAGACAGAATTTGCTAACATCCTGTTGTGATAATCTGATCTGATCTGATAATCTCATCTGACAGAAGGCATAAGGTTCTTCTGAATTCCTACCTGATTCAAGCCTGATAGCTGCATTAAGAAAATCAGTACATTTGGAGTTACCTATGTTGTATATTACAAGCATATTAGTGAGCTTTGTCTCAATGGTTAATTATCACAGCTATTAAAGTGTGTTTTATTTCAAGACTATCTCTTGTCAGCCTTTCACTTTCATACAGTATTTGAACACTAGACTCAAAATCCCTCTGCTATCCATGTCCTCATTAAAATTTCAGCTAAAACAATAAAATTCCAACCTTAATTTTGCTAGTATTTATTTTATCTCTGGTGCATGCATATTCTCTCCAATGCAATAACCCATTCCTCAGGTGTATGAATCTGAATTCAGCATTGTAGTAATAGTTGTACATGAGGTAATACACGTAATACGCTTACACCTATTTCATATTTCTCTGCTTATGAATCCAAGAATGCATTTATTGGTTGTCATCTCATATTGAGTGCATGGCTTAGGCTGCTTGGATCTCAGAGTAACTTCTCTACAGTATCTTCTACAGTAAATATAGAGTAAAATTATGTGGAAGTTGAAGAACAACCACTTAAACATATGGGGGCAAGTGTCGTGACAACCATGCAAACTCATCTTAAGTTGAAATAGTCCAAAAATGTTTTTTAACATATATAAAGGCACTGTCACTACATCGCTTTGGTAAAAATACTAGCGCTTGATTTACTTTGCTGCATTTTCCACACAATTAAGCTGAATTTTATGCATACAGTAGTATAGGCAAGCTAAAATTTATTATTATTATTATTATTATTATTATTATTATTATTATTATTATTGTCATTATTACTGTTGTTCTTATTGAGCAGGCAGATACAATTCTGAATGTATACATAGAAAGTTGATGAACTGAGGGTTTTCTCTTTTTTCTTTTTTTTTTTTGTTTGTTTGCTTGCTTTTGTTTTTACAGAATTACGGTTAACACAGTGCAGATGCACTTCAAACTATAGAGATAGTCCTAACCATAAAACTTGGTAGAATAGCTATAGTGTTATTGATCCATTGGTTCTGCTGCAGATAGAAATTTTTGTGTATTTTGAATTCAAAATCTGACCCCTTGCCTCATTCCTTAGATGATTTCTCACTGCTCTCATCCTCTCTAAATATCTGGACATAGTATACAGTGTATACCAGTTCTTGTACAATATGCACATTCCACTTAAATGGATGTCACATTTCTATAACTGTATTCAGAAACAAATTTATCTTTTGGGGAGATTTATTTGATGCCCAGTTTGACCTAGCTATTCTGTATGAACAGTAAAAAAAAAAAAAAAAAAAAAAAAAAAAAATTTAGTGTTAATAACATAATTCTCCAAGAATGCAAACAAAACAACACAGACAACAAGTTCCCATACACAGAACATTAAAAAACATAACAACTTACTAGAAGCTCACATAAATCATTAATGTGGAACCTCCCAGGGATTTTCACAGTATAAATACCACAGTTTTAGTCTAAACTTAAAGTAACTAAGAAATGTCAGTGATGTCAAGCTTGACTACAGAAGATTGCTTTCTCATGGAAAAAATAGTTATTCACATTTACTATCTCCCGCCTCAAAAGAGGAAGGAATAAAAAATAAAAACACCTCAAAACAAAAATCTTGTGAGAAGTCTGAGGCAGAAAGTCAAAGATGGGATTCCAAATTAGAATTAGTTAAAATGAGAGAGACTGGATTTTTGCAAGTAGAGACTTAGCAGTATGCTAAGTCACCCTACAGGCAAGTGTCTTTTATTTTTTATTTTTTCCCATAAATAGAGAAAAGAAATAAGGAAAGAAATTATGGTTTTGTGGGTTGAATATTGACCTGGTTTTGGTTCCTGTTCTGCTTCCAGTCACACTTTGAAGAAATCAATACAGGGCAAACCACATTTGATGTTAATGCAGCACAGTCAACAAAATCATGCTGCTTTAATCCTTCTGAAAATCCAGTTGGTAATATTTCTATGCCTCAGTTCCTTACTTGTGACATTACAGCTAACACTATTTCCTTTCTCCTGCCCTTTGTCGGTTTTGCCTATTTACACAAAAAACCCTGTGTATACTTCATTGTCTTAATGTGTGCCTGTTAACACAGAATGAGCACTAGGCACACTCGTGTCCACACAGAAAAGTGAATGAATGCACTTAAGGACACCGAAGAGGTTATAATCCAGTTTCTAGTGTGCACAAAAGCTTTTGCTTCTGTACTTTTGCTGTTGCTGGTAGTACTTAGGCTACCACATATCTGGGAGTATATTACAACCCCATCAACTGTGTAGATATAGTCCCAATCTGGAAAGGCATAGAATTTGTATAGATTTTGTAGGTTTTTTTTTTTCTTTCCATGGTCTTGGTTAGGCAGCCAGCTGAGACATACAGTCATGATTTGCAATTCTAGGGGTGGTCTGAGGTACTTTCCTCTCCCCTAGCTTCTACAGAGGTTTTTGGATAACCACTGTGCAGTTCTGGACCTATGTTTCACCAGTTAGATCATAATTCAGGATCCAAAGATTTAATTGTTGCTTTTCTTTACATAAGTAAGACTGGCAACAACAACAACAACAACAACAAAAGACAAATGATATAGATATATTTCCAACTTTTGTAAGTGTATTAATGGTAGAAACAAACCCTGAAATTTTTAGATCTTGCCTTCATGTAATAGACTAACATCTGCAAAGCATCTCATAGAAGTGAATGGGATGTTCACTACTGCTACTGGTTTTAAAATGTCAGATTTAAGATTAATGCCTATAAAATCCCACTGGATTTACACGTGTAAGGACTGTTGCTGTACATTTTTTATATAAGGTCAATAGTGTGAAATTTTGACCCTTTCTTTATACTTCTAGTTTCTCAAATTCTGGATGGAAACACCAAGAAAATAGTCTCCACACAATATATATGTCTTGTTTGTTTATGTGTTTGTTTTACCTGTGGCTAGAGATTGGATATACTAAGCCAACGGAAATGAGATGGAGAGTTTTATTAGGAGAGGTTCAATAATATATCCCACTTCCGGAAGAAAAAAATATCTCTCAGTAATCAGAAATGATGAAGAACAAAGATATACAAAGGTATTGAAAGAGTTCATATGGGATCTAAGTAATTTTTCTTAGCTAAAATTCCTTACAGTTCTTGTAAATTTAAAAAAAATTTCTTTCTACAAATCAAATTACATTGGATTGCACCTAGAAAATTCTCCTTTCTGAAAACTAAAAATTTCATAGTATGTGGTCTGTGACCACACTATTTCATACTATGTGGTATGTTGGTTGTGGGTTTTTGTTTGTTGGTTGGTTGGTTGGTTGTGTGTTTTTGTGTTTTTTTTCCCCTAATTTTAATTTTTACTTTTAATACGTTTTAATGCCTTAGAAGTTCCTCACCTAGAGAAGTGATACTTAAACTTAGCCTTCTAAACCAGTGACAAACGAACATGTGGAGAAAAGCAGATCTCTGTTCATCAGAAAAACTGTAGAGTGCACCACAACACACCACTCAGCTGTGCCATTAATTTTGACATTCCTTTGCAAATTAGCTGGGTTTTGTGAGTACAGGTCTACTTTTACAACACAGTTTTCAGCTCTTGGAATCTGGCAGGGGTTCAAGATCAAAGTGTTGCTTTGAACCCACTTGTTAGACATGTGAAATAAACACAATTCACCTTGCAATAAAAAAAAAAAAAGAAAAATAAGGGGGGTGAGGGGGAAGAACAATAAATAAATAAAAAAAAAAACATAATACTTACACATTGGTTACAAAATGTGTAAGCAATACTTACTATTGCCACAAAATTTGTGGAAGAAGAAACATAATTAAAATGTTATAAACATAATCTGCAAATAAATTTCTTCCACAAACAGGGAGAAGTTTTGTTTTTACTGCTGTTGTTGTTTTCGTGATCACAATTGTAGACAATGCTTTAAAGCACTGAGAGCATCCTGATGTTGCCATAAAACGTTCCCTGGCTAATTATTTGCCAGTACTACTGTTCACTTCCTGTGGTGGATTTATGCTAAATCCTGTTATTAGTCTTGCTCTGCAATTGCCATTGTCTGTGACTGGAAGCAAGGCTCAAAGGCTACAGTCAGCCTTTTATTACAAAACATGTGAATGGAGGTTTGACCCAATGTTTGACCACTTCCCCTTTTGGTTTTATGTAAGCTGCTGAGCCTTTCCCTATAAATCACTATGTTGAAATGAACTTTTACTTTTTTTTTCTTCCCCTCTTGCAGCCTTCTACAGACTTGTTTGTTTTGTTTTGTTGTTTATTTTGTTTTGTTTTGTTTTTGGTTTGGTTTGTTTGGTTGGTTGGTTGGTTGTTGTTGTTTTTTAATAACGCATCTACTTAAAACTCTAAAAACATTAATTGTAGACTATCACCAAGGACTCCTATCTTATGGAAAAAAATAAAATACATGCCTGAAGTCTTGAGAAAAGTACAATTGGTGCAGTTGTTGAATTTTTGTGTTTTACAGATAAACAAATATCATCCCCTTCTTTCATTATAATTATTCGTTGCTTTAAGCATAATTAAAAATCAATACAGTTTCGTAAGAGACAGAACTTAAAACCAGTTATTGCATGAATGAAAGATGTCACTCATATGTAAACTGACCATGCATTCTTCTGGAATATTTTATAATTTATGTATCCAGCCAAAATTTGGTATGCTTTTCTTTTTTCCTTTTTTTTTTTTTCCTTTTATTGGACAATAAAAACTAGCTAATGCAAACATATAGAGACACACAGGGATTAAAGCTATCTGTAATGCTGAAATATTTCTGACAGCGCTAGTCACTCCAGATGGAGGACTGCGTCCTGCAGTCTTTGAGCAGAATAAAATTCTCAGTAAAGTGATACAGCTCAATACTCAGGAAAGGTGAAATAAAATTTTGTTTAGATAATTATATCCAATCTAGATAACTGTTTTTGTTGGCACTTGAATCATATACATGCTATTCTTTTTTGTTTAAATTTAAATTAAATTATTTAAATGAAATAAACCCTTGAAATTAAAGATTATTATTAAGTAATTCTTCACAGTCTTTGTTTCTCTTCATACCAATATAACTTGGAATACTTGAACTTAAACTGGTGTGGCTGGGATTTCTTTTTCTCCAGATAAATTTGCTGAGAATTCACTAACAACCAGAAAAGTAAAACCAAATAACAAGTGAAGAGGTATCCATAGACCATTTTTTTTCACGTTTTCAAAGGAGAAAAAGAAATCATTCAGTGATACCTAAAATGTTTTTGTACTGGTCTGCTAACTAGTTGCTAACAAGTACCAGTGTAATGGTTTTGGTAGTTTTGTTGTTGTTGTTTTTGTTGTTTTGTTTGTTTTGTGTTTCTGTGTGTGTTTTTGCTTGTTTGTTTTGTTTGTTTGCTGTTTTTTAGTAAAAAGAGATAGATTTCAGTTATGACTTCCCAATGGAAAACCATTAATAGCTGCCAGATACAAGTCAAAACAGAAAAAGTGGTAGGCGACAAGTGCCTCCCTCTACCTCATTCTCACTACCATGTCTAGAGAATTGACACTTATGTTTTTTTAGAGAAAATGAAATTGAAGAGTAGCCAAAATATTTTCTTTCCTTCAGATCCAAAGTGTGAAGTGAATTCTCCCCAATCATACTAAAACCATTGTGAAGATCACAGAATGGATTCATCTGCATTTGTTCACACACATGATCTTTATATTTGCCCCTAGATGTTTTTTGTACTTTGTACTTAGTGAAGGGTAGTTTGTACTCACCCTTCAAGCTCAAAACACAGTGGGAGAAAAGACTTCAAACCACTAAGGATAATGTTCACGAACATTGTTTATGAACATTGTAGTTGTCTACTACCTGGATTAACAGTTTATTTGTCATGTTAATCCACTCATGAATCCTGTTGAGTAAATCCTGTCTTCCCTGACCCAGCTTTGAAGAGTTGGGATTTGCTCAGAAGCATGCCATGGGGAGCTAGACAGTTTGTTCATTTCATTTCATTTCATTTCATTTCATTACATTTCATTTCATTTCAATTTTATTTTTTATTTATCTTGAGTACCAGAAAGAAGTAGTGAAAATACTGTGGCTATTGCAACCTCAATAACATCCTCATTTGTTTTGCTGTGTGCAGAAACCTGCCTCACAGCAGAAGGAGGACGAAGACTTTTACCTTCATAGTTTGTGATTTTAAGCTGTTCATGTGTTAAGATCTTTATTAAAATAAATACATAAAGTATCGATTGCATTTGTTTTCTTTCTAAAACATCTTCTACAGACAACTTTTAAGTTATTTGCAAAAGAACAATACCTAATATAATAAATTATGTTGTGCAAACTGCCAATCCAATTTGAGCAGAATGTATCTAAGGATGTGTCTAAGGAGAATGTTTTACATATGACCTTTTGGAGAAAGTCACAATTTCTTCATGTAATCTGAAGAGCCCATCATAACTTCTATAGTCTGTGTTAACATCTCCTGCTGACTGTAGAGCTGATCAGCTCCTGAATTCCTGGGAACAAGCTCCACTAACGTGGCTGCCCCTATTCCATCATGTTAGCAAATGTTCGTGTTTTCTAGGATTGATCCTCTACACACCAAAAACATTGGCAACGTACTCTGTTACTGTCATTAGGATTGGTGTGCTTTGGTCTGTGAGAAGTTCAGAAAGAGTATGTATCCCTTAATTACAAAATCAATCAGAGTCATTGCAATCTGACAGTTTGGTAAATCTGACAAATTTGCTTTGCTTTACTACTGAGTCTAAAAAATCCATCATTTATTTGCGTCAAGATCAGTTTGCATATTTTAATTGAAAAGGAGATGTCAATTCTTTGTTTAAAATGAAGTTTAGTTCCTAATTAACAATATATGTTCTGTAATCATTTCAGGATTATTAAATGCAGAATGTGCTGAATTTTAGTGTGTGCAGACAGTAAAAAAACAAGCAAACAAACAAACAAACAAAAAAAACTTGAAAGTCAATTAACCCTACACAATTTGTTCTTTCCTGGGATTTAGTTTTCTTTTGCAAATTTAATGTGCCTATTTACAATGTTATTAAAAACAAAATGATGCATGATTTAATACAATATAATTTTGAAAGTTCTTCGTGTTTTCACCAGTAACAATCTCACATACATATATATATAAAATAAATCTATTAAGAATCAACATTTGCCCATAGTTACTGCACAGTAGGTATCCCCAAATATTTTGAAAGAAATGTTGTATTGGTACAATTACCAAGTGGTAATTGTTGATAAATGGTTGTTATTTATAGGAAATTTAGAAGATGGAATTTCCAATGAGGGTATGGAATATGTATTCTTACATTTCTTATTTTCCTGTAAAAGTAATGTAGACAGATAGATTTATTTCTCCTTCTCTCTCTCTTTTTTTTTTTTTTTTTTTTTTTTTCCTTTTATTTATTTACTTATCTTTTAATTTCTTCAAGGGGAAAAAAGGTGCTCATGATTGTAGTTCATTTTTAGTTCATTTGGCAGGGGACAGATTTGGGAGGCTTGGTAATAAAAAACTAACAGAAATTTGTAGTCTCTAACTTTAATCTGGCAGTTACAAAAGATGAAAAATTATATACATTCTCCTGTTGTAGCTTGTGAGAGAAAAGGAAAAGAATTCTGCCAATAGCTACTACTATTATAGTGATGTAGACACTGAAAAAGTGTCTATTTGAAAGATAAAGATATTTGTAATGTTGCTGATGCATCCAGCCGTGAAAAAAAGAAAGATAAAATTTGATGGGATGTCCCACACTGTGCAGTCCTCTACATCTTGTATGAGCTACTTGTTTCCTTCAGAGGAGAACATTATCAAGTCCTCTACAAATTACTACAAATCCAACAATCAATTTGTAAAGTGAAAAAGGCAATATCTGGGCACTGCTTAAGCCAGATTTCAGGCAATGCCATTGGGAACTATTCTTGAACAAAGTGGCACGCCCCTGTGCTTTGGGGGACCTACATGAAAACTAAAGCTAAAATATTTAAGTTAGAACTGGAGGTGGAACTGATTTGTTGCTGAAATGAATCATCAGTAAAGTTTTTTTTTCCTCAGAACAAACTTGATACCAGAGATAGTAAAGCAAAACCTACTCTACAAGATACATCTTTTCTTTCAGAAAGAGATGTGTGACTTATGTTCTTACTAAGGAAAAGCAAGACAAAATTAGTGAGCAAGGAAATTAATAAAGTATTTTGCATCAGTAAGGAAGAAGTCATGTCCAGCTGATTTAAATTTGACACTTCAGAATGGCTAAAATTATTTCATGGACTGGACAAAATTAGTATGAGTGGGACCAGAATATCACAGTAAAAAGACTAAGAACTGAAAAAAAATATATATATTTAAAAACAAACAAACAAACAAGCATTTATACTTTTTTTATGGGAATCCTGTAGAAACAAAATAAAATATAAAAGCCATACTGTCAATATGTTAGCAGTATTTAGAAATAATATATTTCCCAACAAGTTACTTGCTATCAGTAGTAGTATTTCTATTCATGAGATGATTTGCATTATACTTTCATTAGATCTATGTGATAGGCTGCATCCCCCAAATCCTTGCAACCTAGTTCTTGGCATAGTTTCTTGTCTTCTGTGATGTCACAGGTCTAAATAATCACAGGCCTGCATCTCTCCATTCTTTTATTTTGAGTTTTCAGATTCATGTTATGTGTATTCCAGGTTGATGGATTTTAGGCTGAATTTAGATTAGTGAAGTGTAGACATCTTCATCCTGACAGCTGGAAGGCTTGGACTCCCTGTCAGGTCAACAAAGAAAAATAGACAATTCTAGGATGTGATTCATCTCATCCCAGAGCAGATATCTAAAATAAGTCATAGGAATCAAGTCTTAAAACTTGTTTCCTTCTTCTTGTTATAATGGGAGCCTGGAGCAGCTAGTTCAGATATACACATCCCAATATTTGCTTCAGTAAATGCTACTTTTAAAAAGGTGAGTTTGATATAAATTTGAACAATATTTTCAAAAATGTAGAGGGTTCAATAGCCTCCACTGTTTACTGTATTCCACTGAGAACAATGGGAAGTATTAAAAACTTCTTTACATCATAATATATGTTAACAGTATATATTATGATTATGCATTAGAAAAGTCTACTTGTGTTCCAAGATGTAAAAAGCCATATGACAAAGGTAGAACCTCACCAAACATTGCTAAAATACCCTGTAAAGTCTTCTTAATTTGATTCCCAAACTGTATAATTTCTGCTAAAGAGTAAAATAAATAGACTTTATAAACTTGACAGTCAGGACAGGGTTCTGTAGTTTCCTTCCATTTCTATTTTGCAGCAGTGCTCTAATTCTCAGTAGCTCAATTAGTGTACTTACATTGTTTCATAATTGATTTAATGAGGAGGATGATTTAAATGCAATATGTTGAGACAAATAATTAACTACTGTGTGTGTTTTTTTGGAATGATGATTAATGATGCTGTCCTAGATCCAAATGCATATTCACAATGATGCATTCATAAGGATGTGACAGGTGATAATAAATGTATTAACATTCAGCTATTGTACTCTAGTATGATCCAAGCAGGATTTCCTCTTATTACCTAGTTTACAACAAACTTTACTACAAAGCTGAAATAAGAGAGACTGCTCCAGTGATTTGTAGGCTACTGTAATTATTGCTGTCTTGAAACCCATAATTTTATAAATTCCATTTTCCACCAAAAAGTGCTTTCAGCTAGTGTACTTTCAGAGAATTAAAAGATTTGCCCTGAAGGTTTTTAGCTGCAAGAATGGCACAATATGCATTTGTTAGGCTGACTTTAGGTGTATTTAGTGACCCTTGTCACACAACATCGATAATTACTAATATTTAAGAGACTCAGTGGAGTCTCTTCCTGTCTTCTATCACTGCTTTCAGACTTTATATGTGAGAATTTGAATTACAAGGGAGTTAGTGTTATCCTGGTTGAATCAGTGGCTCCCACTAGTCTTGTCTTGAGAAAAAAAGAAAAAAAAAACAACTCAGATTAATTTGGGAATGACACTGTGAGGCAACAAAAGTAAAATCTTCTAAGTCATTGGGAGTTTTCTTGTTTCAGAGCTTCATCAGTAGATCCAGGACAGAGTTTTAAGCATATGTGTTCATTTGTATGGAAGGAGATGGGATATGAGGATAGTTGTGCCAGAAAAGGAAACAGAAAGTATGGAGAGAAAAGATATAGAAACATCTATGTAATGTTCAGTCATTGTAGACACAAGGACAACTCAGTTCTTTGGTAATGACATTCATTAATAAAATGTGAGGTTTGCAAACTGTTGATAATTTTTCCTTGAATACAAAAAAGGTCAGCCCAAAAATATTTTATTGAATTAGTATGTAATGCTTTTTCAAGCTCAGTATAGGTTTGATTTTCACAATAAAATTCACTCTTCTTTTCCATATATAAGCACGTCTACACACTATTGAATTGTATATACACACACAGATTTTGTGCATATCTGGGGGGCCCAGCTTTTTAAAGGACACAGAATATCCATGTGACTTCAGTTGAATTGTACAATAATGCCTATATACTTTTAAGACTTGCACCATAGCCAAAACATGTCTGCTTTCATTCCTCATTTCACTTAAGTGGCTTTTCTTATGAAAAGGTTTTGTTTGTATTCATGCAGTTCATAAAAAAAAAGAGCTGCATGACAAAAAAAAAAAAAAAAAAAAAAAAAAAGACCCTAAAAATCAGGGGAAAAGGTCCTGAAATGACCACTGCCACCTGTTTTAGTTCAAATATGAAACTAATGTTTAAAATACTTAACAAGCCTCTAGAATTTAACACTGCCAGTTCACAGCTCAGAAGCTCCTGATTGTGAGGGGAAACTCCCTTTGTGCAAGCAAGGGAACTCCAGGAAAGTAACTGCATAGAGTAACCATTTAAAAAACAAACATGCAAAAGTGACATTTTGTGTTTCCATTTGTGAATTATGTAGAGTGAAACTGAAACAATGTCATCCACTAGAATTTACTGAGCTTATTTACTTGTTACTGTAAAATTTGTTGTAGTTCTTGCTGGATTTCCTCAGGAATGTCAAATTCAAACATATTGGAGAATGGCAAATGCAGTCATAAGTAATTTTAGCTTGCTAAAGATAATTTAAAGCAACTTTAGGACGGTGATATATATATAATTTTTTTTTCCATAACACTAAACGTGCTGCTTTCAGTTTAGTTATGTTAACTTCTTTCATTCCTCCTCTGAAATCTCACATACACATCACAATCACTGTAAATGTTTTCACATTGAAATTGAAGATGTAAATGAAGTGCTGCAGTTGCTGTCTGGTTTTAGTTACAATGTCTGTTTGTTGACATCTCACATGAAGGCCTGCTGTGTCTCTGGCTCTGTCTACTTCATTTCCCCTCTAATTAGGCTTTGCCCTCAATTAAGTTAATGATGCAACTTTTCCTATAGATCATTTGCCCCTTCAATCAATTAGTAGAATATGAAGGGTGCATCCCTCTTTGGCGTTGGATTTGCTTGCCTCAGGGCAGACTGTTCAGTTCACAGTAGTACTTAGGCAAAGCAAGCTGTTTACTCTGAAATATATAACCTGGCTAAATTAGCACTCAAAGAAGTCTGATCTTGAAAACGACAGCAACAAAAAACAATTATTCATGTGACAGTATAGAAATAACTACGGCAATCTGTAACACTAGCAAAAGTTTGGAAATAAAGTGAATATTACAAGGCAAATATTTTGCTGAGTACATGAAGTTATGGCCAAGGACAGAGCAAAGCTAAGTGGTGGCTCCTCACATGTTCTTTCTTCCAGATGTCATCCCTATATCCCATTGCAGATTCTTGTTATCTTCCCGTTCTTGATTTCTTTGTGACCTCCTCCCTACATGAAACATCCCAATCAGCCAATCTTACATTTTTAGAAAGTAGTCCGTAATGTCGTGCACTACCACTTGCCGTTCCACTATATGCTGGGTTCCTGACTGCTTAAACAGACCATCAGATTTCTCATAGTTGGCCTCAGATCATCTCTGGTGTTACTGTCATAAAACAGTTTCAGGCTTCTTGCTCAGGCTCACTCTTTTTGGCTCACCATCCAGTGCACCCCCAAATGCATCCTATCTCATTCCTTTCTGCTCCAGATTCTCATTGCTCTAGTTCCCAGAACTATAATGCTTGTCTCTGTCTTGACTGTCTCCCCATCTGTGCTCCACCCTTTATTTCCTTGCTTTCCCACATTTCTCTTCTTTTCTTCTCCCTGCCTTATTTGCCTAAAACACTACCGTGAAGTAATTGTACGTACCATGCGATCACACTATATTACCATTAATAGAATTTCTACCATGCCTGCTGCCTCATATCTCATTTTTGAATTTCATTTTTCTTCTTGAAGAAGCAAATCAAGCTTTTTGAAGTCTATATGCCATATATCAACTCATTTCTTCCTATTCCCAGTCTATTTGCTTCATGGGCTTAGCTTTGGTGATAAAAGAAGCTGTGAATTTTACCTTCAGGTAACTAACAAGCATGAGCTCTCCTGAGGTGAAAACAAAGTAAAGATCAAAGCCTGTTAGTATTACCACAAGGTAAACTTGCTGAGGTCAGTCCTACACCCTGGCCAGGGGCTAAACCCAGCAAGTTTACCTCATGGTAAAATGACAGAGCTTGCTCTTTACTGTGTTTTTGTACAGGAATCCACTATGCCTTTGAGTTATTTGAGGTAACAAAACAAAACAACACAACACCAAACAAAACTAAACACTCTTTTTAATAGGGAAGAAAATCACTACTTTTCCCTTTCTCCTTTTCTTAGCCATAGCTCTTACATTGTATATGACAGCAACCTCTTTACTCATAAAGAACTTATTTATTTATAAATAGTACTTTTTCTAAAAAGGGGTAACTCTTTTTTTTTTCCCTATCTATTCTTACCTTATTTTCTCAGCTGCTGACCTCCAATTTATTTAGATTCATTGTTCAGTTTAGAATATGTAGTCTTTGGATGAAGTGATCTGCCTTGTTCTGTGCTTGTTCATACATATTGTCTGAGAGAGTTGAGACTGTTCAGCCTGAAGTGGGGTTCAGAGGGGTCTTATCAGTGTGTATAAATACCTGAAATGAGGATGCAAAGAGAGCAGAGACAGGCTCTTTTCAGTGGTGCCCAGTGCCAGGACCAGAGGCAACAGGCACACACTGGAACACAGGAGGCTCCCTCTGAACACCCGGAAACTCTCCTTTACTGTGCAGGTGATGACTAAGCACTGGAATAGCTTGCCCAGAGAGGTTGTGGAGGCAAGAGGTTCTGATTACGTGACTCTAGGTATCCCTGCTTGAGCAGGAGGTTGGACCAGATGACCTCCAGAGGGCCCTTCCAACCTCAACTACTTTGTGATTCTGTGATTCTGTAATATACATGTTTTTATTCATATTTACAAGTGGTCCTTAGAACAATACAGAGAAGTGGCCCTTCCTTGATAGCCTCCCTTACTTTTAGCACTAGCTGAAAATAGAATTTAAGATTGTGGTTTAGATAGAATTAATTTAAATAGAATTTAAGATGGCAGCTGTAAAGTAATTTTCTTTAAAAAGAACCCAAAATTTTCTACTTACAGTGGAAACATGGCATGCAGGCATTCCCTGGCAGAAACAGGAAAGACTTTTACCTTGGGGGTGCTGTGGTCCATCTCAACCACATATTTATAACCCTGAGGAAAATCTTCCTGAGTCTTATTTCACCCCGCTAGTTGTCAGCAACGCATATACAAGAGTGAAGCCCAGCAATCCAGCAACAGAGCTGGAAGCATCCTCCACCTGCATAACCAGACTTAGCAGGAAACACTACCAACTCAAAAACATTAGGTTTGCTACTGGATAGGAATATTTTTGTACTGATATACATGGTAATCATGTTTTATGCTTGACTGTATAGCCTTAACATGAAGAAAGGACCTTACGCTGTATTACATACCAATAAATCAAAGAAGAATTATAGAATCCACGTTATCCAACTTCCTTCCCATGTTCACACCATCCCTGAACATATATGTGTCTGTCTTCTATGTCCAAGCATTGTGTAAATGTGTTCAAATGACATTCTTACCCTGCAAATTGTGCATATAGGTAAGTCTAAATTATGTCCATTTTACTAATAAGAGAACAAATAGAGAACACAAAAGGTAGCTTGCTTGTGGACACAGAGCACATTGTTTGCAGAACATGAATGAGCCCAGAGATCATTGTTGTATGTCTGTATGCATCCTCCATCCCCATCCACGCAAGTAGATTTTAAAATACATTCTGTTCTACATATTAACTGACTTCAGTTTAGAAATATGAAATGTTTTGTGTGTATTTTGGTTTTTGTTTTTTTTTTTTTTTTTTTTTTTCTGTTAAAAGTATTTGAAGCATACTTGAGTACCTGTACATACTCTTTTGAGTAGATTAAAGTCACATGAATGACGATTTCTCTGAACTGTTTAGTTGTATTATCTTGCTATTTGTTTCAGTGCATATTTCAGTATACTCCTAAACGTTTAATGTGTGTGCAAAGTTCAGTTTGATATAGTGTAACATTCTTCTAGTGGTAAGAGTGTTATCACTTTGTTGTTTTGAATCTAATTTTCACATCACAAGACAAGAAAAGATAGACAATGTTTTACCACATTTTGAATAAACATATAGCAAAAGGCTTTTTTTTTTTTTTTTTTTCTGGATGAATAAGAAATAAGTCATTTTCTTCTTTAATATGGATACTCAAACAAGGTCATTTTTGTAAAGCAAAGTTATCTTAAAATGGTACTAAAAATGCATGATTTGTTCCTACCATATTTCATACTATAGCCTTACAAAGAATGACAAAGACATGTAATTCCTGCCTATAGAAGGTGGTTGATCTTTATCTATCTTTTGATGGATAGATGATCTTTAAGGACGCTTTGAACCTGAGCCATTCTATGATTCTATGATATTGTCATTAGCACTTATATACTTTGTATACTTTGTTAGCCTCAGATTTCTTAAGGGAAAGTGTATAAAATACAGGACTGTGTAAAACTGGATGTCTTGAATCAGTTGTTCAAAGGGAACTAGAGAAAAACAGAACTGAAAATGAGATTGGAATTATCATGCAACATGTTTGATAACCATGTCCATAAAAACATAACATTTAAATGAATATGTATTTACCAGTTCTCCCACCAGTTGCATTAATATGTTTTGTAAACAAGAAAGATAAGACAATCACAGAAACCTGTAAACATTTTAACACAATGAAGTAAGAATGGCAAAGCATAGGATTCATGTCAGCCAAATAATCTATCAAGTCTGAATTGTTGTGGTCTTTTTTAGGTTCCCTATATCTGCAAAGAAGACTGAGACATCTCCAAAGGACAGCTTATCCCTTAAGACCAGTGATTAAGACTGCTGGGAAAAATTAACCACTGGAGGTATCTATTTTTCTCACTTGACTATCTAGAGCACCTATGTGACTAGATCTAGATCCTCTAGATTCTTTTTACATGACTTTCAGCAGCAGAAATTCAACTCTGATCCTGCAAACAATAAGCACACACATAACTTTAAGCACCTGGATATCCCTAGAAATGTGAAAGATCCTCTCAGAGCTTTTACAAGCAAATATGCATGACTGCAAGCGTAGAGACTAAATATCTCTTCTTCAGCATGTTATGAATGACTAGGCTTCCATACCTGTCTAGAAACTCAAACATTGGTGGGGCTTTCCACAATTACAATGTGATGTCTATCTGGAAAAAAAAAAAAAAAAAAAAGCATATGATCTTCAGAAGCATAAACATGATCTTTTTTAATTTCTAGCAGCATTTAAACCTTTGGAGTGATTGAGAATTTATGTGTGAAATAATTTGACAAATGTATTTTTTTTTAATTATTAATTTTTAATCTTGCATATTCTGGAAGAGCTTTGATGAAGTTGAATTCTCATATGTAGGCATGTGCATCTCTTAAAATAAATTTTGCTTATAATATGAGACAGCTCTCATCAGAAAGGGTATATATGGTCATAGGGGAAACAAAACGTAAACCTTTGCTTTAGGTACATGCATATTGTGTCAAAAGACAAAACTGATAGGAAGACTGTGAATGTTCTATCAGGTAGACTATGGTTAAATCAGATTCACTTTTATCTTATCTCATGACCTAAAGAAATATGTGCTAGTGACACAGTGCATACTTCCTAATGGAGAACATCTTATTGATTTTACTTGGTGACATTTAAACCATTTCATTTTACTGGTTTTAGCTTACATTCAGAAACAAAAAAATGTATGTCGTATTACAGCTATCAAATTTAGATGGTAACAAGTCTCTAATTACTGAAATTAGATGAAGAAGAATCCTGAAGTCATTTAAAAAATCCTATTTCAGCCAATTTCTCAATAACTTAATCTTCTGAGTGTGTCCTTCCTCTTCCATAAAGGAAAGAGAAAGAATACCAATGGGGTATTAATTAAGAAAATAAATTGGATTAAGATTGAGAACGAAGTCCAGCATGTATCTATGCCTGTATAAAAGTTTTCATATTTGGGAGGAGAAAATAAATTGCCTTTCTTCCCTCTAAATAACAAAATTATCTGTTATTAATACTAAATTTGGGAAAAAAAAAATGGCAGGAGGGATGGTGAATGTTAATAGAATTTGGAAGTTTTATTGAGTCAAATCAATTCAACATTTTTGACAGGTAAGGAATGTGACAGCTGATTTTTTTGTCCCAGTACAAAGGTCCTACGGTTGAAATAGCTTTCCTCTTCCTAATCTATTCTTTTGTCTGTGTGATGAGCGTAGTTTCCCATACAGATCTCTATTCTTTCTCTCTTTCCCTTTGTCCCCTTACCTTCTTATGCACCTAGAAAAGCCAGAATTCTCTACCTGTTTTACTTCTTTCCTAACGCTTCACAAAATGCTCATGAAAATAATGAGTAAACGCTTTAATGTGGGACAGGGTGTTGGAAGAAAACAAGTTAGGAGTTTTTGAAAACTGAGCTATAATATATTTGAGATGACTGTGGACTGGACAGTTTTGCTTTTTTCATACTCTGTTTCTTGAACTACAGAGATGTAAACATGCACCTATACCATGGTAAATGTAACATCCTTGCATGAGTTCAGTGGTCAGGACAGTACTCCACTGCTGTAGACTGTAAATGGGTATGTGTGAAATTTTCTTTACTCCAAAGCCAGAGACATGGTGTGTCTGGACCCAGGACACTGAATACCGAACACCAGGATTACTGGTAGAGGTCTGTTATTGTGCTTTCTATGGTCTAATGGTGTGCCATCTATCAGAAAGCCTAAAACTTCTCAGTGATGTCCTCTGTCTTCCACAGGTAGACTGTACTGAGGAAAGTGTATTAGTAGGTGACAGAACATATGTCACACAATATCTAAGAAAGCCTCTGTCTAGAAGACTACAACCTAATAAAGAGTATCTGGAAGCAATAGTAAGTACAAAAGGAGACAAAAGTTGAGAACCACTTTGATGTTACTACGAGGTAATGCTTATGGCTTTTTTTTTATTATTAAACATTTTCCTTTCTCACCACATCCACATATGTTTTGCCTGGATTTTGTTTCAGCCAGCTGTGCTGCATCTATGTGCTCTTTTTAACTATACACTAGAGCAACCATCTTACATCACTACTGTTTTTCTTTCAGCAACCTTCCTTTGTGGGGCTGATGTCCAAGTCCTGAACTGTCCATGGACTCTGTGTCAGTGATTGTATGCTGCGATTTGGGATGAAGGGAGCGTGCTGGGAGCTAGAGCAATTTAAGATCTAATACCTCTTCGACTGATAATCAGCCCCTAAAACTGTCAACAAATGGAGTCAGAGAGGAATTTTAATTAAACATCATTAAAAACTCAAAACTAAAAAAAAAAAAAAAAAAAAAAAAAAAAAAAAAAAAAAACCTTTTCTTTAATATCAAAAATTCATAGTGGCACCATTTAAAATTTATATGAATGATCAGATACATCCTTCTCAACAGTTGCAAGTAGATACTAGAAAGCCATTCTCTTCCATATGTGTGAACATTAGGAAAAGATTGATTACAACAGGGTCAAAGTCAGGAACAACTGGAACATTATCAGTGTCCTAGGCCTCAGTGGGGTACTTTTTCATGGCAGCACTACTTTCTAAGATCTATGTCCCACATGACGTAAGCCTCATAAGCTTTATCCTCCACACCCTTCCAAAAAGACTGTAAGATTGTAGGTCTGCATAAGAATAATTCACATTTTTCAAGCTGTATGGCTAGCAAGCAAGGGCCAGATATAACAATTTGTTTGCGGTGTGGTCTTTGAGTTTAGGAACTATATGTGGGGAGATTTGAAAGAATAATTTCTGTAGCTGTTTCAGATAGCAAAGGCCCTTACAATGGCAACTTAGTATTTATTTACTTAAAATTAATCTATTGCCAAGTTCATTATATGCATTTTATTTAATGTTGGCTGCATATATGTATATTAATCCTGACTTTTGCACAAGTATATTTTCTCATGAATCAGAGGGATTTTTTATTTTATTTTATTTTATTGAGAAATTGCCCTCATTCCTGTTCCACTCACATAATTTTTGGTTTCATGTTAGAAAGATAGGCAGATGTTTCAATACAATAAAAAGACGGAGAGAGGGAGACATAACTTTTAGTCCTTCTTGTTCTTACAAAAATAACACCAGGAAAGATGAAAAACACAGCCTTTGAGGAAATTCTATGCCAGCTTGATGTCTGTATTGTCAAAACAATCAGCTAAAAACTATATGGAGAATGTAATAGTCTGAATATTTCATGCAGAAATTATTTAAGCATTTGCTGAAGGAAATTATTTTATTTAAGTTTATACAAAAATACTAAAGGGAAACCAATGCCAATATAAATATCGCCTTAAGTATTGTTCGTTATATTTTCAGGACAGCTGAGGTATCACTTTGAGGCAACGCATAGTTTTAGTTCAGGAAGAGTCATGATTGTAACCTTTGATCTTTATTTCCTACAGTTAATATGATAATAATTCTTCTTATCTCATCATGTACATACACATTCCTAAGACTTAAAGCCGGTGGTTGTGCAAGAAGTTATTTGTAGTCTAAATGAAGTACTTGGAGGATAAATCAAGAGGTTTTATACAATACTAACTTGTGATAAATCATTTTTATGCTGTTTTGCTCTCTTCAGTGTAGCACCACCTCCAGCTCATACTAGCATATCATAGACTACATATGAAATTTTGTCTGCTCTTGGAATAGAATGCAACTTTTTTGGGGAAAGAAAATTTCTTGTGTGTTTATGTGACACTAAGAACCATCAGAGTCCACCAAATTAAAATAAACAAAAAAGAAAGTAATTAATTAATTTTAAAAAGCAGACTGTTCTACTGCAGGTAGGATCAACATCATTTAATTTTTATTTTACCTTGAAATAAATTATATCTAAAATAGGTCAGCAGAATCACCAGCTAGAAACATTTGTGTGTTGACAATGAAAAGAGCTTGAAATGACTAGGTCAGATGTAGATATCTACCTTGTAGAGAGGTTTCCTAATCTAAATTATTAACTGCAAAGATCGTAAGAGTTTTAGTTTTACACTGATAAAGTTAAAATAATTTCTTCATGGTACTTGAGCACCAAGCATGACCACTAGAAATGCCAAATGTTTACAGTTCCTATGTATTTCAAATTTTAACTGCATGCATCTAGTCTCTTACAAGGATCCTGTTTAAATCAGACATATTCATGTACTCAAGGGTAGTCTGAAGCTTTATGCAAGGACTTCAAAATTATAATCAGGAGTGATCTCAATACATAACAGTAGCTTATGGCAATCCTGATCAGGAAGAGGAAAGGGTTATGAAAAGAGACTGTTCAGCTGCTGGCCACAACTCTGTCATGAAATATGGACAATGCTTCAACATTATAATAGCACAGTGTGTTTATAATGGGGTGTTTCCAACCCCCTGCCCTTCTCCCTTCCCTCCTAACCAGTGAATTCTCCCTTGCATAGGTCAGTATCAGTCATTCCACTAATGGCAGTGGCCTTTAGATAATTTCCATCATTATTCATTCAAATAGGTTATAAGCAACAGAGAAAAGTAAAATTAAGCACATGTATAGATGGGGTTGTCTCAAGAACACATTTACCCTTATGAAAAACACACAAAAATAGCCCTTGGAACATGAGAAACATAATCACAGTTCATGCACATACTTTGTCTTCTCTGTTGTACTTTGGTAACTTATTATAGTCAATAAGGCCATTATGCTTTTCTGTGAACACAAGACTTGTTGTTTAAAAATGTCTGATGTATAACAGTGAATTATCCTTTTAGAATAAAAATGCAATCAAAATCAATGTAATGCCTGATTAATACTACCAAATGCTGTCCAGGAGCCAAAAAAGGTCTCACTGAATCCATATTGCTTGTATATAAAGACACGTATATACACATACTTGCCTATTACTCTTATCATATTTGTTCCTGTTAAAAATTTTATGAGTCAGTACAGGAACAAATAGACAAGCGGAAGAGGTAATTCAAATAAAAACATGAAATGTGTTTTTGTAGAGCTAACACAGTTAAGGATTACACGTATTTCTCAGAGGGTGTCATACACAACTGATATTCCTCATAGCATTGATTTCTGTGTGAGTTTTGAATTAGAACTAGGAGTAACTGTCAACCAGTGTGAACCACATTTGTTCTTGGTTAAATTTGCAGTGCCATTTTGATTCAAGCCAGAACATAAACTGTGTGTAAAGGATTGTTTTAAATAACTATGTACTAAAGGTTGAATCTTGAAAACTTTCACACACTAGAATAGTGCTACTGATGAGCATCTGATCCTGGTTAACTCAAAGTGCAAGAGTAGTCCCATGTCCACAGAAGATTCTTTAGAACAGTAGATTCAGGTGTCTTAAATTTAAATCAAGTGTGAAGAAGTGCTTTGGAAAATTTCTTCCCCCTATGTGTTTTTCTTTCCAGTCAAAGAAATGTTAAATGCAAGGCTAATTCGTTGTGATGTTATGCTGCAATGTTTCCCTTGGCTTGTGTTCCTTATTATTTAATTAAATGTCATCAAACTTTTCATTGTCAGACTAAAATATTTGTATTCTATTTTTATATCTCCATTATATATATATATATATCCATAGTGGATATTCATATATCAGAGACAGTGGAAGAATAAGAGGTAGAAATACTATAAGGAGTACTTCCTTCAGAACATTCTATGACTGTGGACTCTCTGTAGGTAATTTAATATACTCTGACTTTCTTGGTATATCACCAAGAGATCATCAAGATTAATTTAGATTAAAATGAAATAGTGGAAAACAATTTTTATTTTTTTTTCCATACCTCGTGTTATATTATTACTTTGTGTGTTACTGATTTGCATGTAAGATATTGTATTTCAATTGAATTTCACTATCTTAACAGAAGTACAAAGGGAAGAAGATTTCACTCAGTGGCAGAGTCTAGTTTTCTTATATCCCCTTCAGGATTCATAGGAGGCATGTGATAGCAACTACAGCAGTCTTTGCAGAGATACAGCATAAAGGAAAATAGAGCATGGTTCCTCTCATCACCCTTCTGTCATTCTTTAACTCTGGGGGTAGCACTCCTACTGTTGAGATCATTGCTTTATTATTGGGGATATCCTCTAAGACCACCACAAACTGTACCAAGTAACATCAGTGGTCCCATCATAGACATCTGTCCACTGAGAATCAGTGTGACACTATCTCCTTTCATCGCTTTATAAAGCCTGTTAAACAGCTGTCTTATAATATTCATGTTCAATTCAGGCTGGATTTGAACTTGTTAATTATGAGTAAAATGTTAATTGTGCGACATTACCAATCTTACAGGCACCATTGCATATTAGAAAATGAATTTAAATTAGCTATTTGAGTACGACAGGCAGAAGGTTTTTAACTCTTTTCTCAGTTGACAAATGATAGGACATGAGGAATCAGTCTCAAGTAGCTCCATGGGAGGTTTAAATTGTACATTAGGAAAAATTTCTGCACAGAAAGGATGGTTAAGCATTTGAATGGGCTGCCCAGAGAAGTGGTAGAGTCCCCATCCCTGGAGGTTTTTAGGAGTTGTGTAGATGTGGCACTAAAGGATATGGTTTAGTGATAGCACTCTGTAGGTCGGACTTAGGACTTTGAAGATCTTTTCCAATTTAAATGATTCTATGATTCTGATTGCAACTGTTGCACACAGATGAGACAAGACAATATTCTAAAGCATCAGATGGGGTGACCATGCTCTTGTGATATAAGGGCATGCAAGTATTAAGGAATGCGGGGAAAGCTTGACTTTAAGAGTCTAAGAGCACAGCTCTTAGCACATGTTCATGATGAGATCAGATGCCCCCTCCCCCCCACCACACACACACACTCTGCCCTGGTCAGGCCTCACCTGGAGTGCTGAGCCCAGTTCTGGGCTCCTTGGTACAAAAAAAGACAGGGATCTCCTGGAAAGAGTCCAGCAGAGGGCTACAAAAATGATATGGGGCCTGGAGCATCTTCCCTGTGAGGAAAGGCTGAAAGACCTGGGTCCGTTCAGCCTTGAGAAGAGAAGATTGAGAGGGGATCTTATTAGTTTTTACAAATATCTTAAATGTGGGAGACAGAGGGATTTGGCCAACCTCTTTTCAGTGGTTTGTGGGGATACGACAAGGGGCAATGGTCACAGAGTGGATGAGGAAGTTCTGCACCAATGTGCGAAAGAACTTCGTGGTGAAAGTGACAGAGCACTGGAACAGGCTGCCCAGGGACATTGTGGAGTCTCCTTCTCTGGAGATATTCAAGGCCCATCTGGACGCCTACCTGGGCAGCCTGCTCTAAGGAACCTGTTTTGGCGGGGAGGTTGGACCTGGTGATCTCTTGGGGTCCCTTCTAACCCCTACAATTCTGTGATTCTGCTTCAGATGGAGTCTTAATTTAGATGGTTTCAAGCTGCAGGGAGAGAGGCAAACAGTGTTCTTTGCAATTAAGAACAAATAAAGACACAAAGATTCATACAGAAAAAAAAAATAAATAATTAAATATATATATATATATATATATATATGCTTTCACATCTTCCAGCTGCTTGTTGCCCCTTCCTTGTGCCCCTTCCCACTGCCATCTCACAGGTTGCATCACCTCATTTTAAACTCAGGTACCTGCAGCTTCGCTTTCTAAAGAAATGAGAGATCTGTGGCGATGTGTCTTGGACAAGGAGGCAAACCAGGAAACCAGTATTCATGGCAATTTCATGTACATTAAAGGAATAGATGTGAAAGGCAGAGAATTGGAAGCAGAGTGAGAAAGAGGTAGCACTGGCCACAAAGAAAAATATAAAATTACCAAGTAAAAGCATTTCACAGAACCACAAAATGGCCAAGGTCAGAAGGGACCTCTGAAGATCATCTAGTCGAAATCTCCTGCCAAGCAGGATCACCTTGTGCAGAATGGCATCCAGGGGGATTTTGAATATCTTCAGAGAAGGAGACTCTACAACCTCTCTCTCTGGGCAACCTGTTGCAGTGCTCTGTCACCCTCACAGTAAAGAAGTGCCACCTCATATTCAGCTGGAACCTCCTGTGCTTCAGTTTGTGCCCATTGCCTCTCGTTCTGTCACTGGGCAAAACTAAAAAGAGACTAGCTCCATCCTCTTGACACCCTCCCCTCAGATATTTATACACATTGATGAGGTCTCCCCTCTGTCTTCGCTTTTCCAGGCTAAACAGGCCCAGTTCTCTCAGTCTGTCTTCGTACGACAGTACTCTAATCATCTTAGTAGCCCTCCTCTGGTCTTGCTCCAGTAGTTCTATGTTCCTCTTGTACAAGGGAGCCCAGAACTAGACACAAGGCACATTTGGGTGCTTTATTGTCTTTAAGGAAAAAAATGAAAAGAATGAGAAGTTAAAATATTTAAACTGCATCAGCTAGATTAGATGTCAGTGGAGCAAGTGAATACTGGCTTTGTATTTGTTTTGTGTGTCTGCTGATTTAGCTTAGCTGAATTTTTGTTAAAAAAATAAAAAATAAAAAATTAAATCATACACACTGTGAAAAATAAAAAATATCCAGATGAATATTTTTTTAAAGGCTCAACACATCCATTAAATATGAACATGTACAATGCCACAGACTGTGCTGCTTTATTTTGCAAGAAAGGCCAAATGTCCTGAACAGTGACACCACAAAGAGTGAAGTAGTTAACATTAGATTTAATTTGAGAAATATCTGAATTTGTCTACTTTTTAACCAAAACATTACAGGACATTAAGGTTTTGTCAACATTAAAGGAGTCAGCCTGGCCTATACTTTTCTATATGTCACATTATTCGTAGGCACGGTCTCATAGGCTGTTTACTTGAATAAATGTACATATGAGCATAAGCATTTAGAGAACAGGAGCCATTAGCATCTACCATCAAAGTTCCCAGCAAGAAGATTTTTATACTTCTGGAGAAACTAACTCAAACACAACAGCATGATTTGATGGTTTAGTTCAGACAGACCAGTGATTCAGAGCATCTTTATTTATTTATTTTCTTCTTTTAGGTATTCAGTAGATATAGCTAGGCAATTTGCAAGAGTTAAATAACTGCAACATTACCAGCAATTGAATAATTTACCAATTGGCAGAACAATTCCCATCTCCTCCATTTGACCGGATATTTGTTTTATGTGTGTGCTTGATATGCAATATTTACTCCTGATAAATTGGGGGAGGCAAGTGTATTTGCTTTCGCTAAATCAGGACTAGAAGAACTTGTGGTTGAAGCTATGATTATTATGAATATGACATTGAAAATGGGACTAGAAAAACACTATCATAGCTTTTTTTGTTCTTTTCCCAGGGTAAGACATCATCAGTACTCTACTTTTTAATCATGACTGTTAGCATTTCAATGAAAGAAGACATTATAGGTCTCAAAAAGTTCTTCAAAGCCCTTTTATCCACCCATTAGCTTCTTCTGTAACTTTTCTACTAAACAAATTTAAAACATTTTAGAGGGTTTCCCCCCTCCTTTTTTATTTTATTTTTTTAAACGGGGATAAAAATTTAAAAGTCAAATTATGTAAATGTGGTGAAATTATGAGCTCTTTATTAAGATACTATTATAATGCAACTGTTGTTTTTATAATATGGGCAACCTATATTCTGGGTATGCAGTTTTCAGAAAGGAAACTTAGTTTCCTCATTTGGTATGAAAACAGTATCAAAGTGTATATGGTTTGTTCTCAATTTCTTTGCACTATCTGATCTTTTTAAGTAATCTATAAAGATTTAAACCATAGGACATGAAGGATACTCAGGTTACAAGTGCCCCAAGAGATCTTGTCTGTGTTGCACTTTAGAGTTAGAAGTTATTTCCCTAAAACAGTGAACAAGGAAAACTTAGTGATTTAAAACTTAAATACTGGCATTTTAAAAGCAGCAGTGTCACTATAGGCAGGAATATTTCATAAGCCTTCCTGCATTCAGATTTATTTGTCATCACTATCTATATCATTCTTTGCTGGTCACACTCCCGAAATAGATAGAATTCAATGTAATTCAATGCCTGATGTAGTTCTATCCAAGTAAATGCACCTCTGCTTTTTTTTTTTTTTTTTTTTTTTTTTTTTTTTCCTGTAACAACGTTGAATTTGAACAATCAGGAACAAGTTTAAATTAATAATACTACTAATAAAGTACAAATGAAATAAAATAAACCAGTAATGATGGAATGTTATTCTGAGAGTAGCAGCAAAGCAAGCAAAGCTTTATTTTAAACAATACTTTGGAAATATGTCTATTTTTATCAGCGGAAGAAAATCAGGATCTTAATCTTCTTCTGCAGTTGTAGCTGTTTATAGATGAGAGGCTTGAAATGTAAGTAGAAGAGCAAAAACTCAGCTGGTACAAATCAGCATGGTTATTGAAGTCACTGGAATGATAGCAGGGTTTCACCTTCTCAGCATCTGGCCTTCACACAATGTGAGCAGTTGATGTTTCAAAAGGTAAAGTATGTATGTACAAGCAAAGAAGACATGCTGAATCTTCTGTGTATGCCTTGTTAAAAGGTTGTGGCTTTGATTAAAGTGAATTCAGTGTCTGCTTGACAGGCAAGATTGACAGAACAGGAAACTGGTGTCTTCCATTAGCCCCAGAGTAGATAAAAGCAAAGGCAGACAGATACAGCTCCCCCCACTAAGGAAAGGTTTCCTTTAGGACTGAGCAAACCATTAGTTTTCAAAGGCTTTCACTCCTTGCGAAGAGAATGCTGTACATCAGACCATACATGGATGTCTTTTTTTTTTTTTCCCCCTCTGGTAGGAGATATTAAAAAAAAATAAAAATTAAATAAAAGATGTAAGAAATGTGGAGAGAAAGCCTTCCCCTTGTGTCCTCATGGCTTCTGGTAATTAACAAACACAACCAGACCAAGCACTGATTTATAGAATACTCTATACAGCTTTTTAGAGGAATTTTATTTCCTGATCACTGTTACTCAATTTTGAACGTATCAAAAGTGCCTCTTGCAAATTATATACTTGCCAGTAAGGAACTCTGGTTATCTCGGGGCTTTGGGGATGTAAAAGTCCTTCTATAAATAGAAATCTTATTGATGTCCAAATGAAGAAAGGACTCAGTTCTGCCTGATTTCTTAATTTTAGCTTACCAGAACAAGTACAATATAACAGAGGTAAGCCAAAGTGGACTGAAAAAATTTGGTGATTTTCCAAATGTAAGAACAAGAAGTTTTCATGTTGTAATGCTGTTTACCATTGCTTCTGCTTTTTTTTTTTTCTTTTTTTTTTTTTTATGAGTAACAAGAATTCTGCAACCACTTAAGAGAAAAATGTGAAACCTTGTTAACAGCATAAAAGTCTGTTAATACTTTTTCAGTATGCAGAAGAAAACAAATCTTATTTTCACCAAATCTTTTCTAAACACCCCTGTGGTTGTTTTTTTTTTGTTTTGTTTTGTTTTGTTTTTTACATGTCTTATGAGTCAATAATGAGTCAAATGTTACGACATGCAATTTTAAAGAGACTGTGAATGTGAAACCTAATAGATTTTTCAAAGGGGCTTAAAAGTCCTATTACTAGCTATCTTCTGAGTTCTTCAGCCAATTTTTTTGGTTTCCTATTGCTTTCATCTAAAGTGTTCTCTGTGTTTTTAATTCCCCTATTCTTTGTCATCATATGAAAGACTAGCACAAACAACAATGGCAAAGAAATAGGAACTTTTGCCCATTAAAGGCTGTCTAAGTTAGACACAATATCATAAATAAATAAGAGTATGACTAGTAACTGAGGAACAGAGGAAATCAATGACAGAAAAGGGAAAACAGCCCTTTTCTTCTTGCATGTACACTGTAAATATTTATTTTGGTCTTTTTTTCTCTGATACAATCACAGGTGTGAGGAGAAGTGGTTTGTGCCAACCCAGAGCTTATTGACAGAAAGCTAGCTGCTGAACGTGGGGTTTTAAGGAGGAATCTTAAGGAGGCGAGCCAACGTCATCAGGGCTGTTTACTGATCCAGATTTGATTTGCCACGTTAACTACAAGAGTTAAAATAATGAATGTTTTACTGTTATTTAAGCTGTGCTGAAACCACCAGGCCAAAAATGAAATTTGGTGGCATCAACCAAATACCACAACCATATAATTCCACTGTCCCCTTCCCAACATACAGCCACTGGCACTAAAGTAACTGAGTAAAAAAATAAAGGAAAAAGAAAACTAAAAATGAAACTTTTCTATAAAGAAAACTATGTGAAAAGGGGGCTTTTTCCTGCTTGGTCTCAGTGATGATATCAAGGGAGTCAGGGCAGGGGAAGAGAGAAGATGAAAAACCAGGGGGAGTGTGAGGGAGGATGGTTCAGAGCCTGCCGACAGTATAGCATAGCTGCCAGATCCAATGGAGTCCCTAGAGAAAATGAAAGTTGCCTTCTTTCAATGAGGCTGTAAACAAGGTTGCTTTTGGGCATACTTGGATGCCACTGCAGACCAGAGGGTCTGGTCTGGGGCAATGAAGGAGCTTAACGTGTCTGGCCTGGCACCTCTCTCACACTTGAATGTTTCAGACATGCATTTCTAGGATGTTATGCTGCTAACAATATAAAGATGCAAATTATAATATTGTTAATTAAAAAAAAAAAAAAAAAGCTCTGGAAGGTTCATATTCTCACTAATACATGATGGCTACAGATGATATGAATATAAGATAAAAATGTCAATGCATAAAAGCAAATCTGGAATACTGCAGCTGAAAGTACGGGCATTGAAAGCTTTCCAAGAATTTCCAGTGATGAAATTGGAGAATTGGAGTGGACACTAAGAGTAAATTAATTGACATATGTATCTTTAGAAGTTGTTAAATAATGCTTATTGTTTACTGAACTTCAAACTAATTACCAGTAAGGTGGGACATAATTTTTTTTTTTTTTTTATGGCAGATTATATGCTCGTTTTTATTTTTACAAATATGCATACCAGCACATATACATGCTCTCAAAATAACAATGCTGTTAGTGTATAGAGTCCATCTGGTTCTCAGAACAGCAGTTCTTGAGAAAAGAACTACAAGTGAAAGAACTTCAAGTTTCCTATACTACTTGTTAGATCTTTCTACTTTGTTGTTTCATTTATATACTATGATTTATCTCTAAATGTACTCATATACCACACAAATGTAGGGCTTCCTCTACTTATTGTGATACCAGTGTAAGAGACAGATTTTCTTGTAGTCATCAAATTTCTTTATCAAAATCAGTGTCAGTGAAACTAGAAGAGATTCTTTCTCTGCAATCTATTAAAAAAAAAAAATCAAACTAAATTCCATGCTACTATTTTGCTTCTATAAACACTTCAATTATACATTCTCAGATAGTCATAACTCTCTGTTGAAGGAAAATGCTGTATCCCTGATAGAAAAATGTGACATCAGAGTTTCTTCTAGCATTTCAAGTAGATTAACTTAGATTAACTTTCCAGCCAATTATTTTGTATATAAATCATAACAGGTATCTGATTTTGGATAGGACATACAAGAGCCTTCTTATTCTGCTTAACTGAAAAACAGCAAAAGTCACTGTTGTTGGGATTCATTTTACCAAATATAGACATCAGTAATAATCATCATAAATCACAGTGCAGCTGTAGTTAACATCCGAAGTGCTCTCATTTCTGTTCAATGAAATGAAATAAGCACTTCTAAAGTATGAATCATCTCATCCTAAAATAGATGTTGAAAATAGGTCAGATGACTCTTATCCTTATTGTACCTCTTTATTCTATTGGCTACAAAGGGAATCTTAGGTGACTGCCTCAGATATAAACACCTAAATTCAGTGATTCCCACCTTGCCAAGCTTGACAATTATTTGTATGGCTCTGAGTAAGACTCATTAGTTTATTTAATCCTGAAAGCTGTGAAAGGACTAACATCCCTTCAAAATGTCTAGGTACTTATATATCTGGGTCTCTTAGTATAGTTTATTTTTGATCTTCATATTGTGTCTGTTTTCTTTTGATTTTTTTGGGATAATCATCTCTTCAGAAAAAAAAAAAAAAAAGAAAAAAAAAAGAAAAAAAAAACAGTTGTTCAGAAAGTAAAAAAAGAAGTAGATGTGAATTTCTTATTACACCATAAACTGAATATTTCAGAACTTAGCTAAGTTTAAATGGAGATGAAATCCTTTGCTTTTTCTTTCATATGAAATGTATACAACATTCCTCCAATCACTATGACCCTCAAGATCTTTACACTTTTAGGGTCAAAGATTTAAGATCTTTAACAACTTTGAGATGTGTTTTTACTGAAGTGTCAGTGAGATTACATAAATGGTTTACATCACTTTAGCAAAGGATTAACTCTTTTAATAATAGTCAGTTCCTGATTACCTTTGCCCTTCCAAACCACATTCTTAATTATATGTAAACGTCAGGCCATTTGTCCAGCCAGGGGCTGATACTTATGTATAGTGTATTTGTTAATATTGTATTTTGTATTATTCTATTAATTTGTATAATATTGTATTTGTTTGTTCCAGCATGTCTCTGGGATGAGTTTATGGAAAAGACCCTGTCTCTTGTGCAGCAGATGAACCTGAATTCCTCTGCAAGGCTGTGAGGTTCAGCCCATCCCTGTTTTCAGAAGGCTGGCCATCTGGAAGTGCTTTACAGCTTTCATTAATAGAGAGATTTATTGAATGCAGTAATGTAAAATACAAATAACTGAATCAGAGAAGCATTCTTTATGTTACTAACATTGACATTGAATTCAAACAACTGTATATTTCCATACTTTCCACTTGACTTTCCATATTCTTGCAGTGACAACATATTTATCAGCCTCTTTTCCTTAATGCATGACACTCTATACAATATGCCTTGTGAAGTAAAAGGATAACTTGTGAAGTAAAAGTAGAATGTCAAAGGAGGTGTCCCCAGTGAAACCAACAAGGCCACAGTACAGAAAACATTTACAATGCACTTTATACCCACCGGCTGCTTAACAATGCTGCAGTCCTTCTCTGGACACAGAATGTGTCTAGGTAGCAAAAGAGAAACCTTGACACGCCTAGCGGGGAGTTGCCTGAGACATAGCAATAGAGCAATATTTGCTAGCCTGGGATTTGAAGCTTGCAAATAATAGTCTGGTAGGCTAATAGACTGATAATAACTGTCCTGCAGAGGTTCATGGGGAAGCTGGTGGGTTTGGGGAGCTGTGCAGTGGGCCTTTGGAGCTTTCAGCATTTTTGAAAGGCATTATTTTTTTCTGCCATCTGTAGGAAGGGCTAGAAACAATTTGAATATCTCTGTATCTCTTCACAGCAGCATCCTTGACAAAACTCCTCAAATTCCTCTAAAATTATTAGAAACACATCTGCAAGAACTATATCTGCCTGGCTCTAACACATACTTCAGGTCTGGGAAAGCAAAACTTTAGTGGTTTGCATTCACTTTAGTTTGGAAAATTTTTCCCTGCTGTAAGATCATGAGTTCACAAATGATGCTAATGCAGTTCACGAAGTAACACATGAATATAATTGAATTGCTTTTGATGTGCAATGTAATTATCTTAGAGATCAATAAGGAAGCTAAATGAAATTTGCTTCCTATGTTTGCACTGATATGCTATTCACTCTTTCGACTATTGATCTATAGTAGATATAAACTTTTTTCCTTTTTAATTTTCTTGGACATCATTATAACATTACCTATTCTCATACACATTATCCAGAACTCAAGTACCAGTGTCTGTTATCATTAGCAACAGTAACCACATGAAAAATCTTATGATTTATTCATTTCTCCATTAATTCTCAGTCAAATCTCCCAGCTGCTTTGGACTATGAGAAATGTTTTGTTTCCACTTCCGCATTTTAATTAAATTTCATGAGCCCTTCTTCACCTTATTATTAATTCTTTACATTTAAAATATGAGGATTATGGAGAAATAAATTTGTGGAAGATCTAGGAGGAACAGGTCCAAACTGACTTTCTTTTTTATTAATGCTTTCTCATTTCTGCTTGATACTCTGTCCTACAGCAAGATTCCATGAGGTTCAGTTTTCCCGTGTCAAACCAGTCTGATTTTAAATCTATTTGTGGGAAAATTGAATGATTTTTAATGCAAGATACCTAAAAGTAATAAACATACAGGCTCTGGTACTCAATATATGCCGACTTTGTTCATTACAGCACCGTCAAAGCTATGTTCAAAAAAGCAATGAGTCAGAGCTTGTACTGTCCACCTCTGCCCTGTTTTGTATCCCATCTTTGGAGAGGCATATACACAGCACAATGTCTTTGCTAGGTGTATCTAGCAGGTCACCTGAAAGTAACATACCTAGGTTTACTACAAATGAACAGAGTGCTACTTACAGACTAAGGCACGGCATAATGTAAAACAGTATGCCTGGGCTCTATGTGCTCCCAAACAATTAGTTTTTTGGGAGAAGAAATTCTCACTCTCTGAAATGGGTCATATTCATTTCCACATTATCATAGCATGTTGTAATTCCCAAGAAAAAAAAACTGGCAGTCTAAGTTTGTGCTAAAACAGGGAGTGTCTGTCTGTGAACTTGTCTCACCAAGCATACTTTTAACAAGCTGTCCCAATTGCCTGAACATCGTCTTCTTGTGATTGTGTGGCACCGCGTGTCCAAGCATAGTTTTTCTGCATATATGAGAGACTTTTATACTGTGGGCCAAGAGTAAATTACATTGATAACCATGAGCAGACATATTTCAGGAGAGGATAGATATTTTCTTTAACATTTTTATTCCATAGACTAATATTCTGCATTTTACTTGATTCACAAGTGTAAGCTAAAGAAGTGCAGGAATGATCAATAACAGATGCTAAGGGATCTAATTACAGAAACTGACATAGTCACATTTTTAAATGCAAGCACACTAGTTTATTTAGAGACACGCATGCACTTTATATTCATTAGTCTTGAATATGCACCAAAATGGATTAGAAAAATAAAACAGTGTGTGCCTTGAGATCTGATTTCACTGGTACCATCTTATATTGTGTTTTGGCCAGGCAACTACATAAGGAAGTTTGTTGTTTGACTACTTTGTGAATGTCTACTTGGTAAAGTTTTCAGCATTACAGTTGGATTCAGTTTTGTAGGACCATAAGCTTTATTTATATTTAAGTCTTCTACACCCCTGACACACTCCACCCCCACACACACCCCCACACCCCCCACATTTTGCTTACCACTTAGAGGCAAAAAATCAAATCAAATCAAATCAAATCAAATCAAATCAAATCAAATCAAAATGTTTCTGGCTTCATGATACCTTTAAAAGTTGTTTGTTTGTTTGTTTGTTTGTTTGTTTTAAGTCCTTATGACATCATTTTGAAAACTTGTCTTTCAGATTTCAGGAGAGGTTCCAGTTCATCTAAAGTGAGCAAGCAACTGAGGGTTTATGCTGTCTGTTAGAGTAGGCAGTGTACTTCAAAAGGTAAGTGATAAAGTTTCTATATAGAAACTTTTATATGATGTCCACATTGAGAACCTGTCTGCTGTAGCATTAACTGCCCAAATTAAGTAACTAAACCTCAGCATCTAAAACCTTCTTTAAGTTTCCAGATCTCTTTTCTGTTGATGATGTCCTTGCAATGTCAGTCTTCATGGAACTGCTTCAGCAGCTATCTAAAGAAGAAAAACAAATCAGGTGTCCTGGTGGAAGTCACCATATTTTGGATTTTAGATTGGATTTTAATATATATTTTATATTGCACATATATACACATCTAAATGTTTTCTAAAATGCTGCAAGCCAACATTTGCAAATGATTTGTGAGTTTGGACCATACTATCTTTTTCTATGCACAATTGAAAACACTTTAAAAGGGGTTGAACTTTCCAAGGGTGGATTTCACTTCTGTATTCAGATCTTTAGTTTCTCAAGCTTAATATCATAGCATTGACACACACTGAAAACAGAGGCCCAAATATTTCTCTTGTCTTGTACTGCCTTATGTCTCTTTTAACATCTTAAGAAATAGCCTATATTTTATTAAACTAAAAGTAAAATTTTATTTCTGTGTATATCATAGGGAACCAATGAATTCGCCATAAGCTATCACATGGACAGAATCAGGCATATTCACTGTATGTCACAAAACACACATTGTTATGGATCCTCTTAATTCAAGTGAAAGGATTTCATATTTTTGGGGTAGGAAATTCCCTCATGCTATCATTATAAAAGCCTGAGTGGGAACACAAGAATCTTACAAGCACCATGAAGCTTCAGAGCTTACAGAAAAAAATTTGTCTTCCTAGGCACCTAAAAAATATTTTCATATGTTTTAACTGATTTAAACTCAGTCTTCCTGAGAACATCTTTTAACAAAATTCATTAGTAAAACCTTTATAGTGGTGAGCAACCTCCCTCCTCCCATTTCTTTACCAAGAAGATAAAGAGGCATAGTTAGACATCTCAATGTTTCCTGTTTTGTTTTTGTTTTTGTTTTTTTAGTCAAGCCATCTGTGCTTTCAAATTTTCTGCTATTAATAAAAATCACTATTACAGGTTCTAATGCTGCTATAACTATGAAATTTAAACTTTTGTTTGATGAAAATCAGAAAAAAAACAATGCATAGCATATTCAACTGGCAAGGTAATGGTGCAGAGTTTTGGATGAAGAATCAGTAATATCATTTTAACTTATTTATTTTTACTTATTTACTTTTAAATGACATTTTCTAAAAATACTTTAGTTAAGAATGTCTCCTGAAAGGCCTGTACATATCAGCATGGAGTCTTTTTGTAATTCTCAATATAGTTTTGTTGAAATGCAGACCTTTTTGCTAGCCCATTTTCTTACACTAGTATATATATAAAAAAAAAAAAAAAAAACACCACCACCAACAACAAAAAAACCTTTTTACTGTCTATTTAATTCCCCTTGCACAGATTATGCACAGATTATGCTTTTTTTTTTTTTTTTCCTTCCCAGGGAATGAATTTGCAATGTGATTGTGGTATTGTGGTAAAGTTTCGCTTCATGTTCAGAAAAAAAAAAAAAAAAAAAAATCTGTTCTTTAGCAGAAACAGGACATTCCAAGGTGTCCTGCCCTTCAAGTGTTTGTAAAGAGGCTGGTTCCTAGACACAAGTAGGCAGGAAGCAAAAATAGGTAGATTTGCATAACATTAATTTATAAGAGTTGACTGTACTTCAAATAAAGTTTTTCCTACCATCTAGATTAGATTCATCAGTAGCCAATCTAAATGTCTAATTGAAGAGTAGCTCTCTGAAGAGTCTGTAACTGTCGCTTGGCTTCATCCTTCTCTGTTTGTTCCTAAGGTTTCTTTCCTCTCTTGTTTTCCTTCTGACACAACAATGCACTCTATTTTGGGGTTGCTAGTCATGATTCCAGGAATGGGAATCTAACTCTTGAGTACAACAGGCTTTACATAGTAACTTCTTGGCAGAAATTCAGAAATGCTTTGACCAAAGAGAAGGAAAAAAGGACCCAGAATAAGGGTAGCTTGAAATGAAAGACACTCACGGAAAAAAAAAAAAAAAAAAGAAAAAAAAAAAAAAGAAAAGAAAAAAAAAAGTGTTGGGGGGAAAAAAAAGAAAAAAAAAAAGAAAAAAAAAAAGAAATAAAAAATACCTTTAGAACATGAAAGACTGAAGAATTGAGATAAATTATAATATTTGTTTTTCATGCCAAATTGAAAGCTTTTTGCTACTCTATCAACAAGTATCATGAATACTAAGATACTTCTCTTCTAAATGTGTATGTGTATATGGGAACATTCTAAGCTGAAGCTTGCCAAACATCAAGTCCTTCTGTTTGCTCTCTTTTTAAAATTAACTCTTGATGGAGAAATGGTTCCATTCAGCAAGGGAAAGAGTTTAAGGTTTCCTGAAGTCTGGGGAATTAGCATAAGAATAGTCCTGGAAATGATGAACTGTCTAAAAAGATTATTCTGCTAACAAACAAATGGTTCACTGTTTGAGGGTACCTGCCTGGACCCAGCTTCTCTGGCCTCCCCCACTACCTCTATTCCCTCTAACACTGGAGAGACTTCTTTGGAGGCAGAGATGTAAAGGAAGGTTTGGGATTTTGGCACCTGAATGTGTCTCTTTCTATATTTTCCTCCACAAATTTCTTTCCTTTCTTTCTATTTTTTCTCCCGCTGTTTTGCCCCACTAATCACTCTTCTTGAAATGCCTATGCCAGCTAACAGGATGTGGCCACCTAATATGGTGCTTCTCTCATGCCTTCAAAAAGTAGGCACTCTCTTCAATTTTGTCTTATAATCACCCTTTTTGGTCTCTAAAAATAAATCTGTTTTCTCCCTTCCACCTTTACTGTGTCTCCTTCCATCTGCAAATTGGTTGAGAGAGAAAGAATAGAAATGTGCAGGTAACAACAAAAGACACTTTTCTGAAGAAATGACACACCCAGTTATTGCCAAGGTGAACTGTCCCTCTTTCAACATACATGTATCTGTTGCTAAACACAACAAAACAGCTATCATATTTTAAAAACAGTCTTGTTCAAGCTATTTATTAAAGTGTACTGTATATTTATGACTCCTTAACCAGAAAACCATACCCTAATGGATATATTTCAAGTTCCTGACCCAAGACCCTTAATTAACTGTAAAACCAACATTTTCATTCTTCTTCAGAGAAGTATTATATTAGCAGATTTGGAAGTTAGTTCTGAAGAGGACTGTTTTTATAGTACCACAGATCCTGAGGGGGGGAAGTCATTTTCTATTCCAAGAAAACATCCACCACTAGCACCAGTGAAAAGCAGAGCTCTGATTGTGTGTGTGTGTGTGTGTGTGTGTGTGTGTGTGTGTGTGTGTGTGTGTGTCAGCCCTAATGACTAGTTTTCATTCCAAAATCACAGAGCACCCCTTTCACCTGATGATTTTTCTTTGGTCTTCAGCATACTTCCTTTCCTGCTTCATCATTCATCAGCTATTAGGTCATTAATTTTAAATGGGAGACTCTCAGTTACCAACAGAGAATTTCATTGTAAATCAAAACTTCTCCAGCTGATAAGTTAATTTGTCAATAAAGCAGCTCGGCAGTCCTTTTGTTTTGTATGGAATTTTCCAGACAGTCCTCATAGCTGACACCACAGAAATGAGGATTAACATTTACCATGGGCCTTCAGTCTTGAGGGAGGTCCTAAAAGAAAACACAGATGATATATTTTCCTCTGTGTCCCTAAGGTGTCTATACCTACAACTATCTCTGTTCTACTGTCTGATGGAATATGTTTGATCATACTGCCAATGTATGGATGTATGCCAAAGAAATGTGTATGGCCATTAAGGAACACTTGTTCTCTGGCTGAAAGGGCCCCTTTACATGTCTGCTTTGAAAAACTTGCACAAAAGCTTAATCTTTGAGATATGACAGCTAACAAACTCATTATAATCCATATGGGGGAGGGAGTAAGTGGGATACACCATGGAGACCAAAAAACTCAGATGTCCACTAAATCTTCACATCAAAACAGCAAACAGAAAAAAAGCTTTGGAGCTAATGAAATGGGCTTTTTATCAAACAAGGCATAGATAGTTGTGCTGGGGAAACTACACAACACAACACAGCATCTGGGATGTGGAGCTTCTGTTAAAAGCCATGTGGAGCCCCGTGAAGCTCAGCAAATTGAAACATGATGAATTAGCTTGAACTTCACTGACCAAAGAAAGCTTACCAACCAGATCATCTCTCCTGTTGTGAACAAGTTTCTCCCTAAGCAAACTGTAAGGTGAAGGAAAGGGAATGGAGTAAGCATGTACTTCCTTTGGTAATCCTCTAACAGCATATAGACTGTGCCAGTTAGATTAGTCTGGATTTGGTCCAAATTAGTGTGGGCCTGACATGAGGAATCAAGAACACACTTTCTCATTCCTTCTATGATATACAGAGCTTTGGTATAGCAAGGTGCTTCACATAGCACACATTCCATAAACATCATTGTTGTTTTTTTTGGTTGGTTGGTTGGTTTTTGTTTTGTTTTTTTTTTGTTTGTTTGTTTTAAGTGATCTTCACCTCTCACACCAGTGTGCAAGTGTGTATGGACAAGTGAAATAATGACAAGTTACTTTTCCATTTCCATTTGTGACGTTACGTTATGACAGCTGTCCAGTGTAGCCTTCTCCAGTGTTGCTCTAATGGCCTTAAAACTAACCCTTGCTCTAATTCATGTTGATTTGCATGCGGAAGGGACTAGCAGAACTTGCCAGGAGGAAGAATGGATGGAGACAGAACTTTGGATAGCTTCTGCATGTTTGCTTTTTCACTCTGAACTTCTAAGGAAAAGGAAAAGCAGGGTATGTGCCTGTGCATTTATTCCTGGGAAAGGCCACTGGTGATGGAAGGCCACAATGTCTATGGAAGACCAGCAGAAACTATTCTGCAAACAAATATCTCCTTCCTTTGCTGCTCCCTCACTGATGCTGTCCTTCTATGTCCTTTTGACCACAGCATCACCACAGTTGTCCTTTTTTCTTTCTCTATTTCATTCTGGAAACACAATTCAGTTCCCATTTCCCAGTAATGTTTGAGGCTGTCACTTTCATTCCATGGAAGTGAGGGAACTGACCTCCATTCTAAGCACCCTGGGCCTTACTCCTTCTTGGCCCTGGACTATCAGGATCATGGTTCAGGCAGCTGAGTATTAATTACAGAGCCATGCAAGAGAGGAGACCCATGGTAGTGGAATTATTGCTGATATTTCAAAATATTCTGACTGCTTTTAGCCACAGGGCCTGATTCTGTTAGCAAGCCACATGCAGACCTCCCATTAGCTCTCTGGGTGTTCCACAAGCAGGCAGACGGGGAATATCAGCCCCTCTCAGAAGTATCTAGCAGATCTGCATAGGACTATGAATGATGCATACCAACATGTGATTCTTCACATGTAAGGCAAATTCTGCCTTACTGCTGAAGTGTTGCAATAGATGGAGAAACGGGCTTCTCAGATCCTTTCCCAGATTTTATGATGCAGTGTAGTTAACTAGGAATGGAAAAGACAGTCAAGTCACTGGTAGCTGCTCATATGGAATTCTGATGCATCTGTAAAGGGGAAAGAAGTCAGCTTACAGCATACTTTCAGCTATCAAAGGCATGATGGGCAGTAAAGCTAATTGTATTACTCTGTGTTCAAATAAAAAAGCTTGAAAGCAGTTCTGTCTATCTACGTGAATATATGCATAGAGCTTGTGTATATGAGTACTACAGTGAAGTTAAAATATCTGTCAAAAGAAATAAAAAAATGAGAAGAAAGAAATATGTCAGTACTATCTCATGGGGAATTTTCCCTCCAGTTTGTAAGCAGAAATATCCTCCATTCATTTGTCCTTTAAGACATTTTCAAATAAATTGTTTCTTGATCATAAAACAAACCACGACACGCACACACACACACAAACCCTACCAATTCAAGACACTCCATTGCATATGCTGCATCTCAAGGGAAAAGATGAGACAATAAACAGCACAACAGATGTTATTCACGTTGCTTCACACACTGTTAGAAGGCTCTCAGGCACTATAGTTCTGAGCATGGCAAAACAGCCTATAGACATAGAGGTGGATCACTAGTGATGTATCTTATTTAGGAGAATAAAATGAAATTAATTACTTATACATTCACAGACACAGCATTAAAATATGTAATGATCATGAATTCTTTCTACCTCTGCCTTTACAATAAGATGTTAATGTGATGTTTCAAGAATATGGTAATTAATAAAGATTTCAGATTATTTGAAATTTCTGAAATAAAACATCTATGCAAAATAACAACCTTGGTAAAGGCTTATAAGGAATATCTGGAACTGTGCTAGCTTTGAATCATGGAGTTTCAAGGGAATTTTTTATTACAGCTTTGGCTCCAGTGCACTCACACCATGTGGTTTTTTGCTTTGAGTTTTAGGTTTGAATGGACCAAGTACTTCAAAGCAAGACTCTAAATCAGGAAAATGCACTGAGTTTCATATGCTTTCCACTCAAAACCATACCTTGGCCCAGATTCCCTCACAACTGAGGCCAGCCTTGCTTGAAACTCAGCCCACGTTTGTTGAAAACGTTTACAAATCCCATCAAAACTGGCCTGAGTTCCAAGTTTGTAATAAAATCCAAACCCAAGAGTTCTGCTTGGCTTCAAATGTCTCTCTGTTCTACTAATTTCCACTTGTTTCCGTTAAAAATTAAAAAAAAAAAAAAAGTATTTTTTGTTGTTTTCTGCCTGTTGCAGTGGTGAATCTGTAATAACTCCATAAACTCATCCAAGTTACTTCAGATTTGCACCAGGTTATGTGTAAGAAGGTTCAGTAGAGGTCTTGTTAAGACAAAGGTGGGAAGCTGGATGTATTCCAAGGCTAAAACTCACAAACACAATGCATGGCTTTCTGTTAACAAAATGCAATTACATCCCGTAGGCTTCCACATATAAGCAACTCTTTCTGTGTTCAAATGCGGTGGTCAAAGCACCTCAGCATGGTACAGTACCAAAGGGCAGCATCCACCCTACCAAGTGTGGTCCGCACTAGCTAGGAGGAAGCACTCAGCTTCCTCCTGCCCCTCCTGCCAACACCAGCCTCAACTACTGGGTAAGCACGCTAAGGGACTGCCGTCTGCTTTCATATCTGTCAGCTCCAGAGAAGCAAGACTCAAACCATCGATGTTGACTAAGAGAATAGATGAAGACCATGCACTTGGGGATGCAAGACTGGGTGGGGAGCACAGGAGCCTGGATTTAGAGTGGCTTAAGGTGCCGGGAAGCCAACCCTGGTCTTGCAGAAACAGGATTGTGTGAACTCTAAAACCTCAGCATTCACCAGTCTACTATCTCACCAAAGATATCACCATCAAAGACTTGCCCATGCATAAGCTATCCCACAACATTAAGAATCACCTTGCAACACAACACATCTGTCACCTGACCTGCCACCATGCTTTAGTGTCTGAGGAAAGTCCTTCAGAATTGAAAAGCCTGCAATGATCAGATACAGAGAATCCAGTCACCACAGCAGACAACAGGTGTATCCCAAGGACAGTTCTTAGTATGAACAAGAGAGACAATACTGCTACACCCACACAGGGATTGTATGATTGCAAAGCAATTTTTGTTTAGAAGTGCGGAGATATTTCTAGAAACCATTTCCAAATGGTTTAGAAAACAATTCTATTTTAAGTCAGATCACAGAATCATAGAATCATTAAGGTTGGAAGAGATCTCCAAGATCATCTGCTCCAAAATGCAGAGGCAGACAGATTTTTGGTCTGGGCACCCATAGACCGACTGTCCCCTTGGTACTCCCACCATCATGAATAGTGATAGGGCAAGGAGTAATGGATTTAAACTAAAAGAAGATAGATTTAGATTAGATCTAAGGAAGAAATTATTGACTATGAGGGTGGAGAGGTACTGGAATAGAAGCTGTGAATGCCCCATCCCTGACAGTGTTCAAGGCCAGGCTGGATGGGGCTTTGAGCAACCTGGTCTGGTGGGAGGTGTCCCTGCCTATGGGAGGTGTCCCTGCCTATGGCAGGGGGCTTGGAACTAGGTGGTCTTTAGGGTTCCTTCCAACCCAAACCAATCTGTGATTCTGTGACCCTGTGAATCCTCGAGGTGAAAGCTCACCCTGACCCTGTTACATTGCAAACACGCTGGACTCACACAGCCCTGCCTCTCAACAACAGCCCTTTCGGCTCTGCATTCGGTTCTCTCCTGTTCTGTGGAGTGGAAAGGGAGCTAGCTGAGTTCCTATGAGACTATGAAACCAAGCTGAGGTGGGTTGTGTTTTCATCCTTATTCAGCGAATGAGGTTTCCTCTGTCTGTCTCACACCCTTCTTCATCTTATCCTTCATTACCCCCAGAATATAAATGTTCAGTTAAATAGCATGCAATTCTAAAAAGTGCCTGCTGCCCACAACAGAAACCCTTCCCCATGCTGAAGCACTGTTAAGTGCCTCCGGCATTGCTCCCACATTTTTCTTTTGCTCAGTGCAGGTCCAGCCACAGCCCCAAGCAGCTCTAAGCCTCCCCCCCACTTACTCCCCTGACTCTTTTCTCAGGAGAAATTTGAGGCACTGGGGAACAGCTACCTGAGGCCACAAGCCACGTAGAGATGCAGTCGGGAAAACAAAGTAAAAGCCATGAGAAGGCAGCACCCCCCGCCCCCCAGCGCCCCCCTCCTTATCCTCCTCCCCCAGGCCCACCAGAAGAGGCAGGAGCGGGAGCCCACTGCCGGGCCACAGAGCTGTTTGATTGCCTAAGCCTGGTGGTCAGACAATAGGACCAGAAAGAATGGCTGCTTCCTTCCTTCCTGTCGAGTGTTCTGCCTGAGTGAACAAATTCAATAGCACTTCGCTTCGCAGCAACACCAGGCCCTCGCACAGGCGAAAATCAACAAAGAGCCATTCTCGGGCATTTCCAACTGCACCTAAGCCAAGGCACTGAGCTGTGGAGCCATCCGGCGCGGGGAGGGGGGCAGCGTAGACGTCGCTCGAGGGTGTGCGGCCAGGCACAGTAAACATCCACATTATTGTTTATGGCAAAGAAACATTTATTTGATTGCATTTTATTTTTTTTAATCTTGGGCACTGAGCGATTTGGTTCGGCATCCCGCCCCAGACCCTGCCGTTTATTGTGCTGCGTGTGTTGGTTTTGTTGTTGCTTTGTTTTGTTTTTTAAGTGCTGCTGAATTTGCTGTTTTAAAGCCTTCCATACAGGCTGGCCAAAGGATGCTATAAGGTATTCAGGCGTAACTAAACTCGGGAAGGTGACACAAGGGTTGCTGTGTGCAAAACCTAAGCCTGGCGTTTTCTTCCGATTCCAGTAGTCACACATTTGAATCACAGGCCAACAGTGAAAATCAAATAGGTGTCAGTCAAGGAAAATAGCCATGAAAAGCAGGTAAGCAGATGACAAAGACTGTTCTCGAGTGGGTAATGATAATGATAATATCATTATAAAATAAAAAAGATTATGATAATAGATTGTGGGTTTTATTAGTGTCAAGTTCTCTCCTGCCTTCCAGTTCAGCACTGTGCCAGAGGGAGAGGGAACATTGTGTCACCAAAAAGACAAGGAGCTGGGATGCATATGCCCAGAGCTGCCAACCAGAAGTCATGCTTTTTGTAAGCACTGAGCTTTCAGATCCTTAGGGCTCCAGAACAAGGTTCAGTGCATGCAGTTTTCCCTGTGTGAAAATAAAGAGCGCACTCAGTTCCCCTGCTGCCTCCTCAGCATAATTTGTACATTGCTGTGCAGAGTAACAGTTGGTCCCTGTGGGATTCCAATGCATACGCAGCAAGGCATCTCGTCTTGTACAGGCATGGCATAAGAGGTGGCTGTACCAAGGGATGTATTATTGGGAACATCTGGGTTTTGTTGATTCAGCATGTGTGAGAAGAGGAAGGGGAAAGTGCAGAAAGTATCTCAGAAAATAAAAGCTTACACGGGATCTTTGGAGTGATCTCTCCCCCTTTCTCCTAAAAAGATAGATTTTTTTTTTTTTTGCTTTTTGTCTTTAAAATGAGCAAAGTAAGATTGTGCACTTGCCTGCTGCATCTGTTTTCTCAAGCAAAGACCTGTTTGTTTTTCCCATTGTGTCTGAACCATATTTGAAACAGACCACTGAGCCAAGTTACATTAAGCCTGTTTCTTTTCTTTTCTACTTCTGAACTATGACAGATTATCCTAACCCATCTGCAGGCATGATTAAAAATATGAAAATCATTTTTACTTTTCTTTTGAACTTCCTTTGATATAGTATTTGCTGTCAGATAATCTATAGAGTTTTAACATCTGGTAATGTAAAATAGTATGTTATTGCAGCTGAAGAAAGAGCTATTTAGATATTTTTATAGCAAGTTTGTTGTGGCATCCAATACTGCAATTGTGGCTTTAGTTTACAATAAACTTGTGGCAGTACAGCTATAACTAAATTATTCATTTTTATGCATCAGAACACAGTTTACAACCGAGGAAAAAAAAATCTCAGCTCGGAAGATCTTTATTAATATATACATACTGCTTACATATTTATGATAAGTGACAACCAAATGTTATCACATAATCTTAGGAAACTAGCTCAGACAGCTTTCTATTAAGCAATAACCTGTAAGTGAAAAAACACTGTTTCAGTCATTGCACAGTGAAGGCTAGATTACTGTAGCTGAAAGATTTTGTTCTCTCTCCAAGATGTCTCAAAAGCAACATGTAGAGGAAAATTAACAGTCGAAGAAGGGCATCTGTATAGGTTTTCATCTTTTAGAACTGAGTATCAATGAAAATTCTTACAGTTTCTAAATACAGCTGATATAATTGTATCCATTAATGTTTACATTTTGATTCCCTACAGGAAGCTAACAGCCACTAACTTAACATGAGGCCCAGCCCTGGTTCAGTTTGCTTTGGTTTGCCTTGGTTGTATTAACTAGTACAGGAAACTCATGATACCTTGCAGTTGGCTTACTTCTAGCAAAAGTACTAACCTAAGAGGATGTGGTATGCATCCCAATTAATTTTTATCCAAATTCAGGCAAAACTTCCCAAAGAAAGCACTATGTTATTATTTGTCCTGTGGGGGAAAAAAAAAAAAAAAAAAAAAAAAAAACACCAAAAGTCACCACCTCCAGTCTGTACCAGTCTGTACCAATCTTGTCCCAGATATGACATTTGTAAGACTTTTGTTTACACTGTTCCTTATTTGATATTCTGTGGACATGACATGTACCTTCCTTGCTCACTTCAGCCAGAAGCGTGCATCATCATAAGGAGATTTCCAGCCTCAAGTTTCATGTTCAGGTATGTCACATTAACTCTGAGGGCAAAACCAAACACACAGACCCTGACATCTGGGAAGGTGGTTGTTAAACATCAATAGCTCAGTGTCCTTCCTTTTAGCAACTTCTGTTCTTTGAAAATGGTCTGGTGGCTCTTTTTATTTTATAATCTCCACTGTAGTCAGGCTAGAGAGAGGTCAGATGAGTCAGATGCTGGTTAAATCAACAGAACTGAGATAATTTTTGACACTTATATAACCTCCCACTTTTATTTTAGTAGTTTGCTCATACCTCAAGCAGTATCCACTACAACTTCCTATAGAGTTCTCAGGAATATACTATTTTAGACTGTATAGTAAATACTCTAATTAACCCCATTACATCACATTTCTTACAGTCATTTTGTACATTTATTTTCAGATCACACTTGTGTGGTAGAAAAATATTTTTCCCAACTACTTCAGTTGGGAAGTTTGCCAGCAGAATGAATAGGCACGTGAGAGTTAGTGGTAGCCAGACTAGCTAAAGCACTCATGGAAGAGTTGACAAAGCCATTTAGGATGCACAAATCTGCCCAGGACACTTAGTATTTAACCCATATTGAAGCAATGCTACTGCAGTGATTCCCATCTGCTGTCTCCAATTTATAGTAAATGGTTTTCTGAACTATTTAAAACAAAGTTGTCACAATGGTGCTTTTGATTAAAATTTTTATAGGGGGACACAGTAGCCTTTGAAAACAGTGGGGGTTGACAGTGGTCTGCTGGTAACTCTAAAAAGTTCAGGAATGCTGAACTTTAAGGTTAGGTTGTCTGATTGCAGTGCAAATATATGCTAAGTGACTTGCCCAAGGTCATTTGTATTATGATATCTATAGTAGAGCAGGCACTGAACACTGATTTTCCATAGCTGTGGTTAGTGCTCTAATCTCTGCTATGAAAAGAAAAAATATTTTCTAATCTGACTAAGTATGTTGAATTGTATTTTAGGCAAAGTTTAACTGGCAATACAATATACATAAGTAGACTAATAAGCATATCAGGAATCTCCATCTTTACTTCTTCCCTATGTGAACACTTGAACTGAAATAGTTCATTTTAATTTACACTTTTTTTTTTTTTTTTTTTGGTGAAGACTCCAACCCAAGAATTGAAACAGGACACACTTTTTTGCAAATAAGAGGAATCAGAAACAGTTTTGCATAGAAATAGTGAATAGTGAATTCTGACTTGAAACCACTTGTGTTTCTGCTACATGAGAAGGTTGCACTTGGTTAACTGAAGAGGTGGTTTAAACTAATCTAGTTATACTGCATTTAATGGCAGGTGGAGGTCTGTTACGCATATTTGGACTAAGCAGTTTGCAACTATTTAACGTGGTGACTTTTGAAAAACTGTACATGACTTTGTTCTATAGACAGACTGATATTATTAGGGTGCATGTTTCTGCATAACCCCAATGTCAGAACTTGGGGGAAGCTCTTCTACTTCAGATTTCCACTCTCTTGCTTTCCATAAGATAATAAATGGGGCAGACTGCCCTTCTCAGGGAGCTTACTGACTTGTCTATATTGGTTATACACTAATATTGCAAAATCAGTTATGATTAATCAATATTCAGTCCCTTTTCAAAAAAAAAAAAAAAAAAAAAAAAGCTAAAGCTGACTACTCATTCTAAGAGATTTCCAGTCTTTTAGTATCTGGGAAACTGCAAATACATACATGCTTTCTTTTTCATTTTTCAAATGGAAAGGAAGGAAATCTGTCTTTAAATGATTACATTTTGGTTGGGTCTTATTGAAACAGAATTTGAAGAAGAATTTGAACATTTAGAAGAAATAAAAATTTTGGAAATTGTCGCTAAAGAAAGCAAAATCTAATAACATCAGTGATGTATAGAACCTTAGTCAATGGATGGTAGTCTAAAGCAGCAGCCCTTTTCATATCCAAGAGACTGCAGTGCAGATACTTGTGGAAGCCTATACAAGAGCAAATGGATGAAGTATAATACTGTAGTAACATATTGTAAGGTATGGCATAAGCTCAGACAGTAGGGAGACATTAGCAGGTAAGCTGCTTTTCATCTTTACTCACAGAGTGAGTTGTGGACCCAGATCTGAAGATCTAATACTTACATGTTTAATTGTATTAAAAGCAACTTACACCTGTGTAAGAAAAATGGCCCTTTTGCAAATCCACTTTTTGGATGTGGAGTTAGCGTGAGAATTATTGTCATGCAGTAGTTTATGAAATGGAAAATGACTGCCTACACGTTTTGTTGCATCAGGTGCTTTATGCAGTTGTCTGGTTTACCATGCGACAAAGTACAACAAGCTGATATACCCAGCAGCATGAAATGAAAGTGCTCCATATTAAGAAGTGCAAACAACCCAACCATTTTTAAATATAGGCAGAATCTATAATAAGCAGTAAAAACGCCATGCCTCTCATGGCTAATGAGTGTTCCCATCTGTAATGGTCTGCCACATCCCTGGTTAATTAGAAACTAAATTGCTAACATCTCTAATTATTCATAATGACATTCTTTTACTTCTGTTAAATTAGTTATAAAAATGATTAGCATAAGAAATGCACAGCTTTGAAATACTAGTCAATAAGTCAAAAAGCCTCTCTTTGCCTATTTAATCTAATGAAAGGTATTTTATCTCACATAGCATCTAAGTACACGGGCAAAATTAACCCTGTGAAAGTGAATGGTTTATCAAAGAAAAGCTGAGTTGCACTGCTATCGTTTCCCTTAATAAACATATTCCAGAATACTATACATTGAATATGTTACCTAATTTTCAGGACAACATGAAAAACTTTGCAAAATATATGTTGTGTTTTAATGTATTAATAAAATGATGACCCAACTGTCTCCCAGGCTTTTCAGGCACTTGACTAACCTATTTGCTTAAAAGGTGTATATGAACAGGCAAGTTTTCACAGGGTGTCATTTTCCATATAATCAGGAGGGCTTTGTGCTAAATTGTATAAGAAAGCATTCAGGGTTAAAATTCAGCATGACTCTCCCCCAAACAACCCTTCCTGCACCTTCACCCCCACTCCCACTTAAACCCTTTTGGAGGTTCCTGCCCTCCCCTCCCTGTTCTCCTCTTAGAAGCAAACTCATCACCATTAGCACACAAATGCAAAATAACCAGCCTAGGCCTCTTCCCAGGAATACAAATTAGGGGCAGGTAGTTGAAGAGCTTAGAAAGCTGAAATAGCGAAGTTCACAATGAAAAGGATGAATAGATGAGAGACTGAAAGTGGGGTAAAGTGTTCAGCTTTTGTCATTTAAAGTGACGTCTTTAACTCTTTGCCTTCATGAGGCTGCTCTTCACAAAAATAATAATGAATTGCAATTAAGACCTGAAGGACAAAAGGGAATTATGTGCAAGGAAAAAAAAATATGATGAAATTAAGATTATTTTTTTCCTTCTGCAGTTTATGAATATCCATCTGGAAAGCAGAGAGGATAGTTTTTGAACTGTCATTGTTTAATGTGACAATGGTATCACTGTAGATAGTGAAACCAATGATGTCATCAAAGCAACTGGAGAAAAGTTTGAGATGGCACATCAGATATGCTAAATTTATGTTGACTCCTGAAGCTCTGTACATACTTCATGTTCTATTCCATGTTTTTAGGCCAAGTTACTGTTTCTCACTGAAACAGAAGATATTTTAGGTTTAGAGTTCCATTAAGTTTAAAGTTATTTGGCATTCATTTATGAAAAGCCTTTGGGAATTTAGGTCTCATTGTCTCAGATTCACCTGCATCTCTGAATTTGTCCCCTGCTAGAACAAAGTTCCATTTTGTAGCATAAACCTTTGCTCACATCATTAAGAGTAAGGGCTTTAAAAGTCTTCTTTGAAATGTATTCTTTGTGGATACAGTATCCCACTGTTAGTGTAAAGTAGAATAGTTCTTTAAGAGGAGCAGTTCTTTAAACAAGCCCTCTGATCCATTTGAATGTGGAGTTTGGAAGGGGACCCAAACTAGGTACAAAATCTTTGGTCTATATTTTCTCTTACTTCTCAAGTTATTAGATCTCTTTGGAAAACCTAGAACCTTTGGAAGAGTTCTGTAAATATTTCTCCCATTTATTACTACAACAGTATTTTCAAAGCAAATTTGCTCATTTTATCTTTATTTTAACTCATAAAAAGTACAAAGCCAAAGCAGACCATGTAGTCCATGTGGAACTCCAGTATTTGGCACAGCATTGCATCAGTACTTAAGCAGCAATGTTACCGGTGGAATCTGGAAATGATGTCTTTTAAATGTTGACAAGGAAGAACTAAACTGCAAAAATAAAAATAAATAATGAACCCTCAAATATTTATGATAAAAAGATAAGTGGAATTAGAAACCCTTTATGTATATGACTAGAGAATAACAAATAAGTATCATTCTGACATTTGTCAGCCTCAGAATTATAAATCTATTTTCTCTTTTTATCTGGGATTTTTTTTTTTTTATTAGTGCTTGTACGTCACTGAAGACATTAATGGTTCCTCATGGGATTGTAGTAGCCATTTTTACTTTGCAACATTACTGAATTTAATAACAAATATGCTTTAGGAAAATTTTGCCAAAGGACACATTCATGCAACACTTCTGACTTCAAAGTATGGAAGCTTATCCAAAGTTACCAGGACCTTTAATTTTATGAAAGACAATTGAAAATTTCACAGGCTGTCTTGTACTTCCTGTACCAATAGCCAGTATTTCTTGCTTATATTTTACAAATATCAAAGTTCAAGTTCTTCTTAAAATCAGAAGAAACATATTAAAATAGGAGAATAATGAAGAAAATAAAAGATGACTGAGCACTCCTATATTAGCTTTTCAAAAGAGTTTACGTCAATTCCAGCTATTGCACTTTCATGACAGTTTATGGGTGTGGGAGGAAAAAATCCCATTTTATTTGCATTGTTTTGCCTGTTCTCTTTGTTGAGGATTTTTTAGTTCCAGGATGATTACTTGACATTCCATATTCATTGTTTACTGTGACATACAAAAAAAAAAAAAATCAACTATTTAGCAGCTTTAGGGTATGTCTACAGGGACAGGTACAGGCAGATGCAAGCTTGTCTGTCTGTTCTTCAAAATGGCCAGACATGAGCCAGCTCTCATCCAAGTCATATATAGACACATTCACATGGCACTTGCGTTTGAGGTAAAAAACGTAGTTGAGCAACCTGTCTGCAATTACTTGACTTCGGACGGGAGCTTGCTCTGTCTGACCAGGTCAGGGCATAGCCAGAGGATCTTGGGTCTTCTTGAGCTTGTCCAGGTAGTCAGGCTGCAAAAAATCTTCCAGTACTAATAGAGGCACAACAGTGACAGCCGAAAACAGCACTGTCAATATCCTTAAAATGTAAAGGATAAAACCTTAAGACATATTTTCTTTATGGTAATACAAATTTGGGTGCTTTTCAACAATCACACATTAATGATTAATAAGGCCTTAACAAAATCACAATAACAAGTTTTTGTGGTTTTCTTTATTTGACCATTTCTTTGATTGTTTTTAAAAATATATACTTTGTTTTGTCTTGTATTAATAATAATAATAATAATAAAAACCTAAGGTGCTAAGATTTTGTTGTAGTTAGTGAAAATATTAACATTCATTCAGAACTATTCATCTTCCTTAGTGTGCCTAAATAGATGTTTCTAGCTCTGTGGTCTATTCCACCTTGAAACCCCCCACTGAAGTCAATAGGAACTGAACACATATCAGAAATAAAATTTTGGAGCTTTGTGATTTCTAGACCATTTTTAAAACCTTCTGAAGGAGCACTCATATAAAATACATCTGTGTAAGCCCCATAAGAACAAAAGTGGGTATTATTTAAGAACCTCACTGAAATGCAGCAGATCTGGAATAAATCAGGAAGAGTTTGGAATGGATTCATTGGAAGGGTGATGCTTCTGTTTAGCTTTCCATTTTTTTTTTTTTTACGGGAAGAATTAGAAATGTCATTTGGCAGATGTCTATAATGTTTTTGGAACTAGAAGGAAATTTGGCTTTTCCATTTGGTGTGGGTGGATGTTCCTCTAGGCCACATTTAACATGTAAAATGAGAGAGGTGGGTTTGAAACCCTTCCTAAACGGACACCTGTGGCTGCATGTTTTGCAGACTTACCTTAGAAAATCCTCTGCCAGCAACCTGCATACCCGATCCATATATTACCCCTAGGGAGATGGCCCTTAGCATCAGTTTAACTTTTTTTTTTTTTCAGTATCAAGATTCAAGCCAAAAAAAAAAAAAAAAAAAAAAAACAAAAACAAAGTATCAGGATTCAGAGCAACCAGAAATCAATAGACTAGATAAACTGGTTTATCCTCTTGGCTTTTTGCTTCTTTGCAAAAGAGTTATAAACACATTTTACCCAGCCAAATTCGCCAAATTCTAATAGTACATCTAGCCTTATATGCATTGAGTGCCACTAAATACATCTTGGGTTTATGCTTGACGTTATCTTTGATGGCTGTCTTATCTGTCCTATCCTGAGCAGGATGCAATTCCAGGCTTTCTGGATTTGGGGGCTGCTGTTTTAAAACTAATAATAATAACTGAAAAGGGAAAGTTCATATATAATGCAGGAGACTACAGAAAGCTTCAAACAGTACCACACAGTACAAAGTGAAAAGTTATTACATGAATAAGATACAGAGGGACTTAAATATTTCATCAAACACATAGATGTCTAAACAGTCTAAATGTACTGTGCCCCAATATTGACATAGGTCTCCCTTCCCATGAGAGGAAACTCTAAAAGCTAAAATCTGTTGTTATTCATACATGTACATTTGCCTTACAGCAAAAAGATGTTGCTGCTAAGATTCTTTTATCTTGCATCATTCTTGAAAATTCTTGCAGGAATTGGAACTGCAAAGACAAGAAAACCAGTTTAGTTAATTTTCTTTTCTGCAACTTGACAAAAGCATACACAGGAGTAAAAGAATAATAAATGTCTACAGAAAACAGTGAAGTTTGGTGCAGAAAACCTAGAAACATATGTACCCAGTTAGATGAATTTGCTTTGTGCTGCACCTGAGCTAATAACCCCTGCTGAGAGGTTCATAGTACAGGTTAAGTGCTGCAACACAATCAAGGAATTATAGATCAAAGTATAGATCAATCAGTGTACCTTCAATCCTCATAAATATATTAAAGTACATCTATAACAATCCATTTGCAAGTGTTTAGGGTGAAATTAATCTTAGCTTCTTTGGCCAGCTAAATGTTAGATTTATAGTCCGACTGTGGAACTCCTTGCTGAGGTATATTGTAGACAATAGTTTTAGAATTGTTTAAGAAAGTGGGCTTTAGAAATTAATAGATGGGTCTAGAAAGGCTGTTAAAACACTAGATTGGGTACAGGAAGCTTCGGGGTTGAAAATTGTTTAGTTATAGGAGATTGTTCCCAAGGAAGTATCTGTACCGGCTGGAAAGTTTTTATGTGCATCTACTTCTGTAGGCAGTAGCATACAGGGCCATATGAATCTATTTGTCTGACTAAATGTCACTGGTCTTATATTTTTGTGGTTAGACACAATCATGTTGTTCCATTAGAGTCAATGAAGACATAAGCACTTCCACAGGATGTGCTAGATGTAACAATCATATGTGCAACTGATTTAACGATTATTATTGTTTTTGTTATTGTTGTTATTATTTAAGAATCAGAAGACTGTAAAAGGAGGAAATAATCATCTGTCTGCATGTTGTGGGTAACGTATCAGAATAGGGACTCATTAGGAAATCCTTCACAGAGATTGTTTAGGTACCGCTTAAACTAATATCTGCAAAGAGTGGTTGCAGTACACATAGTCCTTTTTACTCTAAGTGATTACATTAAATGACTTTTAGTGATTCAGTACAGTCCTGCCTTTTTCTACACGCCTGGAAAAGTTTCACTGACACTGTTATCGGACAGTGTATTTTGAAAGCCATGAAACAACTTTCTACTGACATTCTGTGTTCCTGAAAGATGTGCTCAGGAAATTATTTTTGAAAATAACAGAATTGTTCATCCCCCGAGATAAAACTGTGAGAAGGTGTGAGACGTGCAGTTTTCATGTATATTTAGCATATTACACTAAAAACAGTGAACAACAGATGGTCGAAAACTTTCATAACCATCAGAACCATAAACTGTACTTGTTCCCATTAAAAAAAAAAAAAGGCAACAGTCAATGCCCTTAAAACAGGTTAAAATTAATCCATAAAATAAAGGAATTTACATTCTATTTCTCAACTTGTATGCCATATAGTCACTCAAAATGATTATGTAGCAGTTAAACAAGTAAGAACAGGATGTAGTAATTTAGCTACTAGGGGTAGGATCTGTTCCAGAATCAGACATCTAAATTTAGGAAGCAATAAATGCAGGTGTCTAAGCTAAAACAAAGGAGATCTAGTCAATCCAGTCAATGAAGTCTAGAGTTCTATTCATCTAATCAAACTTAGACATTTGCTTTAGGATGTTTTATAAGGCACACAACCTTCTGACTCGGTTGATCCTTTAATTATTCAGTTGCCTTTGATCCTTTGATTATTCAGTTGCACATATACCTAATGCCATACCTGGACTTCACCTGCCATTCCTGATGGTCATACCAGACTCATATAAATATCACTGATACCTTGGATAACTCAAATGACATGAAACACTGAAGTGTGAATGACTGAGTAGACTGTCAGAGGAACTTAGATCTTTCACATGCAGACATCTGCATTTAATACGGAAGCTTGCCCTAAATTAATTATTTCAAAATTAATGCAGAATTTAGAAATAGTAATCTTTTCACTTTTGTTTTCAAGAACAAAATCACAATCTTAAAATATTGCTTGGATTTGGTTATGAAGTTACGTGCTATATCAAATAGATAAAAGATCTAAAACCAGCAGTGCTTACATATCCAAGTAATGTACAGATTAAGAATGTGAAAAGTAGTTTGAATGCAACATCTTACATATATGAATGTGAAGAAAAAATCTGATTACAAAAATAAGTACAGTGTCAGATTCATTTTGATCAATCTTACAAGTATAGATGTCTCCATCTGAGCTAGACAGATTCCCAGTGACGTTGCAGATGCCCCATCCCTGGAAATGTTCAAGGTCACGCCTTTGAGAAACCTGATCAAATGGAAGGTGTCCCTGCCAGCTGTAGGGTACAGCTTACAATCTACACATGCATCTACACTTGATATTTATTGCACCAAATGGGTGTTTTTTGTTGCAAATTTGCCTTGAACATTAGGAATCTTCTAATATACGCAGAAGGTGTGCTTGAAGCAGTTCTGCTCCTGGTGGAGCCAAGGGCATTGTTGTGCCATGGATGTCATCCACAGCACCTCACTTGCAATGTGGATGCAGGGTAATTCAGCAGTTACCTCTCTACATAGGATAGTGAGAATGCAATGCCATACTCATGCCAGTGAGTATGCAATGTCAAAATGCAGGACTAGAATCATAACAGGTCACAGCAAATCTAGCCCTCTCATTTATGCTTAGCTCTGTAACAGCTGTAATGTAACTCTAACATTAGTCACATATATGCACTAAAGATCAACGTTGTCAAAGGGTGGCCCATGTAGAAATAGATGTGTAAACTGTAGACATCTGAAGTGAGATGATTTTCCATCTGTCCAGTGTTCTGTTGTGTCATAACTTCTTTAAAAAATACTTTTAATGAAGAGAGAAATACTTTTTAATGGAGAGGAGAGGAGAGGAGAGGAGAGGAGAGGAGAGGAGAGGAGAGGAGAGGAGAGGAGAGGAGAGGAGAGGAGAGGAGAGGAGAGGAGAGGAGAGGAGAGGAGAGGAGAGGAGAGGAGAGGAGAGGAGAGGAGAGGAGAGGAGAGGAGAGGAGAGGAGAGGAGAGGAGAGGAGAGGAGAGGAGAGGAGAGGAGAGGAGAGGAGAGGAGAGGAGAGGAGAGGAGAGGAGAGGAGAGGAGAGGAGAGGAGAGGAGAGGAGAGGAGAGGAGAGGAGAGGAGAGGAGAGGAGAGGAGAGGAGAGAGTGCAGTGACTTCACATTAACTTTGTCTCACATCACACTGCCACTTTCCTGCGCAGGGAAGCTAATGTGTAGAAGTATAGCCTTTAAACCACTAGGACTATATTGTTGCATAGTATGATATTTTACTTCTATACTTGAACAATATCACCCTGCTAAGCAGGTAGGCTGGATTCAGCTAACTGTTGGCCAACATCTTGGGCCAAAAGGATGTGTTTTTCTCCATTCAGCAAAGTAGAAGAGGAGGCTGAGGGGAGACCTCATCGCAGTCTACAACTTCCTCGTAAGGGGGTGTCGAGAGGCAGGAGACCTTTTCTCCATTAACACCAGTGACAGGACCCGCGGGAACGGGGTTAAGCTGAGGCAGGGGAAGTTTAGGCTTGACATCAGGAGGAAGTTCTTCACAGAGAGAGTGGTTGCACACTGGAACAGGCTCCCCAGGGAAGTGGTCACTGCAAGGAGCCTGACTGAATTTAAGAAGAGATTGGACTGTGCACTTAGTCACATGGTCTGAACTTTTGGGTAGACCTGTGCGGTGTCAAGAGTTGGACTTGATGATCCTTAAGGGTCCCTTCCAACTCAGGATATTCTATTCTATTCTATTCTATTCTATTCTATTCTATTCTATTCTATTCTATTCTATTCTATTCTATTCTATTCTATTCTATGATTCTATTCTATTTTACTTATTGACATATTGGAGTTCATATCTGTTCTGGATATCTCAGGGCTGGTCTTCTGGGTACAAATGCTTACAGTCACCTAACCAATCTGCTAACTCTGCAGAACCATCCATAAACTATAGCTAAGTAGCTGTGTTCACATTGCTGGGATTCTGGGGAACTGGTTGCAGTGTCTTATTGACTTAACTGTTTGAAAAGCTGATTTGAATTTTAGTAGAAAATCTTCTCTTAGAACAATGTAGACAATTACTTTATCATCATATTTAGCAGAATTTTCAGCTTTGCTCTGATCAGTAATGTTCATTCACACTGAGACAAAATCATAGATCTAGCAAAACTAAATGAGTTGTTTTTCTTTACTTCTACACAAGTTTTCCAGAAAAAAATTCTAATGGAGATGATGGACAGGATGGATAGTTGTCTGAGGACTGATAGTCTGTAGTAAACTGTAGTTGAGAGACACACAGTCAGATTCTCTTTCACCTACTCCAGGGTGACCCAGCACGGCTCAGACTTGGCATAAATTACTGTTTCTCCAAAAGGTTTTAACAGCATATAGCTCAGGATATGGTTTCTGATGGTGACAACAGAGATGTTATTTAAGGAAAATACACAGACATGGCCATTTGTTGACAGGTTATCCCCCTCATGCCTCTCCTGCATCCACCACTATTGTGCTGGGATATTAGAGAATACACCCCTCCTATTCATTTTCATTTCTGATCAAGGATCTATTCTCTATAAAGGAAATATTGCACAGATATGTACTAAGTCCATGTTTTTGTTTGCTTGTTTGTTTTAGCATAAAATTTGCAAAAACAAGGGAGGTTAAGCCAGCCCAGAAATATGTTATGGTTGGCCTCTTGAAGGGGTTATCATTAATGTTGATGGGACAGTGCCTATTTGTGAAGGCTGTTTGTCCCTGGAGATTGTGTTCTGTATTTTCTCAGCTAACTCTTGATTATGAATACATCCCAGATTGGCTACCACTTTTTGAAACTTTCCTAAGAGGTTTCTAAATAAACCTATAAGCAGGTTCTTGGCTTAGCAGACCCAGTCATTAGCTATCAGAGAAATACAGAATATTAGCCTATTATAGTCCTAATAAATCATATCTTCTAGGATGTGCTGTAAGGTGTGCTCCTGCTACTTTTTCCTGATTGCATATTGGCATGCTTCTGAAATGCTGTCACTGTCCCTTCTTGCTTCTAGGCTAAAAATCAAACCGATGGTGCATGGGCAATGAGTGGTGAGTACTTGGGAATACTTCTTGTAGTTACTCGAAAAGAGTAGAAATGTTTTAATAAGCAATGCTTTATGCTTTTTAAGGCACAGATGTAAAATGTAAGATGGTTCGGAACATACTCAGAGGTGTTAACCAGAAGCTCAGGCACTATCACCTCTTAAGAAAATTGGTTGGGGAGCGCTACTTGTTTTCTTGTGCTTTTAAAACAAACATCTACTTATCAGATGTTAAAATCATGGTGTTGAGAGTGTGACTGTAGCTTTTGACATGTATTGGTAGAGATAGTAAACATTTTCTTGGTAGCACAAATGACCAAGTCACATGCACTGAATTTCCAGCAGCTTTGACAACATTAATATTTTACCTTATGCTAATGATCATGTGTGAGCAAGCACTTGGCAGAAAACAGTTGTTTTTTTTTTTTTTTTTTTTTTTTTTTCCTTACTACTGGAGACAAAAAGACAACATCCTTCCTCGCCTAAGATAAATTAATTTATTTGAGCTAGTGGAACAAAATCATCCAATACTTTCTTCTGGCCTGTTAAGAATGGAACAAAACATGAAATGGTGAGGTATCATAGATATGAAGGAGGAACTCAATTTCTTCCATCAAAGAAATCCACAAATTATTTTAAAATATATTTAAAGCTGTGGAAAGGTGGTAACAACATAAAGTAGGGAAGGTCAGTAGCCTCTCTGATTGAAATAGTACAAACTCAGTGGTGAACAGTGACAAAAGCTCATCAATAAACTGAAGTGTTGATATTCTGTGGAAAGCAGGTTCTCAATCAAGGCCTTGGAGCCAGTGCTTGTCTTTAAAATGAAATGAGTTTTGTATATGAGGTAGAAACTCTTCTGTTTTTTAAACCATATTATGTCCCTCTTCTCCACATTATCTTCTTGTTTTTAATCACGTTATGGCTGAAGTTTGGTTGCAAAATTATAAAACAAACATAAGTTTAAAGGCATCTGGATTCTGAACATTGTTTCTTCATCTTCTCTGTAACACAATAAAAAAATCTCATAAAAAAAAAAAAAAAAAAAAGAAGCTTGTATATAGGCCAATGTATAGCATACAGACTATATAATAGGACATTATATAGGCCTCAGCTTCTTATTCATTTGCAGTACAGTCAGTAGTGGGTAAAGTAGTCCTTCCAACTTATTTATGTTGAATAGCTTCCATAGATCCCTAAATACTCTTTCATGTAATCTTATTTAACCTAGGAGACCAGGCAAGATGTTTTGTAAGGCAAGATATTCATATTCTGGTGCTTAGTAATTAACTGCAGGATCCACATACTCAAGGCCTAAAGATGGCTTTCTACCACTATTAATCCACTGCCTCTTTTTAAGCACAGATGATACTTCCCTATAATTATGGATTATTTCCATCTCTGAATCTTACAGAAACTGCAGAATTACCCCCAAATAGCTCAGCTTAATAATCAACGAAAAATCACTAAGTGTCAAAATACTGGCTCTCATACTGGTATAGCAATTGTAGTGGTTGTGCTGTTGTAAAGTCACAGATTTTGAGAGCTGCTGTATCTGTCATGTACTACAGAATGGACCTGCCCACAAATCTCCTTCCTCAGTGCTCACAGGCATTTTTTTTCCATTTCATTTCTCATTTTGGATTTGTCAACATCCTACCATGTCTGTCTACAAGGCAGAGGAGCTCCCTTTTGTTTGACATGAGCTGAACACCTAGGGGCACTGAAGGGGTTAAGTGGAGGAAATTCTTGTCAACTTCAATAGAGAATCAAGCATTTAAAAAGATTTTCTGTAAGAACCCAGTATGTCTGACATCAGAGCCACAGCACATCACAGCAAAAGAGTAAAATTTTTACTTAAAGGGGTTTTTATACTTTCTGAGTGGAAAATATTCATATTGTGGTTTCACACTAAAAATAAATTCTTCCATTCACAGCCAGCAACAGGTAGCTGAGGTTAGATCAAACCACTAGCTTACTAATGACTATGAATCGCAGTATCTATAGAAATGACCAGAATTCAAGGCAGTCTCTAAAATAAGTTTGATGAATCATTCTTGAAAAAATGTTATTCATGCCATAATAAATAGGCTCAGCGTAAATGTTTGCTATACAAATCATACTTTAAGTATTTTTCAAAAAATATAAAATACTATTCCTTTTTAATTTGTAAACTGAAAAGATCAGATTTTTTTCGTTTTGAAAGGGTTTTATTGTTTTTTTTTTTTTTTTCACAACAAGTCTGGGAATACTCAAGTGATTCTGGGATTCTAATGTTAAGTGACTGAACTAAAAACATTCCTTTTGTGCAAGCATCTTGAATGTAATAAATAACAGCTCTTAAAGTATTAAAACTAAAGAATCCGAACTGTCTTGAGTTATAGTGAAAGCTATTGTTCAACAAAGATGCATTAAGAAGCAAAAGCTGATAAAATCTTTAGATTCTTATTCTGCTGTGTATCATTTTTTGGTAGTAAATTACTAGGTCATATCCTCTGCTTGTATAAATCATCAGACTGCCACTACCATTAATGGAGCCAGGTTCATCTACCCAATTTGAGAATTTGGGTTTCAGTCAGTATTAAAACAATGACAACAACAACAACAACAAAAAAAAAAAAAAACCAGCAGCAATCACTTTCTGCAGCGCTGTTACCTAATTTTCTATGGAGGTATATTTTCAGAAAGGAGTGATCTTACACCCACAAGACTGGCAGACCCTAACAACAAAAGGAGACTAGGATGGTTAGGAAAGAAGGATTAAATAAATAATTAAACAAATACATAAGTAGATAAACAAATAAATAAAACACTCCACCAAGGAAGCAGACACCAAAATATTAAAAATTTTTCATCTGATTTTTCACGTGATTCAAAAATTTTCCACATTTTCTTTTTGGTCCCTAGTGTTTTATTGCCCCGGTAAGCCTTATTTTAGGTCTCTGAAATAGGTACTAAAGATAATAGTATTTTCATATCCATGAAAATTGTAAACAGGGGAAAAAAAAAAAAAAAGAGAGGAGAAGGAGAAGGAGAAGGAGAAGGAGAAGGAGAAGGAGAAGGAGAAGGAGAAGGAGAAGGAGAAGGAGAAGGAGAAGGAGAAGGAGAAGGAGAAGGAGAAGGAGAAGAAGGAGAATATCTTTCATGCTAACTACATGAGATGCCTGAATCAAATGTGGACAACTCAGGTTTAGGTCTCTATATTTAGAAATGGACATTTTTTGTGTCTGCTCGCTTCCTGTATTGCGATAGTGTGACTAAGTCTCTCAGTAAATGCAATTCAGCATTAAAACCAACATTCATTATTTCCTGGCCACTGCTGCTCATAGCCATTGCTCCTACAGCTTTCAAATATCTAGACAAGTTTTTTTTTTATTATTATTATTTAATTTTTCCCCTGAAAACCAGGTTATAAGTTACTCATAACACAATAATTTTGTTTGTAGCACAATTGCAGCCATAGAAGGAGACTGGTAAAACAGTCTTGTCTATTCAAAGAAAATAAAACAGTGGTCTACTGGCTTCTCCTGCTTCTTTGCATATGTTCAAAAATCTTTCAACGTTTAAAAAGTCACTATATTTTTAAGGCATATTTAAAAGATTTGGCATCATCAGGATATGTACACACCTGCTTCATATAACATATCAAATCTGTGCACGCAACCACCCTTTTACCTCTCACCCGCTGACAGTGTTTTCTCCCAAAGCAGTCCGTAAGTCCTAAGGGGTTATGAACCTGTCTTTCTGTGCATTTTGTATGCAAATTTATATTGGCATGTTCGGGAACTGACAAGGCCTTTGAAAGTTGTCACATTATGATTAGCAATATGAAAAGCAGCATCTTCATCACTCATTTCTCACTGAAAGTACAGAGTGGAAAAAAGCTCTTCTGTTTACTGGACCAACATACCACACTTGGGAGACTTCAAGATACACAATGCAGAGTGGATGTACTCTACTCTGTAGATGTACTCTCTCACGGTTGGGGGAAGGATGTGCTTTTCATGGTCTCATATGAAAAACAGAGGAGAATGTTATAAAAAAAGGTTGTACTCTAAAAGAAGAGTATTAGTAGCAGTGAGCATGGTAATAGGAGGTAGCTTCTTTCCATTCGTCATTTCCCCTAGAAGAGATATAATTGTAATGTGCATATATATACAGGAGATATAATGTGTAATATAGAAATGTAACTGAGAAAATATTTTGCCCATCTTAATGGGCATCTTAGATCAAAGCAGTGCTAGCACGCATAGACACTTCTGTCTGAGAGTAGTTCACTGTAGTTTACTTTAAGCATGCTTTCACTCATTTAACTTCAGATACTGCTTATAGCTGATTTAGTAATACTGTCACAAAACACTGTGCAGATACTCTTACTATGAATGAGCCTATGCCAGTTAACCAAACTGTCAGCTAAACAAAATTAATGGTCTACCTAGACTTTCTTGCAACAGCTGAACTGAAGTGAATTCAGTCAAACTGTTGCAACTTCAGTACACAAAAACAAAACAACAATAACAAAAAAAAAAAAAAGAAAAAAAAAAAAGGAAAAGAGTCTGCACACAAGTTTGTATCAGCACAAGTCTGTCAGTAAAATGCCTAATGAGAATCTACAGAACCATTAATGGAATCAATCCCAGAATAGATTCCCTGAGCACAAAACTTAAAGATCAATTCCTAAAGGAAGCAACTGCGTATCTGCTACAGCAGTTGTAGGAATAAATTATCTTAGTCATAGAGTAAGTTAAGCAGGATCAGAATGAAGGTTAAAAATCCTAAAGTAAGGTTGCCATTCCTTAACTCAAAAGTGTATGTCATGCAATTATAAACTTTATTTATTCCCCTAGGCAGCTGGGATTTTCCCAGGATACCCATTCAAGTGTATGTTCAATCAGTACATATTCAGGAATTCACCTCTTGTCTATACAAAGTTTCAAGGAGGTCAAGGGGAATTTTGTCATTGCCTGCAGTGAGGCCAGGCATTTCACCCACGAATCTTGCAGCTGAAGTGAGGTCTTTGGATAAAACTGTGTGAAATGTAAACAGCATCCTGGACACATTTAATAAATTGAACAGGATGTCCCTTCATATAATAGTTTTCTTAGTTTAGTTTATCAAATTATTACTGTTATTGTTGTTATATAATTATTAATAATTTAATAAGAATAATCTATAATAACAATAATATAAAATAATAATATAAAATAATAATGATAATATAAAATAACATGACCTTCCTATTTTTTTGTAGTGGAGATTTTAAGGGGGTGAACTGTGACAGTTCTTCTCTCTTCAATCTCATCCCTCAGACAGCATGCATAAAGAAACATTTTGCATAAATTTAAAATACTTTATTGGGATCTGATCCATTCTCTTGTTTGCCATGCTAAAGCACAATACGTTACACATCGTTTTTTCTCTATGAAAGCCTGCAAAATCACTTAGTAATCACAAGGTTCCATAAACCACCCACTCTATAACCTGGGGGCTAAGGGTGCATGGGGCTGAATGGAAAAAGAAAGAACACTTTCCACATCTTGTGGAAAGATGAGGTTATAGTGATTATCCTTGGAGGAAACTGTTTTGGGGACTGTTTGCTTTAAGATGTATTTAATACCCAAAATTAAGATATACTATCTTAATTTTTTCTTAAAAATTAAATATGTGCTGTGACATATGAAAGTTTACAAGTTAATGAAAGATAAATCCATGAGAAAGTTTTTTTTTTTGACTTCTGTCAGTAGCTACTTACAAAATATATTTGTAAAAAGAAAAAATGACATTGCCCAAATCAAACAGATAAAAGTACAGATTCAGTTTCAATATAAAATTGAAATGGAGTTTACCTACATACTTTTAGGCAACTATTCCACATTGGAACAAGAGCCCCCATAGCCTAATCTTTGCAAAATTCTAAAAAAAAAAAAAAAAAAAAAAAAAAGTTCTGGAGTAAGACTGTATCATCCTCATATCATCCTCATTCATGAAGTCTGTCTTTGTGCGTTTGCTTGAAACAAGATCTGTGGGAGGGATCTCTTTCCTCATGGACTGCAAATAAATTGGACGAGCCCGAGAATGTTCCTGGGCACCATGTTCCAACTGGCCCTGAAAGGACAGTGTCTATAGTAGGCAACTCCCTTAACCTCTAAAAGAGGGGAGCTGCCGGAAACCTGACTTTTGGGAATGACCCTGGAACATTTTGACTCCAGAAGTGTGCTGGGGAGAGTACTTTTTGGCATGTGCTTAGCTCACACAAGTCTTGATGCTTCACTAGTGTGGGTAACAGCAATCCATTGTCCAGGAACATTTCCACCTACTGTCTGATTTACTAGTACCGAGGTAGTCAGGGATACTGTTTCCCACTTTGAGACTTTGTACTGTGATTGCATGAGAGAAAGGTTCAGGCACAATTCTAAAGGACTTCACTTTTTATACCATAACCTTCCAATTCCCTATCCGCCATACATGTTTCAGAGCACTTTAGAGAGTCTGCCACTTAAGACAAAAGGGTCTGAGGGAAGCACAAACACACCCCTCTCCCCCTCCAAGAGCCGTGGTGACAGTATTAGGCAGTATGCAGGTACATAACCTTTGGACGTGGCTGCAATATTATGGGATTCTCATGCATGGGTTTCACACTATGAAAACGATACTTCTCCAACAAAAAGTTAATAAAGAATAAAAACATATACACCATAAACAACTACCTAATCTCCCAAAGTTTTCTGTCTCCATCTGCAGAGCAGCATAGGTAGAAAACAGTAAGCTTACTTGTATAACAAACACTGCATTCAGCAAATTCTGCAAGAAAACACTGAACCTCCTGCTTCTCTTTACTTTTCTTCACTGCAGATAGGTGAGTACCCAAAGTGCATTCTTCATCCCTTAACTGCTCTACTTAACGCACTTCATAGTGTCAAATAAATCAGATAATAATAATAACCCCAACAATCCTTTAAATTGTCACTCTAAAATAATTAAACAAAATATGAAACAAAATGACCCAAAGCAAACAAAAACAGTTTCAAAATTTTCTCCTGTTTGCATTAGTTTATGCAAGATAAATGAAAAGGAATAACTTAGTTTGCTCTGTGCATGTGTTTGTGTATGCCAACTTTCACATGTCTTACATGTCGACAAGAAATAACAATACTTTAAAAAAATCAGTAACTGATAAAAAACTGTACTACACTGGAAGCTGACAAAGGTCCAATTTGATTTTTACACCTCAAGTAGAAATGTCTGTCTCAAAGTAGTAGTATTACATATACCCACTGAGTGCATTTAATTTACAGTACAACTAATTCTGAAACACAGATTGCTGTAGCCCGAACGTTTGACTTCATTTCTGAAGACAACAATGTTAAGTTTGAATGATCATTTAGAAATTTTCAATTGAAGTTTTTTTTGAGATATGCTAACAGGTCATCAGGATATTATTTTAACAGTAATCATATTGACAACCACGCAATTTATGTATGATCAGTGGGTATACACTGCTTCAGAGTTAGTCCTAATCAAAATAAAAAAGAGAGGGTAATTAAAAAAAAAAAAAAAAAAAAAAAACAACAAAAAACACCACACACATCTTCTTCCTTGTTCAAGCTGATTCAGCCTGATACATTTTGCCTGCAACATCTGATTTGCATCAAGTGCCTTCTCTTTTAATATATCTCAGGTGCACAGAGTGGTTTTGCAGTAGGCTTTCAGGAAAGCAGAGCTACAGTGATTATACAGTTTCTTACATTTTTCAAACAGATTTTCTCCCTTGGTGAGATTGTTTTAAAATGTAACTTTAGTTCCATGGTATTAAAATATCTATAAATAATCTATAAATTGCATTGTAAAATCTTGTAATTGTTGACAACTTCTACTGAAATGGGAACCATTTAATTCTAAAAGTTTAAACACGTTAGCCATAAGATTCTCTAATTAGCACACGGGATTTCAGTTAAAATGAACAACAACAACAAAAAAAATCCTGTAGGAGAGGCAAAGAAACTTTGGGTATGTAGTACAGTCTCCTGCCTTTTCCAAAGGCTGTAAACTACCAAACTCCCATCAAGTGAAATCCATTCTACCTATGCCTGTAGGTAATTGCATTGGCTTTCTCAACAATGCCTATGACAGAGGAACAGTAAATACCAAATATTTTTATTGTAGTAAGACCTCTGTTTCTGACATCTGAAGCAGAACAACACTAAATTAAAACACAGGGTAACTACTTAAAGACACACAAAATATTCTCTAGCAATAAAAGCCATACTAAAGAAATGAAAAGAGGATGTTTTCTGGAACTGTGTATTTCAATGTCACATGAATGGAAAAACACTTTATATCTCTCTAAAGTGCAGGATCATTTTTTCCACCTTGTCTTAGACTTTATAGGGTGTATACTAATGAGAATGTTGCACCCTCCTCTTTCACCTCTTGTCCCAGTAAGTGGCGGTAAACCCTTATGTATTAAGGTGAGGAAGGGTCAAGTGGAGGGACAGGGACCAGGACCAAAGGGAAGAAATATAAAGAGAGAAATAAGATTAATACATAGAGGGTCTCCTCAGACTGAAACAATGCTTTTGGAAAAAAGAAATACTATATATGTGCCCAGAGTTTTCATGTCAAAGAGTCTTAATTTCAATGAGATATCTTTTTTTTTTTCTAAATTTCCTGTTTTAAATCAGATTATGCACAGTTCCAGTTTTCTAATTAAAACAACAACAACAAATGTACTGCTTATTTTTCTATGAAAAACAATGGAAAAATAAAAAAGGAAGCAAATTGAGTATTTTCATTAGTAAGGATTTGATATGTTTTTTCACTATTTAATCTACCTGTGACCCCAACCTGCAATTAATTTATTTAAGATGAGCCAATACACAGCTGACATTTTCAGTAAGAAGTCTATCCAACTCCTATTCATACAGACATTACTCAATCAAGGATGCTCTCATATTCAGCCAATTTCTTTCTGGGTCTTTGCTCCAGTGTCTGATTGAGAAATTAGTCTCAGAAAATGAGATCATTATTACTCACTGTACCTGCACACATCTAGGAACATCTGAGACAAGACAGACTGTTCAAATCCTTCTTCCTCAACAATTAATTCCTAAAAATAATTGAATGTTCTACTGCAGTGCAGAAATGGATTCTATTCTCCCCCATCATTTAAGAACAAGTCCTAAAATTTCACTCATCACAAAAACTAATAATTTTGTATTTTCCAAAGTGAAAATTATATCAGTTCATGTCATGCATTAAAAAAAAAAAAAAAAAAAAAAAAGCAAATCATGCATGGTGCAGTAAGTGATCAGTACCTTGCTACTGTCAAATCACTTCCACCTCAGACAAGCTGATGGTTTGGTAAGAAAGTGTAAAAGAACTATGGAATTAATCTTCCTGACCACATAACTACTGTACTGTTCATTTGAAGAATTTTGTCTTTTGAAGACTGATTAGGTAACTCACTTGAATATGTAAATACTCACCTGAATATGATCTCAAATCCTTGAAGAACACATTTTATTTCCATCTAAAGTACTATACCTTTTTATTTTCCACTTGAATCAAAGTTTCTTTTTCTTTTTTACAGCTATGATCACTATCTCAAAAAAGAAATTATAATCAGCCTCAAACCATTAAAGAGCAAAATAAAAAATTTGCTTGAGGATATTAATAGAGACATTCCTAAGTTACTGTACAAGCAAATTTGATGTATTTATTTGTAGCTCACACCATATAGAAAAATAATTTGCTATAAGCTATTTGTTTCCATTGTTACTATAGCCAACTGTCAGTCCAATCCTGCAAGTCTCTAACTTTATGCAAACATTACAATGACATCAGAATTCATAAAAGGTTCACAGATCAAAACACTAAAGCAACAACACAACAAATGGAGCAGTAAGAAGGGTTTTCCCCTCTCTCCTGTCTTAATAGCTCTCTTAAAATCAAAGTTCTATAGGGTGTATATCTGGCACAGCTTTTACTGTTATCCTCAAAACCTGTGTACGGAAAATTTTCCTTTTATAGACCTAGACTTTCCTATCTCAAAGGACAAAGCAGGTATGCTTTAATAACATTATCTCAATCCACTTGAAAAGCCCTCTTAATTCTTACTGAAACAATCTAATCTATTTGAGGCAAGATTTTGGTTTTATTTAGAATAGTAAAGCTTATCTAATTAAGTGTAATATTAGGTTGTTAACTAACATGCAGAAGCCAACTTTTAAGAGTCTACTGCACACATGTTAATTTATACTAACAGAAGCCTAAATCCCAGAACACCAGTTAGACCAATGTACTGCATAATGCCATCTTCCTGTGTATACCTTCATTCCCAAGTGTCATATATACAACCTAATTCACTAGTAGCATGCTTACTATACTGAGCATGCTTACTATACTGAGGAGGAATGTACTAGTTATCCTCACTAAGAACCAGTGTTCAATGTCAAGACCAGCTTCAAATTTCACTATCAACAGGAAGATGGTTTTCCCTTTCCATTAGACCCTAAGTAGTTAAAATATTTGTTAGTATACAAAACAAAACAAAACAATTGCAGTATTATAATTTCTTTAAGAGGACTTGGAGTTGCACCCTTCTTGACTGCTACACTGCTCAGCCATGCTGCAGTTTGAAAGTTTCACCCTCAGCTTTCCTTAGAGATACCTTCCTTGAGTGAAATATAAGTCACTGAAAAGTTAGGGCTAATCTTCAGTATTGTCAAGTTCATTAATACAATGAAAAGAATGGGTACACTGTGTACAAAAATCAGTGTTGTGTTGGTTTCCAAAATACAGCCTAAAGGTCAAAGATTTCCCCAATGAATGGGCTAGTTGATTATTCCCAGGCTTGTTTTCAACCAGCATGATTGCAAGTCTAACCAAGGACTGTTTAAGCTTTAGCACCTGATTTTTGAATTAGAACAGAGGAAGGTTACCAACCCCTTCAAAATTTCAGAAGAAAATTTCTGTTAATAAAAATAAATTAAAAATCCCTGTTTGTCAGCAACAAAACACAATCCCACGTATATACCCCAACATAATATACTGACACACTTTAGGAATAGACAAATTACTCATGTCATGTAACGTAAGCTACCTTCTTCCTGGCAAATTAGACTCAGAAGGCTAAATATATACTCTTTGTCTCTGTATACCAAATTATCCAGACACTTCATGCAAGAGGAAAGAAAACCAGCTTTTTTTTTTTTTTTTTTCTTTTTCTTTTCTTTTCACTAGAGAGGTAAGGAGGAAAGAAAGGGAGAGAATGAGCAAGGCCTATGTCTCATCTATTTTTGTTTTGCACACTAGTCAGGACTTGCACTTTTTAATTTCATTTGATGACTGATAACCAATACACACAAACACACAGATTTTTGAATACTGCAATGTAAATTGCTTCAAACACCAGATCACAGATTAAAATTCAGGAGCAAAAAGATGTAACATTTACTTGATGCTCTGTTTTTAAACCTTTAGTGAATAACTAAATTTATTAGTTATAATTTGTTTTTGTTGGAGAGAGTTCAGAAAAGGCTGTGAGATTTTTCTATGCATCAGCTTAAAAATACTTACAACTATTTCTTGAATGTCAGCTTAAGAAATGTATAAAGAAAATTCAACATTAAGACCTCTAAACTTTGAGAGACATGCTCAGAACAGGAAATGATAGTTTGTTAATAAAGAAAGGTAAATCATTCTCTAGACTTCCAGTGGGAAACTTGGCAGGAAAAGGATTTTGACCTCAGTGGAAGGTAACTGCCACAAATGACAAATCAAGAAACTTTCTTCTTACAAGTGAAGCAAATGTTTGACATAAGGCTGGACCACATTCAGACCTACCATTCCCTGTGGTCTATTCTTCTGCTTTTAACAAATAATTCTGCAAGGTTTTGCACCCACTATATCAATTTTCCTTTTTTTTTTTTTTTTTTTTTTGGATGATTACTTATTTCCTATCATAAGCACAAAAGCTCATCACTTATAGAATAGGTCAAGCTTTCAGTGCCTATTAGTCCTAGTCTGGAATGAAATAATGCATTTTCCTGTTCCATTTTCCTTCTCTGATGTAGGAACAGCATATGTGACATTTGTGTAAAGGAAGTGAAAATCATGCATTATTTTCAGATGAAGCAGTAAACAAATAAATGTACACTTGGAGTACACTTCTATTTTGTTTTTCCAGATGATCAGATTAAAGTCACTGTGACTATATTATTTTGAAGTACTGGTTTTCCCTACTCAGAACAATAAATGGGGGGAAAAAAAATGACAAGTAGCCCAGTTTAATTTCAAACGTTAATATATTTTCTATTTTATAGTGAACATATGCATCGTTCACCCCTTATTTGCAGCAACTATGACGTCCTCATAAAAAGGGGTGACATTTGTAAGATGCCTCTTAAAATAAATATTTCTTTTTATAAAATAATAAAACTTCAAATAAATATTCTTTACACTAAACAATATGTTGAAAAAAATTAGAAAATAAAGGCTGAATTTTACTGTAACTGTACAATATACATGAAGTCCAAAGGGAAATCAGAGTCTTGTAATAGGTTTCTGTAAGACAAAATACAATCTAAAAACATACTGATTGATTCACATTCTTCCGAATGTACAACATATTAGTATAATATTTTGTGACTGTGCCATGTCTTATGACACTAATTACTTTTTCACAGTTGAAAATATTATTGTATATACAAAAATATAGCACATTATCTCTGGCAGAAAACAATGAAAAAAGGGAGTCATTTGCTAATTTACAAATTTTTGCAAGTACTATTCACAAACAATAGAGTTGCCTAGGAGTGTCTGTGTTGCTTTAGCTTATGCAATATGTGGGTCACAATGTACTGTATCCCTTTTTTTTTTTTTCTTTCCCTGTATCCCACTAGCTGGATTCTAGCAAGCATATCAGTTAAGATGGCACACAAAGAGAAAAGCATGTCACTGCAAATAGCAAAGTGTATCCCCAACCCTTCTACTACAGTGCCAAGACCATAGTTGCTTAGTTGGTTGCATATGTGTGTTAAAATAATCCTTATTACTTGACTATTTCCGATTAGTGATGCTATGTTGGCTTTTCAAAGTTCCTGGGGGGGACACTGGGAACTTTGCAGCAAACTGTGTTTGAGTGTTTACAGCGGCACCCAGGCCTATTTACGCGGTCGTAACAGCCCTGGCACAATTTAAGGCAACCCTTGGCTGGCAGGTAACACCACAAGCAAGGCAGAAAGAGGGACACCACACCCATGGCAGACCATCTAGTGCAGCAATGCGACTGACTGCAAGAGCAGGGGTTGTCAGCACAGTTGTCCTCATCATCATTAGAGCAGTGATAGAAGAGGCCCTTCACACAGCAAACACAAGTCCCGTAATCAACCACGTTCTGTGCTGAGCAAAGACACTGCTTGTCACAGATCCAACATGATGGGAGGGTCCTTGGATAAGTGCACTCCTTACACTTGCATTTCCCACAGTCCTCACACCTGTAGCTGTGCGTTCCCAAGTCTTCTTTGCTCAGTGGCTTCAGCTCACTTGACTTGAGCTCAGACTTGGGCTGCATTCGGATTATCCCGTCAGCCAGCGGCCCTGAAGATGATCCTAGAAGTCTTTGTTCGGAGGAATTACTGCTCGTACTTGTCCTCGTACTGCTCCGTGAACCTGTGCTGACTGTGCTGATGGAGCGGGACAGAGGTGCCCGAGGAGAAACGTGGGTTTGCATGTGCTGAATCCGGCTAAAATGACGATGTTCAGGCAAGCCATGGGGCCTTTCATTTTTGGGTTGGGTTGCTAGGCGAGGAGTGGACTTGACCCCAGGCCGTGGAGCCACTGTCGGTCCCTCTGTGTACTCATTTGTGTTTCGGATGGCTCTGATCTGGTCCAAGGACAAGACGTGAACCTGCTGTGCCAGGACATCCCTCAGATCGGGCTCCCCGTGTGGTCTCCCACTGTCACGTCGAGCCTGTAGCAAGACCTGCGACCCACTACCGTGCTGAGCTCTTGTCTCCATCAGTGCCCGGAAGCGTGCTCACTCCAGCAGGCTTAGAACACATCTGAAATCCTGGAGCAACAAAGAGAGGATTCACTAATTGCAACACATCTCATGCTTTCCAGCAGCCCTTCCAGCCTGCAGGATCCCACAGAACTGCACACATTCAAGCAATGAATCAGCCATTAAAAAAGGAGTCACATCTAGGATGGAGTGTAGCAGGGGTCAGCTGAATATGCCTCACTTGGCCTGTTTAGGCTACTCTTGAGGAGAGCTTAAAGAAGATTCTGTTCTAGGTCCATGTATTTTAACTCACAGCTCTAGAAAGTCTAGGCATTACACCTGATAACCAAGACTTCCCAGGCCATCTTCTGGTTAGACTGCAGGTTCTAATGTGGGTAAATTTCAGCTATGTGAAGTGACTCTTCACATGATACTACCGAAAAACTTATTTTACATTAAATAATAATAATAATAATAAAAAAAGCCTGAAAGTATTTAGCAAGTGTAATGTGACCTGCTGATGACAGACATAATTCTCCAATTTTGTTTAAAACTGGATAATATTTTGGTAGGCTAGTCTCTTTACACATTAAACTTTACATGATGTAAATAGGAAATTTTAGTTTAATACTAATGGTCCCAAGAAAAACACTAAATAGCAATAAAATGTTTGAGGTTAGACATTAAATGAGTTAGTGCTACCAAAAACTTCAACAGCAGAAGTAAAAATATCTTTCTCCAATATTTTAGTGTGTGTCATACTTGTGTACACCACTACGATTGTTATTTTAAGGATCAATACTACAAAAGCAATGCTACCAGTTTTATTTTTTTTTAAAACATGTAAAAAATTCCATAGACTACATTTCCAATTGTGAATATGACCAAGAGTGGCTTGTGGGACAGAGGCATCGACAATACAATAAAACAAAGCTAGCATCCAAGATTTGATTGCAATTATTACTTTAAAGGATCATTAACTACAAAGTTGAAATGCAAACTGAAGAATTTAAATGGAAAGCCAGTAAAAGACCCAGAATATGTGAACTTGTACATAACTAACTTCCACATTAAAATATGCACAAGTTTCAAGCACTGACCTCTAAATAGTTAGTATTTGTTTTGCCTTTATCATATTTTAAAGCTGTTCCCAAATCCAATTACCTATACAAAAATCCAGAACAATATTTTACAATTAAAACCCAAGCAGGAACCAAACTTCTTACAAGGACCACACAATGTCTTCAGTTATACCTAGAAAGAGCACCATAGTGTTACCCTGTACACATCAGTTACCAAAAATAATACTATACCACAGTATAATAAAATATAGCCAAACACTTTAACAATGAATATCTCAAAACACTGTCTTTATTCTAACAGCAGCAGAAAACATTTAACATTTTAACTCCTGGCATCCTACCCTCAAGTATGTTTTCTTTCAAAAAAAAAAAAAAAAGTTTTAAGAGTGACCTAACGCTTTAAATACTGCCAAATCCTGGTTTTGCAGGCAGTGTCATGGTGCCCCCCTCCCAAATAAAATAAAATAAAATAAAATAAAATGTCTTGCAAAGTTGTCTTGAAGCACTGTTTCTGTTTTCTTCAAAGTAAAGTTTTAAAGTATAAAATGCTTCAGCAAACTGGCTAAGTAGGCATTCCCTCGTCTAAAACTGTCTCGAGATAAAAAAGAATGTAAAATACGTTCCCCATCCTTGAGAGCAACCGGTAACCCTATATGCCCTCCACCCTCTACCCCCCGCCCAGACTTTAGCCAGCAAAGCTCCTGCCTCTCCAGCAGTGACAACCCAGCGCAAAAGCGGAGCTGACCCTGACCTGCGAGGCGCTTAAAACGACCCCAGTCTCGGCGGCAGAGCCCCCCTCAGACGCACAGGTGGGAGCTGGAGGAGAAGCTCTGGCACTTTGCTGCCTCCATCTCCCTGCAGCAGGTGGGGCGCGGCAGCCCCCCGCCCGCCGAAGCTGCAGGCAAGGCAGCGGCCCCGTAAGTGCAGACAACCTGGAGATAAAGAGGAGACATCCCCTGGGCTGGGAGGTGGGAAGGGGCGGCCGCAGCCGACTTATCAGGAAAGTCAACCCCACGTTTCCTTTTAACTCTTCCCCCCCGTGCCCTCCCCCGAAAGATGCTAAAGAAGCCTTCCCCTGCCGGGTAATGCCCGGCGCCCTGCAGACGGTTTGAGACAACACCCCCAGGACAGCTGGGTAAAGGCAGATTACCCCCTCTCGCCTCGCCATAAGCATCCCTTCAGGTCCACAAAGCTCCTCTCGCTTTACCCATTCTCAGCGAGTTGTCTGAACTTCAGTTCCCCCCTCCCGCCCCTGCCCAGGAGGCATTTCTAGCTGAACATCAGTCCTAGCCGGGCGGTCTGCCTTCCTCTCTCTTTGATAGATCTGCTAACAGGTCAAGATGTAAAGCTCCAGCACGTTTATTTGCAAACACACGTATGCCTGAAAACTCCTCTGACCCACCACTTCTCGCCTTTCCATCCACCAAGCCCAGGGAAGCAGCGCTGGCCTTTTTGTGTGTGCGTGTGGGTGATAACACCATTCCCCACTTCCAAAAGCCAAAGTCCACTCTCGCAGAGCTCAAGTGCCATGATTGCTAACTTTTCCTAGCTGGGATTTTCAAAAGGGCGAGCGGGGGGCCGGGTTTTGTGCTCGCAAGTTTGGGGAACTGCGAAGCACAAGGGGCTTCTTGCTTGCTGTGGAAAAACCCCGTGTCTCGCTGGCTGGGAGAAGGAGAGCCTAAGGGGGAGAAGTCCTCTGGCCGTGAATTTCTGTTTTGTGTCCGGAGCCTGTGCAAGGCACCCCCACCCCCATCCCCACCGCACACACACCAACCACCTCCTCTTCTTTCAAAGTGCTTTGAAACCCCCATTAAGGGCCGAGTGTGTGATCGGACTATGGATTAGGGCAAAAGGGACTTTACCATCGGGGTGGGGCAAACTGACACACAAATAACTTGCAGAAAACACCAGCAGGTTTTTTTTTTTTTTTTTTTTTTTTTTTTTTGTATGAGGGCTGCTGCACAGTAAACCCACCAAAACGTTAAAAAAAAATAAAAAATAATAGAAGCTTCCCTACTCCTCCACACATGCACTCTGCACACTTTAACGTGGGGGGAGAAGTTTCCCCGTCTTCTGGATCGAATTAATTTCATCACACGAGAAATATACATGTACACACACACACACACATATTTATCCCAGGCGTGCACTCACTTCCGAATTGCACGGATCTCCCAACGCCACGACAAGACGGGCGTAAATCACGCACTGGAAGGCGGGGTGCTCGCTCTCCCTCGGGCCGGGGGGCACAAGCAGCCCCTGCCCTCGCCACCCCCGCCGCGCCCTCCCTTCACCCCCCGGGGGCTCGTCGGAAGCCCCCACGCGTGCCCGGCGGGGCTGGGGCGCTCAGGACCGCCCGTGTCCTGCTCCTCGCAGCAGGGAGATCGCGTCGCAGCCCCCCGCCTCCCCTTGCAGACCCCGCTGCCACTGCCTGCGACCCCCGCGCAGTCCCGCGGCCCCCGCGCAGCTTTCCGCCCCCCGCGGCACCCCAGCGGGGCGCAAACGCGGCTCAGCCCGCAAAACCCCAGCGGAGCTCCCCCCCCCGAGAGAAACCGCTCCGAAATCCCACCTCCAGCTCCTCTCTGGGAAAGGAAGGAGAGGGGAAGGGGGGAGAGGGAGAACCTGTGCGAATGGAAAAGGGATCGGCCTCAAACATTTCCACGAGTTTTCTTGGAGCAACCAAGGGGGGGGGGGGGTTACTGAAAAGCTTGTTTTGCAAAGAAGGAAAAGGCTCTCACCGTGATCGCGGCGCTGCACCAAACCCCTCTCTCTCTTGTATTTTCTTCTTCCTGCGGTTTGCAAATAAATCCAGCCCTAAAGCAAAAAAAAATTCTTTTCCAAACTCTGCTTTAGTCCAACTTGCAAATTAGAGTAAGAATGATCACCATGTAAAAAGTCCAGAGCAAAGTTAGGTCCCTATCCCCAGATCGATTATAAATACGTGTGTGCGCGTATATACTATAATAATAATAAAAACACCTCTCCGGATCTGGATGGGTTTTCTTTGCTCCTAAAAAGAAATCACTCTCACATACACTTTCCTTTTTTCGTCAATGAACAGGAGGCCGAATCGCCAATACCAAGTCACTTTTTTGTTGTTGTTGCAAATGATCGAGAGGAAGGGGAAAGCCAAAGAAAACAAAATGAAGTGGATCTAAAATAAAATCCCAAAGCTTTCTTCCACTGAGCTCCTCCAAAAAAGCAACTTGTGCAATGTAGCCGTTCTGCTGAGAGGCTGCTCGCTGCAAGCTCCTCTACCCTCTCTCCCTCTAGCTTTCTCGCTCCCTCTGCGAGCGTGTGTTGCAGGCAGCGCTGTGGTTTGCAATCGGGGGGGTGTTTTGGGAGCGCAGCGGATTTGTGGTGGTGGTTGTTGTTGTGTGTTTGGAGGAGGTGGAGGAGGAGGAGGAGGAAGATTTGAGATCTGAGCTGTAGGGGCTCGGCGTTTTTCTGCTCGCTCGCTCTCCCCCTCTCTCTCTTTTTCTTTCCGGAGGAGGTAGGGTGATCTCTCTGCAAAAGCAGCAGTAAATGGCGTCATGTGGATCTGAGGAGGAACAGAGCAGTTGTTGTCCCAGAGGATATATCGCATCCGGTCCCAGCTCATTGGCTCTGCGGGGCTACATTCACTGGCGCTCCCAGCGCCCTGCCAGCACTCCGAGCTGTGGGAGGCATTCAAAAGGGCAGCGCTGCCTCCGCCACCAGCACCGCTGCCACCAGCGCCCCGGCCCCGGCCTGGGGAGCCCCGCAGTCCCGCTCCCGGGGCCCCGCTGCCGCGGCCGCGCCGCCGCCCGGCTCCACCGGAGGCTGCTCCGTGCACGCTCGCACGGCGCTCGGGGCTGCTTTTGTGCTCGCGTGTGTTTATTCAGAGGCAGGCAGCGCTCGCTTTACAGGGCGGCCCAGGGGAGCTGACTTCTCCCGGGCAAGGAGACCCGTTCCCAGGTGCTTCCCTTCCCCCACTCCTGCCCCCCCCCCCCCCCACACACACTCACTCACTCAGTGGAATAAAACTTTAACTTTCTGTTCCCCCCCCCCCCCCAACACCACCCCTTCCTTTTCAGCAACAAGCCCCTGGCCAAGCCGGGGAGGAGGAAGAAGGGCTGCATATTCCTCGGGGCGTTGTGCCGCAGCTGAAAACGCAGGGGTGCGGAGCGGGGCCCCGGGCTCCGCAAGAGTGGGGGTGGTCGGGGGGGGGGGAAAGCAGCAAATCCCCCGCAGGGTTTGCGGCGGGGGCCCGGGCCAGGCTGCTGACAGCGAGCCGCGGTGCTTTCCGTGCCCCGGGCGACGGGGGAGGGGGTAGGATTAATTTTTATTTTATTTTATTTTATTTTATTTTATTTTATTTTATTTTATTTTATTTTATTTTATTTTATTTTATTTATTTTATTTTATTTTATATTTTTATTTTATTTGTTTTTCTTTATTTCATTTCATTTTACTTTGTTTCCTTTTACTTTACTTGTTTAGGTTGCTTTTTTTAAAAAAGAAAAAAATAAAACTTGGTTGCTGTTGTTCTAGTTAATGCCCTTTCGCCTGTGGGAGCAGCTCCCAAACGTGACTGTTCATCTTCTGAGCGTCCCCTAACACGGTGCCCTTTGGGCGAGCTTCAGTCACCAACGGGGCCACTGTCGCAGGCCCCGGGCATCTTGCTCCTACATGTATCTTTAAGCGCGCAAAGCAGCGTATCCACGTAGGCATGCACAGAGTGCTAATATGCCCGTATCACGTGTGGCCCTGCTTAAAATATACACGGCGTGCAGAGCAGTAATGCATTGCATTATTTACATGAGCTACTCTCGGTGCAAAAAAAATCCAACAGCCCTTTTTAAAATACCGGAGGCATTTTGCAAGCACTTCCTCTTCTACACCTGCTAGTCACCACTTTTTGAATGAGGTGGTCGTTATTAATAAACATAGAAGAAGAAGAAAAAAAAAAAGAGCAGTATAATACACTGACGGCCTTCAGGTTTTCATAATTTTCTAGGTCGGTATCCATTCTTCCGCAGTAACACTGTGCAGCCACACGTTATTTTTCGTAGTCACTTCACTGGGGGATGCATCGGGTAGCACAGGTCCACATTCGTCTCCCACGGGGACTTCACAAGCATATTCTGGGCACAATGCTGCTGCCCCGGCTCGGATGCTGCCCCCTTCCCGTCCCCACCCTACTCGCCCCGGGGGAGACGCGGATGGAGCCTCTCTGCCGGAGCCCTGAGGAGCTCAGGGATCGCTTTTAGGGAGGGCTCCCCGCCAGAAGGAGTGCAGGGGTGCGCGGAAGGAGGACGGGGACAGACACACGGAGCCCCCCGTGGGAGCCCTAGGCCCTTAACGCTCTGCAGTGGGCGATCATCAGGATCCCCAGAGTTGGGGGTGTTGGGGGACGAGGTGTTGGGGGGCATCGTTTGCAAAGCGAAGGGCAGAAGGAAGCTCCCTGCTTGGAGCCGCACTGCAGAGCGTGCCTGTGGATTCGCCGCGGGTGGACCCGCACATCCTCAGGGGAGCACTGCATGGTCAGGACTCTTGTTTCCTCGAGGAAATCCACGGGGTTCATCCGTGAAGGATGTGCACAGGTTAAAACACTAAACACTGGACAGACAGAAGGCACGATGTTAATTTCACTTTGCTGTGGAAAGAGAGAAAAATCACTTCCTCCCACATAGTAAAGCCAAAAATATGTAAAGAACTCTTTGTATGAGTCTGTTAGATTATTTCTCAGCATATAAATGGAGTACATAAACTGAAAAAATCATAATAACATTTTTTTTTTTTAAATGGGGCAGTCAGTGGTGCAATCAGCAATTTAAATGCCAGTTCTCAAGTACAGGTGTATACACTTAATATAGTGAGTAGTCCTAATAACGGATATGAAAACAGTGAAGCTGTTTGTATTCGTAGAGCCAGTCAAGTGTGCAAAATGGTGAAGTATCAATCTCATCGGAAAAAAAAAAAAAAAAAAAGAGAGAGAGAGAGAACATAAAAAGTAAAAGCATACATACAGCATCCTACTATTGCTTAGTTTGAAAGAGAAGCACCAAACCTGCAAAGATTTGTGCACCAGATTATCTACTTAGCTTGCATACAGATAATCAATAACAATGTACAGGTATGAAAAATTAAGCATACATACATATATATATATATTTTTTTTTTCATATTGCGATCTCAAAGCTGAATTCACAGACCTTTAATTTGACGATTTTTTGAGACCAGCTTTCACAGGATTACATACATCACTCACATTTCACGGTTCTTGTAATGGACAGTGGGTTAATGCATGTGACTATGTTTCCCCTAGTGGTTTGCTCTAACAACTGCAAGATCTTTTTTTTTTTTTTTTTTTGCTTTTAGCCGAAGCAGACCTTGAATACATTCTCAGCACAGGAATGTAGCTGTTGTACATATATGTGTACACAAACACACACGTTTGTATATAGATACATATATATGTTTATGATTTCTTAGAATAGGAGCAATTCCAGTGACTTCAGGTGAAGGGTTGGGCTGAGGGAGGTCTATAATGTGAGATCTATCTGAAATAGTTGAAACTTTTCATCAACATCCTGAAATTGTCTCATAAGATTTTACTTTATTTAATTTTCTGACCCAAGACCCAACAACAGTTTGTATGCCCTCTTTCTGTAGAGGAAATGGGAGTTCATTCATAAGTAAGGAACCGATTCTAACAAGGGAATAAATGTGAAGTGAATCTGCTGACTGCCAGAACTTTTTGTGCATTAGCTCATGAGTTAATGCACTGATAGAAGGATATTGATTCTGCACATCCTGGAAGGACTAAGTTTGGCTACATGCTGCTTCTAATGCCCTGCATTTCTTTAGAAACTTAAAACTTTAATTGATTGCCTTTCATGTCTGTAACTTTTTATTTTTTTTTAAAAAAAAAAGGTAATGCACATAAGAGAGTTACAGAATTTTTTATAGCAGTTTGTGATTAGCTGCAAAGCTTTTTGCCTACTGATAGTTCACTAAGATTCTCAGGGCAGACCAGGACACTTAGATGTAGTGTACAGAAAAACAGAGAAGTCTTTATGGTGAATGGATGGATTTTTTTTTTAATGGAGAAAAATATATATATATACCTGTGATTCAATACCATTAGTTTTGCTTTTGTGGTTTTCTTTGTAATTTACTCAGGAGACATCCCAGAATTCCTTAAGACTAGAAAATTAGTGAAGGCAATACATTCAGCATGCTACTGGGAACTCATTCTGGTGGGACAAGGAACAACATTGTTACATGTGAAAAACAATAAATGCTACTTGGGTTTGGAATATGCATGGTCTGCATCTACTGAAAGTTGGTCTCCTGCTGTTAGTGATGGGCAGATCTTCTGGGATTAAGCTACTGTCATTCAGATATGGCTAATAATTGCCTGCTTCCTTAAAGGTGATATAGACCAGATACTGTGAAACTTCACCCCATCCAATAGTTGCTCTGGTACATGGAAGGACAGCTGCCAGGAGAATATTTTTCTTGTTGAATACAACAAATGTATTTATGTAAACTTAAAAAAAAAAAAAAAATCCCTTTCCCGATTCTTCTGAAATTACACTAAAGAGTATGTACATTTAGTATTTATAATATAATGTAGATTTTTTTGCATATAAATTGTTCTAATAAAGCTAGTATGTTCTTTGATGTGCCATTCAATATTATTTGGTTATATTTGTATCCTTGATAAAATCAGCATTGTTTTTTTGGAATTCAACTTTATAAAACTTTCCAGTTTATACAATTGATTTTATAATTAGTTCCCTTCTTTAGGACCTTGAGACCAAATGTTCCAAAGTAGAACAATTTGGCATGGGCAAGACTAGGTATAATTTATTTGGTAGACTGGATTTATGGCATGCTTTTTATTTTGTATTTGTTTGTCCTATGATTTTCCTGCTAAAATTTTCAACTGCTGTGGTTGAAATCATGAGAATGACAGAACAGACAAGCCATGTCTGTCAGTATTTTAAATGCTGCACTTTCTAGCTTTATTTAAATTAGAGGCTAGATAACTCTGGGCTTGACTATACTAGAATTTTATGCAAAAATAACTAATTGCCTATTAAAATATTAATAAGTAAGTGTGCTAGCTTGGAAATTCCCAAAATATTTTTCAGCAGGATGTAGACATTTGTGTGTTGACCTGAGATTCAAGTGACTCGGAAGAAATGGAAGAGGTAAATATTAGCAGTTAAGGGAAATTTCGGAATAAGATTTTATGAAAAGACATTGTATTTCTGCTATGGTACAATTTGCAGCAGTTGATTTAAACCTCTACAACTTATAGACTTTTTCTATGATTTGGAAGAGGAAAAATATCATAAATGAAGTGTACACTTTTTTTTTTTTTTTTTAAGAAAATTATAAATTATAAGACCTCCCATTTAGAAGTAGTCTGTAAGAATCCACAGATCACAGTGAGAAAACCACTGATGTAGAGATACACAAACTAGCTCTAAACTGCAATGTAGTGGAAAGGTAAATGAATTTCTTGTGTACTTCAAGCAATGTAGCTGGAAGAGTGCAGGGAGTCTGCTCTTCTTGGAAGGGCAAGGTAGATCTCATGGGTCTTTATGCTGTGACAGCTATGCAGCTCCCAGAATGTAAGCTACCTTTTTTTACTGGAGGCTGGATTTCAAACACGTAACTGTCAGAGATTAGCAATTGGTAGTATATAGTTTGCAAGCCAGACAAAGGATATGTACAAGTAAGACTTACAGGTTTGCTGCAAACCAAAACAAGTGAATTGAGCAATTGTTAAAAATTGTATCATCATTCTCCCATGTCTTGATATTTATTTTTTTCCTCAGTTGTGAAATGTTTGTGTTCATCGCAGTGGCACACAAGAACATCCTGTAAGTGGAGGTGACATACGCAGTATAGAATCATTTGCAAGAGATAAATGATGTTGCATCAAAAGGAATGATTGTTGCGTCAATAAAAAAAAAAAAAAATCACTAAATATCCTGATGTCAGATCTGCATAGGACTGTCTTCACTCTCCTGATTATAATGGCAATATCAAGAACTATAACTGAAATGCTGAGTATTCTATCACAATTTTCCATGCAAATCTCAATATAATTTACAAGAGATGTCACTATGTCTGTTTTATAGATGAGAAAAACAAGGAGTAAAAGAAAGAAATAACTTATTTGAAAAGTGAGATGTAGGAGTCCCAGATCCCAGTCCAATCTGTCCACTCCACAAATGCTGCTTTACAAGAAGACTCATAGAGTTGTGTTCCCTAGGGGCTCCAGGATCTTTTGCACAACTAAAATTTCAAGATTTGTCTCTAATAGAATCAAAACACCTTAAAAGAGATTCAGAACAGTTAGATAATTATAATTATACTTATCTGACTAAGAGAAGGAAGAGGACAAAATGTTTGATTATCTAAACAAGGTTATCTCTTCAGGAGCATCCACTCCCACTACTTGATTAAAGAGTTCCTCTGAACTTCCGTCTCTACATCTGGTGTAGTTACTCCTATCTTATTTGTGGTTTTGTAATCATCTTTTCCTGTATTTTAAGCAGGCCTATTACTTTCAAAAGCCCCACAGAGGGAAAGGCAGAAGTTAACCGAGAAGCCAAATCTCTGAGCTGTTTCTTCTATGCAGGCCCCTGATACCTTCTGAAGCTCAAGTGAAAGTCTGGTGCTCCAGGTCGCGGAAGGGATCCATCTGCCCAGAGCGGCTCCCAGGATGGCGTCCTAATTAAGAGAGCTAAAAGAAACATGGAAAATGGCAGTGCAAACATGCACAGTAAATCTACTGCATTTGACAGTATGAGCTTGCAAAATAACCCCCCTGGAAAACTTCCTTCATTCTTGAGGTTACGTGTTTAAGCTGTATAACGAATTCTAAGTTTTCTTATTGTTACTTGCTTGCAACACAATTCAAATTAACATAAATTATATCAACTTCTGATTATTTAAGTTGTGTCAAGGCAATTATGTTTTCCAAAGTACGTGCTGTTCAATTTTTATTTTCTCTTTTAGCTCTGTAGATTTGTTTTCTCCACATGGCCCCAAATTATGGTTCTATAAAATCTGTCATAGCCAAGGAAATTTCTGTGAATGCCTTCTTCAAAATTCTACTGAAGACAATTGAAATAAAGATCAGTGAGTTTGAAAGGTTTTGCATCAGGTACAGCTTGACATTTGAGAAAACAGTCTTCACCGAGTCAGAGAATAGATGTATTTAGACAGTCAACGAGTGAAAAAATATATAGTGATTGTACATGCTGGGCCACAACCCAGGCTAGCTTTAGTGCTTTCATGTTTTGTCAAAGCTAGAGCTTAAGTACCAAAGGCAAAATCTTCATTCAACCCAACTTCAAAACCGACTTATTTATTTAGTTAGTTAGTTTTGGTAGCAAAAAGGAATAGGAAAGCTAAAGTATTTTCTCTGTGGCGAAGGGGGCGGCGGGAGGAAGAATGCTTCCTTTCGCAGAGACCTTCTCGGTTTTAGAATTGCAGAAGCGGATTCCGAAGGCAAGTGAATGAAATCCAAACTGGAATTTCCTCAGCTCCCCTTCCTGCTCCTATCTTTGCCTGTCTCACCTTTTGAGAGCCTGATTTGTATTTGTATACATGTGTGTGATCCTGATTTCATTGTTTGCCTTTTCACACGGGCACTTTCACCTACATCTCCCCCCCTCCTTCCCTCCCTTCCTCTCATTTGGCAGCCAGTTGGGCTTCTTCCTGCCTTGAATACCGCATTCCCTGGTTATTCAAGCTCAGTCATTAGCACCCTGTCCCCCTACTGAAATTATGAATGAAAAGCCTTGTTGTTCTTTACAAATAACTCAGCCTTCCTCAGTCAGTCAAATTCAAATGGAAGTGACTGCCAGACAAAGCGCCTGTATGATGGACAGTCCTCCCAGCAAGCCGTCGAGGCTCGCAGGAAGTTTTTAGTGCACAATATAGGTACGGGCAGCACGGCCGATCCCCCCACCCCCCCGGACCCGCTCCGCCGGGCAGGGGGCGGCCCCGACGGGGCGCGGAGCAGCCGCCGCCCCCTCGGAGCTCGCCGTGGGAGCTCCTTACACCTTGCCCGCTTCTCAGCCGGGCCGAGGCACCGCCGCGGGCCGCCTCTGAATGCCGGGGAGGCTGGGGGATGTAGGGGGCTTGGGGGGCCAGGGGGGTAGGGGGGTGGCCGGCCCCGAGCCGCACAACCCCCCGCCGCCGCGGCGCATTGTCCCCCGGCCCCCTTTTCACGGCGGGGGAAAAGGTAATTGACAGCCCCATTGTCTGCCCTGGCCCCCCGCGGCTTTAAAATACTCCCAGGCCCCAGTCACACGTTGTCAATAAGAGCTGTCGGAGGTGACGAGTGAAGAAGGGCTGTTCAGGAAACAGTTTGAGCCCTTCAAGTGGACAGGCCTCAGTGACTTCTCCGGCACTCTGGCTGCCAGAGGCAGCCCCTTCAAAAATAACCTTAAAACAATAAATCAGACGTGTTTCCTGGACTATACAAGGAACAGCTGGTTGTTTTTCCTCCCCCCACACCCTTTTTTTCTTTTTTTTTTTTTTTTTTTTTTAAAGCCTAAAAATTATTTAAGCACAGGAAACCAAGCATGTCAAAGTTTGGCAAAGCAGCTTGGGTGATTTAGCAGTTACAACACTTCTTTCTGTATTGGCCAATCTTTGTGCTTTGACTTTTTATCTCCTCATTCCCACTGGTTTCTGCATTTGCTCTGATGGCTGTGATAACTCATCCCTTGCTTTCTGCACAGCAAGGAGTGCAATCTGCATAGATTGCAGAGAGAAGTTTGCTCTAATCCTCATCTCTCACAGGAACGCTGTATCCTGGAATTCAAAAAGATGTCTTGGTCTTAGTCGATCTGTTTATTTAGGAATGAAAATCCTGCACCTGAGAATTACTGAAATTTCTTGCCATAGGCAAATCTGGACATCTGTGCCATACTTAGTGTTTTATACAGGCAGCACTCATTGCCTTTACCTATCTGATAGAAGCAGTGTTGATATATCATCACACATGACACATCATCATATGCAGTGTGTGTGCTTAATGATACATAGGATGCATTAACTTTTAAATGCAGCTTCCCCCCCCCCTTTTTTTTTTTTTTTTTTTTTCTTTTTCACCCAGAGGCCTTTGCAAGCATACCCTCTGTTCCTGTAGTTGGATCTGCATGGGTCAGCATTTATGTTTGTATCAAGCCCCTGTGGGAACCCACCTGCCTGGACCTGATTTCAGCCTTGGAGCTTTCCTTTCCTGCCATCACTTAAGGTAGCTAGCATATGCTAACTAACTAAAATCCATATGTATTAGAATTAGACTACTTAGTATTGTCATTTAGCAATGCCCAATTCTGATGATATATTCAGTGCATGGCACTGATGGTGCTTAGGAAATAAAAGGCAGAGGTTAAATATGCTTTGCAATATTCTGCAATGACCATGCACTATGACTGAAACGTTGTAAACCATCCAGAAATGTAACTGTTCAAAAGACTGACAGCAAAACCAGAAACAGAGGTAAGGATTTTTTATTATTATTTTTTTTTTCTTCTCTGGAAGTCTGGGCTATCTGAAACATAAATTAAGGAGAAAAGGAGCTAGTTGATCCCCAGCAGCATTAAATTTTCCTTATTAACATAGCACTGGATGTATGTTCTTATTTCTTTACCACAGCATCTATTAAAAAGAACCTTTTTGTTTGCTTAAGGATGACCAAGAGGCATTTAAGTGAAATAAATTGTCATGAGAAGTGAGGTGTATGTCAGAAGGTTTAAGTCTGTGATCTATATGCAGCACAGTTTACTCCATTGCACTAACACATCTACTCTGGCAGCTCTGTGTTCATGGGCCACAGGAAGGATGATTTGTGTATCTTTTTTATTTTTGGAATACTGTCATTGTCTATCCTACATTTGCAATAAGGGATGCAGCTGTTAAAAGAATTGCATCTCCTTGTGCGTCTAGTTCCATCTCACCTATTCACAGCACACTTCTTCCATATTTTAAAGACCAGGTTAACACAGACATGCTAAGTGCCTCAGAGTAGTTTGCAGGCAATTTTAGCCAAACCTTACAGCATGCTGTAAGACATGGTCTTCCTGAATACCTTTTGAAATCCTATGGGAGTAAAAGCTGTTCAAAACCTCAGAACAGATGCTTTCATAGGATCCAGTCTTTAGATTGCAAATTACTTCAGGCAAGGATCTCCTTCCTGTTTGGCAATTTCCTAGAACACATTTGCAGCAGGATAAATAAACAGTATATTACACTGAGGAGATATTCAGCTGGGGTGATTTACCATTGCTAACTTCCATCCTCTGGGAGTCCACCTCCATGTGGAAGTCAGGGGTTATCCATATTCTGCAAAAGCTTCACAAATTGGGAATCTATGATGGCAAGATTTCACTGTATAGCCTGTTTTACTTGTTTTCTGTAATCAACAATTGCACATGCTTGTTTGTCACATTATAACAACCACAGTCTGCTCATGCAGTGTGTATGGCAGCATTTTGCTGTTAAAATTAAAAATAGTTTTATAATTCTGCCAACTGGGAGTTTTTGGGTGTGTCTTTTTTGCTGGGGAGTGGAACAAAAATGCATGGGTAGCAAGTTTGGTATTGCCTTTGCCCTGCAGTGCAGTGTCTGCTTGGACACTATTAGACCTCTGAAACAAAACAAAACAAGCAACAAAGAAACTCTGCTCTTCACTGACCCACATGTAGGAAGGCACTTGAAAATCCATTACAGAATATGTATATTAATTCCACAGAAGAGCTGAATCATTCACTTCTTACATCTTTTCAGCTTTTTAGAGAGGCAGGGAAAAAAAAAAAAGTTTGTGAACATCATTGGCAGAGAAAGCCAGTGTCAGTACTATCCTGACAGGCTTTTCCTTCTTAGCAGAGCTCATTTTTAATGGGGGACAAGAAGCAAGTATGACAAATATTTGTCTTCCGATTTACAAACAGGCCTGTGAGCTAAGGCTGTGAATTATGCCTTCTGAAAAGTGACAGAAAGATGGCAGGAGGGTAGACATAGTGTGCTGAAAGAGTAGTGACAGCAAGGCTGACAGAGAAGCTTAACTGGACAGTCAAGCGTGCAGAAAAGGCAACTGGATGGGTGTCTTTATATGAGAAGATGGTAAAAGAAAGGGCCAAGTACTAGTAGCTGTCCCATAGGAGGGTCCATTTGATTTATTTATGTGTTTATTTATTTATTGCTTTAAAGTCACAGAGAACCATGTGCTATCTCTGATTTGCAGTGGAGAAGGCATTCTTGCTTTTACTTCGCCTTTGCCTCAGTCTTGTGGTCATACTCCTTTAACATTTTGTTGTGAAACCTAGACTCTGTCAAAGTCAACAGAGATTTTGCCATCAAGTTTAGGGTGGCCAGGAATTTGCTCAATACAGAACTCCAGCATTATCAGTGATGCTGTACTCGCATAGACTACAACTAAATTTGGGCAGAGGAAAAGGGAACATTTCTCGCATTTCCCAAAATTGCAAGTTCCCTCTTCCCAAAAGAAAGGTGTAAAAGACTGTTGAAGGACGGTTAATAGTTATTAGTCAGATCTGTATGAACAACGAGAACTTACAGGAAAAACACACATTCTGCAAGGTATAGGCCAATCACAGCCTGCAAGTTCAATCTATCCAGCTCATAGCCTGCTCTCAGCCGTCCCCTTTTCCAGGGGCAGCTTGGGAACAAACTGCATAACATATTCATGGTTTCTGTGAAACACTGTGCTACTTTGCATGCCAGTCCAATGGACTGGCATGTATGCTCTACCTCAGGCTATACAAGTGGTAAGTGCAGGAGTATAAAGCTCTCACTGGCTTGTAGAAGGAACTATGTTGCCCAGACAGTCAGAAAAATTGGGGACTACTGATTTAGATCACGGCACAATTTTCCTTAGAGATTCTTGTCAGTGCTTCCACTATTCAACCAGGAAGAAGTTGGGCTGCCAAATGAATTGAGGGTGAAACCTGTTTCTGAACATATCTTCAGGTTCTGAAGCACATAAATGTAACAGATGAAGTTCTGACTCTTTTGAAGTCTATAGGAAAACTACCCTTGACTTTGATGAGGTCTGAATTTCATCTTTTTCCCATCACCTACTTCTTTCCCCTTCACTTCATAAAATCAAAACTGAGGTCCATGTGTATTTTGGTATAGCTGTTTAGATTTCTGCTTTGAGCTATGCACAGGCATACAGGCTCCATTTGTATGTACAAAAGCCAGCTATACATATTCAATAGCAGTAACTGTGCATGAGAAGATCCTCTACAACCTACAGGCCTCAGCTTATGAAAATCTGATCCCGGAAGCTTTATGGTTCCAGACTCTTTTAGGGAGAATCAGGGAAGTGAGGGACATGTCTGTCTGCTAGATTTTGCAATGAGTGCCCTTTTTAGGAATATAACCTATAAAATGCTGAGTGCTGCTATTCCCTTTAACAAGAGTCTCTTTAAAGGCATGGTAAAGTAGGATTCAATTCTGTGAGAATCTGATAATGAGAATCATGAGGAAAAGAAAAGGCCTTTATTGACTCTGTCTTGAAGTTTTCTGGAGTCCTTTGTATGGACTTTTTAGTGTGTGGAAGAGCTTAACACACAGTTTTCATCTCTTTCATACAAGGAAAAAGCTGGAATTTGGGGGCAAACAGTCCCTACTATTGTCAGCTGTTACGTAGCACAAATGTCATATGCTTCATCTTCAAAAACTTTTACAGTTATTAGGCTTGAGACACATGGAAATTTTACCTAGGTAATGACAGGAAGATCAGGCTCATTAGCTAATTAATTCTCACAACATCCAGATCACACCCTTTTTGTAGACATTTGGGCACAGGTGTTTTGGATCCGTGTATATGTACAAACATGCCCTTTGGAAAACAGCATTTTTTTTTCTTTTTTTTTTTTTTTTCTTTTTTTCCTGTGGCTGCTGTTCATAAGCATGTGTTGTTCCACTGAGTAAGGATGATATGAAGGTATGTTTTGGGGATACATGATGCCCTGGCATATTTTATGTCTTGTCTCAGTGAAATTACCTGCTTGTGTCTGCCTTGGTTCCAGGTACTAAAAGTTGTTTACCATACAGCAATATGACTGTGTTAATTTACAGCTGTACTCATGAGACATAGAAAGGTGCTTTCAGCATTGAAGGTGCAATCGTAATGTTCTAAAAATAATAATAAAAAATAGTAGATGGAAAATTAGAAAAGAAACATTCACTTTCAGGTTTGAAGTCCACAAAAAAACAATGCTTTATACTCCCTCTGCTGGCTCAAAAGCAGCAGTTAGCCACCAAGACTTCCTCTCAAAGATGGAGTAACACAGTAAGATGTTTATACTATTTCAGCATTAAAATGAAAAACTTGTACATTTAATGTAACAGTTTCGTTTGTTTGTTTTTAAGGTGGGGTATGAACTATATAATAAACTATTTAAGAAACTTGTCAACTCATTCTGTTTTCCAGAAGTAAGGGGTTGAGGAAGAGTCTGGCTAAGCTACATGATCCTGCATTTCTCCTTACATCTCTAGCCTGAGTGTACTACTTCTTGTAACATAACCTATGCTCAAAAGGGAAAAAGACATATACAAGGTGTCACTCACAGTGAATAGAAAATAGCATTTTATTCTTACTTTCTAATTTTATTTTATTTATTTATTTTGCTTGAGACCCAAACCTAGTTTGAATGCTGCTGTTCTGACTTCTGCTCTTCATTCTAGGTGTTTTGGAGGCTCTTAGGTTATTAGTAAAGGTAACTTACTTATTTATATGATTTCAGCAGTATTAAATAATACCTTTTTATTTGCTTCTTATTTAAGAAATAATAATCAATGGTAATATTATCCTTTAGTAAATGGTCATTTGCATTGGGCTGTGAGTTGCTTAATGGGCTGTAATTTATATAATGCAATTTACTTATTTTAACTACCCTGACTTTTAATGTCTCTTATTTCTGGAGATATATCTATCTATTTATAACTGTTGAATTGAAGAGAAGAATTATTTTTCAATTTGTTTTGTTATGTAGTACTCTTTGATGCTGAAGAAAAAATAATGGTAACGTATTATTTTATTTTATACTTCTCTTATCTGGATATGTTTTCGTTTGCAGTGGAAGTATCTGATGAAAGGGAACAAGAAGGTATTGTAGAATTAGTTTTTTGTTTGTTTGTTTGTTTGCTTTTTTTTTTTCCTTTCTCTTCCTTCCACCATAGATTTCCCAGCTTTAGCTAAGAGACAGTGCAAAACCTTGGGCTGAATTATCACTTACAATGTATATACCCAGAAGTGCCTCCCTCTGAGACTTGAAACAGATGTGGCAGAGATGGCCATGCATGGGGTACAGGTATTAGCTGCATGGTGACTCTCCCACATTGTCCTTGCTGGAGGGAAGTGATGAAGAGAGGGCAGATAGACACTGTCATACTTTTTCCCTTTTTTCCTTACACTTGTTACCTATGAACTGCAGTTCATTGTTCCTGTCTTCTGCCCTTTCTTTATCCACTTTTTCTCTTTGCTGCCTGTAAAGGACGTGCCTGAAAGGAAAGCTGGATTGTCAAAGGTCAGATCTTTAGCAGCTTTGGTTCAGAAAGAAGTGCAGTAGGGGCTACTTTGTTCTACTACAGGGGTTCAGAGTAGCGCAGATGTGGAAAGCACACCTTAGTCTAGCTGAAGTCAGCCTTAAGTTTGACCAAGGTTGAAATATCAACATCTTCATATTATGCAGATCACCTAACTCTTGGACAAATCAGGTGACACTCCCACCTTCAGACAACATCACTGGCTACAGTCCCAGAAAACTATGATTAATTTTGAAGGTGTGACTTCTTCCTAAGCCACGCATTCTCTTCTCTCCAAAATCAATGACAGAGGTGGATGCCATGACCAAACAGACTTCTTAAACAGAGTCTTTATTTAGTACTGAGACACTTCAAAGAAAACAGATTTGAAACCAATTAAAGAAATGTATGCATATCTAGCTTTTCCCTGAGGCTTATCTCTCCCTAGATCTGGGAGGGCCTAACAATCTGCAGCTCTCTCCATGCACTTCTCTCTCTCTTTTTTCTTAGCATGTTTCCCTAGACAGCTTCTGACAAGTAACTGCAGCAGGATGGGAAATGTTTTTCCTATTCCACAGTGGGACAAGACTTTTAAAATTAAACACACAATATACATAAAAATAACCCCCCTCTCCAAAGACAGCATAAATATATTCTGATAATCTGAATAATATCTGAATGATATGCTGAATAAATATTCTGAATAAATAAAAACAAATGATCAGGTATCTGATACAAATGTAATTTCATGCTTAAACAAATATGTCGTTATTTATACCTAGTGGAATATTTTCTATAGGCAATAGTATACTGCTGGAAATCTTAAAAAGCTGCTTCTGTAACTGGTGCTGAGTAAGTCCTAGCACTACCTTGGCAGATTCCCCTTTGGCTCCTCTTAGGAGTTGAGTTAGAACCTTGAAGGACTGAAGGAAAGAAGTACACATCAGTTAAGAAGAGAAATCTGAGGGAAGAGGATGTGGGTGAAAGCCCTGGTTTAAGTTAAGTAGTTAGGCAATGAATAGTAAAATGAAGAAAAGTGGAATTGCAGCTCGGCTTGTAGCTGGTAGATGTGTAACCTAAAGCAAAATCTTGTAGTATGAGCTTCTTTTTGATTTGGAGGAGGCAGGCTCATGGGGAATCCTGAAATGAGTGGAGTAGAAGGGTCTTTGAATTTAACCTTGGTGAAAGACCAAAACATATGATTTCCTCTAATAATCACAGTTTTAAACGAATCTTGTTAGAGGGCTATGTTCTGAATACAAAAAGCAAAAGGAAAAACTGTGTAAGACTGGTCTGTTGGTAAACCCTGTTATGCAGTCTCAGAACAGACTGTAGTTTAGCTGCTAGTTTAATGAGTTTGGTTATGATAGATAACTGTTCACAATAATGGTTCAAGTTAATTAAGTGGGTATTTGTGCTTGACTTTTCCATGTACTGTTCTAATTGGGAGTCTGTTGGCCTCCCTGGAGATGATGTAAATTATGTTTATTTCTCTCATGTAAATGTGAGTATTTTTTGTTTAGACCGGAGAGAATTCCTCCACAACAATTTGATCAGAAAAATTACAATACCAAAAAAGATTATCTGATGGGAAAAAGTGTACCTCCCCATTCCTGTCTAGCTTTAACAATATGACTGTATCAATTAAGAGTTTTTCAATTCATATTCTTGCCCCCACCTCCCACTTCCCTGGCTCCTTGGTTTTAAACAAACCTTACAGCAACTCATCAGAGACTGAATCATTAGAACACATTGCTTGATCTGTGATTTTCAAGTGTGAACAGAAGTGCTTTCTCTTCTGTGATTACTTTGATTACTTCTTTGTAATTCTTGGATTACTTCTATGAATAGCTTGCACTGGGGTACACTTCGTTGGGTTAAAAACTGGCTGGATAGCTGGGCCCAAAGAGTTGTGGTGAATGGAGTCAAATCCAGCTGGAGGCCAGTCACTAGTGGCATCCCCCAGGGCTCAGTACTGGGGCCAGTCTTCTTTAATATCTTTAGCAATGATAACTCAGTAAGTTTGCAGATGATACCAAGTTAGGTGCTCGTGTCGATCTGCTCGAGGGTAGGAAGGCTCTGCAGGAGGATCTGGATTGGCTGCACCAATGGGCTGAGATCAACTGTATGAAGTTCAACAAGGTCAAGTGCTGGGTCCTGCACTTGCACAACAACCCCAAACAGAGCTACAGGCTGGGAGATGAGTGGTTGGAAAGCTGCCAGGCAGAGAAGGACCTGGGAGTATTGGTTGACAGTCAGCTGAATATGAGCCAGCAGTGTGCTCAGGTGGCCAAGAAGGCCAACAGCATCCTGGCTTGTATAAGAAACAGTGTGAGTAGCAGGTCCAGGGAAGTGATTGTCCCCCTGTACTCAGCTCTGGTGAGGCTGCACCTCAAGTACTGTGTTCAGTTTTGGGCCCCTCACTACAAGAAGGACATCGAGGTGCTTGAGAGAGCCCAGAGAAGGGTAACGAAGCTGGTGAGGGGTCTGGAGAACAAGTCTTATGAGGAGTGTCTGAGGGAGCTGGGCTTGTTCAGCCTGGAGAAGAGGAGGCTCAAGGACAACCTTATTGCTTTATATAGGTACCTTAAAGGAGGCTGTAGCGAGGTGGGGGTTCGTCTGTTCTCCCACGTGCCTGGTGACAGGATGAGGGAGAATGAGCTAAAGTTGCATCAGGGATGTTTTAGGTTGGATATTAGGAAGAACTTCTTTACCGAAAGGGTTGTTAGGCATTGGAATGGGCTGCCCAGGGAAGTAGTTGAGTCACCATCCCTGGATCCCTTTAAAAGATGTTTAGATGTAGAGCTTAGTGATGGTTTAGTGGAGGACTGGTTAGTGTCAGGTCAGAGGTTGGACTAGGTGATCTTGGAGGTCTCTTCCAACCTGGACAATTTTGTGATTCTGTGATTCTGTGTGAATTCTGTGATTTTTTTTTCATTGGTCTTACAAAAGCCTTTCCTAAAGTCATTCAGAAAATCCTCATAATTGAAGATGGTGGTACTGTCATCTCCTTTAATTGGCCAAATCACAAACATCATCCCAAAAGCAAATATTCCTGATATATATCAGGCTGATATATAAATATATATATCAGTTGTACAACTGTACAACACAGGTACCATTGTGTTGTATCAAATGTCAGTCTGGCTCAAAAGTTTGTGCCAGCTTTTTGAGGGAAACATGATCATGCACAGATTGCAAAGCCAGGCAGTATTTCATTTCACAATAGTAAACCAAAAAATGTTGTTCTCTTTATACATACACATTTGGAAGACAAATCTTGCTGCACTATTAGCTGAACTTTGGAGTGATGCTCTTGTCTGAAGTAGCTGCTCAAGCATAACCTCAAATAAAATGGTTTGTATTCATCTAGCCCGGAGAGTCATGAAAAATGGATTTTACAGACAATACATTATTTTGTTACGTTACTCAATTTAGCATTATTCTTATATGCTCATTAGTACCACTCACTCCATGGTTAATTTAGAACAAAGTCACCCAACTGGTAGCCTACAGGTTATTATGGCCCATAGATTGGTTTCTGGTTCTCTGGGCAGCTACATCATCAGATAAGAATTATTTGCCCTGAGCAAACATCTGTAATATAATCCAACCCACAGTTGTCAAGAAGTCGTGCAGCCCTCAGTTAGATCAGTTCTGGGAGTCTGAACAGGTCACATAACATGCATAGCATGTGCACAGTGCGGAAAAGAACTGGGTTATCATGGGGAGCATGGATGAAAGATAAATCAAATCCTACTGAAAATCCTACCTTCAGCTGTGGGAACCCTTATACCCAAGCACTGGAGTCACACAGCGTAAGGCCCCAAAATGAAACTTAAATGCACTGGCACAAAAAAAAAAAAAAAAAAAAGAAAAAAAAAAGAGAGAGAGAGAGAAAGGTTTGAGCCAAGGCAGATGGACTTTGACAGCTGACCAAGCCCCTTCTCATTTTCAGTATTAAAGACCAAACATTAAGGTAAGAGATGATGAAGGAATCAGAGAAAGGCTAAAAGATTAAATGGATGTTTTAAATTCTGCATACTGCGAAGTATTTTTATATTTATATTCTCTCCCCTTCTTACCCCCTCCTTTTTTTTTTTTTTTTTTCCCCCACTTTCAAATAGATACATTGCCTCCCAGACACTTAACCTTATCTGTAGCTACACAGGAAAGTTGGGATTTATCTTCAGAAACTTGTAGTGTCATTAACAGAGAGAAAGAGGCACTTTTAGAGCACAATTCACTGGCATATTTCATATGTCTGTCACAGGTTAAGATGAGTTACATCCTGCAAGTGCCTGCTGTTGCCCTCCAGTAGCTATAAAGGAAACCAGGATGACTAATTTGGAGGTAGATGTCCTTGGGGCACTATGATAGTTTCACTGTGGATGTCTTTAGACAGGCAAAAAACATTGTAATTCAACTCCTATCTTCAGGTTCCTTCCTAGTCTTAGGTTGAGAGAACGTTGGTGATAAACTGGTCTTTCATATAAACACATTGGACTGTTGTGAGAACAATATCCTGTATGCTTGAAACAGAAAGGAAAAGAGGTATTTATCTAAGTTAGTTCTATACCAGAGATACATACTGGAGCAATTGATATAATCTAGGATAATATTAAAGGGAATAACAATACAGCTGTGGTCGTAAACCTCTTCTCTACACCTGCATATAGAGAAACTGATTATTCCCTTGGATAGTTTTGCTAGATTTAGCCCAGAAAGGCTTATCCTCTCTATACAAGAAACAATATTGACTTGTGTTGCAGCGTACACTGGCCTCTGGATCAGCTGTCACTAGATAACAATGTATAATTGCATACTGCCTACATGAGAACATCCTGTCGCCTTGTCTCCAAGAATAACTTTGCTTCAGGGTCACTGCCAGTGAAGTCATATGCTGGAGACCTCCAAGAACTGTAACAGTTACACTAGCCCAAAAGTCCATGTTAAAAAATAAATAAATAAATAAATAAAGAAAGCAAGCAACAAAAGGACAAACCAAGTAAAATATAAAAGTTAAAAGTGTTCTTCTCTACAACCTTAACTTTCCCTTTATTCTACAACTTTCAATCACATGATTACATACATTTGGGCTTCTGCCTCATTTAGTGTACAGCATAGATCATCTTAATTGATTTTCTGCTTACTTGACTTTTCCTAGGAGTTATTTTATACTACAGATTGTGAATTGTTGACAAATGTGTTATAATTCAGACATCCTTGTGCTGATATCTTTTTTTCCTGTTTCTTGTTGACATTAGTGGCAGTTGTAGGTGTCATAGCTGTAGAGGTTTGCATGATTGCAAAGATGTTTTGTACGTGTATGAGTGGGGAGATTCATATTTTTCCTTTAGAGCATTTTAAGTGGTATCTCCTCTCACTGACACAGCATGGCTTAATTTTTCTCTGTTTCCTATAGATTTGTATTGCTAATGAAACATACAGTTGTCACAGTTGTGTTATAATGAACAAAGGTAAATAGAAGTGGACTTTTTTCACTTTTCTGCATCCATAGTGGAATGATTAATTTTAGATTACTGATTACAAGTGAACAGTGTTCATCACTCAGCTGTTACCTTATTTGCAAAGTGTATACTATATGGTATATATTGCATTTTATCTAACAAAATATTATTTTCCTTAAAAAGGAGGAATTTGACAAACATTTATTTATTTATTTTAAAAACTGTTAATGTAATGAGGAATGTAGAATGTTTTAATAAGATAATTTCAAATTGAGCAAAATACATTAAATCAAAATTGGGAATTTTAAACTGGGTTTCCAAACAATTCAGTGATACCAGTTTTCCTGTTGGATTCACTGGAAGATGCTGATTATGTTGTCCTTTTCCTAAAAGAGAATGATTGTTGGGAAGATAAAGCAGTTTTGTTTGACATCAGAAAAAGTACTATTCACATACATATGATACAGTCTTAGTAGACCTGAAATAGAGGTCTACTACACATTTCTCCATGCAGCTTTTGGCCAATAGGCATTACCTGTGCTCCATTTCATAGAATCATAGGATATGAATAGAATCATAGAATCACAGAATCTCATAGGATATCCTGAGTTGGAAGGGACCCATAAGGATCATCGAGTCCAACTCCTGGTACCACACAGGTCTACCCAAAAGGTAGATGGAGATGACAAAGCCCACCAGGGTGATGGTATGTCGAAAGCAATGAATATGCACTGCGTTTTCATTCATGCTGATGGCTCCCTCATGTTCTCAGCATGGTGCCATTAAAGGTGTTAAAGATCTCTAAATCATTTCCTTTCTTTCTACCACAAAATACTTTTCCAAATGCACTCTTTCAATAGCTGACATCTTCATAACATATACAATCTAAAACTTCTGAAAGCAATTAGGAGTACATTTTTTCCATTTCATCCCCTTTGATTGAAGAGATTAGGCATTTACAATACCTCATAGGTCTTTTACTTCCTCTCCTTGCCAATGTCAGCTTTTTTTTTTTATTATTATTAATTTTTTTTTCATTTTTCCCTGTTGGCTTAACCAGTCAACTTTAGGCATTTCTAGTAAGATGTTATTTCTGAGGTTATTAAAACTCACTAGTGAATGTTTTCTTAATGGTAAGCCTGACATTCTTCTTTGTTAATATTGTCCTGTTTCTTCAGTCTACTCTCTTAAATATTTTTTCCACCTTCTTCTGGTGAAATCTTAGTCAAGTTCATGAGAATTTTGGCATCAACTTCAAAGAGGTTAGGATTTCACACTTGTAATTATCAAAGTGTACCTGCATTTTTCTGGGTGAGGAAATCATATACTCAGTGATTACCATTAAGTTTTGGGAAAGTAGGATTAGAATGTAACTCAGCATAAATTAGAATAAAAAACCTAAAAGGATACACAGTCTACATCTGATACAAATATTATTTTCACAAAGATGATACACTACTTCTACCATTACAACAACAGCAATAACAACAAAACAAAATACATCAATATCAAAAACACCACCACCAAAATAACCAACGAACCCCCTCCCGCGCCCTCCCAAAAAAGTTAATGATAGTCACCTGAACTTTTGAATTTTCTTTCATTTTAGAGTCAAGTTTTCAAAACTTGCATGCACTACTTCAACATCCTAGATTTTCTAGGAAAGCAATAGTGGGATTTGCCATGTCTGACTTGTGTCAAGTGTAAACAAGTTAGATCACAGAATCACAGAATGGTTGAGGTTGGAAAGGAGCTCTGTAGGTCATCAAGCCCCATGCTAGAGTAGGGCTGCCTAAAGCAGGTTGCCTAGGAGTATATTCAAACAGATTTTGAATATCTCTAAGGAGAATGTCTAAACCTAAGTTAGGCTGCTTTTTATACTCACAGAAAAAAGGTAGATATCTCTAGCAATAATGTGTCTGACCTTATTCCAGAAGCCAATACTATTATGTAGAGGCTAATTTCCTGTTTTTCTTCATTGATCATGAAAAACCTAGAGGGACTGACTCACAGATGCTGGATCCTTCATTGCCTAAGACAGAGTACTTGAACCACACCACCACACCTTAAATTTCCTATTCCCTATGCCAAGCATAAGTCTCTCTCTCTCTCTCTCTCTTTTTTTTTTTGATTTCTGAGTATCTCAAAAGTATACTATGTGTCCCAAAGTGGTCCTTTTCTGGACCTGTTCCCAATAGTTGAAGACATATTTGGGGGCATTGATTGTAATTATCTATAATTCTTTACTTTTTATCTTAGATGAGATACACAGTTCAGGTCCACGTCTTGGTTTATTGTCCCACCTTAAATTTCATCTTCTTTCCATTTTCTTTCATTGGTATAATATCTTTTTATCTCTCTACATCTTTTCCCCTTTCTGTTGCTATAAAAGTCCTCTTAGTCTCCTTTTCCCTTTTTGGTCTATTCAAACTTAAGAATCCTTGGATTCTTTTCCTGCCACTCCTTCCTGTACATGTACTTTGAACTCTGAACAGCCCTTGGGAAGATACTCTGACCATTGGCTTGCCTTTTTATCATTTTTTTTTTTTTTAATAAAAGTACATTTAAAACATTTATTACCATCCTATGTTCAATCATTTATGTTCTCTAAAATCTTTCTGTAAGTGGAATTGATTCTCTTCCACCGTTTTGCTTTGTGAATTATTTTCTTTCTGTAGTGTATTCAAATATTCTAGTTTTCCATAGTTTAATCATCCTCTTCCCAATAGGTGAAACTTTGGCCGAACTTTCATCATCTTTATTGAATGAGACCAGTAGCTTTGCATGGGTATGTCCTAGCCAGAGACCTAATCAATTAAAATCCACTCAGAGGATTGTTTTTTGCCTTTCCTTTTGGATCTGTTCCAGAATGGTGTCCTAAGGGAAATGCTTGCTATTATTACTATGTATTTTCTTGCTTGCCTTTTTTTTTTTTTCCAAATTGTATGCCTACTGAAGATTTTCACCTTTTTATTACTGTCTCTATAAAAATTATAGCATATTGGCTTTGAAAGCATTATATAACATTTTTTTCACCCATAGATTTACTTCACACTGCCTCCCCATACATACTGCATCCTGTCATTTCAACACACAGGAATTATCCCACTAAATTTCAGTTAGTCTTTCTAGATCGTAATCTCCTTTATTTAGTACAGCACCTTCCAGTTGTTGCTTGTTTCTCCACACATTTGCGTCAGGCATTATATTCTTGTTATCCTTCATCTTTTGCTTCAGAACAATTTTAGTTTCTCGCTTAATTTGTATGTTGGAAGTACAAACTGGATTATTCAAATTAAGTGAAAGCTTTCCCTTTCCCTCCTTCTCCTGAAGGCTTACAGCCTGCCTAACAGGCCCTGCCAGTTCTGAGCCTAAGAGATTGGCAACCTGTCTGCATAAGTGTAGACAGCACAATCCAAACAGTTGGCTCCGGCTGCAGAAGGCATTCCAGTGTTCTATGAATTTAAAACCATCCAATCTACCTATCTGATCTTCCGTTCGTCGGTTTCCAGTATCAGCATTTTACTTTATTCATCCATGTTTGGCATGGCGAAAACTTCTGCAAGTTACTTATCTGCACAGTTCCTTTTTTTTATTATTTTATTTTTTTTAACTGTCTGAAGAAATAGTTGCTTATATATTATATAAATGTACTTCACTACTGTCATTTGTTCCTGTAAAGAATATGTTGATTAGAAATTCCAGAGCATTACTCAATAAATCTAGCAACACCTTTGTTATGACAGTTCTTTGTCCTGGCTCTGTATTATGTTTTCCTTATGTAATATTTTGAACTACTTTCCTTCTATGCAAAGTAATCGGTTGGGACTGTTTGTCTACTCTGTCTTTCTACCTTTCTGACAGGTCTCTTTCAGTGTTTGTGCTTTGGTCATAGATTGCAGTAACTGCTGCCTTCATATCAAAAGAATAACACACCTGTTGCAGGTATTAACAGTGTTTCCATGCATGTTTTCCATCTGTTTTCCGACATGCCACAAAGCTTTACTTTTCTCCTCATCTATATGCAGGACCTTAGTTTCCTCATTCTTTCTTGCTAATTTCTCCTCTTGGCCTGTGTCTGGTCCCTGTTTCAGTCTGCCTATCCAGTTTGCACTTCATTTGGCTGTTCCAAATGATTCATTTGTTAAATACATTTATTCCCCATTTGTCATGGGAAGATCACGGGCATTTTTTGAGCAGCTGTTTCTTCCTGTTTCTTCAAGCTGTTTAGCAGCGTCACAGCCTTTTCCATCCTTTTATAAGAATTGCTACATTGCGTTTATTCTGTAGCTATTCAGTAATTCCCATCACTACCAGGTTTTCTACCATGGTTTGCCATGTGTTTGATGTGAGGTGATATACTGGACCAAAAATAAGAGAGTAGGAAAAGTGGAGGAAAAGTTAGCCTATAGTTTACTAAGGAGATGGCATAATGTCAAACAGGTTTTCCTGCTTCAGCTGGCATAAAGGTTGTTCACGTTTCCTTTAGCTTGGGTTGATTTTGCTGCCAAATGCTTTTTTATTTTTGGGTGGTCTCCTGTGAAGCCAGGAGCTGGACTTGTTGATCCTTGTGAGTCTCTTCCAGCTCAGGGTATTTTATGATGATTCTATGGTTCTATCATGATTCTATGATTCTAAGAAAGCTAAATGTTCTGTTATAGCCATGAGTAATCAAAGTGAGGGAAAAGATAAAAATGTTTAGTTAAGCATGTGCAGTCCATGTAGCACTCACCATAATATTTAGTTTTCAAAACATTTGAGTGACCAGGGAATACTGTTCCTGTGGAAGTACAGCCATCTAGTTTGAGGATAGATCACCTAATGCAATGTCCCCCTCCATAACTGGGAGGAACCAACAGTTTTCTTTTGGTTGGCCAAAGGAAAGACACTTAAGCAGGAAAAAAAAATAAATAAATCTTATTCCTGAGACATCAGGATTCATTAGGACCCTAAGATCTGCTTGAACTTCTTTGTCCTGTTGGAGGTGGGCAGGAGAGGGGGACAAAGTGTTGCCTACCTTCCTCTTGGAAATGCTAGTCATCTCTGTATTAATTACGTTCCTTTTGTACACGTATGTATATTACCTGGCTTTCACTCTCATACAGCAAAGACATGGTAAGATATAGCAGAGAATGGTGGAAATATGGAACTTCTCTCTGAGTCAGGGCTGATTACCTTTGGATTTACCAAGTTTTATAGGAAGCATGTTTGGGACCCGTGATGGGATTCCTCACAAAGAATTGTGATGTGGATTAAAGAAACTATATTCTGCTGTACAAAGTTCCCAAGATGCTAAGGTTTTCAGCCTGATTCTTTGCATAGTGAGTAACTTAGAATACATTTTCTAAAGACACTCTTAAATTCTGTTATCCTTGGGTAGCTGATTTCTGCTGATACTCTTCTCTGTGGATGACTTGCATCATTGTTTTTTTCCCCTCTTACTTTTTCCTCATCTTATTAAAAAAATATAAATTTTACTGGCCACTGAAATGAGGTGGTTAAACAACTATTAACTGTAAGGTAACATTTTAGAAGATAATTTTGTCATTTTGTCAAAAAGAACAATCACACTTATTAATACTAGGTGAAAAATAACATTAAAAATAGATACATTTTCAGTCTACTGGTAATTTTCCATTCTCAAGAAGAAAGCTCAGTTTTATCCAAAACAACTCAATCCCCACTCTTATCGCTAATGTACATAGTGTGATTGATATTACATTTCACTATGTAAACATTGCTTTAATACTTCTCATTACTTCTGCTCAAATAACCCTGAATAAATGTAGTATCTGGCACACGATGCTATTCTTATGGCATTGTTTCAAAATTAGTGGTTTTGTGTTGCACAAGATGGAGTTCTCTGTAACATGGCAAAGCCTCCACTTTTAGTCTTCATTTTAGGAAAACTGTTCAATCTAAAAATAACCTACACCCTACATGGGGTTCTGGCTAGTGATGCAAACCTAAGACCTAGGTATGCAAGGACCTTGAAATCAACAAGAATAAGCAAGTTTTGATTTAGGGCTTAAATATGTTCTTGGAAACATATTGTTGACAATTGGAGAGCACTAGGGAAATGTCTTTACTTCTGTCTGTTGCAAGACCAAAATCATTGTAAAAATACTTTATTTGTTTTGCTGGGGTGGGCAATAAGAGAAGCAGAAAAAGGGGAAGGAAATGAGTGTCTGCCTAATTACACTTCTATAAATGTCCTCAAATATTTTGCTAAGGTGGTTGGGGGAACTTTTTCAAAACCAAAATAGGCAAATGTGAAGTCCTGTTAAAGTGGGCTATTTACACTAATCAGGCTTGGGTAGAAAGCTTCAGGAAAGCTTGGCTTTAAGTGTGGAGCCACACCACATCATTTGCTATGTCACAGTGACCAAAATAAATGACAGCTAAAGCTGTCTATAACATAGCCTTGACTTTTAGGCTCTGAATCTTCAAAGAAATCCTTCATTTGACTTAATGTATCAATACTGGTGATGACATGATTTTATAATCACTTCCCACCACTGGCATTCTGGTTAAAGGCACAAATTTTCATTGTGCACTAAGTGAAAGAAAGCAAGGGAGAGAAGTAAAGTTTCGGATGCTTCATTGAAGGCACTGTTGGCTCCCTTCCAGTCTTAGGGAGGATCTCTCCAAACAACTGCTTCTGAGTCAATATGTGGCAGAGTTCTGGGGATAATTTGTTCCACAGACCACCTCCAAAGACAGTGTCATAATTTCTTTTGGTCTCTGGACATTTTTTATTTACCAGCATAGACATAGCCATCGGGTTTGTGTTGGCTTGCAGTCTTATGAAATTTTTCTAGTAACGTCTACAAAAACTTTCATGGTGATTCTGTTTCTTAGTGATGTCACCCCATCAAATGTCAGCTTTATGGCCCAGTCTATCCAAACCCAAATATAGCCTACAGTTCATTTCCTCTAGCTAGCACATCCAAAGCTCCAAATGTCTGTGATCTAACATTTTCTTCAAATTATTATTATTGTTATTTTTAGTTATCATCTAGGTATTTTCTCTCTTTCTCTTTCTCTTTCTCTTTCTCTTTCTCTTTCTCTTTCTCTTTCTCTTTCTCTTTCTCTTTCTCTTTCTCTTTCTTTCTTTCTTTCTTTCTTTCTTTCTTTCTTTCTTTCTTTCTTTCTTTCTTTCTTTCTTTCTTTCTTTCTTTCTTTCTTTCTTTCTTTTCCTTCCTTCCTTCCTTCCTTCCTTCCTTCCTTCCTTCCTTCCTTCCTTCCTTCCTTCCTTCCTTCCTTCCTTCCTTCCTTCCTTCCTTCCTTCCTTCCTTCCTTCCTTCCTTCCTTCATTTTTTCTCTTTAAATTTGACCTGAACCCCACAAAACTGACTTGAATTAAGGTCTCTCCTCTCCTCTCCTCTCCTCTCCTCTCCTCTCCTCTCCTCTCCTCTCCTCTCCTCTCCTCTCCTCTCCTCTCCTCTCCTCTCCTCTCCTCTCCTCTCCTCTCCTCTCCTCTCCTCTCCTCTCCTCTCCTCTCCTCTCCTCTCCTCTCCTCTCCTCTCCTCTCCTCTCCTCTCCTCTCCTCTCCTCTCCTCTCCTCTCCTCTCCTCTCCTCTCCTCTCCTCTCCTCTCCTCTCCTCTCCTCTCCTCTCCTCTCCTCTCCTCTCCTCTCCTCTCCTCTCCTCTCCTCTCCTCTCCTCTCCTCTCCTCTCCTCTCCTCTCCTCTCCTCTCCTCTCCTCTCCTCTCCTCTCCTCTCCTCTCCTCTCCTCTCCTCTCCTCTCCTCTCCTCTCCCCTCCCTCTCCCTCTCCCTCTCCCCTCCCTCTCCCTCTCCCTCTCCCTCTCCCTCTCCCTCTCCCTCTCCCTCTCCCTCTCCCTCTCCCTCTCCCTCTCCCTTGATGGAACTGGTACAGATATGTTTAGAAGAAAAAAATATCTATTTTATCTATCAAACCCTTACATGATAATCATTTCCATTAAAAACATAAAATTCAATAACTTAACTCTGTAACATAGAGTTAGTAATTTTGAAGTATCGCAATGTGTTTTTAATTAATTACATTTGATTTAGAGGGAGAACATATGTTATAAACACTAATATGAGGGTTTTTTATTTTGTACGAAAGTTGAAAAACGTGTGTTTCGATGCATATAAACTGTGCTTTGTGAAGGCCTGGAAGGTGGCTTAGTAAGCTCTTACAGTCAATGAAGTCAAAGTAATGAAGGCTATACATTGGGATAAATATATATATATATATATATATATATATATATATATATATTGCCATGGAGAGCATAAATATTGATGTATCAATGAGTGGAGGACAGGTATTGTATTGAATGGTTTCCATAGTTCATTAGAGAAAGGAAAAATGTTTGCAGTACCAATACATGTCCACAACAATTTCCTATTAGCATACTCACTCATTGTACTGCCACATACAGTGAAGAATGTTCACGAGTATCTCAATCCTTGTGATATTTTAGCAAAAAGTCTCTCCTTAGAATTTTACAATTTTTTGTGTTTGAAATTAGACATGTTTTCCTTTAGAAAGGAATATATGTGTATCACTGAAAGGATAAGCCTATTCAATCCATTCAGAACAAGTCTTTGAACTGCATCTGTTTGGTTTTTATGCCCTGTGCTTGTAGGACCTCAACTCTCTCTTGCAATCATGCATAGTCTAAGGCTCATTTGATGTTATGAACAGTTCTCTATTCCTTTTATTTTCTACCGAGCTTTTCAGATGTTACCTTGTATGTGTAGTTCACTTTCGTTTTTCATATATAGATTTTAACCAGAAATTAGTCTGTTACACCTCTAAAAAAATGTTTCATGCTGATACTTACCAGTATATGACAAACAGTTAATATGAAGAATGTTTTGATGCTGAAAGTGCAGGTCAGTAACAAGCATGTAAAATTAAATTCAGGCACATGGTCAACTAAAACTTCATTGAAATCAAGGTCAAATATCTTAACTTTCTGTGCAAGCAGGAGGACTGATCTTATTTGTCTTTGGGAAAAAGTTAGACTTTAGAGTCAAATTTTACTTTTGTGTGTATCAACCATTTTTTTTGTGTTGAATTTCTTAATTTCAGAAACTCCTTAAGTTATATTAACAAATATACTCTTTACATGAAAAAGGTATTACACAGCAAATCATATTCTTCAAGATTTCACACTTCAGAAATTTTATAATTTCTTTATTTTAATGAATTCATCTTTTGTGTCACACAGTAAATTAGCTAGAGAAAAATATGTGGAGGGATATTATATCCTCAAGAATATTTCTTCAAAATATTTAAGAATATCTCAAAAACATAGCAGTGGGATTAATAAATGATAGAGTAATGATTAATTAATTAAATGATAAAGTAAGATTGGCTAAGAATCAGCAAGTTGGTTATAATTTTTCTACATTGGGTGGCTCTGAGGTTTGACTGGGTACCAGCTAACAAATTAGTATATTGATATGTTACCTTTGTATAAGGATTAATTCTTGATATCTATGTGGTCTGTCCATATATGCAGGACTCATCTTAATTCCCAGCATCCTTCTATACCATTTTGAGAAAGAGTTTGCTGTCAAAACAAAACCTACTGATTCACTGTCCTCCACCAAATAAAAAAATATAAATAAATAAAGGAAAGAGAGATTGTCAGAAGTTATTTAGCAGAAAACCACCTCACATCAAAAAGAATAATAAATAAACTTCACAAGACTCTAAAACCCCTTAAGTCCATTGTGTTTCTATTAGAGAAAAATGATATATTTCCATTTTCTGAGACAACCAGGTAAAATTTTTTTTAAAGGTTAAAAAATATGTTAACCACAATATGCTACAGTTTGCATATGCTTATTTCATGAGTTTGTCTTCTCTTGAAGTTGGGAGGACTGGATGCAAAGCAGGCACAAAACGCTACTATTCAGATCATGTAGTACTTAACATGTATTTTGTGCAAGACAACTTAGCAGAAGCTCAAGCTTGTGCCTTCTTCCTTTACTTTGCAATGTTTAGCATATACCAGATTTGCCTAATGGTGTGAACTGATGGTGTTCATACTTGGCCTCCCTTCAGGATTGGCTCCTTCCTTGACTGTTGCCTCTCAAGTGTTCAACATATTTTTAGGCCAGCAACTGCCTGACTCTACCATAAATTATGCACATCTCTGGGCCTCTGTGGAGTCACCTGGTCAGGAGACAGACTGACCCCTATTCCTCCTCTCCCCACCCAGCAGACCAGCAAAAGAGATGGAGGAGAGGGAAGGGGAAATGGTGGCTGGCAGTGGTTGCTTTTGGAGGCTCAGCTGAAGGCTGGGAGTGAGGAAAGAGAGTTAAAGACTCTCTTTAGAGAAAGAGAGGAGAAGATGGAGCATTCCAACTACAGGAGAAATGGTGGTTTTAAAAGTATAATAATAATAATAATAATAATAATAATAATAAAGTAACTGATAAGAATTTATAATTTAAGGGGAAAGAGATACTAAGGCAGGGAAGTAGAATAAGGGAAGATCCTAGATCTTGTACTGTCAAAGTCCCTGTCACCCAAATTAAATATTTCAGTGCAGTAATTCTTGCTTGAATGTCGACTGTTGTTATATATCTGTTGTATATGTTATAAGAATTGAGGAATATCAAAACAGGAGAGAAGGAACCTTGCAAAAGAAACATTGAAATGTCATATATAGTATACTACATATTGACTGTACATACTGTACTTCTGTATGCCCATTATTTTTAGATTGTCTTTTCAAAGCTTTCTGTCATTTAGATATTGTCAGGTTTTGTAACATATCTTATTTCTGCATACGCTCTCATAAGAATAAATATCATATTTGTGAAGCTAAATAAAAGATGGCCAAAGAGCCGTTGTTAAAGCACTAGATCCATTGTTTCAACTCAATACGTATCTGTATGTATGCATATATGTAGGTTTAAATACATATATATATATGCATATGTATGTATATGCATATATCAGGGAATTAGGTACCACTGTGATAGGGGTATTTAGAATACTGAATGATTAATCAGGGCAGTTTTAATCCAAAGATTAAAACATAACTTTATTAGATTGAAGTTCATAAACAAGACACAGAACAAATTCCTACTCATTAATAATCATTACATATTCAAAGTAGTTAGTCCTTAAACAACATATCCTAAATTAGTTGTTGGTTGTCTGTGCTAATGCTTTGGCTCTGTCCTGGACTATGCCAATTCTCTCCAAGACATATGTACTGTAGAGGGGATGATACCCAAGCAGTGGGAGTGCAAGCCAGTCAGTGACAACTAAAGCCAGAAATCAGTCCTTGTCTCTCCTTGGTTTAACACTGTAGGCAAAGACTGCATGACCTCAGAGAAGTCATTTGGTCTGTTCTAGCTGCACTGTGTTGGATTAAGAAACTATTGTCCCTAAATGCTCATTCCTAGCTTCTCTATTGTATTTATTTGTCTAGAGAATTTGAGATTTATTGATCTACAGAAAAATAAATAAATAAATAAAATCATCATGATTTAACATCTTCACCAGAAGATGGGTGTTCTCATATCCTATCCCTCTCTAAGGGTTGTTTATATGGAGGGAAAAAAAATGTATACTCACAGCAACAGCAATTTCCACTTCTACATATTGGGACTAGATTACAGTTCCTTCTCAGAAACAGTAATGTTTTTGACATCTGGTTTAGTTTCAGTGAATCTTCCCTTCTTGGAAAATTAGGAAGAGATTTCCATCTAACTTGCTATTTTTTGTTTATTTATTCATGTTGTTTTGTTCTATAACAGCAGTCTTTAGTACAGTTGTATCTGTTATCTGAAGGGATTGCTAGCAACTTAAGTTTCATTGTCTTCTGTGTGTCTATGAAAGAGATTTTTACCTTCATTAACAAAATAACAATGCAAGCCTGTGGTATTAGTACACAAGGAACAAAAGCATTTATTCTGACAGTGTATAAATACAGTTTGGCCTAAAGGTCTGTCAGGAGTCCATGCAGAATTACATGCCTGTTGTGCAGGTTTTTTGTAAATGAATAGTGAAGGTATTTTTTGCCATGACATTTGTGCAAATAGAACTGAGCAAACCATTACAGACGCTTCATCTTCCACGTACACTACCACAGAAGGGTGTGTCACTCTTCTTCTCACTACAGCCTTGCATTGTCTCTTCCCTCCAGGGACACAGCTGATACTTATCTCTGTACCTTGCACTGCAGTCAGACAGAAGCTTTATTAATAATGACAATGGCACATCCTTTGCAGCTTCTTCCTGCAATAATTCACTTGGAGCCTTCTCAGATGTTATCTTAATTGTTTTGTAGTGGCTATAAATACAAAGATATTTACAATGAATTGTTTCCAAACAATTAGTTGCTGAACCATGTGCTGTGTGCTAAGTTTATATCATCTTTGTTACACCCAGACTCAAACCAAGGGCAGACTCAGTTAGATAAGTGTAGTTCTTCACATCTGGGGCATGAAAAAGATCTGCTCTCCTATCAGCATGGAGTCATTTGCATTTGCAAAATATGAGGCAGCATCTTGGATAAATTTGCCCCTGGATAAATATTTTTTGGGTAGGAATACAAGTACTAACAAGAAAAAATAGCAGAGTTCAATTTTCATTTGGAAATTGTATTTAAATTAGAGTAATAATATTCAACATACATACCATATCTTTTCTTGTTTGCAAGCCTCAAAGGAATTTAGAAGTGGATAACACTAAACATGTGCAAAATGGAGACACCAGAGATTAATTTACTTGTCCAAATCACATCGTTCCTCAGAAGCAGAAAGCAGAGCAGAGAGTGGAAATTCGGACCCTAGCCAGGAAAGTTCGAGTTCTTGAATGGTGTTATTTTAAATATTTTTGTCATGAAACTTAATTAAAAAAAAAAATAAAAATCATAACTGAGATAAATGAAGACAATTAGGTAAAAAGATATGCTTACCTTATAAGATTTTTCTTTAATTTTCAGACTTAAACAGAAGCAACTGTCCCTGCAAACTGTAAAGGATTAAGTTAATTGTATTAATTTTTAGAGGTATATCCCAGAGTTCATAAGTTTGGATGGAACTTACCAAACTACCAAAACTGCCAATCATGAATTCCTTTCTGTTTCTCAGACAGCTGTCATAAGTCTTGTTCTGAGAAAACTACATATGATTTTGAGCTACCCGTACTTTGGAATTGTCAATTTCTGACATGAAAAGGTGGAAAATATGATATTCTACAGAGTACTAACTGATGATCTTCAAGTGAATTCAAATAGCAAATTAATTTACTGAAGAGGATATTTATGTGTAAAATCATGTACAAAGGGTGATATTGAGATCTTGACAGACAGCTGGGTAATCACCAACAATGACATTTAAGAAGTGCCAGATTCTGCACCTGGCATGGGGCAGCCCTGGCTATATGTACAGACTGAGGGATGAGAGGCTGGAGAGAAACCCTGCAGGGAGGAAGCTGGTGGTTCTGGTTCACAGCAAATTGAATATGAGCCAGCAGTGTGTCCTGGCAGCCAGGAGGGTCAGCTGTACCCTGGGGTGCATGAAGCACAGCATTGCTAGCTGGTCAAGGGAAGTCATTGTCCTGCCCTGCTCAGTGCTGGTGTGGCCTCACCTCAAGTACTATGTGTGGTTTTGGGCACTACGATATAAAAAAGACCTAAAACTATTAGAGAGTGTCCAAAGGAGGGCTCTGAAGATGGTGAAGGGTCTAGAGGACAAGATGTATGAGGAGCAGCTGAGGTCCCTTGGTTTGCTCAGCCCAGAGCAGAGCAGGCTGAGGGGAGGCCTCATGGTGGCCTGCAGCTCCCTCACCAGTAGAGTGGAGGGGCAGGCGCTGAGCTCTGCTCTCTGGGGACACTGCCATGACCTGAGGGAATGGCATGGAGCTGGGACAGGGGAGGGTCAGACTGGGTGCTAGGGAAAGATTCTGCACTGAGACGGTGGTCGGGCAATGGAACAGGCTCCCCATGTCATGGCATCAAGCCTGCTGGAGTTCAAGAAGTATTTGGACAAAGCTGTCAGACATATGGTTTGATTTTTTTGTGTGGTCCTGTGTAGACCAAAGAGTTGGACTAGATGATCCTTGTGCAACCCTCACAACTCAGGATATTCTATTATTATGTGTTTCTATGGTTTCTAGTACTGTAGTAAAGTGACTTCTCATGTGACATCTGGCCAATGTAAAAAAAGTGTTTTTTTTTTTTTTTTTTTTTTCACTGTGTGACCTGGTAAAAGATGAAGTGCTGTTTCTTTTGCTGTCATGGCTGTGCTACTGAACTAATGTAATTACTTTGAGTAGCATTATGATCACCATTAAAATGAGACTACAGTCCTATGGAGGAAAAACTTGAAGCTGAAGACCACTGTTGAATCAGAGTGGTGAGTGGTACAGAAAATGCAGTGCTGAGACAATGATGTTTTCTGTCACAGTGTGCAGATTTAGTGGTCTCTAATCTCTAGTCTTAATGGGGCAAAAATTCATGCCAGGGATTTTTTTTTCTTTCTTTTTGTTTTCTCTTGTTTGTTTCATATAAACAAGAGGTTGAGGAGGAAGGAGGCTCAGGAGACAGACCAGTCTCAGAAAAGCTGTCAGCAGGAGAAAGGGAGGGATGGAATTCCCCACAACCCTGCCTCCTGCTCCCTCTAGAGACCCACATTTTTTATGTCTCTCTTTTCAAGAGAGACAGGAAGGTAGGCAGTGTTAAGTCAGTGGTAATTCCACTGCTGCTGTGGATGTGAAGCAGTGTGGTTTTTTGCTTTCTCCCATGGGAAAGTGAAATTAGCTTTCGGTGGAGTTCGGGGAAGAGTTGAAAACATAACTGATTTTGAGTCGGAGATGGTATACCCAAACCCATGAGAAATAGCTCATGAAGGCAGCATAAAGTTGTGCTCAGAGCCCAGCTAAATGTCACAGAAAACCCTAAAAAAATCCTTCCATTCATCCCTCAAACGTTGGGATCACGAACCCTAAAAAATCCTTCCATTCACCCCTCAAACTTTGGGATCATGAACCAAGATATCTTAAAGAAGCTACTAATCCCAAAAAAGTAAGGGATAAAGTCAGGCAACTGCAGTCATACTTTAGACACGTGAGGAAATGGTGTCCTGCAGCACAGAAGACTCTGACCCACGGAAACTTTAGGTGATTGGTGTTTTATTGGTCTTTTTTAATTGTCTAAACGTGAACTTAGTATTTAAATGTGTACACGAGTACACAGTATACTCACACAATATATTCCCTAGACATGAATGTCTTCATTAGACCCGTCTCTTGAAAATATTAGCATCAGCAGCACTGCTGTTATTTCCCTGAGAAGTATTATCGACTCCACAGCCTTGGCCACAGTTTATTTAAGACTCCTCTCCACATGAGAAACAGAAATCCAATTTCCTGTTCCAAGAATGAGGAGTAGTGGTTCAAATGCATTAAGTTCTTGCCTAGATTGTATCTTGCCAAAGAACTTCAGATTAATTATTATTTCTTCCTGGTTAAGTACAAAGTATGTGCTTGATGCTCTGTAAGGCATACGCAAAGACTATACCTACAGCCAGTTGCTTTTATTTTCAATACCTAATTCTTCACAGCCATGCTTTCATAGCAATCCCATTGAAACTTTATTTGAATTAATAAGAGTTATTTCAAAGACAAACAATTTACATAGAAAGATTCCAGCACATATAAAGATATACATCACAATAATCTCAATAGGAGAGAGAGAGAACTGACATGGAGATACCGGCAAAAGCCAGCAAGCGAGAACATAGAAAAATAAAATTCTGCAGTTTTATATTAATTGCATTAGTAGAGTCACTTCCTGGCTATAATCATTTTACTTTTATTGTTGTTTCTGGTTTGTGGGGAGAAAGAGAAATAATAACTTTTTTTTTTTTTTTTTTTAACAATAGAGTTTGGAAAGAAAATAAGACATCTGTGGTCTCACTGAGGTCTGAGTAAGGCTAGGAGTGCATTTTCAATTAACTTAAATTTAACAGCATCCTAATATAATTTAATTTGATTTAATTTGCAGTTTTCAGTAATACATTTTATAATATACATGTAGTTTAAGGAGGCTCCAAATTTGAGATGATAAAACATTTCCAAATAAGATGCAGACAATATTCAAATAATACTCATCCTCAGAGGTATATTATTGTAATTGATACAGATGTCAGAGCAACAGATTTCAAAGTTTGTTGATATTTAAAATGCCATATTGTTGCAGCCGATATGGTTATATTCATGGTTATATTCACAAAAGTCTGCTGGATCTGCAGCTAAACAGCTTATTCATTGGCAAAGCTTAAACTCATTTTCCATATAGAGGAAGTCACACTATCAAAGGACTGTCTTGGCATTATAACTCAACCATTCGGTATTTCTGTTACTAGTTTTGTGTGACAGTTAGGTCCCTGTCTCACCTCCCACACTGCAGTATTCGTGTATAGTTACATGCGTATCTCCACTCCAGCTAGGGAAGAACAGATCCTCTGATCAGCTGTGCCATGCACGGGGAACTGTGATCTGGGAGTAGAGTGTTTATGCTTTCTGGAAAGGTCAAAGACTGAGAAAAGTCCCTTTAGAGACATGTCTCTAACTTCAGTCACTTACAATGTTGCTCCTTTCATTTAATTTCTTATCATTCTATGAGGGAAAGATTGAGATGTCTTTAGTTCTGTGGGTGCAATTAGGTTTCACAGAGATTTAACTAGGGAATTAGCAGATAACAAAGGTTCACTTCAGTGAAGCAAAGAGGGCAAGAAAATCAGAAAAAAAAAAGTTTGAGAATGTGAGAGACAAGGTCCTCAATGCAAATAGTAGCATGGAGGAAGGGTCCACTGGAGATTTGCAATTGGCTGCAGGACAAGAACTGTATCTGCTAAACCACAATATTTTGTATGACAGATAAAATATTCAGAAGGCTCTACTGTATGTGTCTTGTCGCTGCTCACACTTGCTGCAGTTCTTTTTGGTTATGATGTCATACAAATAGCAGGAAAGTTAAATCCATATTAATTACATTCTACATAGTTGTACAAACATTCTGAAATTTTAGAGGGAGAAATGCAATTCCACTGGAACCTGGCACATTAGACTTATTTCATTTTTGCCATTTCTGTATAGAGGATATGAGTTTATTAAAAAAAAAAAAAAAAAAGCCTAAAAAATGTTCTTATGCTGTAATAAGGTGGTGGTGGTGAAACCACTTTGCCTGTTCCTTGTAAAAAAAATGCTTTGTTTTTTAACATCATCAACTGAGGGCATGCCTCAAAAAAACTTTTTTGATCCACTTATTTTTCAGGGGACTGCAGCATATGTTTTTCCTCTTCCACTTTTTAATATTTTGGTCTCTGGTGAATACGCATACAAAAGCTTCCTTCCTTTAGTTGGAGTCCACAAATGAAAGGCTTTTCTTTCTCTGATTGCAGATTAGCCTGCCAAGAAACAAACTCTAACTGGAGAACATCACTTTAATTTATTTATGGGATACAGATGACAAGGAAGTCTGTCCTCTTCTCAGGCTTTTTGGAAAGCTTTGGGCTGACCCAGCCCAACAGAGTTCATATAGCAAAGGCAAACTATGCCAGGAACCAAAGCCAATAGTCATTGCAAACCTCTGAACCAAAACATTCCTTTAGTGCTTGAATTTCCCTATAATTTGTGTAGATTCCCTTTTTGTCAATGAAGCTTGCAGTGGATAACTAGCTTAGTGCAATCAGACTAAACAACCGTGCTATTCATTCAGCAATTAGATGATAGCAGTAATGCATGCTTTATGGTTTCCGGTCTTCATTCTTTCCTTTCTTTTAAAGTCCTTGGAGACAAACTCTGGGATGTTTGGCAAAGAAGAGGCTCTTGCTGAAAAATATCCTGTCTTTTTTACTTTAGGGTTGCTAATAAGTTCTATTCTCAGAGGCAAAATATCAGATCCACATAGGAAGAAAAGATCAGCTAGAGAAAAAGCAATAGTGCCATCATTTATATATACATGAACATTTGCTTTGATCTATTTAATTTTTTTTTTTTTAATGCAGCAGCATATGGCTTAATTTAGAACAACAACAACAACAAAAAAAAGAATATTTTTTGACTACAAATAATTTTAGAAGAAATAGAGCAAGTTACATTTGCTCAGTAAATGGTTTTAGTGTAGGGCTAGAGGAAATAATTTTGCTGTTGTTGCAGAAGATAAATCTTTTTGGAAAGGAAGACTTCAGTTCTTCAGTGTTCAATGAGGAGTTTCAGCTTTGGCCAAAATCAGCTGTGGTTTTTAGCCTTTCTTTACCACTGTGCATAACTTCTCTGTGTACAAAAAAAAAAAAAAAAAAAAAAAAGATACATATGTTTCAATATCTCAGTCCCATTGTTAATGATTCTATCAGTTAACAGGCAAAGTTTAGCTCTTTGTGTGTGTCTATATATATACAAGATAAACTATATATATAAACTATTTTTATATATATATATATAAAAGATAAACTAAGTCAATGAAAAAAGGATACAGCTTAGCGGCTCCTCATATAGCAGGAACACGAACTGTTGATTATCTACTAACTTTACATTTTCCTATCCTGGCAATTCTTCCTTCTTCCTCCTACACCATTTTTTTCACTCAGCTACTGTGTGACCTCAAACAGATCAATTAAACTCCCTGCACTATAGTTTCTTTATTTAAGAGCTAATCCAAACCCCATTAAACTCAATATGGGCTCTAAGAGATAAGTACTGGCAGATTTAACAGTGGTAGTTTAAAGCATTACAGCACCCAGACGCCTTTCTTATCTCTTTGAAGAGCTTAATTTCCCAATAATGGGCAAGGAAGGATAGGATATGAGCCATGTGTCAGTCACTGTGGTTTGCAGTAGAGAATATTAGATTAAATTGCACTGAACGTAGGTGCTCATTAATAAATGGACTATAAAATGTGGCAGTTGAGGTACAGATACATACTTTGTTCTGTGGTTCTGTAATACTGGTGATGACCTAAGACAGATGGCCAGGCTGAGAACATGAACAGTACCTCTTCTAACTAAGAACATGAAAGACCACTTGCCAGAGCTATAAATACTTTACCTGGATAATGCAGTAGCATTAGAAGAAACTGATATCAGTAAACTGCTTGAAGATGCTTATAAAAGGCAATGAATAACAATAAAGTATCATTACTGTTTATACGTCTTCAGGAAAGAATGCTAACATTTACTTTTTAAATACTAAAAGAAAAAAAGAAAAAATATAGGAAAAAAGGAATTTTCAGCTGACTGCAAGTACATTGCATTTCTATTCAGACCACTTCATTTTGTTTCCAAATACACTGTTTTGAAACACCTTTCAGTATAAGGATTGTCATTCTTACAGACAGAGATTTGGCAATCAGACACAACAGGATAAATGTTTGTGTGGACTTGAAACAGAAAGAAAGACAGAGTTATGAGAAGCCAACAGAGCAAAGTGACATTCCAGTGTGGTTTGTACTAACCACTGAGTTGAAATACCTTCTGCATTCCGACAGTCCTCGGAAGCTAGTCTAGCATCTGTTTAATTGTCCACTTGAGTTCAGTGAGGTCTTCTTCAGGACCAAGGTCACTCCATCATTCTTAGATAATTTAGCTCATGAAGTGGTCATGATTAGAGTCTTGTTGTCCTTGTTTCTTCTCTTATCAGTGGTAAGAACAGTTCTTCAAAATTAACTGAAGATCTCTTCCCTGTGAGTGCTTGAAGGAGAAAGAATTATGGGGGCCTGGACTATGGTCTGCTGTTGCTCTACTGACATATTAAAGCTGCCTTATTATTTAGACAGAACGATCCGAAGACTGTTTTGCCAAAGCAGAAGAGGTCAGATTTTTTGTTTCCAAGTCCAAGACTAAAAATCATTATACAAATGCTCCATATTCATTTTTCTTTAATTGGACTATATTAACCAAATGTAATATGATATTGGTAAGTATAGCAGAGAGCAATATGAATAGTGGCAAATCATTATCTTTTCCACAGACTAACAGGACAAGATAAAAAGAATGCAAGCCCATTCATTTAAACCTTGCCAAAAATAAGAAGGATAATATTAACAGCAAGAATATAGATCACACAACACTAAAAATCAATAAGTACTGGTAACATCTGAATATCAACAATTAAAGTCTGCCTTGCACAAGTAAATGAAAAGTAAAAGTTTCAGGAAATTGTTACTGAATCACAGAATCACAGAATTTCTAGGTTGGAAGAGACCTCAAGATCATCGAGTCCAACCTCTGACCTAACGCTAACAGTCCCCACTAAACCATATCCCTAAGCTCTACATCTAAACGTCTTTTAAAGACTTCCAGGGATGGTGACTCCACCACTTCCCTGGGCAGCCTGTTCCAATGCCTAACGACCCTTTCAGTAAAGTTCTTCCTAACATCCAACCTAAAACTCCCCTGGCACAACTTTAGCCCATTCCCCCTCGTCCTGTCACCAGGCACGTGGGAGAATAGACCAACCCCCACCTCGCTACAGCCTCCTTTAAGGTATCTGTAAAGAGCAATAAGGTCACCCCTGAGCCTCCTCTTCTCCAGGCTGAACAAGCCCAGCTCCCTCAGCCGCTCCTCATAGGACTTGTTCTCCAGGCCCCTCACCAGCTTCGTCGCCCTTCTCTGGACCTGCTCAAGCACCTTGTTACTAGTGATTCAGTCATATACTCTACTTAACCTCAGTGAAATCAGCAGTTTCCAAACAGAAACAAGCATACAAATTCTCCTATACTTTGCCTGTGTTTACTCAGTTAGTATGGCCTTTGAAACAGAAAAATGAAACAGGAACAAAGCTTCAATGCCTTAGGGCTAAGGAAAAAAATATTGATTCAAGGATGAAAATTTACAACATCGTATTGTGGGAGAAACAAAAATTAAATATAAAATGATCTCTACAGATAAAGAACAGTGATGTGAAAAATATATTATTTATTTTACCCTAGAAACATTCTTACTGGAAAGAGTATGGCATTGGTTGAGTTCTGGCTATAGCAAAGCCTCCTTTGAAAAAAATCTATGGTTTTACAGGATATGGGCAATCGTGCTGCCTTTTAGTTTGATGGTTTTCACTTTTGGGACATGAACAGTTATCAGCAATGCATCACACGTAAATTTACTTTATTTGTACTGTTTACTATCATTTGTAGTGTGTCATTATTTGAATTTTGTTGTAAGTCTCAATTGAAACATTAAACTTTTTATGAACTGGAAATCTTGGAAATCCTTCAGAGGATGGCTTTTATTTATGATATTGTAGTCAGTGTTTCCATTATATCCCCCTGTTTTCAGGGATTTATAACTTAGTTATAAAAAAATCATGCCAGACTGAAATTTGGCATATGGGATTGAACCCAAAGAATGAAGTTTTTACCAGGTTTGAAAATAAGTCTGGTCACATGTAAACTGCAGGAAGAAGTGGATGAGGTTTAAGGTATTCTTTAGAGATTGTTCTGCTTAATTATTATGTTTCCTTGAATTATACCATTTGCTACAGGCATTTCTATATTAATAATATTGTATTTAAAATGCCTTTTTCATCCTGCACTTTTGGTTGAAGAATAGAGTGATTACCACTATGTTTACCACTATGTTTACCACTGAAATGTAACAAGGATGAGTGTTTCTGCAACCTCAGAGGAACATGATAGTTACTTCTGAGTAGCATAGCTTTCTGGTTTAGTACGTAGAAGAAACACAAGCAAACCAAATATTGCCAAAAAACAACTGGCCAACCAACCAATAAATAAATAAAAATGCATACATACACGTGTGTAGATATGCATGTATAATATATATATAAACACAATATAAACACACACACACATATACATGTATATTTATATATCCAAACATCTAAAAGAATCATACAAAAGCAAACAAATAAACAAAAACCCACAAAGCTATAGGTGACACTAGGTAGATTAGAGGCAGGAGAGTTAAGGTAGTCTAAATTCTACAGTGAATATTATGGAATAAAATGATTCTGTCGAATTTTCAGTTTTTTTTTTTTTTTTTTTTTTTTCAAGCTCTCCAGTACCATTCCCAACACAGAAAATGATATCTTTAACTGTCAGATTCCTGTTGCTCTCTCACTGGAAAATAACCACAGTAAAGAAGAAAGACTACCATTACAAATTCATTATTTTCTGGGTCATCTGTGGGAGGTTTCATACTAAAGTAATTACTAAGCTCTACTTCTTTTAGCTTGCCTGTTTAAAGGAGAGAACATTCAGGGAAAAAACAAAAACAAAAACAAAAACAAACCTTTGCAAACACTTTTGTCAACTAACATTTTTAATGAGAATTTCTTCTCAGATTTCTACTGTCTTTATTAAGATTTTAATGCAAATTATATCCTTCAAACAAATATAAGAGGATCTCTTTGAAGCTATCTGAGCATTTTTGCTGAGAGGATGAGAGGATTTACATGATACCAATAATATAGGTTTACTGACCACAAAGACAAAAAAAAAAAAAAAAAAAAAAAAAAGAACCCCCCCCCAAAACAAAACAAAACAAAACAAAACAAAACAAAAAAAAAACACAAAACAAACAAACAAAAAAACATACAGTGCCAGGAAGTTTTAGACAGATATAATGCTATTACATAGTCAGAAAGACCACCTCTGTTTATCACCTCTCTTATTTAATCTGAGAAGAAAGAAGATGTGGAGCAGAATGTACTAATGTACTAGCAGGTCTGAATCCATCAATTCATGAGAGATGTAGCTTCCTGTTTTCTTGGAGTTGCCATACACCTGACAATATAGAATGAAATGAGATCAGTATTAAAAGATTTTTAATGATGAGGTTGAATCTTATTAATTCAACAAAGCCTAATAATATGTACAAAGGAACAACAACAAAAAAATACATTTTATAGGACTGTGAATTGTCATATTGTCATGTTGTGTAATAAATACGGAAAAAATAAATAAATAATAAAAAAAAGTAAAACTGTGGTTCCCTTTTTTTTTGGAAAGAACCTGAGATGATAAAAAAAGAGGATGATTTCCCAAGTGATGTAATGACAATATATGGTGATTGTGGAGGATGTTACAGGACACCCTGCTGTGAGGGTGACTGAGCACTGGAACAGGTTGCCCATAGAGGGAATATTCTTGGGAATATTCAAAAACCAACTGAAGACAGTCCCAGGCAACTGGTTCTAGATGACCCTACTTGAGCTGGGAGTTTGGTCCAGATGAGATCCCTTCCAACCTCAACCATTTTGTGATTCTGTGTCAGACTGGTGTACTTGATTTTGTGTTATGCGATCATGACTGTGACACATATACTCATTACACATTATTTTGTTGCATATGTTGTTACAGTCAGAACAAATACAAGGCACATCTCTACCCCAAACAAATGGTAGAGGGTCATATGTTATTCCGTGGTTTCGTTGAGACATTGAAAACTAGCATGTACCATTTTTTGAAACAGTTCGCTTTTAGCTGGTGTAGCTGATCCAAATGACCATTGAAGTCAGCATGGAATGTTTCCATTAACATCAGCAAGCTATGGACAAGTTCCTCAAAATCTTACTCTACTTGGTAAAGACCATACCACATATATGATTTGACAACATTAAGTTTAGTATTCATAGGTTGGAGTGAAATGGCTGAATACATAACTATAAATTGAGAAATTATGAGAAAAGACTGAGATAAAATGGTAGAAAATCAACAGCTGATTTCAGTACATCTAATGGGACAGAAATGTGCACAGCAAGAAACATAAAAGCACAAACAATGAGAACAACAGTCAAGTAGGTGGACAGAGTTAGTGGTTAAACTGAGTTAGATGGTTAAACTAGCTAGCAAATAAGATTATGAATTTGGGAAGAGACTACCGGTTAAGAAGTAAATTAATATGTAGGGCCGAAAAGGGTTAAAATGTATTTTGGAAAGACTCTTCAAAAAGAATAACAAAGATCACACTTGAGGCAAGTCTTCCATAACATTTTAATGGGTGCTCTGTGCATCTGCAATGATAAAATATGTGTGATAAAAAAATGGTGAGTCGTTGGCAATACAATTAAATTATATGGGCAGAGCTGGCAGACCTACAAACCTGGAAAAAAATGATTCTAAGAATCCCCATCATCTTTTTCAAGGAAGTGAATAAAAATGCCAAAGAGGGAAGAAGAGGATGTGTTAATTAATCACAGCAATATGATCTGGTATTGAAAAAGGTAGATGACACATAGAATACATGTATATCAAAGGTACAGAGAGTTTCAAGAGACATTAGTGAAGTTTCCTTTACATTACTTACAATTTTGTCAATCTGTATATTATACAAAAATATATTAAATTGAAACTAGAATGAAACAGAAAAGAAGGGATAGCAAGGGAAATGGAGAATACCTTCTGAGAAGAGCATGATATTTAACTTTGCAATGAAGACTGAGATGAGGATATGGTTGCTGCCCCTAAATATGTTAAGGATGTAATATCAGAAAAGGAAATAGCTGCGTTCAGAAACAATGTTGGCATAAAAACAAAGTAGATGTAAAATAGCCAGAAATACATGCAAAGGGAAAATATATAAGAAGAAAGTTTTTAAATGCTTGAATAATGAGGTTCCAATATACATTATGGTGGTTAAAACAAGCAAAGCCTTCTTTAAATGCAGCATCGTAAGTTCCTTAGGAAGATTCCGTGCTGCCTTCAACAGTAAGAAAACGAACATGAAGGACCATGAGGCCCTCTTTGTGTTCAGTAAATGGCCTGATTTTCAAAACTTCTGAATTCTTGTAGCTCCCATTGTTTTGCCATTTTTGATATCCATCATTTCCTGTGATGCTCTCAGAAACTAAAACCTGATGGCTGGAAGTATTTAGTTTCTAAGTTATAGATTTGCTTTATGACTGTTATGAAAAGTTTGTTTTAGATCTATGGCAAAATGAACTTGCAAACAGTTATATTGTTGTGAGGTACCTAGTTAGTTTAGTGTTATGGTTGCTAGCCTGCTTATTTCACCAATGCAAGCCATGGAATGCATGAAAGCAACCCACTGACTGGCCATCATGACTTTGCTTTCACACTCCCACAGAATAAGTCTCTATCCTCCTTGAAGTGCCCAGTGGGCAGTCTTAATTCCTACAGTGTTTCAAATATATGCACTTTATTTTAAAGATTATTCTAGATTTCCTTTAGCTTTCATGAATTACATTGTATATAGCTTTTATTTACATGTATGAATGAATTCTAGAGTCAGTTTGTGAGCAGAAACTGAAAAATATTTCTTCTGTAGGGTTTGATTGAGATTGAATGATTTTTTGGTAGTGGTCAATTAAATTTCAGCATTAGTTTTTGTGGAAAATTGCTGAAATCTGCAAATGAAAAAGCATTTCCTCTGTTATCCTTATGGTATAAGCAAAGACCTCATAATAATTTCTTAGGATGAGGCTGAAGATATATACTTTACTTGTGGTTTAAACAAATAATGGAAATTGAGCAGAGGAAGAACTCAGTGGAGGGTGACTGAACCCTCTCTTTTATTTGTTTTTACATTTTCTGTTGGGATTTGCAATCTGGCAAGCTACCACTAAATTAATGAATTTCATGGGCTGGAATTTCACCTAGAGTGATAGTTATTTGTATTGACATGTATCATTTCCTCTATGCCCCCTGGCATTTTTTTTTTCTGTACCTGTGCTTTCAGGAACACTCTGTATATTCTTTTTTAGCCAGGTCTATGTGATCCAATCTACCCAAAACCATCAGTATTCATCCTCTAATATTACCTTTGATCTGCCAAACATATTTCATATCAGTGGGCAAAAAGAGCAGTGTGGTCTGAAAGTTTTCTGCACTGATTTCGTATGCCATAAAAGCTTGCACAGGCCACTCCTCAGGTCCTGCATAGGCCTGCCTACACTGAAATTAAGTTCTGACAGCTTCAACCTGGATTTAATACAAGATCAGCTAAACAGGTGTTGATGTCCTTAGCTATATCTTAAGGTTGCAATTTGTAAAACTGGAGGTTGCAATATGTTATTAAGGGTTTGGTGTCAAGGAAAGCAGAAGGGATACTTTGTCACTGCACAATATCTGCTCATGTGCGCATTGATTCCATCTATTTTTTTTTTTTTTTTCAGTTAAAATGTGCCTTTATTTTTATCTGTTCCTTTCATAAGCCTGCTCCTCATTATTACAACTTGCTAGCCAAAACAGATGCATGACGTTAACTCTGTAAACCTATCACTTCCTTTTTTGTTTTAGTACATTTTGGCAATTTTGCTAGCTTCATTTTTACCCATCTTTCTTTTTTCTTCAGTGGATTCTTTTCCAGGAGCATTTGATTTCCATCTGTCTGTCAAGCTACATCTACACCACTAAGTAAAAGAGCCTGCTGACTTGTCCCCTAGGCAAAGTGACACCAAGCAACTCACATTTGCAATACCAAAAATCCCTTCTAAAGTAGATTTCTCACAGGTTTAGTGGTCCAAAATTGAGACTGTGAGTGAGCTAACTCTTAATCAGTATGAACAATCAGCAGTTCAGTACTTGAGTCACTCCCATGCCCATTTTTGTTTAACAGTACAGTTATACCTTTAGGCAATGTCTATACTAGTAAATAATGTGAACCAAGGCCCATTCTCTGGACCTGGGTGTGTGGTATGGCAGAATTTGCACCCGTGTAGCTAGTCTTTTACCTCCGTGAAGGTTGGCTTCATCTTTAGCAACAACTGTGAAAAATCTGTGGCTTGTGCTATCTCCAAACTATGCCTGGGAATGGTCTGAGAGGCAGGTATTTATCACAGACAAAAGCCATGCCAGGGAATGTAATTAATAAAGATTAAGTAGCTTATATGTCAGATGGAACTTGAAACCATTTCCTGTTCCTTTTAATTTTACTGTCACATGCAGCCTTAGGTCTGACTGCAGGTTCTGGAGAAAGCACTGCTGAGCATGTGCATCCCTTTCTATCCAGTCCTCCTGAGTCTGGTCCCTTTTGCCATGTCTCTGCACCACTCTCTTTGCCACTTTTGGCACCTAGTCCACGTTTGCTCAGGCCTATGTTTAAACTTCATTAGAGAGATGGTTTAGTGGGTGATATTGGTAGTAGGGGGACAGCTGGACCAGATGATCTTGGAGGTCTTTTCCAACTTTAATGATTCTATGATTCTGTGATCTCTATTACCCCTTTACTCCTCTAATGCTATTTCTCTCTTACTGTTCTCCATATCCAGGATGAGTTTCACAGCTCTTCTCCTAACTCCATCGCTGCTGTGAGCTTTTATTCTCTCATCCCACTCTACTTCCTTTTCTTAGTGGTTTGTTTGTTTGTTTGTTTATTTATTTATTTTATTCCCTCTTCCTTTTTCCCCATTTTTTTTTCAGCATTTGGTTCTGTTACCCTTAGCTCTGCTTGCCTTGCTCATTTCTTTTGCCCTGCTTCCAGACCCACGTGAAATCCTCTTCATTGTGGTTTCCACAGCACCCCCTCCTAGGCTTCTTGATGGGTCTATTCTCCCCACATAGCCTGGCCAGCATGCAGCCGAGTGTCCATGAAGAGCCCATTCTGCTCCCCATGTCCAAGTAACCAGTGGCTAGGTTTGCCAGTGTCACCTCCTTTGTCCACATCTAAGACAGATAGGAGAACCAGTCACCATGAAAGCTTGGCTCTTCTACTGTAGTTCCAGTTTGCTTCATTGCTTCCTGGTGAAAGCAAATGCATAGCTGGGTGATAAAATATGTAATGAAGAACTAGTTCATACCCAGCAAGGACTGCACTTTCACAGAACTGTAATGTCTGGCTCTGCAGGAGGATCTGGATTGGCTGCACCAATGGGCTGAGATCAACTGTATGAAGTTCAACAAGGTCAAGTGCTGGGTCCTGCACTTGCACAACAACCCCAAACAGAGCTACAGACTGGGAAATGAGTGGTTGGAAAGCTGCCAGGCAGAGAAGGACCTGGGAGTATTGGTTGACAGTCGGCTGAATATGAGCCAGCAGTGTGCTCAGGTGGCCAAGAAGGCCAACAGCATCCTGGCTTGTATAAGAAACAGTGTGAGTAGCAGGTCTAGGGAAGTGATTGTCCCCCTGTACTCAGCTCTGGTGAGGCTGCACCTCAAGTACTGTGTTCAGTTTTGGGCCCCTCACTACAAGAAGGACATCGAGGTGCTTGAGAGAGCCCAGAGAAGGGTAACGAAGCTGGTGAGGGGTCTGGAGAACAAGTCTTATGAGGAGTGTCTGAGGGAGCTGGGCTTGTTCAGCCTGGAGAAGAGGAGGCTCAGGGATGACCTTATCACTCTTTATAAGTACCTTAAAGGAGGCTGTAGTGAGGTGGAGGTTGGTCTATTCTTCCATGTGCCTGGTGACAGGATGAGGGGGAATGGGCTAAAGTTGCACCAGGGGTGTTTTAGGTTGGATATTAGGAAGAACTTCTTTACCGAAAGGGTTGTTAGGCATTGGAATGGGCTGCCCAGGTAAGTTACCCTCCCTGGAGGTCTTTAAAAGACGTTTAGATGTTGAACTTAGCGATATGGTTTAGTGGAGGACTTGTTAGTGTTAGGTTAGAGGTTGGACTCGATGATCTTGAGGTCTCTTCCAATCTAGACAATTTTGTAATTCTGTGATTCTGTGGATTTGGGCTCTGCTTGATGCAGTCTAAGTGACACATAGGTCTCCTTTCCTAAAGTTTCCTGATGTCTGATTTTAGCCCTACAGAGTTATTTGAAGGGTAAATAACAGTAAGCAAAGGAATATCAGCATAGCTTAGAAACAAAGACCTGAGCCTGAGTTCCCACTGAATATGTTAAAAAGGAAGATTTCTAAAAAGCTTAAACTTCAAACACTTTTACCCAGGCAAAAAGCGCTGACAGGAAATTAGTTTCCCCCTTCTCGTTTCCATCACCCCAAACTTCAAACCTCTGCATTATGCTTAAGAACACTTGAACTTCTTCAGGAAAAGGTCATCATTATTTTTTCAACCTTGCTAAACAACAGATTTTCCTTAACCTCATTCTCAGAAACAGCTGTAACATTTTGGATGAAACTTCCTGAAATATTTCTGCCTGAGGCAGACACCTGGCATGGAAAATTTCAGCCCAAACATTTAAGGTTTGGCAAAGCGATATGCAGCTGAAAACAGGCTGTATAATGGGAAGTGTTAGGCAACTTTAATAACAAAATTACCAGCCTTACCCCAACACCAATCCTAACTGATGTGCCAAGCTCTACGATAAAATACTTAGTTTGAATGAATGATGTCCTTATGTATCAAAAACAAAACAAACAAAACAAACAAACAAACAAACAAAAAATAAGTTGGAACATAGCCTTCTTCCAGATATAACAAGCATTTCCGACTTATGGCTCAGTGATGTAAAGAGGACAAAGTAGATTAATAACAAAACATAAGATGTAATCTTCAGTTTGTGTCTGTTAAAGAGTGAGGTGTATAAGCAAAGTATATAATATTTTGTTGGTTAGATCTTATGTGTTTGAGTCATCCAAAAGTCAGATGGTTTATTTTCTTCAAACATACCCCAAACTGTTAGCCGGAAAACCACTTAGACATTTAGATGGCAAATGTAAGTTCTGAAAACAATAACAGAATTTATTGATCTTTCAACACATTACCCAAAATGTTTAACAACTGCTTTTTCATTCAGTTTCTCCTTCCAGTACAAGAAGAACTTTATTTCCTCTTCCATGTGTTCTCCTTTCTCTAAAATATAGTCCTGTCATGTTCTTTAACCAAAATAAATTGGTAAAATCGGTAAATATGGACACATAATAAAACTTTTTCTCTTTCTTCTATACACAAATATAGTGGAATGGGTTTGTAGTTTTATCTTTATATCTTAAAAAAAAAAAAAAAGTATTTTTTCATACAGATTGATTTAAATAATACATATTTATCTGGAGAAAGAGGCAAAGAAATAAATACAAAAAAGAGACAGGGAAGAGAAGGCAACATTAACGGTGATGTTCATAGCCAGTTTGTATTTTGCAGCCTTTCACTACTTAAAGGGGGCTTATGAGAAAGACGGAGAGCAACTTTTTACATACACAGATAGTGATAGGACAAGGGGGAACAGTTTTAAACTAAAATAGGGGAGATTTAGATTAAAGGTTAGGAGGAAATTCTTCACTCAGAGGGTGGTGAGGCACTGGCACAGAATGACCAGAGAAGCTGCGGTTGATCCCTGGAGTCGTTCAAGGCCAGGTTGGATGGAGCCCTCAGCAACCTGATCCAGTGGGAGGTGTCCTTGTCCATGGCAAGGGTTTTAGAAATAGATTATCTTTAAGGTCACTTCCAACTCAAGATGTTCTATGAATCTATGATTTTTTTTTTTTTTTTTTTGACACATTCATGTCTAAATTCTGTCTAACATACATCTTTGTTGGATTTCATAGAAATATCATAGAATATTTCCTATTGCTTTCTTACTAGCAGTATGTAATCTTTAGAGATGCTTCAAAACACTGATCGCACCTCTATTCCAGAGTAAGAACTATAGCTCCTGAGTCTAGACTTCATCTAGGAGAGAGAACTGAGTGTCCAAGTGCATCATAGATGTGTGATGAAACATTTATGTTTCTCCTAAGTCACTGAAGAAGCTTTATCTGTTAGCTACACTTATTCTTACCTCATTCAGAAAGCCCCAAGTTCAGTTCTGCTAACAAGTGATGAAGTTGTGAGAGACAAGCACTGAAGAAGGGAGAATTGGATCATTGCATTGGGTTCTGGCTTAAACATTTCCAACTGGATAAAATGCAAAAACTGCATGGAAAAATGGGGTCCTGCTCTCCCTCTTTCTCTCAGAATACTCTTGCTATTAGCCTCCAGGACAAAAGGGGAAAATGAACATCTGTGTTTCATGGAATTTGTGTGTTGTAGTAACATAACTTGGTACTGGAGGGGAAGTGGTGATGCAAGTTATCTTGAGGCCAAAGATCAGTTTCTAAAATAAGGTTCCCAAATGTTCAATGCCCACTTAGTATCATAAAAAGCTTAGAAAGCTGCAGCAGAAAATATGCCTCCAGAGCTGCCTCTGGGATGTAATGACTCTGAATCTGTCTTCATCTGTTTCTGTCATTAGAAAAATCATTATCTAGATCTTGCCACACTAGCAACCCCTTAAAGTAAAGTATATGGACACTGCTTGTATCATCTAGATCTAGTTAATATTGACAATGTTTATTTTTATTTATGCTAAAGGCTTAGTAGATTTATACCATGAAGCTATAATTAGTAGTAAGAGATGTTGAATCAGGGAGCTAACATTTGCAAATTGTGGGATTTTCTTCTGTATATGACTTTAGTGCTTGGTACATAGTACATGTACAGTACTATTCTAAAGTGCACTTACCCTTTAAACAAGTCACATGTAGGGGAAAAAAGCAATTACATTAGCTGTTTTTCTCCCTATCAGCATAAAGAAATAATAATAATGAAAAGAATTATAATTAGAATAATTCAGTTAGAAGGGACCTAAAAAGATCATCAGGTCTCACTGCCTGACCAGTTCAGAGCTAACCAAAAGTTAAAGCATATTATTGAGGTCATTATCCAAATGCCTCTTGAGCACTGACAGGGATGGGGCATCAACTACCTGTCTAGGAGGTTCCAGTGTTTGATCGCCTTCACAGTGAAGAAATTATGCAGCCATACAGCAGCAATATTAAGATACTACATGAAGAAAAAAAAAAAAAAACACAAATAAACAAAAAATAAAACAAAACAACAAAAACAAACAAACAAACAAAAACAAAACAAAACAAAAAAAAAAACACTACCAACATACAGGAATGACAATAACATAGAAATGGTGTCTGTGTCAGAACAAGGAACTCATTAATGAAAGGTATGTTTAATTAAAAGCATTCCTGTGCTTCTGATCTTTTGATACACCATCACTGGCAAACAGCTTTTAAAAAATACTGTAAGCATTACACAATTATCAAGATTGAATCAGAGAAGCGTGGTGAGTGGACAAAATCCAGTTTCTCAGAGCATTATCCCTCAGGAAGCAGGACCTATCTGAGATCCATGTGACTACAGGATGGAGAAGTCCTTGGAATTAGCAAAAACATTTGTCCTGAGACTGTACAGTGAGGGTAGAGAAGAGGAACCTTCTCTTGTTCTGAATGTCTTTAAAACACAAACTGTGGATCATACACAACTATTTATAGTATCATATAACTCACAGGAAGTTCTTTTAGGAATAGTTGTTGGAATATTTGTTCCAAATATTGACAGCAGGACAAGCATCTTCCCCTTTGCCAGGATGCATAGGCAACATCCCTGACAATGCAACCTAGTGACTAACTAGGATGCTTTTGTAGACCTTTTACTATTCTCATGTTAGATGTGAAATTCAGACAGCATATAGTGACTGCCCTGCAATCCAATAGACTTGGTAAAAGTGTAAAACAGCTGTCTCTAATAGCACAACTACAACATACAGCTTAGCAAATGTGACTTGGAGCCTCATTTCTGTGTCTCCACTTCTGACATTTATAGTTAAATTATGTTGATTTCTGCAAGAGACACTACAATTTCTCTAATTAAAGGAGGGAGAAAGAAAAAAAAAAAAAAAAGACAACAAAAACCAATCTTCTTTTTCCTTCCCAGATTGTTCCCATTTGTTGCAAATAAGCATGAGTTCCTGCCTGGAAGCACTATCTGCAAACTGCAGTCAGATGTAAAAGAAGACTAATCAAGCTTGGGAACCAGGCCTTAATTAGACTACTTGGAAAACAGAGCAGAAGAGCAAATGAAAATTATTAACCGTCACTCATGATTCCTGTTTCTAATTTGAAAGAGGAAATCATGCATTAATCAAGCACTAGCCCTAAGCTCAGAGACACGTTTTAGAAGTATCCTGAAACAACAAGCTTTTCAGTGTTTAGAGAAAACAACCCCTGATCAGCTAGTATGTGTAGCACAATATATTTTGACATGAAATAAGCTTTCGGTATGCTTAGCTTTTGCTGGTCCCAAGGAAAACAAAACCAATACCAACTGAAATGAAGGCACATTACAGCAATTGGAGTTAAGCCTGGGTTTTGTTAAAGGAAAACAAATGTAGATTATGTTGTTTTCAGAGGATATCAGAAAGACATAGAAAGGCAAGAGCAAGAGGAATGATGCAATAATGCAACTTTGTAGTAGTGATTTTTGGTCATACCAAAGAAATTCTTTAGTGCACAGAAAAAATATTTAATATGAATTATTTCTGATAATAATAACAGGAAGACAACATCTAAATATTACCCAGAGATCACTTGAGATAATATAATAGGATTTCTCAGAACTTCATTGTTTCTGCTACATGTGTATTTCAAAGATAATTTTCTACTTTTTTTTTGGGCAAACTAATGTGAACTTTCTGTCTGTAATTCAGAAATTAATGTTTTCTGGTGAAGCCAAATTGAAATCTTTAATTTTCTTGGAACTTTCCAGGAAAAGGAGAGAAAATAGGATGTTAAACATTGCAACCATTCTTGTGAAAGCATCATTTTACAAAAAATGCCCATCTTTTCAAACATAAATATCCAGACTTCTACCTTTGAATTACAAGCAACACCTTCAAGAACTTCAAAAGCTGATGATTTCATATTTTGCAGTTACATATCTAGAAATTTTGAAATGTTATATACAATAGGGTTGTTATAGGGAATCGCAAACTGCTTTTATTGTTCTGTGAAAAAAAAAAAAAAGAAAAATACAAAAGCTTTTTTTTTTTTCCCATCATGCTATATATGTCATATTTTAATAGAACTAAGTTCAGCAATGAAGTTCAGCAATCAAAGTTGGTAATTTGACAGAGCATCATGGTCTGGAGGAATGGGTATAGACAAAGGTTAGTAAGTACTGAATTTTAATAATGGTTCTGGCAGGAGTTCATCTGAAGTTTTCACTAGTAACCTCAGCCTCACTGTTCAACCCTATGGAGAACAGACTGAAGAAAATTAAGGTTTTGTACTTCAGCTTGGTGGCATCTCCCTGTATGGCATAATACAGAATGTAGCCTTTTGTTTTTAACTAATTTTGCTTCATTACTTTGGCTGAAGATTCCATTGTTTTTTTCTGACTCTTCATTTAAAGACCATTTGGGTGATGCCCTCACTGCTACAATTTGGTTGCAATGCTTCTACTAAATTAAATATGATGGAATTTCAACTCTTGATTTCAGTGAATGAGAAGGACAAGATAGAGCATGTCTAGTCTAAAAACTGGTGCAGTTGCCTTTGAGGTGAAAGATTTAGGATTAAATCCTTTTAGGCTGAACAAGGAACTGAACTCCCATCTGTGGTATGAGGGCTGTAAACACCATGCTGTTGTGCAGGATTTAATGTTTTGTATAATTCTAGACGATAGCATTATAATGTTTTGTAAGAAAGTGGCTGAGACTCTTTTCTTTCATGCTAAACTCTAACTAGCTTGCATGTGTGTTACTGTAGCACTTTAAGTAGGCCATGTCTTGGTTTAGGTTATGTTCAGCATCAGAGCTCAGGTGGTAGGAAGGAGCCTCATGACAGACCAACACTCTTCATACAACATTAGCCTTCTAGAGAATTTTCAATGCACATTTTTGTGCCTATGCAGCTCTAATCATTTTATGGATGCTGGAGAAAGCAGTTTAACACAATCATTAGTATTATGTTAACCTTTTAATACCCATATCTCTTACCTATGCAAGATAAAGTGACCTGTGTCAGTATACACTGTTCTGCTTACTGAAGGATTCAGTAAATGAATATCTGATTTTGCTTTGGTTACCTGACTTTTAATATTTTTTCATATGTTTTCACTGACAATCAGCTTTGTGATTCAGGATTTGGATTTTATAATTTCAGTGTAGCCTCTGTATCAAAGCAATGATGGCACTACAACAGCAGAACCTGTTGATATCTGCTTTGTTTTCATAGTTTTGTGCGTATGCCCTTACAATTTTACTTTTAGGGTTAATTTACTATTCTGGGGACTACCACATGATGATTATTATTATTTTTGTAATCTCCCCCTTCTGCTTTGTTAACCTATACCTGCAGTTATCCATCAGAGCTACAGGGTTATCAACACTTACAAGTGGAAATGAACCTGCCAATGTTTGTTCCATATTTAAGTACTAGTGTTAATAACCTGGTAGAAATCCAAATTTAATTTAGTATGGAGTCAGTTCCAGCACTATTTGACTGTTTATTGAGTAATTTTAGTTTCTTTATCCTACCTCAATTAAATTATATTCTTACATGCAATAACAATATTTCAAATCTTCTTCTCCCTTCCCCACCCCCCTTTTTTTTTTTTTTTTTTGGTCTTGGCCATCCTTTTTTGTTTTCATGCATTTGTTGTTCTTATTGTAACTAAGTGCTTTTGGGTAGCAATCACAAAGTTCTAGGTGCTTTACAAACATTAAAAAGAATAAAAAAGCCCAGTTTCTTGGCTATTGATATCATGTCCATACAGGCCTATCTCAGCTCGCTCTCTGTGTGAAATCTGCCCATAAGCACATGGCTTCGTGTGTTTTTACAAGTGACTTGACTGTTGAAGAACTTCAGTGACTGTTCTGTTTGCATATTTTAGCCAAGGTTGGCTTTAGCATTCGTGACTCTGCTCTCTGGAATGACTTATTCATAGGATTTGATTTTGCTTTACATCTATCTGCAATTTTAGTTTCTTTTATTTTATTTATATATATATATATATATTTGTTCATTTCATTTGGTAATTTTGATCACTGTGCCTGTTCTGTTGTTTTCCTCCATTTAGTAGCATTTCCCTTGTAGATTTTCATTTACTGAATATCAGTGTCACTTCAAAACAAAGCAGAAAGATATATGTATGCTTCATGTATTCTTCTGGATTTTTGTTACTGTTCTCATTTGATATGATTGCTGTGCTATGATCGAGGCTTGACAGCAATTATAACCACTAAAACAATTACTATTATTATTAATTCTGCAGTGATAGCTTGACCATAGCTTGAAGAGAGAGGTAACAAGTATATTCTACATTTCTAGGAAGATCTTAATCTGGAGCTCTCAGGTTCACAAACTCCCTGTGAAAAAGGTATAAGTGTGTGCTTCAGAAATAAGACAGTTTCTCACACACAGGAGGAATTTATCACTTTTTATGGTTACTTTACTAGATCTCTCTTGCTTTGTGTCCATCACAGTATTTTGAACTCTTCAAGGCTGCATTCACACATCTTTTCAGTTGAGTGCTCTGGTGCAAACTGGTCTTTATCTACCAAACATCCACTTCACTTTTCAGTTAGAATTTGCTCTTGTTCCTACTTAGCTTTGAGCACAACTGTCCTTCACAAGAGTATTGGGTTGCAAAGGTTTTCCTAGTCTGGAGTCTTGCTGCAGTGTTTTCTGATTTGGGGATTGGAAAATTCATCTTAGTAGTCATGATACAGACAGCTTTGGAAGGTGACTGTTATTTTTTTTTTTGTTTGTTTGTTTGTTTTTTTTTCCTTTGAAGGAGAAATAATAAAACATATTTTAGAGCAAAGAAATATATAAATACTCCCCATGAGGTGAGAACTATTCGAGGAGTCTGTACCAGCACTGTAGTTGTAGTAGCATATATTGTACTCAAGCATTTGTCATGTTCAGGGATCTTCAGGAAGGGAGGAAAGAATACCAATATTTTTGTTCTTATAATCTTACTAAGTGGAGCATGTTCTCTAAAGTGCTTTCTTGACATTTAAGGTAAAGCTGATTACCAGACTGTAATTGGCCACTGGGGATGTGACTAAATGTGAAGTCAGAGGGATGGAATTTAATCCCTAGGTGGTGTGGATAGCTCAGGACTAGTTCTCTCTCAAAATATGTTTTGTAGGGAACTGCTTTGAATGGTCCAAAACAGATTTAGAAGCAAAGAAATAATTAAGCAATGCAGACAACCGCAGGTCCAGTGTTAGAGGTTGTTCTCTGACCTGTCTTTATTTAGCAATGTAGACATAGCATTAGAAATCTGTCTGTGTGCACCATGTAGTCCTGCTCTACAGAAAATGAGTTCCAGACAGCTGATCTGTGTAGAGTGCATAGGAGGTAGAGAGGTCAGTGACTTTCACAAATTCATTAGCAAAGCTTCAGGAGCTGATAGAGCACTAACCAGTGATGTGTCAAGGTTAGCTTTGTTTCACTGCTCTGTTGCAGACCAGGTCAGAACTTCCATGAAAAGGTTTTCCCCTGTTGACTATTGCAGTATTCCTATATCAGATGGTGGTATCAGCTGTTGTCATGCTTTGTGAATAGGGACCCTATAAATTCCTTAGGTAGATTGACATACTAATGTTGGAGGCTCCTGCAGCAGAGAGATTTCCAGAGCTGATGCAGAGCATCTCTGCAGTGTAGAGGGCAGTACTAATTCAGAGCTCAGATTCAAACTGGTTCTTAGAAGCAGGATATAGGTGATAAGGAGATGGCCTCACTGAAAGAAATAAAAGAGGTACTTTCACATACAGACTTTCTTTCTTTCTGTTACAGAATGAAGGAAACTTTTGTGATGTTCAAATACAATCCTTTTTCTACCTACCTGTCAGGGATATAATACCATCCTATTTTGTTTTTAACTTGATTTATAAACGATTGTAAAACAAGACAAAGTCAGCAGATAGCACAAAATGTGATAAAGTAATTCAAATCTTCATTATAAAATGAATGGAAGAATTCATGAGAGAGAATGCTGGAAAATCCACTTCAGCATTTACACATGGGGGAACAAATGATCTTTTTTTTAAAAAATTTTTTTCCTCTATTCTTCCTATTCATTATGCTTTTTCCTATGTCTCTAAGCTGTTCATGACATTGATGAAACTTCAGTTTAATATTTTTGCAAACAAAGAAGAGTGCTTACAGCATTGTCTTGCATATGACAACCTGCATTCCTGGTGTTTACTATTCTGCTGCATGGGCTGCTTCTTGTGTCTCAGTGATAATACTGACAGACCAGTTAGACAGTCTGCTTTGATCTAGCTTTTATGATCCTTTACCGTAATAGAAGTTGACTTTATTGGACCAGTTAAAATTGCAGTCTTCCTCTGTTAACTCCTCTAGGGTAGAACAGAGATGCAGCTAACTTAAATCAGACATTTTTACTGACATAGTGTTCATGAATTCTTGTTTTATATTGCAAACCTGAATTTATAAAGTGCAATTTACTGTTGACCTTGCCTGCTATTTGTGCAATAAATGTTTTAAGACTAAGGATTAAAAGAGTATTAGTCAGAGGTATGTCATATTACTTAAAGTTCTGTTTGCAACACTAATTACAAATGTATTTTTAATTGGTCAAATTTCAGTAAAACTGTATTTCTTTTTTTTTTTTTTTTAGTTCATGATATTTTGGTGAAATGGGGTTTTGCTTTCTCTAGTTTAGATAGAAAGAACTACTTTTACAAATATGACATTAAAAGAAAATTTAAGTGAAGATAAGCTTAAAGACATTAATGAAATCATCTTTAAGGAATAGAAGGGACGATGCTGACATCCTTCATATGACACAATTACTTCATTCCTCAGTGTGTAATCAACTGCATCAGATTAATTATTTACTGGTTAAAATTAATTTTTATAATAACATTACTTTTACCTAGTCAGCTCATGCTGCTGTTGTTATTCCACTGAGCAGAGGCTATTGCTGGTGCAAGAGAAGTGCCTGAATTTGTTCCCACTTCTGTGGGCAGCATAATATCAGATGGGCCTAAGCTGCTCATGCAACAGCACATCTGAAGATTTGTTCTTGAGTATGAGTCTTGATGATTTGATGAGTCTCACTGACACTGGAGAAAACAGTCCCGTTTTATGATTACAGACTTAAAGTGTGAACGTAATCATTTCTCTTAGTTTACTGATGACATGTAAAAATTAGTGTATCCTTTTTTGTTGCTCACATATTAAACTTCATCTGCAGAGATCCAGTCAAGGACATTTAACACAAAACATCTCTGTTCATTAAATGTGGTGTCATAACTGCCTTGAGACATTTTATACCTTTTGTGGCTTCACAGGAAACTTTATTTCTTAATGTGAACGATCCTCATCAAACTATATGTGCATAAGCCTAAGAACTATTGCCTCTCTTTTGCTTGCCTCTAAGTATTTCTCAAGGAATCATCATGTTACAATTCTACTAGTAAATTAAGTGGTAATAGGGAATTTTCCTATGTACTGCAATTCAACCATCAGTTGTTTTATGTTATTATGCTGTTCTCTGTTAGTTTTGGCCAGGGCAACTCTTACTCTGTCAGTCATTGACCAGGCTCAGGGCTTGGTATTGGCACAGGTTAGGGATCATTCCCAATTGGCAGCCTGATAATGGGATTAGCAAACTCACTAGAGGAGGGATTTTATTGTAAGACATTGATGAAACTTTACTTGTATCTGAAAAGATGGCTTTATATTATGGGAGGTCTCAAAAAGCTGGATGAATTAGTTCTGGAGGACTTTATGTTGCATTGTTCTGAAATGCTTTAAAAAAAAAAAACAAACACAGATTCAAAGAGGTAAGATATTCTTTGTCTTCAGTAAGTCTGTTCATGAAAACAATGACCATCTTTTTAGGTTTTGGTTCTTCTGTAAGAATTCTAAAAGAACTACTCAGCAGATTTGTGATACATTTGCAGCACAATAAAAATAATAAATTGTCTGTCTTTTTTGCAATGACAGAAACATTGACTGTAGGCCAAATTTTAAGTTTAGAGAGGACCATCATTCTTATTTCTAGATTTATTTTTTCACACAGTTCTGTATAATCACAGCTCTATCACCTTTTCAGTTAGCTTATTTGCTGATCATTGAAAGTGACTATGGCCCTTATGGAACATATACTATGCTCCCTTGTTTGTAGTAAAAGGGTGGGTTTGTTTCTGCTAAATCGACAAGAAATATTGAAGAAAGCTTTCTAATTGATGTTAAAAGGCAGGACAGAAATTCTTTTCAAAGGGATCTACTTGCAAATTCTGCTGTTGTTGTGGTGTAACCTGTCCAGCAGCTAAACACCACACAACCATTCGCTCACCCTCCCCACTCCCTCTCTGGAATGGGGGAGAGAAATGAGAAAACTGAAGCCTGTGGGTTGAGATAGAGACAGTTTATTAGATAATATAATAATAATAATAATATGTACAAAACAAGTGATACCAGGTGTTCCTACCTGTTGAGCATAATTTAGGCCCATATACTTTGATTCACTTTCTTTATTACAAATACTTATAGACAGTATCAGATTAGTAAGCAATGTACAGGTACCAAAGTTCATTTTGGAGAAAGAAGAGAGGAAGGCTGTGTGTCAGTGCATTTAAAAAAAAAAAAATAGTTTGTAGATCAATAGAATAAATTTTATTCTCCAAACACAAGAAATACAATTTCAGAATGTCTACTAATCTGATCTGTGCCTAGTATGCCAAAGCTTTGTATAAATTAATTTTAGACATCTCTCAGCAAACTGGCATTCAATAGCTTCATGCACCAGATGCATGGCCCAGAACTGTTCATTTTCTTCTGTAAATAGTCTTTCTTGGTCAGAATTTGGAATTGGGTGTGGACACAATAGCCCCAAAGCCAGAAAAATATTTTTGCAAATTAGATTGTTTTCGAGGTCATGATTTTTATATCATACATGCTGATCAGATGCACTTATTGCTGTTTTACTTTTTTACACTCCTTTTCTGTCTTAGTAAGCCTTCTGTGGAAATAGAATAAATAGAAAACAGAATATAAGCAATATTCTATGCTACAGTTCCAAGAATTATATTTTAAAAGATCAGAAAAGAAGGATGTATTTTAATTAAAAATGTCAGTACAATGCAGCATCAGTGTATGCATATTTTGGGTGATACCACAAGTCAAACTAGTCTGCCCTAGCTTTAGCCATCTCAGTGTCTCAGATTCTGCTAGAAACATGTCATGAAAGAGGATGCAGGATTCTATTCCACCAGTTAAGATCTTGTCTGAATCACATATGCTCTGGTTCATTCCCATGTCTTCTCTTGCAAGCCATAAGATTTTGGCTAATAAATTGTCCTACCTTGAGCTAATTTTGGCTAATATGTCCCACCATAGTTATTGCCTATAAATCTGGTTTCAGCCAATTGGGTGTAAGTTCCAATAATAAAGAAATGAAAGAAAAGAGACACAAGGCACAGCTTAAGTAACAATGTGCCACTAGCACATTGTTAGAATTTAGCATTTACTTCATCTACAAACCTGCTACAGTAAAAATGACCTATATAGCAAGAATTCATTTGTAGGCTGTGTTAATGTGGGTACTATATTATGAAATGATATTGCCTTAATTTTGGAGAAAAGACTCATGGTAGACTTTGGTTGGATATCAGGGATAACATTAATCAGCAGTGCTGACAATGCTATTTAGAAAACAACTTCTTCCAAGGTTATAAAATATTTATATAGCTCAGCAGCTGGAAAATATCTTTAAAAATTTCCACACAGCTTTTGTAATCTTTTTGAAGAAGATTTCATTAATTTTCTTGATCCCTGGACAAAAAGAGCTCAAGATGATTTCAATATCACTGCCTCTTTGAGAGGTAGATATTGGGTAATTTATCTGCAAGTCATAAGAGGTATTCCTTTCTGTGCTCAGAAGTGTGTGCACATTTATAATAAACAGTTAAATGAAAAAAAATAAAAAGAACAAAGCAACGTGTCAATGAAACACAACAACATGCAAAATCTCAATTAAATAATAATAATAATTAATATAATTTATATATATATATATATATATGCCTAGGTATATATTTTTTTAATGAGTGCCATACACAGGGAACAAGAAAGAACCATAATAGTAGTGCTGCATCTTCGCACATTAGTCATCATTATTTTGTTACATTCACTAGACAAAGTTCTTTTTGTCTGTATTAAAAACCTGAAACAGAGTTCCAGTGTCTGTCTTGCTAATTCAAAATGAACAAATGCCTAATAGGCAATTTGTGCTATTCACCAATTTTTATTTCTGGTCCACCAAAAATTTACAGACCCTCCTTAAAAATTCTTCTTCCTGGTTTGTTAGGTTGAAAGCAGAGGGAAAGCTTATTCTGGAATGTGGCAAACAATCTGTGTAAGCAAAGGCTAGAACAGGACAGGAATCAAGGGGCATAGTACAGTCATCCTGTGCCCAGTAAGCGAAGCAAGGGGGACAGAATAAGGGATGGTATATGTGTCCAGTCAAGAGTCCAGATCATAAGCTGGCATCACAACAAGGTCTGAGGTCAAGCCAGAAGACAAGATGTATTTTTTTTTTTTTTCCATAGGTTCATCAGATATCATCATTGTAATCATCACAATTACTGCTGCACTTCTTTGAGATGGTATCATTGTTGTGCTAGGTAGGAAGCAGTAGGAAGCCTATGTTCTTTGCTCTAAATCTGATGGTCTCAATCAAACATACACAGAGACTCTGTGGGAAGCAGGCAACATTATTCTTCCCCTTTTCAGAAATATGAAATGGAAGTATGACAATGCGAGTTAACTGTTTTCACCCTTGGAGTCAGGTTCTGAAGCTGATGTTCAGTTCTTTGCTGCAGTTACCATTTCTGAGTTAGAAACTTTCCTAGACCATTCAGTTGAAACCACATCTCAATTTTGTTTGTTGCTAAATGCTATTTTTTGGGAAAAATGCCACTGAATTCTGACTTGTCAATATTCATTTACAGGCTGGGAAAAGGAGAAAATCAAAAAGAAAAGTCCAGGCAGTAGCTTTAGTTTTCAAGACAAATTAGCAGGGGAACAAGGATTAGATGGCAGAATTTTTCCCTCATTGCATGTAATTACTCTTCTAACTAGCACGATTTTCAAAAAGAAGTTCATCTTATTCTGGAGATTTCAGAATGTTAAATAGAGTTTTATCCACATAACAGTTAAAACTTAATTGTTTTACTACCTCCCTGTTCATCAAGTATATTGCTGTCATTTTCGATTTCCTGTGTCATAGGATGTATCATGCTGCAATATGTTGTTATTTGGCTTTTATGAAAACCCAATATTTTCAAAACCATGGAATTTTAAACTCATATAATAAAATACTATGAATTATACAGTTTGATTTAGATTAAGATTATACATAAACTACTCACAGAACAAAGATGAAATTATTTCTATGTTTTAACTTCCTTATATAACTTCCTTATATAACTTATATGCTTCCTAACTATAACTCAGGACTGAAACATTAAGAAGCATTCAATTCATTTTAAAGATATCTGCTCCAATGCTTTGAAAAAAAAAATAAAATAAAAATCTAGTTTTTAAGGAGATCTACTTTCCTTTTAACGTACTTGAGTAGAATTACACTGCAAAAATTCTGGGAAGCTTGATTGTGGGCTTCTGTGATTTGCAAAACCGTCATCAGTATTTTTAGGGTTGGTGGGGTAGCTGGAAAAAATTAATAGACATTATAAAGAAAATAACTGAAAAAGTTCAGTGCTGAAAGAAAATATTGAGGATAGGAAGGAATAATACAATGAACCTTCTTTGCAGAATATAGTCATGTCTGATTCAAACAATAATTACAATATTAAAACAATATTTTAAATTGTTTCATGCTATTTCTGATATGAGTTCTCCATTCAAATTTGGTGAAATGAGGAAGCTTCAAACACACCACGTTTCTGAGTGTACAATGACATGCATGGCAAAAGGATTGTGTCTTTCACCAGCAGTTTTATAGAAGTGGCAGCAAAGACAACAATAAATATTATATTTTTGACAGATTTTTTTTTTTGTTTCTTCCTTTTCTTGCCTCGGTCAGTGAATGGAAGAAAATGTCTGAAAATAAGAGATAACAGGAAGTAAAATAGAAATACTCAAAACTCTGGCAGCAGGGCAAATTTCAATGAGGAGGTTAATATAACATTAAATTCAGATAACAAGCAGGGAAGTCTTCAAAATAACTGGGAAGTCTCCATAACAGATTCTTAAAGTCACTCTCTGGATAGTAAACTTCTCCGATCTGTAGTTAACCGTTTTTCCACTTCATTCATTTCTACATATTGTATCATTAAAATAAGAAATGTAGGATATGAGGAAGTTATCAGTGTAGACATAACCTTATCTCCCTGTGTGTATCATTCCTGTGTTAATACCTGCTGTGACTTTCCCAACAAACTGGAATGTTAACAAGATAGTGAGATACTCTGAAGATACGCTGGTTAAAATAGTAACTATTATAATTTTTATTGTAATGTGTCTTGAAGCTCTTATCAGAGTTAGGAATGGTGCTGATGTAGGTAAAAAAAAAATCTTAGCTTACACCACAGAGTCTTTTGGTTTTCTTGCCATTATTATGATGAGGTGTGAAGAGATGCAAAGTGATTATTTGGCTTATGGATGTACAACAAAACACAATATATAAAGTCTGATAATTCTTTATGCAATTTTTGTTTGCTTGTTTACTTCCCTTATGTCATGCTATTATGTAAAGAAGGAAATGTGATACTAGAAGCAGAAGAGTAGCAAAAGAACAGCAGAGTGAACAGCAATCTTTTCTACTAGTTGTAGTAGATTTTGGAACAGGCCCAGTACACAAAGAGTACAACTGTATTAATAAATCGAGCAACGTTGGGAAACTTAGTGCTGGAACTGGATTGCTTGTGTTGTTACACTACCAGAATGGTTTTGGCCCCTGTCCACTTTTATTCTCCCATAAAGCTTCTGGGTATGATTCAGATATAAGTGAACTTCACAATAAACAGTTAGAATGCAACTACTCTGTTTTGGAGGGAGAAACAATTTAATAATATGGATGTAAAACATGCTGTTTTAGTTGGCCCCAGTGCTGGAGAGCAGCCTTAGGCTTGTTTCATTTACTGGTACAGGTGTAGCCATAGACATTTAAACTAGAGAGAAAGGCAGAAAGAAAATAGGCAAGAAAATAATAGGTATACATAACTCAAATGCAGAGTCAGCTCCATTGTCCCATGTAGGATAGGTTTTAAAGATCTGAATGGAAAATCTACTAGCCTTTCCCTGAGTCCACCAAATATCCCCAACTCTTTGGTGTATCAATCAATTTTCCAGGATATTTGGCTTCCATTCTCAGGTCAAAAATATGGGGAGAAATTTCTCGGTGAAGAGGGAATGTATAGAGTGTAGAAGACATCATTAAAATTTCAGCTTTGGAAGATCCTTCTTTTGTATCTTGTACCAGAATTTTATGTTACAAAAACTTTCCTAAAATAGAAATATTCCTCCCAATGTTGTAACATGATGAATTAGTGCTTTATGAGAAGACAGGGACGAGAAATCTCAGTTTCTGTGCTGGAAACTGCTATCCTGAGAAGACCTGATTATACATGTATATGCAGTTCCTTTCCTCTTAAAAACAAACAAACAAAACAACAATCACAACTATTTCATGTTGTAGGCCTTATTTCTCTTTTCCACTTGTCATACTGCTTGTTCTTTCAGTAGTTTAGAAGAAATTATGTTACTCACGTGATTTTTTTCTCTCAAACCAATCTCTTAAATGTTTAGTGACGGAATTCATTGGAGACATAGTAAAACAAAAACCAAACCAAACCAACCAACCAACCAACCACCACCAACAAAAAAAACCACCACTGCTCAGGTCAGACAAACAAGAGAAAACCTTTAAGAGAGGCTGTCCACTTAAACAGGGAGAAAAGAGCAAGGACAACCAGTTGGTCAACCCATAAGACACCCAAGTAACCCACTTAACATTGAGTCAGAAGTGGTCAGTCCCTTAAGGGAGTAAATAATAGATATTGTTCTTGAACACACCATGATGTGACAGTTTGCCAAAACCACATAAAGGCTTTTATTACAGTTTTTTGGCTTATTTCTACCTACATGCCTACTTGAATATATCTCTATCATCTGTCTCAGATACTGTGCAGTTTGCATCCATTTTTGATACAACTTAAACTTTGGATTCAGTGAGAATTGGATCAGATACAAAAACGGCACTTGTGGAGGAGAGGAAACTGTTAATTTAGGACTTTTGAACATAATAAAACAAATTTTCTATTATACACTTCATGTTTTGAAGTTGTGAAAGAAATTTATTTTATTCTGCCATAAAATTTGAAAAGAAAAATCAAATATGTGGCTGGTAATATGTGGCTTGCAAGAATATATTTTAACTGCAGAAGAGAATCTTTCTATAGCATATCTCAATGACATTTCTCAAAATTCTTAGCTTAGCTCTTAACAATTGCATAATATTGTATCAGAAAGGTTTTACAAAGAAAGGTTCTTCATGACTGAAAAAATGCTAAATATTTTTGCCGCAGTTTCATATAAGATTGGAGATTCTACTTTTTAATGTGTTTTCTTTAACTTTTATTTTATTTTATTTTATTTTATTTTATTTTATTTTATTTTATTTTATTTTATTTTATTTTATTTTATTTTATTTTATTTTATTTTATTTTATTTTATTTTTTCCCTGCAAGTAATGTAACAGTCCTCAGAATAGCTTTATGGAATTACAGGCTGTGAGGCAAGTATTTTGCATGTCAAGTGCAAATTTGCAACAGACTTCAAGGAAGTCAGGAGCTATCATGCAACAGAATTTCATAAGACTCAACTGACTTCCACTGAAATAAATGGGAGACTTTCCTGTGACTTCAATGAGAGTTGGAACAGATGCAAAAGGGACACTTTATAAGGAGAGAAAACTATTCCGTTTAGGATTTTTGTATATAATTAAAGAAATATTCCATTATTCACATATACAAATGCCAACTTGTTGTACCATGTCTTTTGTGAGTAACAATGGTTGGACAGCACCCAAATGAAAACTTTGGCTACTTCTGGCTATCTGGCTTAAACGAAATGAAACATACTGTGCCAGATTCTTGCAATACCATATGTGTATGCCAAGGATGATCTTTCTACATCATATGCAGTTATTTTACATGGGTTGGGTTTAGAAGGGAGGGGATCCATTAAAGAAAGTCCACACCACTGTTAGGAAATATTTTTATCATACAATGGTGTCAGTGTAATATGTTCAGGAAAAACATAAAATAAAATCCTAACACTGATTGTAAGAACCTATGAACATTGCTTCACGTATTGCCTAAACTTGCACAAGAATAGTTTCTTCCATAGCCAGCATACTCTACACACTCTGAACAGAACCATACTGCCCTCTGTCCCACACATACTCAGAAACAGATGTGCAGCCACATATGGTGTGTTAGTTGAATGAAGTTTCACTAGAACTACAATATATTTTCACTGTGCTTTACCCATAACTTTTCACATTCTCCACCACTGTGTATGGTTCTCTAACAAACACTGTGCCAGTGCTTAAGTTGTTATAAATTATATACAGCTATATTTCAGGAATTTTAAGGTTCCAGTAGCCCTGTTTCTAGTCTCTGGCTATTTTAACTATGCTGTCACTGTCTTTGCCTCCTCTACCATATTAAATACAAACTATTACTCTTCAGTAAGTGCAAGAGTTAAGTTCAAGAGTGTCCCACAGCCTCATCTCTCTTAATCTTCCTTCTCTCTTATTATCTAGAAAAAGTCTTTTTCTCCAATTGACTATAGTACTGCAGTTCTCCCTGTTAGTCAGTTTTTCAAGATGACACTTTTATGCTTTTTCTCTGCTTTTCCTAGTTAAAAAGGTCTCTCCTCAGTCATCTGCAAAGATATTTCTATTTGTTTCAAATCCTTATTTTTTTTTCCTATTCTGATTATTTATTTAAGAGATAAAGGAAAGAAACAGGCTTCTGGGGTAAGACAGCTTCAGTGCAAAAGGAGAGCTTTGCTATGGAAATACATAATAATAATAATAACTATATATATATATATATATATATATATATATTTTTTTTTTTTTCCAGGCAACCTGAAGCCTAGTTGATTAATTTGCCTACTGGAGATCAAGGTCTTTATTTTTCTGCTTCCTTCTTGGATTTATCAGAGTAACTGTGACAAGTGAAAGTCAAACAACAGTAATGTCAAAAAGCTTTCAAATAAAAACCAAGATATGGATTTGATTCAAATGGATTTGTTGGGAATCTCTTAAGAAGATGTATTTCCTTCTCAGGTGATCATGTTGCTCATATTTCTAATCTCAGTGATCTCATTCGCCATTGTACTGTAAGGGAAATAATTATTTTTAATAGCTGTTGAAATAAGTACTATATTTACTTTGTCTTTTTCATACCAATAGGATTAAGCCATTAAGATAATACTTAAAAACCTCTAGAAAAGAATAAAATACTTAAGAATTTTGTTACCATGCTTAATTCAGAATGATAATACACTAATTGCAATCGAACAAGAGATGTTTTTGCAGTTACCTCAATGTTTGCAAGGCTGTGACTCATGAACAAATTACTTTTATGGTCGGGTTACATTTACACAAGTCAGGGTGTGAATTTTACATGAAGATCAACAAGATGAGACAGATTTAGGTGCGGGCATATTTATATAAGGGCATAGAAGAGCAGAAAGCAAAATATCGGCATTGATGCATTTGCTACTTCAAGCAGAAATTGCTCACCACCATATTTATGAAACTTTAAAGAGATTGATTTCATACATGGCATTAAGTAGGATTTTGGCAGAGAGTTTGTGGTAGAGAAATTAGAGAAATCTGAAAGCCAGTGACATCCTAAATCCTTAACTAAATATGGATTGATACCATATGTCAATCCTTCACTTGCAGCAAATGATGTGGACCTCATCCCAAAGATGGCAAACAGCCATTTTAGCCTCCACAGTAGAATACACAATGTCAGTATGCTTCAGAGGCTAAAGGGAAAGTAAATGAATGTAGTTCGATTAAAAATAAAACACAGACATTGTAGACTGCCCCCTACTAATACATGTGTGCGCAATCTGGCATACTGACATAACCCACGGGAGGGATATGACACTTCATTCTGAAAATTCATTGCTTGAAAGGTGAGGGGTGGTCATAGAAGTTTGGTAACTGGGAAAGAAAGCATTGTTTAAAGGATATTCAGATGATGAAGCACCTTAATTAAGAACATTTAGAAGAAAAGATTAGGCTAAGTTTCAGATGTATTATCAAAAGAAATGTCTGCCTCAGACTTCCTTGCATGTCCCCAGATCAGAGTTCAGTGTTTGTTCAGTTCATTAAGAAAGTTTATCTTCTAAGTGGAGGAAGGGATCAACAGATCTTAAAAAAGAGAAAAAGGATTATTTAAGATCAGAAGCCATCCATGTTAGTACAGATTTGAATAATGCAATTCATCTGATGGACCATTTTTAAAGGAAACTTTATTATTATTATTATTATTTTAAGTCCTTCACATTTCATTTTAGAAATAACCTGAATACTAAAGAAAAATGGACAATTCAAGAGTTCACCTTGTGGTTCATCCTTCATATTACAACAAAAAGATTGACACCATGAGATCTGTTATTACTGAGTATCTTAAAAACTCTAGTTTCTGATTACAGTTCCTAATAGAAACTGAGACATCCTTTATGATTTGCAAGGAATGGATATGCAGATGAGTAAAGAAACTAGGGAAGTATTTCTAAATCATTTCTTTTACAAGAGAGAAAACAAAAGAATAATCCTGCCCCCAAATATGAATTGATCCATGTAGAGCTGCTTTTCTGTGTCATTTTCTGTGTCCAATGACCAAAAAAAAAAAAAAAAGTTTTTTCATGGCTTTAGAAGAATGATGATTTTTCTATTGGCTTCTCTTCGGTCTTCCCTGTTTCTGTTAACTTCATACATCAATTGCATTTGCAATTAGTTAAAACATTAAGGTAAAATCAAGGCAACAACATTAAATCAGAATGGAATGTAGCAGACTCTTTTCATGACGTTTTTAAAAAATATTTTTTCTTCAGTGCTGGCTCCATTGGACAATTGCGAAAACCTAGACCAATCTAGAAAAGCAAGACAGTAGCAGCAGATATGCACTAGCAAGGTTGCAGTTAAGATGGTTGCCATCTAATCTTGTACATAATCCAGATTTAAAAATAAGTAAGGCTTCTCTGTTTATCAGTTTTCTAAGAATTACGGAAACATATAAGCAGGAGGAACTTTCTGGGTAAGAGGGTTCAATCCCTTTCTGGGGCTGGAACTACATCATATAATCTCTTTCATAATGTAAAGCATCCTTAATGCTGTATTATAATGCAGATGTTTCTGTTGGGAAGGATATGGCAAAGTGTATTCAGACTTTATGTACTTTGTTTTAAATGAGTGTTTCTCGATCAACACAGTAACATGTATAAATGGAGAAGACTTCTTTATTAGAATAATGATATGATTACATGTTTTATTCAGAGGAAGTCACTCATGTCTGAAGGAAAGCTCAGAGCCTATTTTTTTCTAAACACCCTTGCATATTTGGAGGGGAATTTTTTGCAGAAGGAGATACCTTTCACTTGAACTTTGAAAAACAAAAGAGGATCATAGCAGTTAACAAAAGTAACACCCTCAAGCAAACTGTGCATGATGAGCCAAAAAGTCTCTACTGCAATTTTTAACAGCCTTCTTTCAATTTATGGATATCATGAAACTGCTTAATACATCCTTATCTTGTTTAGGAGTCATTTCCTTACTCAAGACCTGGTCAAGAAAATCTTCTCTAATTCTGTAGAGAAAACAACAAAATATGCACTATTCAGTAGTAAGCATTATGGCTATAAAAGGAACAACATTGATATTTTTGAAAGACATGAGTAGGAAAGTCTTGTACTTAAGTATTTACAAGCATGTGGGTAATTCTCTGTCCATGTGTGTGACAATGCATATGACAGAAAGAGAAAGAACAGGAAAAGAGAAAGGGGAGAAAGAAGAAGGAACTTCCAAAAGGATATGAACCGACACCTACAAGCTGAGACTGGAAATAATAAATTCTCAAAATTGGTATTTTAAACGATACTACCTGGAAGAGTACTGGTGTAGTTTTATCCGGGACTCTGTATGGTAATATCAAAATCTATAATGGTATTTTAGTTCGGTCTTAACTGGTTTTACAGTACCCATTAATAGTTAATGATACACAATAATAGCCTGGAAGAGGAAAGTCCTGTTAATGTACCATCTTTCTCTGAAAAGAGCAACAGCAGAAATCCCACTAAATTGATTTATCTCCTTTCAATTGAATTTAGACCATGTCTAGCACTGTTGAGGCTTTTGTTTCTGTCTGGTAAGTAGGTTTTACTCCATTTCTGCAAGCGTCAGGATATTCCTCCTTCCTGTTTGTCTCCATTACAGAAATCATATCAGGCATGGATTTGCCATTATTTGTAAATCACAAAGGAACTTTAGCTTAGGGTGGAAGTTTGCTGAAACTTTAGACAGAGTTAAATCAAATGTGTTGGCATAACAAAACATTTCTCATGAACTTATGAACCTGTAACACTTACAGATTTGTCTCTCATGTTTTGCTGTATATATGGTATGTATACTTTCTTTACTAAGTATCTGTCAAAATGATGCATGGTTTTTGTATAAAGTATATCTCAGGATGCATTCATATATGAGAAATATGAGAAGGCAATTAACATACAAAAAGAAAAGAATTTATCTACTTAAATAGTATTTTTGATTGATCAATCTTTTTTAATGAAACAAAATCATGAAACAATGTTGCTTAGTTCAAGACCTCTATCATCAATTAAATTCAAATAAATTAATAAGCTTTTGAGCAACAAGTTTTTCTAGTCACTCCAAGCAGGTTGTAGTAAGGTATTTGTGAAATACCATCATGGAGTTTTCAATGTGCTACATTTTTGATAGAAAAGCTATTTCACAAATCTTGAAGAAATTCAAGTAGATGAGTTCTCTTTAATTCAATTTGCAAGCTTTAGTGTTAGGTTCCCAAGTTGCATGAGCAGGATTGTAGAGGACTCAGAGAAAAGAGATTGCAATGAGTACATTTAAAAATTTTTTGGAAGAGGCCTCAGTTCAGCAAAATACTAAAGCAGCTATTAAGTATTCTTAAATTAGATGTGATATTAGCATGAGTTTAAGTGGTTTGTTAAGACAAATGCTTCTGATCTGGGCCACTAATAAAGGCGTAGTTCTTTAAATAATGATACTGTGAATTTAAAGTTCCTGAACAAGAACATAAGCTTTTTGATAAAACAAATATTTTTTCTATTATTTTTCTATTTTTATTTCCACAGGGATAATAGTACAGTAACAGATTTAAATGTTCTAATACATAGATTGAAAAAACAAACAAACAAACAAACAAAACAAAACAAAAAAACAACAAATATTTCTTAAAGAGTTTTTAAGAAAATAATATTCTTCAAATTTCTGTTTGTCTGAACCTTTAGAGGTAGGAGTCCTGGTACAAAGATAGCTTGGTTTTATAGGAAGGCATGAGAACAGAAGCCATATGTTTCTAAAGACATTTTAAAATGCCCTAAAGACAGTTTGAAATGCTTTGAACACGTTGTATAAACAAAATACTTGGTGGAGAAAGATCTCTATTGTCATTTTTCAGAATACTATGTCTAACTCATTCTTGAGTGATGTGACCATCTGAAATTCATTCTTTTTTGCTTCAATATTTTCTCCTTCCAAATCCAATATGTTTTAGGTCCCTGTTTCTGACCTTTTTCCTTCCTGTTTCCTTTTGCAGAAGACAAATGTTATTGGCCAAAACAGCAGTTCTCGTGATGTATCCTTATCTCAGTGTTTGCAACTTAAAACATAATAATTTGAGGTGTTAAAACTTCCCAGGAGCCATATGCCTAGTAAGTATGGGACATCTTAAGGGTATGGAGGTCAACTTTGCACAGTAAATGGACAATGGCCAAGTTCTTCCAGATGTTAAACATCTTGGTCAATGCTACTACTCCTGTTGGACTGACAGCAATCTGGAAAGCTGGACAAATGCCTCAAATCTACTGGGAGAATATTTTTGCTCAGAAGAAGAAATCACATCCTGGTAAAATATAGGATAGTATCACCTGGTGTTGGGGAGAATACACTGTGGGCTATAGCTTCCTACCCCAGCTTTACTTTCTACCTCACTGTTTGGTAAACATGATCCCACATCTATATGAAACTGTATCCTTAAAGTGAGGGGGAAAAAAAAAGAAAAAGATGACAAGTAAGAAAACCTGAGGACAACTTCCACATCCAGATATTAGACAAACCAACTAGAGGAGAAATGTTACTGGACCTGGTGATGACCAATGTGGAAGAGCTTGTTACATTTAGAGGATGCCAGACCATGCCCTGGTTGAGTTTATCTTGAGGGTTAAGGGCCTGGATAAGAGCGAAGTCAGGACACTGAACTTCAGAAGAACCAACTTCCAGCTGTTCAAAGAATTAGTGGATTTGATTCCAAGGGACTTGGTCTTTAGAGACAGAGGATCTGATCAGAGCTGGTAACTCTTTGAGGATATTTTCCTTGGAGTTCAAGAGCTCTCTATTCCCATATGTAATAAATCAAACAGGGAAGGTAGGAAACCAGCATGGTTGAATAAGGATCCACTGGTCAAACTTAGGCAAAAGAAGGAAATGCACAAATCACAGAAACAACACCATGTGCCCTAGGAAGAGTACAGAAATGGTGTCCGGATGTGCGGGGATGGGATCAGGAAAACCAAGGCACTGACAGAACTAAACTTGGCAAGGGATGCAAAGAATAACAAGAAGGGGTTCTACAGGTGTATTGGCCACAAAAGAAAGACTAGGGAGAGTGTAGCACTTCTGACAAATGAAGACAGAGAACTGGTAATGGCAGATGTGGAGCAGGCAGATGTCCTTAACAATTATTTGGCTTGGTCTTCACTGGTGGTCAGGTTTCCTACATCTCTTAAGTCCCCAAAACTCTAGAAGGGGGCTGGGGGAGCAGAGTCCCTCTCAGTGTAAGAGAAGAGCAAGTTTGGGATCTCGTGATGTAACTTAGCAACAATAAGTCTATGGGGCCTGATGAAATGCATCCCAGGATCCTGAGGGAATTGGCTGATGTAGTCACCAAGAAACTCTCAATTATATTTGAAAAATCATGGCAGTCAGGCAAAGTCCCCAGTGACTGGAAAAAGAGAAACATCACTCTCATTCTTAAAAGGGTAGAAAGGAAGAGCTGGGGAACTACAGATGGGTGAGCCTCACCTCTGTGCCTGGGAAGATCATGGAACAAATCTTCATGGAGGCAATGTTAAGGCACACGCAGGACAAGGAGGTGATCTGGGACAGCCAGCATGACTTCACAAAGGGCAAATTATGCCTGACCCATCTGGTAGCCTTCTATGATGGACTGACTGCATCAGTTGACAAGTGAAGACCGACCAATGTCATCTACCTAGACTTCTGCAAGGCCTTTGACACAGTCTCACATGACATCCTGGTCTCCAAGTTGGAGACATATGGACTTAAAGGGAGACCATTCAGTGGATAAGGAATTGGCTTGAAGTCTGTACTCAGAGAGTGGTGGTCAATGACTCTGTTTCCAGGTGGAGGCCGATGACAAGCACTGTCCCTCAGGGGTCTGTTTTGGGACTGGTACTGTTATCCAGTATCTTTATCATGGGCAATGTGATGAAGTGCACCCTGAGCAAGTTGCAGCTGACACCAAGCTGAGTTGTGCAGTTGATACCAAAGAAGGAAGGGATGCCATCCAAAGGAGCCTGGACAACCTTGAGAAGTGGGCCCATGTGAACCTAATGAGGTTCAACAAGGCCAAGTGCAAGGTGCTTTACCTGGGTTGGGGCAATCAGAAATGAGGACAGACTGGGAGAAGAACTCATTTAGATCAGCCCTGCAGAGAAGGACTTGGGGGTTATTTTCATGAGCTTGGGGCTTCTTGTCAAAAAGCTTGACATGAGCCAGCAGTGCACTCTTGCAGCCCAGAAGGCCAACTGCATCCTGGGATGCATCAGCAGAGGTGTGGTCAGGAGGTCAAGGAAGGTGATTGCCCCCATTTGCTCTGCTCTTGGAGTGTTGCATCCAGATCTGGGGCCCCCAGAACAAGTAGGCTGTGGATCTGTTAGAGTGGGTCTGGTGGAGGACCATAAAGATGATCAGAGGCCAGGAGGACCTCTCATTCTTCTGTGAAGCTGGGGATACATGGCCTGAAGAAGTGAAAGCTCCAGGGATAACTCTTTGCAGCCTTTCAGTACTTAAAGGGGGCTTAAAAAAAAGATAGAAAACAACATTTTGCTTAATTAGATTATCATAGGACAAGAAGAAATGGCTTTAAACTAAAAGAGGTGAGATTTGGATGAAATATTAGGAGGAAATTCTTCACTCAGAGGGTGGTGAGGCACTGGAATAGGTTGTCCAGAGAAGTTGTGGATGTCCCATGCCTGGAGGTGTACAAGACCAGGCTGGATTGCCCTGGGCAACCTGATCTAGTTTATGGAATCCCAGTCCATGGCAAGGGGATTGGAACTAGATTATTTTTAAGGTAGCTGTTCTATGATTCTAAGATTCTATGATTCTATGATAACTGCATGCAATAACAATCATTATTTATTATTTATTTGATGGTAAAAACCTGGCAGCTTTAAAGGACCATTTTGTTTCTAAACAAATGTTGTCTGTAGTGACTATAGGGTGTGGTTGTAACTATGATCATCTAAGGATACTGACAAGGTAGAGTTTGTAGGTAACAGTAATGTCTATTATAGTAATAACAGTAATGTCTTTTTGTCAAACTAGCTTTGCCTTGGTTAAATAAATAGCTTTTTCAAGGTTAGAAGTTTTTACAGAAGCAAAAGAATTTCTGTCTATGAAGCCTAAACTTATAGGATCAAAATAAAAACAAGGACTCAGGATGACCTGCCTATGTAAAGCCTCTATTCTTAGCAATACCCAGACCAGTTCCTGTTAATTCACAATTCAATTGAGCGTAAAGTTTGGACTTCTGCCTCTTCTCTTTTTTAGTGAATCAGATTCAGAAGACTGGTTGGCTGAAACCAAAGTCTTCCATGCTGATTGTGATGTGTGCTGCAATACACATGGGAAGTTGCCTTTTTTTTTTTTTTCTATATTTTTCCATTAGTGCTTCTACTGAATGACTGCAAGGACTGTCTCTTGTTTTTTTCAAAAACAAGTCATTCATTAGGGTGCTTTACCTTTTGTAAAAGACATGTTTTCAACTTCAACATGGCCACTGGCCAGAAAAGCAATTTCCTTCTTTTTTTTTTTTTTTTTTCCCTTTAAAATAGGGGCTGGAAATCATCAGTCTGTATCAGTAAGAAGGATTTCAGTTTTAAAGGTGAAATAACATTCTCTCCTTCTACTTGATAAATGGAAGAAATAGGATACACTAATGAAAGAGAGAGGACATAGCAATTAAAAATAGCACAAGAGTGTAGTACACAAGTCTATCCCCTTGTTATCTTAAAATGAATTAGCATAGGAGGTTAAAGAATCCAGACTTCTTTTACTTCATAAATTACTCAGCTTTCAGTACAGGTTTTACAAGAGCATATATTACTTACCTGAACAATTGATACTGTGGTATTTATCACACGCTGCTTCCATTTGTAAGGTCATAAATTCCCTTGCTGTGGTTGCCTGTAACTTGTTTTAGTGCTAAGTGAAGTGGTAAAATGCTGGAAGAAAATCTATAGATTCAGCTTTTAATACCTGACTCTGTATTTTATCCTATCTCAAAGGAAGTGAGAGATAAGGCTGAGGTCGACTAAAATGAACAGGTATAGGAATAATTGGTACTTAGTGTCTTAACTGTCATTTATACATTGATTCGTGGCATTTTAATGGATGAGGAAAGAAAGCTTTTTCTTTCTACATTAAACTAAGATGCTTCAACTAAGATGCTTCAACTTGTTATCTTCTCTAAAACCGATGTCCCTTGAAACTTAAACACATAAATCAATACAAATTTGTAATTTATGTGTGTTAATATATATGTTTACTATATATTTTATATTTATGTAATTTATACAAAAATGTTACTGTACTGTTTTTTTTTTTGTTTTGTTTTGTTTTTTTTTAACATATCATGCTGAAGGCAAAATGCTGTTTTGATGTTGTTTTCCTTCCAAGAAAGATTCATGCTTTTTAAATTGCAAATGCTTCTTGGTTGCATGTGAAACTAGTCATAGTGTCTGATTCACTGATTACATACCAACATATTATTACAGGTTTTCACAAACAGTATGATACATTTCTATTTGAGCTGTTGCAGAAATGCCCCTGGGAAAAAAAAAAAAAAATATCTACACATGCAAACAACCAATATCCATCTCACTCAGATGCATAACACAAGAAAACACAAGAAAAGGGTGTGTTACCACAGCTTACAGAGATGGTATTTGTCTGCTAGTGTTTGTTAATCATTGCTGCTCTGAGAAGATGAGACCTTTGTGTGGAATCTTTTGTGTACTCCTAAATTTACTAGAAATAAAAGGGTATGTGATTTTGCATTTCTTTCAAAGATTCTAGGTAATTCTATAACATAAATCTTTCTCATTTTTTCATTTTTCTGATAAAATAAAAGAAATTAAAAGAGAACAACAATAACAACAAAAGAATTTGAGAGTAAAGAAATCATATACATCCTAGTCAGTAAAGAGACTGATCAGAAAAGAGTGATGTTTTATTTTTACTAAGTCATGGGTGCATTACAAACTAAGGTTATCTTGAAATGAGCAGCAGAAAAGCCCAGAATTGCTGTCATCTTGCTATCAAGGAAGCAAATTCATCCCAAAGTGAAGTAGACTATTATCTGAAACTTTCCTGATTTTAAATGATCAGCCTAATCATTCCTCTCTTTCTGAAGAGTGTAGACTTTGTTATGCGTACACACTCCAATGCAGTTTGCTTACTTAGACATTTCCTTTTTGTTTACTAATTTGTTTCAGTGTTCTCAAACTTAGATGGCAACATAAAAAAAAAATCATTTGAAGAAGGAATGTTTGCATGGTTAAATGATGAAAACCTCAGTAGATACATATTTTACAGAATAATTCATGTCTAGATGTAAGTAAACGCAAAGGGAATTACAAAGGGTTAATGGCTGTAGCACTATCATATGACATTTTTCACTGCTCTTTGATGCAGGTTCACTTTAGTTCTGTCTTATTTTTTGTCTTATTCTGTCTTATTATTTTAAATAATAATTATTAATAAATATTTATTAATTTTATATAATTGCATTATATGCAATTATATGGAAAGAAGCTGCCACAACACTTGTTCATCTACAGACCTCTGATAGTGGTGTACTGCTGTCATAAAATGTGATTTGGAAGGAGTGGGGAGACCTGCTCCTATCTTGTACATCAAATCAGTATATGTTCTCATGTGAAATTTACTTCAAGGAGAAGTTGTACGACAAAATAAAATACTGTTGTAAAAAAGCTACATAAATTTTATCCATTTCTGTCAAATATGCTGAACTAAGTACTCTGCAATGGGTATCTAAATTATCTAAATGTTTTATCTTTTTCCTTTTTTTTTTTTTTTTTTTTTCCCCAGGAAAGAGGGAGGCAACTACCTGACACCTGGAGATTATGAAAGTCATGAAATTCAGCCAAAATGTGAGTTTTTAAATCTTTTCAACTTTAAGATAAATTTGTAGTGTTAGTGGATTTACCAAACTATATCTTTTTATTGCATGTGACAATGAGAGGTATTAAGAGCTACTTCTCAAACTGTTTAGGAAAAGTTAATTTTCTTTAATTAAATTTTCTCATTAAAAAGGTTTTTTCCCATTTTCACTAAAACTCAAAAATTGTTGTATAAATTTGAACTACTGTTGCTATTAAACATTTTCAGAGTAAATCCCATTAAATAATGATGTCTAGATGTTTCTTGTTTGATGTCTGCTTGCTGCAAGTGGTTAAAAGGAGTCATTGTCTATCTTCTGTGTCCTACAGTTAAGAAGAGGAAGTTTGTCATAGTTATTTCCAGTTGATCTTGATTTGTTTTTCCTTGTACTTTTGGTTTTCTAACTTACAGAATGAAGCTCCTGGTGCTTCATTTTTCATACTGTTATCTATTTATAGGATATATAGGATAATTATACTTTCAGAAAAACAGTCAGGAACATACTAATTTTGCATAAATTATGGATTTTTGCAAAGCTTCATATGTCCTGTGACATAGATTCTTCTGCTGATAGCCATTTAGAGTTGTTTGTTGAAATTTAGTGGAAAGTTTTTGTGCATTATGATGTGTACTTATCAAATAAACCAAAAATCCTAATTAAAACTGAGTAGCTTACAAGTGTACTGTCAACATAACCATCCTTGTTTACAGGACTAAGGAAAGTAAACAGAGAAAGGTGTCAAAATAATGATTTCAAAGTAGAATTTCTTTTAAATAAAATCCATGAAGCTTTAGCTGTCTACATAACTGACATTTTATATATTTAGGCCTTAATTCAGATACCTAAGCTCAGGCATCTAATGACATTTGAGATAACTTCAGATATCTAGGGTATTCTTGCATGGCTGGGAGGCATATCACAGGGCCTTGGGCATATCCAAGTCCTTCTGATGAAACATCTGAAGGACAACACAGTATTCTAAGGCATCTGAAAAAACTTTTTATAAATATCCTTAGACAACTGAAATAACCCTTTACTCTTCCTTACTGTTCTGTATTTTTAACAATATTTGGATAGTAGATTACCCAACATGTTTGCTAATAGATTACAGAGAAATATCTTAAAATGACTTAAAACAAAGTCAGCAATTACAAAGGTAACAGTGATCCTGTAGTTTTGGATTTATGTGGAGTCCAGAGAAGAAAATCCAAGTACTAATGACTGGGGCTTCATAACCTGCAACACAGCACATCTGCTTGGGCACAGATAAGCTCTGGAGTTCTGGTCACCTGATGGTTTATACTGTATTGCTCTCCTTCATGAAATATATTTTTCTGGTTGTTTTCATTGTCACACAGAGACAAGTAAGGAAAAGAAGAGCTGATGTGTACCTGACTGCTGTCTGAGTACGATCCAATTGAAAAAGAAATAAAATCTTTCTTTTTTTTTTTTTTTTTTTAATGTAGCTGTTGGCAATATTTGAACTAAGCCAACACAATTTACTGATATTGTATTTTCTGCAATGTCTTCAAGAGCAGAAGAATGGACTAGGGACTTTAAAAGAGAGAAAAGGTAAAACTTTTGACATTTTTAGGAAATAAAAATTGCAACTTTGTAATTATCATATTTTGAGTCTGCTATGAAAAAGGTACCATAATAACATAAACCATATAATAACACAAAACTGTTCACACTGGGTCAAATCAAAGATTCATCCAGGTCTGTAACCTGTTATTAGTTGTGAGAGACAGCAGACACCTGTGTAGGAATATGACAAGTCAATCATGTAGACAAATATACCCAATATATTCCTTGTCTAAAGTTATCTGGGTTTCTACAGATAGATGTCTTATATAATATGAAATAATACTTCAAAAGGAAAACCACAGAGAAGTGGACAGAGGTGTTATGTTTGTTTTTGATAGTTGTTGATGGGTTTCTGTGTTGACGGATCCTCCCCCTACCCCCGTTTTTTCTAGTTGCTTTTCAAATACATTCCCTCATGTGGGAAGGAGATCAACAGCAGAAATACACCTTATTTGAAGAATCACTTCCTTTTTGCTCTGAACCTAAGCTCTGTAGTCCTCATGCCACTGGGAAATGCTCTTCAGGGTAGTTATAGCACTGTTAATGAAGGTGATTTTAGGATAATCTTTAGCAAATAGTCTAAACTCATTTTACATAGGGAACTATAAAGTCTCTGTATGGAAATAACAGTTGGTATCTACTGAGCCTGATTTTTTACTAGGAACAGAGAGGTGAAAGGCTTTTTATTCTGTTCTCACTACCAGTCTCCTGAGCCACACAGTCCTCCAGGATGCAGGATTTAAATGTTGTGCAAAATGATTTCCACTAATACGACAAAACTTTTCATGGTGAAAGCCCAGCTGGAGAGTTGCATCTTTTATAGGAGCTGAACATTGTGTTATTGCTAGTATCCTGAAAGCAATTTGTGACAATAAGGAAAGAAATAGGGGCTATCAATCAGACTGTCAGTTCCTGTTTCAGCCAGAACACATTCAAACAACATATTGTAAACCCAGATCCTTCACTGTGCCAGTTTAAGCAACCTTTTCTTGCTGATTTGCAGCTTCAGGAGGAAGAACACTTACTAGATGCTGGTAGTGCTCCTTATTTAATTCAGCCTAAGTTCATAAAATAAATTACCCAGATAACTGTCTGCGTTCATAGTCCATATGCATGCAGGCTGTATTTTTTTTTCCCCCCATAGATGCAAAACAGATTTACAGCTTAAAAGTAAGTGCAGCAATAAAGGCATATTACTAGTAATAGGCTTGTGCCAAGTTTTATGACAAACTACAATAAAAAAGGAGTTCAGACACTTTGAATAATGGGATCTGTCAGACCCTGCTGACTGTTTCCTAGATGCTGATGGAAAACTCAAGACAAACACAAAGAAAATGCATTTGATCCTTTCTCCAAAATGTTTAAAATGAAATACATATAGTATTACTATTTTAAAATAGTAACGATAAATGAATGAATAAACAAACAAGGAGTAGTAGTTTTTTAACTACAAATTATACTGAAATAAGAAAGAGGCAAATTAGTTCTCAGATATTATTTTTCATCCTGTGAGTTAGTCATTTCAACAGAACCTTGGATCTTCTTGTTTTGGAATTAAACTGATTCAATTGCAAGCTGAAGAAATTGCAAGCTGTAAACTACGTTGTTAGTTGTTTAACCTTTGTTTAACCTTTTACAATCCAGCACATAGTGCTGTAAAAGCATGACTGTAATAACAATATTCTTCTAATACTAATGTATTTTAAATAATATTATGGCACTAAATAATATTGGATCCATGATAAAAAAAAATCAAACTAGCAGAGAGATAAGTATGTAAAAGATCAAATATCAGTAATTTAATGGAAGTTATTATAATGGAAGTTATCCTAAGCAGGAGGGAAGGCAAGGTTCACTTCAAAAGATTATATTTTTTATTAAAAAATACAGAAAGCCATAAAACCCAAGCAAGTTTCTCAGTTTCCTGATGATGTCATTTGGACCTAATAATACTAAAAATGGCAGAGTTATAGTGTCTTCAGAAGCATGGTCTCCTTTGTATGAATGAGGCAATGCCTAATATCCTTAATTAGACTAACAGATTCAACTGAAAGCTTGTCTCTTTTTCAAATTATACCCATTTATAGAGTAAAAAAAAAATAAATAATATATTTCTGAACATGTTAGTGTTGTACAAAGAATTATTTCAAAAAGCACTGTGTATTTTAATATTTGTCTGTTAATTACTATTTAAGAAAAAGGATCTTTTTCTAAAGCCTGTGAAGTATTTTGTTGTTGTTGTTGTTGTTTTACTATTTTGTTCATCTGATCGTGTTTTTAAAACATAGAGAGTATAGTTACCCAGACTAAGCTATTACTAGACAGGGATGTCTTTGTTGCCCCTGTTAGGGATGTATGTTCTCTGGGGACAGAATTTCTCCTACTGTCTACTGTCCCCCACAAGTAGCACAGCAGTACACTGCTGCTGAGAGACCTTCAGGGCAAAAGTATATACAGGATTTTCTGTTTTTCATTCAAACAGCTCCCTGTAGGACCTCCAACTCATTCCAAATTGTGAATTTGCACAAGTTCAGAGACCAATTTATATAAAGCTCCAGCCTGTCAAAGGATGCATTTCCAAGAGGGATATTTTGTGCCACTAATGGCCAGACTTTCATAGGAGTGACATACCTGGCATCTTGCTTTGAATAATATACTTTCCTACTTTGATGCTAAAAGATTTAGGTCTTTAAATAATCTAAAAAGAGGCAATGATTTCTTCAGGACAAAACAAAACAAAACCACACAACAACTGAATAACTAATTTACATTCTATAAAGCACATTACAAATATATATGACATTTTCATAGCTCTTTGTAAGGCATGACAGGGGAAAGAATTCTTCAGCATTTCTGTCTTCAGCCATTGGTATATCATGAACATTATTTTTTCCTGGTCATATTGAGATCTTTCTTTTCTGCTATATTGTGTCTCAGGATTAGTGTGTCACATTACATTTCTGTTTCCTACATTTACTTTAGCAATTTGGCTGGAGTATGACAGATCTTACTGTGTTTGGCAGGATTTGTTTTGATGATGAATCACTCCGCACATCTTGCTTGCAAAATATGACAGTCCACATGCATATTCTTAATTCTCACCACATTTATTGTTTTAAGTTTACATGCTTTTATATCATTGTGATTATTATTAATTAAGGTGTAGATATCTAAAACCAGGTTTCTTTGTATTCTGAAAAACTGTTTTGAAATTTCATTGTATTTTGAAGAGATAACAAATAGAAAATTTTAAAGACATTCTTTTGTAAGGAAGATTATACTTGTGGAAACACAAACTATACTGTTGTAGATATGAGGCTTAAATTATGGTTATTTGAAAATTTTATAGTTGCTTTAGTTTAGCCACACTCATGACCTTCTGTTACTAATTTACGAATAGTCATGCGGGGAAAAAAAAAAGTGTAAGAATACCTGGAAAAATGTCTGTTCTTTTATATAAACACCTAGGCAACAGAAATATTTTACTTAAACAACATGCTTTGCCATATTTTGATTTTCTAATTATTGATTTAGAAATCTGTCATCCTCTCAGGGAACAGAAACCATATTACGTGATGTAGGCATCTTAAAGACAGAGGCAAATGTCTTGTGAATTAATAATCTAAAGTTTATAAATAACTTGTTTATAAAACCTGATGTAAAGAGTCCTTTATTTTTTATTGGTGACTGTCTGAACAACTGTCCCATTGCTTTTAATGGAATTTGTACAGACCAAAGCATCAACTTTCAATTCCAAGCAGCTTTTGAGATTGGGAATAGGGGATAAGAAGTACAACCTTCTTATTTGTTACAAATAATTTTTTAACACTGTTGGAGACTTTCTTTTTTTTTATTTGTTTTGGTGAATAATCTGCTTTGAGCTGGGGTTTGAAAAAATGTAGAATGAAACAAAAAACACTTGAACACCTGAAGAAAGTACTGTATTTTCTTTACATGTTGTTTCAGTCTTAGCTTTTTACAAGGACCATTCTGAAAAGAAAATAATCTCATAAGACACCTATAATAAGCTTTAAGGGAAATAACTCACTGTCAGAATTAAAGTGTATTATTTTATTCTGAATATCCCATTTTTAAAATGAATTAGGTAAAATCTGAAATAACATATATATCTTATCAAATCTGTTCTATACTTGTGGGTCAAAGTATTAACTGATAATTCATAAATTTAAGTAATGATATATATATAATATCTGGAATAGTTAACTGTTTTCAGCTTAGATAACAACCTTATCAGGTCCTCAAACAGTTTTGAATAACATGTTGAAAGAATAATTGTATTATCATGTGAGACTCAAGTCATCTGGGAAAGGAGCCTCGAGATCTCATGAAGTCATCAATACATCACTCCAGAAACACCTGAAAGTTACAGAAAAGAAAAGAAAAAAAAGAAAAAAAAAAAAAAGAGTTAGAAATAGTAGAATTGGCTGCAGTTACTTTGCATTAGGGTGGATAATGGTGAATGAATCACTAAACTAGAAACTAATATTCATTTAGCACAATTAGGGATCTGTTTCATCTATTACACGTAGCCAGAGAATGACCCAGGCCAATAATTAAAACACCTGGGTCTTTTGACAGCTAATTTTCTGAAGCTGAAAGTAACTGCTGACAATACCAAATAAAACAAACAAACAAAAGAAAACAATATGAATGGACTGTTTGTTAGATCCCTGTGACTTCAGAGCCCAGATTTATAATCACAAAACATAGCTTCTTTTATTAAAGCTAGATTAAAAATAGAAAAGACCAACAGGTAAAATAAAATCAAAACAATAGAAACTACAACTAAAAATACAAACATAGGATAAGGGAAGCTAATACTATGAAATGAAAAGTAAACCATAGAATTATAGGATATCCTGAGTTCAAAGGGACTCACAAAGATCATAAAGTCCAACTCCTGGCACCATACAGGTCTACCCAAAAATTCAGAACATAAGACTAAGAGCACAGTCCAATGACATTGCTAATATAGAGCAACCTGGGCATGCTTGGTAACAAAGGGTCTCTTAAGTAAAGTAGTTTAAGCTCAGAGAGCATGTATTTATGAACTGTAAGTGCATGAGTGGAAGAGGTGGTTAAATTTGTGTGGAAAGTAATAGCTCAGTGCAGTGGTAGCACTAGTGCTTTCAGTTGGTAGGAAGGTGAAGAGAAAATCGTGCATGTGTCTGTGGGTATGTATGCACATGCACATAGAATGCAATACAAGCTTAAGAGAATAATGCTATACAAAACAGGAACAATACAAGTACCATCAAGAGGGCACTAACAAGATGAGAGTATTTAAAGTTATATACTGGAAAACAGAAAAATTTTAAGTTTTGTAAAGGACCTTATAACATTTCACATCCAGTCCAAGCTGCTTAAGAGCCAGTGAGATGTCCACTGAAAACCATTGCACAAATTCAGGCCAGCTCTGTAACATTTTTATTAAACTTATTTTTCAACAATATCCCAAAATGTACCTTGTTCAGCTTCATTATGGAAAGGAGAGATGAAGCACAGTTAAATAATCAAATGTAACCACTCTGCTAGAAAGGAAATCAAAGGATAGATGGTCTGCTGTGTCCTTCTAAGTTTTCCTTTGCATCACTTTCAGGTTGCTCAGCCCATGTGCCCATAAATTCTACACTTTCTGTCTGGGAACAGCCAGGAAAAATCTCATGCTAGAAGTTACCATGCAAGTGCAGTGTAATTCCTATTCTGTTGTATTTTCATGTTCTAGTTTGCTGTAGTGCTGTTTTTGGTGTTAGCACTTGTGCCAAATGAGCACATCCCAAGAGGAGAAAAACAAAACAAGACACATAAACAAAACAAAACACATAAACATGGTGTCAGAGATTATACAGATATTATAGAGTTCTGGAAGGGACATAACCCATTCTCCACAGAGTAAGAACTGCCTCTGGTCCAGTGTCATGACAGATAACAGCTGAACATTGGTCCTCCGTGTTATGTTATAGTTAACAAGGCAAACACACAGATATTCCACAGAATACCATTTGTTGTTTCTTCTGCATAGCAGACTAATTTGACTGGAAGAAACCACAGTCTCCCTCCTTCAAGTAGGGTGTTGAAAATTTGGAAGAAATTTGAGAAGATCTGAATTCTGAGGATGCATAGTGGACCTACAAACCTCTTTTCAACAACAAATGTTACACAAATATATTTGCTACTTTCAAAAAATCTGTTTTCTTCACAAAAAAAATAAGAGTTTTTTCTTATACATCCTCTGTTCCATGCAGTCTCATTGTAGCTGAGATATATGTGGCTACAAGCACCTAATATTACTGTTCTTTCATGTAAGAGTACTTAGTCACACTTGTGGGGAAGGTTCTGGTAGAGGTATGAAAGAATAGGAGCAGTGTGTGGGGTTCATATCTAGAGATTTAAAGTAATTGCTTTGCAGGTATTGGAATACACAGATAAGGAGAATGGCTTTCAGCTTAGTCCATGAAGAAGATTATTGTAAGAAACAAAAATCTATACATTCACAAGTGTTAGGATGGACAAGAAATACTGGACATGGCTATATCATTTTGGAAGTTTGGGGTCCAATTTTGTTTTACGGTTGCGGCTTCCCTGCTATCCGCCCTGCCCAAACATGAGTCTCATTTATGCTTTAGTTTGCAGCAAGTCATTTGGCTCCCTGGACAGGGAAATTCAGGCTTTGTGGGATGGGAGACAGGAACGGGGGAGTAAAGTTCACCCTTGACCTCTGTCCCAGCAGACAGAATGGATGCAGCTGATTCAAGCCATATGGATGTGCAAACTTGACCTTGAACTCAAGTACAGCTACAAAAACACTTTCTTTGCCCTAATTAGAAGTGGGTAAACATTACAAGTTTCACATTCATTCTTAACTATACCACATCTTATATTCTTCTTCTTTTCCCCTAACTGAACTGAGAAGAATAAATTTCTCCTAAGTAACAGCTGCTCCCTAAAACCCAGTTGGGACACTTATAATAAGGATGTCTGAAGAAAATTGGTTAGTCTGTGGGGCTGACACCCTTGCACTGATGTGTGCTGGATCTGCAAAGATGAAATTCAGTTTCCTTTTGGAGCTGTGTTTTTCTCCATCCACATCTCACCTGGGGATAAATCCTTTGCTTTGGAAAGGTCCTTGCTTTCTACGAGGTACAGTAGGTGATACTCAAGCAAACTACATCTGCTCCCTGCAATTCTCAGGAGGAGAGACAATCGATCTGCCAATAAGAAAGCAAAAGATGTTTTTTCAAATATGTCAGAAAATGGTGATTATTACACAATAGAGAAGCCTATAGAGCCCAGGGGAAGAGTTGTGTTTAGTTATGTCAACACAAGGGGCTGGATGGTCGCACAACACGTACTTCAAGTTTTGGCTGGCCTTTCTTTGCACCTTCACTTTCAGCCTCCTGACCAATCCCCTTCTCACTCTTCTGTTATCCAGAAGAATCTGGAAATAAGTCATTAAACTGTATGGCTGTTCCAATAGCAGCTGCATGCAAGACAACCCTGAGAGTTCATGGCAATTCCTGTACTCTGCCGGGCTGCTCAGTGCTCTCACATGTGTCCCTGGCAGCTCTCCACTCCAACTCTGCCAGCACAAAGTTGTGTGCAGTCTCTGCAAAAAAAGTGGAAAGAGGTGAAAGTGGAAAAAAGGGGACAGTGTGGCTCTTTGCATGAATTATCTTTGTGCAGGTGAGCTACTGCTTTTAATATGATTGGGGATTCTTCCTCATTTTTCCTTCTTTAACTTTGTTTGATATTTGTTGTTGCATGATTTATTTTTTTCTTTTTCTTTATCTCCTTGTACCTCTTCCTTCCTTCCACTGTATTTTTATCTCCCTAGCCCACTTTTTATCTTTTCTCTCCTTTTCCCTCCTGCCTTTTTTAGAATTAGTTACATTCTCTCCTGCTTTTAGAAATATTTGTTCTCTTTCTCTCTGCTTCCTCACTAGTTTCATTCCTGTCTTTTTTTCTGCTGTTCTCTCTAAATTGCTTATCTTCCTTCTTTCTTTGCCCAACTTGCTCTGTTCTGCTCTATTCTGTGCTGCTCCCTTCCCCCTCCTTCCCAAATCCCCTCTCCATTATTCCCCATCTCTGGCTGCAGGTGCTGCAGCTGCAGGAATCTGAGACACTCCCAGAGTGGGGGGAAGCACCATATGCATCACTCCCACCCTGAAAGCGAGGGGAGGAGGGTACTTCATGTGCAGGTCTTGGGACAATGGTTCTTGTCAACAGGATGTGGGAGTTTTGTTTAAATGTAGGAACGTCCCATGAAAATTGGGACATCTGGCACCCTTACATTCCATGTCTGATTTCAGCTTCATCTGCTGCTGTTATGAGTGTAATAAACATGGGTAATTTGACAAGCCATAGAAGTCACAGTACACAATAGATTGCATTGCAGTCAGTATGCCTGCCCTTAAAAGGACTGGATCTTGGAGTGTTACACAGATTTCAGCTTCACATAGGCTAGAAAGAAAAATATAAACTCAGGAATGACAGATTCCACCAGTGTCATCATGCACAAGTCTAGAAAGTTAAAAATTCTGCAGTCATGCTTTACATACTGACTTAAAATCAGAAAGGAAAAAGATCAAACCAGTCAAATTAAAAAGAAAATATGTTTATTAATTTTCCATTAACATAGGACCTATCATCTAGTACTGGACTTCATAGCATTCCATACACCAAATTATAGGTGTCATATCTATGTGCGTATACTAGGAATTTCCCAACAATCCTTTTAGAATCAATGGTGAAAGTTAGATACCTCAAGGAAACTATTCAGAGCACCTAGTACAGTCTTCTGATCTCACTGAGTCCCCCAATGGGCCTTTCCCTCTCTTCGAGTCTAGGGCTAGCTTTGTTTCTAACTCAAACACCTCTCTCACGATTCAGGTTAGTCTTTCTCTTCCCCACCATTTCAGCGCCTTACAATTCTGTACAGTTTATTGGACATTTTTCCACAAATATAGGCAAATAGATACTTTGCTGTAAGTATTTGCAGTTCTGATCCTGCCCTTGGCTCTGCAAGCATCAAGGTGGTTTCCACTGTATGAACATGGTGTGTATTGTACAGGTGGGGTGGCTTGCAGGCAATAGTCCAACTTTGGGCCTTTTACTTTGCAATTTGTAGCCACCCAGCCAATGTGATAGCCAGAAAAGAGAGCGCAAGTTAGCTCCCTTGATGCCCATGGCTGTTGGTGCCTGTGCAAGGAAATGGCTCAAATGTAAATAGCAGAAGGAGTTCAGTTAACATTCATACGGATAACATGATACAGAAAAGTTGCCAGATGGACGAGACTAGGTGATGAGAGGAATGTTTTCTCTAAGCATTAAGAGGTATTCACAATGTCAGATGAAGAATAAACTGGCAAGAATGTAATTAATGTTCATCTACTTAATCCAGAAATCCCTTTTCATTGTTGATTTAACTCAGATTCTTTTGCAGAGATTCTTGAAAAAAAGCCTTTGTTTCTTTCAAGACTCTATTCTGCAATCTGTTTCTGAAGCGGTGGGTTAGGTGTGAGGGGGGAGAGGTGATGGAGGCTGAAAACAGAAATAATTTTCTTTGGGAATAGCATTTTTTTCCACACTGAAATTCCATCTGCTGTATGGTATAGAGTTAGCTGCATCTCAGGAAGCACTCCTATTTCTTCGAGCCAGATGGAAAATAGGCCAAAGATAAGATGACTAAAAAAACAGCAGACATCTCACATGTCCTCTAACTTATAGATTCTGCTGAATACAGAGGGATGAAAATCTATTCAGATGTGCCGACACTTTTCAGACATGAGAGCTGGATTCCTGTGAAATTGGTGGAGTCATTGCAAAAATGCTTTATATTAGAAACCAGGTGTCATGGTTTGCCTGAGGGTTGAAAATACCTGATCTTTAACCACTTTATTGAACAGTTTACAAAAAAAAAAAAAAAAAGCTTTTCCATTTTTTCAGTATATCTGGCAACTACTCTGAAAGAACACCATGGGTTCAGCCTGAACACACCAGGGTGATGGAAACATTAAAATCTCGAGGAAGTAGAGCCCCAGAAAATCTACTGAACACAAACGTGTTCTGAAGGTGCAAACATTTATTTTGGATCTGACAGATGGGGAAAGTCAGTCACCTGGGTCATATTGTGGTTGATGAAAGCACTGGAAGCACAGGTGTATTTGAAACACTTTTGCCATCAATGTGAGAGATATTGGACTTCCCTTAGAGCTATGGAGATCTTCAGATATGAGCCCAAATTTCTTACCAGTTTTCAATGGAACTTAGTGTCACCATGATGTGTGGAGGAAAACACTTTTTTTTAATTTCAAAGGAAGGATACTGTGACAAAATCTTGTTTTAAGCTTGTTAGTCTCTTATGCCTTTTAAAAGAATGCCATGTGAATAAATCTTCAAGTGACTTTGAGATGAGTGACTAAATGATGAGAAAAGATGAAAGTCAACAATTTTAAATTAAGACAGCAAGTAAAATTTACATATATGTTATTGAGGGATAGTGTCTATTTTTACCTGTTACCTTGTGTTCCCTTCTTTAAAAAGTCTGAGAATAACAGCTGAGTTGCTTTTACATCCACAGTATTTATTGATGGATAAGGAAATGTCCTTAGTTATTTTTGAGAATTGGATCAGATATATTTAGATCTTTAAAATGTTAAGAATTGCATGTCATTCTTCAATTATTGTCTTCTTTTACTGACATTTTGTGGGTAGTTGAAAACTACATTTTCAATAAAAACAAATGATCTTTTTCTCTTGAATATGGAATATGAGAAGGGCAAGGAGAGGAAAAGAACAAAGGAAAGATTAACATGGATGTAATAAACAAAGGATCTGTCCTGTTTTGCTGAGACTTGACAACCCACATTTTTCTTGCTGTCCTTTAAATACATTATTAGACAAACTCCACCAGAACTTTTGCAAACATATTTTTCAAATACATTGAGTAAAAGCTGCAGACCAGCTCATCTTTCATCTTTTGTTGTTGTTGTTTCAGATGCTTTATTATCATTATTTTTAAATCAAATATTAAAATGAATATTACTGATTATGGCATGAAAACTCTATTGAACATTTAAAAAGATTGCAGTTGAATCTCTTTCATTTTAAGTAGATTTTTAGTGTGTTAACTTCAGATACTAATGTGCTGTGCTGATACAGAAAGTCTGTGTTACTTTACAAATATTTCAGTTGCATGATTGCATACACAAAGAATAAATCTTCATACATTTGCTTTTAGCACACAGAAGAACTGTACAAAACATATGTATATATATATATAAGTATATATATTTCTTATCTGCTTTTTGAAAACAGCCTTATGAGCACAAAGGTGACAAGTTACTGATATCAGATGTATCTGTCGAGTACCAGTTTCCAGTAGACAGCCTTATGATACAGCAATTTCCACAAACATAGCTCTTCATTTAAGCCAGAAAGGTCATTTTAAAATAGGTAAATTATATCTTTTAAATGAATGGTATAATTAAAAGCATTTAGAATTTTAGCCAAATGTGATTTACATTCTTTTGTCTCCATTTCTCTTCTGAATATGAAAATACTAACTTAAACTTGGAGTAAGACAACAGGTGTATAATGCAAAGTGAGTTTTCTGTGTTTTGCTTTTAGGAATCAGTCAGAGGGGAATGATCTAATCTGCAGGCTGCAGAGTCAAACTTCTCTTTTATAATGCCCTTACCCAGTGTTTTTTTTTTTTTTTTTTCTTTCCTCTCATTGGTGTCTGCAGGAATACACAGTTTTGGTTGGATGGGTGGACCACATTTCCACTCTTGACTACTGTGTGGCTTTTTAGTAGGATACCTGCCTGATCAAGTCCCTACAGGCTGAGAAAAGATTTGAATCCAGTTGCTTTCTGGGCAATTGCTTTCATTGTAATGTTATTATAAAAACAGTAGGAACCACATCCTTTCCTTGCTATGTTTTGAAGTGAGTACTATTGTTTGGGTAAATATTGGGTATTCTTTGGGTAAATAGTCTTAGCACGGGGAAAAATGTGTCCTTTAGTGGTAGAGACCTGCCTAGTTTGTAAATTCAGAGAGCTGAGTAGGCACTCGATTGTTTGGACCAGTAAAGAACATAACCTCTTTAGGTATGCACAATAACAGGATACTTAGGCTTTGGAGTAAGTGCTTATTGGGCACCTGGCCAAGAATTTTTGGAGACTAAAATACTCTGGGACTTAGATGACTGAATTTCATTGACATTGTACTGTACGGACAGCATGAAGTAGTGGATTGTACTTTTAACCATCTTTCTGTATCTTATGATACAGAAAGCTTATGTCTACTTGCAGGAATAACTTGAAGACTGGAGAGCTTCAAGAATCTCTCAGTGACCATGCAATGAAAATTCTGAACTCCAGTTATCTGTGCATTCTCCTGTGGAAAGTTGAGGCTTTTTCAAAGAAGGCAGCTGTCAGTCATACTTTCTTGGTATTGGATGGGTGACATTGTCACCAAAGCATATACAATAAATGAAGGCAATTTTATTAGAGATCACTCTCTATATTTTAAGTTTTCCCCATATCTCACTCTCTGTAGGAACTAGTAGGGCTAAAACACAACTGTGTGCTGCTTATTGCTCCATGACTGCTTGAGCAGAAAATCGGTGTCCAAAAGTGACTGGTCTTTCACTTCAGTGTAAACATAGCAATGAGGCTATCTGTAGTCAGGACATGTTCTTGGGCCTGATACTCTCCATCTGAAATGTAAGTGAGGTGAAATTTCAATACCTGAGCCCAAAATTTTGATCCTGAGAATCCTTACCTTGCTCTTCAGTTCCAGTACTGGTGCCATCCAGATGTCTATTATTTTTTCTTTTTCAAACATCCTAGAAGCTTTACCATTGTAATTCCCCCCCCCCCCTCTCTCCCCCCCCCCCCCCCCCCCCCCCACACACACTCTGTATGTATTATATTGAGAAAGTGAAATATGTGGCAGATAAAAGATCAGTTCCATAAATGTTTATTAAGGAATAGCATGGCACAAAAACAGAAGTTTGTTTTCTCTACAGGATCTATATGGGAATTGGTTATGCCTACTGTAAAACTACAATGATTTCTGAGAAGAAGCATTTTACTTCCACAACAATAAGCTAAATGTTTCCCTGTGTATGACAAAGTAACGTTTTCTCAGCTGTCTGAGTCTGCAGGGCCATCTACATTTATCACTCTCATAAAGTCCCCTGAATAAGTAAAAGCTCCCCTCACCCACTTTTGCTTGTGGCTTTTAAACAGGAAGGAAGTATCATTTTCTTCTCCGCTAGCACAAAGAGAGCTCTGAGCATCTAATTACAGTTTCTGTGAGCAAATGGAACCAGAAAAGCATTTCCCTGTAGCTAAAATGCCCAAGCAGAGCTCTCACTCTCTCAGTTTTCCCAGACTAAGGTTGAAAATCTGCTCTCTAAATTATTCCATTGCTTTACAGAGGAAGTATTAATTACATGACTGCAAATGTAGATCGGGGTGGGATGTAATTACAGGGCTGGCTTTGTGTCTGTTGTCCAACAGAATTAGACAGGAAGTGTTTGCAATGCCAGCAGTTTCAGGTGTTTTGCTGCCTATTATATTTGCTGGTTCTCACCAGGTCTCACAGATGGATCAGGTGACTTTCTGTTGCCCGATTGTCTGGAAAATCCACAAAGCTGCTATTACTGTAGGTTCATGATTTGTCCAAGGCTGATAGCTGTCGATGTTTAGAGAAGGAGAAGAAACAAAAATCCAAGAAAACCAAAGGGTTTTCATCCCTTGCCAATTTTTTTTCCTATTCCTTTCTTCAAAGACATATATATATATATATATATATATTTATATATATATATATATTTAGTTTTCACATTCTCTAATTCTTATCTTCTGTTTGCTGTTCATTTCCTGCACCCCTTTAGGAACTTTCTTGCTGGGGTAAGAAAATGCCTATGTGTTCACATGACAGAGGCAGTAGGCACTCCAGCAAGGACAGAGTTCTCATGGTGGTGCCATGGCTGGGAAGCATGCTGGGGCATGCATTTGTCTCCAGATAGGACTCCCCGTTCCACCTCCCCCCCCCCCCCCCCCCCCTTTTTTTTTTCTTTGAGGAAAACACTCCATTTTTCCAGTGTTCTTCAGGTGGTAGGATGGAAATCAAATTTCCATGTTTTTCAATTGACAGTGCTTTCACCAGGCAGAATTTTGGTCTGGGTTGAATGAGAATGTCCCAGAAATTTTATTATTATAGCTCAGGAGTTAACATAGATGGAGGCCATTCCCTGCAGGCATCTTTGATGTGGATTCTCTGTGTGGGCATGGAAGACATTAGTTGAACAGAGAGAGGCTGTTTTGTCCCAGTTGTGCTAGGTTTTAACAGATAGTCCTGGGCACAGTTCACCTATTAGTATAGACAAGCAATGAGTTCTGATACCACTTGAGCTCTGCAGAGTGGTGAGCACAAACACAATAATGAATAGTAACAACTTCTGTTTTATCAAGCAAGTAACTGCAAGTGTTTAAAAACTCACTTGGAAGTCTTTGGGATGACTGTTTGGACAATATGTGATACTTAACCTATTTGAACTGACTGCTGTGCACAATTGCTATGCTCTGTTCTGTGGAAATTAAATGGATACAATCTTAGCCACTGAAAGCAGACAGAGCAGTGAAAACTGCAAGATCTCATCACGTCTACCTTTGGATCAAACCGTGTGGCTGAAGACACTGTTGTCTCTCCAGTATGGAATTTCATTTGAACGTATAATCTCATCTGACAATGAACAGTGGGACTGAGTTTATCTGCCTGTTGGGGAAGAGCAGGGGTCTTTTAACTGGGCCAACCAACACACTTATTGCAGAAGAAAGAAATGGTAAACTCAGTAAAGGCACTGCAGCTGTATGTATTTCTGGCACTACCACTAGTTCTTTTATTTAAAGGAATAAGTCCAAAACCAGTATTCTAGTACTCTGGTTTTGTCTAGCTCTATAAGATCCTAAGGTCAAGATCAAGCCTCATAAAACATTAATTACCTTGATTCTTAATGTAAACACAAAAACACTGTGGAATACTCCAGGTCCACACATTTCTCCTGTGGCATTCATCTTTAATAATGTAAACATTTATTTAGAATTTATGAACATCAATTTATCATGGCAGTTACCAAAGTTTCTGCACAGTTTTCAGTTTAAACACTGCTAGCAAATGTGGAAGATGTGTACTAAGTTTCTTTAGTCCTTAAACTTATATTATTGCAAATGGTAATTAGATGCCAAAGAAACATGGGCCTTCAAAATTCCTAAAATAGATAGGATAGCTATTATGTATGCACAGCCCCCATGAATGCTGTCATTTAAGATGTATATTCATGCATATACTGTAGCCGGTGTAGTGAAATGTGGAAAATATTTATATTCATTCTTGAAGGAATGACCTTAATAATTCATTTTGGACTCCACCTCTCTTGAATTACAGTTGCCTCACTTGTGGAATATTTTCCATATCTTGAAAAAAACCCTAATAAATCCTAATATTTTCCTAAGTGTGGAAATAATTAGTAGTTTATGATGTCACAGATTTGCAAACTTTTTTCATAGTTGTGGTTGCAAGACACATATATTTCCTCTCTGTTCCCTGATGCTTAGCTGTATTTTACATTTATTTATGTGAGAATTATTATTATTATTAATTATTATTAAATGTTTAAGAGATGCAACATTTACTTCAAACTTTCTTGCAATTAAGAAGATAACTTGTATGAAAGAAGAATACTTCAATGAAATATCAGTAATAAGAGAAAGAAATATACCTTGATTTGAAGGACTGTTACATCATAATTTTAGGTGTTATTCTAAAGATGACTTTTCTAATTTATCTGACAAGGAATGCATTTGCTATGAATTAGTAGTGCCAATTACAGATCAGAATGTTATAGTTTTACAGACTTAATGAAAATATTTTATTTCCAACTTACTTGGACTATTACTGAAACAAGTTTAAAAAATATAATTTTCCAAAAAAGGGAAAATTCTCTTGTACTGGGTCTACATTGGATGTTAACTTTCCCTGCAGCAGCCCATACAGTGCTGTACTCTACACTTGTAGCTAGAATAGCAGTGGTATCACACCAGTGTTGAGTCTGCTGCTGAGCAGTGCTGGCACAGCATCAGGACTCTCTCTAACCTTCCTAGGGGGTGGTCAAAACAGTGAGAAAGGAACATCATCAGGGCAGCTGATCTAAACCAACCAAAGGGATATTCCATACCATATGATGTCCCACTCAGCAATAAAAGGTGGAAACAGGAAGAGGAGGGGAGGGGTGGGCTCTCATTGTGAAAACATCAGTCCTCCCGAACACTGGCTATGTGTGTTGAGGCCCTGCTTCAAGGATGTGGTCAAGCATCACTCATTTGTGGGAAGTAGAGAGTAATTTCTTTCCTCTGCACTTCCACACAGCCTTTACTTGTTTTGTTCTGTATTTTTTTTTTTTTTCCCCTTTGCCCCTCCCTTTTCCCCTTTCATTTTTTCCATTTAGTTAAATTGTTTAATTTAAAATAATCTTTCCTTAACAATTATTTTTTTTCCTTTAATTAAATTATCTTTTTCTCAACCCGTGAGTTGTTCTTTTCACAGAATCACAGAATTGTCTAGGTTGGAAGAGACCTCAAGATCATCGAGTCCAACCTCTGACCTAACACTAGCAAGTCCTCCACTAAACCATATCACTAAGTTCAATATCTAAATGTCTTTTAAAGACCTCCAGGGATGGTGACTCTACCACTTCCCTGGGCAGCCCATTCCAATGCCTCACAACCCTCTCAGTAAAGAAGTTCTTCCTAAACTCCAACCTAAAACACCTCTGGCACAACTTTACACCATTCCCCCTCATCCTGTCACCAGGCACATGGAAGAATAGACCAACCTCCACCTCATTACACACTACAGCCTCCTTTAAGGTATTTATAAAGAGTGATAAAGTCATCCCTGAGCCTCCTCTTTTCCAGGCTGAACAATCCCAGCTCCCTCAGCTGCTCCTCTTAAGACTTGTTCTCCAGATCCCTCACCAGCTTCGTCGCCCTTCTCTGGACCTGCTCAAGCACCTTGATGTCCTTCTTGTAGTGAGGGGCCCAAAACTGAACACAGTACTCGAGATGCGGCCTCACCAGAGCCAAGTACAGGGGGACAATCACTTCCCTAGCCCTGCTGGCCACACTGCTTCTTATACAAGCCAGGATGCTGTTGGCCTTCTTGGTCACCTGAGCACACTGCTTTTCTTTACTTCTTGCCCTCCTCTTCTAAGGAGGGGGAGTGAGAGAGCGGTTGTGGTGGAATTCAGCTGTCTAGCATGGTGAAACCACCACATCTCTCTGGAGTAAGGCTTGAATCCTAATTTAAAACTGAACAGAGCTGAACTTCACTTTGAATGAATTTCAGTGGTGGAACATGGAATTGTGGGTCCTCCTGGTTCAAGTGAGGTTTGGATCTGGGTAAGTATGACTCTGTGTTTGGTTGTCATTCAGGTGTGAATGAATGGGACTGCAAGTGAGGATTTACTAAGCAAGCTTAAGGCAGAGTGGGATAAGTTTAGAAAAAAGTGTCATGGGAAAAAAGAATTCACCAAAAGAATAAAAACTGCATTTTGTATTGGTCTCTATTGGTCTCTATATATGGTTCTAATGGAAAGAAAAAAACAAAACAAAACAAAACAAAACAAAACAAAACAAAACAAAGGATGTTGTATTCATATCCAAAGTCAGATTCTGGTCTTCTTCATATATGGATCTCACTGAAAGACAACTGCAGATGAGAGGATTGAATTGCACAGTGGATCATCATTTTACATGCCAGAAAGGATTTATTTTACAAAAGAACTCATTGGACACTTTGCACACTACTTTTGCACACAAATTAGTCTCGCAAAAGCTTAAATACTTACTGAAGTTTGAAAAGAATCAGTTTCAGGAAACTTAGAAGAATCATATATACAGCTATATTTTTAATCTTCTGTGTATTGATTTCCTTTGTGATACAGTCTTCTGTTCCACAGGTTTGTAGACCTTTTTCCTTCCTTCCTTCCTTCCTTCCTTCCTTCCTTCCTTCCTTCCTTCCTTCCTTCCTTCCTTCCTTCCTTCCTTCCTTCCTTCCTTCCTTCCTTCCTTCCTTCCTTCCTTCCTTCCTTCCTTCCTTCCTCCCTCCCTCCCTCCCTCCCTCCCTCCCTTCCCTTCCCTTCCCTTCCCTTCCCTTCCCTTCCCTTCCCTTCCCTTCCCTTCCCTTCCCTTCCCTTCCCTTCCCTTCCCTTCCCTTCCCTTCCCTTCCCTTCCCTTCCCTTCCCTTCCCTTCCCTTCCCTTCCCTTCCCTTCCCTTCCCTTCCCTTCCCTTCCCTTCCCTTCCCTTCCCTTCCCTTCCCTTCCCTTCCCTTCCCTTCCCTTCCCTTCCCTTCCCTTCCCTTCCCTTCCCTTCCCTTCCCTTCCCTTCCCTTCCCTTCCCTTCCCTTCCCTTCCCTTCCCTTCCCTTCCCTTCCCTTCCCTTCCCTTCCCTTCCCTTCCCTTCCCCTCCCCTCCCTTCCCCTCCCTTCCCCTCCCTTCCCCTCCCTTCCCCTCCCTCTTTTTTTATCCTTTCTCTTGCTCTCCCCACTATTCTCACTCTACCTACCCCTCATACTCTTTTTTTTTTTCCTCTCCCCCTCTTATTTCTTTCTCTCTTGCATTTCTTTCACTCTTCTCTCTCTATCTAGTAGCCATTCTAAAAATGTCTATATGGCCCAATAATAGAATTGCACTGTATTAAAAATAATTAAAAAGTAGGAACATTAGGGAAACGTGAAAGGACACATGTAACTAACATACAGGCTACAAAATAAAGACCATCTTGTGTACAGCGTAAAGGAAACATAATGACTACAATCTGCCTTAGGGATTGAAAACAATTTACTGAGAAGTCTTTTACAGTGGCCAGCTTTGCAGCCATTTCTAATTAGCTAGCAGGTAATTCAAAGTCTGTTTAAGTATGTTCAATAAATTTCCATCAGAATTTCTGTGTTATAAATCTGTCATGATGACTTTTTGGATCTTCAGGAATTAACAGATCCTAATCTCTGAAGTAAAACTCAGTTATATTTCATGCTGGCATGTTTCAAAGAACAATATATTTCCATAAGAAAACTAACCTAAACTACACCTGAGAGATACACACATAGCAGCATATTTGGGAGACATTCACTCCTTGCAATTAGAGTGTCTACTTTGTGTCTTGATAGCAAAATACAAAAATTACCAGAAAACTTTGATTTTAAATGCATCTTTTGATTTTGCATAAGGAGAATGTGATTTTTCTCAAAGTATATAACACTTTCCCCCCTTTTCAGTTAGATACATTGGTCTGCTGCAACGGAAGATACCTACAAGATTATTTGTTCCATTTCCATCTCAATGCGAATTTAGATGAACATACACCACATGTATTATGCATACCTTCCTTTATAGATAAGATATGGGTAGAGACGGGTAGAAGATCAAAACACCATGCTGTCATACTCATTATCCATGGTACTGGGATGGTGGGATGAGAGACCTTGGGTGACACATGTACTTCAGTGTGTGTTTGAGAGTGTGATAAAGACAAGCGAGAATGACTCTGTGGGGATACAGCTCAAGTCTGGCAGGACTTTTTAGCTCAGTGTTGAAAACCAGGCAAACGTACTGAACTAACCTTAGAAGTAATGCATCCTTGTTCAGGTACTGTTCTGCATGGAGCCAGTATGGGAGACTGCCTCCATAGCACACTTTTTCTACAAAATGGATGCACTGCTCACAGGTAATAGATAGTTGATAGTACTCTATTGCAGCAAAAAACATTCATGCACTGAATGTATGTATAATGGAGGTATCTGAATGTGGAATTGAAGCTGCTTGATATTTAAAAAAGTGGAGAAACTACTAAGTAGGGCAGACAGACTGAAAGTAGGATTATGCAGAGATAAAAGAAGGAAACAATATAGCTAAGGAGTACTTAAAACTCAGGAGAGAAGGGCAAGTTACAGCCAGGAAAGGACAAAAAGTATAATTGAAATCAATATGTAAATAGAGTTATTCAGAGCTGTAAAAGATAAGGAATTTTAATGTAGTTCAGAATGGGGATGTAGTAGACAGCAAAATGTTGTTTACTTAGTCCTATAGCACTGACTGGTTGGAAATGCTTGCACTTCTGATATTTTGTCTTTTAAAAACAGTGAAAAATGAAATGTCACTGACGTGACAATGCTACCTTCTCTAAGAGCTGCTTCTGTCTGTAACTCACCAATCTTCCATTAAGTGGGATACAAACTACCAAGTGCCCCTAAGATTTACATTTCTTGTTCCATCCTACATTGATGAGTTTGCTACTTACTCCCATTGGATTAGGAAGAAAAAATAAATCTATAGTCATTATTCAAGAAAACAACTTTTTTTTTTTTTTTTTTTTTTAACAAAAGTGAAAATATGCACAAAGCTTTTAGTGGAAAGCAGAGTATCAAGAGAACTGTGCTTTGGGAAATGGCATACATGCACTGACAGATACCAATGTGCTTTCCAGACATCTTTTTTTTTTTTTTTTTTTTGGTCTGTCATTCCAAGAGCTGCATATGTTCTGTGTTTCAGCTGCTGGTAAACTCTAAGTAAATTCTTCCCAAAGCTTCTAGAGGCTCCAGCAACATTCCTCCTGTCTCTAGAAAAGGCAGAAGTGTCCATGAAGATAAAATGTCACACATTACAAGTTGGACAAAAAATCGTACTGAGAATAAATCCAGGTATTATGAGATTAAAAAGACAAGGAAAAAGAACAAGTGGCCAAACAGAAAGCAGCTGTCTCTTTGGTACCTTCTAGTGTAGTGTTATCAGATGTATGTGAGTGGGAGCAGCTGCACTGCTGCTGTCAATATCAGATCTGGTGCTGTCTGTCTTCACAAATTTATGTGGTGATTTTGGCCTCCTTGAAGGAAAAAAAAAATCCTTTTTGTGTATGTTATTTTTCCAAACAAACAAAGTCTGTTCCCTCTAATTCATTCCCAGTTCCCTCTCTCTCTCTTTAGGCCCTCCAAGCCCACCAGATTGTCTAAATTCTCACTTCTTCAATCTCATTCTGTCCCCAGTCTCTTCATCAGCTGTTCCAGGGGATGAGATGCTGCATCTATCAGGATTCCTATTTCATGACTGGGAGCGACAAACAGGGTTTTTCACGTGCCTGCCATTTTCTTAGACTGCATCATATTGAAGGCAAATACATTTCTCAGAATTAAAGACCCAAGGGTTAGTTCAGTTGCCTCATGAATACCACTGTCTTTTCTGTACATTGGCCAGCACCAGCAAGGTGGGTAAAAAGTGCTGCTCTCCACTTCCAGAGACCCTCTTTTCCCCTTTCTAGTCTGTTAAGAAGCTCTGGTGAGTTCTCTTGGTTTTGGGCAGTCACCTGGAGAGGAGGAGCCAGAGGCTGATACTCTTCAACCACATAACCAACTAAAATAATGTAGATGGAGATTAGATATTAAGAAGACATTAATTATTTAGATGGTGGTGAGCCACACTAACGGGTTGCTGAGGGAAGTTGTGGATGTCCCATCCCTGGAGCTGTTCAAGGCCAGGCTGGATGGGGCATTTAGCAACCTGGTCTAGTGGAAGGTGTCCCTGCCCATGCCAGAAGAGTAGGAACTAAATGATCTTTAATGTCCCTTCCAACCCAAATCATTCTATGATAGTTCTATGATTATATGTAATTATTAAATTGCAAAAGTTGAAACATTTAATTGATGGTACCTGAACCACTTTCAGGCTCACTACAGATTATATTATAAGGTTGAATCCATATCTCCCTATCACTGTTTGAATGAAAATAATTTTCATTTGTTAAAGCATAATTATAATAACATGATGATGAATATCACCTCATGGAATATGGTCTTCTTACAAAAAAAAGGTCTCTCAGTGTCAAGTTTCCAGTAAAAAACCTTTAGCTAGACCCTTCTAATGGAACTTTTCTGGACTTTCATTTATGTATTTATTTATTTTTTTTCAGCAAAGCTTTGGGGTCTATACACAGTGGAGTGACAGAGCTGTTCAATTAATTTAACCTGTTTCACTGAATTAGAAATACATGTAGCCAGACTGGATTTCTTAAATAAACTGCTGTATATTGTCAAGATTCCAGAGAAAACTTTTTTTTTTTTTTTTTCTTAGAGAAAAGCCAAAAGTGGCCATCGATTAAAGGCTTTTTTTTCCAACGCCTCATGGTTCCTTATTCCTCACTTATTCCTTAGTGGCATGGAAGGTTCATATGTAAGTCCTTTCCTGGGTAAACTTACACTGAGGTTTTGAGCAAATGCTCCAGCATCTGTCTCTCTATATATAGGCAAAAGTGTTATGTTGTATTTAAATAATTATGTAATGAAAGAGGAGCTAAAGAGAAGAAGGTATCAAGCAGGAAGATGAGAAGTAAAGAACAGGGATTCCAATCCTGCTTTTGGAAGTATTTATTTAATGCTGAACAGTTACACTAGTTTGAAATACACTACTAGTTACACTAGTTTGACAGGGTCATGATCCAAATGTCAGTGAAGAAGGAGTCAGGGGATGCCCCTTGTCAAGGTCTTTCACTGGATAATTAAGGGACTAGGTTCACGGACACTACACAGCATTCTTGTGTCATGGTATAGATCTCACCACTTGAGAATAAGTAAATATTGAGATGATAGTTAAGACACATCAAAAATGTTAGAGAATGACAAATTAGCAGCTTGAATTAGCATTCCCACATTTCTAAGAAAATTCTGACTTTTGCCTTAATGGATTTTCCAGTGAAGGCTTTCTCACTCTCCATTTGGAGCTGGGAAATCTGTCCCCAAGAAAATGAAGTAGAAATTGAAATGTTTCCATTGTCATGAAGGAATGTTCTGGATCACAGAGGCTAATATCAATTAGATGGTTAGAGACAGTTTGAGACCTTCTAATTTCCAAAATAATTATTTTTGTGATCGTATTTGATTGCTCACTGTGCCAGAATTCTCTTTCATCTCTTCTTCATTTCTGTTTTATCTTTTACTTATATATGGAAGGTAATTTTACCCACGCTCAGTGTTTGTTTTGCTAGAATAAACAATCCTGCTCATTTTAGTCTCCTTCAATACAGTAAGACCTATATTCCCTGATCTTTCTTTTCCTGATCTGTCCTTCTATCTTTCCATTCTAGTTTAAATTCCTCTTTATGGTACACATTTTTTTCATAATTGTTTTTGCTTGGTTCTTCAACAGCAGTCTCTCTATCTTATTATATGAAGTGAAAATACCGTCACGAAATCCTAAGAACACATTTGACATTTTTGCTGTTGTTTGGCCAAGTCAACATTTTCATCTGAAAATTGCCAACCAGCTCTAAATTTTGTGCCTTTCTGTATTTATTGAGTGAGACCTTGAAGTAAACAAAAGCAAACTAACAAAACATAACCCACTGGCACTACCAAACACATATTTTCTATTATTATTCTTTAAGGACTGCAATTGTTCAGAAAATAAACATCTTTTTGTACTTATGACATTGAAGAAAAACATTTTCCTTAAAACATTTTGAAAATCAAAGTGGATAGGAGGAATATGAGTGCTATGTTCCCATCAAAGCTGTGGCAAACCTGGAAGGCACAAGGGGAAAATCAGTCTTAGTCATTCTTGTTTAGTTTGCAAATTATCTGTGATGAGAATTACCTAATTTACGTCTGATGGTCTGTTTGTGCAATAGAGGAATTCAATCTTATGTTCTGCATTAGCATCTATCTAGGATCTAAGGACCAAGCAAAAAGATATAATTACAAAATGAACAATAATAATTAAGGCCTAAGGAGTGACATATGATAGTATTACCTATGTACTTTTGAAAAGGCTCTTTTTTTTTTTTTTTTTAGAAAATGGATAAAAACATCAATTTTAAATATGTTAATAATTTCTTTGTCATATTATTTTATTCATGCTTCACTGTTCCCTCATATTTAAATGTTGTTGGGTCCTCCTTAAACTTACTACATTCATATATACAGCAGTTTATGGGCTGAAGATTTTAGAATTTCAAGATAAACACTTTTGCTCACCCATAACTTGGAGACATCTTGCTAAATACAAGAGAACATATGATGCTGTTATCTTTGATACTGTGTCACAGAAGTGGATGAGCTGGGCTTTCCCCTTCAATTCCATGTTGAAATGTAAGATGAAGAAGTGCCATCATAAATGAATATAATTTTACTCGATCTTACTCTCTTATACTAGTTGTTAATTTTGCTCTATGTGGTTATTGGCAAGCATGATTCTCTACCTCCCTTACAGCAAACTTTCATGTTTTCTTCTTCATGATCCTAACCATTTTTAAAGGCCAAAACCTTACAAATCCTTCATTCACAGGCCAGCAGGAGGCTTGATTTATGATAAAATAAATCAACATACTCTCATGGGGAGGGTGGAAACATGATAAAATGATTCTTCCAGTCCTACTGACGCAAAGCCAAGTACTGTATTTTTTTTATTTATTTATTTTTAAATTTCATGTGCTACTTGTTAAAATGGACCCTCTCATTTTTTAGATGTTACCTGTATTCTTCAGTTGTCTGTGGTAATAATAATCCACCATAGATTGGTAGATTTATAACATAATAATAATTATTATTATTAGGAATTACTTACTGAAGGAAAACAAAACAAATAAATGACAAAAACAAGCAAACATTTGTTTTCTTCCCAACGAAACCCCTCTCCCCCAAAGAAGAAAGAAGAAGAAGAGAAAGAGGAAGCATCCAGTTAGATTAACACAGACAAATCAACATGAAGAAGCCGATGTAGACCTTCTACCTCCTCCAGAAAATAAACAGACTGGATTTACCCTTTGCTCCAAGTCCATGGAGGGTCAGAGTTTGTGCTGGTAAAAAGATCAGAGTTTATGTAAGACAATTGAATATGCAATTTACTACTGAGATTCTCAGTTTAGACTATCACAGCGTATTACCAATGTTGCAGTCTCCCATTTTCTGGATATAGAGGGAGATGTGACTTTGTGTTTCTCTATCATTGGGGGCTGTCCATAGTCTATCCTTAAGTATATTAGAGTGGCTCCATCAAACTTTTCTGCAGTAAGTGTGCAACACTAAAAGGTAGTTATCTTGTTACTGCTGAAAATGCCATATTCGGGGGTTGGAATTTTAAATTCTTTTTCCAGCTTGTTTATGTGTGTGTGTCTGCTTGTGTATGTGAGAGGGAGAGAATGAGAATTATTGGAGTTTTAGATCACATAGGCTTGAACAATAGAGCAACTAGTTGTAGGTGCTTCTGACAGACTGTAAAGTGTGTTCGTCTGGGAGGGTACACCAAGGATGTCAAGCTAAATAGCCAGCATTGCAGTTTGTTCACAGAAAAAGAAAAAGAAAAAAAAAAGTCTTGTCTTGGGATGGAGAAACCCAAACACATTAGCTTGGTGAATGTACAGCTGCTGAAACTCTACTAGGAGTATGAAGCAGAGAGCAAGCTAGAAGCAGACAAATTTACTGCTTTATTTACTGGTTTTATTCTTTTCCATTCTGAACTTTTTTTCTCCCATAAGTCACAGGTCATAACAGCAGCTTTTTAAAGATTTGTCTGGATAATAACTTACTTTAGTTTTTAAGTAATAATTATTGAGGCTTACATCTCCCTGAGTAGGTGTTCGTACTTAAAGCCTCTTTGGTAAGATTCACGTAAATTTAGGTGCCTGAAACCTTGCTCAAACCTAATTGCTTTTATAGTTAACAAGGAGAGACAGGCCCCTTCAGACAGCGGTTTATCCTGAGCATTATAGGCAGCTGAGTGGTAAGAGCCTCACTCTTGACAGATTCATTTTTTGGCAGTACTTGTTTCTCTGCGGTGATCAGAGCCAAGACAATTAACATCAAACAGAAGCCTAACTTCTCACAACCAAAGCTGGGGTAATTTCCTTACCTATAGAAACCCATCCTTTTGCTGAAGCTTGTATTGATCATCATTGATTGATTGGTATTCATACTGCTGAAGAATAAATATAAATGATGGTTCCATTTGGAAGATCAAAGCCCATATACAGTTTTGGTTAGAGATCATAGAATGAAATATAAGGAAAACTCAATTTTTAAACTCTTTTCCCTAAAGCATTAAGGATTGAATTTAATGATCCATATCTGAAGGACATGCTTGAGGCACAAGGTCAGAACTAATTTTACATGTGGTACACAGATTTGAAATGACTCTCCTGAATCATAGAATGAATGATCTATTCAGCTCTCCTCAGAAACAAGGTTCAATGAGTAGTAGCAGATTTCCCTGCTGTTTCAGGTGTAATTACAGAATCACACAGGTGGCATTCAGTCTTCCTCTAATTTAATAAAACAAAAATTATTCACATTGTTGCAAATTGAATGTTTTCTTTCTTTATAAAACACAATTGGAAAAATAAAAATGAAAGCAAAAGCAAAACAAAAGATGTTTTTGTTTTATGGAGAAAGTATTACTTTTCTTTTTTTTGCTGTTTTTCCTAAGTCAAACATTTTATGAAGACAAAAAAAAAAAAAAAAAAAAAAGTTAAAACTTTACCAAGAGAGGCTTGTTTTTGTGGCAGGCTATGAACATGTACATGAACCTGTGGTTCTTTCTCATGATTTGCCCACATACCACTTCAAAAGGGCTCTGAATTCTTACATTTTGCTTGTGATACATTTCTAAAGCGCATTTCTAAAGTGATGATTTCTTTGAAGCAACAGAAACATGCCAGGGATGTCATATTTTTAGGAAAACTAAACTAAAATAAAAACATCGCATTCTATTTCCTACATTCTTCTAGTAACTCAGAAATGGTCTGCTAAAGTGTAGTCCATCCTAACAAATTTGCAAATAGTAGACTTGACTGTAAAACAGTTTTCATCAACCATGAAAATTGCCTGCTTTCAAAATGTAGGGAAGAAGTATAAATACCAAAAATTTCAGAGCATTTAAGCTAGTTGGACAAAAACTGTGAATATTTTGGGTAGATTCAGCTAAGTTTAAGATGATTATCTTATTTTTCTAAATCAATCATTCGACGTGAAATTGAAAAATAGATAAATTTTCACTTTAAGTAGTAATATGTTTATATTTGTATTTTTCCCTGAGGTAAAAGTGCTTTTGTACATGTTTTTTTTTCAATAAAAGCATTTTAGAAATTTATATATATTTTTTTGCTAATTATATATTAATTTGAGCTTCATATATTCAGTTGAAGTTCATTTCATTCCCATCAATTATTTAGTACAACTGCTGTATTGAAATCTCTACTTGTATGATCTGTTTATAAGCACATATGTGTACTTTTAGTTTTGAATTTATTTTGTCCTCAGTTTACAATGTATGATTATCTTACAGTAGAATGGCACTACTGTTAAGCAAATCACATTTTTAGTATTGACTAGCTCTAAGATTTTGGGCAAGTCACTTAACCTGCAGCCTGGAGTCTTGCAGTAAAAACCTGAACTAGCTATGGGATACTGAAGAACTTATTAAGTAGACAAAGGTGGTTAATTTTAAAATTAACTACATTCTTAAGCTACATTTTGTCAAGTCTCTCCAAGAAAAAGCTGAAAATAAAGCTAAAAAGTAATTAACAGCTGGAATAAAACCTGAAGATATGTATATACATATTTAAGTGGTCTGAAGAGCAACATAGGGAATTGCTGCAGAGCTGCAGCTAATTAATCTTTTTAAAAAGCAGCTTTCTGTTCTGACCACACTTTGCAAAGCACAACCGAGGAAAACAAACAAACAAACAAATTAATTACAAGTTTCTTTTTTTGTTACCTCATTCACTGATATACTTAAATACTCTATAAAATTTAAATTCCTCTATAATTCAGTGAAGTCTGAAGGTTATTCAAACTTGCATTGAATGGTTAGGATTCCTTGGAGGTTATTTTGCCTATGAATGAATTCCTGAGTACAACATGTGGTGGTCACCTCTTCGATGCCTCCTGTGACCAGGGATGTGTATAGCAATGCAATGTATCACAAAATATCTAGTAAATTATTCATAAAGAAAGAAGAAACTATATGTAAAACAGCCTTAGGCCAATGTTTTAAAGTTAAGTTGGCCTATAAAGATCTTCCCCTTCAGAGGGAACACTTATCTGCCTATTTAAGGAAATTTTGATTAATATTGTGTTGCTAGAGTAGTACAAACAGGGCCTTAGCCTAGAATATATAAATGTAGTAACAACACATAACTGAAAAGATAGCTCTTTCTTCCTCTGTGTAATGAAAAGCTGAAGGTCTGCCAAAAAATATCAAAGTGTTAGAAATTCTGTCAATGTGAAGACATCTTTCTGCCTGTAAATCAACAGCACATTTAAATTACTTCCTTTCATAATCTATTAAAATATTTATAGCACAGTTCTCTGTGCAACATTTATTGCATAATTTCATTTCTGGTCAGCAGTTGTTCTTTTTAACTCTCAAATGCTATTGATGAAGGGTATACATCTTTTTCTGTGAATGACAAAGGTGATCTAAAGCATATATTTTTAAGTTAAATTGAGATGATTATCCTGGTTATTTAATAATTAATATTCTGTTTCTAAGGTAAAGACAAACAATATGAAAAGAGTGGAAGTAATAAAACAGTGTAGCACTGTTAAATTCTGCATTTGGAACAAAGAAATTCATTGTAAAACACATTTTTTTTTTTTTTTTTGGGGGGGGGGGGAAGGAGGAGGGGGAGGGTCAAAATATCTATTACACATTAGATGAAGCTAATGAGCCAGCCAAGAAAACATCAAACCATTAAGAACACAGTTTACTTTTCTGTATGTTTTAAAGGTCATTTAAAACACACTTTCTGCCACATCTTTACCATTAAATAAATTAAAGATTGCTTTTAGAATAAAAATGTTGCAATATATTTTCAATAATACTTACAATACACTATACAGCATGATACAGGTAAAAGGGGTATTCCAAAAGTGGAAGGAACTGGAGGTTTCTGGGTGGTGTCTCAGACCCTGCCAGAACTTTTAGTCCAGCTGCATTCAAACTTGAACAGACCAGGGAAATGAAAAATTCAAATTATCATTTGAAAAATACAGAAATTAACCTACTGGCTACCACTGTAATTCAACTTTTGCCCTGTTCTGCAGAGTTAACAGTGAATGGTACAGGAAATCACAGATTAACAAAATTATGGAATTGTTGAGGCTGGAAGAGACCACCAGGTATCATGTAGCACAACACTTCTGTTAAACACAGGCTGCTCATGATTGCATTCAGTTGTGTGCTGAATATCTCCAAGGATGGTGGCAACCTGTGTCAGTATTCAACAGCCCTCAGAGCAAAAATATTCTTCTTATAATTAAACAGATTTTTTTGTGTTTTATTATGTGCCTACTGCCTCTTGTCAGCTCACTGGATATTACTGAGATATTACTGAGATGAGTATGACTATCTTCTTTACTCCTCCCTGCCCTCCCCCCCTCCCTCCCCAGTGTTTACACCCATTAATGAGATTTCTGCCCCCTGATCCTTTGTTTCTGCAGGCTAAACACTCCCAACCTGTCATATGTGGGATGCTCCAGGCCTTTAGTCATCTTTGTGGCCCTTCATTGGACTCTCTCCAGCAGCTCAATGTCTTTCTTGAACTGTGGAGCCCACAGCTGGACACAATACTCCAGGTGTGGCCTCATCAGTGCTATGGGGAAGGGTCACCTCCTCTGACCTACTGGAAACACTCCTAATGCAGCCCAAGAGGCTGTTGGCCTTCTTTGTTGTGAGGAGCAATGCTGGCTTATGTTCACTCTGACGTCCAGCAGGACACCCAGAACCTTTGCTACAAAGCTGTTTTCTAGCTTGTTGATACCAAGCCTGTACTGCTGTTTGGGTTTATTCCTACCCAGGTGTAGGGACTTGCATCTTGCTTTGTTGAAATGTGCTATAATTAACAGCTATGAAAAATGATGCATATGCTCAATCTCCATTCACAGGTCTAATTACTGTTATATGGAATGTTGGTGGATGAATTGGAGTAATTTAATACATTGTTACTTTTATGGAATGTTCACAGCCCCTAACAGGGGTATGCATCTCCCACTTTCTGCTTTGCAGGTTCAACCACTAGCAAAACTGAGCATGTATCCCAGAGACACAGACACACAGTCACGCAGGACATTGCCAAGACTGTCACAGACCAGATGCTGTCTTCAACAGCATCTGCACCCAGCACCCACATAAAGCTCAAGAAGAGACTTCCCAGCCCCCTCCACCTCTCAGGCTGGCATGGGCAGCAGCTCCCTTGTGCAGGCACACACACACCCCTCCAGGCCCATTGCACACACACATTCATGGGTGCCCTGAGCAATGGCAGGGCCCCTCTGCCCACCCAGCACTGCTGTCCTCATACCACCCCCTTTCACCTGCCCTGTGTGTCCCCTTCCTGCCTGCTGTTCCAGCTGCACACATGCACCCTGTGCACATCTGGCTTGGGGCAGAGAGAAACTGCCCCCAGCAGCCAGCACTGGGCACAAAGGCTCTATGACTCATGCCCCTTCCTCACCCCCCTATCCCTTCCACCTCACTCACCTCAGTCCCCCCCTGTAGCTGGTTTTGGAACACACATTGTTTCTGCACCAGTGGCTGGGACTAGAAGACCCCACTCTCTCCAGTAAGCTGATGCTAGGATCCCACTCACTCCAGTAGCTGGCTGCACAGGCTGGGGCACCTACAGCTTCAGTCTGACTCCAGAAGCTAGCACCCAGATGCCTCATGCTGGTTCTCCCAGGAGCTGGCAACAAGTCTTTTCAGCGCACACACACACACAGGCTGGTGAGTGAGATTACACTTAGAGATAATGCTAATAAAGGCTTAATAAGAAGACAGAACAGACTGCAGTGATCAGATGCAGAGCTCAGTCAGACAAGCACACTGACCAAGCCCAATGCAAATGTTTAAGAGGAAGCTACATCTATTTAACTTGTCTTTGATGCCTGGAGAATGCTGATGCTTTTTCTTAACAAAGAGCAACTGATGAGCTTGATTCCATCCACTCTTGTGCCCTGTTCCCATAGAAGAGAATGCTAGTCCATGCTGAGTGACAAATACCTTAATTTTATGTATTATAGATGTGGTGGTTTTACCCAGATGGCAGCTAAACTTCACCACACCACTTCCTCTCCTCAAAGGGAAAGGAGAAGATACTATGGAAAGGGCTCAAGGGGTTGAGATAAGGACAGGGACATCACTCAACAATTATCATCACAGGCAAAACAGACTCAGCATAGTGATATTAATATAAATTATTACTTATTGCTAACAAGCTAGAGCAGTGAGAAACTAAAAGCAAACTAAAAACACCCTCCTGCCATCTTTTATGTCCTCCTCCTGAGCAGCACAGGGGAACGGAGAATGGGAGTTATGGTCAGTCCCTAACACTTCGTCTCCGCTGCTCCTTCATGGTCACTCTCTACCCTTGCTTCACATTGCCTAAACATAAGTGTCCAGTGCCATTTAAGATGTCTTGGGATAAAAAATAACAATAGACTCTTTATATTTCCTGAATAAAAAAGTTTGGATTCAGGTAAATCAATTTCTATCTTGATGCTTATGTTTAGACAACTGAATCCTGCTCTACAGATGAAATTCAGTTTGTGATTTAAAACATCTATATTTCATTAAATTGAAGCTTTTTTTATAATCAATGGAGATATAGTCAGCAGAGCCATAAATGAAACACCAGTGAAGTCCAGAAAACAATGCTAAAATGGAAACTTAAATTCAGCAAGCGGAATAGCTGTCTAGAATTTCTTGAATATGGTTACTAGATCTACTGGACACCATTATTCTGATAGAAAAGTTTGACATTTCTTCTGTCATACCTTATGCCAAGACATACCTTGGATGATATGGATCATCTCAGCTGGCATTAAACACCTGTATAGGTACATCTGAATCAATCCTAAACTTAGATTTCTTAGTCTGTGAGCTGCATCCTACCTTAAAGAGTCATTTGATACTCAGGTGATAAAAAATACACAAATTTTCATTCCATCTGTATAAAATATAAATAAATAATTAACTTTTAAATCTATTTAAAATTTTAATCTATTTAAACATATTATATCTGAAATTACTGAATCAATATGCTATACAGAATTATATTTTATGCTTTGTCCATTAGGGAGTTATCCATGAATTTACATAAAATATAAATAAATATAAATATGCATATACACATATACAGATATTGTGTATGTATTTATTTAAATGAGTTGGAGTAGGAAGTTCTTCTTTATATGTCATTAAGATCTCATCTTAATGACACTCTATTTTATTAACCAGTAGAACTATTTTATTTACCAGAAGAATTGGTTAATGAACCCAATTAGAAAGACATTTTAAAAAGAAGAAAACTTTTTGTACTTTTCTCCCTGTATTATTTCATATGCTTCTAGTTAGTATTAAAAAGAAATCCTGAACACCAATAGCTATGTTTTCATGTTCTCTTTAAATCCACCAAGAGAAAAAATGATTATTGTCATCAGTGATAGTTTGACTTTGTAACAGAATATTAAGGGAAGATCATATCTGCTTACAGAAGAATATTAATGACAAGAAAAAAAAAAAAAAACACAAAAGGAATAAGAATCAGCAGCTACAGTATCACTATCTAATGTTATATTGTTGTAAAAGAATACATTAATCAGAAAAATATAAAAATTAAGAAGAACTTGATTTTTGAAGTGAAAATAATGCCCATTTTCATATGACTGAGTTTCTCATAATGTGAAGCATTTTACTGTACATTTTCTACTGTGTTGCATGTGCAAAAGAGGAAGATACAATATACCATTAACAAAGCTGTTCTGTTTGAAGGAAAATATCTGTGTACAGGATATTACTCAGTCTGAAGAAAACACTCATGTCTGTCTAGAATAATGAAAATTAAAGATGACCAAGTCTTTTATTCAAGATACTAATGCTTTTTTTTCCCTAAAACATTTTTCATCCTCTCAAGATTCACACAAATTGTCTTAATGACAAAACCTAGCTCCAAAAGTATTGATCTGTCATTTAGATTCCATTTTTGAATATCTGAAGACAAACAAGATGCTGCATGAGGAAAAGAAAATGAGGATTTTTTTTATTTTCTTCAGCTTGACTGCTTACCATTCATTATGAACATCTCAATTTCAATGTAAGGCATGGAAAAAGTGTACAGTATTGGCAAGAAGAGTCCACATTTTTAAAAATGTAAAAGCTCAGAATGGAAATGTAGAATATGAATGGAATATGAATATGATGTCAATGTTCAAATTAGTAAAACACAATCCCTAGTGTTAGCACAGTAACTTACAAACCACTTATAACACAGAAAGTTACACTCTAAATCTTAAGGAACTTGAATTTGAAGGTTGCTTTTTACTGATTTTGTATCATTGTAATTTTGCTGTCTTCATGGAACTGATCTTAACATACACTGATGTAATAGAAGAATCAGGCCAAATAATTTTGATTGTTCTACATTTTTCAGTAACATCAGCTATTGTTACTTCTTTTTATTTTTTTTTTATTGTAGCTTCTAAAGCATATTACCAGATCACTAAAATCATTTAATTAATTAGATATTTAAAAAGACATCTATAAAAGTAATTTTCTTCGCTAAAGGAGGCATAATGACAGTTTTAATCAGTGGTGACAGTCTACAAGGACAGAAGCACTAGCAAGACTTTTTTTTTTTTTTTTCCCTTAGCACTTGCTACTCAGTTTTTCCAGTGTAGCGTACTACATTGGAATTTCTCGAAGTCCTGTTTTTCATTCAGCTTAAATTAGATAAACAACAACAACAACAAAAAACACAATGACATTGGTTGGGGAGGCTATAGAATGAGGAGAGGTGAAATATAAGAAATAGAAACATTTCAAAAAACACCAGAAATTTGCCAACAAGCAAACTATAAAATATAGATTAAATTAGCCATCTTCCTTGTTCTCTAATGATCCATGAAAAAAATGAATGTATAACAAAGTTAGGAATTATAAAGATCTTTCCCCTTGTCTGCTGTTTTAAATGGACATCCATATTGATTCTGCTTAGATCTTTTTGTTTAAAGTTTCAGTTATTTCTCTTTGCAGTTGTGTAGGGAGACAGAAGCTCTTTCTATATTGCTAAATGTAGTTAGGATCCCCAGCTCCAAAGTGCTACAAACTTTTTATACCTATTCTGTTTAAGGGTAGATTGCTACAGAGCAGGTACACCACAGCCACATGGCATAGCAGCTATTGTATTAGCCCATTTGGGCTGCCACTGCAATATCACAATTGGCTTTTTTTTTTTTCTCTCTTTTTTTTTTTTCTTCCCTTTTTAGTGTTGAGTTGAGTTTAAATTGATACTATGGGAGAGCTTTCATGGAGCTCTTGAAAGAGGTATTTTATAGGATGGAAGTATTTGCATGCTCAGGCATATTTAATCTGGAGGAGTCTGAGTGAAATATATCAAGGAGAGACTTTCAGAATAGAGCAATAGGAATCACCCAGCCTCATTCGGTCTTGTCCATATTGTCTAACCTCCTAAAATGAACTATTCTGAGATGTACATCCGGCTTTGGTTTTCAACAAATTATATGATGTACCTCATATAAACAATACCCTAGGACTGACCTAGATGTAGATTTTATACACAAAATCAGATCAGGGATCAACCTGCAAAGCTAAGAGAGGTGTATACAGAGAAACTATAACAGAATATGGAAAGAACTTTACCTTTGCTGTGACACATCTGGAGTTTAATAGACATAGAAATCAATCAATTAATTGATTATCATTTATGATTTCAGATGGCCCAGACCTGTTTTGGGACAAGGAGGAAGGGGCTAGATGATTGCTGGATGTCATTTCCACTACTGTTTTCTCTGAATATTTTGATATCTGAAGATATTTAATTTTGATTTCTGTGTGTTCGAGGTTAAACTATCTTTAGCTGCTTCTTCTGTTGTTTCACAGAATCACAGAATGGCCAGGGTTGGCAGGAACCTGAAGTTTATCTAGTCCAACCCCCCTGCCGAGCACATTACACAGAATGGCATCCAGGTGGGTTTTGAATATCTCCAGCGAAGGAGACTCCTCAACCTTTGCAGCCAGTTCCAGTGCCCTGTCACCCTCACAGTAAAGTGCCCCCTCACATTCAGCTGAAACCTCCTGTGCTTCAGTTTGTGCTCATTGCCTCTCATCCTGTCCCTGGATGCGACTGAAAAGAGACTGGCTCCATCCCCTCAAATATTTACATACATTAATGAGGTCTCCCCTCTGTCTTCTCTTCTCCAGGCTAAATAGGCCCAGTTCTCTCATCCTGTCCTTGTAAGACACGTGCTTCAGTCCCCTAATCATCTTCATAGCCCTCCACCCTCTTCTGAACTCACTGCAGTAGCTCTAAGCCCCTCTTTTACTGGAGAGCCAAGAACTGGACACAATACTCCAGGTGTGGCCTCACTAGTGCTGAGTAGAGGGGAAGGATCACCTTCACCACCTTCACCATTGGCCTTCTTGGTCACAAGGGCACATTGCTGTCTTATGGTCAGCCTGCATTCTGTCAGCACGTTTAGGATTTCACAAAAAAAAAAAAAAAGGTTCCTCTAATTCAGTGGCTTATTTTATTCAGATGAATTTAATCTAATTTGATTTTAGACCACTAAAAATTTGGTACATAAATCTTAGAAAGGTAGACTATGTTCATATTATAGAGAGAAATGGATGTGTTCAAAGGGCAGATAATCTGACCTAGTTAAATAGTTGCATGAAGAATTTTGTCTAGAAGTGCATTTTTACTTATCTTAATATTAAAAAATGTTTTGTTTGGGATAAGGCATTTTGGATCCCTAAAGTTAGCACTGCAGAACACATATATATGTATTTATTGCTCTGTGTTCTGTCCTAAAAACAAGTAACAAATAAGTTGCAGAACAGATACAACAGAAATAGCATAACAGTTTAAAAGAAAACATAGAAACTTTTTATTTGTATAAGGATTACATTATGTTTCTCTTTTACTTATACCTTTTTTTGGATGGTTTCTGTGACCTTCTGGTCCTTAGAGACATTCCTTTTTCCTCTCTGATGCTTAAACTATTTTATATAGGTTCAGATACAATCAAGTTGGCTTTCTCCACCTTATTGCTTTGGAAGTAATTTCCTCTTCATTTAAAATTTGTCTCTAGAGAAAACCTTTTCTTCCTCTCAGCCAGACAGATGTTTTTTATTTTTTATTTTATTTTTTTCCACAACATTTCTACTAAAGAAGTCAAGATCATCTTTAGTAAAGTGAAATACGATATTTACTCCTATCATCATCATAAAAAAAGTCATGTAAGTTTTAAATGGAATTAAAGTCCAATAGATTGTTTCATTTGTTTATTTTTTTCTTCTGAAGCATAGCTAAACACACATGACTTTGGCCCTTGTCACTTTAGGACAAGAAATTCTTCATCACAAATGAGATTGTCCTCTGAACTTTCATGTGGATATTTTTGGGTAGCCTTGGAAGGAAAGAGTGAATTCAGGGCTGGTTAAACCTCATCTTGCAGTTCTGGAAAGAAAGCACATGGTAGTTTAAATGACTTTTCCCAAATTTAACTGAAATTTTAGTCATGTGAGACAATAATCTAACAATTTTTAGCTGTACATAGAAACATATATGTGCATGGTTGTCCCACTTGAACTGCAATGCAACTTAATTTACTCCTAAAGTTAAATACTTGCTGTTTATACAAAATTGTATTTCGAATGGGCTAGGAATATGAACACATGCTGATAGTTACAACATCTCTGCAGACATTCTGTAATTACTATAGTTCATCGTTGTGTTCTTAGTATAATCATTTATCTTCATTACCAATAAGAAAGCAACATTGTCATTAGAAAATTGAAAATTGCTATTAATCCACTTGATTTCTGCTGACCCATCACTACTCAGCAGGTTCATCACATTGCACTATTAGCCTCTCTGTTGTCTAGTGTAACTGTACAGAAACAGATACAGAAAATTGCTTCCCTGATGTACTGTCAGAGCTCAGGAAAACTGGTGCTTTTAGCTTGTGCTTCTTCCTACCAGTAGTATCACTGGACTACTGTGTCACATATGAACACAGCAGTCTGGCCTTAAATGGGATTTATGCTTAAAAAGGCATGCTCATATGTATCTGCATGTCTCCCATGTGTACATATGAAGCCTTAAGGAGAAATTCTGACCATGTTTAAACTAATAATAATTATAAAAATATTTCTATTCTAAAAACTCTTTTTTAATGTTTCATATTTATGTTCATGGGATGTCAACATAGAAATTAATGAAAGAGAAAGTCTTAAAGACTGGGAGACCACAGCGATATAATACATGCAGAAGCTTCTGGAGAAGCCTGAAATCAAAGACATCAGAAATTATTTGGAAATGTCTACAATTTAAATTGATGATATCTCCCCATCTTAGCAGTGTTTACTGTAAATAGGGTATCTATAAGAGCAGTATAACATTACAAAGCAAACAAACAGAAACATAAATTAAATGCAATAACTATATTGTTGCAAAAAATAAATATTTGTAAAATATTTGAAGAGAAATTTGCATCTGTCTACAAAGACACTTTATTAAAGTGTAATAAACACATTATTAATCTATGGTTGTGTTATTCAGAAATTTAAAAATACTCTTCACATGAGACCTGTTCAATGAACTTTTATGTTCATATTGCCAAGAACCACTCAAAATGGTCCTTTTGCAAATAATTTACAGTTACCCACATCAGATTCAGCAAGATTAAGCTAAATCTTCTTTTGATATCTAATGTGTTATACTTCCAAAGCAATTCAGTGGCAGAGACAAATAGTTAAAGTGCAGGAAATTCACATGCATCCCCAGTGGCAAGAGATCTTCAGGGCAGTGAGCATGGGAAATAAAGAATTCTTATTTGTGTTTCTTCCAATTTCTTGCCATGTTTCCTCATCCCAGCCAGAACTGCATTGCTAAAGATTCCACAGTGGCCAGTGAAAGGATGAATGGAATTTAGTTCTCTTTTGTGAGCTGTATGAGGAAAGAGAAGGGACACAGTTAAGCTTTTATTGACCCAACTCCAAATCCAGTGTGTCTAACTAGGAAATTGTTCATTCAGATGGAAGCCAAAAAAGCGTCTATGTCTCAGTGTGGCTGAGACAGCAAAATCAATTCAGAAGACAAGAGTTCTGTTTAGTAAGTATTCAAAGGAAGAAAATGTACCTACATTAATAAATAAGATACAGAACAGGGCATTTATACTGCATAATATTTTACCAAAGGTTCAAAAAATACAAAATTCATTAGCCTCTCCAAATGTTGTTTTTTCATAGACCAGAAGGCCTAAGTGATTTTTAAAATACAAATAAAATTCTCTTAAGGAATAGAAAGATTCATTAATTTTTTCACTCTCTTCCATACCATTTTTTTTTGGCCTTGTTTTCATTATAAAACTACTTATAAAGTCAAAAAATCTAGAAATGCTAAGAACTTTAATATAATTTTTCCAATCATACCCCTGAGATTCTTGTTGTTTACACATCTATAACTCAAAACCAAACTTCATCAATGGTAATGATCAATTCAATAATACATGGCTTTTAAAGTGAAGGCTGAATATGAATAAGTTTCCAGTTCAAACTTTTCCTCATAAAAGATCAGTATTCTTAGGCTTTGAGACTTATACTGGTCCATACATTACTTATTTAATAACTAAAGTGGGTGTTCACTAATGGCAATAAGTCAATTTAAGTTTATTGCTATCTGTACAGAAAGATGAAGTTGGAACCCATGTTTTAAAATCTGTATATTTCTATTATTGTTTTAAGGAAGACTATGTTTTATTAATATTTGTAGGTTTGATATGTTCAACACCACTTTCTTAAGCCTTCAGATGAGCTGAATACAGGGTACATAGCAACCTGCTTTCATTTGAGTTTGGCCCAACCACAGTGTCCATCTCTTTCCTTCAGTTACAAAGGAAACTTACAGTGAAGAGACACCTTTTTAAAGTATCTGAGTGAAGAGGATTGGTGTGAGAGAGGTGTAAACTGTCCCAATCTTTATGCTTGATTGTTGAGAATTGTCAGGTAGCTATTGTCATCTTTTTCAATCCTAATTTGTACAGAATATAAATTAGCACAGTTAGCTTTTAATTTAGGATGTAATTGCAAAATACATACAAAATCTATTTTTGCCTACATTTTATGTGTAAGGCATCATGCATGTGTTTGGGGAGAAGCATGAAATAGCTCTCACGAAAGAGGAAAAATGAAGAATGATGGACCTCTTCTCTGGCATAAGAAAGCCTCAGTTGTCTCCTCTGCAGCATTATCAAAATCTGCAACCTCTCACTTGTGGTCATATATATGCTCCTGCTCTATTCCACGTCTGTGGCAGAGGTAATCTTAGGAATTTTCTTATCTTCTCATGCACTTAATTATTCTGAGTGCTCCAGCTTATCATCCATCCTTTCTGTCCTATTTTATAATCTTAAATGATGTCCGACTTCACTGAGCTTGCCTCAAGAAGACTTTTTGAACAACATTAGACTGCACATTAAATTATATTGAAGGTAAGAGTTAAGTGTAGGTTATGTCAAAAACAAACATAGATATCCATTGAGTGGACTGTCTGCTTTTGCATCTGACTCACTGAAAATACATTCAAGTGAAACGTTTGTAGAATGTCTAACTCACATTAAGCTGTTGCAGAAAATATTCTGATTGCTTCAATTAATCATAAAAAAGAATAATAAAAAAAATCACCCTAATTCATTAATCTGTAAATTGTGGGCCACGTCAGCTTCTTAATGGATAACATGTGAAGTATATGCCCAAGCCTCCAGTTTTCTCTTAGCATCAAGAGTTTTCAAATGTCTTATGATCTGCATGCGAGGGGAAAGCCTGTCCCTCATGCCTCTTCTGTGATCATTAATTGATGAGAAGCCCAACATGAGCTGACAATGTGTGCTTGCAGCCCAGAAAGGCAACTGTTTCCTTGGTTGCATCAAAACAAGGGTGATCAGCAGGTCGAGGGAGGTGATTCTCCCTCACTTCTCTGTTCTTCTGAGACCCTACCTGGAGTACTCTGTTCAGCTCCAGGACCCCCAGCACAAGAAGGACATGAAAGGGTTAGAATGAGTCCAGAAGAGGGCCACAAAGATGATCAGAGGGCTGGAGAACCTCTCTTATGAAGACAGACTGAGGGAGTTGGGGATGTTCAGCCTGAAGAAGGGAAAGCTCTGGGGAGACCTTATAGCAGCTTTCCAATAACTAAAGGGGGCCTACAGGAAAGCTGGGAAAGGACTCTTTGTCAGGTAATGAGTGTAGTGATAGGAAAAAGAGTAATGGTTTTAAAATGAAAGAGGGTAGATTTAGATTAGATATTTGGAAGAAATTGTTTACTCTGAGGGTGGTGAAGCACTGGAACAGATTGCACAGAGAAATTGTGCATGCTTTCTGCAAGTGTTCAAGTCCAGGTTGGATGTGGCTTTGAGAAACCTGGTCAAATGTGAATTGCCCCTGCCCATGACAGGGGTTTGGAATTAGATGATCTTTAAGTTCCCTTCCAATCCAAACCATTCTATGCCAGTATAATTAATACCTCTTTTTTTCTTCTTCTTCTTTTTTTTTTTCTTCTTGCCTGTGCTCTTTTACACTTCCAAATTTTGCCTCTAATGACCTTATAGAGATTAAAGCTGACACTTCTTTTTCAGAAGAATATATCTCTGTCAAAAAACTGTTGAGTGTATTTGTAGTTGAATGTATTTTCTTATTTTTCATGTCAACTCTTTGAAATTGGTTATCTAATGAGTTGATTTATACTGCCTTTTCTCTCAGCCTCCATTACTTTTTTCTGCTGAGCCACGTAACTGACTCTAAGTGTTCAGTGACTATGTGTACCAAACACGGATCATGAAACACAATCATTCTCTATTGTTAAAAAAGGCCAAGATATAATCTGATTACATAAGGCTGTTAAAGCACTTTTTTTTTTCCCCCCACTAATATCAATGCACTTCATCTTATGTAAGGAAGAACAATCCTTTTTTAATCAACTTCATAGAAATTAATTTTTAATGTGTACTAGCTGTACTAGATTATAATATTATTCTCATGATATTAAATAAAGAATTAAGGCTGTGGGACACTAACTTCAATTTTTTACTTTTGTGAAATATCAACAATTTCTCTCTCTCTCTTTCTCTCTCTTTCTTTCTTCTTTCTTTCTTTTTATTTTGGGAAGGGAAGTTTTAAAAATCTCTAGTAAGGGAAATAAACAAAATCATTGTCAATTCATAGCATAATAATACAAGCTTCAGCTTTAAAGAATGACTATTTTGGAATGCCTGAATTCAGTTGAATGCTAACTTTACTCAGAGTTTGGTGTAATTATTTAATTAATGGAAATGAAGCATTGCAGCACTGAAGAGACTGAATAACTGTTGAAGGACACTGGATAAGCCCCATGGCTTGACTGCAGCTCAGGGTAATTCACATATTCAAATAATGAAATAGTGAATTTTCATTGCTTGTCTCTCTGTTCCTTCTTTCAGCTTTGCGTCATGATAGAACCAAAGAAATCTGTCTTCTGCCAGACAGCAAGAACCTACGTTGCTAGGGAAACAAGCTGACTGCAAAAAAAACGTTAAAATAAAGGTGGCTCATTTCCAAGTCACCATTTTTCAGGAGTTTTTTTTTTTTTTTTTTTTAATAAAAAGGCCCACACTGGCAAAAAAAGCCCTGTGTGAGGTTTTATAATCAATAAACCCGTTATTTGTAGAGAGATTATGAATCAGAAATGAATACTGAGCAGGTGACAAATACACACCAGTATTTCTCAATTTTAAAAATATGAAAACCCGTAGAGGAAGTACATAAAAGTTTTAGGAAAGTTTTAAAGAAACTATTGCGAAAGCATCTGCTTAACTAAGAATTGGTTGCTAGGATTTACAAAGATTGTCACAAAGTTGTTCCAAAATCTACTTCACTGAAATGCTAACTGGGTGAAAAACATGTTCTTAATGTTAAAAAGGGCTGCATGGGATTAAGCTGCATGCTTCCCATTCAATTAAAAGGAATCTGTATAGTTAAATTTAAGTTCAGTCCTTTGTAAACACTTATTTTGCATCATGAGTACAGAAATGTTTCAAATGCAGGAGAGGAAAAAAAAACAACAACTGTTTTCCAGTTACAAATATGTGACTCAGCACAAAGAAAAGACAAAACAAAAAAAAAACAACAAACAAACAAACAAACAAACAAAACCACACCCAGCTCAAAATGTATTTCCATTTTCTGGTATAAGAACAACAAATTCCACTAACAGCAATGATGTAATGGTAAAGGGTGCTTGCAGAAAATAAAGCCCAATGTGTTGAGGTGTTAAATATTTTTATGTTTTGTTTTGTTTTGTTTTGTTTTTCCCTAATAAAATGAATTAGCAAGACACTGTGAAACTATCTGAGACAGAGATCTTTCTAGAATTACAACACAACACAGTCTGACTGAATTTTCTGATTTTGATAATGACCCAAAGGCTGTATTGCAGGAGAATGTATCCCATCTAATTCAGATGCTATTTGTTGTTTAGTACTGAAAAACAAAAGGAAATTTTAGCAGAATATATTCACTTGGGGGCAGTTCACTGAGTGTTCATCCAAGAGCCAGTGCTGCATGGAAAAGAACACATGGGGTCAGCATTTTTGCATATGGTGTAAGGGTTAGAGCACTAGCCAGAAGATATGGAGCTTGGGCTATGCTGAGATTAAGGAGAATTAAACCCTCACTGTAGCATGACACAGCTGTCTTCACTGTGATCACATACACACCCCAGGAGGGAAAACAACAGCTAAGACCAGCCAGAGAGGAAAAAAAAAAAAAAAAAAAAAAAAAAAAAAGCCACAGTCTCAGTCGTCTTCCCTTTTGGATCATCTAACCTACATGCAGGAAAGGTCACACGCCTGTGTACCTATAAAGTGGAACATCTGGGGCAAATTGAGGTGAGTGTTTGTATAATGGAGTATCTGATGATGAAGTTCCATCAGGCTCTGTGATTCTTTCACTGACACATCTCACAGGCTCCTGTTTTGTTAGGTTATATTCCCCAAAACATCAGCACAGTGGGCCCCTAACTGATGCAATGTGTGCAAGGGTTTAAGACTACAATGCTAGGTGCCAGGAAGTGGAAACACCCAGATGTAACCAAAGGAGTTCATCTGCAATGCATGTTGGACTATTTCCTGTGTGTTATAGGGTCCCATCCACACCTTATGGAAAACTTTTGCTTACTTTACTAGACAAATACTAACGCTAACATTTCTAGTCCCAACTTGAAGTGGGACTTATTCTTTACATGGCCTGGGGACTAAAGTCTGTTTCTTGAGCAGTCTGCTCTTGTGGTTGTTGTATGGGACATGAAAGTGCTCACTGATGCTTTTTGAAAATCAAGAAATTTACAGAAATATCAGTTTTGATAATCCTTCTGGGGCTTGTTTGTGAGAGTGATTCTGAGCAGTTTAGTGGTTCAGACTGGTATAGACAATCTGACAACCATAAAAAAAAAAAAAAAAGAAAAAAAAAAAAGAAAATTTTGGTGCTCAGAGGTCTAGCCTAGGGATCTAATGAGTACCAAGACAACTGAATGTTAAACTTACAACAAATGGAAAGGTCTAAGATCATATCTACCAGAGAATATAGCACAGTTTTAAGAACCCTAAATTAATGCAGTCAGGCAGTTAACAGTGCACACATGCAGCCATAATGCTTTCAAGCCCAAATTGTCTTAAGCAGAGCCAGAAGAGTTATCTCTGCAGCGTGCCTTTCCTTAATTTCAATTTTTACCCTGTATAGGACAGGACCCATAGGACACAAAGAAATACTATGAATAATTTAGCATAATTTAGCATATAAACTGGACTTCCCAGTTTACCTGCCTGTGCTTTAAATACAAACCCATTTTTTCATGATAACAGGATTAAAACATTAGGAATGCTTTGCATGAGCTTTGCATCTTTTCAATAAAACTATGCTGTCTTAAGTCTGGAAACAAGGTTGACAATAGTTAGCTACTTTAAAGCAATACACAGCAGATACGTTTTCTAACAGATAGACATCAATTTTAGTTTTATTTAGTTGCACTACTATTTTTTGGGGGGGGGGGGGTGAAGACAAGAATAATTTTATCTAATCAGATATATAATTAATCTGCTGCTGTTTCCCTAGAAACAGTAGTCAATATGAGGTTTGTAGGTAAAAGTTGTAGGGCAGTATGTGAAAAATTATTGAGAACTATTGGCAGCATAATTTGCAAAATGTTGGGATCCTCAGGGATTTTACAAGTGCAGGTTGCTGTGTAGATTTTTATAGGAATTTAGAAGATGGTAGAATGAAACTATTTGTAGATAAATGCTCCTCTGATCCTAAAAAAACTGTTTATTATAGTGTCTCCCTTATAAGAGAAGAGACAAAAGCTATCCAACTGCATTCTTAGTTGAGCTGCCATGAGATTGATGGATGAACTTAGTGGTGCTGGGTGTAGAGTTCTGTGGTGGAAGGGCTAATGGTCCGTCAACATTTGGGTTTTATGAGTTAGCAATCCTATGAAACAACCTGATTGTCTTCTGAAAATACATTAAGCTATGGAAGAAACAGTTTATTCAGGACAACTGAATAAACAGATAAATATAATTGTACAGGCAGAATGGACAAGTGAATACATTCTAAATAAATAAATAAATAAAAATTATCCAGATGTATCTTTTCTGGACAACAGTACGCGACAAAGCATGTAGGTAGAAGTTGTCTTTTTAGGCATTGTACTAAAATCATACCGCTCAACATCTCATCAGCACTTATTTCTCAGATTAAAACTCCTGGTTGAAACTGCTTCAGATTCAGAAAGCAATTTCTAGCATTACAATCCTCTTAAGTAAGTTTAATTACTAGACCAGTTAGGAGTTCTGGCTTCACAGGACTGGGTGTGAACTCCAGCCAGGTCCCAACTTTATTTTGAGATGAAATTTGGGCACTGTTATCTCTCTGTGTCATGAAGAAGAATTACAAGAGGATATGACAGAAGTTGTGTCTTAGTGTGCCCTGCTAGTCCATGAAAAGAGAGCCAGACAAGAAATGAAACAAAATAGATATAAGCACATTAAGTCTGAACATGTTTAAGGAGAACAGCTTGTTAAGAGGTCTGGATCATTTGTATAATAGTTTAGGTACAAACCCAGGCTCTGTGGTCATGTAATCATCAAAATCTTAGTGGCCAGTATGTGAGAGAAGGAGTTTCCCTTCTTGCAATACTTTCTTATTCAAGTACTGATCTAACTCCATGGCAGCAAATTTGTACTTTGCTCTTCAAAGTACAAATGGTGTTTGCATTATACCCCTTTCTGATTCGCTTTCAGTATGAACCTCCTTAACCCAGCACACTCTCCACCCATACTTAATCTCTCAGAGAGGAAATTCTCACAGTCCCCACGTGCACTACTTTCTTATGAACGAGTAATGACCAGGAATGGCAAAGAAGATTGTGGCCTGAAAACAGGAAGGAATTAATACGTTTACCTTGGGCTGAGGAAGGGAGAAGAGTGGTGAAGATGCTGCTAAATAGCAGCAAGCTAGGTCTGATCCTCAACTTTGATACCACATTGTAGATAGACACCTTGGGATGCTTAGCCCTTAAGCACACACTGGCTGTGCCTATGCTATATTGCATCATGAATCAGAGAATCATAGAATGGCTTGGATTGGAAGGGACCTCAAAAATCATCCAGTACCAACTCCCTGCCACAGGCAGGGATGCTATTAGGGTCCTCTGAGGTCCTATCCTTTGGGCTTCTTGTTCACAGGACACACACCCCTTTAGTCTTGTTCATACTGTCTTTTGGAAGCATTCCTAGGGTTGAACAGGCCAAGGCAGAGATGGAGGAGAGAGCTGATCATTTGACAGTGTGAAGGGTCAGGCATCTTCTTCCCTGGTCTTCAGTATTTTAGCACCGTAGACATTGCTTGCAGGGGCTGGAAGCCCAGAAGAGGAAGTGTTTGGTCTGTGTACATTAATGCAGGATGAAAGGCAAGACTGGTACAGCAATGGCAGAACAGAACAAATGTCTGTGTAATATTGTCCAGCATAGTATAGGCCTAGTGGTACTGCTATGATATTGGCATATTACTTAGGTATGGTGCAGAACTGTGGAGCAACATGGGAAATTCAGGCACAGGTCCTATAGGATTTAGTGTATTACCAAAATTAATGTTTCTGGATTAAGTGAAAAAGTGTTAACATCCTCACATTTCTATTCTATTCTTTAGGATTTTTTTTTTTTTGAGCTTTATATGACTACTTCTCAGTGTAAGGGTTTTGAAATGAGACTCAATTTAACTACAGTATAGCTTTCTAACATTTCTTTTCAAAGAGATTTGTATTGTTTAATATGTTTTAGGAAGTGCTTTTTGGATAATTTCAAGATGTTCTTCCCTTTTAGAACCACAGGGAAAATTGCTAATTTAAAGTATTTGGTACACTTTATTATTCTCTTCTTTCAGCAGACCTGAATCTATCCTAAATAAACAAGGATGAAAGAGAAAGAAAATTACATTTATCACAGATAGAGATAAATATACTGAATGTAAGATAGTTCTTTAGCTTCCATAGTTATTCTAACAGCTGGTTGGAGTATTTATGTAAAGAATTGTTTCTATATTTTATAGTGAGTCCTATCTTCTAGATAAAATTCTCTGACAGTTGATATCAGCATCACAAGATTGTTGATGTACAGTTTATCTTTTCATCAGTGAAAAGGTGCTTATTTGTTTCTATCCTTTCTACCCTTTAGAACAGTGCTATCACAATACTGGCACTGGATATAGATAACAGTAGGATTTGGGAGCAATTAAAAGTCCTAGTTATACTGTTACATAGTGAAAGAAACAAAACCCAGTAACAATGCATTCAGTGTGACATGGCACTGAAAACCAGAAAGCATCAAAATGTCTATTCCACTTGGTGTTCTAAGGTATAGTTCTTAACAACATTATCTGTGCTGTAGTATCACTCTGGCTGCTATACTGTGGAATAGTTTCCCTTGGGCTAGGCTAGAAAATATGCATATGAAGACATGGAAACCTCTAAGATGTCATGTTGGTTAATAATAAACTAAAAAGGATTTTTTTTTCTTTCCCCACAGAGTTTCATAGGAAGAAAGTCTGTAGAAGTGATGTAATACTGTGTGTGGGTAAAACTGATAGGAGTGTTCATGAACCATAGCACGTCAGCTTCAATGATGTTTAGGATAATCAGAGCAAAACAATATCAAGACTATGAAATTTTGAGATCTAACTTGTAGATTTGATGAAAAATATATTTTTCTTTCATTTTCTAGACGAATGGATACACAACAAATAAATAATCTTGCACTCTTTCATATTTATTTGTTCAATCACACTTTTTCAATGTCCTGTAAGCAATCTGCGATACATAGTTTTTTCTGTATATGTAATTCCAATAAAAACCCTTATGACCAGTACAAAAATAGGAAACACGCAAATAAAAAAAGCTTATCTGTTGTAGGTTGCTCTGATAAGCAATTCAGAAAGAAGCTAGTTTGTGTGGAAGGCAGATAAAAAAAAATAAATTGGGTAAATTACACTAGGGAGTAGCATCCTTTTCCTTCATTTACTATATAAAAGAGTAACAGTAATAAGATTCTGGTAGACTTTATGTGATAAAATATCTTAGCACTTCAAAGATTATTTCTTCTCATTGTAATACAGATATCTAAAACACATCAGTGTAATCATTCTCCAAAAGTGCTTATTTCTTCCACTGCCTTCCACTTTTCGTAAAGAATGACTTCCACTTCACATGAATGTGTAAGCATCTAAACTTTAATTGTCTAAAGTTAGGTGAGATTAATATATCTCCTTGCCTCCTAGGTTAAATGCTTTAATTGAACATTTAAAATTGGATGGGTCTAGAGCTCTATCCTAGATAATATACTTTCCATTTTTATTTTTATTTGGACAGGAATTCCCTTATATTTATCTCTGAGGAGAAAAAGAACAATTAGGTGTAACAGATAAATAACATTCATTCAAAAAAAAATTCAAGATTTTATCAGAGTATGGACAAAGAAGGAGAAGAAGAAAGACGAAGAAGAAAGAAGAAGAAGAAGAAGAAGAAGAAAAAGAAGAAGAAGAAGAAGAAGAGAAAACAAAAATTTAGGAGTACTTTCAGAGTAATAATATTTTAGGAATGGTTTCCTATATTTAGCAGTTGTGTCCTTAAATATTTCAATTCATATTTTATATTCTTTATTTGAACAAAATAATGTGTACTGCATACAAAAAAAACCAATGTTTTTCTTGAATGTTGCTGTTTGCAGTTACATATTAATCTGATGTTTTGCTGCTTTCAGAAGAAGACCAGAAAGTGAAAACATATCCACAAACATCAGTGTATTGCAAAACTGACACACAGTCAATTCTTTTAAGGGCAAAGGTGTTATTCCAGTATAAAAATATTATTATTATTATTATTATTATTATTATTATTATTATTAATAATAATAATAATAATAATAATTTAGTTGCATAAACAAATGTACACTATGAAAAAAACACTATTCTTTTACAGTATACTGCTTTACTTATTATCAGCATAGATTTCTACCTTTTGTTTCCTTTATCAAATAGGTAAACTTAATATATCTCAGCATAGGCATAACATGTACTGAAATAATATATTTTATATTTTAGGGATTGGGCCAATACTCCCAATCACTACACAATGAAGGGATTATACGTTAAAAAATGACTGTATGCAATCAAGAAGAAATTTTAATTAATCATAAATAGAACTGCTTTAGTAGAAATAATTTGACCAGACAGTTCAAGGTTTGATCAGCACATCACAGTGATTAAGAATACTTTTAACTTGAGCAGACAGAGTCCCAGAGAGTCATTGCAGCCTGAAAAACTTTAGAAAAGCTAGTGTGTACAGATCACACAATGTCATTGTTTCTCTTAGTGCTTCCATTCCATTAGGAACCAATGCGGACTCTTCTAACTTCCGAGAAACCTTCCAATATCATGCTGTCCTGGTCAACACAGAAGCAACAAAGATTACAAGAAATCAAACTACAACCTTTTATCCCATGTTCTGTGTATATAAAACAGGGAGTCAGCTTTCCTTTGAAGTACTAATTGACTGTCTGTATCAATCAGCACCTAATCCCTTTCCTACATGCATTTAGGTCTCCACAGTAACTGAGCTGTCTTTCTCTCAGGTCTAGGCTGTGAAGCGCTTACAGTAAACATGAAGTATGAAAAGACAGTAATTGATTTCAGTCTTAGAAAACCGAGGCATCCTAATTCATGCCTTAGTCTAACAGTAGGAAGATGAATATAAGTTAAGAGAAAAGAAGTTTAGAAGAGAGTACATTAAATAATTAGCAGTGAAAAGAAGTCATCTGATCTGATTTTATTTTTTTTCCTCCCAACACAGGAATGTGAGGACACCAAAGATTTAATGATTGTTCTGGGTTCCAACATTTAAGGTTGGAAATATAATCACAAATAATTTGCTTGATGTTGATAGGCACAGCTCCAATCACTACCTTGCTCATTACAAGAATTGTTAGTAACAGACCTGAAAGACACATTTCACCTATTACTGGAAACATGCTCCACACACATGTGATATTTGTGGTCTAGTGACCAATCAGCTGAAGTGAGTTGCATGTATTTGATTGCAATTTCTGCACCTCCCATAAAATAGTAATCAAGAAGAAGCTGACTTGGAATACCAGTTTGCAAAAGGTAGAAGGGAAATGAAAGGGATTTGAGGGACATTATTCAGCAACTACTGGCTTTGTGAGTTATGAGAGAAATAAACAACAACAACAAAAAAGACATAGACCATAGTAAATGACCAAAAAGGCAGATCTTCAGTTGCTTAGTAAAAACAACAAGGACAACAACAAAACAAAATAACAAAATCACCACCAACAAAAAACTTGTAGGAAGCACTCTGAGTAGCAAAATTTTAGTGGATTTAATGAACACTGACTATTCAGAAAATGTTTTTCATTTCTTTGAGAAAGTAAAGAAAACATTTACATTTTAGGACTTTGATAGCTTTTCTATGATAATACCTTTTTTTTTAAAAAAAAAAAAAAGAATGAGCATTTTCTAAAAAAGAAATAATAAACTGATAACATGTAGTATCTATGCTCAGTACTTACTCCTAACATAAAATAAAAAAAAATATTTTGCATACTCCTTTATTTATCTTTTGTAATGTTAAATAATTAACCTTTCAGATTCAAAGATTAAAAATAGAGGTTTTATATCCATTCAGACATTTGCTTAAGAGGAACTATACCTACACTACTACCACTGGAGAGCTGATAGCATGGATCTAAAGGTAGAAAATTGTAGGTACTCAATTGAAACATCAGAATAATTCTTACCTTTTTAAGACTTCAATTTTATAGTTAAGTAGTTGATGTGCTGGATTGAAAAGATTTTATCTCAAATATAGGGCTCATTTTCATTGTTTGAATTAAAATAACCAGCACTTCTGTGTGCCTCCATTTTTGGGTACCTGGCTTGTCATACCATGGGGTAAGGTTTAGTTATTAGGAAACATCTTCTGGAAAGTCATTGTACTAATCTGTTTGGAAAAATCTTTTCTAACTTTTTGTTATGGAGTCACACACAGTTCAGTTAAATTTTAAATGAAATATTGAATTAGATTTTTATTAAGCCATTATTTTCAAGTGGCCTATCAGGGTTTCCATAACCACTTCATTTTTATCTTTTTATAAATTCCAGCTCTTAGAAGTGAATTAGTTTTGTCTGTGTCTTGCGTGGTCATTTTACATAGGTTTCTGCATATGACCAGAACTGAGATAAAGACAGACCATGTAGCTGTGTAGTGAGGAGGTCAAGACAGAGCTGACTGTAGAAAAACAAACAAATCAAACAAAGAAAACAAACCCACTTGTGCAACAGCTGCTTACACCTTAACAACTTTTTATCTCTGCAGCTCCTTGAGCAGCAACTACCCAATACCAACCCATGTGACAGTTTCTTTCTCTTTCAAAAACTGTCTAAACTGTCTTTTTGAGAAGATGCAACCTTAAGCCTCTCCCCCACTGTCATATTTGTCTTGCTTTGCCCCTGACTCTGTGTTACGGCTCTATTAAATTATCAAATTAATTATTAAATTAATTATTAAATTAATTATTACATTAAAATATTGCTTAATCGACTCTAAGTAGCAAAAAGGAGTTTCTAAGACAGTCACACATATCTCATTTTGTAGCTTGATATTTTACTTCTTTATAGTAAACAAGTAATCAGCAGCATTTTACAAAATTATTTTCACTTGTACATATTTGACTATTGTTAGATTTTTCTTTCCATTCATGCTGTTGCTCAAAAAAATCAGTTTATCATTACCCAAAGCATACCTCAATTTGTTTTAGCTTAAAAAAAATAGCTTAATCCATCCTACTTTGGCTTGAAAAATGTAACGTGCTTGTCTTAACTTTGCTGTGGCTGTGCCAGAGGAAGAAGACCTATATTTATTATTGTTTTCTGTGTTACCGATCTTGGTCTGAATTGGAAAAGCTGACCTTGTATGAATGTACTGAGTGGTATGAAAGTTTCACTAATCAGTGCTTTATAAAGTATCATTAATAATTTACATGTTTTAAGAATGGACCCCTAGTGTTTCAAGGAAATATGCCAAATATTATCTGAGTAACCTCCTGTTAAATATTTTATCAGCAAGAAATAATTTAAATCATAAAATGAATTCCAGCTTTTGGTGTCATAATGGGTCACGTGTGTGAGTCTGGTGTATTTCACAACAGACTGTGGATAGGTCCATGGATAAGGAGATAAGGTATTAAAGGGGCATGGAGACCACTTAGTCAAGAAGAAACCATGCATGTCTGGGGTGCTGAGAAGAGATTAAAGCATTAATGATTGGTGGCAAAGGGAGAGATTACCTCTGAGGTAGGTTTAAGAGAAAGATCAAGGAGCTGGAGAAGATAGAGTTGGAGCCTGAAATGAGTCTACACAGTAAAGATGGCAAACATATTCCAGTGAATCTGTAGCTCTGTTTTAGTCTCCTCTGAATTGCTGAGCAACAGACTGTTGTAACAGACTGTTTTTTGCTCTTCTAAGATCAGCTGAACTATGTTAAAATCAAGGTTTGTTCCTTAAATCTTTCAGCTAGTCTTTAAGCAACAGAGCAGTTTTTCATGGTCATAAATCATTATATACTTTATTTCATAAAAAAAAGTCAGTGTTATTGTTATGAGTATATTTAACAGTCTGAGTAACAGACTGTTTTTTTTTCATATTAGCCTCATTCAGGATGATCTTAGTGGGGAGTGATTCAACTATCTGGCAAGGCAGCCTGTTTAGAAATCAACCATGTGAAAATCAATATAAGTGATCGTCTTAGGCTACTGCTCTCAGGCAGTGCTCTGGATATGCTTCTAGACCAATGTCAGAAAAAACAGTGCAAAGGAGTTAGGAAGCATGCTTCTGATCTTGCACGCTGTTGTACTCTTATCCATCACTTTTTTTTTTTTTTTTAAAGAAAGCTTTTTCTAAAGGAAATATCCGTCATTACATTGCATATAGAGATCAACAGGTTTTGCATTCCTTGTGGTGTTATCATGCCCTTTCATCAACTAACCAGCTAATTTACACCACCACAGGCTTCCTGTTACAGATAGAAGGAAGGATTTGATGTAACCTGAAGCCCTAACTCACTCATTACCCGGCAGAGGGTCACTCTGTTATAGTAGTGAATGAATATAAATGCACAATGAATATAAAAGCACTTTAATGGAAACCTTTCCTGCAGCTGGAGAGCATCATTCTGTTTAAGGAATTCGTGGTAAACAGGCATTTTCCAAAACATAAACATTTGGTTTTAAAATGAATATTTATTCTGTTTCACTCTACATTTATTTGTAAAGAGGAAATGTCTTTATAAATAGATGATTAAGATCTAGAGTGCATATTACTGAAGACAGATTGTAGCTTATTCCTGATAACTGTAGAAAAAAAAAAAAAAAAAAAAAGGGCAACAACAACAACAAAACATCCTGAACTTCAAATAGTCAAAGGAAACACCATGTGTGAAGCTTCTTTTAGTACATTTAGGGTGAGAGAGTGCATTGTTGCATGTTTAGAGCTTTAAGTGTTTCTTCTATCTTTTTTATGGTCCATAGGGCATACACATAATCACATTGCAGCAGTCAGAATCATTTGCAAAGCTGCAGAGCTCATGCTTGTTCATAGCTGGTCTGGGGGTTGGGAAGCAAAGTATGAAAATGATAAGAGAAGCCTCCCTTGCATATCAGACAAGGTTGCTTTCAGTAACTGCTCTCACTCTCCCAAATATAAAAACATGGGAGAGTTAATCTCATTATTCATCAAGGCATTTTAATTACATGAGCTGCCTCACATATGCTTTTACATATGTTTACAGTGATCCTCACTTTAAATATTTGATGGTAAGGCAAACTTCAACTAAGGCAAAGCCAAAGTTTTGACTCACTTCTGACTACTGTACAATGAAGAAAGCTGATAGCAGATGAGGATCGAGATAGCGTTTGATGATTGAGATGATCATCAAACTGAAGATCTTGCTGTCAGACCATGCTGACTGGGAAACTATAATTTGCTCCTTTATGTCCCTAAGTTTACTCTTCTAAGATCAGCTGAACTATGTTAAAATCAAGGTTTGTTCCTTAAATCTTTCAGCTAGTCTTTAAGCAACAGAGCAGTTTTTCATGGTCATAAATCATTATATACTTTATTACACAAAAAAAAAGTCAGTGTTATTGTTATGAGTATATTTAAATTGTGACTACTTACATTAGGCATATAGTAATTTTAACAATTATTCACACTTTCTGAGGGTAAAATTCTAACTACTTATGTGTACGTTAATTATACAGTTTCAGAGGACTTTGAGAAGCTGTGAGTATTAATTCAGACCAATATAATCCTCCTCTGACTAATCTGTAGTTCATTGCACTGTGTGCACAGGTAAATATGAACCAAATACATACATATATACTTATATATACATATATATAATTCTCAAACTTATGCTTACATGGAACTTTGCAGGAGGAAATATAAAATATAAGAACAATGAGGTGATTATTACTTTCAGAAGGGGTGGGTACCCTGAATTTGGGTTAATTTCCTTCTGTTGTTATTTTGGACTTGATTCCCAGTCTGCTGATTATTTGCAATCATCTATACTGCAGGTTGGTCTAATACTGAGAAGAACCTTTGTGGCTCTGTATGAATTCTGTATAATTCCTCTTGCTGAAAAAATTCTATCATTATTATTCCATTAAAAATTACTCCCTTGAAGAAGTTCAGGAATGCTATGTAACACCACATGTAGAGTTTTTCAGAAGTTATGTTCAAATTCAAATGAAACAGTTTCAATAAGATTAAAATACCTAGGAAGAGTGGAGTGTTCCAGAAATCAGAATATTTAACATATATTATTGTTTCATAGAGCTATGTAGCCTGCTGAAGAAATAATTCAGAACATGCTCTTCTTGCTTTATTGCACTGTTTGCAAAATATATTCACTTATTTGCAAAATAAGTGGAATTAAGGATGGACTCAGAACAGCAGTTTTGCCTTGATCAATTTTTTCTTACAATACACATTTTATGTCTTTCTTTTAAGTGGTCTTTTAAAGTTAATGGTTCAGAATCTATAGGAATGTTTGCAGGAAGGGATCATTGTTTGATTGTGTGGTTATTTTCTTTATATCTGTTAAACTGCTATACTTCTTGAATTGTAATTGACAGAGTAATACTTGAAAAATTTCTTTGTTCAGTGATCCAATTTTACTTTTATTCTCATTCTTAATTGCTTTCTGAAAAGACATTTAAAAACAAAACAAACTCATAACAGCCTCTAAAAGGGTAAAATCTTAATGAAAACATAATTTTCTTTGAATGAAAAATTTACTGTTTAAGCTTTGAGGTTAAACACTGTTGACTGTGCATTTTCTCCAGAATATTGTGAATTATGTCCCCCAAAACTATGTAGAAATGATTTCTTTCCTTTGAAGAGACCATCCTGTTGAACACATTTTTAAAAATTGATAATATGTATGTAAAAGTGGTAATGGATACAACTTTGGAGCAAGCAAAACGAAATGATAGAACAAAGTATATCTTACCTGTATTTTTAAATTAAGAAATCAAAGAAACTCAGGGAAGAAAAAGTGTGGAAAATGCCGCAGTAAACCTAGGAGGTAGTAGGAGTCATTTCACTGGCTACTTCCAAACTTCCATTCTATAAAGAACCAAACAGAATTAGTACAGTTTCTTGAGAAGTGAAACAAATGTTCCCCATAATTCCACATTTCCTACTACTATAATTATTAACATTTTGAGGGTGCATCTGTATTTTTAAGAAAAACGGAGCCAAGAAGTGTAAGCACCCATTTGGTTCCTCAGAATACTTAAAGTATTCATTCCCTTCTCTCTTTTGGACTAATTAAACTTTCACTTCACTCTAGTAGAAAGTATGTGTGTGTATAAGCCAGTTAGTGTTATTTGGCCTGAGTACTGGGGATCAGACCCTATTCCTTCTTTTAATTAGGAGGAAATTCATAGGTGTAGTGGATGGAAATCATATATACAAAGAAGTTCTTGTAACAAACACTAAGAAATAGATGGTCCTCATTAAGGCTATTTACAATATAGATAAATTAATCTGTTGATACAGACTGAAGAATAAAACATAATAGATGTCAGACAGACATCAGCATTTATAAACCAGCTGTGTAGCTCTGTACAATTTTAGTATGCTTTAGACAAAAAAAAAAAAAAAAAAAAAAAAAGTTTTAAAGAGGGATTAAAAAAGAGGGATTAAGAAGATGTATGTACTGTTAGACAGTATTCTTACTATGTTTGAGGGAAAAATATGAGGAAGAATGAGTACAAAAATATCTTTACCCACTCTAAGAAGAAAGTGAAAAACCTTGAAATTACATACAAAATAAACCTTTATTGCCTGGTACAGGTGGTGTAAATTTAAGACAGGAAGGGCTTTGAGGAGAAAAGACAAGATTGTCACTCTTGATGCCAGAGAGAGTGAAGAACGAGTCAGGGAATGTGGTGATGTTCAAGCTGTACTTTAAGGGAGGTGGGAGTTTTCATTTTAGCAGAAGCATTCCAGATGGGCATTGTGTTACACTAAAGTAATTTTGTTAAAAGTCTTGTTATGTGTATACAGACCTACAAATTTAATGTTAGTCCTAATAAAGTTTTATTATTGTAACAAAAAAGACAATAGACATTATTTATAGTAGCTACATGTATATTAATATCGACCCTTTTAGCTGAATTAATACAGAAAACTCACATTAAATTAAAATTAAATTTGTTATATTTGAAAACTTACGTGTAACTATCCCTTTCATCTGATGCCATATTCTTCTTTCCAAAGCCTCTGAGTCCTAAGGGTGACAGCATCAGTCATCTTTAAGCAGAAAGGTGAGACGTGCATCCTGTCTTCTTCAAAATCAGGAATTCAGTGTCGTTGGTAGAGACCCCTTCCACTGTAGAATTTGGTCTATTTTAAACTATTTTTATATATTTTCTTATTGATTTTTTTTGTTGTTGTTGTTTTTTCCCCATCAACCCCAACTAAATTTGCACAACAGCCACCCCATCTCCATTTAATATACATGTAAAGGGCTGCTGTTTTATTTTTTTTTGTTTGTTTGTTTATTTGTTGAGTGATTAGCTAGCTTTGGTTTTGATTACCTTTACCTTTGTGCTTCCAGAACAAAGTATTGTATTTTTGTATTTCTCTGCTAAAACAGGCTAGATGATAGTCACTTAACCAGCAGGCAATAGTTATTATAGCTAAAAGAAACTAAAACCAATTTATAACAGGAAAAATATAGGTAAGTTTTGAGACCTGGAGCTATTTAGTCAATATAAAAACTAGTGTTTTACCAGTCATGTTAAAAAAAAAAAACAAGCTTTTTACTGGGATAGAATGGGTACAGCACGTAGAGCCAAAGAAATGTCTGTTGCAGTAATGCTGGTGAGAACCTTTCAGAAGAGCAGCATTTCCAAGGACAGCCATGTGCTGGGTGTTGAATTTGCAGAAAGGCCTGTGATGAAGATGCTGATGGGGTTATGGACTTGGAAAACACACACAACAACGATGGTGCCTGTTGTTAACAACAGGCACCCACGACCCTGAGATTAAGAGTCTCATGCTCTACCGACTGAAGCCAAGCAGCTGGGATCCCTCTCTAGAGAAAGGGTAATTGACAAAGTAATCGGGAGCGGAGCACAGGCCCTCAGCCTCTGGACACGACTCCTGGCAGCTGTGAGAGAAAGATATCCCCATAAGGAAGATATTGTGTATCACACAGGCAAGTGGACCACTATGGATAAAGGTCTGCAGCATCTGCGGGAATTAGCTGTGCGGGAGATGATTTATAGTGATTTGGACGATGCCCAGACACCGCAAGACCCTGATGAAGTCCAGTGCACAACATCCACATGGCGTAAATTTGTGCGGAGTGCACCATCAGCACATGCCAGTACCCTGGCAGTAATTAGCTGGGATGAGGGGATGGCACCAACAATGCATGATCTGTCCTGCCAGCTTCAAAAATATGAAGACAATCTCTCTGTTCCGCTACAGTCCTGTGTCTCAGCTGTGGAGAAACTGTCTAAAGGACTTGACCAGCTTGTGGAACAAGTATATTCCCCCTCATTTAGACAGAGTGATACTTCAGCCACTAACGATCAGCATTGAGGAGGCGGCGGTGGCTCACCCGGCTCGAGGCGCTTGCATAACCCCCCACCTGGTGACGTGAAGAGAAATCGGAGGTCGGGGGTTCGAGATGCAGCATGGGGGTATAACGTCCCTCCTTGGAAGGCAGTGTAGTTCTGAATATTCTCTGAAAGATAGTTTCCATGAGACCCAAATGATAACAGCGCAGAGCCTGAATTCCAGATTAAACCCAAGGTCAGTGCTTGGCAGCACAGCGAATTAAAAAAAGTGAACACAGATTGTAGCACGTTGTCGGATCGGATATATAGGAGAAAGGAGAATATAACACGGATTGCATGATATATGATCAAAGCTATTATTAACAGGACAGTGGACATGGTTACTAGCAAGTAAGGGTGTTAGTTGTATACGTTTAATCAATTCTATTGTTATCTCAACCCTTCATTGCCCCACGTTGGGTGCCAAAAAGGACTGTGGTGGTTTTACCGTGCTGGGCAGCTAAACCCCACAACCGCTCTCTCACTCCCCCTCTTTTAGATGAGGAGGGGGAGAAGTAAAGCAAAGAACAACTCACGGGTTGAGATAAGGATAATCTAATTAAAGGGAAATAATAATAATAATTAAATAAAGATTATTATGAACTTGTCCTGGTTTCAGTTAGAACAAAATTAATTTTCTTCCTAGTAGCTGGTGGAATGCTGTGTTTTGGCTTAGGATGAGAAGAGTGCTGATAACACCCCGATGTTTTAATTGTTGCAGAGCAGTGCTTATACCAAGCCAAGGACATCTCAGCATTTTGCTCTGTCCTGCCAACAGGCAGGCTGGGGGTGCAGTAAGAGCTGGGAGGGGACAGACCCAGGACAGGTGACCCAAACTAGCCAAAGGGGTATTCCAAACCATCTGACGTCATGCTAAACAATATATAGGGGTGGCTAGCCGGGGGGAGGGGGCCGGACTGCTCGGGGTTAGGCTGGGCATCGGTCAGCGAGTGGTGAGCAATTGCATTGTGCATCACTTGTTTGTACATATTATTATTACTTTCCTATTATCACCATTGTATTATTATTATTATTATTGTTATTATTATTTTGTTATTATTATTTTCCTGTCTTATTAAACTGTCTTTATCTCAACCTACGGGCTTCACTTTCCATTTCTCTCCCCCGTCCCAGAGAGGGAGGGGGGAGGGTGAGCGAACGGCTGCGTGGTGTTTAGCTGCCGGCCGGGTTAAACCACGACAAACAATTTAACTAAAGGGAAATAAAAGGGGAAGGGGAAAAAGGGAGAGGGAAAGGGAAAAAATAAAAAGAAGGGAGGAAAACAAACAAACAAAATAAATGAAGGCTATATGGAAGTGCAGAGGAAAGAAATTACTCTCTACTTCCCACAAATGACCGATGATTGACCACGTCCTTGAAGCAAGGCCTCAACGCACGCAGCCGGTGTTCGAGAGGAGGACCGACGTTTTCCCAACGAGAGCCCACCCCTCTCCTCTTCTTCCTGTTTCCACCTTTTATTGCTGAGTGGGACATCATATGGTATGGAATATCCCTTTGATTGGTTTAAGTCAGCTGCCCTAGTGATGTTTCTCTCCTCACTTTTTGCCCACTCCCTAGGAGGGTTAGAGAAAGACCCAATACTGTGCCACTGCTGCTCAGCAGTAGACACAACACTGGTGTGATAACACTGCTGTTCCAGCTACAAGTACAGAGTACGGCACTGTATGGGCTGCTGCTGGGAAAGTTAACATTTCAGCCAGACCCAGTACACTGAGAAAGAAGGTAATAAAGATATTTGGTCGGAAATAAATTAAGAGTTCTTTTTTAGACACTAGAAAAAAAAATGCATTAGAAAGTAGCGTCAACATTTCAGTGTGGACTAAACTGAAGAAATTAATGAGTTCTTCTGGGAGTCTGCTATTCAATTTACATGTGTTTGTGAGATTACCCAAAGATCGAGATGAGCTATCTTTTTTAGAGAAGGCACAACAAAAATTAATCGAAAGGACATGCTGAAGACATAAGTGTAACAGTAAAAGAAGAATGAAGAATGGATTAATGAATTAAAGAATACCCAAAATATCCAGAAAAAAAAATAAATAAACGACTGTTTTCAAGCTAGCAGATAAAGAAGATGACTATGAAGTACTGATTTTACTCTTCGGGTAAACAGAATCACAGAATCACAGAATTTCTAGGTCAAGATCATCGAGTCCAACCTCTGACCTAACACTAACAGTCCCCACTAAACCATATCCCTAAGCTCTACATCTAAACGTCTTTTAAAGACCTCCAGGGATGGTGACTCCACCACTTCCCTGGGCAGCCTGTTCTAATGTCTAACAACCCTTTCAGTAAAGAAGTTCTTCCTAAGATCCAACCTAAAACTACCCTGGCACAACTTAAGCCCATTCCCCCTTGCACGTGGGAGAACAGACCAAACCCCACCTCGCTACAGCCTCCTTTAAGGTATCTGTAGAGAGCGATAAGGTTGCCCCTGAGCCTCCTTTTCTCCAGGCTGAACAAGCCCAGCTCCCTCAGCCACTCCTCATAAGACTTGTTCTCCAGGCCCCTCACCAGCTTCGTCGCCCTTCTCTGGACCCGCTCAAGCACCTCGATGTCCTTCTTGGAGTGAGGGGCCCAAAACTGAACACAGTACTCGAGGTGTGGCCTCACCAGAGCCGAGTACAGGGGGACGATCACCTCCCTAGCCCTGCTGGTCACACTGTTTCTGATACAAGCCAGGATGCCGTTGGCCTTCTTGGCCACCTGAGCACACTGCTGGCTCATATTCAGCCGACTGTCCACCATCACTCCCAGGTCCTTCTCTGCCTGGCAGCTCTCCAACCACTCATCTCCCAGCCTGTAGCTCTGCTTGGGGTTATTGCGCCCCAGGTAGAGGACCCGGCACTTGGCCTTGTTAAACTTCATGCAGTTGACCTCAGCCCATCGGTGCAGCCTATCCAAATCCTCCTGCAGAGCCTTCCTACCCTCAAGCAGATCGACACACACACCTAGCTTGGTGTCATCCAGATCATCGATAAAGATATTAAAGAGGACCGGCCCCAGCACCGAGCCCTGGGGAGCGCCACTAGTGACTGGCCTCCAACATGATTTGACTCCATTCACCACAACTCTTTGGGCCCAGCTATCCAGCCAGTTTCTAACCCAACGAAGCATGCACCAGTCCAAGCCAAGAGCAGCCAGTTTCTTGAGGAGAATGCTGTGGGAGACGGTGTCAAAAGCCTTGCTGAAGTCAAGGTAGACCACATCCACAGCCTTTTCCTCATCCACCCAGCACGTCACTTTGTCATAGAAGGAGATCAGGTTCGTCAAGCAGGACCTGCCTTTCATAAACCCATGCTGACTGGGCCTGATTGCCTGCTGGCCCTGCAAGTGCTGCGTGATGACTCTCAAGAGAATCTGCTCCATGAGCTTCCCTGGCACTGAGGTCAAAATGACAGGCCTGTAGTTTCCTGGGTCTGCCCTCCGGCCCTTCTTGTAGATGGGCGTCACCTTTGCTAGCCGCCAGTCAACTGGGACCTCCCCCGATAGCCAGGACTGCTGATAAATGATGGTAAACAGCTTGGCCAGCTCCTCTGCCAGTTCTCTCAGTACCCTTGGGTGGATCCCATCCGGCCCCATCGACTTGTGCACATCCAAGTGCCGTACCAGGTCACCAACCAGTTCTTTGTGGATAGTGAGGGCCACATCCTGCTCCCTATCCCCTTCCACCAGCTCAGGGTACTGGGTATCCAGAGAACAACCGGTACTGCCAGTTCTCTCAGTACCCTTGGGTGGATCCCATCTCTTGAGAGTATGAAACAACTGGTATTCAGTTGATATTGAGGATTCAATTGATAATCCAGCTTTAAGCATATCTGTAGTCCTGATGTCCTCATTAGGTCTTAGTAAAAACTAGTAGAACAGTTTTAAAGTTTTTAGTAAAATATTTGTCCTCAGAAAAAGTTGATTCATCAGAAACTTGGTGGCATTTCAAGGAAATTTTCTTTTTGACAGGCTTCTGTTCTGCTGACTGAAGGTAAAACTGAGACAGACAGTGTCATGCCACACTGGTGTCCTATACCAGGGCCTGTAGCACACAAATATACCTCAGCTAGTCCCTGTGATGGCTGATTTGGTGTGGAGATGTTAAATCTAGGCCTTTCAGAGAATTGAGAAGTTACCTCAGAACTAGAGCACCAGCTCTCCATGTTTGGGTCTCTGTGTTTCTGTCTGTGAAATAGATAAACAGACTTGGAGCCTGTCCCATCAAAGAATTTGCTTTTTTTTTTTTTTTTGACTGGCATGTCATATGCATATTTTAACACCTTCCCCATCAGGTTAGTCATTTATTTTATAAGCTAGAGTAGATTTAGTGCTAGCAGTCTTTTAACACTTTGCTTGTCAGCTTCTTGATGTTTAATCTAGCATTGTTTAGGATATGGCCTCAGTTTCTAAGCAGTTTTTAAAATCAGTTAAGTATTTGTCCATCAATATCACATTATCTAAAACAATGCTTACACCAGTCAGTACTGTATCACAAACCTTCTTGAAATTAAAAGGCTGATTACATCAGCTATTTTAGCAGTTTTTACTTTTACATCCTCAAAAAAAAATCAAATTTGTTTTTGTAATCTACACTATTGCCTTTCTTTAGCTATTCAAATTCAATTCTGCCTGGTTCTTAAAACTGTTAACTTTAAAATATTTTTAAAGAAGAATTTTAATATTTTATTTTGTTTCTCTTTGTCTTGAGTTTGAGAAGTGGTGTCTTGGACATAATAGCTCACAGAAAACTTCACTGCAGCTGGCTTGTTTCTGGTAGTTTTCCCATCATTGAACATTTTTTTCCCATTGCATGATCCCAGCTCTTCAGCCCCCATATCCCTAAGTAATCCAACAGCAGGTCCTTCAGAACAGGTAGAAATGTTTTTGGCAAAAATTATCATTGAACTCAAGAAGGTCTTGTAATAAAAACAGGAGCTCATTTCTTAATGAACTGGGTTATTCACTGGGTTATTTATATTTTTCTCTACTCTGTATTTTTGTATTTTGTTTTAATAAAATTATTACAAGTTTTCCCCCATCTCACTAAAGGGAAAAAAAAATAAAAAAAAAAAAAGTGACAAATCATTTTACAGAAGCACATTTAGGCATTGTTTTTGTTTTTGCAGCAGAAACAATCTTTTTGAAATATAATAAATCACTTCCTTCACCCGCATGTCTCTTTGCATGGCTATGTATACTCATGTTCTTCATGCTCTTTCACTTAAGAAAGAGGTGTTGCTTGCTCCAACATGAAAGGAAATGTGCGAACAGGCTCTCTGAGACCTGCTAGGTATGGTTCCTGCAAGTTTATTCTCCTCAAGACTGACTTATTGCTTTCCACTTCTTCATATTTGACCTTGTCATAAAATGTTCACTTTAAGGATTAGATCACCCAACTTAATCTCTTTTCTAGACTCTAAATGTTTGTCTCCTAAGCCATGACTCATTTTAGAATTTGAGATCATACATGTATGAGATGCTTCATCCCTGGAAATGTTTAAGATCAGGTTGGACAAAGCTTAGAGCAACCAGGACAGGGAAGGTGTGCTTGCTCATTGCAGGGGATGTGTGTGTGTGTGTGGAACTAGATGAACTTTAAGGTCCCTTCCAACCCAAACTCCAAACTGTTCTATGATCATACAAAAGACCTCAATGACAATTTTGGCATTGACAAGAATTTGGGGTAGCAAATAGCTGTGACCTTCCATAGGTCATTTGGATTCTCATCATATTATCAGACTAAAAGTCTTTCTTATGGATACACAATATGAGATCATGCCTGGAATTACTTAAATGAAAAGAATGGCACCACGCCACTTTAAAGCAACCTTCTTTTAAGGCAATTTCTGAGATGGCCAGTGAACAAGCATTAAAACTGAACATTACTCCTGACATTGAAGGTTCTCAGGGGTGAGGAGCAAGTCTGGGTTTTCATACTCTGTTATATGCAAGTAGGAAAACTGGGAATGAGCCTTGATACTTTGTGAACACTAAATAAACTGAGATAACAATGATTTAAATTTTATCTGGTTGTAAGAAGAGAGGCTTTCCCCATATGTCTGACTCAAAAATTTAGGACTTTGGTAAACCTTTCTAGTATAACTCTGACAATGTAATGCTAGTCCTTCACTTAAATGTCTTTTCTACGCTGAACCAGTCTTCTGCTGACTGTGAAGAACTGACAATGTTCCTGAATAATGTCATATCCTGTGTTGCTTTTGCTGTATTGCCAGTAACAGAAACACGACTAAAACTACAAAAAAATTATTCACCTGGACCACACAACCAGTGTTTGAACAGAATCTGGAGGTGAAAGCATAGCGTGCTAACCTCCAGCTGTGATGTGATCAAAATAGTTCTCATGTAAAGGTAGGTTATGATCATAAGAACAGTCAGAAACTTTATGAGTAAGAGAGGAATCTAACAATAAGATGTTAAAAATATATGCATAGATTTGCATATATGTTTTACGGTATGTTGGTAGTCTAAGACCACTTAAATCTTAAGAGTAAAGCAACTGAAAGAAAAAAAAAAAAAAAAGAGAAACATTTGTGAGCAGAAGGTGTCTCCCCAATACTAGAATGGTAGTAAGATGTCAGCTTAAAAACAATAACTTAAAATATTAATGATATCACATTGTAGTGACATTATGTAACCCAAAAACTGTTCTGGTAAGCTTTTCATATTAGTCACGTGTACAACTTTCTATGGTTTCCCTGTAGGCTGAATAGGACAGTAGTGGAAAATGGAAGCAGTCAGGGACTAAGAAGGCAGTTTTGAGATGGTAGAGTAAAAAGTTTAGAATCATACCAAAACTGAGATGTTTTCTGAATCAACCTTTTGATCTTGACCTAATTCTGCTTCATAAATGCAATAAATACATAGCTCTATTTTTCAGTGCATATTTTCTTATGTTGTTAGGGGTGAGAAAATGAATATTTATATGATATTGTTTATTTTATCCATCTCAAAGTTAGAGGTGAAATTCAATTTCCAGTTCAGACACACTGTGATATCTAAATTTAGAAATGCACAAAGTAGATGTTTACGTTTCAGCTAAGGATTTACATAGCATCAATGCAATCTTTTTAAAACCAAACCAAGTGTTAGGTTGGAAGTTTTAGACAGGAAGGCAATGATTAATTTGTTCACTCATTGCTGTCAAATGCCCCTTGTGCTCATATATCCTGTCTGGCCTCCAGCTGCCACTGTAGGAAAAAGTAGTTTCCCATCAGTATTGTGTTGTATCTCATAAACCCGTATAGATTTCTTAGATGCCTAGGGCATCTCTACTGGTCCTCAATTTTAAATTGGGGACAAATGAATCATACTGCTTGAATTAAGAAATATTTTCTTGTTGCCCCCAGAATCCTACTGTCTTGGGTAGAAAAAATATTGAGCTTTGACAGTAAAATGGAAATTGATTTGCAGAAAATTTTTAAATTTCCTTCTATAACTTACTAAGTGCCTTTTTCAATACTTTCAGCAGAACCCCAAAAGAGAACAAAAAACTACTGCAGTCCACAGATGGATATGGTACCATATTAAAATGGATCCCCTTCTCTATAAATTATGTATGAATGATATTGTTTAATAGATCTGACCCAACCAAAGTTGTATGACTTTTTAGTTTTTATATATTTTTATCTTACTAGTTCCATCAAGGGCATCAAAGAGAAGTTTACAACATTTAAAAGTCGGGCTGTTGTTTCTAAGAATTTATAGTGCTGAGTTACTCACCTAAAAAAAAAAAAAAAATCGGTCACACTGGATTGGGATTTGAAATAGTCAGCCTGCTGAGGGAAGAGAGGTCTAAGTCAAACAGCAGAATCATAGAATCATAGAACTGTAGAATCATTCAGGTTGGAAAAGACCTCTAAGATCATCTAGTCCAACTTTTAACCTAGTACTGACAAGTCCAGAAAGCATTAAAGAAAAATATGTTTGAATCATTTTTTTCACCTATGTTGAACACAGACCCAGAAGGCCAATGGCTTGTATCAGGAATAGTGTAGCCAGCAGGACCAGGGAGGTGATCGTCCCCTTGCATTCTGCTCTGGTGAGGCCACACCTTGAGTACTGTGTTCAGTTTTGGACCCCTCATTACAAGAACGACATGGAGGCCCTGAAGCGTGTCCAGAGAAGGGCTATGAAGCTGGTGAAGGGCCTGGAACACAAGTTTTATGAGGACCTGGCCTTGTTTAGTCTGGAGAAGAGGACGCTTGGGGAGACCTTATTTTTCTCTACATTAAAGGAAGTGGTGGAGAGCTGGGGGTCAGCCTCTTCTTGCAGATAACTAGTGATAGGAATAGAGGCAGTGTCCTCAAGTTGCACCAGGGGAAGTTTAGGTTGGAAATTAGGAGAAATTTCTTCTCAGAAAGAGTAGTCAGGCATTGGAATGGGTTGCCCAGGGAGGTGAGGTGATGGAGTCACCGTCCCTGGGTCCCTGGGCGTGTTTAAAGAAAGGTTGGACCTGGTGCTTAGAATTACAGAATCATTAAGGTTGGAAAAGTCCTTCAAGATCATCTAGTCCAACCACCACCCTCCTACCAATGTCACCCACTAAACTGTATCTCTCAGTTTATCAGCACCAAAATCAGTACACAATTATTCACAGACATTTGTAAAATCTTATATTCTGAGGACTAGAGGAGTGATTTTATCAAAAGCAAAGTTATGATATTAATTTGACAACTGACCAAAGTGCAGTTCTGCATTTTATAACCTTATTTTTATAATTTAACTCTCTCTTTTTTATTTTTTTGTATTTTTCAGAGTTAAAGCAGACAGGCTGCCAACAATCATTTCAAATTAATACAGAATCAGGCAAAGTGCTAAGATTATCAGTGCAAAATATTTGATAGTTTACCATAAGTATTTAAAAGTCCAGTGCAATGTACAATTATATATCTCCACTTAGTGGATCAAGAGCTCACTCAATTTTAATTTGGTCACTTATGGAATTTTTTGATTTCTCTCAGTTGAAAGGTGTGCCTGACTTGCAGAGATTTTATGAATTTTGCTAAATGTACTGCCGTCTCCAAAATCAGGGATTATCCTTTGTATTTGCCCATGTTAACCAGTGTTCAGTTAGCCTTGATGAAGCACCCCAATTTTTTTCTAGGTAGGAATCTGTCTCTTTTTAACAGGACTATATCTTAAAACTGCTGTACAGCTTTCACCCAAACTCATTAAAGCTACCAATAAATAAAATTGGGTGGATAAACAACAAACAAATAAACAACAACAACAAAACAGCTTTGCTTGTGGACATTATTATGAAGCAAAAATCAAAATACCTGATTTAAAGTAACCTCTGAGTTTGTGGCCTCCTATGGTTGGTTGTCTCACAAAGATCAAATACAGGAAATAAGAAATCATTTCCATTAGAGAAGAACACTTTACTTTTCTGTAGCATGAGGTCAAGTGAGGCCTTGATTTTTATCAAGACTATAATAAAACAAGTGAAGTAATTGTTTTTCATGATAAGGAGCATCACTGTGGAGGATGAATTGAGTCTGGAATTTATTTCATCATCCTTTGCCAATAACACATCTGTTAACTATGGGAAGCACGTTTCTATGCTAAAGAGATTAAAAACATTCTAACTGAAAGCAGCTGCCAACCAGTTGCAAATCACATCTTTCATAACTGGACTAATTCAATTTGAAATCCTGGTGACTTATTTCTGAAATATTTGTCTTTAACATAAATGACCATTTTATTCAACAAAACAGAAATATACTATGTTATTGCAAAACTTATGAATGTACTGGAACATTTACTACATCTCCAGCTTGTAACAGGACATCTTGTCACCTGGTTGGATTCCCATGACCACATCAAACCTTCCTTCTATGAACTCAACTTTCCACACCATGGTGATTTGTATACAGGGTCTATTTTCAAAGGATTTCATGTCATGGGGCTATGGTTTTAGGATGACGTAAAGAAAATGTCTACAAATAGATAAGCTATGGAATAAGTGTTTTCCAAGTGGCTATCTCAGACTTTGGGATGAGTTCCTACAAGAAAAAAGGACTAGTGTAGTGCTCACTTTGGCCTGCCTTTTCTAACATAAACACATGTTCTTCAGCATATACCACTAACAGACATAGCAAGAAATAAAATTTGATGATTTGGTAATGCAGGCAGTATGAGAATGCATATAAAATAACCACAATGACTTCTGCAAAGGTGAGTGACTTTCAGACCACATATGAAATCTGATCAGAATAAGAGAAATCAAGCTTATTATGGAAAGATTTGTCACAAGATTTCCAAATTATTCAAGACATGCCTAACTCTGCAGTCATGAAAGTTGCATGCCCGCTTGCCTTGTATCTCCACTGACATCAACTAGAATGTTTTTAGCAGAAGCCAACTACTTTTTGTTTGTAAAACATAATAAATTAAACACTTTACTTTTTATAGATTTACAGATTTATATTTCAAAAACATACAATTTTGTACTTTTTTACTAGTTTTGAATTTAGCAAATACAATAATTTTGGAATTATCAGATGTCAGATGTCTATATACTTCTTTGATATGAGTTTTTTGAGTTTGTGGTTATTTTATTTTATTTTATTTTATTTTATTTTATTTTATTTTATTTTATTTTATTTTATTTTATTTTATTTTATTTTATTTTATTTTATTTTATTTTATTTTATTTTATTTTTTTAGAAAAGGGTATTATTAGATATTTCAAGTTTTGAAGCTGCAAGTCATTTGGAATGAAAGTGGAATGAAACAGTATGGTCAACTTTGAAGAGTATTCTGTTCTACACTCCCAGTAATGGTCAAAATCAGAGCTGGTCTTTTCAGAAATCTTAAATCATTATGGTAAAATATAATAATAAAAATTAAGAATGATTTGTTGACATTGTCATTTCTATTATATTCTTGAAAGCACATTTTAATAGAATTTGCTTCTCAGTGTTCGTTATACTATTTTTAATGGATTAGATAGGTGAAGATAACAATTACAAATATAAATATTTTTATCTATTAACCCAAATTTATATGCTGTGACTAAAGCGAAAGTATAGTAAGTCCTGCAAATAATATTTTTTTCCTTCATCAAATATGCAATTTTTTCAGAGATATAAAACAGTCAGACCTGAAAATCAGCAAAACTCCACTTAAAAAAAAAGAAAAAAGTTTATTGGATTTTTGGATGTCTATTTCATTGATTGGCGTCTTCCTCTCCACTCCCTCTTGTGAGGAAGTTGTAGGCTGCAATGAGGTCTCCCCTCAGCCTCCTCTTCTCCAGGCTGAACAGGGCAAGTGACCTTAGCCACTTCTCATATGTCTTCCCCTCTAGGTCCTTCAACATCTTCATTGTCCTCCTCTAGACACTCTCCAACAGTTTTACATCATTTTTGTACTGTGGTGCCCAGAACTGCACACAGTATTGAAGGTGAGGCTGCACTAGCACAGAGTAGAGTGGGACAATCACTTCCCTTGACCAACTAGCAATTCTGTGCTTGATGCACCCCAGGATACAGTTGGCCCTCCCAGCTGCCAGAGCACACTGCTGGCTCATATTCAGCTTGACTCATAACCCCCAGATCCCTCTCTGCAGGACTGCTTGAACACTGATAGGCATAGGACATCAACCACCTTGCTAGGAAGCCTGTTGCAGTGTTTGACCACTCTCACAGAAACAAAATTTTTCCGATGTCCAGTCTGAACATCCCCTGGCACAGCTTTGTGCCATTCCTGCATGTCTTGTCATCAGCTACCAGGTACACACACACAAAGAAAAAATCTCTTGGATGTTCACCATACGATATCATGAGAATAGGCAGTTAGAGTACAGACAGCAAAAAATCATTGTGAGAAAGTGATCAGATTTACATTGGATACAGTTGTGATGAGATGGAAGCAGAAAGGAGAGGTGGAATGTAGTAATTTGGTGAAGGAAAAACAGAAGATGGGCTTTTTCAGTGGGAAGAGCAGAGCTGGACAGGAAGCTAGCAGGAAAAACTGAAAGAGATAGCTTACAGTTGAGAGAACTACCTTTCTAGAGTCAGAGTTGGGAAGCACTGCTTCTCCTTCCCAAAGTCCTAGAATAGTTGAGTTCAGTAGGGACATCTAGAGATCACCAAGTCCAACTTCCCTGCCTGAGCAGAGTCAGCTAGACTAAGTTGCCCAGGACCATATTCAGCAGGGTTTTGAGTATCTCCAACAATGGGGACCCCATAACCACTTTGGAAACCCTTCTCTTTCAAAACATAGATTCATTTCTGTTATTTACTCTGCCTGCAGAAGACACTACAGATTCCTGTCTACTACTAAGGAGCTATTCAGGACCACTTTGTATTTCCAACTGGCCAACTTTTAAACTGATCCATCTGGCTTTGTGCCCAAATTAACAAGCTCTTAGATATATACCAACTTAATATGGATTGGCCTGGAAAGTCTCTACTCTGTCAACAAATAACACCATATCCTGCAGAGTCCTGGAGTGGTTTTTGGTTTAGTACAGTTTTGGCACCAGGCTGTTTTCACTGCTTTAGCACTGAATTCACGCTAATTTTTTTCTGAATTAAAGAAGTCTCCCATATCTTGGAGTACTGGACCTTATAGTTCAGATACCTTCCTAACTTTTCAAAAACCTGTGTGGATTTGGAGTAGTCAGAAATTAATTGGAGTCAGTAAATCTGGCTGGATTCAATCTGAGTTATTTCTAACCCATGTTGCCCACAGAATCATATAGCACCCGCATTGTTGGGAATTTATATTATTCAAGTCCATCAGTCTTTTGGATAATGGAAAGCGAACTTTGCACACCAAAGTGTTCATTGAGATACATTACATTTTAGGCTAGGTACAATTTTGCTTTATCTTTTGATCTCTCTAAAAAAGCTAACATCAACATTTTGTTAGAATGGTGACCTATACATTTTTACCTCTCTAGGGTGAAATAGCTATGGTTATTCCCTACTGCCAGCTCATGTCTACATATTACTTCTTTCTTTTTCTTTCTTTCTTTCTTTCTTTCTTTCGTTCTTTCGTTCTTTCGTTCTTTCTTTCGTTCTTTCTTTCTTTATTTATTTTTCTTTTTTCTTTCTTTCTTTCTCTCTCTCTCTCTCTCTCTCTCTTTGTCTCTCTTTCTTTCTAGCTAGTCTTCTGCTGAAAGGTTTCTATTTATTTATTTATTTATATTCCAATATACTTCCTGTGACTAAAGTCTTATACTTCCTGTGACCTGCTTGGATGTATCATACTCTATCTGGCATTTTCATTTCTATTCTCTTTAAACCTACTACCGTATATCTGAGCCATACTCCCTCCCTTTTCCCCCAGGCTTGATTAGGAGAACATAAAATGGGCCATGGTCCAAAAAAAGTGCATCTGGTATATTTTTTAATTTTGGCTCAGCCATCTGACCAGAAGCTGAAGAATGGAAGGACTGAAGCCATCTGGCAGCAGCAGTGTGAGGAGATACTGCTGTTTTATTTTTTTTAATGGCTTCCTCCCAGCTCTGCAAACCACAGATTCTGCCATTGCCTTCATTTAAATTAATCTTGCAGCTGTGGCTAGATCTTTGACTTCTTCTTATCTCCTTGCACCATGGTAAAAGAGAAGGAGAAAGAGAAAGAGAAAGAGAAAGAGAAAGAGAAAGAGAAAGAGAAAGAGAAAGAGAAAGAGAAAGAGAAAGAGAAAGAGAAAGAGAAAGAGAAAGAGAAAGAGAAAGAGAAAGAGAAAGAGAAAGAGAAAGAGAAGAAGGAGAAAGAGAAGGAGAAGGAGAAAGAGAAGGAGAAAGAGTCCTGGCCTTAATGTCCAGGCCTGTCATTTATATATTTCACACAAAAAGTATGGGACACAGGTGGCTGAATGTCAAAGATCATACTCTGTCTGCATGCTTCATAAGGCATGGACATAGGGACAAATATATGAAACAGGCTGGGTGAACAGGCAAATCACAAGTGGGTGCAGTTTCAGTGACCCAGGTCAAAGGTTGCATGGCTTTTGGTGTTTTACAAATGTTTGACAGATTAAATGCCCACCTCCCATGGTTAGCAAATAAGCCATGCAAGTTAGAGTATTCATAAGAAATAAAACTTCATTCAGTGTCTTTATTGTGAGGGATCAGGCTCAATTAGCCTGCGTAGCATATGTATACTCTCAGTGCATACACACACTTTTGGATTATCCTGGATTTTGGAAAACACATCTTAAAATATTTCTGTAATTATAAAATAATACCCTGGTAAGGTCAAAAAGGATTAGGAGCAGGCAGGTAGGATATTTAGATACCATTATCAAGGAAGGTGATAATTGTATAATTTCCTGTATATGTATTTGGCCCATTTATATCCTTCTTGACTAAAAGTTTATTTAATGCCATTTCTGCTTTGTGTAGCAATGGAAACTGGTATAAAAAAGGTATGCTAGATTGAAAGCCAATGAATTTTCAATATGTCATAGGCCATGTAGCTATAGCAGTGTTTTTCAAATTAGTCTTTGTTTGGTCAACATTGTATTCAAACTTGTTCCCAGTGATCATAATTTTGACAAGTAAGGTGAAATACTGTATTTGAAAGAGCATACTTTCACATAGTGGCAGCATATTAAGTTCTTGGTAGGCCCAGGAGAGTATTGTAAATGCACTTGAGAATCAATGAACTGTATACATAACTGTTTGTACAAGTGTTGATCCTTATATATTGCAGTACTGTGGCAATGAATCATTCCTGAAGAGTTTATCTTATTCCTTCAAATATGCTATAGGTACTATTTCAGAGACTCTGGAATCTGTAGGTTTTCTATACCAGTTCTTTCTTGTTAACGTTCAGTAATTCCTCAAGGTAGAAAGTATCTGGTTTAGTTTCTGATTTTGTCTTCATAGTGCATAAAAAAGCTATTGGAATTATCTTGTCCAAAAAGCCATGCTGATTTATATCTCTAGAAACACTGATCCTTACTTTAAAAATGCTTCTAAAACCTAAAGTAATGTTTTTTTTCTTGTTCTCTACTCTGTGGACATCACCTTAGACAACAGGTGGTGGAAGGGGATTCCTGGAGACTACAGAAGAAAGTATGGAAGACTTTTATTCTATTTTTGAAGATTTGTGTAATTTCCTAAGAAACAAACAAACAAACAAACAAACAAAAAACATTATTTCCTAAGAAGACAAAACTTATGTAATTATTCCTTTTTAAATGGGCCTCTCAATTTCAGAAGCAGTCCATGTAGCTCAATACATGCAAAGAACTGTTGCCAATATAAACACATTTTTTTCTTCAATAAAAAAGCCCAAAAGAACATTATCCACCTAAAACCCAAATAAACTATTAGTATTCACATTTACTACTGAGCTTGAGAGGTTCATTTGTCTTCTGAAATGTTTATGTACATATATACTTATGTGTCTGAATATATATGTATATACACATCTATGCACATCTGAAAGTAAGGATGATATATTTTTGAATTCATGTCTGAATGGTAGTGAAAAAAATTATCCCACCTTGAACTGAGAATTATGCATTTCACTTAACTGGTGATATATCACTCTTTCTCTTAAACACATATAAACATATTTCTCTCAGTTTAATGTATATACATTTCCAAAATGATTTAATGTAAATATGTTGAAAACAAAAATGCGCAAAAATAAAAAAGCAGACTTTTTTTTTTTTTTTTTTTTTTTTTTTACTCTAGAGCTGAATAAGAATATATGCCATTTTTAGGAACACTAAGAATTTTACAGCAATTTGGTGGAAGAAAGAAGGAAGGAATAGCATGTAATACATGTCATCTTGATATTACCTTATATAGTGTGAAGATACTAGGTGTATACAAGAAAATACAGGACACTCTGAATGTATTTGCTAGAGAACATAGAGGGTGAAAAGGGCAGGAACAAAGAGATCCATTATAGATCCTTAAAGAATAGCAAGAACATTTAAGAAGTGCTATTACTAACGCATTGCCTACAACTCATTGTATTGGAAAATAAAACCACAGAAGCATAGGCTGGCTGAGGTCAGAACAAACCTCTGCAAATCATCTGGTTCAACCCCCGCTCAGAGACAAGCCTACTTAAATCAGGTTGTTTTATACCATATACAGTTGAGTTCAGGTACAGTCTCTGGTCGTAGCTGTTCCACAATCTCTTTGGATAATCTGTTATGATGTGTGAAAATCCCCTCTGCAATAGATATATATATTACATATATTATATATGCTCACACATTTTATACATATATAATATATATGTATATTATATATATAATTACATAATTTTATATATATAATATATACTTATTTATTTACATACAATCAGAATTCCTCTTGTTCCGACTTCTACTCATTCCCTCTTTTACTGCTGCATAGTAGGTAGTTGCAGAGAGCCATCATGCCTCCCCTGACCTTTGACTTCTACAGGCCCAGAAGGCCTTGCCCTCTCAGTCTATGACCTGTGTTCCATCAAGTTCCTGATTAGCTTGTTAGCTGTCCTTGTCCAGTATGTCCAAGTCTTTCCTGTACTTAGGTGCCCAAAATTGTACGAAGTACTGCAAAAGCAATCTCACACATGCTGAACAGAGGGAAAGAATCAGTTCCTTCAACGTGCTGGCCACACTCTTGCTAGCACTGTGCTATTTTAATTCTCTCATAGCACAGTACTTCAATAGTTCATGTTCAACTGGTTGCCCACCAGGACTCCCAGGTGGCTTTATTCAAAGCTGCTTTCCAGCTGTAATGATGCATAGAGTTCTGTCTTCCCAGATTCTGCATTCTGCATTTGCTTTTATTAAACTTCATGAGGTTTCCATCAGCCCATTTCTGCAATCTGTTAAGTACTCTCCAAATAGAAGCCCTGTTCTCTAGTGCATCAGGTGCTTCCCCAGTATTTAGGTATCATCTATGAATACTCCCTTAAAAATCCAGTGAATTTAGTTTGTTTTAGGTATAGTAAAACCAGCAATTCAATTTTCTTTTTACTAAACATAACTTGCTGTTCTGGTCTAGATATACAGGGCTGCAATTAGAAATTCAATATCACTTTCCAGTTGTGTAGCTCAGTTTATAGTAAAAATGGAAGAAGCAATAGTGATACCTGATAAATAAATCCATTGATAAATTCTGGCTGTTTATGTCTTTAATATAAAAATAAATCCAATCCAAAACCCAGATAACTAGAAGATGAAGCTGTTATATGCTCAAGGACTCAAGTATGGAGGATGTGAAAAAGGCTAAATTTAGTTTGTACTCTGCATGAATGGTTTCAAACCCACATCTCACACTTCTAAATGCTTGCCCTTAACTTTAAACTAACATAAAAGGGCTCTCTCAGGGTCTCATGTTGACACTGTTCCACTGCATATACACAATTAAATATTTACTGGAGAGAGGTGGTTCATGTGTTCCCATCTCCTGGGAGACTGTCCTAGCTAGAAGACTGGAGAGCTATTTTAGTTCTCCATTTCAATGACCTTTTGAGATTTTTATCTAAAGTGGAACAGTGTCAACAGGAAAAGTTGAAATAAGCATCCTAAGAATATCCTGCAGCCTAACTGTTCACATTGTTGTCCAATACAGAATGAGTATTGAAACATCATAAGTAACATTTCAGATAAATTACATAATCATCATCAGGATTTTGAAACACTTCCCTCAATCTCTCTTTCTGGAGTAGCTTTTTATAAATTACTTGAATATAAATTGAGATAATATGTAATAGAATTATAGTTACCTGATTGTTAGAATATATCATAACTAAGAAACAGCTATACAAATCTCCTTGGGCAAAAGAAGAACTGAGCTGCTGAGGGCATTTTGTAATACACATTTTAACATGCTTAAGAAAAAAAAAAAAATAACAGAGATATTAAGGTTCTTTTGCAATCAATTTCTTTTTAGGAAAATAAATTCTCATTTTAAAACCATATGCTCATTGAAAAACAAAACAAAACAGCTTTTGTAATACGTTTACTGTCTGAACATTAACCTGTCATATAAATGTTTTTTTACAGGTGTAAATGCCTCATACCCAATTACCTCACATCATGAAGTTAGATTTACTCTGCCTTACAGAAGAAGCTAGAATGGTATTGCTTGACCAGAAATATTTTCAGTTTCAGTCTTTAACGGGCACATTAGAACCTTTTCTGGACTGATAGCTTTGCAAATTCAATGATTACAGGAGATTCTGAAAAGGAATCAAACCTCCAAGAGAAACTTTGTGGCTGTTGTGTATTCCATCATTTTTGAAAAAGGCCTTGGAGTTTTCCATGCCTCATGTGTTATTAGCAGTACCAGATCAGTGGTTTTGTCTGCAAGCCAGACTATAAATCATCATCAGTGTTAGGCATGATATTCACTGTTAATGCTTTGTTTTCCCTACTGAAATGTCTTTTGGTGCTTATTTTCTCTTGATCCTTGGCATTCTGCTGACCATCAATCAAAAGAAGTTGGACATTCCTCTCTGTCTTGCCTCAATGAACTCCTGATTTTCTTGACCATTAACCACGCTCTGGAATGTACATTTACTGACTGCATCCCCATATTCTCCTCTCCCAGCTACATTCTCTTCCTGGCACTGGCTTGCATAGCTGTATTCCCCATATACTGAATGCACAGCATGTCATAGACTGCTTGATATGGTCTGGGAGCCCACAGAAAACCAGTGATGCACAAACCACTTTTATTCCACAGAGCTATGGGAGCCTAGAGGAATAAGAGCCTTTCTGCTAGGCAGAACACACCACTTCACTCACACAAAACAAATATTCCTGACATTACTGTTTAAAAGGTTTTATATTCATGAAAAAAAAAAGGGGGGGTGGGGGGGGGGGCTGTAGACTGATGTTTATCTAAAGATGTAACCTGAGAGAAGTTTTCTCGAAACATGTGAGCAAGCTTGATTTCATGCACCAGCTGTTTTCTTTCTTTGCAAAAATTCAGCATTTACTGGAGTGAGGAACACTCTATATTCATTATTCAGGAACAAGGAAGTTTTGACTGTTTCTTGAGCTTCTGCAAAACCTTTAAAAGGGAAGGAAAAGAAAACTGGTTCAACACAAGTTCAGCTACACGGTTGAATAATTTATCATAGTATTTCCCTGAAGGGAAAATGCTTTTGCTAATCCAAAGACTTTCTTTTATAAAACAGATTGATCAGTAGGCCATTTTTTCTTTATTGGACTTCTTGGTTTTCATGGGCTGAAAGCTAATATGAATTTTCATATTTCCCCTGCTTCAAGAAGGGGAAAAATGTTGTATCAGTCTGCAAGCAGTATATTAGTCACATTTCTTCATCGCTGAAACAGGTTATTAACTTTGCCAGGTAAGAGGCTGAGAAAAGTTTCATGGGTTCATTGCTCAAAGCATTCTAACTCATTCAAAATATACTGTAAAAATTGACATAATTCAATAGTGCTGTCAAAGATTTGGGCCTTAATTCTAAATATAGTCTGCATGGTTTTATGTTTCTTTGTATGCAGATTTTATTACAATATTGCAACCTAAGGAATGAACTTTCATACATAGTTGATTTGGCAGTACGTAGGTAACAGCACTACCCCTTCCAATACTAGAAGAGGCTTGGCACCTCTCTTACTTAGATAACATTTCTAGCTATCCAGTGAAGTGCAAGTTAAATAAATTAAAAAAAAATAAATACTTGAATCACGTTCAAACAACATTTGAAATTAGTTAGAAATAAGAACTGCAATAACTTTTTAGTCATATACCAGCACTAGAGAGGGAATCTGGACAACAAACTGGATGAATTACCTCGACCAGTATGGTAGTTTATACATATACTGTCTGATTGACTGATATGGTGGTACCTTCTAGATTCTTTCTGCGACTTTAGCAATGCAAAGAAGTCATAAATCTGTTTTAACTAACATGTAAAGCCAAGTTTTTGACTTCTTTGCATTGGTGGAATTATAAGCAGCATCTGTTAAGTTACTATGACAGCTTTGATTTGTACCTTCTAGTTCTTTGTCTCTTGCATTTTTGTGATATATGCAAATAGTGGATGTTTGCCTGTGTGCCTTAAAGCCCTAAAGATGGTGAGAAGTCTAGAGGGCAAGACGTATGAGGAACAGCTGAAGTCACTTGGTTGGTTCAGCCTAGAGAAGAGGAGACAGGGGAGGCCTTGTGGCAGCCTACAGCTTCCTCATGAGGGGAGCAGGGGGCAGGAACTGAGCTCTGCTCTCTGGGGACAGCAACAAGACCCAAGGGAATGGCATAGAGCTGTGTCAGGGGAAGGTCAGGCTGTGAGTTAGAAAAGGTCCTTCACTGAGAGGGTGGTTGGGCATGGAACAAGCTCTCCAGGGAAGTGGTCATGGCACTGAGCTTGCCAGAGTTCAAGAATTAGACAATGCTCTGACATATGATCTGATTTTTGGGACATCCTGTGTGGACCCAGGAGTTGGAGTAGATGATCCATGTGGGTTCCTTCCAACTCAGGATATCCTATGATTTTATGAAATAAAACTTAAATATTTGCAGGTGTTAAGTACTGAAGTAGCCCACATACAACAATATGGGTGAGCAATTGGCTAACGGGCAGGGCCCAAAGGGTTATGGTGAATGGCGCTGCGTCAGGCTGGCGGGTGGTCACTAGTGGGGTCCCTCAAGGCTCCATTTTAGGGCCGGTACTTTTCAATATTTTTATAAACGATCTGGATGTAGGAATAGAAGGCATTTTGAGCAAGTTTGCTGATGACACCAAACTTGGAGGAGTTGTGGACTCTGTTGAGGGTGGAAAGGCCTTGCAGAGGGATCTGGATAGGTTGGAGAGCGGGGCGATCACCAACCGCATGAAGTTCAATAAGAGCAAGTGCCGGGTCCTGCACCTGGGACGGGGAAACCCTGGCTGCATGTACAGACTGGGCGATGAGACGCTGGAGAGCAGCCTAGAAGAGAGGGATCTGGGGGTCGTGGTAGACAGCAAGTTGAATATGAGCCGGCAGTGTGCCCTGGCAGCCAGGAGGGCCAACCGTGTCCTGGGGTGCATCAAGCACGGCATCGCTAGTAGGTTGAGGGAGGTGATTGTCCCGCTCTACTCTGCGCTGGTGCGGCCTCACCTCGAGTACTGTGTGCAGTTCTGGGCACCACAGTATAAAAAGGACATGAAACTGTTGGAGAGTGTCCAGAGGAGGGCTACGAAGATGGTGAAAGGCCTGGAGGGGAAGACGTACGAGGAACGGCTGAGGGCACTGGGCCTGTTCAGCCTGGAGAAGAGGAGGCTGAGGGGAGACCTCATCGCAGTCTACAACTTCCTCGTAAGGGGGTGTCGAGAGGCAGGAGACCTTTTCTCCATTAACACCAGCGACAGGACCCGCGGGAACGGGGTTAAGCTGAGGCAGGGGAAGTTTAGGCTTGACATCAGGAGGGGGTTCTTCACAGAGAGAGTGGTTGCACACTGGAACAGGCTCCCCAGGGAAGTGGTCACTGCACCGAGCCTGACTGAATTTAAGAAGAGATTGGACTGTGCACTTAGTCACATGGTCTGAACTTGGGTAGACCTGTGCGGTGTCAAGAGTTGGACTTGATGATCCTTAAGGGTCCCTTCCAACTCAGGATATTCTATGATTATATGATTCTATGATATATAATCCTATAGTGAGTATGTTCCCATAGTGGGTGTTAGTTTAGAGTGGATTTCTCTCTTCCAAATTTATGGAATTTATTCCAGTGCTTCAATCTAAGCATTTAAGATTGAGCTCACCTTCCTAGGTTCCCCGTATAGTGACTGGAGTGAAATAAGAAAGGGTGGTTGTTAGATCTTTAAGTCTCTTTTTTTTAGGATGAACTGTGATTAGGAATTACCTATTACAGGGAACATACAGAATGTGTTCAGAATCACATTTCGAGAGTACGATATTTGACCTTTTAGGCATGATTACCCAGTGCTTCAATCTATCTAGATCGCTGTGCAAGACCTCTTGTACCTTGACAGAGTCAACACCTCCCAATTTGGTATCATCAGCAAACTTGCTAAGAATGTATTCATAAAAATGATGATTAAAAAGTTGAATAAAACTGACCCTAGAATGGAACCCTGGGGAACACTGCTAGTGACTGACTGCCAGCCAGATGCAGCCCCATTCTTGATGACATATTGAGCCCTGCCATTCAGCCATTCAGCCAGTTTGTCACTCAGTGTAGAATGAATCTGTTTATCTCACACTTGGCGAAGTTGTCCAAAAGGATACTGTGAGGAACAGCATGAAAAGATTTCTAAGTATCTAAAATAGCCCTTAGATTGGTAGGAATATTTATATACCCCTGAAATACAAAAAGTTAAGAGGCATAATACCACCAGTGGACCCAATATACATATACATTATATATATATGGTGGAATGACAATAGAAATATGGTTAAAACCAGTTTTTGAAGAGTCACTTCAGTGTTGTTATGTACACTAAAGTCCATTCTCAGTGAATTCTTTGAGATTTCTTTCAGAATCGTATTTTCTTCTAATTTCCATTTATAGACATATCATTGTATAGTGTATAATACAAACTTTGAGAAGAAAAAAAAAAACAACAAAACACATACAAAAAACAACAAAATAAATAAAGACTGTCATTTTTTTTGTGACAAAAAGCAAGCAAACAAACAAACAAAAAACAGTATTTGAAATTTTAAAATGTTTATAAAATTCCCACCCAGCCTATGGTTTTCAGCTTTTAGGTACAGTTGCTACTCAGTCTCTACTACAAGGAAGTTAAAAGAGTTTTGATCCTAAATGTTGCACAGCAAAATGCAGATCCAGAGGCAGTTTTATTTCATGGTGTTAATTTCTTGGTTTATACTATTGAGATTGGACTTTGCCTACTTAATATTTGAATTGCTTTCCTCCTTCTTATAATTCTTTACTCTTCTTTTCTCCCCTTTTCTTTACCCCGAAAACACTGAATCACAGAATCATAGCAATACCTGAGTTGGAAGGGAGCCACAAGGATCATCGAGTCCAGCTCCTGGGTCCACACACAGAACCACCCAATAATCAAACTATGTGTCTGAGAGCATTGTCCAAATGCTTCTTGAACTCTGGCAAGCTCAATGCCATGACCACTTCCCTGGGGAGCCTGTTCTATTGCCCGATCACCCTCTTGGTGAAGAACTGTTTCCTGACACCCAGCCTGACCCTTCCCTGTCACAGCTTCATGCTGTTCCCTTGGGTCCTGTTGCTGTCCCCAGAGAGCAGAGCTCAGTTCCTGCCCCCTGCTCCTCTCATGAGGAAGCTGTAGGCTGCCACAAGGCCTCCCCTGTCTCCTCTTCTCTAGGCTGAACAAACCAAGTGACTTCAGCTGTTCCTCATACGTCTTGCCCTCTAGAACCTTTACCATCTATTTTGCCTTCCTTTGACACTCTTTAATAGTTTTATGCCCTTATATTGCAATGCCCCAAACTGCACACAGTACTCAAGGTGAGACTGAAACAGTGCGGAGTATAGTAGGACAATTACTTCCCTCGATCAGGAAGCAATGCCATGCTTGATGCACCCTGGGATATGGTTGACCCTTTTTGAAGCACTTCTTAAACACAAATTCTTACTCTAAAGAATAACTCATAATAACTTCTGAATCAGAATTTCTTATAAGAAATACATCAGTCCATATTTCCCGTGAAAATGTAGAAGTTCAGTAAGTTGTATCATTTATTTTGATTATGTCAGATACATTCAATAAATTTTGGTGTTGTACATAAATTGAATGGACATTTATTTACATTTGCCTATGATCAACTTGCAGTTGATCAAATTCTGAAAAACAGACCATTTTCACAACTGGGAGATATCAGCACAGTTCCGTGGATATTCCTAATGTAATGCAGATTGACGACTGAGGATCCACCCAAGACAAAAACATTGAATTAAAACTAAACCAAACCAAACCAACCAACCAACCAAAAAAAATCTATCAGACAAAATGCCTGGAAAAGTCTGCTATATTTCACTTGAATGAAAAAGCTGAAAGAAGAACATTGTAAAATTTCAGTGATCCACAAGACATTTCTCTTTGAGGGATGTATATACATTATCAATTTATCCTGATCATGGGCTGTCAGATGTCCTTATGTGTGATGAATATTTCAACCACACTAACTGCTTGGTATTTAAACATTCACTAGGGCTAGGGGAAAAAGTGAATCTCAAGCGTCATAGCTTGTGACCTTCCATGTTCACTTGATTTTTGTTTGTTGTTTTCTACCAAGAAAATCAAATTATAATCTCCAAAAAGACTAGTCCAAATAAATATCCAAAATGATAATGAAATTTATGATGTTATATGTTTGAGGGAAAAGAATTATTGTTTTGTTTTTCTTGCTCTAATCAATGAGGCAGAATAGTCCGAGAAAGAGGCTATATAAAATAGCTCATTATACAGATACCTAACATGATAAATTACTCTGTAATTTTCTCCATAAACTATTCCGTAGTTCATAAAAGATTTGCCAAGTACCATGACACAAAATGATGCCAAGCTATGGAAACTTGCACAGATTTTATTTTTTTTTCCCCACAAAAATCTGTGGAACCTGTCTAGTAAATAAATAAAGTATCTTCTGATAATTTTACTCTTATTTCTACTGGAATAGGAAGCAAACCAACAGCCAGTAGTGGCCAAAAACCTATCAGCTGTATCTGTATTTACAAAACTAAGCCATTGCTCATGAATGATAAGAAATAACTACAGAGATGTGATGGAAGGTTGTTTTATACTTATGTTGGAGCTCTAAATGTTCAAAATTAGACATATCTATATGCTTTTAAAAGCTTTAAAAATAATAGTGACATGAGGTAACAAAAATCCATACAAGCTAACAATTTATGTGTAATAAAAGGTGGCCTTATTCTTGAAGGAATGTAATCCCCTAATTATCCACAAAACATTGGATGAGATGTTCATTGTTTGAGTAGTTACTGTTTGCCAATATGTTCTTGGCAGACTTTTTAGTGGTATCAGCAGAAAAGAGGAAATGAGTTGGAAAGCATTAAAAACAATGCTTAAAATAATATTTAGGCATATGATCCTCTTATGAACTTCTCATTGAGCTATTAAAATGTACGCCCTAAGAGGTAATATACTGTACCAAGAAGAGGGGAGTTCAATGTGGTCAAATAGCATTAAAAACATGGGTTCAAGTTAGTTTTCTTTCATCTTCATGTGTAAAGAACATTGAGGAATTTGCCTTTCTGAAGATCAGCTACCAGACTTGTCATTCAGATTCTCCATTGTGTTATGTCTAAGGCAGCCTTTTATGGATGAGATAGTATTTAACAAAAGAAAGAAAGAAAGAAAGAAAGAAAGAAAGAAAGAAAGAAAGAAAGAAAGAAAGAAAGAAAGAAAGAAAGAAAGAAGGAAGGAAGGAAGGAAGGAAGGAAGGAAGGAAGGAAGGAAGGAAGGAAGGAAGGAAGGAAGGAAGGAAGGAAGGAAGGAAGGAAGGAAGGAAGGAAGGAAGGAAGGAAGGAAGGAAGGAAGGAAGGAAAGAAATATTTTTAACAGTATTGCAGGCTGCATTGTTAATTGTCCAGAGGCAGAAACCAGCTCTTCATACCTTATATTACATAGGGCACATTATTGTATTATATTATAGGGCACACATATTATATTACATAGGGCACATTTAAGTCTTAGTGAAGCAGGCAGTTCTCATCACCTAAATAGGAGATATTGCCTCTCCACAGGTATTACTACCTCTTATCGCTCACCAAAGTATCCCCAGAAAACCTTCCTGTTTATTTGCCTGTGACAGAGGCCTGGAAAACTGTCTGCTACATAAAGTCTTGTTATGAGAAAAAGAGGAAATATCTTACTTGAAAAGACAAGAGGTTATTGCTAGCATAAGTGAAATCTTAACAGATTTCCAGGCAGGACAAGAAAATCTTGGAAAAAGCAAGCCTGATAAATCGCAGTCCTGAAGCCTAGCAAAATACTTTATTCTGGATTGCAGAACTACAGTGCAACATCTGAGTTCAGGCCCCCTAACAAAGCTGATAGTATGACTACCACCTCCAGCAGGCAGTTTATTTCTTAGGTGCTGAAGCTTGGATTAATTTTGGCATGGTAATTAATTTTTTTAGCTAAACAGAATGAATACAGGCCTTTATGCTCACTTAGTGCCAATGCAACAACTACAGGAAATGAATAGCAGGGGATTTAAAAAAAAAAAAAAAAAAGAGAGAGAGAGAGAGAGAGAATCTAAAGGATTATACAAACAAATAGCAGATTCTTTCCAAGATGGAGCTGGGACTTGGCTCTCCTCCTTAAGGCTGTTATTCCTTAGTTTCTCAGCCACTGGGCACAGAATAATCCCCACCCTGTTGAATCAGTTTCGATAATGGTAAGATCATAGCAAGCTGGAATGAAAATAAAATAGCAGGCAAATCTGAAAGTATTTGCTTTCCAATTTTGCTATCTGGAGAAATATCTGGAGAAATAAGTCTTTTTTAAAAACAGTGTTAATTTGATCGTTCAATAATCATCAGTCTCACAGCATCTTGTTTTGCATACATGCAGATAAATGGAAGGCTAAACATTTAGAAAGTATTAGGTAGTTAAGTAAAGTCATGTGTCTGTACTGTGGGTGCACTGGAACCATGCTCCTGTGTTCAGGCTCTGCACACCTATAAAGAAACCCAGACACAATGATGGAAGGGGGAGCCTAAATAATACTCTGCCAAGCTGTTCTCAGTCTTACCTCAGGAGACATCAACCTTTCATATATTAATCCAAGTAAAAAAAGTAAAAGTGCGCAATTTCTTATAACAAAGACTATTTTCTGTTGCATTATTTTTCTGGAGTGGGTAAAAGGATTTTTAAATGAGTATCCATGTTTTTTGAACACTCCTGATATTTTTATTCTTATCTTGCCAGGCTTGCTTAGTGCTGTAAACAAAAATCAAAACAAAATCAAACAGTTGATTACAAAATAGCAATAATAAAATAAATACAAACAACAACAATAATAAACTGGTCTTTTCTATGTTATCTGTTTCAAGTAATAGAAAACATAAAGGAAATATTTTGTCTGATATTCATTTACACTGTGGAAGAACATTTTAGGAAAAAGGTAAGGCCTCAGAAAGGATAAAAACTGCATTTTTATCCACTCCAAAGTTCCTTGATACTGTACAGTAGGTTAGCTGTCCCATAATACAAATAATTACTAGTCTCTTCTATGCAGGCTTTTCTTCCTATTGCTAAAGCTAGTGAAGGGCATTGCATTGAATTCAGTGGGATGAGTACCAAACATTGTACCCAAGAACATCTTTTTTGTAACCCAGAACTTTTTTTTTTTCTTCCAATAAGCTGCCTTACTTACTTGAATTCTGTATTACAGCTTTCCTTTCTCACTGCTGTTTCTTTCATAGTGTTGCAATGTAGACCTGAGTAAAGAAGTATTTTATTGATTTCTCTGAAGGTGTAGAAAAAAATCTATTTTTTCTGATTTATCCTTGGAATAAAAATACTTTTCTCCTCCTTTCCTGAATTATTATTATTTTTTTTTTCTTTCATATGCAGATGACAAGTTCTGACAATATCAAGGTGATAGTTTCAGTTCATCATGGCTTTTATATATTATGAGCAAGTTTCCAATGATGCACTGTTACCTAATAATTTGTTCTATCATTTATATTTCCGCTATTTTTTTTACCAAGTGGTTTATCATGTGAACAATAATATAGAGGGTAACTGAGAAAAAAAAAAAAAAAAAAAAAAAAAAGATTGTTAAAGAAAACTAATTACTAATGAAATGTGTTTGATTACATGTAATTTATTTATTGTATTGTTCAGAAGTAGTCTGAAATTACTATTGCACTTGCCAGTGTGAACAGAGAAAACACAGAAGAGACCACAAGGCATGGCTACATTCAGAGCTTACTTGTAAAAATCACTGGAAAATATTGTGAAAAGCTTTCACTTTGAATTTATAGGTCTCTAATGAAATTTATCTGTTTATCTTGGAGTTTGTCTGTTTATCCAAACTCCCAAACTGAGTAGGTAATATCTACTTTTAGCTTTGCATTGATCTTGCATCAGTAAGAACCTGTTAGTTTAGGCTCTTGAGGAATTTATTTAGTTTGCATCTGATATAGTCACATGTATCCCTGACATAAATTCCATTGATTCCATTCAGGAATCAAGGCATCAACAAATGAACTCTAGAAAACACCAATTTAATGGTGTAAAAAAAACAAACAAAAACCCTAATTGTCTGAATGTATGTTTAATAAAACATTGTTGCATACATTTCTAAATATATTTAGAAATGTGCATATGTGCAAATGTGCATGAGTTTCATAGCTTTCTGTGTCTAATGTACTGCTAATTAACAAACAGTCCTAATCAATTGAGATAGGATTGTATCTTTGTGCCCATCTGAACCCTGTGATCCAAAGGGGCCTAACTCCTCATTTTCTAGTCAGACAATATTTATTTTCACATCTTTCCCTCACATACATATGGCAGAGGAATGTGAGAAAATTAAGAATGTGTGTTATAAATTACAGAAGAATTCAGAACTTTCTGAGTTTGTAGTTAAATTTATCTCTGGAAAAATTCAAGATGTTTGGCTTTCTCTACAAAAGTATAAAACACATCCTCCAGTAGTTTTATGAATAAAGTAAGAATTATTTCCAACCAAAATTATTTATTGGTGGCTTGGCTCCTCCACAAAGTAAAACAAACAAACAAACAAACAAACAATGTTAGTAATTACGTCTTACTTGAAAAACAATGCTTCAAATGATGGGAAATAATATTTTCTAAAATAGAACAATTTTCCTGACACCAAAACCTTCAAAAATATGGCTCCAGAAAACTTCTAGAGGGTTCACAAAATGCTACCAATCCTCTCATCCATAACATGACTTGTCACGTGCATAAAGAACACATTCCCACCCTTTCCTAACAGCACATGGGAAACCTATATTTTTATCTGTCAAATCTACATTTAACATTCTCCTTTTAATAAAATGCTTACATCCCTTTATGCAAATGTTAAGTTTTTAATAAGAGTAATAAGATTTAAGGAGAAAGCTGACCTGTGAAAGGGTGAGTAATTGCCAAAGGAAAGGAGGATTGTACAGAATTGTTCCTTTTCCATAATATACATATATTATGTGTATATATTATACTTACATTATGTAAGTATAAAAAAAAAAAAACCTGTTGAGTCTTACCTTGAAAGAAAAATTTTGTTTGATAATTGATATGACTGTGCTTAGGGGTGTTACGTGAAACTTTTGAAGACATATTTGGCTTCTTTGGAAAATACTAGATGTTAAATAGAAAATAGATTTTTTTTTTTTTAATTTTTACTGGATTATATTTCCTGTCAAAAATCCCTTTTGCTACTTTACTGTCTCTCTGACAGTTCATGGCTCAGTTACTGATAGTAGAGTTCTCAATAAGGAATTGATCTTAGAGAATGTAGTAGGAGTAAAAGACACCTTCAGTGCACTGTGGCACTATTTTGAATCACCACAGGCCTGTTTTCCGTTATAAAAATGTTGTGTTAATTGTCTGAAAACAGAATAATTTGGTTTTCAAACATTTTTGGAGATTCTTTTTTTTTTTTCCTCTAAAAGAAAGCAAAATTTAAAAATAAAATTATGGTTTGTCATAAGCAGCAAACAAGAAAGCTGCTTTCTAATAAACTAATCAAAGTCAGTGACCTTCTAATTTTTCTTAATTTAAGAAACCTAATCTTAATGATGATAAGTAATGGAAATATATTGTAATTTCTTTCTGAATGTAATATGATGAAAAATTCAATGTTATTTTGTACTTTATGAATCACAACTACTTTTTTTCTCTATGTATAAGCAGTAGCTATAGGCCGATAGTCCATTAAAACCAAGTCACAGTTTACTGCTAGTGTAGGACAGGAATACTAGAGTAGAAGTGATTTTAATTGAGAGGGAAACAAAAAAACAACAAACAGTTTTTCTGTGGAAAGGAATAAAATAATTTTATTGTACTGAAAATGTCATAGCTACAATGAACATGCAAAGAAAAGAAATAACACAAAATGGAGGCCAATGTTACAGAAAATTTTATCAAAGAAACTTAATTCTAAGTAGTCATGGAACACATAAAATTATAAGCCATTTAAAAATAAACAAACAAACACACAAGAAAACAAACAAAAAAAGAAACAACAAACAGGTCCTACTACTATAAAAACAAACCAAAACAACAACAACAAAAACCAACCAACCAAAGCAAAAGAGAAATTTAAAGTGAATACTTTCAAGTTGTTTGTTTGTTTGTTTGTTGTTTTCTTTTCTTTTCTTATTTGCTGTTGCTGGTAATTGTACTGCTGCAAGTTTTTCTTTCATTCTGTTTTCTTTCTGTTAAGACACATAGTCCTGGAAATTTCTTCTGGCTTTTTGCAGTAATGTAAAAATAATGTAATGCTTTGCACTTGTATTTCTCGTTTCACACATACATCTCAAGTGCTTTACGAAGACAGCTAATCCTGTCTCCAGTCTCCAAGAAGTGCACTGAGGTTAACTACATTACATTTCAGTCTTCTTGTGGAATGAAAATTGGTGCAAAAATAAAATAAAATAAAAAAATAAAATAAAATAAAATAAAATAAAATAAAATAAAATAAAATAAAATAAAATAAAATAAAATAAAATAACCAGGCACAGGAAAAAAAAAAAAAAAAAAAAAGAAAGAGAGAGAAAAAAAAGTTGACATTTTGCTGCTCTTTTTAGTTCCTTTCCTTGGGTTATCTCCAGCTTTCAAATAAGTGTTTCTTTCAAATAAGCTATTTGTGTTTCAAAGTGAACACTATACATAGACCAGAAGGGAAAATTTGTTTTATGTTTTCCGTTATTATAACATTTTTTGTCTTCTCTTTTGTTTTAATAATATTGCCAGTCAATACTGGCATAAATATGTCTAAAAATGATACAGTGCAGCTTAGAATATTTAAGTTGTTTCACAAAACATATAATATTCAAATTTTCTTATGGCAAAATTCCAGATGACAGAGGACTTTAAAAGAAGACCTCAAGTAATTTTTTTACAGTGATACATCCACAAGTTTAAGATTAAAAATTTTATTTGAAGTGACCGGAATAAAAATCAAAATGTACTTACATAATTACTTGGTAAGTATTATTCTGCTAATTTAACTTTCATTCAGTTTTGATGCATAGAATGAATACCTTAAAAATGTGATGAAATAAAAAATAGAATTCCTCACACCATTCCAATGAGAAATAATGTTTTTTTTGTTTGTTTGTTTGGTTTGTTCGTTTGTTTTCCAAAAATTATTTGTTCTTTTATTTTAATTTTAATTTCTCACACATCAAATATTTTATATTGCTTTTTTGGGGCCATACATATATATATAATACATATATATAATACATACATGCATATATATATATATATATATATATTTTAAGAGATGTGATTACATTGTATATACCCTGCTAACTTTGATGGCATTTATCTCAGGACTAATCTTTTTGGAGATAATTGGACTTGAACTCTCATCACTAAATATACTTGAAACATTTTTAAATTTGTGTGGCATTTTCTTATGGACCTGCTCTTACAGTTCAGTTTTACACTTGTGGTAGCTCAGATTCTATATCAACACATGCATACCTACCTTCCTTTGCCATGCAATTCTTTCTGTCTTATTTAAATACTAGACTGAAGAGAATGGTAGCAATCCATTATGATTTCATAACTAGCCAGCAGTGAGTAATTAAATTAGAATTCACTATCATAATTCTATTCATAATAAGTTAATATGGCATTAAACTGGATATAATTGTCATTTCAATATTGAACAGTGGCCAAATGTAGTCAGTTATGTCTATGCAGAAATATAAAACCATTTTTAAAAGTTTTCACTAATCTAAGAAAATGGTGGTTTTATGAACTAAATTACTTGTATGCCTACTGTCTTATATTCTCATATTCTATTTGGGATTCTGTGCAAGAATCCTGAATCCCTCTTGCCTTTACATGTATTTTGTACATGCTGAACATGCTGAAAATAATTTACCATTTAACTCTTCTCTAGAGCCTGGAAAACATCTAGTCTCTGTCTTTAAATATGAAATAAATGTGTGGCAATTCCATCCCCTTGCCTCCCCTCCCCCTTCCCACCTTGCCTTGCCTTTTTTTTTCCCACCTGTGGTCAATACTTAATCTAACAGTGTATGCTACACCCTTAGTATGTAATGTGTACAGGTAGTGCCTAATTTCAAAACAGACACCTGCACTGTATCTGTCCATATGCAGCTGAATGAAAACCCAATATGCCTACAAGAGCACTTAGCATCATTAACATAAAGTTTGGTCTAAACATTACACCTGTGGAGTTTACCACTTGGATATTTGGGGCACTTTGGGATTAAAAGGCAAGATTCTAGAGTTCTGTTATGTCAAGCTACCTCTATTATAAGACTTTATCAACTGCACAATTTATAACTGACTGGTAACAGCCATGAGCACCTCCATGACATGGAAATCTCATACAGAGAAAGAAGCAGGTTAAAGTGTTCTTCAAAGCAGAACTACAAAACCATGGCATGTTTAACAATTAGAACTGCTGGTCTTTGTTTCTGTATTTGAATCAATTTTAAAGATTGAAACATAGTAAGACATGTAAGAAAAGAGACGTGTAGGAAAAAGAATAAGGGGGCCAATCTCACTAAAGTATGGGTTCATACATGTAATTGGTGAACATTTGTAGATTGTTCCTCTTTTTACTCAAATAATTACTCATCCCTAATTTCAGCTTTTATTCAGAAAAGAATTGCCTCACTCCTTCCAGATACAGTACTAAACAAGTCTTTTGAACAATATTTCTTCCTGCCCCAATTGATTTACCAAAAACTGAGTGGAAAAAACTTTTTGTCTGACTTCTGCATGTTTGAAACAATACCCTTTCCTTTTTGTCTCCTCCCCCACCAACTATATGTGACCCAAAAACTGAAGCCAAAAAAAAAATACTAATTTGCTCAGACATAACCATTATGAGCTTCAAACATAGCTTATAAATTGCATATAATTTGAAAGGCTTACTGGGATGATATGCACCTGCAAATTGTTAGCTAATGCCCACAGACACATTTTATGGCTCATACTCTGGTCTTCTAACAGCTCACAGGGCAGGCAGCTGGAAGAGTCTCAGAATGGTGAATGCCTGAAATGTGTCCTAAGTGGTGACATTACAGTGACTGAAAGATGCAACAGCACAACAGTTGTACGTCTCTGTTCCCCTTTCTCCCCCCCCAAAAAAAAAGTTTTTTAAATTTAATATAAAATTCCCTCCTATCCCATCCAACAGGGAAAAGAACAAACAAACAAACAACAAAAACATAAAACAAAACAAAACAAACACCAGTAACAACAAAAACTAAGCAGTATCTCTTGGACTACAAAGCGTAGCCAGCATTACAGCTGCAAAGTTATGAAACAGCCCAGAAGAACTGATGATTATCAGTATCTGGCATCCTTCCATGCTTAATGGCCTCCTCCTCCTTGGTAAAAATGCTAAAATATGTTCCATAAGTCGTTTTTTCTGTATATCTCTAGAATATCTTTATGAGTGGGAATACTGTATCTTGGAGTTGTTGTGTAGGGAACCACAGCCTTTTGCTTTAATATGAAAAAGATTAGACTATGCATGAATTCTCCTTCTCCTTCTCCTTCTTCTCCCTTTTTGCTAAATTAGAAGATTAAAACAGAATTCTGGAATCAATTGGCAAAAAAATACTAAATCAACAACCACCTAATTGTACAGCCTGGTCAAAAATGTTTGTAATACAAATGAAGATACTCTTAAATAATGAAACTCCCTTATTGTATTTTCTTAGTAGCATAGATTCCCTGAATTCTTTTGCCTTGTATCTAAAACATAGTAAATAAATATGTACATACATGGTAGATGTTCTGTTTTGTATTAAGCTACACAAAATCAGCAGCTGAGCTGACTGCAAAACTCCCATGGAGTTTAATTTTCATATCTGTTAAACATATATTTTCAGTTAATTTGGACATAATCATTCTATATGTACAAGATTTACAAATGACAGATAGTATGGAAAAAAATTACTGGATGTAATATAATTCAGAGAAATTGTTTAAAAAAAAAATAAAAATCATAGAAGTTTAGAACTTAAAAGAAATACTAACCTTTTCATTAAATTTCTAAACAGACATCTAGAATTTGAAAGAGAAATACGCCACTCTTCTTGCATGTCATAGTTTTAAAAATGCTAAAAATGTTGCACTTATTTGTAGAAAATATATTTTTGTATAAGGGATTTTTTTTTTTGTTTAATATTCTCAGATGATGATTCAGGAAAGAAATGTTGAATGGACTACATTCACTTGCAAAACCTAGAACGCAGGTTCTGTATATATCTTTCCAAATTGTCCAAGATGGAGCAGAGAAAGAGGCAGGAGATGGAGCAGATTAATGCTTATCTGTTCTGAATAAAAATTTATATCTTAATATCTCTGCATTTTACGGTGTACTCTGTGGTAAGGGTCTGAGTGTGCATTGATAACTTTGGACTCCTCTATATACGTTTCATATTACACTCCAACCACTGAAAACATGTTATGCCACTAGTACTTCAGATGAAAATAAAGTAGAGTTCAAAACAAAGTAGAGTCCAAATAAAGTTCTTCTTGGACTTTTTTTTGTTTGTTTGTTTTTAACATATAATAATAACTGTAGAATTGGCAGTAGTATGGGCTTTATTTTAGTTCCAATTTACTTTAAATGCTCTCTTGTTATGTGGTACAGCATAGTTTTGTAGCTTAAACATACTTGGCATATTCTCTCATATTTGTTCAAATGGCACCCCGCTCCCACTCCCCTCCCAAGAACATACATAGTTAACCAACACCAAACAAATACTTCCAACTGTCTTCATACTGGGGCAGAGGTCATCCCAATTGGAAAACAGGGTATTCAGATGGCATTTCCTTTACATCAGCTAATTGCAACCATATGCTTTCTCTGACAGAAAGAGAGGTATGCAAGTATCAGACCCATTGGCCAAGTTAATTGCTCCTTCTACAGCTGATACTCTGTGGGTGGGTTTTGTCCTGCAGTTTAGCATAGTCAATGCTGCCTGGTTTTAATTATTTGGCTGCTGCTTCTGCCCTGTTATTTTGTATATTGCCAGCAGTGGTTTGTAAGCCATGATATGGGGATTCAGGTATTTATGTCTAATTGGATAGTATACTGAATTTTGACTTTTTTAGGGAGGACAATCTGGGACATAAATAACAGAGAATTCAGGATGGCGATAGAAAAGGCAAAATGTATAAATGGATCCAATTTGTGTGATAAGGAAGAATTTCAAAATTTATCACCAGAATTCCCCTCAGCTCACTAGATGAATGCAATCTAGTGATCCAGGTGATCACTTTAGTGTAGTTCATATATACTTCAGGAAAACCTCCTGGTGTTCAAGAAAACAAAAGTGATCTTTATGAGAACCACAATGAATTCCAGCTTCTGAATTTGCCTGTTGTGCTCTTGCTTTCCTTGGAGATACAGGTTCTGGAGAAGACATTTTTCTCCATTTTCAGAATCACAGACCCCAGGATCAAGATAAGCAGGATCTGCACACATTCTAATACTCACATTCTTAACATTGCCTTTTGCCATCTGTACTTAGCGTGTTGTCACACAGTCATTAACTTAGAAAACTAACTTGAGACAAAAAAAAAAATAAAAAATCTTTAGAATAAATTGGTTACCATAAGAAAATAATTAAAAAGTCACCTGTTGGGTGACCTAACCCAAGTCACCCAGTCACCTTGGGTGAATCTAACATGGAGACCACCCAAGATTGATGTTTTTGTCTCCTCTTCTCCTCAAGCATGTTATTTACAATACAGGTGAATTAATTTGAATGATGAATTGTGAAGGACTCAATGAAGACTCATCCTTCACTGCAAGGATGATGATCTCAACTCAGCAGCTTTCACTCTCTGGCTATTAAACAAGAAAAGCACTCTTTGTTAAAAAACATATTTTTTAACAAAACAAAGAGGAGGGTTTGACAATAATAATATTTATCTTTGTATTTTTAAAGTGTTTCCTTAGTTTTAATAAGTGTTTCCTTAGTTTTAATCTAAGCTATAGGTATGATGATATGGAATGCAATTACTCAAATATACGTGCACAAAAATTATCCTTATCCAGCTACATAATTGCAGCATGATGTTGTGATAGATACTTAAGGATCAAGCTCCTGATTAAGCAGATTAAAAAATTTATCTGTCACATTCATTTTTAGCATTAAAACTTTTTTTTAGGGTTACAAAATCTTCAGTAGTAATATTTTAAGCCTGTTTGGGAACTAAAAAAACTGGTTATAGTAATGCCAAATTAAATAAATTTTGTTTAACTATAATCCCTACATAGATAAAGCCCTAGTCTATATTAAAGGTCTCTAAAAGTTATTTTCTTCAAAATTTATGCTTTCTGTGTGCTTTCACACATTTATTTTCTTCCAAAAAGCAATAGCAATTGCTCCAGTGCTCCAGTACATAATTTCTGAATAATAAGAAGTTACCCAAATTTATTTTTCTGCTCAGAACTTTTGTTGAGAGATCATCACAAAGGATATTTATTCTGCTGCTAGTGGATGCTGTGAATCTGTTACATGAAGACGATAAGATTGCATGTTAGTATCCACACCTTTCCAAATGTGTTTCACTGACCTATGACTCTATGACTTTGAGAACGTAAACCAAATATTTTCTGGACAGATCTCCTCACACTTAGTTTTTTTTTTTTTGTTTGTTTGTTTGTTTTCTTTCACCTTCTGTCAGAAAGCCTTATTTTTAGATTGCTCTTTGTTTTCAAAGCTCAAAAATTGAACTAACAATTTGGAATTTCTTATCTAAGATTTTTTTTTTTTTTTTGGTGGGGGGAAAACAACAGGAATATTATTTCTGAGAATCACACCAGGGTAAATGATGTGTTCTTAAATGTCTGATGAATTCCATTCCCCTCAATCTAACACCACCCCTGATTTTTAAATAAGCACATTTGCTTTAAAATGAATTATCTTAGCTTTGCAGCATTCCTGTATCCTTGTGTTTAGTAACAAGGATCAACCATTGGACAAAGCAATAATCTGTTTTAGACTGAGATGGGAATTTATGGTGATTATTGTCAGGGAATGTGGTGGTTTTTCTCAGGTGGGCAGCCGAGTTCCACCATGGCTGCTCACTCACTCCCCCTCCTAAAAGGGGAAAGGGGAGAAAATACGACACAAAGAGCTCAAGGGTTGAAATAAGGATGAGCAGATTGCGCAGTCATTATCATGATGGGCAAAACAGACTCAGCATAGGGAGAAAATAAGATTTATTACCTATTACTAAAAAGCTAAAGTGAGAAACAAAGGAAAGAAATGAAAAATGCCTTCCCACCCTCTTCTACCTCCTTCCCCCTGAGCAGCACAGGATAAAGGGGGAATGGGGATTATGGTCAGTCTATAGCACTTCGTCTATGCCACTCCTTCTTGGTCACCCTCTCCCCCTGTGCTGTGGGTCCCTCCCATGGGATGCTGTCGTTGCCAAACTGATCCTGCAGGGGCTTCCCACAGGCAGCAGCTCTTCAAGAACTGCTCCAGATATGGGTCCATACCACGGGATCCATCCATCAGGAGCAAACTGCTCCATCATGGGTAGCAGCTCCTGCCAGGTCACTTGCTCCTGCATGGACTCCTCTCCATGGGCTACAGGTCCAGCCCGGAATCTGCTCCAGCAGGGGTCCTCCATAGAATCACAGAATCACAGAATAATCTAGGGTGGAAGAAATCTGCAAGATCATCTAGTCCAACCTCTGACCTAACACTAACCAGTCCTCCAGTAAACTATATCACTAAGCTCTACATCTAAACGTCGTTTGAAGACCTCCAGGGATGGTGACTCAATCACTTCCTTGGCAGTCCATTCCAATGCCTAACAACCCTTTCAGTAAAGAAGTTCTTCCTAATATCCAACCTAAACCTCCCATGGTGCAACTTTAGTCCATTCCCCCTCGTCCTGTCACCAGGCATGTGGGGGAATAGACCAACCCCCACCTCACTACAGCCTCCTTTAATGTACCTATAGAGAGCAATAAGGTCATCCCTAAGCCTCCTCTTCACCAGGCTGAACAAGCCCAGCTCCCTCAGCCACTCCTCATAGGACTTGTTCTCCAGACCCCTCACCATCTTCATTGCCCTTCTCTGGACTCGCTTGAGCACCTCGATGTCCTTCTTGTAGCAAGGGGCCCAAAACAGTACTAGAGGTGTGGCCTCACCAGAGCCGAGTACAGGGGTATGATCACCTCCCTAGCCCTGCTGACCACACTGTTTCTTATGCGAGCCAGGATCCTGTTGGCCTTCTTGGCCACCTGAGAACACTGCTGGCTCATATTCAGCCAAATATCAACCAATACTCCCAGGCAGCTTTCCAACCACTCATCTCCCAGCCTGTAGCACTGCTTGGGGTTATTGCATCCCAGGTACAGGACCCGGCACTTGGCCTTGTTGAACTTCATACAGTTGGCCTCAGCCCATCAGTCCAGCCAATCCAGATCCTCCTGCAGAGCCTTCCTACCCTCAAGCAGATCAACACACGCACCTAACTTGGTGTCATCTGCAAACTTACTGAGGGTGCACTCGATCCCCTCATCCAGATCATCGATAGAGATATTAGAGGACTGGCCCCAGTACTGAGCCCTGGGGGACTCCAGTAGTGACCAGCCTCCAACAGGATTTAATTCCCTTCACCACAACTCTTTGGGCCTGGTTACCCAGCCAGTTTCTAACCCAACAAAGTGCATGCCTGTCCAAGCCAAGAGCTTCAATAAGGCTTTTGACACTGTTTCCTACAGCATTCTCCTCAAGAAATGCTGTTTTCCTACAGCATTCTCCTCAACTCTTGAGGAGACAAAAACAGTGTCAAAAGCCTTATTGAAGTCAAGGTAGACCACATCCACAGCCTTTCCCTCGTCCACCCAGCGTGTCACTGTCATAGAAGGAGATCAGGTTCATCAAGCAGGACTTGCCTTTCATAAACCCATGTTGACTAGTCCTGATCACCTGGTGGCCCTGCAAGTGCTGAGTGATGACACTCAAGATTATCTGCTCCATGAGCTTCCCTGGCACTGAGGTCAAACTAACATGCCTATAATTTCCCAGGTCAACCTTCCAGCCCTTCTTGTAGATGGGCATCCCTTTTGCTAGCTGCCAACTGGGACCTCCCCCGACAGCCAGGACTGCTGATAAATGACGAATGATAAATGTTTAAATACAGCAAGCAGTATGATATCCTAACAATTCCCAAAAATGCAAATGGAAGAATAAAGCAGAATGGCTGTGTAAATATCAGAAATTCATTATCTTTGTCTTCTTATTAGATTAACATTAGTCTAACCTAATTTTCCCTCTTATGTAAGGAGATACATGTGATTGCTTTTCATTTTTAGAGCACATTTTCTTCTCATCAGTTGCTACCCTTAATGAAGGAAAGCTTCCCTCTAGCATACATATTAAATCATTTTAAGTTGAAGCATAAATAAATGCCTAGAAGTTGTCAGCTGAAAATCTTAGTTATTTCCTAAAGCTGCAGGTGCTAGAAATGGTGTAATGAAGTAGAGACAGCTGCAGCCACAGGCTCTGGCCAACTGGAATATGTCTTCAGAGTGACACTGAGCGTAACAAAACCTCACCATGTTTACTTCCAAGAATGTTATCACTGAAGTTTTAAAAACAGCATAAATTAAATCAAAAGACATGCTCACAAAGTATAGTTGAAGTCATATTATACTTATTATATCCCTATATATTTTCCTCATTACAACCTGAAGTATGTTGACATAACCATTCATATTCATCTATAATGCAATCAATAATTACAATACTAGAAAGAAAAAATAGAGGGACAAAAAAACCAAAACAAACAAACAAAAAAAAAAACAGATAGAAAAAGAGGGAAAAAAATTGGAATTAATCAAACAACTGACCCATTGAGTTATGACAAACTAGAGCAGTTAAGACTTAAAAATCTCAGGTATAGCTAAATCCTTATAGAACTAACAGAAAATAACAGATGAGACATTATCATCTACAAATCTTTTCTTTAAAAAATCACATATTAAACTATGTTTTGTTTTATACCAGTGCCACCATCCTTTGTTAAGACTGATGCATAGAAGAAGGAAAACAAATAACAGCTTGGCATTAGGGTTATTGAGTAGTCAAAGTTTTGTTCTCTGTACAAGGGACTTCAAGAAATACATGGTTTTATTTTTATTATAATAAATGAAAAAAGCTTGTGATATATGTGGTCACTTTGTAAAATAAGAACTGTCCATAAGACAGATATTACCTGAAAGAAAACAAATCTTCACAAAGACTTGTCTGTTCTTTTTTGTTTTCTGGTTTATTTGTTTTGAGTTTAATACTAAACATTAATTTAATACTAAACATTAGCCATTATTTGGGATTTAGACATCTCATGCAGATAGAAGACCTGATTCTATGAGCTGCTGAATGTTCACCTGAACACTGCTGAGTGGTCACAGACCCAACAGGTTAATGAAGCACTTTTAAAAGCATTCACTGTTAAATTAATAGTTATTATTTTCTGTTTGTTGAGGAGCAAATTGTAATTTATACCTTAAAGTTCTGTGATTCAAACAGAAACCTCCTGTGATTTTGCACCAGAACAAATTATTTTGAAATAGCATTTTTAAGCAAGGTTTGCTTATCTTCAAAACTGAACTTCATTAATGACAAGAAATAAAGAATGAAAAGGAATGTGTAAAGCCTCATGAAGATTTTCTGCTTCTTACTAATACTCAGAGTTTAGGCACTGTTGGCAGTGATACTATATAAATCTCAAAAGTAATTGGCAAATCTTGACCAAACAACAGTGACTAACAATAATAAATGGTTATATAAAGAGTTATAAATGTCATTTTGGCCAGATGATAATTGAAAGATAAGATATAAAAGGAAGAGTTTACACTGACAGTCATCTAAGGCTTCACAGATGTCCCTTTTCAGCCATTCAGAAAATCACAAGGCACCATCCCAGATTTTGCAGTACTAACAGGGATAAATAGTCACCCATTTTTCACATTCACTTTTGTGAGATAAAGAAAAATGATAATTAATGTTACTATAGGTTTTTAATTGCACAGTTCTATTCCCATGTATTAAATAACAGAAGTGCATAGCTGGTCTTCTTCCCATATTTTACAGAAACTTTCAGTAATGAAAAGTTGTTGTTTTTGTCTGTTTGTTTTGGGTGGTTTCTGTTTGTTTGTTTGGTTGGTTGGTTGGTTGATTGGTTGGTTGGTTTTTCCTTTGGGCAAACTTGACATCCACAAGTCCACGAGCCCTGATGGGATACACCCACAAGTGCTGAGGGAGCTGGTGGACTTCATTGCTAGGCCACTCTCAATCATTTCTGACAGGTCATGGCAATCAGGAGAGGTATCTGAGGACTGGAAGAAAGCCAGTGTCACTTCAGTCTTCAAAATGGACAAGATGGAGGAGGATCCAGGGAAATACAGGCCACTCAACCTCACCTCAGTTGCTGGAAAGGTGATGGAGGCTGTCTCTAAACATAGGGAGGATGATAAGGTGATCAGAAGTAGTCACCCAGGATTCACCAACAGGAAATCATGCTTAACCAACCTGATTACTGATTGCTTTCCATGATGGCATGACTGGATAGGTGAGGGGAGAGCAGTGAATGTTGTCTACCTGGACTTCAGCAAGGCTTTTGACATTATCTGCCATGATAGGCAAGCTCAAGCAGCAAAGGCTGGATGAGTGGATGGTGAGGTAGATTGCAAACTGGCTGAATGTCTGGTTTCAGAGAATTGTAGTCAGTGGCTCAGGGTCTAGTTGGAGGCCTGTAGCTAGTGGTGTCCACCAGGAGTCAACAATGGGTCCAGTATTACTTAGCCGATTCATCAACAACTTGGATGAATGGATAGAGTGCCTCCTCTGCAAGTTTGTTGATGATACAAAACTGGGAAGAGTGGCTGATACACCAGAAGGCTGTATTACTATTCAGAAGGATCTCAACAGGCTAGAGAGATGGGCAGAGAAGAACATCTTGAAATTCAACAGAGTCAAATGCAAGATCCTGCACCTGGAGAGGAACAACCCCATGCACCAGTATAGGCTGGGGATTGACCTGCTGGAAAATAGCTCTGCAAAGGACATGGGAATCCTGGTGGACAGCAAGTTGACCATGAGCCAGAAATGTGCCCTTGTGACCAAGAAGGTCAATGGTATCCTGGGCTTCATTAGGAAAAACATTGCCAGCAGGTCAAGGGAGGTGATCCTCCCTCCCTACTCACCCCTGGTGAAGTCTCACCTGGAGTATTGTGTCCAGTTCTGGGTTCCCTAGTACGAGAGTGACTTGGAGCTCCTGGAGTGTGACCAGCAAAGGGCTACTAAAATGATTAAAGGAGTGGAGCATCTCTCAAATGAGAAAATGCTGAGAGAGTTGAGCCTGTTCAGACTGGAGAAGAGAAGGCTCAGGGGGAATCTGATCAGTGCATATAAATACCTGAAGGGAGGGTGTCAAGAGGATTGGGCCAGACTCTTCTCATAGGTGGCCAGTGATAAGATGAGACGCAATGGGCACAAACTGCAACACAAGAAGTTCCATATGAGCATGAGGTATTCTTTCCAGTAAGGGTGACAGAATACAGGAACAGTTGCGCAGAGAGGTAGTGGACTCTTTCCCTGGAGATATTTGAAAGCTGTCTGGACACAGTCCCAGGTAATGTGCTCTAGGCGACCCCATGTGATCAGAGAGATTGGACTTGATGATCTCCAGGGTTCCCTTTCAACTTTAGCCATTCTGTAATTCTGTGAAGTCACTAATCCAGCCCTGTATATTTGAAACCTTCATGGGATGCAAATAATCATAACAAAGCTATACATGTTGTTTTAACAATAAAAAATAATTAAGCAGTAAGGACCACATTATGGGAATTTCTCGGAAGACTAACAAATGGCTAGAAGCAGTTGATGGTTTGATTTAGTTTAAAACATACACTTTGCAGGACTGTTTTTCTTTCCCATTCTATACGTATAATTTCACTAAAATAAGCACTATGCTGTACATATGACTTTTTGAGGAAATTAAGTCCCAATTATTCCCAATCCACTTAAAGTGAATCAATAATGTTTTTTGCTGCAATCACAGGCCTCTGCACCATGAGTAGCAAAAGCCCTACACACTATAAGTGTCATTGAAAGTGTGTGCTCAAAAACACGTACACATATGCATATAGATGCACAGGTAATAGCTAAATCAGGGAAAAATCTTTGTCTATTTGAGTATCAAAATCATGTCAATGGATTTGGGTTTGCCTCCTTGGAGGCACAAGAACTGGAACAAGAAATGTGTACTCCTATGCACGTCGTGTGCTCTGAAATACTTATCACTCCAGATGTAAAAAGGTAACAGCTGTTCTTGATGGTAGGTGCAGTAGCAGAATTTACAGATGTTAATACTGAAATCTTTGTTAAGTCCTTGCATATTCAGATATTATATTTCAAATGTTTACTAGGCAGCATTCGGTAAAGAGATTTGGGTCGTTGGTATCAATTGCTTTGATTTTTTTGTTACTTTGTTTTTTTACCAAATATGAGAAAGAAATCCTGCCAATTACAGAAAATATTCTCCAGCACACTATTTAAACACAAATCTGCCTTGTAAATCCTCTTGTGACAGACTATCAAGTCTACAGATGTCAGGGTCTCTTAGGTCAAAAGACAGCGGTGACTGCCCCATGCAGTGGGTCACATGTCTCCTAAAGCCAGAGGGGACCTCTAAGGCACATCCCTGCCATTTCAAAGCCCCTGCCAAGCCATTAGGCTGTTGATCCTGTAGCTTGAAATATAAATTGAGACATTAGTGGGCACATCCCAGGAAATTAGTTCCCTGCAGCTAAACAATTATCAGCCTGTCTCAGCTGGTCTCAGTGCCTCATTTTCATGGAAGAGGAGGTAAGAGGGGTGTAAGTAACATGTTATTCTCTTTCCAGAATTCCAGAGATTTTTACTGTGCATATTTAGTAGGCACATGAAAAATGGAAAGAATATCAACTGAGAATGTGTCAATTTACTAATAAGTTGACACCTTTCGGCAGACTAATTGTTTCTTGTATGAAGACAGACAATAATTGAACCTTTCAGGTTTGTAACCATACATGAAGAACATACTACACTCAATCTATCTTTTTAACCTAAGAAATACAAGACTTCAGATATCTGACTCCCATTTAAAAGAGCATATATTTATTATTTTATTATTATGTTCATTCATAGTATGTCATTTCATATGACATATTCTTGCTACGCACTTAAATAGTTTTTGCTCTGTTCTTCACTGAATTTCCATTTGGAAACCCCCTTTTAGGAAACCAAAACTCATAACAGTCCTGAAGGAAGCAATGTGGGTGAGCAATCTGCCCTTGAGCTACACTGGGTTGTAACATTTCTTCTGCTTGGAAAAAACTCATTTCCTCTTCTGATTGCCCCTTTATCTAGCTATTTTATATCATGTTGTTTATATCATGTTTATATCATGTTGGGTCTGTTGTATGATAGGTTTTGTCATACATATTTCAGTTGCTGTTGAAAATTAATTTTTTTGTTTGTTTGTTTGTTTGTTTTAAAAAGTGTTATTACCAGAAACAGTAGAAAAGCTGGTCCTTTTTTTTTTGTTTGTTTTTATCTGTGCATATAGACACATTTGTATCAGAGCTCTTCCTTTGAAGAGCACTGAAGTGTGTATAGATGACAATATGCATGTAACAACTAGAAGGTTTTTCATCATTAATTGCACCTCTAAACAATTCAGAGATGCCTGGAGGGTAACAGGAATTAGATGAAATAGATGAAAAGAATAAAGGAAAACAGCAGTGAGAAAACCCTTTGTAATCCTCTCTCACTCATTTTCTATGTATTATAGCTCTAATCACTTCCCTGATGATAAAAAGTCATGGAGGAGAAAATAAATACACACATAGTAGGAGAGGATGGTCTTGAGGTACATATAAGCTTAGACATAAACAGCATCTTTATGGAGCAGTCTAATCAGTCCCTTGTTAGTCAGTTGGAGCAGTGCATATGCCCATCTTTGAAGAACGAGGGATAAACTAGGCCAATGGCTATAGCTGGACCACTAAGAACTGCCTCATATCACATGGTGAGTCATGCTGCTCCAGAGCCAGCCAGTTTGGAAGCTGAGTGAACACCAACAACACTGTTAAGAGCAGTGTGAGACATCATGAAGGACTACAGAGCCCTTGGAGTAACTAGAAGAAAATCTGGAATACAAGTGGTCTTCTTTCTCTTTGATCCCATTGGTCAAAGAAAAGCACTTTGAAAGGACCAGTCAAATCTAGTGTATGCATGGTTTCAGGACTGGTGTTGTAGCCTGAGATTTGTCCTTCTAGACCATTGGACTCCCTTTGGGAAACCTGGTCTACAGGGGATTGATTAAGGGTCCATCTGTTGGAAGAAGGGCAGGGCATCTTTGGTTGCATGCTTGCCATGCTGGTGAAGAGAGCTTAAAACTAAAGTTGTTGGGAAAGGGGAGCCTCAATCCACCTAACATTTATTGTCTGGATACCAGCAATAAATGACCAGTCAGGAAAGGGATGAGAGATCAGCAGAAGAGCATCTGAAAGGCAGCACAAAGGAATTCCAACCACTTCATCCAATAAAATAGTTTCATTAGAGGCCCAGCTTCATTGCTTCTACATGAATATGTGGGAAATAAGTGGAACTGGATGTTTTAGTTAAGTCTCAGGTCTATGATATCACTGACCTCAGTAAGACATAGTGGGATTACTTGTATGCCTGGAGTGCTGAGATAGATGGTTATGGGGTCTTCAGAAGAGATAGGCAAGGAAAGAAAGGATGTGGGGTTAGCTCTGTATGTACAGAATACCTTGATTGTATGAAGCTGGGTGATGGTGATGAAAGGGCTGTGTGTCTCTGGATAAGGGTAAGGGGAAAGGGCAATAAGGCTGATATTATAGTAGGAGTCTGTTACAGACCACCCAACCAGGATGAAGAGGAAGACAAAATATCCTACAAGCAACTAGGAGAATTCTCATGACTTGTTCTTTTGGGGACTTCAACTTCACAGATATCTGTTGGAAATACAATATAGCAGAGAAGAAACAGTCTAGGAGATTTCTGAAGTATGTGGAGAATAACTTCCTTCCCTGACTAGGGAAGATGATCCACTTGACCTTGTTGCAAGCAAAGGTTCACTTGTGGGTGGTATGATGGTTGAAGGTTGTTTTGACCACAGTGATCATTAAATATTTTTTTTAGGTCTTTGGTGAAGTAAGGAAGGTGACTAGCAGAACTACTACCTTGGATTTCCAGAGGGCAGACTTTAGCACATTTAAAGATGTGGTTGACAGAGCCCCTGGGAGGAGATTCTGAAAGGTAAAGGAGTCCAGAAAAGCTGGAACTTTTTCAAGAATGATATCTTAAAGGCTCAGGAGAGGTCTGTCCCAATGTGCCAAAAATTGAGTGGGCCAGGGGACAAGAACAGCCTGACTCACCAGAGAGCTTCTTCTGGAACTCAGGAAGAAAAAGAGAGTTATGAACTCTAGAGCAATGGGCAGGCAACACGGGAGGGCTATGAAGTTGTCAAGCTATGCAGAGAGAAAATCAGAAGGGCTAAGGCCCAACTGGAACTTGATTTGGCTGGTTTAGTAAAAGACAATAAAAATGTTTTAATAAATACATCAACAGTAAAAGAGTTTCCATTTTGTTCTTCAAAACCAGTTTTGTTTAACATTTTTATCGGTAAATTGGATGAGTGTATCAAGTGTACCCTCAGTAAGTTTGCAGATGATACCAAGATAGGCAGGACTGTTGATAATTTTCTCTTTCTTTTATTATTATTTTTTTTCCTTTTTAACTTATATATATTCATCATAAATATGATTATATTTATTACAAGCAATTAGGGGAAATCCAGTCATGCAGTAGAACCTTCTATGACCAAAGTACTAAATCCAGTTTCTGATTCTGCCAGTGATTTACTTACCTTGTAATCTACAGCAAACTGCTTAGTTTCTCTGTACATGTAAGTGTGTATTCACTTTTACTTTTTAAAACTGTGTTATAATATAAAGATATGTGTTTCCTAGGCTAAGCAAATATTTTCAGTTCATGCTTCACTGAGGTAGATGGAATCCAGAATGAAGTCTCTTCATCCAGGAGCAGCCTGCAGCTCAAGGATCTTTTTCTGACTCTGCTCACTCTTACCAAAATTCCCAGTGGCATCATTGTTCATGACCATTATAACCACCTTCAATGTGTAACTGTCCATCTACTTCCCTTTGTTCTGTGTGCGTCTGGGTTCATATCTCTCATCCAACCCCCCTTTTCATCCTATCACCTAGCTCTTCCTGGCCTCACGAGTTCTTAGACCAATATGCTTTGGGAGGATCAGTCTCCCTTCAAGACCCCATTTAATTTCAGTTTATAGCTCATGGCTACACAGTTTTGATCCCCAACTTCTTGAAAGGACAAGAAGTTTCCCTATTCCTCATATCAGTCTTTCATCGCAGGTTCTCTGTGTCTTCTTCTTCTAATGGGGGCCTCTCCCATTATAGTATTGGATGACTTTTGACCCAGGTGCACAAGAAATCAACACTGTACTGGCACAGGAGACAAGGCCACTGAGGAAGCAGGAGAGAAAGCTTTTTCCACTCGTTTCAGGTGTATATCACTGCACACTGGGCATAAAAATTCAGAAAACTCTTGCTCATCCCTAGGATGTATGATAGTCATGTTGTAAATTATTAAAATCACAGAGTGAAAACTAATGTAGCTCCAAAAGTTAGTAAGTTATTTCCCTGTAGTGGGTTTACATGGCAAGGTTTTGGTAGCAGGGGGCCATAGAGGTGTCTTCTGTGAGAAGAATCCAGAAGCTGCCCCATGTTAGATAAGGGCCTCACTGCTGACCAGAGCTGAGCCAATAAGCAATGTTGTTTGCGCCTCTGTAAGAGCATACTTAAGAAAGGGAAAAACAAAAACAACAAACCAAACCAAAACCAAACAAACGAAATAACACTGCTACACAGCAGCTGGGAGAGTGAGAGGAGTGAGAAACAGCCTTGCAGGCACCAAGGTCAGTGAAGAAAAAGGTGGAGAGATGCTCCAGGTGCCGGATCAGAAGTCCCCTGTGGCCTGTGGTGAGGACCATGGTGAAGCAGGCTGAACCCCTGCAGCCCATGGAGTACCACAGTGGAGCAGGGTTCCACGCTGCAGCCCATGGAGGAGTCCCCAGTGGAACAGATGGACCTGCACTGGAGGAGGCTGTGGTGCTCAGGTGGCCAAGAAGGCCAACAGGATCCTGGCTCGCATAAGAAACAGTGTGGCCAGCAGGGCTAGGGAAGTAATTGTCCCCCTGTACTTGGCTCTGGTGAGGCCGCACCTCTAGTACTGTGTTCAGTTTTGGGCCCCTCGCTATAAGAAGGACATCGAGGTGCTCAAGTGAGTCCAGAGAAGGGCAATGAAGCTGGTGAGGGGTCTGGAGAACAAGTCCTATGAGGAGTGGCTGAGGGAGGTGGGCTTGTTCAGCCTGGAGAAGGAGAGGCTCAGGGGCGACCTTATTGCTCTCTATAGGTACATTAAAGGAGGCTGTAGTGAGGTGGGGGTTGGTCTATTCCCCCACATGCCTGGTGACAGGACGAGGGGGTATGGACTAAAGTTGCACCATGGGAGGTTTAGGTTGGATCTTAGGAAGAGCTTCTTTACTGAAAGAGTTGTTAGGCATTGGAATGGGCTGCCCAGGGGAGAAGCCCATTCACCATCCTGGTGAATGCAGCAGCCTATGTCACCATCCCTGGAGGTCTTCAAATGACGTTTAGATGTAGAGCTTAGTAATCAGTAAATAAGAGCTTAGGTTTAGTGAAGGACTGGTTAGTGTTAGGTCAGAGGTTGGACTAGATGACCTTGGAGGTCTCTTCCAACCTAGATGATTCTGTGATTCTGTAAACATGATAATGAATTAGAGGTATCAGTACAGTCTTACTTTAAATAAAGGTCTATTTTAATTTGACATTTGAATTCTTCTTTAAAGAAACACACTTTTGTGATCTTTTATGAGTATAATATTAGGAAAGATTCCTTATTCCTTATATAAGTATATTGTCAGCTTTATGAATATAAACAGTCTATTATAAGATGTATTTGGGAGGGAGGATCCTGGAGACATAACAGTGCTTTGCTGACTTTATAGATTAAATGAAATGGGATTCAGCAGGGAATTAAATTCTATTATATAAAATATTTCATAAATGTTGCAGCAACTTTAGCAAGCATTCAAATTCACTTTAATTCTCTACATTATAATGCAATGTGTGGTCTTAAAGAAATGCATGTGCAGAATCATATCTGCCCTGGCTTACTACAGTGCAGGGATGAACTCTTCTCAAGGACTTCCCTGGTTAAAGTGCTTCATATGAAGTCTTTTCTGACCTGGAAAAGGATTGCAAAGTTATTCCAGTGAAGGACAGGCTATAATATTTGTCCATTAGAAGTGAGATTTTTTTGTTACATTTTCTTCAGGTCTGGAGAGCAAAAGTCCAGTGTTGTAAACCTACTGGACACTTTATATGTTGACTTAGGAGAAGCAAGTAAAATTATACTGAGAAGGAAAATGAGAACCTCTGATCACCTTAGAAGTATATTAATTGTAAATAATGTGTAATACCTTGTTTTGTTAAAAGTCACTAAGCCACTAAGCCACTAGAGAAAAAGAATCTAATCAAAAACTTGAGAAAAAATATTTTAAATATATATAGATAGTGATATTTGCAAACATTAGATGTCAAGCTATGTTTCCATAAAATTTAATAACATTTTTAAAAGTCTGAATTGATAATTAAATTCCAATTACTTTGGAAAAAAATGGCCAAATTAGCAAAGAAAGAAAGAAAGAAAAACAAAACAAAAACAAACAAACAACAACAACAACAAAACATGGCTAGCCTGATCCCTTTTTGGCATTAACCCTTGTTCAAACAGAAGGTTGCACTCATTGACCTTCAAGGATCCTTTCCAACCAATATTTTTGATTCCATCAGAATAATATCTTTATATTATAGCTGTATAAAATATTAAAATATCAGGGAACAATAGCTTAAAATTGAAGATAGATTCAATGAAGGTGTAGAAATATATATATTTTTTAAAATCTTGGTTTCTGTTTCAGATTCTGCACATATTCTAGCAGATCTTGATTACCATGCATGCAGTCATTCTCAAAGGAAAGTTAATCCTTGGAAATAGTTATATAGTATGGTATCTGAGTGATACCACAAATTTTCCATTTGTTTAGGGTGAAAAATAGCTGTGATGTCTCAGATATTTCCTTGCAAAACCTGTAGGTAATATTCTTCTGTTTCATAAACAGTTATAAGTGATCAGAATGACTATTGTGTGCTGGTTTGCGGTGGGATGGGGGAGTAATTCCTGGAAGGCATGCAGGTGTCTGGTACATAGCATTTGGCCAGAATACTTGTGATGTGTTAATTACTAGCTTGTGTCAGTTTCAACAAAATAAACATTGAAAGCAATATTCTGCAAAGCACATAAACAAGTAGAAAAGAGATGCTTTAATTTTTTATATTATTTAATTTATGGTTGAAGTTACTAGAAATGAAATAATGGTCTTACTAATATTCCTATAAGAATAAACAAAGCATTAAGTTCCATATGACAATATGTGATGTGAATTCAGAAAGTGATGCAAAACTTGGTGCAGTAATTTAGAACCTTAAAGGATTATTTTTCTATAGGCAGACTACAGATTTTAGTAAGTAGTGCATGGAATTTTTACTGCAGATACTTGGTGAACTCCTTGCATTTTAAAATACTCATATAATCAAAGTTTAAATTCTATGTTAACATCTAATCTTCTGTATTATTTATTTTTAAATATATATGAATTCTTTAAAATTCCTTTAAAAACACTAGATACCCTACTATCCAATATATTTAACCCTGCTCCTGTAATTTTATTAATTTCAGACAGAAAGTTTATTTTATTTGAGGAGGAAATTAATTTTATTTTCCTTCTATTATCTTTAAAATAGTCATGCTTTTCTATATAAACCAACTCAAAGCCAATGGATAGTTCCTGTAGGATCAGCATCCAGGTATGGTACTTCCAAATTCAGTGACTTTATCATAGGTCCTGTGATATCTACTATTTTTTCCTCCAGTTCTTCCTGTAAGAGTAAAATGCCATATAAATTCTTATCTGCCATCTTTCTCTTCCTGTCTCTCTGCCTTCATGTCATACTGTTTTTGTTTTCTCCATATTTTTTTCCTTTATAATACACAACTGTTGAATAGCTTTCACAACCTGAACCTTAAATGCTTCAAAACTAGAAGGTAAATAAATAAATAAATAAATAAATCAGTAAATCAATTAACTGCATACTGTTTAAGGAGAGACCAAATCCTGCTTGTGTGTGCTACTGATATCAGTACTGAATATTCTGAACATTAAGCAGTTAAGTCTATAAATTAAGTGGTCTGAGTCTATCCTAAAGTGACTAATAGTGTGAGTCTCAGAAGTCCTGAATGTCCTCTGGAAATTATAAAAAATTTCAGATAAAGTCTAAGTATGGTCCACATTTTCAGGACTTTTATAATGGGAGATTACCAATATCAGGATTTTTCAGTTTCATTACTATGATTCAAATTTGATTAAAACCCTGATGTTATATATCCCTGTTACATCCATTTTTACTCATGTGAGTAGTCCTTCCGATTCCAGTAAAATTGCTTAATCTAGATAATTTATCATATCCATAAACATTCACAGAATTGAGAACTAGGGTTAAGATTTTGCTATGATTTTTGGCACACAAAGATGTGTATAGCTATACAGACTTTGTTGGCATGGTTGGTTGGTTGATTGTTTCCAGAAGTCCTTGGGCACAAAACTAGCAGCTATTCAAACTGGAGCTAGACACGGTTTAGTTCCGAATATCTCGAGGGGTACGTATTTATGTATACAAGTATGCCCTATAATTTGATCCTTAAACTAGGTGAATTTTTTAAGGACAATTGCTCATAGTTATGTTTTTTTTCCATGTGCCAACACTGACATTTTACCACTCTGTGGGTAAAAAGTTTTCCCTTTTCTTTGGAAAGGGAAAATCCTTAGTAACATGTCTCCAGCTGATCTATACAAAGACTGTCATTATTTGGTGACAGTCCTCTGTATAGCAAACTGAGTAGGAGCTAAACCCCAAATGTAGAATTTCTTAAAGTAAAAAAGTGTTGCCTGAGCTATGGAGAACCCTATGTGACAATCTGAACAGGAGAATAGAACTGGGACACTTAATTCTTTTCAAGTCATCTTGCAAAGAAACACTTGTTGCTACAATCTGTCTAGAAATAGCTCTAACAGAATTTTTCAAAAGCGTTTATTTTATTATTAGTAGTAAGATTGTTATTATTATCATTACTATCATCACCATCATCATTACTAATAATCTATTTGGTCAACTTAAAAGAAATGCAAATCTCACAACTACTTTAGAAAACTAATTCTAGATGTTTTACAGCATGGCAGACATCCCTTCCTCTCCAGTCACTACAATGAATGTATTGGAAAATTAATCCCATATGTGGAAATCATCTTTTTGGATATGCTCTCTTGGTTCCTCTACAGTGGAAGAGAGTGAATACCTCTTTGCCTGCATTAGATGTACACAATTATAATCTATAGATATTCCCTCAAAGACAATACAGCTTTAAAAAATTGAAAGTGATGAATGATGCAATGTAGAGCCATGTGTACAGTCTGTAAATTGAGTCATAGAATCATTTAGGTTGGAAAAGACCTTTAAGATAGACCTCTAAGATCATCTGGTCCAACCTTTAACCTAGCACTGAATTACAATTTTTTCCAAGCCCATTTTGATGAGAGAGAAAAAGAATGGGAAAAAAGCTCAATCATTTAGCAAACTTATTTTGAAATATATTTCTTATTTAATATTTATAATTACAGCACTTTGTAAGACTGTAAAGGCAATGACAGGAAGGAGAGACATCAAGTGATCACTGCAGTTTATGATTTTATTTATTTAAACTAAAAATGCTTTTTCAAATATTTGGTAGTTTTATTGCATAAATAAAGGATAACAGGAAGTACAGATGTACTGCTGGAAAAGACCTATGGGTTATAAAAGATCACAAGCTGAACACGATCAACAAAATGAGTTTATTGCATAGACTATATACATGCAAGGCAAACACCCTAATGAAACATAAACATTGTATGCATTGTTTAAGTGACATATGAAGTAGTTCTTAAATTCTGTTTGGCCTTGGTTGGTGCTCAAACCTAACAGCATGTCCAGTTTTGGGCTTTGTGCTTCAAGAAGGATACAAACCAATTGGATTGGGTCCAAAAGAAAGTAACAAGAATGATTACAGGTCTAGAAAACATAACCTCTGAAGAAAAATTGAAGGAATTAGGCTTGTTTAGTCTAGAGCTAAGACTGAAGGGAGCTATGACAACAGGCTAAAAAGGGTAAAAATAGGAGATGGGAATAAACAGATTTCCATGGCCAGTGTGAATATAAAACAGAATTAAGTGAAGCTAAGGATAAATATTAGTAAAAATAAATAAATAAATAAATAAATAAATAATAATAAAAAAATAAATAAATCTAGCAGCAAAGATATTTGTGCTACATAATAGACTGAAAAGGGAGAGTGTTAGCAATGCCCTCTTATGTAGAAGCAGGCAATAAAACATCTTTCAGGAATGGTACAGATATATGATATCCCTGAGCCAGGAAATGTGTTGCATATCTTCTTGTGATCCTCTCAAGCTCTATTGTTTATGGAGCTTGACTACTTACGGAATATATGTTTACTTATTTTGATGTCTTTTCATTAGATATGATGTGGCATATTTTGTTAGACATGTTAGATTATGTGTTGAAAGCTTGTTTGCACACTCATAAATGAGCTCAGAGAAACAATGGCAGGTGGAGAAACCCAGATCTATCCCAGGAAACAACAGCCTATCAGTGGTCCATCTCCACAAGCACAGAGGAACACAGAGTCCCAAAGTCAGGTGGAAATCCAATTTAAAGACTCAAAGGAAATAACACCCTGTCCAGGTTACTTCCAGGTCTGTCCCAGGAGCCCCCCAGTCCCAGTGTTCAAGAGTGAAACACATCAATATGAGGCGCACCTTTTTAACCGACAGGGTACTGCCTGTGGGTATGGGACATATAATGGCATACAGAGGAAGTACATTTGAGGATTACATGGGAGTTTTTATGGCATATTTAGGGAAAGAACAACAGGAGGGGAAAGAAATAGTTTTAGATGATTTTGAGAGGTACAAAAATAAAAGAGTAAGGCAAAGGGGCCAGTGGGGTATAAATAGCAGTTCAGTAAAGTTTTCTGGCCATTCCTTGTGCCTGATCAATACAGTTTGTCCTGTGCTGCTATTAAATCCTCTTCTAGATCTTGTCCCGGTTGAGGGGCTGCCTATTCAGTGTGTATATGTGAGTGTATGTAAATCTGAGTGCAGCACTGAGAGTCAGACCATGGGTTGGTTGGTGGTCCTATTGGTCCATGGTGCAGGGACTGGCAAGAACAGAGTTAGTGAATGTCATCAAGTGGGCTGGGATCATGGGTCACAAGGGCCCATGTCTCTGTGCTGCCGTCACCTGAGTATAAGTGTGAGTGTGAGCACTAGCAAAAATCAAGCCTGACTAGCTGTTCAGTAGGTGAAGTGGAATGAGCTGGTGTGTGTGTGTGTATCTCAAAGGGCAAGATCACGGTGGGGTTGGCTACCGGGGTCCAGAGGAGTCCCAGCCAGCTGTGAGTTTATGTGTGTGTGCATATTTGTGTGATGGTCTGTACCAGCAACTGAAGTGGGTCTGTGTATCTGGGGACTCCTGTGTCCAGGTGCTAGCATATGGGCAGACAGGGATCCAAGGTTAGCTACTGGGCAGACTCTGAGTCTGAACTCAGCTGCTGGAGGGATCAACGCAGTATTTATATATGCATGTGTGAGTGATTATGTTTATACATATATACTTGTTTGTGTGTGTGTGTACACATACAAGCATATTCTCCCTAGTATACCTCCATGCTGCTCAGAGAAGGAGGAAGAATGAGGCTGCTGTTATTGTTTGTCTCCACGCGAGTGCTGAATATGTTTGCCTGTGATCAGCATGGCTGGCCATGTATATATGTAGCGTATATGTCTGCTTTGTGTGCATGTACCTACAGGGAATACTTTGCCAACCTCAATATGGACATGGTGTCATGGAGCTGTGCATTCCTCACCCCATCAGGCTACTGGATTTGACTGCAATTGCCAACAATCTTATTTCAGTTTGTAGAGTTCAAAGTGTGCTTCTGATACTTGGTTATATGTGCTTTCCTGTCTCCTGTGTAGATTAAAAGCCAATAGATCTTCACTGTATTAAAGGTTCTAAACTCTTGAGTAAACTCTAGTGCTTCTTTCTTGCCTGGGTATCTCTAGCACATTTGTTTTTCACACATTCCCTCTTCTAAATTCTTAACAATGTGACAATGCTAACAATTCAGACCTCTTTTGCTTTCAGCACATACACAATCTCACCTTTGAGTTCTTTGACATTGTTAACATTGTCAAAGTTCTTTGACATTGTTAACAGAATAATAGTCACAGCCGAAAACACACACAGCTATTTTACAGGTATGTCTCTGGGGAAAAAAAACAACTGCCAGTAGTGAAGGAATTCATAACTTTTCTGCTAGAATTCATAACCTTGTTACAGTTTCCTAATAGCTGTTATTATTTTATTAATTTATTTTATTTTATTATTTTATTTTATTATTTATTTATTTATTATTATTATTTATTTTTTTTATTTTTTTATTTTTTTATTTTATTATCCTAGAGAATATTCAAAATTCTTCTAAAAATAAAAATGTTAGCATCAGAGGTCAGCTGAGTCACAGGTCAACCTGTCTTTTTACTTTACGTCTTTTTACTTTATGTCTATCAAAGCATTCTGTCCATTACCTCAAAGGTCAGTTTAAGTGTTTTGTTGCAAAGGTATCTTCTATTTTTCTGTATTTAGGAGTTCCTTACACCTAGAAGTTAAGTTCTTTGAAGAAAGATGTGGAATAAACTGTTTTTTATAGGTTTTAGTTAGGTCACTGCTGTGCAATGCTTCCACCTGAATAAATGATCATAAATAAATGGCTGATTTTTGTACATAGTCATAAAATATCATTATTGCTTTATTGCTTTTTTTTTTTTTTTTTTTTTTTTTTTCTGAATGTCATGTAATGTCCACAGCATAAGAACAGAAAGACCAGGTCATCATACCAGGCCTCTTTAGAACTCTTTCTAATACTGGTTGGTCACTACTGTTGAATACAGGCTTAATACATGGCTGTCCAAGCTTACTTACCTGGACTGCAGCAATTTGTGACTCATGGATATTTGATGCTAAAATTTGTGCTCTCGTACTTGAATAGACAGTGTTAGATTTTCATAGAATCTCCACAGAATCACAGAATAGCTTGGTTTGGATGGGACCTTAAAGATCATCTAGTTCCAACCTCTCTGTTATGGGCAGGGACACCTCCCACTAGATCAGGTTGCCCAGGGCCCCATCCAGCCTGGTCTTGAACACCTCCCACCTCCATGGATGGGGCATCTATAACTTCTCTGAACAACCTATTCCAGTGCCTCACCACCCTCTGAGTGAAGAATTTCCTCTTAACATCTAATAATCTCTTTTAGTTCAAAACAATTTCCACTTATCCTATTACAGTCTGACCGAGCAAATAGTTGCTCTCCATCTTTTTTATAAGCCACCTTTAAGTATTAAAAAGCTGCAATAAGGTCACCCTGGAGTCTTCTCCAGACTGCACATCCCCAGCTCTCCCAGCCTTTCTTGATAGGAGAGATGCTCCAGCTCTCTGATCATCTCTGTAACCCTCCTCTGGACTCCCTTAGCAACTTCATCAATCCATTCCTTTAGGACTCTGGGGACTCTGTCATTGGGCTCCATATACCTGTACCTGTTCAATTTCATATAGTGGTCTTGAACCTGCTCTTTGCTTACAGTGGGAGGGAGTTTGCTCCCACAGCACTTGCCTAAAGGTTCAGGGATTTGAGAGATGTAGGAAGCCTGACTGGCAGTGAACACTGAGGCAAATAACTCCTTGATACCTGAGTCTTCTCCATGTTTGTAGTAACCAGTTCTCCCTTCTCATTTATCAGAGGGCTACACTCTCATTGCCCTTTCTTTTCTGAGCAATGTACTGATAGAATCCCTTCTTGTTACTTTTTGCATCCCTTGCCAAGCACAGTTCCATCTTTGCCTTGGCTTTCCTGATCCTATCCCTACACACCCAGACAGCATCCCTGTACTCTTCCCAGACCACATGTCCCTGCTTCCACTGCATGTGTACTTCCTTCTTGCACCTCAGTCTGAGCAGCAGATCCATCCCATTTTTCTGCCCTACCTGCTTACTTTCTTACACAGGGGAGTGGAGAGTTCTTGAGCTCTAAGAAAAACATTCTTAAAGAGTTGCCAACTCAGGTCAACTCTTTGTCCCTAAGGATGGTGTTCCAGGGGATCTCATCCACTAGGTCTTTAAACAGCTGGAATTTTACTCTTTGGAATTTCCAGGTTCTGCTTTTGCTCTTTGGAAGACCTGTATTCCTTGAGATGACAAACTCAACCAGGGCATGGTCACTGCAGCCTAGACTGCCTCTGATCTTAACCTCTTTAATGAGCTTTTCCACAATGGTGAGCACCAGGTCCAGTCAGTTTCTCCTCTGGTTGGTTAGTCTAATACTGGACCAGGAAGTTATCCTCAGTGCACCCCAGGAGTCTCCTGGATTGCTTACAGGATGCTGTGTAGTTTTCCTAGCAGATGTGGGTGGGTGAAGTCCCCCATCAGGATGAGAGTATGTGAGCATGATGTTTCTTGTAATTGAAGCAAGAAGGCCTCATCAACAGGATCCCCTGTAGTAGGCAGACCCTAAACACAAGGTGTTCTTTATTGGTCTGGTCCATAACTTTTACTTACAAGCTCTCAACTTGTCTATGCCTGTTTCCCAGAGACATCTTTTCACATTCAGTCAATCCCCTAGCATAGAGGGCAGCACTCCTACCCCTCCTTCCTAGCCTATCTCTTCTGAAAAGCTCGTATCCCTCTATTCCAGTGTTCCAGTTAGGTGATCCATCCCACCATGATTCTGTGACAGTAATCAGATCATATTTTTCTAACTGCACCATGGTTTCTGACTCCTTCTGCTTGTTTACCATGATGTATAGAGGCACTTCAACTGGCCTATCAGTTGCATCACCTTTTCAGAGAAATCTTTGTAAATAGCTTTGGTACAGTTGACAAGTATTTTCCTGTTGTTTCCTAAAATGATAATGTTACCAGGTTTGTTTCCATCACTCAGAGATGCATCCTCTTCCCCCAGTGCATTTATTTTAAAGTCCTGCTAATAAGCCCAGTCAGCTTGCTACCCAGAACATTCTTGCCCCACCTGGTCAGGTGTGTCTCATCTGGTGTCAGCATGCCCAGTCTCTCAAAAGTACTTCTGAGATCACAGAACCCAAAATCTTGAACATGGAACCAGACTTGCAGCCAATCACTCACTTGTGCTGTTTGTCTACTTCTTGGGTCCCAGTCTCCAGCTGGGATAGGTCTCTTTGTTGCAGCCTCATTTGATCCTACATGAAAGAGAAGGAAGGGATGGTAGCATTCAGGCTCCACCAGGCTTGGTAGCCTCTTAATAACATCACAAAGGTGGGGCTGTGTTGGGTCTGTCTGAGCTGGAGTCACCTTTCCCTGCAGCAGCCCACACAGTGCTGTGCTCTGCACTCGTAGCTGGAACAGCACTGATATCACTCCAGTGTTGTGTCTATTGCTGCATAGTGCTGGCACAGCATCAGGACTCCTTCCAAGCCCCCAAGAGCCAGCAGGCTGGGGGCGGGCAAGTGATGGGGAGGGGACATTGCCGGGGCAGCTGACCTAAACCAACCAAAGGGATATTCCATAACACCTGATGTCACACTCAGCAATAAAAAGGGGGGCTCTCATGGGAGAAGGGGCTGTTCCTCCGGAACAACCACTATGCATTTTGAGGCCCTGCTTCCTAGGACGTGGCTGAACATTGCTCGTTGATGGGAAGTAGAGAATATTTTTTTCCTTCTCTCTGTGCTTCCACATGGACTTATTGTTTCTTTTGTTTCTTTTTCTCCCCATGCCCTTTCCCTTTAATTGAACCTTTCTCATCTCAAACCTCGAGTTCTCTGTGTTGTATTTTCTCCCCCTTCCTCTTTGAGGAGAGAGGGAGTGAGAGAGCGGTTGTGGTGGAGCTCGGCTGCCCACCTGAGTAAAACCACCACAGGGGCCCAGGAAGGCAGCAAAGCTCTCTGGAGAGATTATCTGGATAGAAAATAATGCCTTAGTGCCTCCCAGTGAGGCTGATCATCCCATGAATTTTCTTACCCACGAATTTGCTCCCACGAATTTGCTCAGCCATTAATTTGCTCAGCCATTTTAAAGCTCAGTGAATGTTCAACATTACTAAGTATCGTACCAAAGTGGTCCCTCACACATTCTTCTCTTTGCTTTGAAACAGTCATCTGTCACTTTCATTTGGTGCCCTTTACTCTTTGCATGGAAATGATAATAATAATAAAAAAAATCATTTACTTGTTCACCTTCTTCATGTCACTCATGACTCTCTGGGACTTGACCCTATCCTTCCTCGGTCAGCTCTTGCCCAGACTGAAGTGGCATCCTCATCTTTTCCACATATGGAAGCTATCCCTTTGGATTATTTATTTTGTCTTTGTTGTACCATTCTCATTTCTGCTATATCTTTTGTGATATGAGGTAATAGAATTTGCATGAGCACATGATATTGTAGTGGGTTTACGTGGCAAGGTTTTGGTAGCAGGGGTTGCTTCTGTGTGAAGAATTCAGAAGCTGCCCCATGTTAGATAAGGGCCAGTTTCAGCCGGCTCCAAAGGGACCCGCTGATGGCCAAAGCCAAGCCAGTAAATGACATTGTTTGTACCTCTGTGAGAGCAGGAGTGAGAAACAGTCCTGCAGATATAAAGGTCAGTGCAAAAGGAGGGGAGGAGGTGCTCCAGGCTCCAGAGATAAATTTCCCCTGGGGTCTGTGGAGAGGCCCCTGGTGGAGCAGGCTGTCCCCCTGCAGCCCATGGGTCCCATGGTGGAGCAGATCTCCATGCTGCAGCCCATGGAGGAGACCACAGTGGAGCAGGTGGCTCTGTCCTGAAGGAGGTTGAGGCCTGTGGAGAACCCCTGCCAGAACAGATAATGGGCTGGAGCTGAAGCCCATGGAGAGGGGACCATGCAGGAACAAGTGACCTGGCAGGAGCTACCTGTGGGGGTCCCAGGTTGGAGCAGTTTGCTCCTGATGGATGGACCCCATGGTATGTATGGATCCACGCTGGAGCAGTTCTTGAAGAGCTACTGCCTGTGGGAAACCCCTGCAGAATCACAGAATCACAGCATTTCTAGGTTGGAAGAGACCTCAAGATCATCGAGTCCAACCTCTGACCTAACACTAACAGTCCCCACTAAACCATATCCCTAAGCTCTATATCTAAACGTCTTTTAAAGACTTCCAGGGATGGTGACTCCACCACTTACCTGGGCAGCCTGTTCCAATATCTAACAACCCTTTCGGTAAAGAAGTTCTTCCTAAGATCCAACCTAAAACTCCCCTGGCGCAACTTTAGCCCATTCCCCCTCGTCCTGTCACCAGGCACGTGGGAGAACAGACCAACCCCCCACCTCACTACAGCCTCCTTTAAGGTATCTGTAGAGAGCGATAAGGTCTCCCCTGAGCGTCCTTTTCTCCAGGCTGAACAAGCCCAGCTCCCTCAGCCGCTCCTCGTAGGACTTGTTCTCCAGGCCCCTCACCAGCTTTGTTGCCCTTCTCTGGACCCGCTCAAGGATGACATCCCGTGGGAGGGACCCCACGTGGAGCAGGGACAGAGAGTGACCATGAAATGGTGGCAGAGACAAAGTGCTATAGACTGACAGCAGCCCCAGTTCCCCATTTCCCTGAGCTGCTTGCGGGGAGGAGGTGGAAGAGGGTAGATGGGGGGAAGGTGTTTTTGGTTTCTTTCCTTTGTTTCTCACTTCTCTATCTTGTTAATAATAGACAATAAATTTTACTAATCTTCCTACTCTGAGCCTGTTTTGCCCATGACAGTAATTGTTAAATGATCCCCATCCTTATCTCAACCCTTGAGCCCTTTGCATCATATTTTCTCCCCCTTTCTTTTTGGGGGGGGGGGGGAAGGGAAGGGGTGAAAGAGCAGTTATGATGAAACTCAACTGCCCACCACAGATATGCAGGCATACCATGGATTTACATACAGTGCATTCCACCCTCACAGAAACAGTATATATTATATATTTGTTCCATAATGTCATAATTTTAATGAGAATCTTTAAATCATAGTAACCTTAAAACATCACAAGAGAATACTTTAAATACAGAAACAATATTGACATTTTTTGCTTGAGTAGGTGATACCCGGTTGATAGGAGTTTGACTCTTTTTCACCATAGTGGATCTTTGTTGCGCTCTATATAAGTTGCATGACATTCAGAAAGAAAAGGAAACTATCTCAGTACAAAGACCTGACAGTTGCAGACTCTCTTCTCACTCCCTATGCCCATGAGAGTTTACATATATTCTCCTGTTATAAACATGTTTCTGAAGAGTGAATACTTTAAAATGGAATAAAAGCCTGATGTTACATTGGACACCCTTTTCATGTGCTTTGAAGATACAAAATACTGCATTATGTGTACATTCTTGTTTATAGTTTATCTTGGCTGTTTGCTCCAAACCACTTCTGCCCCTTCTCTCACAGTTGCTTCACTTCAACCTCACTTGAGCTGGCCTCCATATATCCCTTCTTTTTATCTTATTCCCTTTCCACTGCTTCCACCACCCACTTTGTCCCTCTCCTCATCTCCCAACTACATCACTAGTCAACAAAGGAAAAGCAAAGAAAAAGGAAAGGAACTAATATGACAGCAATGAAACATGAATGAACCTTCTGTCTTTTATGTTATTTTTCTTCCCTCTTAACCTTTTATTTGCCTTATCCATTTATAAACTTTTTAGGGTAAAAACTCTTCTTCTTTGCCAGCAAGATTAGTATCATGGCCTTTCTTTGTAGTGGAATGCCTAAGCTTTCTGTAATACAGGCTGTGGCAGTATTGACATTTTAACTTAACTTTAACTTGAAAAATTAAGCTGTATTTTAATTGACTAAATCCTGTTTTGTGTAACAGAGAAATAGGTATTAAATGATAACTTGTTGCCATTGGTATGTGTTTTGTTCTTTACTATTCCTTAGTGAAGTCAACTGCCTATTTCATTGGGTTTTGTAATAGGCTTGGTAAGACCTTGATATAGTTATGTGCTGAGCTGAATTATGGGACTCTTTCATTGCATTTCCTGATTCAGTTCACACCCTATAATCATTACTATGACATTCAAAGCATTGCCTTGATTTCATCTTTGACTGTTGAAGATCTCTATGGTATTCTTATGGAGTGTCAGTTATGCAGTGAGAGATCAATGCAAATGAAGATGTCAAACCTATTCCTATGCTCACCCTCTCTAAGCCCTGTAGTGTAACTCTCAAAGTGTTGATATAAAGGTTTGGAGTTGTCCATGCATCTGCAAGGTTTGAAATTAAAAATGGAAGCTATGCCAAGAAGATACAGGGATCTGAAATGAGTAAAGGACTTAGAAATTTATTGCTTTACTGTGTGAGTTGGAGATTTTTTGTTGTGTTACTATGAACACATTCATCCCTGAAATTTGGTTTCTGTATAAATGGGTAAGCCAAGTGTGAGCTTACTAGGAAGAGGTGGAGGATGGGAAAAGCTAGATATCTTTCAGGATGCCATTCAAATCAGGATGTCTTCATTCAACACATGCTTCTGGCATTATAGTGGTGTGGCTTGGTACCTCTATCCAGATAACAGTAAAAGTGTGCCTTCCTCACAGAAACATTTTCTCTTTTACTTGTCTTGTTTGACCTGCAGAAATCAGTGCATTTGAAGGCATCTCTTCCTGTAGGTATCTCAGTGAAGTAGGAACTTAACCAGTGTTATTTGTCCAGACCATGTCATGTATTAAAATTGTCTGAACATGACACAAACATATATATATATTTCATCTATCACAAATTTCTACAGTTAGCACTGTTCACAGAATCACAGAATGGTTGAGGTTGGAAAGGACCTCTCAAAGTCATCTGGCCCAACCTCCCTGCTCAAGCGGAGACATCTAAAGCTGCTTGCCCAGAACCACGTCCACTCAGCTTTTGAAGATCTCCAAGGAAGGAGACTCCACAGCCTGTCTGGACAACCTATTCCAGTGCTCTGTCACCTGAAAAATAAAAGGGAAATGTTTCCTTATGTTTAGATGGAATTTCTTGTGTTCCAGTTTGTGCCCATTGCCTTTTGTCCTGGCACTGGGCACCATTGAAAAAAGCCTAGTTCCATCTTTGCACCCTCCGTTCAGGTATTTATACACATTGATAAAACCCCTTCCTCCTCTTCTCCAGGCTGAACAGGCCCATCTCTCTCAGCCGCTCCTCACAGTAGAAGTACTCCAGTCCCTTGACTGTCTTGATACTCTACTGTCTTGACTGTCTACTTTGGACTCTTTACAGTATCTTCAATTCCCTGTTGTACTGGAGGGCCCAGAACTGGACACTGTACTGCAGTTGCTGCCTCACCACTGCTGAGTAGAGTGGAAGGATCACCTCTTGAGCTGTTGGCAATATCATGCCTAATGTAGCTAAGAATACCATTAGCCTTCTTAGTGTCAAGGCACATTGCTGACTCATGTTCAATGTTTATGTTCATTGTACCAGCATTCCTAGGTCCTTTTATGCAGAGCAGCTTTCCAGCTGTGTGGCTCCCAGCATGCATTTGTGCCTGGGGTTGTTCCTCCCCAGGTGCAGGACTCAGCACTTCTTGTTGGAAGTCATGAGATTCTTGTCTGCGTACTTCACCAGACTGTCAAGGTCCCTCTGGATACTGGCATAGCCCTCTGGTGCGTGAGTCACTCCCTGACCTTCCTATCAGAAATATATATTCAACTCTGCCATGCATGTTTTTTGAAGTTAGATTGATGATTATTTGGAGAAAAGGACAAGTTTATTCTTCTCTAGACTAAAATGTCTATGAACGACTTGGTAGATTTTTAGGGATATAAGGGGCATATCTATAAAAAAAACATTTATTTATTTATTTTTCTGAATAGACAAATATTTCACATGCACTTAAAACCTCAACCAATACTATTTAAAAAAAAAAAAAAGTAGATTTTAATTTACCATTTCATACTAACCCCATTAATTCTAAACTACATTATTTTTGAAAATTATATCAATTTTTTAGTCTTTGTTTACCTAAATATAGAGACATTACTATGGTCCCACTCCCATCCTTTGATAACTTTCATTAACAAAAAAAAAGTAATGCAACTTTTCCTTTCAAAGTTCACAAATCTTTCATGACCTTTGACCCTTGTTCACTACTGCGTTCACTACAGACATTACGATAATGTCTGAATAATTCCTAAGAAACATTTCTTGTGCAGAGCAGACTACACTGTGAGGATTAAATATAGGTCTAACCAGAATTAACAGGTAATCAAATAGGGTGTATATTGCCATAACAGCAAAATTCTCAGTGAGCTCAACATTTTTTAAATCCTTCTTTCCATCAATGTTTTAAATAAAATATATATATATATATATATATATATATATATATTCCCTCTTGAAACCTAATGTGTAGGTCTAATTCATGAGAGAAGAATGATGTTATGGTAAATCAAAGTAAAAAATAACATTTTTATTTTTTTTTTAGCATTTGCTTGTTCATACACATTTGGCAATCTCTGTAGTAGTATTAGAGTAGATACTAAGTTTCTGCTCAACTGATTAAGAACAATTAATTTTAATGCACATTTATATGAGTAATTTAGCTTTTCTTAACTTTTAGGCCTCTTTAAGTATTAATATGATTAATGAGATCATATCCCAAGCTTGTACCAGAATCAGTGTTCAATACTGTGAAATTACTCAGAATATGTCCAGCAAGTGTACATTGGTATAGTAATTGCCTCCAAGCTCCATCTCTTTATTGGGTTGCCTCATTCTATGTGCAATACACAGTTAAATATTTGTGGTAAAAAATAAAGAGTAAGAGTAGTTGTTACAAAGTCAGTGAGCCAACTCATATGTTCAAAGTGAGGCACAGTCTATTTTAAGATCTCAATCCTGTGCCACTTACTTGTCCAGGATGTGTCAGTGATATAAAAGACTAAAGTCCTGAAGCTTTTCAAATCAATGGTTTTATTGTAATAAGGTATGTGTAGTCAGGATGGACAAAAACATGTTTTGGTTCTTTTAAGGAAGGGCTGCAGGATTAGGAGATGAATTCTGAGCACTTACATGTTTGCATTCAGCTATCACTTTTTTTCTATTCCAAACTATCTTGAGGAGAAGGTCAAATTAAAAACTTATTTTATCTTACTCACTTTCCAAAAAAAAAAAAAAGTCAGAGAAACTTTTAAGGAATAAAAAAAAAAAAGGGATTTACTTATTTGATTAGAGGTTGCAAATTTTGAACCTAGCTATTCCCTGGTGCTGAACAGATGCCCATAAAGTAAAAAGAGTTCTTCCTCTCTCCACATTAATGTAATTTATTAGTTTACTGACAGACTTTTCAAGACCTAGATGGCTGCTTACAGCAGTTATGCCTCGGATTGATTTTAACAATATGTGGTTTGTACAATTAAGGCTATTGTGTGGCTTCAAGTCAAAGCCTGTTTGTTTACATAAGAATAAGAACTGTATATATTCTATTCAGTAAACTTATTTGTGAAAGACTTGGTGGTTTAGCCCTGTTAATCCCAAAGGAGAAATAAGGATGTAAGAATTGTCTATATGCCTACATTGCATTAAACAGTAGACCACATTATATAAACACCACAAATGTCATTTGAATCTCGTTTTACTTACGTTTTGGTTACAGAATGTTTTAAAATCTTTCAAGTATCTCTTATCCTAAATAAGTGCATATATAAGACATAAATTGAAGATAAATGTCATGCAGCTCCCCTCCCCTTCCCTCCCCTCCCCTCCCCTCCCCTACCTCAAAAGGCAACAAAATAATTAAAATAAATAGATGAATCTTAAAGAGAAAAAAAAAAAACACAAAGAAAGACCTGAATACAAGAAAACAGGTCTAGAGCAATGGAGAATTGATACGAGATTGAAGTCAGCACTATTACAAAGTTTTTAAACCTACTTCCTTTAATTTTTGTTAAATTTCTGTCCATATTGAAACTGTATTCTTTTATTTTCATTGTTTTGTGTTTATTACCCCCCAACTTGGTATTTTTGCAATTACGTTCACATGTTTTGTTGCTGTTCTGGTAAGAAGCTCTTTGTAGCCAATGATATCAATATACTGAGTACTGGACAGTGTAAAAATACAGAAGAATAAATAGGTAAGGAAATACAAGAGAACTGCTAACAGCACTTGTTCACATGGCAAATAGTGGCTTCAGTAAGTCAGGGTTTTAGTATTATCTTTTGTAGACATGAAGGCTGAAAGCAGATTTAAGACTATGGAGAGAAACAATGAGACCTTTTCAAAGAAGTTAAGGATAGTATCTGCTCCATGTGAAGGGCAACATCAAAGCACGAAGCTGCTGCTTCAATGGATTATGATATAAGTGGAAATGGGAGCTGGCTTCCTGGCACTGACAAAAGATTTCTAGGCTGCTTAGATAAGCTTGGCCATCAATTAGTTTGGAATACATACTAGTTACACTTAGTGTATAGTTACAAGACAATTTTATCAAGAATTGTTGTGGTGAGTTGACCTTGGCTGGCCACCAGATGCCCACCAAGCCACCCTATCAATCCCCCTCTTCATCAGGTCAAGGGGAAAAAGTACAATGAAAAATCTCATGGGTTGAGATAAAGTCAGGGAGATAGCTCATCGTATACCATCGTGGGCAAAACAGACTCAACTTGGGGAAGATTCATTTAATTTATTGCCAATTGGTAGAAGGCTGTGGCAGTGAGAACTGAAAACAAAAAATAAATACACCTTCCCTCTTCTTAGACTCAACTTCAGTGTTTATTCTTTACCTCCTCTGCCCTGAGTGGTGCAGAGGAATGGAGAATGGGGGGTTACAGTTAGTTCAATGCTTTGCCTCTTCTTCTCCTTCTTCCTCATACTACTCCCCTGCTCCAGTGTGGGCTCCTCTCCAGTGACTGCAGGGCACACCCACCTGCTCTGGGGATGTTGCATCTGCTAACATGTTACACCATGCTCTGCAGACAGACAACCTGCTTCATCACAGTCCTGCAGGGAAACTTCTGCTCTGGTGCCTGGAGCACCTCCTCCCCCTCCTTCTTCACCAACCTCAGTATCTGCAGAATTGTTTCTGTCTACATTTTCTCACTCTGCTCTCAAAGCTGCTCTGCAATGTTTTTAATCCTTTCTTAAATGTTATTACGGAGGTGCAACCAGCATCACTCATTGGCTCAGATTTGGCTAGCAATGGGTCGCTTTTGGAGCTAGCACTATCCAACATGGTGACAGCTTCTGGTCTCTACTCACAGAAGCCTCCCCTGCAAAGAATGAAATTTTGTCTTTACTTCTTTCATAGTCTTTCTAAATCAGTTTACAGAATGAAAGACAAAGACATCTTTCTTCATGTATTCTCTCAGTGTTGAATGCAAGAGGTAGAAAGAGACTGAGAAATGACAAGGGAGACAGAAAAGAAAAATTAAAGTACAAAAAAATAGTCAAAACATATGTATGATAAAAAGAAAAGGAGATTGGATCATCAAAAATTTACTGGCCGTGTTTTATAGATGTATATCTAAACCAAGACCTGAATTTCCTCCTTGAATTTTGTAGTCCATTCCAGTTCTGGGAAGATCAGTGTTTTCTCACAGGTAGTTAAATGAATATAAGGACTTGATATTTTGTAGAGAATTTCCTACTTGGATGGGAGAAGCAATATGAAGAATTTTTTCTTATACATGATTATTGCTGGTCAGAAGTTTTAATTGTTTAGTAGCATAAACAACTTCAATGAAAAAAAAAAGAGAAAGAGAAAGAGAAAGAGAAAGAGAAAGAGAAAGAAGAGAAAGAGAAAGAAGAAAAAGAGAGAACAAGAACAAAAGCTCAGTATTGAATGACAGTCTGGGCAGTCAAATATGATGGCTGAGATACACATAGCTGAGATGGTCATACTGAAACCAGGTATCCCAAGAAGGAACTTTCCAACTGTGCTACATAAAGGAAATGGATAGGATTAGTATTTAGTGGTGACTGGGGTGGTTCTGCTATGTCAGGTCCAAATAAATTTGGAAAACAGGCTCTAAATAATCTTAATAAACCGTGTCCAGAAATGTTACAGTTTATTTATTTGTTTATTACATTTAAAAATATGGTTCTGAATACAGTCTGATGTTTATATAATTTCACTTTGCAGCCACAGAGACCATTTTAACATTTTATATTATTAAAATGTTAATGACTGGAAAGTTGGTAAGGGATTTCTGTAACAGTTTATTTCATACTTCAATATATCCAGTGATTTTATGTAATCAGTACATATTTTTTTAAGAATTTGATCTGAAAATAATTCCTAAAATGACTTACCCTCTACAATCCATCTGTAAAAAAAACATCTTTAGCTAGCTGACTGGCCACAAATGTTTGCGATTTTTACAACCTTTCTAATTGTGTGGAAATTCTTCAGAAGCACATAGCTATGCTAGCAGACTTTGGAAGCTCTTTCTGCTGATGTTTTTATACTGTTCATTTAGAATTAACATGATTTTGCAATGTAAATATCCTCCAGCTGTTTGTAAAGTCTCAAACTGGCTCTGGCATGTCATTCTAGCTTCAAATCAATGTAAAGCTCCTTTTTCTTTTTTTCTTTCTTTTCCTTTTTCTTTTTTTTTCCTCTCTTCCTCTTCCTCTTCCTCTTCCTCTTCCTCTTCCTCTTCCTCTTCCTCTTCCTCTTCCTCTTCCTCTTCCTCTTCCTCTTCCTCTTCCTCTTCCTCTTTCTCTTCCTCTTCCTCTTCCTCTTTCTCTTTCTGTCTCTTTCTCTTCTCCTTGTTCTTGCTCTCGTTCTTTTTCTCATTCTTGTTCTTTTTCTTGTTCTCTTCCTTGTTCTTGTTTTTTTCTTCTTTTTCTTTTTCTTTTTCTTTTTCTTTTTCTTTTTCTTTTTCTTTTTCTTTTTCTTTTTCTTTTTCTTTTTCTTTTTCTTTTTCTTTTTCTTTTTCTTTTTCTTTTTTCTTGTTCTTTTCCTTGTTCTTGTTTTTTTTTTCTTTTTTTTTCCTTTTTTTTCCTTTTTTTCCTTTTTTTTCTTGTTCTTTTCTTTCTTTCTTTCTTTCTTTCTTTCTTTCTTTCTTTCTTTCTTTCTTTCTTTCTTTCTTTCTTTCTTTCTTTCTCCTTCTTTTTTTTTTTTTTTTTTAAATCTGATTTCTCCTTCCCTTCCTCGCTCAAAATCCCTTTCCATACCCCCACCCCAATATTTCTTCATTCGTTTTGGCTAAGTGTTTAAATAACTGGCAGAAATTTGCTAAACATCACATGATCTATTGCAAACAATATTCAGAGGACTTCTGAAATATTTACACACTGTCTTTTAGATATTCTTTAATGTTTTGCAGAAGTGGATACTAAAGAACATAAACAAAGATCAAATAGTTTCTAATTCCAAATAAATTGTTTATGGAAGTCTAATGTTGTTAATGAAGAAATAAAGGAAAAAGTTATTCCCCCCCCCCATTCCCTCCTTTTTTTTTTCCCCGTCAGAAACTGTATAAACCTATCTTTCTGCTGCATACACATTGCTTCCCCACACCTTAGACAAATATTTATATTCCACTGTAGCACATATTTGGTATTGTTTATGCTAACCTTTACTTTACAATAGGTATATATTTTTTCTAGTATAATACTAGCACAACATATGTTAATATTCAATCTTGTAAATACTTTGAATAAAGAATTCTAATTTACTCTTATTCAGTTTTCTAGAAGAAATACCTTCAGATCTTGTACTTTGCTTCCCCATTTTCATGTCTCAGTAGCTTAGGCATAGACCAAGTTGGTTTTGCATTCTTGCTTACACCTGTTCCAATCTGAATTCTGGCTGGGGTGTATGGAGGGGTTTCATCCTGTTTCTCCCAATCACTTTCACAGTAGTTCTTTAGAATTTTAACATTTTCAGAAAGAGCTGATTTCAGAAAAACTGATGTTTCTATTTTCTTACTATGGCATTTCAGAGATCTGATCTGGGCTCAGAGCTTTAGGCTAGAAATTAAATACTGATGAGTATTGGTATTTATATTATTAAAGTATTCATGGCTGGAAAGTCTGTCCTCAGACAACATGAAAACAAGTAATCAAAATTTGTAAATATTGTAGAATAGGATGTAAAAATAGGATGAGTTGTCAAATGATCACAAAATGTTTACATTTTCTATAATAGATTATCATGTACTGTAAATAGAAGCAGTGAATATCATGTGTCTTAACGTGAATAAAATTACTGCCATAGTTTCACATGATGTTCTTGTAAGTAGGTTAGGAAATCTATTTGCATAGGCTGAAAGCCAATGTAGTTGATGGTTCACTGTCAAACTGGAGGATGTATAGAGCTGAGCCTCTATTTTTATGTTTTATCTGTTTTTCTTTGATAAAGCAATATTTAAAAACAAGCAAACAAACAAAACAACAAAAAAAAAAACAACAACACAGGAACTGATAGAGGTTGCAAAGAGCCTAATTAGCATCCCAGAACATAATTCCAAAATTGAATTAAAAATTGATATTTTATTTTATTTTATTTTATTAAAAAAAGATGTAGTTAATGAAGAAAAGAGAAAAATTTCTTTGGTTTTAAATGGACAGACACAGGGCAAGTGGCTTTGAAAAAGAATCTGCAGGATGTAGTGGAACTCAGTTTCAACGTCGAGAGAAAGTTGTATGAAGAGGTCTTACAGAGAGGAAAGGATAGTATGTTTACATATCCGTAGCAGGTAAGAAGAAAAATACTGGGTTTAAACTGCACCAAGGAAGATTTGTGTTAGATATAAAAAGAAAGAATTAAGACAGGATAGCCAAAAAAATACTGGAATAGATTGCCTGAGGAAACTGCAAAGTTTCCACAACCTGGAGATTAGATTGCTACAGCTGAAACTGCTCCCCGGCATTTGTTGGTGAGTCCAGTGATTCTGGGAATTCTCCTATAAATGGACAGCATGTATCTGTGTTGTATTCAGACTAATAATTCAGAAACTTATGTTGTTGTTGCTTTTGTTGCAAGGAAGTAAGAAACAAAAGCATGTGTTCAATTTTCAACAGATTTAGTTTCTGAGTTTTCATCACATAAACATTTGTGAGGCTCCACACTCTTCCTGCCAGCTTTGTGGAGCCCAATCTGACAGCTCATCTACAAGAATTAGGGTTCAGTTCCAACCCCAAGTTAACTTATTGCTTAGTCTCTTTTCATGGACTGTAAACAAGGATATCAATGGATACCAAATGTGACTGTGGTTTTCGTAAACTAGATATTGACTGAGACCAGTGCTTCATTTAATGTAGGCTGAAAAGTAGTTATCGTATAGTAATACATTTTAGTCACCACCACTGTAGACCAGAACTATAACTGGAAATCTTCCAAATCTTGTTACAAATTTTTTGAATGGCCTTGTTCCCCAGCATTTTATTTATTGTATTGTATTGTATTGTATTATTTTAATGTACTTCACAGAATTGTTGTTGTTTTTTGATATATTTCATAAATACCAAATCACTGAAAAGTACAAGAATGGTATTCCAGGTCAGAGGTTAGGAGTTACACAGAGGTTGAAAGCAAGTATTTGAATTGTGTGGTATATGAATATGCAGCATCCCTCTTGGAACGGAAAAAATTTTTGTTGTAGTTTTAGTGTTTCTGTGGCAATTCCAGGTAAAAATTAAAATTATGTAAAAACAAAACAAAACCTGCTAATATATCCTGTGGCTGGAAGAACTTCAGTTCCATGTTTCTGGTTATAATTTAAAAATATACATCAGAGAAATCAAATATGTCGTTCATAGTTGCCAATATTTTTTCTGCCTACAACTCCAATGACAACCCAGGATTTGAATGACACAGTAAGTTAGTCACATTGTTCTTTAATGTATTTTACACTAGGAAAATGACTGACTTTTTATATTTCCTTTTCAGCTGACAGTATATATTGGCATGCATAGAGTAAGTGAAACAAAGAACTTTAGGAAAAAATATTAAATTAATATTTTGAATTTGACCTGTGATGGCTTTTAAATGGTACCCACTTGGCAACCTTTCTCTCAAGGACGTTATTTCTGTCACAGTATATCAGCTGTAGAACATGGAGTTTCATCCAGCAGAAGAACAATGTACTTCCTATTCAGAAGTACACTATTCCACCTCTTTAATTATCACATCAAATGGAATGCTACAGATTGACCTCCTCCCCATTTATTTCGTTTTTATTTTTAGTTTTAGTTTTAGTTTTAATTTGGGATTTAGGTAAATTGAGAAGGGAGCAAAATAGTTCTTACATATTCTTAATGTACTAATTTTTAAGAACATAAGAACTGTAGTGGGTCAGGGTATATATTATTTTTATTGAATTAAATTTTAAAATTTATTATTATTATTGTTATTATTATTCAGCATTCTGTATGTGGTGGCAGGTCTTAAAGAGAGAAAAGATAAATTAACCTTTACAGCATACCTTCTCAGCCTCCAGAGATTTTCAGGTCAGGAACTTTCTGAGCTGGGGCCTGTAGATGTGTGTATGTTCTCAAAAATCCACAGTGAACAAGGAATACAAGGAATTTCTCTGATTAGTTTATGGAGCTCCTTATGCTTCTGGCTTCAGGAGCCATTTAGGTCTCTTTTCACAGCTTTTACCATGATCATGCACGGTTGTAAAGGCAATGTAACCTTGTGTCTAAATTTAATCATTAAAGTTTTATTTGTAGGAATAGTACATATGGTCTATATCCCATATTTTGTCTATATTTATTTCAGAAAGAGCGAAAAAATCATGCTGCTTTCTGCAGCATCAGTTATAATAATAAAAACAAATAAATAAATAATAATAAAACAAGATCAATGGAAATATTCAGGGTTTAACAAACTGACAGGTTCTCAATTAGGTCTAAAGCATAAATATAATAAAAACATTTTTTCATAGCTGCAGATGGCATTAGGTGGTATTCCTTTTATTTTTAAAGGATCACTTGTTCTTGGCTCTGTATGATAACATTCTTCAAGAGTACATAAGATTAAGGATAAGTGGCTAAGTCCTATTTAAAGTAAAAATCTGTCATTTATACATGTAAAGATAGTAGTGACATTTTGTTAATATAAAAATAGTAGAGAAGCACTATTGAAATCATACAAAGACTTATGTGTAGATTTTAGTGGATGCTAATTATCTGAAAAAAGAATCCCCTAATGACCTCTCTAAATATATATATATATATTATTTTCCTTAACTTTGGCCCTGATTCTGTTTTTATTTCTGTATAATTTATTTAGAAATTTTAACTTCATTGATTTCTCTGCTCCAAGATTGCACCAAATGGTGATTGTAAATTATTGAAGGCAGGGACATTTCTCTGTTAGTCAATTACAGAGTATATAGAGTAAATCTGTTGAAAAATTAATTAGCTCAACTATGTAACAAAGTGGATGTACATAGTGGTTTTAGATCTTATTCTTGAAAAATTACCATTACATTGACAAGTTTTAAATAGAATTTGCTTATAAACACAGTTATTTTGCTAACTGTACTATTTTTGATATCTGGAATTTGTGTTAATCATAACCATTTATTCCATAATGTACTTCAGTATATATTCATCCAGACTTTTGGCTGTCATTCTTCTATTTTATTAACAGATAACACATCTCCTGTTTGCCTGTCATGTATAATGATTTTTACTCATCATCTGTGTTTTGACACTTAGGTATTTCATATAAAATTGTCTAAATTGCATCTTTTGTGGCAGTTTATTAGTTAAATATCATTTGCTCTTAGAAGCAGTCTTAAACATGCTGGACACCTAAGAAAGTAAATCTGTTAAAATATGATTCAAATTTAAAACTTATTGAAACATTACATAAATACACATATACATTCATTTAAGAAAAAATGGACAGTTTATTTCTGGTAAGCATTCTCAATGTTTAGCACTACAAGATACATCTTCTTTCAGCTAGATTTTTTGATATTCTGTGACAGAGAATCTCCTGCTCTCTGAAATCTTAATTGATTACTTACTTTTAAGTAGACATTGAATCAAATTACATAAAAAGAATAAAATTGAATTGAATAGAGTGAGAGTAAGAAAATATTCCTTCAGCACATGCAGATGTTATTGCAGACAGAAGTTAATTTAGAATCCAAGAAATTAGTTTCATTTTCTTAGTCAATGAGTTACAGTAGTTGAGAATCTGATTTTCTAAACCTATGCCATGTCACATAGTTACTAGAAAATTTATTTTTATTTGTGCCCTCTGGATCAAAAATATGAAAGTAGATGACTGTAAGAATTTATGAAATAATTGTTTTGCAGAAGGAATTTCTGAGATAAAATCATTTTAAATACAGTAATATTTGAAATGAAAATGCTTAGATTAGAAATATTTCACATGTATTCATATGAAAAAATATTTCATAATTCATACAAAAATTATATGTATTGCTTTTCACATCTCCTAAGCGGTTATTCAAATGGATTTATTGATATACCTTTCTACCTTTTAGAATGGTAGAGTAATAGAATATCCTGAGTTGGAAGGGACCCACAAGGGTCATCAGGTTCAATCCTGGCTCCACACAGGACCACCCAAAAATGATACTATGTTTAAGAGCATCATCCAAATGCTTCTTGAACTCCAGCAGGCTCAGTGCCATGACCACTTCCCTAGGGAACCTGTTCTAGTGCCTAACTAGCCTCTCAGCGAGGAACCTTTTCCCAGGCTGCCCCTCCCCTGTCCCAGCTCCATGCCATTCCCTCGGGTCCTGTTGCTGTCCCCAGAGAGCAGAGCTCAGTTCCCCTTTTGAGGGAGCTGCAGGCCATCATGAGGCCTCCCCTCAGCCTGCTCTGCTCTGGGCTGAACAAACCAAGGGATCTCAGCCGCTCCTCACATGTCTTCCCCTCTAGAGACAACCTTTGTTGCCCTCCTTTGGACACTCTAATGGTTTTATGACAGTTTTATACTGTGGTGCCCAAAACTGCACACAGTATGCTTCTCAGTGAGATTCTTTTCCAATGTATGAAATCCTACTAAATCCACTGAGCTACCATTTTATAATAACATAGGAGGACAAACGGACATTGAACATATTAATTTCTACCATTGAACATATTATTTTCTACCATATTAATTTCTAACATATTAATTTCTACAATTTTAAGTCATGTTACTGTGTACTCAAGTCTCATAATACTTGTGTAGTAGAAAGTTATGGAATATAAAACAGCTTTTGTATTTCATAGGAAATAGTCTGGAAACTTTGTAAACACTGAAACCTAAGTTAAAACCAAAGTGATTCTGTTTAATACTGTAGGGCACTTATCAATTACATATGCAAACAGAAAATGTTTTTTACAGAATTCACTTCTAAATGAGCTTCTGTTTCTGGTTGAAAAGGAAATCTTTGTAAGCATCGGTGTTGCAGAAATCAGAGAGAGTAAGCTGATATTTTCTTGCTTAAATCATTAGTGCTTTGAGCTTGTCTTACCTTTTGTCACCCCCACTGGTTTGCTTTATCAACCAGCTCTTCATGTGAGGGGTCAGTTCTTCAGGGGCTTATTGTGGAGTTCTATTTCCTACCTCCCTCATTGTGTTTATAGTGTATGTACTGTTTGTATATAGAGAGAGGACATCAGAAACTCCACAACTTACTGGAGTTTAGTCTATGAAGAGCTGGTTGTAAACAAAAATGAGAAAAGATCAATTTGCTTTGCACAGGAATGCTGTGTGGTGGGTAGATGTGTTGGGTTTTTGGCTTTAGATATTCTTCTTGCAGTTTATTGCTGCTTTCTTAACCATTCAAACAATCCATAAATACTGTCTCTATGAGATATGATGGCTCATAAATAATCATTTACATTTTTAGCTTCCACTATAACTATTCTAATGAAAACATACCTTTGTGTAACACTTTTTTTTTTTTCCAAACATACCTACTTGTCTCAGCACAGAAGCACAAAAGACTACAAGATAGTCCAGATGCTCCAAAATACTACTCTGTGCCCTGACAATCGTACAAATCTTCAACTGACAACACTGCAAAGAAGGTTTATAGACGCACTTGGGGCTCATATGTCGATGACAGTGTCTTAGCATCTTATTTAGTTCCAAATTGCTGCTGTCAAGGGACTGTGTTGCTGAAGAAAAATAGCAGTTCGGAATTAGAATAGGAAAGTACTTAGTGCAGAAATTATGATTAATTTCTTGTCTTTTGTTTTAAATGTTAATGGATTAAATTCAAAATGTTTTTATTTTTGATAATCAGGGTATCAACTATTATCTAAAAATTAAGTAAATAGTATTACTATTAAGCAAAATAAAACTGTTTAAAAGCACTTTAATCTTGGGGTCCTCTTGTAGAGTCAGTTAAGTTTTGTTTTGTGGTGATCACTGCTGATCTATTTAAAACAAACAAAAAACTTTTAGTATGTTTAAACTTTTCTCTGCAGTAGATTATTTCATAAAGTTTTAAATGAGGGAAATCAGAATTTTCCTGTTTTAGAAACCTTTCTCTAAATTTTGAAGAGTAATTTATAGTTGTCCTAAATTAATTCTTCAACTATTGAGTTCAATGCAGAAGAAAAAATTCAGTCTTCATATACTCTGAATACCTCTGGAGGCTTCCTCTCTTTTTTCATTGACTGTGAAGGAAGCTTTGGATGACAGTATTCTTAAAAGAAGCATTCAAGATGTATAAATTATAATTCTTACAAATTAAAATGTTAGAATTAGCTAACTTTGGAGCTCATAATCTCCAGAGAGATTTCCACATTGTAAATGTTGTAAATGTTTGTAAATGTTTCCACATTGTAAATGTGGAAATCAACAATGTATGGAAAAAACAAACAAACAAACAAAACAAACAAACAAACAAAAAAACAAACAACAGAACATGTTTGTTTCTTTTTTAGTTATTAAAATATGTAGCAGACATCACCAGAATACACAGACTTTAGGACTTACAGCATCAACATGGGACAAAGGTGTAGCTGGCCTATGCAAGAGGTTAATGGATATGGTCTACTCTGGCCTGATTTGTATGTTTCATGCACCATGCTGGGGAGATGGTGCAGATAAGACTGTTCTGGCAGCAAGAGCAACCTCATCTCCACCTCTGTCTTCTTCAGTCATTTTCCAAGTCATGAGGCCATCTGCTGTGTGTGTACTCCATCTGCACAGCAGAACTGCCCTATGCATGCTCAGAAAACTAGAGACATCTTGGCAAGCAGTTGTCTTCCTGTTCTTTTGTTTGTGGCATGCATGGGAAATGCAGCATTTTCTGAAGATGCATAGAAAGAATGAGTCTATATATACTGGAGGGATACCTCCACATTTTTCCTCCTGATTTTTTTATTTCTATTGAGAAAGTTTCTAGTAAAGTTTTCTGGTTTCAACAGACTGCCTTGGAAGAGGTACATTTTGATATATGGATGTTATAATAAAGAGCAGTGAAACCGTTGGAAGATTCCAGGGACTTTTCATTATACAGCCTGTGTTACAGGAGGAATTAGATTTACCTCAACCTGGTCCATTAAAAAAATACAACTGTAGAACCAACAGAGTTTGCAGATAAATCAATTTATTTAAAAGTTACCTTTTAAGATAGAATGAATCAGACCTAAGATCGGGCTTTTAGGAGAATTCAAAATATCATATTACTTGACTCATAGTCTTTGAGAGTTCATCTTTTCTGGAGATGAGTATGTAGTCCTTTCTGAGGACTAAGCTATGTCTCTGGATATTTCCTGTGCATAGTTTTAACAGTGACTGGTTATATATTTCAAAATATCTATTAACAATAAAAGTCCATCAGAGAAGCAGAGAAAACATTTTTTTCTAAAATAGGTAATATCTCTGGAATTAAACATATACATATAAACACACACAGAAAAAAAAAAAAAAAAAAAAAAAAAAAAAACAGAACAGTTTGCTGACTTTAAAGGAAAAATCTCATATTTAAAGGCAAGGAACTTGAGAAGATTACGTAAATTAGATAAAAGGTATGTGCCTTGATTGTCTGGGAATACTGATGTCTGAATTTCTGCAAAACAGGTTGATAATTTGAAAGATCTGTGCAGCTAAACCAAGAGATTGAAGGAGAAACAACAGTAATGAAATAAAAAATGGTAATAGGCATGAAAATAGACATGCAAGAAATGGCTGGTTACTTCAGGCATCCGAGAGAAATGTAATAATGCTAAGAAAAGTATCCTTTCCATGCTATGTAATGGAGGCTTTGGCATTCTTGTATATGCTTTTACATGGACTTTAAATTCCAGTCAATATAGGTCTGTGATTTGCCTTAGAAGTGAAAATGTCTAAGATGCATATTTTAAAATGTTCTTTCAATTCCACCCTTCACAATTCATGTAGTCTCTGCTTTAGTTTGCAAAGCTGAGACAGAGGTTATTAGCATCATAGGTATGAAAGGAAGATTACTCGTTTATCCCAGTGCCTATAAATAGGTAAAGATCCTTCTAGCCACTTCCTTTCCTTCTAGTATATTATTATTATTATTATTATTATTATTATTATTATTATTATTATTATTATTATTATTATTATTATTATTATTATTTAATTTTATTATTATAAATTATTATTATATTAAAATATAATAATTATTATTAACAATAATAATTATTAAAATAATATAACAATTTTATTATTATAAATTATTATTATATACAAATACAATAATAATAATAATAATAATAATAATAATAATAATAATAATAATAATAATAATAAAACTGTAAACATGGCATATCTCCACCCAAAAAAAGTTAAAACAGATTCTGACAGATGTGATCAGGTGCTTCATTTTAACATTTGGCTGCTTAGCTATATCTTTGAAGTCACTCCTGCTTCAGGTAGTGAAAGCTGAGTGCATGTTATTTTAGCTATTTTAGCTCCCAAACAGGAAGCAGTTCTTTTATAATGTGCAATTTTTATCTTCTGATTTATAGGTTTTGTTTGTATTCCATATTGTACTTTCTTTGCAGAAAAATAATTAAAAAAAAAAATCTACTGCATACCTTTGTCTAAGTTGTTTCCTATTCTTTACGAGACCTGCAACACTTTTATTTATTTATTTATTTTTAAAAAGTTCAGACTTCATTGAACTGTAAGCCAGATATTTAACCAAGTATATTTTTATTTCACCTTTGAAACATATGGCTGTATTTTTTATTTTTATTTTTTCTCCTTGGCAAACTTAGAATATAAATTTTCAGGAAATTTGAAAGGAATGGGGGAGAAAGCACCTTTAAAAATGATACTAGTTTATTCATTTCAAGGATTATTTCTTGTATTATTTCATAATGAAAGTATCTCTAATTTTCTTTTACCCACTGAAAACAATGTATCTCCTCAGATACAACACATCCCATCCCATTCAAGGAGTGAAATAAACAATATCATAAGAGAAAGAGAAAGAAAATGATCTATAAAAGTACAGGTTTTAGGATCATTTTGCATATACTTCTTATGTGTCCTGATTTATTGTATATTTTAAAAGGTAATGTAAAAAACATTCTTTCAAACAGCAATCTGATAACTGTGCATTTTCTGTTTAGCATATTTGTGTTGTGTCATGTCTGCTTACCCAAAGAGTACAAAATCATTGTCTAATTTCAGGAGGCTGTTTGATAAAGTCACAACAGCAGTTTGGTTCTGTTCCCTGGCACAGATATGTTTGTGGGTTTGTTGTTTTGTTTTAACAGAAGATGAAGTCTATCAGATTAGGGAAATAGATCTTTAATATTAATATTTTATTTTATATTATTATATTAATATTAATATGTAGGTTGAGCAAATAATTTTTTCTCATTGGAGTCAACTTTTTCTATTCTTAGAAGAAATGTACATTACCTTATGGCTACATATCGATAGCCTACGCTTCATTGCTCCCAAGTTGTTTTTTTTTTTTTTTTTTTTTTTTTAATCTCAAAATAACTTCAGGCATTTTAAAACATCTGTTATTGACTGTGTCTTTTGGGGGAACAACTATGTTAACCTCTGGTCACTGAGAACTTAGTGTGCTAAAACAGTATAAAAGCAGATGTACAGTAACAGCCAGAAGGATGGAATATTTTGACTACTGCCTCTTCCTTGGTAACAGAAAATGCTCACGGCATAATCTAAATATTTTTTGTCATTCTTTGCCTGATTCCAGCATAAATTCAATATGGCAACACTTTGTTCTCCTAAAACATTCATATTCCACCTAACTTTCAATGTTTTTTGTAGACAAACAGTGCTTTTGTACTGAGTTAATGAAGGGAAATATTTCCTTTTGTGTTTGAATTTTTTTTTTTTCCATTGTTTCTATAGTTTCCAAGAGTGCTTAAGCTAATACTAAAGTTCTGCTTTGTGTTTAATGTTTATGACCTTTATGAATGTAAAATTAAAAATAAATAAATCAATAAAACGTATCTGTCTAACCTTAACATCTTTTTAAAATAGTCATTCTTCTCCCTCACAAGGAAGTATACTTATTTGTTTAAAATAAATCAATAGAACTTCCTTATTTTCTTGACACTCTATTTTTCCATCACTTCGCCAATAATATTATATTTTTATTTCTTTTCAAGCAGATGGTTGAACTGAATAGAACCAGACTAATCCAAATTTATATAAAGAAGTTTTGGATCTGTGTATTTGAAGAAGAGACTACCTAGTCCAGTTGTAGTAAGATTCATAACAAATGCAGGGAAATTTAGAAAGAAATACTCAGGTAAAATACTCCTGAAGAGAACACAATGAAAAACTTATCAGACATTTTTACAAAATTTTGAATTGATCTAATTGATCTTCTACTATCCAGAGTGTGTTTGGACATGACCATAAATTAAAAGGAAATTTTTTGTCTTTTTTTTTTTTTTTTCTCCAACCATCAAGAAAACATATTTGGTTCAGGTGGTATTTCTGCTATTAAACTATGATAATGGCACATGCTATTAATTGATAAAAGCAGACTCCATTTTATGGGAAGAAATGATACTAGTCCCTTGAACATCTCTTTATTTCTTCCCCTTTCTTCTCTCTTCCTTTTTTCTTTTCTTCTTTCTTCCTTTTTCCTTTTTCATTTTGTTCTTTCTTTCTTCCTTTTTCCCTTTTTCTTATTCTCTTCTCCTCCAAGCTCCACCCCCTATAGTACTAGTACATTTTCTTTGTTATACTAGAAATTCTTCAACTGCAATCTCCCACATTATGGAGCAACAGACAAAGACTTGTCTCAGGTGTGCACGTTTGACATTTCAATTGCCCCAGCTTCCAGCTGTGTAGTTTATTTTATCTGGCTGTACAGAATATCTGTTATCTGGGATATCTGTTATCTGACTTAGCATAAAACAGTCAAACTCAGTATAGTTGGATCTCTGGGAGTTTTGCTTTGACACTGAATACCTGAAGGAAAACTATGCATCATGACTGAGATGCAAACTCCTGTAAGTTGCAAAACTTCTGTAATTATATAGCATATATATATATATATATATATATATTTTTTTTTTCTAATAATGCTGTTTTAAACCCTCAAGAGCTGATTTTTAGTATTTCTGATTGTATAGTCAGGTATAATAGCCTGAAACATAGCAATGCCTCAATAGAAAAATTATCCATAAATTTCCAAGTTACTTTGTCAATTCATACAGTGCTTCAACTAGTTTGACTAGTATGGAAAACATTAGGTATAGTATGTATATAAATGTATAGCATGTACAGCATGTATACATTTATACGTCTATGCGATATGCTTTAATTCAGTGGCAGAACTCACAAACAGCTTTGTCTTTCCCAAATTATTTTTTTCTGAATAACTTAATTGCATTATCCAAACAGGAATTTGTTCCACAGCTAAGATAAGTGATACTTCCTGGCATTTATTTTACATGAGCAGCCTTCTTTTTACAATAGTGTATGGTGTTCATTCAAATCAAGTTTTCCCTACCCCATATGATGGCAAACGTTTACACGGGTAGTCTGAGTAGGAGATGGTGTTAATTATATGTTGTGCATTTCTGCAGCTACCTTAGCAGCTACCGCCTTCCCTTGCAACAACTTTTGCTACCCTTTTTTAGATGCAGCAGAACTTAACTTCAGGTTTCCCAAAGAAGAATATATTGAGAAGATGTCAAAAATGTCAAGGCTAATATTTGGTATTTTCTTTTGATTAGCCAAAGGGACTTGGCTGATCTTTGTTGCAGAGTGGTACGGATTGTGGTACATACAGGTACAGATTGTTATATAAACTTTATAGAACTTTCTGAAAACTTCTTAAAAGTTGTCTCTTCATCACTTTTTATAATTAGTGCTTTCTGTATAGTTGTATAATAATCATGTCACATCCCAACTTGGAAGGAACCCACTAGGATCATTGAGTCCAGCTCCCGTCTCCACACAATACTGACTCCAAATCCAACCACATGTCTGAGTGTTGTACAAATGCTTCTTGAACTCTGACAGGCTCGGTGCCATGATGACTTCCCTGGGGAGTCTGGAAGGGTGCCAAACCCTCTCAATGAAGAACCTTTTCTTAATATCCAGCCTGAGCCTTCGCTGTTGCAGGTTCATACCATGTCCTTGGGTCCTGTTGCTGGTCACAAGAGAGAAGAGATCAGCATCTCCCCTTCCTCTCCTTCTTGTGAGGAAGTGATGAGGACTCCCCTCAGTCTCCTCTTCTCTAGAAAGAAACTGAAAAAAACAAGTAAGCTCAGCTGATCCTCATACGTCATCTCCTTCTGGCCCTTCACCATCTTCTTAGCCCTTCTTTGGACACACTCCACTAGTTTTATGTCCTTCTTATATTGTATCACCAAAACTACACACAGTGCAGTGAGGCTACACCAGCACAGAATATAGGGGGAAATAAGTAGATACGATGTTTGCCCATTTTCTTCTGTATGTCAAATCAAAACTCTCAGAAGAGGCATGCAGTTTAAGAGCAGTCATATATGGAGATGTCATGGTCCAATACTGATGTTTTACAAAGCCATTGCTTTACCATATTTGTTTCTCAGAATTTTCTATGCCAAATCAATAGGTGAAATTTTGAGGTAGTAATTTTGGGTCAACAATTGCAATTACAAACTTTTTATGCAAATTTAGCCATTTTTGATTGTCAAAAAAAGTTCAAAAAGTGTCAGCAAACTTGCAATTGCATATACATGATAATAAAAGTATTTGTAACATAGAGCTAAAAGTAAAATGTATGTTGTACTTTCCATTCCATTCACAAAATCTGTGTCATGCATCAGCATTTATTCATCTAACATTTATAAGGAATGCAGTAAGGATATCCACACAATGAATACTTTTGATAAATTCTAATGCAAACAAGGAGAATCAAGAATTCATTCAAGGTAATTAGAACAAACAGTATACCAAACTTCTTATAGATGAAGTATTCCCATATGTATCTATTTATATCTGCAGGACAGTTGTTTATTTAAACTTTTTTTTTTCTATTAAATTTAAATGAAAATAATAAATAATTAAAAAAAATAAAAAGCAAAAATACTTACAATGTTGGAAAATAAACTTTTTTTAAAGCTAATTCACAATGTTACATGACAAACATGGTGTTGATTAACATCTAACAAGATTTTCATGCCAAAAATTTTGCCTAGAATTATAAAAGCTCAGAGATATATCCAAGCTTATTTAATTTATTTGCCACAATAGAAAGTAACTGGAAGCTTTACTGTCACATACACAGTATAACATAGTAAAGTTTGGCCAAAATCAGTTCACTATGCTTTAGCAAAAACCCTATTTATTAAAATCAAACTGCCTGCCCTACTGTGCTCAATGTGAGAAAGGGCTTACAGGTCATTTTGCTTTCAGTTCTCTGGTGACTATTCTGGATTCCTTTTTACTGTACATGCTAATTTATTTTATTTTTATTATGCTATTAACTTTGATTTCTATTGGTAAAAAATAAGTGCTCAGAACGAAAATTATCTTCACTAGGACAAGACCTGGAAAGACCTAGTAAGACCTAGTGGCATAAAATCATTGCAGCATGGGGGAACTTCTAAGAATTAAAGTAACCTGCTGAGTTTATATATCTCCTCTATCCTATAACTTCATAAAGAGAAGCAAAGTGGAAACAAAAGACAGAAATTAAAACCAAAGGTATCTTGAAGAAAGACGTTCTCTATGGGTTCTTCTTTTTTTTTTTAAAAAAAAAAAAACGGATTTGTAAACACTAACATTTTCGTATGCTTTTTTTGCAAGATGGAGTGTATGTACTTTTTACAACGTGCTTTAATATTACTGTTTCAAAAAGTCATTTTATTTTAGAAAGGCAAGTGATTTCCAGGAAATTCCAAACTAAAATCAATAATTTAGGAATATTTTGTCAAACATGTTTAGTGTTAAAATCATTAAAAGATAGGCAGATACATAAAAAGAGCTCAAAGAAAGTAAATAGATCTGAACTTTTTACTTTAAATACCTTAAACGTCTCCACTTAGAAGTTTAAAAGTCATTTTGGGATGATTTCCATTTAAGTAATAATTTCAGTCAGAATGTCTGAAATGTCTGTATCTGAGAAAGGAGATTTGACACGATCAAACACAGCCTGGAAGACAAGAGTAAGAGACAGTGAACCATATACAGAAGATGTTACAATAGTCTGTAAAATTTGGTTGCAAATCTGACTTTTATTTTATTATTTTATTTGGTTGTTTTCACAGTTCTAAATCAACACTGGGCATCAACCCGCTTGCCAAAATATATGGCTTGAATGTGGAAGATTCAAAATCAAGCTCTAGATCAGGGTTATGCAGCTCAGGGACATCATTAATGCTGAAGCATAATACAACTATAACAGTGTCAGAGATGTGTATTTATATGCAATGCTCATGAAAATCACAAACAACACTAATTCTGTTTTATTTGAGAGTCTTTGATGTTAGTAAGAGATAGGCTTATGCCAAGTCTGGCACATCAGAGTCTGAATTGTATAAAGGCAGCAGCCACAGCAGCTTTGTTCTGCATGAAGGCTTACATGTTGAGAGATTGTGCTTACAATTGTGAACAGTGTAATAACATTTGCAGAGGCTGTAATGCTGTTTCATGTCAATTATTTGTTGAACAGGTCTGACAATCCACCAGCTGACAGTTTTCAAACTAGTGGGAAATGAAGCAATGGATTTCAGGCTTCAACAATGAATTCTGGCTTTTATGTCAGAGACTTTAGTTAGTAATTTTTTGAATTGGAAAGAGTTCTTTGAAATTGTTCTAATTTATGATCTAGTTAGAGATTCATAGCTTCCATCTTATTTTGGTTTCACTTGGAAAAAAAATCTTATTTTCCAACTAGATATATTAAACATTACTTTTGTTTTGAAGAGGAGGATGTTAGAAAACCTAGTCATATCTGTAAAACTTTTCAGCCACTCGTAAGTATAATTTGTCCAGAACTTTAAGTATGGTAGTTACTGATGCATTTTTTTTTAAATACATATATATATGTATTATATATATGCATATATGTATAAACTGTGTATGTATGTATATATATATAACTTTAATTTGAAACAGCTTGAAACAGCTATCATTACCTATCAGACTAAAATGTATCAATGTTTGGGGGATTTTTCCAACCCAAAGCATTTCTATTTTTAGGTCTATTTAAATTTCTGTAATAATGTTTGGAGTCAGCATCACTATACACTTACCTAAGTTTAGGCATCTAAAACTTAGTGGTCAGCACTTTGATTAAGTGTCTAATTTGACATTATTTTAATTAAGGTCTAATTTGACATTATTTTTAATGGAAGTCTAGGGCTTGATTCAGTTCCTTGTGCACTGACACTCATTAGAACTACAGATGTACAGAAGATATCTGGCAGTTACAGTACAAGACCTGTGGGAGATCCACACACTTATAGAACTTACTGAAAGCAAAGAAATAAGAGCACAACAACATCATACACTTAGGTGTGGACAGCTGAATTGATGATCCTCATGGAGCTGAGAGAGGTATCCAGATGCCTCTGCACACAGAATGTGTGCAGTTTAGAGTGATCTCAGTAGCTTTCTAAATCTGTGTTGCTGAGATCCCCACTGATTATAATAGGAATGTAGGTGAGTACCTCACATGTAAAAATCTGCATTTTGACAGTAGAGCTCAACCTAATCCATCTTTCCAATGTATGTATTCAGTTGTCTAAACAGGCAACTTACCCCATTTGATTCACTAGAACATTCAAGGTTTCTGCACAGGTCTGGCATGACACCTACAGGAGAGACACCTCTTTTCTACATGCAGTTGGAGATGAGGCACAACGTTGGACATCCAAATTAGTAGAAGTGCCTTTGTTTTTATAAATTATCTGAAACCAGAAAGTCTGCAGCTTTCCTGTATATTTTTTCTTTTAGGAGCAGTTTTGAAGACAGCCTCTGAATAATGATATGCTCTTTATTTCTTTTTCTGTTTTGCAAAAAGGACATTAAATATTTATGATATCTCATTTCAAGATAAACATTTTCACTAACTTGGTGTACACTTTAAATATTTAAATAAATAAACAATTGCTTAAATATAAACAATAGCAAAATTATTATATAAATTAATATTAATTATTTAAATATAATATATATAATTATATACTATATATTATATAGTACATATAATTATAGTATATATAATTATATAAGTTAATTTTTATAATTATATAAATATAAATAATAGCAAAAATAAAATGACATTGGGAAGTAGGAAATGATGAACCTGATATTAATGATATATTTTGGAGGCAAAGAGAAAAAAAAAAATTTCATTTAACTGTACTAATTCAGTTGAGTTCAGTGGCTTTGAATAAAATTCCTCAATAGGAAATGATACATCTTCATTATTGTGTCAGTCCTTACAGTATTATTGCAATTTATCATTGTGAGCATTCCTATAAAAGAACCAGGTTTACACATGGTATTGAGCATAGTGGGAAAGTTTATCAACTTATATTGTGATCCAAACGTCATCCTTTTTCATATCAGAGATGTTTGACAGAGATCTAACAGGACAAAATCTGAGAGTATTCTCCACCATTTGTGTTCATGCTGTCACAAACACCATTTTTTTTTTGTCTAGCCATCTCACTTAGATATCATTTGTTTGTACATATCATTATCCCATTCCCTGCTTTTTCCAGTTTCTATTTCTCCTTTCTCTCCTCAGTTTTCATGGCCTCATGACTTTCAGCTGTCTTTCACACTCTCTATGGTCAGGTTATTCCAAATAAATGATTAGCTCTGTTCTCATTACAAGCAGTTTTTTGTCTCCTTTTTATAGTAGCCTTGCTATAACTTTCCTGCCTCTATTTTCCATGTCCTTCTCCTCCTTTTCATGTTGTCTGCCCTCTCCATCTTCTGAGTTAACTTCCACAGGCTCTTTATTTTTGATTCTAATGTCTTCTTTTGAGAAACTGTCTATACTATTAACCTATATCTGTTTAAGTGGGGACACTGAAACTAAGTAATGAGGAACAGCTGAACTCCTCTTACTTGTCTTATTCTACAAAACACAAAGCCCGCATACAAACAGTCTGCTGTCAGTCTTTCTTGAACTGAAGTCATGAAAGAAACTCTTCTAACAATTTATCTTAGCCAAGACTGAAATGCTTGGGAGCTATTCAGTTTTCTAGTGTAGACTTAGTCTCTCTGTTCTGAACTTAATTTCTGGGTTTCTTTTCTATTGACTGTCACTCAAAAAAACTTTCTCCCTAAGCCTGTAAGCATATCAAGCCCAAATCAAAGCTCATGCTCTCCAGTGGTTAAGCACAAGATCTCTTTATTAATATTGTATTAATATGCTGAGAGTATTACAGCATATGCCACAAAAGGGTATATTGGATTCAACCTTTGGGGAATACTAGGAGAAGACTGGGGTAACTCTTAGTGCACATTCAGGCATGCATACACCTACACTATAAGCAAGACAAGTAAACCATGCCTGGGTGAATGTCTTTTGTATAAGCTGTCTGTCCTGCTCATTAAGAGTGCTGGCAAGTGTGTAACAGGAGAATAGGCAGAACTAAATTCTTCATTCACAGAAATCCTACCTGAAAACTCAGTAAAACTCAGTTTAAATTCAGACAATTCCAATGTTGTCTGGAGAACAAAATTTCTAGCTATTAGAAATAAAAACATTCTGAAAGTATGTATGATTTGAATTTTTAATGAGCCCAAAAGGTTCACCTTTAAAATTTCATGCATAATAAGATTACCTATGTAGTCTGTTCTTAGAAGGAAAGAATTTAGATACTTCAGAATATATCATCTCAAATACAAAACATTTGGATAACAATGAAGAGTTACGTAAAATATTAAATACAATATTAAAATTTAAAATTATAACATCATTACATAAAATTTAAAATTAAACCAATCACATTATTTAATTTAAAAGTTGTACCTTTCCCCAAAGAAAGTGTTTTTATACTAGCAAAATAACATCAAGTCTAAACACTCTGATTCAGTTTGCATTTTATCCCAAAGTCGACATATTACCCAAAACCCACAAATTCTTATAGAACTAGTTTTGCCAATGAGATGCATTTTATACAGCCCTAGCATTTAAACTTCTAACCAGAGATGCTTTTCATCTCTTCTAACCAATTTGAACTGGTGAAATTATTAAAATCTGAGAGACACAATGCACTCATGCTCTGGGTAGAGAACCAGTACTTACTTCATTGTAACACATATAGTCTTCTGGAAATAATTAAAAGAAGCAGAAAACCTGCAAATATTTAGAAAGGGTGAATAAGATTACTGATGAAAATTATTTAACTTCAAACACAGCTTTTAAGAAAAGCTGTATCTAGAAGCATTGTGAAGTAATTCAAACTGTATAATAATAATGATATAATAATGAAAGTATGGTATAAATATTAAGTTAGTCCTTAGTTTTATTCCTATTACATTGTTTATATTAACTCTTTTTTATTTTATTTTTTTTTAAGAACTGATAATTAAGATGTGATTTTTTGATCCAATTCAAGATTAAAAAGCCTAGCTCATAATGCTAATGACTGAACATCATTAAGTTATGCTATGGTTTAACACAGCAGGCAGCTAAGTACCACACAGCTGCTTGCTCATTCTCCTCAGGTGAGTTGGGGAAGATAATCAGAAGGGTAAATGTGAGAGAACTCATAGGTTGAGATAAGGATGGTTTATTAGGTAAAGCAAAAGTTGCATGCACAAAGCAAAACAAGGAATTCATTCACTACTTCCCATCAGCAGGGAGGTGCTCAGCCACATCCAAGAAAGCAGGGCTCATCATGAGTAACATTTTCTTGGGAAGACAAATACCATCACTCCAAATGTCCTTCCCTTCCCTTTTTCCTTCTTTTACCCAGCTTTTATTGCTGAGCATGATGCCATGTGCTATGAAATATCTATAGTTCAGTCTGGTCACCTGTCCTGGCAGTGTTCCCTCCAATATTATTGTGCACCCCCAGCCTCCTTGCTGGCAGGACAACATGAGAAGTAGAAAATTTCTTGATTCTGTGTAAGCACTGCTCTGCAGAAACTAAAATGTTGGTCTGTTATCACCACTATTTTAATCAGAAATCCAAAATTCAACATCATACAAGCCTCCATGAAGAAAATTAACTCTATCGCAGCCAAAACCATAACATGGTAAAAACACAGTAGTTTAGATAATAGCATAAAATATTAGATAATAGGATAGAACATCAGGATAGAATAATGTGGAAAATAGGATAGAATAAAGGAATCAAGATTCCTTTTAAAGTTTCCTGAGTTTGGTTCTAATGACATTTTTAGCAACAGTATTGAAGTCCTGCTTCATCACCATGGACCATGGCTATTTGATTTAGTTTAGTTGCCCACGTTGGTAGATTTTATGTCTGGGAGGAGCTTGGTCCATAGGCAAAACAGAGTTTATTATTGAGTCATGTTTAAGGTTTGGTTTCAATCAATTATGCTGAAACTACTATCTTGAGGTTATATATATATTTCAATGCAAGTCCTGGAACAGACGTCACCAAAGGTGATGACTTGGAGTTTAAATATTAAGTCTGTAAACGGAAATGTAAATTTCATCATGATAAATACACAAACTAATTAACTCTTGTTGCTTTTTTTTTTTTTCTTTTTATTCTTCCTTTTAATTTAATACTGAGATAATTTGTTGCTAAATACATTGGGGGAGAGGTGGGTGAAACTATTAATTTTTGAGTCTTCTGGCCATGGAGTCTTTATTATATACGCGCTCTATTGGTATTCTTTTTCACAGGCTTCTAGAAAATTTTCACTGTTCAGCAGAAATAACCACTCTGAACAGCCAGAAGTTATAATACCATATAGAGATGCATCTTAGTACATAAAAATGCATCCTCCAAATGAGATATGTACTGTGTGAAAACTACATTCCTACTATAAAATTTGATTGCTGTCAACTGCCTTATTAAAGGTTATACTTCTCAATAACAATGATTTTTTCTAGGCTACTCACAGATTAAAATTTTTGAAAGAATATCCTGAAGAAAGTCTAAAGAATATTTACAGTCCAAATAAGATTACGCAAAACAAACAAACAAAAATACTGGCCTGTTATGTTAATGGAAATTAAAACTAGGTTACATGAAATATCCTTTGCAATTTAAAAGAAAATTGATATAAATACATTTTAAATATCATTTAGTCTGCCAATATTTAGAAATCAAAATAATTAAGAGAATTAACTCCTGTTGTAGTGCTGTAGTCAGTATATATGTATATATTTTTGAGAGGAGTTAATTTATGAATTTTTCAAATGTATTTTTTTTTCTTCAGGCAGTAATTGAGTTTTGTGTATGTCTCCAAATCCAATAGTAAATATATTAAATAGAAGTCTTTTTTTTTTTTTTTTTCTCCTTTTGAATATTTTACTCTGAATGGTTCTTGGTTTCTTTATTCTTGGTCTCTTGGAACATGTAAAAAAAAAAAAAATCCTACTGAGTATGCATGTGCTCTTTTGTGTTGCAAAGAACAAAGGGTATACCTTATGGTGAAGAATTCATTTCCTTTTTTTTTTTTTTTTTAGTATTTGTTTTAACTCTTTAGGATGTACAGCTACTGTGGAAGTTTTCTAAAACAATGTAAAAGATATAATTCCCAGTAACACAATTCACAGTATAATTCTCTAGAAATTTATCAGAAACATTAAAATAGATGGTTATCATCTTTCCGTGATGGTACATCACATAAAAATGCACCACATGAAAATGCTTCAGCATCATTTCCATTTCATGCACATATGCATGTACACGGAGATGAACTGGCACTCTTCTTGTGACCAGCATTGTTCCTGGTGTCTTATAATTTAAACTAATACTGGTCAGCATTTTTGTGGCCTTATCTTGAGGACATTTTTTTATACTTGTGTTTAAAAGGAAATCTTAAAGGGCAAACTAGAAGCATTTGTGATTTTAATCATATGCTTTTAAGAGACAACAATCAAAGCAGTCTGATTTGATAGAATACAAAAACAAAAATAAATACCTGCTAATGCTGAAATTTGCAACTAAAAAGTTAATACTTCATATATTGCTGAGTCAGGTAGTATATGTGGGGAATTGCTAGAAATGCTTTTTAAATTACAAACAACTTCCGTGGTACCATTTGTCATTTAAAAAACATTTCTTTCTACTCCCTGTTTCTGCCTTAGGCACAGGAGTGTGAGCTGACTGGTGGAAAAACCAACCTTGAAGTTATCATAGCATATCTAGCATTTTCCTTCTACCTTCCCTATGAACACTCAGCCTGCTCTGTCTCTTGATAAGGAGTTTCCTGAAATAATTGCATGAATTTATATAGCAGAAACTCCTTGTCTTACAAGCTTTTTCTCTTGCTTGGTAATGCTGCTGTGAGTAATTGATTAAAAAATTACAAACATTATCTCACAAACCCAAGCGCTGATTTGGGTACCTACCTTTAGGGACTGATAAGAAGCAGTGTGTATTTCTTCCTTTTCCTGCCATGTTAGTAGCATGACAGAATTTTATTTTGCTTTCCACTCTGAAGCAGGATAGGAAGCACCCTCTACAAAGGATGAGTGGAGAAAACTGAAGTTCTTGTTGCAATTTAGCAAATTCTTGCCACAATGTTCCTGTACTGGAGTGCCTTGGTTGATGCTGTTCTAAACTTAAAGTGAAGATCACAGGACAACTTTCTGGGTAGCTCTGGAAAGAGTGATGGGGAGATGTCAGGTGGGGTTCAGTACAATTTGTTTCACCTAAATTTAGACATGTATAAAGTATATGTATATACCCGAACTAGCAGAAAGATGAGTAAAAAAGGGTAAAATGTTAAGTTTGTTATTTTATGTTTTTGCTTTAGGATGACATAAATCAGTCCACACTAGCCTCTGCTGCTGATAGTGATTAACACGGATATAATTATCCTGCTTCAGATACCTAAAGTTACATCAAATGAATTGTGTCTGATGTCTGATTTAGAAAGGCTCAAACTCTTTTCTTCACTTCTTTTACCATCAGAGGACATGGGAACACTGCATCACTTCTGGGATGACCAGGGAGACTGTGGTGAAAAGGAGAGCACTCTCAGAAGCAGCATAATCTCCATTACTAGATTCTTTCCCAAGTAGACAAGTAAAGCTGTACAGGCATTGTGACTTGTATCTCCCCTGTATTAAGACAATGAGTAGTAAAGAAAGAAAACTAATTTCTCTTGTAACTTTTCCTGTTTGCTTTTTATAACTGCAAAATTCTGTATTTTTAAGAGTAATCTTGAAATTTTAACATGAAGGCACATCAGATTTTGGTAGTCCATGCAAGATGATAAAATCTTTTGGGGTTGCGTCTTTGCTTCAAACAGTGCTCAATATACAGATAATTTTCAGTAATTAATAAAAATGAATAATTTGAATGATTAATAAAAAAATAATGAATAAAAATTAAAAAATGAGTATCAAAAGACATCATGCTTTCTGCCTTCTTTGTTTCTTCCTCATTTCTTTTTTTTTTTTTTTGGTTTAGTTTAGTTTGTATAATTATATTCTGTTATTCCTCCTGGAAGAAGTAAGCTCAGCCACAAAAATTGATCTTGAAGAGGCCTGATATACACTAGGTTTTTCATTCATTCAGTTGTCTTGTGTTTAATTTGCTCCTCCTAGTTAGTTTTGGATGGAAATTAACATAGTAGAAATATGTGTGCTTCCCATTCCAGAAAACTGCTTATGAAATTATTATTTTAGAGCTCATTTTTTATTTTCCTATTTATTCTTCTATCCCAGGTGAGCAGCTGACTTCTACTCATGGAAGACAGTAGTTTCTCCCTGGCAAGCTGCAGATTCCCCAGTGAAGAAATAGGAAAAGTTAATTACTGCATATATTCCTTTTTCTTTCCTGCCGTCTGCTTCTAATACCTTTTCTTCTAAACTTGCCTTTCTACTGCTAGATCTTTATTTGATTCTCCAAGGGAGTTCATCTAACATCAAATGTCTTTGTAAATTGAAATTACAGTAAGCTAATATAGAAGAGAATTAGAATGCTCATCCAGGCTATCTGTTCATTCTTATATCTGTGAAACTATTTCCTTGAATCTTTTCTCCCAAAGCCCAAATACTACTGTTATATCACTAGCAGTTGCCACAGGGCCAGATGTTGGCAATAACATGCCCCACAACTCCAAATACAATAAGTATTGACCCTAAGTGTTGATTGTGCCAAATCCTTTAATATTATGAAAGACATAAAATCTATGTTTCACAGAACCCTTGAATTTTGAATAAGAACTGTGGAATTGGACTCCTAGTTATGATAATGCTTTACTTTAAGTTTGTTGAAAGCATGAACTCCCCCCAAAAAACAACAACAACAAAACATCTGTGAAGCAGATAATGGTTTTAATTTTTTACAGAAATTCATGAAAATACTGCCAGAGAGTATAGGGAACTAGTGTCAGGGCTGGATAAGACAATGTTTTATTACTGTTCTAAGACCAGAATTTCCAAGAACTTCATAATCCTGAAAGGAGCACAGTCTAAATGCAGGATATGGAAAAGGATGTATTTTTTTTCTCTTACACACACAAAAATGTACATACAGATGCTTCTCGAGTATTACAGAAAATCCTCTTAGGACACACAGGACTTCTGATCTCATCTGGCTTTGGGTTTCACCCTGTCTATACCATGAACACAGAGATTTCCAAAGAAGATAAGGAGCAGTGAAAACTGGAGCCTAAATTATATTTTATCAAACATCATTTTGTTTCCACTCTTTTTATTTTCAGATCAGATCCAGAGAAAAATGAGGATTTCACTATTTGAAAGACATCCCCCCGCTCCCTTTAAAGATAACTCTCTGGGAGGAAGAGATAAGTGCCAGAATATTTTCAGCATCCACACATTCTAGAGGCAAGTACACATAACTTCATTTTAAAACAATATTCAATAATGTATTTACTAATAATATCTATCAATAGATTTTAATAATAATTATTAATAAAATTCATTAATAATATTTAAAACTATATTTAATAAAATATACTAGGTTATCAACAAGGAAAAAAATACAAAGTAATAAATATTAGCTTCAATAAATGCTCAGATGAGCTCAACTTCTGGCATAGTTTCTTAGTGAAGAAAGCCAACAAGTCCCATTCACAAAATTATTTACATTTCTTGTGAAAGAATTACCATTTCTAATTCCTAATGACTTTTGAAAAACAGGTCAGATTCACTGTCTTCAGTGCTAGTTCTTTAATCTTGCATGTGCTAAGCTAATTACCCATCAGAGCTGAGAGTATTCAGAATTAGGACCTTTCCCAGGCTCTGGACTGCGCTCTTTCAATGTACACTGCCAGTCTATCAGCTGTTCGCTGGGCCTTGAACAGCAGTTGCCAGCAACTGCAAACATCCGGCCTCTACTGAGAAGCATAAAGAACCAATTGATAGGAACAAACTTCAGGATGCATAGGAATGCCTGCGCAATTCTAATTAATTCTTTGAATTTTAGTAGTCTGAATGGAATGAGAGAGAGAGAATTTATTATTATTATTAGTATTTTAAAAGGGAGCTGATGTAAAGCTAAGTGAAAGGGTGTTATATTGATACTATGTTCCTGGTTGGCCTGAGATGATTGCAGTAATTTTAAAATGTTACTGGAGTTTACATGGATTTAAACCTTCCTGACCTTCATTTCCTATGCATCTACCCTTACATGCAAGTTTCTGCAATACTCTGATAAGCTGCTTAGCCAAACATCTTTTGGCTCTAACACAGGGCTTATTTGTTTCCTTGTCAAAGGAAGCTAACCCAGTTATTCTGCCTCCAAAGCATCAGGTGATAGAATTTATAGATCTGTTGCTCTTACATGATTGTGAACTGATGCCCCTGCCAAACTAACTCCTTTTTTATACTACTATTACTAATTTTAAAAATAACTTCATGACAGCTTAGACATCTGAGCAAATGAGTGTTGTTTTGTCAGGAGAGATCTCTGCTGACTGAATTAACAGTTTCAGTAACTGTTTCAGATAAATTAACAATTCTATCAGATAGAATTTCTTAGTAAAATACTTCCACAGTTGAGTTGATTGCCTTTTCAAAAAATGAAAAGAAGAAGAAAAAGAAGAAGAAGAAGAAGAAGAAGAAGAAGAAGAAGAAGAAGAAGAAGAAGAAGAAGAAGAAGAAGAAGAAGAAGAAGAAGAAGAAGAAGAAGAAGAAGAAGAAGAAGAGCAAGAACAAGAACAACAACAGGGACACTAGAAAAACCCTTTTAGTCCAATAGTGCTAAATATGAGTAAGTGGCTAATGGTCTTTTATTATGACAAACTGGCTCTTCCTACAGTTAATGCAACATTTCAAAATGGGTTTTTATAAATTATTAGCCTTGAGTTCATGAATGAAATATGTTCAAATAGAGGAAAGGCACATTTAAATAGTTACATTAGGAACTCCAGTGGACAAAAACAAGACAATTCAGGCTATACAGTTTTCTCCAATGCCTATGAGAACTTAGAGAGAAGAGAAACAGCATGAGCTTGTAATGGAATGTCATCCTTGACTCTGAATTGCCTGGCAGACATTTATCTGAGTCACAATTTTAACTTGGTTTAGGTTTCTTTCCCCTTCCCCTTCCCCTTCCCCTTCCCCTTCCCCTTCCCCTTCCCCTTCCCCTTCCCCTTCCCCTTCCCCTTCCCCTTCCCCTTCCCCTTCCCCTTCCCCTTCCCCTTCCCCTTCCCCTTCCCCTTCCCCTTCCCCTTCCCCTTCCCCTTCCCCTTCCCTTTATTTGTCTTTGTTTACTTTTTTCTATAGGTCAATCTTCATTAATATACAAGTCCAACCAACTCCTCTTTATCCACATATGGGCTCTTGGCAAGCAACCTAATGTCTTCTTGCTTTGTATCTGCAGACAAGGAGGAGAAGCATACAGGGTTAATACTCCCAGCAGGGCATAAATCCCAGCTTTATGCAATCTGCCTATATAGGAGCAGAAAGGCATTGGAAAAGCCCAAATAGGCCAAGACTAATTTGGGGCCAGAAAATCTAATACTGAAAAAACATTTCCACCCTGCCTGTCTGTGCAAAGGGATGATAAAATCTAGAAAAGATAACTTCAGATGCCAGTCTTTGGTGGACTCTTTGGAACAGATTTTCTCCTCCCCTTTTCCAGCTGTGCATTTAACAGCTTTTAGCCATAGATTCACATTAACAGTTATATTGTCTGTTTTTCAAAACAGTGGGTGTCCACATCTTATTAGTTACAGTAAATCAGGCTATTTCTCGTCTAACTCTGTTCTTCCTGTTAGCAGGAAAAGATTCCAAAATGTGGCCTTCAGCCAAGTTTTGATGGCTGTGAAGAAAAAATTCAGGATGTGTTCTTGGGGTTTTCACATTATCAGTAAAATTATTGTGGTCAGAACTTCACTGATTGTTTTGCTGTTCAGCTAACATGAAGACCTGACACTGAGCACACTACTCTTATGCAGGCAAACCTTCTCTTGAAACAGGAGGTGTTGTTGCTAACTTGATTTTGGGTATCTAAAAAGTAGATATTTGCATCCAAGTACCTATTTAAACTACTTTTTATTCAACAGAAGTAAATAGACCTTTCCGTAGTATAAGTCATTGAACTTTACTTAGGTAATTAATCCACGATAAGATGATTTTCTTCTCAAAATTATGTTCTTTACCTATAAAAGAACTCCAGGTGAATAGCTAAGGTAAATCAGTTTGCATTGTAGTAGGGGGGTGACTTCTATCCACATGTAAGAACTCTGGCTGTAAAAGAGGTCCTGGAAGTGATCAGAGCTGGTAGAGACCCTTTAGCATACTGGACAGAAAACTCAGACAGAATTTAGTTGTATTTTTTCCCTAAGATGGAAATTTTATTATGTGAAGTCAGTGGGAACTGTAGGAATTCAGCCTCCTCAGAGATTCAGTGGAAAGAATAAGGCAATTTTTATTAGTACTTTGGGGCAGGTCCCTGCTTGCCTTTTTCTCCCTTTTCTTCCTGCATTCTTGTTCTTGCTATTAAGATTAAAGCACTTTATGCAATGATTCTTAAATGTAGAAAGTATAAGGTCTCTGAATGAGGAAATGGAACTTAAGACCCCCTTCTTCTGCCAGGGGAATGCAGGTGTATTAACAACTGGGCAATTCTTAAGCTCTCTTTTGTTTATTTTACCAATCTAGTTTGGCACAGCAGGCCAATATTTAACAGTCTTACAACTGCAGTCCCAGTTTTGCACACAGACTGGTGATTAGACCAGTCTTCTTCTGTGGAAGAAGAAATGAACACAAACAGTCCAGGGCAAACACTCATTCTCTACCCTCATTCTCTTTCTCTCAGTGCTGTAAAATGGCTGTCGATGGCTGTACATTATTTGATAAGTGGTTGTGCATTATTTGGTGCTGTGAATATTCTCTAGGTATGGTCTAATTCTCTTCCTCTTGCCTCCCTCACCTCCTCCTCCCACAGCCCACAAGCATAAGCACTTCCAGAAAGATAGGCACAGGTAAGTCTCTTTTGCCTGATCCAAACAGCTTGAAGAATGAGATAGACACCAAGATCCTAGGCTCAGACACAATGACAATATTTATAAATGAGTGTCAAATTATGCAAACATGAATTGATTCCACACCTGTTGTCAATGACTTTTTAGGCAGCTAAACTAACCGGTGCCCTAAATAAGTCATAAATTCTGTGTACTGCTCAGTTGCTCAGTTGCACGTTGCCTTTTCTTTTTTTTTTTTTTTTAATCCTTATTCATCAAACTAGTAGAGTTTAGCAAAATCCTTTAATGTTTAGGAAACAGACTGTAGTTATTGTTGAAACATGTATAAATGTATTTGGCTTTAAAGGAACAAAATACATATAAAGAAAGATTTTTTTTTCCTGTTTGTTTTTAATATAACTTCTTACTTTAGTCTGGCCCATTAAGTTTTCTAAACTGAGGTTTGTGGTATTTGGCATTCTCTGTTCTTTTGATAAGTACCTAAGCAGGATGTCCTTGCAAATTAAATGAAAAACAGTCTTGGAAGTTTTCCTCCCTCAGGAATAAATGTTAAGACTGACAGATGGTTTAAGTGGAAATACACAGGAATTTACTTTAGCCAGTACTTGAAAATAATTCCAGTAGATATTACTAAGGTAGACTCATGAAGCTCCATCAGAAATCCTGTGTTGAATCAATTTTAATGGCCTAGAGCAAGACATTTAATTTATTCCATCCAAATTGTTGCAAAACAGCCTCACTCTAAAAAAGAACAATACATAAATATCCTAAAGTAGTAGTATTTTCAACCAATTTTATACCACAGGAATGTCCTTACAATTTCTTGGTAAGGAAGGTTGTGGATATACCCTAACTAGTAATCATCTCTGAAAACCTGATGCAAGCTCTCTTAAGTCTTCAGGGAAACTTGCACTTGAGTTCAAATGCACTCGTGGTCATTCATACAAGCATCGAGTTTAACATATCGATGTGTGTGGAGAAAGTATTTGTGTGTAGAGTGTATTTGTGTTATAAACTGCATGGAGCAGATCCTTACATATTTACTTGGGCATATCTGATGCCATCACCAGAATTGTGCATTTCAAATCTATGCTCCATAAGAACTCATTTAGATTCTCTGAGCAGTGTCCAGTGACAAACAAGCAAAACAAAGCAATGACAAACTGCCAGAAATAATACTTGTTCTTTCCTGCTCCAAATTCTTCTAGCATTAGCCATACACTTGGCAAGTAAAAGAAACCTAGTATCTACCAGCCCTCTAGTGGTAAAATACGAGCTTTTGGGAAGATGGGAATTAGGGCAGAAAATACAGCTCCTCTGATCGTGGAAGAAGGGAAAATAAAAGATAAAATATTGAAGTTTTGTATATATGATGGATGGATGGATGGATGGATGGATGGATGGATGGATGGATGGATGGATGGATGGATAGATAAATGAAAGTCATAGCTAACTGAAGTCATTTTAAGAGACTTACTGGATTGGATCTTAGATGGTTTGAGGGTCACCACATTCCATTGGACAGTACTAAAATGCCCAATGACAGTACTACCATTGTTTTCACAAGAAATAAAGTCTGGATTTCCTTGGTTGAAGCATAAGAAGAAAAATGACTGTGCTGAATAATTTAACACTGCAAACAAACAACCAAAAATGTACTTTTTTTTTTTAATAGATGTATTTAAGCAAAGAGTTGTATATCCGTTTGTCCCCAGCAGAGAAGGAAGAGATGAAAGTAGGGTTTGGAATTTTGCTCATGACCTTGCAATACTTCTTTTAACTCACTGTGATTAACTCACAGGAGTAGACAGAGAGGCTGGAGTTTTCTGTTTACCTCTACATTTCTTTAAAAGGAAAGGGATACTCTTGATCTGGCAGACAGGAATTGTGCTTTTTGTTGTAGTTAACTTCATGTAGTTGAAGGGATTTTTTTTTATTTTTTTTTTGTACAGGATCTAGTGGCAGTATGATGAGACATTGTGCTATTCATTCCAAAGCGCTTCTCTGTAGTAAATGAGACTGAATTGCTGTATCAACTGCATGAAGTTCAGGCCAAGTGCCAGGTCCTGCACCTGGGTCACAATAACCCCAAGCAGAGCTACAGACTGGGAGAGGAATGGTTGGAAAGCTGCCTGGCAGAGAAGGACGTGGGAGTATTGGTTGATAGTTGGCTGAATATGAGGCAACAGTGTGCTCAGGTGGCCAAGAAGGCCAACAGCATCCTGGCTTGCATAAGAAGCAGTGTGGCCAGCAGGGCTAGGGAAGTGATCGCCCAACTGTACTCGGCTCTGGTAAGGCCGCACCTCGAGTACTGTGTTCAGTTTTGAGCCCCTCGCTACAAGAGCCCCTCGCATCAAGGTGCTCGAGTGAGTCCAGAGAAGGGCGACGAAGCTGGTGAGGGGTCTGGAGAACAAGTCCTATGAGGAGCGGCTGAGGGAGCTGGGCTTGTTCAGCCCGGAGAAAAGGAGGCTCAGGGGCAACCTTATTGCTCTCTACAGGTACCTTAAAGGAGGCTGTAGCAAGGTGGGGATTGGTCTATTCTCCCACGTGCCTGGTGACAGGACAAGGGGGAATAGGCTAAAGATGTGCCAGGGGAGTTTTAGGTTAGATGTTAGGAAGAACTTCTTTACCGAAGGGGTTGTTAGACATTGGAATGGGCTGCCCAGGGAAGTGGTGGAGTCACCATCCCTGGAGGTCTTTAAAAGACGTTTAGATGTAGAGCTTAGTGATATGGTTTAGTGAGGGACTTGTTAGTGCTAGGTCAGAGGTTGGACTCGATGATCTTGAGGTCTCTTCCAACCTAGAAATTCTGTGATTCTATGATCATCTGTTCCATGCCATCTGGAAACTGTGTTGTGAAATGAAACAGAAAACACAGGTGCTACAATTTACAGTCTAATTACTACCATACAACAGAGTATATAAAGAAGATAATATTAAATGGTTTAAATCTTGCAAATGTAGTTCGAAGGGTAAATTAGACGATGGTGTGAATGAAGCTACTTATGGAAACACTGACAATGGGTTTAGTGTTATGATAGTGCTAGGATTTTCCTTTTTGAAGAGTCAAGGAGGATTTTGTATTCCATGTCAAAACTCTTTTTTATAAAACCCAGTTTTACTTGCATTTTATACAGAGACAAAATTCTGACTGACTCTCTAAACAGTAAGATAGGAACTGTACTTAATCATATGTAGTACTTTTCATCAAGTTTTCTCATTTAATATATTAAAATATATTAACTTACTAAAACTTCATGAAAGTATACTAGAAAATATTAAATGTTACAGGCTAAACTTTATGCATGTGCATAACAGTGTAGTCAAAGAATTTTAGTTTATATTACATACTTGAAAAAAAAAAGTAAAACTGTAAGTTTTTATACTATTAACTAGATATTATGTCATGATTGTGTTCTGTCCTGATCTTTAAGACTCATGACTACATATTAAGGAAGGTGGGCACATTTTAGAGGAAAAGGAGGGGTCCAGATGGACTCCGTAAAGCAAAAAACATCTCTGTAAAATGGCTGTTGTAGCCCATGTTTACTGTATAATGTTAGAAATGTTCATTTTTGTGTTATTAAAAATAACTCACTCTCAGAGAGTTACATGAAAGTAACATTTTTCTTTGATAACAAATATGTTGAAATTGTTTATTCTTGTCAGTGTTGAAAAGCCACAGTTATGTACATGGATATCACTGAGTGATACACTGGCTCCTATGCTTCAGCAGAATATATGAAAGGCATTAAAAACCCAGCTGTGATAGTTTTAAAATTAAAGCTCAAAAGTGAAATGGTTATAATGATAAAAAAATAATATCTGCATTTTGACCCTCATTTGGACTTGTTCCAATTTTTTTGATTTTCCAACTGCTGAATTTATTAATTTATTATTTTATTCCATAGTGTCCTTCTTGAAATTTCTAACAGATGATAACAGAAAAGAAGTGTGTAGGTTTTAGGATTCTGAGGTCTAGTTAAAGCTTCTCCCTCTCTCTCTTAGCCCTCCTTCCCCCCAAAAAAAAAGAAAAATCAAAATAGAGAAAATGCATTTTGAGGAATTAATCTCTGTAAAAGGAGAGCACTTTCACTTGCTAAAGTATTCAATGAAGAACAGGATGCTTAACTGTTAATCAGACTTATTGCAGTATGTACATGTGTGTGTTTTCCAACAGAAGCTCAGGTTAATTTTAACTATAAAATCAATTTGACTGGAACAAAAGAAGCTCTTAATAGCACTTGCTCTTAGTATTTTTCCTGGTTAATAACATCTTCACTGCCCTGACATCAGGATGAGCAGCTTGTGGAATGGAAAGGAAATTAGTTTGTAGGGGGGCATTTGTGGGTGTAGAATAAAAACCTTAAGGAATGCCACCTGATTTACCACCAATGGAAACAATAGATTCTCTCTCCTCAGCCACATCACAAAACAAACTCATTTTTTAATTTCTTTCTTTTCTATTCTACTTCTCCACAAGAGTTCCTTTACAACACTCTATGTAATTTTTATGACCGCAATACGTATAATTACTTTTCTTGATAGTTCTGTGTCATTTAAGAAAGATCAAGTTGATACGAGTTTATACATGAGTTTATAGTGATCACTTTGAGTGAATGAGAGCATGTTGAAAGTGGTGAAGTCCTACAATAATGGCTCAGAATATTAAATCCATGGATGTTTTGCATGTTATTTAATATGTGTTGCAAATTCCCATTTGCAGTTTCTAATATTAGGAAAGTCTTGTTAACAATGTTTGTTGTTAATAACATGATATGAATTTCCTTTGAGATAAAATTATTATGTTTTTTCTGTTAAATTTGTCTCCACTATAGATTTGAAGTTCACAAGCCACAAAATAACAGTATGCTTTATTTAAACAAAAATATGTTTTATATCACTACTAAAAATGTTTATGCAAAATGGTATAAAGTGTTAACTCTAGTGAAGTCAGTCCAATTAAAATTTAAAGTAGAAATGAACAGATTTTAAGAACTTCAGAGTTTGGTTTAGGATAGTTTGATGATTAATCAGTTATCTCAGCTATCAAAAATGCTAGGCTCAAATAAGCACTGACAGATTGGCAAACCTTGTGACAAGTGCTATCTGGCAGATTCTTACCTCCTTTGACTACATCAGTACTTCTCCTTTTAGTACCTTTCAGAACCAAAATGAAAGAAGTCCACTAAACTAATTCAGATAGGTTTAGGTAACATTGCATATCAGGTTTTAGTGTATAGAGCCCATATCATTTATGACATTGACATACAGTTAAGATAATAGGATCCTTGGTTCTGATGTAACTAGTACTTGATCCCAGCCTTGAGTAGTTAAGCTATACCATTAAATTTAAATTACAAGTGAGGTTACTGGGTATGTTAACATGTTTATGGTCAAGTACTTGCTCAAAAACCTTACAAGATCAAGATAAATCAAATATTTTATCATGGCTATTAATTTGACACTGACTTAAAAAAATCATCAGTATCTTCAAAATTTCTAGTTCTCTTCAAATGGGACATTTCTCCCTTTATTTTAGGCTTGTAAATGTTAAACATTCAGCCTGGACACTTCACAATAGTTTTCTTAATGTCAGTCGAGAGAAACAGACAATTGACCTGAACTGTCTCAGATCTCTGATGATGAGAGAAAATGGACTTTACTGACAGTACAGTGAGCACAATGTCATTGTCATAGATGTTGATGTCCAGTCTTAGACTTTTATGTGAGCGGAGTCCTATCCCTGTAAGTCCAACTTTTAGCATTTTCACCTACTAGTGAAAAACAAAAGGTATCCCTGTCTATTTCTAGCTTTTTTTTTTTAATCTGTATTTTTATATTTTTCTTTCTTTCTTTTTTTTATTTCTAAAAAAAAAAAGTTGTTTCTTGATGTCTTTTTTTTTTCTACTAATTAAAAATCATGTTTTAATTTACGTACATTTGGTTATACATACAAACACATACACAAAAACACATGTATGCATGCTGTTCAATTCTCAGTTCAATTCATGAACTTTTTTTTTGTATGCTAAAATATTAAGACTGAACTTTAAAACTGTTGCTTAACTGAACTATAAGAATACATTGTAATTCATATTTTGATTTATTATGGTGTTTTGCTGCCAGTATTACTTTCCAATTAAAACAGCAAATACCCTGAGCTCAGCTGAAATTGCTTCCTGCCATATGAAATTTCATCAGTGTGTATATCTGTCAACATATCAAAAATAGTGTATGATGCATAGAATAATGACTATACTGCCACAGTGTAGTAAGTGTTTAACAGTGAAGGCCAAGTCTTTGCTGTTGAAACATTTCCTCCTAGGAAGAAGCCTGAAGGCTTTCTTAAGTCCCCAATATTCCACTAGGATTCAACAATCTATTCAGAACAAGCAGCTGAAGCCTTTCCCCAAAGGACTTAAATGCAGGGAAAATTTTGTTAAATGAAGTTGGTGATTTCAGTGAGTGGTGGATCAAGCTCATAATATGGTGAAGACAAACGGATATGTATGAATTGGCAGATAGGCCTATTTTTATATTGTGAGACCTGAAATTATCATTGCATAAGCAATTTAAATATCTTTCCACTATCATATCTACACAATGCATGTAAACATTCTTCAGAACAAAAGGTGTTTTGTGTCCTACACAATAAACCAGGAACCCAGATGAAAACAGGTATGCAAAAAGTGTTTCAGTACAGCTGTGTGCTTTCTAAACCAAATGTATAGCATAAAATTGATTGTGATAAAATTTTTAAGATGAAACACTATTGAAAGACTGGTTTTAAAATATTTATCCTGTAACAATATGTTAAGTCTTCTACAGCTTGATTCTGATGTTTGTACCTATTTTATAACTATTATCTGGAAAGTAACAGAACTACATAATTGATTCAATGAATGGTGCTTAAAAAACATGTCTTGTGATATTTTACCATCCCACCTAATAGATTGTATAGCAGAATTGGAAAAAGTACACAAAGGTCAACAGGCTAATCCATGGTATGGAAAGACTTCCATATGAAGACAATGTAAACAGAAGAGGAATCTTCAGCAAGAACCAAGTATGAAAGATATACAACAGATCTTTATAATCCTAATTGGACTGAAGCATGACCATTGATAAACTGAAGAATTGGACCAGAGTTCAACGTAACCTTGATTTTTGAGTGAAATTAACTAAGAACTGAGGGTGATATTTAGAAAAGCCTCTGAGATTATAGTGGACCAGAATTTGACTATGGCATACTTTTGTGAAAAAGGCAACAAAATGGAGATGTGTAAATGGCTGCAAGATATGTAATGTTTCATCTGCTGTATTGAGAATTATTAAAGTATCAGCTGGAATACTGAGTTTAAGATTGGGTATTACAGAACCATGATGTATGGCTTATGGTCTTAATGAGAGCAACAAAAATATGCACAAGTGTGGGAAATGTCATGTGTGAGGAATGAATGAAATAAATACTATTGCTACCTTAGGAATATTTGGAGAGTTCATGATAACTGCCTTTAAATATGTAAAACAATTTTCTGAACAATGAAAGAATAATCTGTATTCCATTGACCATGGCAGATAAGAGCAGTAATAAGTTGCTATTTTTTCATTAGAGTTATTTTTTTAGCAAAATTAGGTTAGATATCAGGAAAGTTTTGTAAAAGTAAAAGAAGTAAAGCCCCAGCTGTATGCTGTCTTAGAAGGCTGGGTTGTCTATATCACTGGAATACTGTCAGAAATAGATATACATGATCGTACCAGGTCAAAATTAGATAGACATGATTTCTGAAGTCATGGCAACCTTATTTTCTTATGATTCTTTCTCACAAAAATCTAGTGACGTACATCAGTAACGTACATCCAGTAATGTGATAATTTAAAAAAATACAATAAAATAATAGAGCTCAGAATTACAGGTAACAACAATCCAAAAGTATGAATAGCTTGAAGAAGTGACAAAACCCTATGATAGTCAGTTAGTAACTAGAACAACTTGTGGTATAATGCATTAATGTTTGTCTAGAGTTGCTGCATATATACTGGAGATATTTTATATATTTCCAAATATATATTATATATTCTATATATTTCCAAATATACTGGAAAGATTAGGGAAATGATCATACCATTGTATTCTGCTCTGGTGAGGCCACATCTTGAGTACTGTGTTCAGTTTTGGGCCCCTCACTGCAAGAAGGACATAGAGGCCCTGGAACCTGTACAGAGAAGGCCTATGAAGCTGTTGAAGGGCCTGGAACACAAGTCCTATGAGGAGCAGCTGAGGGAACTGTGGTTGTTTAGTCTAGAGAAGAGGAAGCTCAGGGGAGACCTTATTGCTCTCTATAACTACCTGAAAGGAAGTTGTGGGGAGCTGGAGGTCAGCCTCTTCTCACAGGTTAACTACTGATAGGACTAGGGAATGGCCTCAAGTTGCACTAAGGGAAGTTTAGGTTAGAAATTAGGAGACATTTCTTCTCAGAAAGAGTGAGGAAACAATTGGAATTGGTTGCCCAGGAAGGTGGTGGAGTTACTGCCCCTGGGGGTGTTTAAGGAAAGGTTGGACGTGGTATCTTCCGTGGAAGATATCTTCCTAAAGATACCTTCTGGAAAAATATCTTAAATATCTTCAATATCCTAGTGTGTACCCTGGTTTTAATTTTTATTTTTATTTATTTTTCCCTGTCCTTCTGTTATTGACTCGCACTATTCATGTATTTATTAAAAAAATAAAAAAAAAAAGGAAGAGTTTTCTGTATGTATTCTATATGTATAATATAACAATATGCATTCTGCTGAGTCCTTTAAATAAATGTTTACCGCAGAAGATCAGTTGATGTTTCAAGTACAGGTTATTAACAGTATTTGAGGCAGCAACTCCAGTTCAGCCTCCTCTTCTGGAATGGGCAAAATGTAGGACACCTACAAAACCAAACAAACAAAAAACAACACAAAACCACAAGATAAATAGCTACTCATTTGGTTTTTGATAGTGGTACAGACATTTTATTCCTTGAGGGAGAAAAGAGGAGGGAAAGAGCATAAAAGCTATTGTATCATATCTTGTCAACAGATATCTAAAGGATGTTTTTCCTTCCAAGGGAACTGAAAGAATGATTCTCTGTCATCATGGGAGTTTGGAGATTATGTGATTGGAAATGCCTCTCCTCACAAAGTAGAGACCTAGGAAGTTGGTGAAAAGAAAACACACACTATATCTGCAAATTAAAATGTAGGGTACAGTTACCAAGAAACTAAGAAGAAAAACATATGAGTTAATTAAATATTTTTTGTAAGTACATTTGTTTACAATAACTTTTTTTTGTCATTATTGTTTTTGATTTTGTTTAAACTTCTGAAAAACTGCTGGATCCAGAAGCAGTAAATCATTTTTGTAAAATGGCCTGGAAAATAATATTTGAATATAAGGAAAATTTAAAGTAAATATCAAAGTAAATATAAAGGAAGAAATTGTACTTTATTAGTGCACAAAAGGAAAGCTAGAAGCAGAGTGTAAATTTTAGGAAGAAGTGAAAATTGAACAGTGGATGTGTCTGAGGTGACTGAAAAATTTTAAATGTAGGGTGGCTGGAAGAATTTAAAGATATGAAGTTCACCATTTTCGTACAATTGAGACACGAACTATGTTTGGTGTGCTCCCAGATGCAGTAGCTGAAAATACTGCTGCAACTTAGCAAATACATTGAAAAGAAGTTCCAATTCTTTGTTTCCTTCAGTGACTTAATCTGAATACAAATAAAAGCTATTGTTCAGATCAGAGGCACTTGCAATTAATGCACATAATTATAAAAAAAGAACACATCTTTATATCAGTGTTTTGTGTATATTCTTTTCTGGGCTCTTATGACAGAGTGGTCCTGGGAGACCTCAGGGAGACAACTCTTTTCAGAGTATTTAAGAGACTTGTCAGGAAATGAAAACTTAGGGAATTTCTGTATGGGTGGGCGAATATGAGTTCCTGTTTCCTGAGGTTACGATTGAAGTGGCAGGACAGTGGAAATTTGTTTTAGATACCTTTGAGATCTATTAGTGTGGTACAGTGCTACTATAGGTATATCTCATGTTACTCCAAAACAGTCAAATATCTAACATTTAAGAATAGTCACATGAATCACTGCCTGTGAAAGTTTCCTACAGAATCTTTTTGTACTCAACAAGCTTAGACAGCTATCTTAAACTAGATGCCCCTTTCTGGACAGTCTAACATGACATGGAGTAAATGTATCTTACACTGGAAGCATGAATTTTGAGCCTACTTCAACATATAGAACTTCACTGTTTTTTTGTTTCTAATTATTATTTTTTATTTTTTTATTTTTTTTACCATTTACCTTTATTCCTTCCCCCCCCCCCCGAGAGTGACCAAGAAGAAGCACTGTAGACTGACCATAACCCCCATTCCCCCGTTCCCCTGCGCCGCTCAGGGGGAGGAGGTGGAAGAGGGTGGATAGGGGGTAAGGTACTTTTGGTTTCTTTCCTTTGTTTCTGACTTCTCTAGCTGGTTAGTAATAGGCAATAAATCTTACTGTCTCCTTATGCCGAGTCTGTTTTGCCCATTATAATAATTACTGAGTGATTTTCTCGTCCTTATCTCAACCTTTGAGCCCTTTTCACATACTTTCTCCCCATTCCTCTTTGAGGAGGGGGAGTGAGAGAGCGGCTGTGGTGGAGCTCAGCTGCCCACTCGAGCGGAACCACGACAAGCACATCTTCCATTTTACTTTCAGATAAATTAAATTTAGTACTCTTTAATTGTGAGGAGATGACTCCACAATAAACAAGTGATTTAGTTTCAAAAGTGTATTTCTGATCTGAACTCAAACTCAATTTTAATTACACTCAGTATATTTTGCACCAACAGTTTAGGCCTTTTGGCATATGTGTTATGGAATTTAAGCACAACACTTTTTAAAACTGTCTAAAATATAATGAAGTTGAAGCTGTAGTCAATTGGCTGAAAGAACTGTATTTGTCAGTGTTCTAAAAACTGCTGCAAAACTTTATTAAAATGACAGAATATAAACATGGGGGTTTGTATGAGTATTACATCAACGTGCTTTCAATCATCTAAGTGCACATAATGATGTGTCTGTTTATCTCATCACTCTCCACTCCCAATTAAATTAGAATAATAATAATAATAATAATAAAAAGGAAAGGAAATTAAGGAATATATAAATAATAATAATAATAAATGATTAAAAATATTAATTAATAAAATGCAGGCCTGTCTCAAACATATATGTGTGTGTGTGTGTTTATGTATATTCATATATATTCATATATATCATTTGTTCATGTCACTTCTAATCTTTAAAAAACAAAACAAAACAAAACAACTTTCAATTGTGGAATTACATTCCAGATTTTTTCTTCTATTTCTTCTCTACATTAATAGTTGATAGCTGCTCATGCACATGTATTTTACTTTACTTTTTCACAGGAGATCTAGCAATGACCTTCTATGCCCCCTTTCCCCACCCCCTCCCCCCAAATAATTGCTGGACAGGCGGTAGAAGGCATCTGCTTCTTGCTGCAAATACCAGGTTTCCCTAGGCTTGGACTTGAACAGTCCAATCCCCTTCAGGGCAAGTTCACTGAAGTGCAATGGCCCACTTTGAGAGGGCTGTGTTTTCTAACACCTGGGTGATGAATGGAGTTTCCAGCTAGTAATTAGACACTTCTTGCAGGCTGCAGAAGAGTCCCTTTTTGTACATTGTTTTCAAAGGTGGGGGTGGGGATGGGGCGCTTAAAAAGTAGAAAAAAGAAAGCTTCCTATATGGTGTTTCATGTTAGGTTGTACTCTCAGGAAGAACACCCTGGGACTGAAGTTAGTTTCATATTAAGTTTCATAAGGGGGCATTCCTTCTGAATTCTTGACTGATTTTTCAATCTCTTAAAACTCAATATCATATTACAGGTATTGAAAATAAATGTTTCTTGCAAGGTAGTCGGTAATGAGGCACTTAAGAGAAATCCCTGGACCCCTACATCTCTCTGGAGCCCAGAGAAGTTAGCATTCATTGACAACTCCAAGGGGATTTATTTAAGCCTAAAACAAGTATTACTTTGGATTTAATTATAGGAAGTGCTTAAGCTGCTGAATTCAAATGCCAAAAGGGATTCATTTAGTCTGAAGTGAATCTTTTCCTGCTCTGAAATTAAATCTCTCAGAACAGTTTGAAACTAGGAAAAAAAAAAAAAAAAAAAAAAAAAAAAAAAAAAAAAAAAGCAGCATCAAAAAACTTTATCCCTGTATGTACAAAAATCTTTCTCTGGGAAGCAGTTTCTGTTCACCTCCCTGATGTCTTCTGATATTGATATGGCATACCTTTTTGTTACAGTAATAATCAGTAAACCACTGACAGTTCAAAGAATTTAATTGTTTGAAAAATAGTATCTTTTATGGCTTCTCTTTGTTTTCATGTGTATTTACTTTCCATGATTAACACAGGAATGATTGATTATTGGTTGTTAAATTGCATTTCTCTTTCACTCTCTCATATAACTCTCTCATTAGAACTTGTATGTCAGAAGTTCTGACAAAGTGCAGTTTCAGGGAGTGGAATGAAACTCACTGAAACCAGGTATCTGGCCCTGTTTTGTTAGCAGATAGAAAGTTGAGATAGATTATAATGGCCTAAAGATCCAGTATCACTTGCATACACAAAGATCTATATTGTAAGTCCCCTTAAATGTATGGGAACATGGGTATGCTTACTTGGAGTAGTTATATTTGGGGCATGTTTCTGTTCAGTTGGACCCGTGTAACTACATTAAAGAACTGTTGCTGTTTACTTACTTGTCTTAAAGCATTTTGTATGGAAAGCAGAGACTTGTACATTTGTGTATTTGTTTGCCCTACCTAAATATATAACCAATTGTCCTCTCCTGGTAGAATAAATGGAGGTAGCAAATACTGTATCTCTGGATTTTTTTCTCAGCCATTTTTTCTACCGTTTTGACAATGCGATTAGTTACCTGTTAGTTTTGCCCAATGTACCCAGAGTTGCCTAACCCTTCCAGTCTATGCCACCTTGTGTATCCAAGTCCATCTCTCCCAGAACTTGTTAATAGTGTAACAGCTGTGAAAATCTTCTAACAATAGCATAAAGAATTTCATATACATGTTTTTGTGTGGTGAAATAGAATCCTTTTATTTTGCTCTGTTTTGATAATGAAAGTAAAAATGTTTTATGTTCATGGTTAGTCCTGATGTAGAAACTGATGTTGCTGACATGGAATCTTCTGAATTTCTCTGAATTCTCTGAAACCACTTATATCAAATTGTTCTGTACAGCCAGACATACCTTAGCCATGTGGAAATCAATGTCTCCAAAATGGCATCAGTTAAATGACCTACTTTGTTCCTTATATTTCTTATGATGTTTACCACTCTCCGCTTCAGTTTTCTATTTATTTATTTATTTATTCTGTCACTGGAAAGCATGGATTCAGAGAAGAGGGGACGAGGGAAAAATAAGGAATTTTGCAGTGCAGTAAGACCTCAAACCCTTCTTCTTAACCACCTTTGACAGAATGAGATGAGTACTGTGACACAGAATGGAGAAGGGGTTCTTCTTGTGTATAGGCAGTTACTATCTGGCAGTTTACACATACACATACATATTTTCATTACTTGACTGGAAATCTAAGGGGTATACTGTAGTCAAAACAAGCATATATATATATAAATAACATCTATATATAAATAAGGAATATTTATATATAAATTTATATATCTATATATAAATAAGGAAGAGCTGCTCCCTTTTTATACTAGTATTTACTTCTGCTTCATTAGAGCAGAGAACATTTGATGAATGGACATATGAAAATTCAAAACTACTGATAAGAAACAAAAAATAACTCAAGCAGATTCAGCTACATTATGTATGCTGCTCAAACGTATAAGAGCTTTGCTATATTTTATCCAGAATTTTCATTGTTAATAATAAGATCATAGAATCTTAGAATATCTGAGTTGGAAGCTTCCATTAAATATCAGCATTATCTACTGTTGTAATATTTAATATTGTTAACTCTTTGATATCATACACATCTTTACATACATAAACACTATGTTTTAATATGAATTGAATTTTTAAAAGCTGAGTCAAAAGTACTTGGGCAATATTTTTTTCCAAAGTCAAGTGAAAAAGTTTTTCAATGTATTGTTGTGCCTTTTGATCTTAGTATGATTTTAACCTGATTTTAAGCTTACTTTTATATTGTGTGCCTAAAAGGGAGAAAAATTTCTTAAATTTCTTGTTTGCATACTTTTTAGTACTGACACAGCATCATACAATAACTAAGAATTTCAAAGAACAAAAGAAGGAAAGAAGCACATAAAGCTAGATGGGAGTAATCATTAGAGTTCATGTTTGAAAAGATTGCTGTTCTTTTTTGAACTTCAGAAAAGATCTGTTTTTTCAGGATCTGAGGTGCATTACTTTGCACATTTGTAAAATATAAGAAAGATAAATTGTGTCAAACAGTATATATCTGAGCTTTTTTTTTTTTTTTTTACAAATCAAAAAATTAGAACATATGCAGGAAGATTATAAGTACAAATGTATCCCTTTCAGGATTTTGTTTCCTTTCTTTCTCAGGTAGTGAACTGCAGATGTTACTCCCAGGCATTCCTTCTCTCCTACTTCAGGACTGGTATTTAATAATGACATAAACTGGAATTAGCAATGGAATAATTTCAACTCATAACATTAGGAGAAGCAGAGGCACAAATAAGGGGAACACCTTGGAAGAATACCACAGCAGCTGCACGCTGTGTAAATGAATTTGTAAAAAAGGGAAAGATCAATTGTCTGATCTTTGGTGCTCTTCATAAAATACAGTATGTACCCTTTCAGTAAGAGGAGCCAGATGTACATCTTAAGATAAATTTGACCCTGTTCAAGGAGGTTGCAGCAAACCCTTTATAGAATTCATGTTTAAAATATGATTTAAATACACATTCTAATATAGGTAGATGGCTATTTGCAGATTTCATTTTAATTACACTGATCTAGCTGGATCACAAAACCAGATATTCTAAGTAGTTATGTAGCAGACAAGTTGAATAAAAAAAACAAAGATAAATTATCAAATTCTCCAATTCATTACATGACAAAATCTATAAAACCATCTTATCATCTTATGTATGTGTTCTTCAAAGACAGACTTAAGCAGAATCTCAGTTTTAATTTGAGTAAGTGTAATATTTGACTAAATCTTTGAAATATGTTTCATTTTTAAATGTCAACTCCCTGAACTCCACACAGAGATTTAACATTTGTAGACCTGCTTAGTTTTCTTCATGAAATACAACTTGCAAAAATGAAGCATAAACAACTAAATTCTGTTTCTAGAGGGTCTTGTAACATGTTTTATATTTAAAATAGAAATAGAAAAATGTGAGTGAAAGTAATAGCAAAATAAAAGGTCATGTTATTACTTTCAGCAAGTTACAGATAAGTACTTCAATGTTCAGTGTGGAAAAATAAACCACGATTCAGTACTGAAACACTGTAATGAATGATGGATGTAATATCATGGTTGTGGATATGGACAAATCTTGTCAAGTCCTTCCAGATTTCACAGAATAACAGAATTGTCTAGGTTGGAAGAGACCTCAAGATCATTGAGTCCAACCTCTGACCTAACACTAACCAGTCCCCACTAAACCATATCCCTAAGCTCTATATCTAAACATCTTTTAAAGACCTCCAGGGCTGGTGACTCCACCACTTCCCTGGGAAGCCCATTCCAATGCCTCACAACCCTCTCAGTAAAGAAGTTCTTCCTAACATCCAACCTAAAACACCCCTGGCGCTACTTTAGCCCATTCCCCCTCATCCTGTCACCAGGCACGTGGGAGAATAGACCAACCCCTACCTCGTTACAGCCTCCTTTAAGGTACCTGTACAGTCTTCCCTGAGCCTCCTTTTCTCCAGGCTGAACAATCCCAGCTCCCTCAGCTGCTCCTCATAAGACTCATTCTCCAGACCCCTCACCAGCTTCGTCGCCCTTCTCTGGACTCGCTCGAACACCTCGATGTCCTTCTTATAGCGATGGGCCCAGAACTGAACACAGTACTCGAGGTGCAGCCTCACCAGAGCCGAGTAGAGGGGGACGATCACTTCCTTAGCTCTGCTGGCCACACTGCTTCTTATGCAAGCCAGGATGCCGTTGGCCTTCTTGGCCACCTGAGCACACTGCTGGCTCATATTCAGCCGACTATCAACCAATACTCCCAGGTCCTTCTCCGCCAGGCAGCTTTCCAACCATTCCTCTCCCAGCCTGTAGCTCTGTGCCTCAGGTGCAGGACCTGGCACTTAGCCTTATTGAACTTCATACAGTTCATACATTTCACTTCAGGCTTCCTAAATCAAGTGGTTGATAGTCAATATTCACCCAGTTTAATTCACATTTTGATTAAACGTACAATGTGTACTTTAGTATTTTATGAAGTAAGAACAATTAAACAACATGGTGCATCTAGAAATTTGTGTAGTATCTCAGTTATTATTAAATGTCAGAAAATAATGAAGATATTCAGTACATTTTATCTACACTGAAATCAATTTTATGCTGTGATACTTTTGCCTTATAGCTTTAGAAATATTTTTATTTGAGGGCATAGTGGAACATGTTTGTATCTTACAAAAAGTCTGAATTGCATAAGTGTAAAATATTCATGTGGTAAGTCATAAAGTTAACTTTAATTAATGCATATCTTTCCAGGTCAAAACTTGCTGAGAAACCTTCAATTCCAAAAACTTGCTGAGAAACCTTCAATTCCAAACCTACTTTTACTTCACAGAGTGAGATTTTCCCAGTGTCTCCGATCTTGTTTCTTTTCATTCCTTAGCCAGGTTTTCAAGGAAAGATTGTTTTAACCATATAAATAAAAATTTGTCAAAGACAGATTCTTGGGGAAAGATTTTCAAACAGTTTTGCCCATTGTTCCAAAGTCAACCCTTTGATTGTCTGATACTTCCACACTAACTTTTGCTGATCAGGAATGGCATCCTTAATGCCTTCTGATCCTTAATTATACACTGATTATAAATACAAGCTGTCTAACCATCTAATGCTGTGTTATGGTTCTAGTAAAAAAAATTAACAGCAAGGTATTAAATCTATATTTTAAACAGTAAAAGTCTGTTGTATCTTGTCTCTGGTCATCTTCCCTAATCCTAAAAAATAAATAAATAAGTATATATATATATATATATATATAGTTCTTAATAGCTATTCAGAACAAAAGTGAATAGTTGTAGTCAATCTTATTAACCACATTCTATCTAGCTGTGATCATGACCTGTGTATTTTGTAAGCAATGTAATCAGTGTTGTTGTTGTTATTTTCTTGATTGCTTTGGAGTTTTTATTTTTATTTATTCTTGTCCAGAATAATCACTTCAGGATTTCACACAAGAAGCCTGGGACACGAAAGATGATCTATCAGGAAATGGAACCTTATATGTCCCCAAGGAAAACCCATTTCATTAGGGGATTTAGAGCAGATGTTTACATTGTTGCTGCTTTTGAGGAAAAACATATGTCTGTTGCACTGATTTGTTTATCAAATACTGGTATTGAATAAGTTTGTTCCTGTAGTTCATACTGAGAAACAAAACAATGGTTTAGAAACCAGAAGAAAAGGAAATAAGAAAATCCACTACAAACTTTGGAATAAAGACTTTTTTAATTTATATGTTTGCTTTTTGAAAATAGTCCTTAATTTGTAAAAAAAAAAATAAAATAATAATTTTATATTTAGCTTATGTATGTATCTCTCTATATATCTATATATAGATAAATATACAATCTATGTAATATATAATATATACAAGTATGTATCTAGTAGATCTGTAGGGTGCTTGTATACATCTAGCAAAGCCTAGACAGGGAGTAAATCTTCATGACCTTTGCTGGTTGTATCATCAAGGATGGAGATTTGCCTCCTTATTGAACAGACAGCTAAAGAAATTCATCAGATCAACTAGAGACCTGGGCTGTTGCATAGACTATTTCTGTGTCAGATGCCATTGGTACAAGTCTGTCTTTTGCTGAAATTCTTGTTAAATGCTTAGTGCAGCATAAGGTTATACTAATGTTGAGGAACCTAAACTTATACAAATTTTGAGAAACCTTTCCAAGACTTCTGTGAGAACAGCAAACACAGCGGAAACCAATGACACAGGTACCGTACATTTTCATGTTCTGTGTCCCTTTCCTTACGTATAAGTCAACACAGACTGCTCTGCAAAGGTCAAGATACTATATACTGCACAGGTACATTACCCTTACCTCCTTTCCCCAGGGGAAATGGTGATTTATGTATTGGGAGTACCCAGGCCCTCTTATGTTTTTGTTGTTGCTGTTTTGTTTTGTTTTGTTTTGTTTTGTTTTCCCTGATATGGGGAAGAAAGTGTATAGTGGCTCATGACTTTTTTGTTGTATTTATTCTAAGCATTCATCCTATTTTTCTGTCATTCATAACTAAAAGGCTATCAGTAAAAGTAGTGCAACTTCTTGGCCTTCATTAGCCACATTGTAGGTTATCCATCTTGAAAAATCTCACTTTTTTTGTCTTATTCTGTGTCACTTCATGGGTTAAGTACTTTAGGAAGAAGTAGATTATCCATTCATGGCTGCTTGTGTGCTTCCCTCCCTCCCCCCCCCCTTCTGTTCCTTTCTTTGCCTTTTCAATGTAAGATAGAAAAGAACAAAGAGATTTGGACAAAAGTCAAGCTAATCAGGTTGAATCCCCTACGTCTCAGATATGCAGGAGTTAAGTTCTGCAGTTCAGGCTCTGAAGCTGTTCAATAATTTGAGAAGTATATGTTGGGGAAGGGCGGGGGGGGGGGGGGGGGGGGGGGGCGGGGAGCTGGGCTGAGATGGGGGGAAGCCAAGGAGAGCATTCTTTTATGGCGTTTTGTAGCCTCTGGGAAAGGAAAGCATTGCTCTTTCAGAAGAGTCAGATTAGTGCTCTCCTTCAGGCACCTCATCTGGAGAAACTTTTCCATGGCTGACTATAATCGCTGTCATCTGGAAAAGAAGGGAAATGCTGAAGTATAATGAAGTATATGATTAATTTGGAGCTGTCCAGCAGGGTGTGGGCTCATTGACAGATTTTTATATTGTTGCAGCCACTCTTCCTTCAGTAATAAACCTATTGAGAGGGCATGGAAAGGCTGGAGTTTTGTATAGTTCATGTAAAATATGAATATGATATCAAAGATAAGATTGCTGCATCAGTACAGAGGGAGGAAAGGACACAGGCTTTTGTTTCTAAGAGATTATATATCATTGTGCTTATGGTCTTTAGGCATAGAAGCAAATGCACTGAATTCATCCTGACTATTCATCTATTGTAAAGATAGGAGTGTACCTATTACTGTATTGGGTTTTGTTTTTACTGTTGTTACTTAACTATTATTTTTATGAACAACTTAGAGGATACTATTGCCTTAATATTCTTCAAATCTCTACGATTTTACACTCAGCTAATTCCAATCTCTTTATCAGTTGCCTAGTGAAAGAGGGGGGAAAGTTCAAATAAATCTGTTATTCAAGTCAGTCAGGATCAGATTTTTTTGCCCTTGTACACAAAAAAAATGTCTTCCACTACAATTTCCCAAATGCAACAGATCATAAATAATGCAAACACAAGTCAGCAAAGTTTTGTACTGTAACATTGCTACACTTTTAGTACCTTTCTTCTGGAGATGAACAAGATTTTGACATATATCCAGAATCACTGCAATGGATTCGATATTTCTATAACTGTAGGAGAGCGTTCTTCTCTGACAGTATCCTGATATGGTAACATTAACTTGTAAATACACCATTTTTCAATAATATTTTTAATAATTCTGTGTTATACAGTGTTATAAAAAAACAAGACATTTAATGTTCCACAGACTAGGTGTTTTTGAAAGAGAGAAGAATAGATAGTATACTGCTATAATGAAAAATGAATTTTTGTTCATTTTATAGCTGAGTGAAGTCTCCCAGTTTCTGCTACAGCAATGTTTTACTAATTTTCTAGTCATTTATTTAATTTCTCAGTCTAAACCATATAAAAACTAATTCTTCAAACAATGAAAAAAATGCACCCAATATGCATCTACAGTATACCATAAACTGATCTTGCAACTTAGTGCGGAGTCATAGACAAGTATGCATTTAAAATAAATGTGATTTATTATCCAATGATCTTTTAGAAACCATGTTTAAATGACATAGGTTTTATGCACAGAATCTAGTTTTTGTAACTTTCTTTTTCTTTCTTTCTCTCTTCCTTTTCTACAAAAAGTAATTGTGAAATTTAACACCTTATTTTAACTGAAGGATGCCTGTAATGAAGTGTAGAGTCTGAACATGTAGCAGGCTATGTAGGCATATCTCTGCACCTGCCCAGGTCTCTGATGAAGTTATTACACATAAGCACAACTGGTGTATTAGAGACTGAAATGGTGATAAGTCTCTCTCTTAACATCATAGGCTGTATTACACAACATGGCTCCATTCTTGCTCTTGCAAGATTGGTTCTGAATGGACATTTAGGACTCTAGAAGTGTTTTTAGATATGTGAATTATGATGAGGAAATATGTGAATTATGCATGAGGAAAACAATTTGTGACCATATCAGTTTTCTCATATTGATCACAATTTCCAGAAATTTTCAAATCAGAATTTCTGTATTGTAACATTGTAATCTAGATTTGTGAACTGCCATTATCAATGTCTGACCAAATAAAGGAAAATAAGTTTGCATTTAGAAAAAGTGTATTAGTACCACTGAAACTAAGATCTTTTAATGACAGTTGTGTAGATTATTTTTATTAGATCTCTGCTGGGTTTTTGAAGATGTCTGAGTTTTAACTGACATGAACCTGAATGTCAGATTCTTAACACTTACCCAATGATATGATCCTATGATTTAGCCCTGAGATTGCCATCAAAAACAAATTAGGCAAAAATACTTTTACTACTTTCCTAATATAGACGGTATTATCAAGAACAGACATTTTCTAAAGAAAAATAAAAAGAAAATCCATGATTTTTTAAATATAATTGATGTGAAGACAAATCTTTCCTATCTCTTTTCCTATCTCATAAAAATGATACAGATTTTTGATCTGAAACTATGTAATCTTTCTAGAGATTTGCAGAGTATCTTCTATTTTATATTACTTTTTTCCTCAATTTGTTTCCTAATCATAAGGCTGACTTGTTGTGATATTACATCTATGTATGCATGTAGTGGGTTTACGTGGCAAGGTTTTGGTAGCAGGGGGCCATAGGGGTGGTTTCTGTGAGAAGGATCTAGAAGCTGCCCCATGTTTGGGAAGGGCCCCACTGCTGACCATAGCCGAACCAATAAGTGATGTTTTGCGCCTCTGTGAGAGCATATTTAAGACAGGGAAAAAAAAAGCTGCACCACACAGCAGCTGGGAGAGTGAGAGGAGTGAGGAACAGCCTTGCAGGTGCCAAGGTCAGTGAGGAAGGAGGGGGAGAGGTGCTCCAGGCGCCGGAGCAGAAGTCCCCTGCGGCCTGTGGTGAGGACCATGGTGAAGCAGGATGTCCCCCTGCAGCCCATGGAGTACCACAGTGGAGCAGGGTTCCACACGGCAGTCCATGGAGGAGACCACGGTGGAGCAGGTGGCCCTGCACCAATGGAGGCTGTGGCCTGTGGAAGACCCCTGCCGGAACAGATCCAAGGCAGGACCTGTAGCCCGTGGAGAGGAGACCATGCAGGAGCAGGTGACCTGGCAGGAGCTGCTGCCCGTGGTGGACCTTTCTCCTGAGGGATGGACCCCATGGTACGGACCCATATCTGGAGCAGCTCTGGAAGAGCTGCTGCCTATGGGAAGCCCACGCCGGATCAGTTCATCAAGGACTGTATCCCGTGGGAGGGACCCCACAGCACAGGGGACAAGAGTGATCGAGAAGGAGTGGCAGAGAAGAAGTGCTGTAGACTGACCACAACCCCCATTCCCCCGTTCCTCTGTGCTGCTTGGGAAGAGGAGGTGGAAGAGGGTGGATGGGGGCGGGGGGGAAGGTGCTTTTGGTTTCTTTCCTTTGTTTCTCACTTCTCTAGCTGGTTAGTAACAGGCAATAAATCTTACTATCTCCCTATGCTGAGTCTGTTTTGCCTGTTACAATAATTATTGTGTGATCTGCTTGTCCTTATCTCAAACTTTGAACCCTTTTCATCTTATTTTCTCCCCATTCCTCTTTGAGAAGGGGAGTGAGAGAATGGCTGTGGTGGAGCTCGGCTGCCCACTCAAGCGGAACCATGACAATGCATAGTGTCAATATTTTAGGCTTCTGAGTAATTTTTGCTGGATAATTTCAACAAATACATAAACTCAGGAGTTGATAGTCCTAAGAGGAGAGTTAGATGCTTCATTTTGTGTATGTTTTTCTTTAAATATAGGTGAGTTATTTTATATTTGAGCATATTGAATTTAGTCAAGAGATTCAAGGAGGCACAGGGGGAGATAACAGACAAAGTAGTTAACAGTTTCTCCATGTCACTATCATTGTCTTCCAGGGTTACCATTGCTTTCAGAGAGGTAATGACGTCTCCAATGCAATACACATAAGCAAAGATTTCTGTAATTATTTTGCAGAAGTAATTTAAGAAATATTGAGGGAGAAATACTCCAGGCAAGAAGAAACTTCGTTAGTTAATTCCTGGTTGTTTCTCATAAAATTTAGGTGTCTTTAAGAACATCTGTAAACCTTAATCCAAAACCAGTAAGGCTTATGAGTCCACCTATTATATGGTATTTTATTTTCCACCTGCCACCTATTAGTGCTGACTGCTATTTATTCATAGAGTGGTATCTAAACTTCTTAGTAGGTTCTATGGGAAGGCAGAAGCTTTTGGTCTTTACGTTTATTGTGCTTTGAATGTCAGTTAGATTTATTTTAATTTGTGGCTTTACAACATAGAGGAAGTAGGGGATAACAACTGAAAGGAAAAATTAGCACAAAAAATGGACAAAATATGATCATGTTCAACACTTGAAATGATATAATGCTCATAATAGCTCAAGTACTTCTGCATGGAACTTCATTTTTGAGGATAGATATATACTAAGAACTACCTAACACTAGTTTGTCGCCTATTCTGCTGTTACACAGCTACTAATACGACTGGAATTTTTATCTTTTTATATTCTGCTCTCAATTTGCATTAGAACCAGAACTCCCTTTTTCATTCTCTTAAGAGAATGGTGCTTAAAAATGTATTTGCGACCTTTTTACAATTACTAAATTGGAAGACATCTGTTAGAGTTAATCTAGGTCATCTCTCTACTGCCCTTGAAGGATTTGGAGAACCTGAAACTTCAAAGAATCTAAAAAAATTTAATTACTCCTTTATTGTCCTTCTGCTTCATCTTTAATAAAGCTTTCAGTCTAAATCATTTCTCTCTTATAAATTTAGCTACAGTATCCAGACCTTGGTTTATTGTACAATTTTCCATGTTTTAGTATTTCCTATAAGTGTTAGGTGATATAGGTGATACCTATATATTTTATATATGCAGAGAAAGGCAAAGAACTTACAGTCTGAAAATATATATATATATATATGTATAAATAATTCAATTAATGATAGGATTTAGATACCTATTAATAACGCTAAGACAGTATTTGAAATTATGGGCCTATGAACATTTTCAGAACTCATTTGCACCCTCTAGCTAACCAGGGAAACATTCAAAATCCATAGAAAACTGCATTTCTGGTACTGGCAGTGCACAGAGCTGCTCAGTTCTTGGCATAGTCTTTCTGACCTATAACTTTCTGACCTATACCTGCACTTGCAGGGGGATTCTCACATTGCTTATTTAATTCTAGCAATAGAGCTGACAGACCATTCAAAACAGTCAAAACAGGGTCAGAAAAAAAAAAAAAAACACACAAAAAAAACAGGGAGATGAGGAATATAGCTACTCCCTCTTGTCTGAGGGCCTTTTGCCTAGGCTACCAAAGTTCTAGTAAAGGTTCAAAATAGCTCCTCTGCCCATGTCACAAATGTTTTGCAGGTGAGTTTTAAAGTTTGAAAGATAGAAGCATTCTCTAAGGTTGAAATTATTCCATTCAGAAACAAACAAACAAAAAGACCAGGGGAACATGAAGACCCTATTTAGATATAGCACACCCTAAGTACCACAAGACTTAGGTTTTCTGAATGTCCATTAGCTTATCTGTGATATACAAAGACAAAAACGTAAAATTCCTTACACTCCATGTCCATCTTTCTAACCTATCTTCTACAATTCTCACTTGATTATTTTCCCTATCTTCCTTTTGCTCGCAGTCTTTATTGTGTTTCTTTTTTCTTTTTTTTTTTTTTTAACAGTTTTATATTGTCTTTTTCAACATCTGTTTCTGATAGTTGCTTTAATAAATTCAGTTTTTGCATCTCTTACGTAAAATATCCTCACCATTATAGTACAAAATTAGCCCTTTACTAAATGGCTCACGGTTCCGTTTTATGTTATAAATTCTTCATCTACAAAGACAGGCCAAGAGAGTTGGGATTATTCAGCCTGGAGAAGAGAAAGCTCCAGGGAGAACTTACTAGCAGCCTTCCAAGACCTAAAGGAGGCCTACAGGAAAGCTGAGGAGGGACTCTTTGTCAAGGAGTGTACTGACAGGACAAGGGGAAACGGATTTAAACTAAAAGAAAGTAGATTTAGATTAGATATAAGGAAGACATTCTTTACTCTGAAGATGGTGAGACAGCAGAACAGGTTGCCCAGAGAAGCTGTGGATGTCCCATCCCTGTGAGTGTTTAAGGCCAGGTTTGATGGGCTTTTGAACAGTCTGGTCTAGTGGGAGGTGTCCTTGCCCATGGCAGCGAGGTTGGAACTAGATGATCTTTAAGGTCCCTTCCAACCGAAGCCATTCCATGATTCTATGGAAAAGCTTAAACTACATTCTGCGGGATGTTCTGATTAACAAATTTTCATTGCTTTGAAAATACCTTGTTATAATTAAGGTCCCTTTATTATAAGGTCCCTTCCAAGCCAAACCATCTGTGATTCCATGATTCAATGTGATGCGAGCCTGTCTCATAGTTCCTGGTAGCTCTTGTATCTGTATCGTCTCTTGATTGAATGTTGAGATAGTAATTTGTAGTGTATCATTAGAAAGGAACCTGTGAACTTAAGTGGGGATATAGAGTTATGATGTGAATAATATAAGGACCAGTACTAATTAAAAAGTTGTTACTCCTCAAGTAGAGTTACTGTCCTTTGAAATGGCTTGCAGTAATTTACTTTATGGGTGCCAAGCTTTTGTGTAAATATGAGGCACAAATGCTATGTGCTTTTTGGTTTTGTTTTTTGAAGGAAGGTTACCTCCTTCAGGAAATAGTTCACAACACCCAATGGTCAAAAGAGTCTTCTGGCAGACCCATTAAGGTTCTTGATCTCTGGGGAAGTTCAGAATTTGAGGTTTCCTTTTGTATACATGTAGGTCTGCAGTTTCCTACCCAACACATCCAAGTTTTCAGTATTTCCTTTTTAAAGTGCCTAAGCCTTAATTTTGGATTTGCTTCAGAGTACCAGGTGTCTAGAAAACATAACCTGCATGTTTTAACTATAAGGCATCTAAGGTGCTTTTTAATAATTAATAATAAAATAAGCATGCTGGCGTAATAATAATTATTATTACATCAGCATGTTTAGCCTTTAAACTCAGTCTTGAAAACTTTTAGATAATTTTATGTATGTGTGCACATATTTGCATAATCAAGGCATTTTGATACACATGACGTGTAATAGAAAGTAATTTTCAGGTATTAAGGTATCAAATAAAAGTAATGTAAGCATTTATCTTGACTGCCTTTACAACAGGAAAGACCATGAGGGCATACATTTTCCTTAAGTCTGAGACTATTTATCATATAATTCTTGCATGCAATAAATAAATAAATAAATAAATAAATAAATAAATAAAAAGACACAAATTCTAAAGTTGTACATTTAGGTTGGAAACAGTTTTCTGGCAAGTTAGGAAATCTGGAAAGCACCACAAAAAGAAACAAACTGTGCTGAGATCTCTTAGGGCTCTTCTGTTATTTATTTAAATCTGAATCAAATCCCATTGTAATTCTTCTGAGAGTAATCATTTTCAATGTGCAAATCAGATAATAATAAATCAACCAATATGCCATACAGAGGCCCTTAAAATAGCAATGTGGATCCCATGAAAATGATTTTATTGAAGCCAGGACCCAATAAAAGAGCTAAGACCAGAGAAAACTCTGTATTTACTTCTAATTTGATGTAACTCTATGTCTTAAATTTCCCAGACTACAGAATTTCATGAAGTTATGAATCATTTATGGTTTCCTCTGGTTCAGGTCACCAACTGCTCATCAAAATACATAACTGCATTCTTCTGTCACTTCCATGACATTTTTACTTACTAATACCCCTTTTTCAGATTATCACTTCAGGACAGATTCAATTTTATCTTATGATAAAACTTATCCAACTTAATGATAAACAAAGTGTGTAAGAATATTTTCAATAATACAAAGGTCATTGTAGATATATATATATATATATATATATATATATATATATATATATATATATATATATATTTTTTTTTTTTCAGGAATGCTGAACACAAAAGTGAGGTAGAATTCTTATAACAGATGTGTTCTTGGCTCCAGCTAACTAGTCACAAAGGAGAAATATATTTTCATTTTAAATGCAGGAGATTAGGTTGTTTCTGCTTAAGGTACATTTAGGATTTAAGAATATGCAGGATTCTCTTAAGCTGTATTTTGCCTCAGCACTTGTTTTCTGCTGTTTTCTCAACAGAAGACTACAGTGAAAATTAATGCATTCTACAAAGTAGTAGTATGAGACATAAAATCAGTAGAATTTTTAATTAGTTTGTCTGTCCAAGGTTGCTCAGTCCATGTTGCTCAGACATGCGACTTCAGTCCTCTGCTATACTGCAGACCCCTCAGACACATTGGGGGAAAAAAAAAAAAAAAAAAAAAAAAAAAAAGTATAAATTTGAACCTTAATCAGAAAAAGAGAGTTTCCATGATGCGAGGGGGATCCTGATATTTCATAAAACTGATGTGACATGCTGCCTAATTTATTGTTTGTGTGCGTAGGGAATTTTACTGTGACAAAAAATAATATGACTAGCTCCTCCTAACATTTTTACTAAGCATTCAGACATTGTGAAGATTTAGGAGTCTTTAGGAGTCTTAGGACTCTTTTGTTAGTTTTACACCAACACTATACCATGAGATAAACTGTTCAATCCTCAGCTGCAGTAAATCTGCTACTGGACAGTGAGTTTCATTAACTGTTGAGTCAAACCCCAAAGGATGTGTGAGGTTCCTCTTTGTGGACCTAAGGGCTCTTAACGGTGACAGTAGTAAGTCATTTGAGCAGCTCATCCAGTAGCTGCCATGGGTTCAATATTCCCTCAGTCTTCAAGACTTCATTTCCCTTTCATAATTGTGGGTACCAGCTGGAGGAAGGAGGCCCTGAATACTCTGCAAGTATTCGTATTTCATGTACTGTGAATATGGCTTTACTTACATTCAACTGCAATATATTCTAGCATACAAGTTAGTATTTCATAATATACTTGGGGAATGTAGAAATTTCCTAAGAATTATATGATTTACTCTTTGTAGTCCAGCAACACTTTGAAAGTTGCCTATAAGTTTCTTTGAGGCTAAGGAAACAGAATGCATTTGTGAATTACTGTAATAGTTAATCTTCTCTGGTATTTGATATATATTTAAATAGCCAAAAATTAAAAGTTCAGTAGTCTAGCTACAGGATTGAACTCTAAGAACCAACATTCATTCAGATAGATTACTGCATGTGGTGATTAATATTTGACAAGGCACAGAAGAGTCATATAAAGGACAAAGTAGAAGACCATTACAAGTGCTGCAAGTCATTTTTCAATTGCTTCGTATTACTCTCATAATCAAATCTTCAAATTTATTTGCATTATTCCAGATAATATATAAAGTGTCTGTCTTGATTTTAATAATATCAGAAAGAACAAGAAGAGTAATTACTATCACTGATTCTGAAAGATGATACCTACAAATAAGGTAACTGCACTTTTACTCTCAAATTGCAACCAAAATACTTATGTCAAGTATGTCAATTATCGTATTTAAAAAACTGCAAAACTATGCTCTGCAGGGTTCAGGTTGGCAATCATGGAATTTAAAAATCCTTTACCTTCCTCTAAAAATATTTTTGACTTGACATAAATAAAATAAATACCCATGATGTATAATCAATACCCTTGATATTGTCTGACAAAAAAAAAGTAATATAAATTGAAATAAAAAATACGGAATATAGAGAATGCCAATATTAATAGGGAAACCATTTTTTTTTTTTTTTGCTTTTCCAATTGATTATGTTGACTTTTATTACTGTCCTGTAAGTAGTATAAGAAGTAGAATATGCTTAAATTCAAAATGTCATCCACCAACCTCTCCTTGTGTCTTCCTAGCTGTATCTAAGCTCTGGATTACTTTTTGTTATAATAATTACGAAGGCCTTTGGGACATATGATTAAAAGAGAGTGTTGCATCCAGTTCTTGGCTACTACAGGCCATTGCATAATCCTGTTAGTAAACGCATCCAAGTTCATCCGAAAGTTCCATGTATCTTGGTGAAAGGCTGTTCAAGAATCTTGCTCCTTTAATAGTTAGAATTGCTGTTCTAATTTCTAGCCATAAGTTAGCTATGGTTATTTTGTACTAATTTATTCTCTTTTTTGCTATTATTCCTTTACCCTTGATATATCCACAGAGATTAACAGTGTCATTTCTCAGACAAATTCTCCTCCATTCTGTTATTATCTGTTCTTCAAGGTGAGCCATTTTGCAAAATCACAGCAACTCATTTGAAAGGCACAAACTGTGTTTTATTTTAACAGTGGCACAGGTTCCTACAATGCCTACAATGTCAATCTTGACTTTTTTATATTTTTATTTTTATTTTTATTTTCTTATGTCAATCAATGTAAATTGGGTAGGGAGCTAAACTTTACCATCACAACATCAAAGTTACAGTTCTACAGGGATAACTCAGGAGCAGGTACATGGAAAAGTGATTTAAGCTAAAGCTAATGAAGTTTAGGTTCAGGTTCTTTTGAAAATTTAATCTCAATTGTGTATCCATACATGTACGTGCATCCCATAGTCTTGATTAGAGAAGTATTACAGAGCATGATAGCAATTTAAATGGAATTGTGATGGCTGAAAACCCTACTGGACAATATACTTCTTGTACAGAATCTTCCTGTGGAGATGATTCTCATTCTTTGGCTACTTTTCTCTAGAACACCTGGGTGCTCTTGTAGGATCAGCTTGTTGCTCTTGAAGTCTTAGAGTGATATGAAAGACTTTATTTACTTCTATGTCACAAGAATGTGTGTTTTCTGACAGTATTTTTCTGCTTGTGCTTTATGCAATGGTGCTTACAGGAGAAAAGTGATTTTGTATACTCTGTTATACAGAAAACAGCACTGGTGAAAGCTCTGGGGAAAAAAAAATAAAGTGTTTACAAGTTCATAAAATGGACTTCTGGTGCACATATTGTAGAGGACGGAAATGATGGATAGGGAGTTCCCAAAGTTTCCTTCCCCTTCCCCTTCCCCTTCCCCTTCCCCTTCCCCTTCCCCTTCCCCTTCCCCTTCCCCTTCCCCTTCCCCTTCCCCTTCCCCTTCCCCTTCCCCTTCCCCTTCCCCTTCCCCTTCCCCTTCCCCTTCCCCTTCCCCTTCCCCTTCCCCTTCCCCTTCCTCTTCCCCTTCCCCTTCCCCTTCCCCTTCCCCTTCCCCTTCCCTTTCCCCTCATACAACAATTTCTCAGCCTGTACCATAGATTAAATCTTTCTACATTAGGCAAAATTTTCAAAATGTAGTATCTTGAGCACCAGAGGTGAAAACAGTGGTCCATCTAGCCAGTATCCTCGTGGTTTTGGAAAGCAGTCTGCATTCTCCTGAGTTAAGTATGCTTACCAAATAAGAGGAAAATATCCAGTCATTGACAGTTGCAAGTAGAACTGGTAAAACAAAGGAAAAACTAGAAATTCATGATCAGACTGATAATTTAGTTTATTTTCATCTCTAACTGGACAGCTATTTCAAGGACATTTCATGTCTCTTTTCTGTCAATTGCTGACAACGACAGAAAAATAACAATTGTGTTATATTCATAATTAGGCAAAATTGGAACTAAAATAATCTTTCAATTAGACCTCCAAAACCTGCTTTTCTTGAAAAAATGTGTTGAACTTCAGTATATCTAATCTCGTTGCCTTTAGTCAACTTGAAATGTGTGCATTGGGACCTCGCTTTCTGAGTTAATGAGTATCTGCATCTATTTTTACATAATTTGTGTATTTATTTCAACAAAAGTCTTTCTGATTGATATGTAGAGACTATAAGGAACTGTATACAGTTCATATACCCAATGCATTTCATTATAAGCATATATCTCTTTGAGGTCTCCTCAAAGTTCAGATACTACATTTGAATATTTTTTTTTTTTTGTAATTTTTATCTATAAATGTTGTTATTCTGCATCACATTCAGCTAACACTTCGACTCTAAATGTTGAATAGTCACAACTTTCTATAATTGCTATAGTATTTTCAGGAATTTAAACAAAATACAGATTAAAAACCTTTCAGCAATCAATTTTTCTCATGTTTAGTTCTCATTACAAAGCTGCTTTTAGTTGGCTGTTTTGGGAAATGTTGTATGTTTCTCCTTATGATCTTACGATTTTGCATGCTTTTCCAGGAATTATCCAATGTTTCTTAAGATCTAGTTTCTGCAACTGAAGCTTTTGTCCGTTTGCAGGACATGCATATCCTTAGAAGGCAATGCGATCATTCAAAAACTGACATTTGTTTTTCTCAAGTTTAAACCATTACTCCTTAAAAAGCTTTAGAATGCTTTCCACTCCTGCCAGATGTTCTTCCTATGTTTTATGGAAATAAATGAAGTCATCTAAATACATGAGTATATCTTAAAATTCTCAAAATGTGGCTTAGATCATTTAGTTCTTTTTGAAAATTCGCTCATGAACTCACCATCTGAAAGGCATTCTGGAGAACTGAAATAATTGGAAAGGGTATCATTTTTTTTTTTTCCTTGACCTTCACCTATTATTTCATTTTCTTTTCATGTTACTTATTTTTTGTTTGTTTCTTAGTCAAAACCTGTGCATATTGTTTTCTCTTCACATGATATACATGAAGTTTAGCATGCAAGAAGGTCAGAGGTTAGACTCGATAATCTTGAGGTCTCTTCCAACCTAGAGAATTCTGTGATTCTGTGAAGAAAGTCAGTAACTATCCTGAGCTATCTGTGCATTCTGTTTTGTTAGGTCATTACATAAAACTGCTTTTTTTTTTTTTTAAAAAAAAAAAAAGGAAAAAAACAAGGTATTTTCAAAGCAATGAAAATTTGTTAATCAGAACATCCCGCAGCATGTAGTTTAAGCTTTTCCATAGAATCATGGAATGGCTTCGGTTGGAAGGGACCTTAAAGATCATCTAGTTCCAACCTTGCTGCCATGGGCAAGGACACCTCCCACTAGACCAGACTGTTCAAAAGCCCATCAAACCTGGCCTTAAACACTCACAGGGATGGGACATCCACAGCTTCTCTGGGCAACCTGTTCTGCTGTCTCACCATCTTCAGAGTAAAGAATGTCTTCCTTATATCTAATCTAAATCTACTTTCTTTTAGTTTAAATCCGTTTCCCCTTGTCCTGTCAGTACACTCCTTGACAAAGAGTCCCTCCTCAGCTTTCCTGTAGGCGTCCTTTAGGTCTTGGAAGGCTGCTAGTAAGTTCTCCCTGGAGCTTTCTCTTCTCCAGGCTGAATAATCCCAACTCTGTCAGCCTGTCTTTGTAGGATAGGTGTTCCAGCTCTTTAATCATCCTTGTGGCCCTCCTCTGGACTCGTTCTTATACTTCCATATCCTTGTTGTGCTGGGGGCCCCAAAGCTGAATACAGCCCTACAGGTGGGGTCTCACAAAAGCAGAGTAGAAGGGGAGAATCCCCTCCCTCGACCTGCTGGTCACACTTCTTTTGATGCAGCCCAGGATACATTTCTGTGTTGCAAGTACACATTGATAGCTCATGTCGAGCCATCAACCAACAGTTCCGGATCCTTCTCACCAGTGTTGCTTTCACTTAATTCTCTGCCCAGCCTGTATTTGTGTTTGGGATTGCCCTGGCCTACATGCAGCAGGAAGCCTGCTAGACCTCATGAAGCAGGTGGACAATGCTCTCAGACATAGGGTCTGATTTTTGGGTGGTCCTCTGTGGAGGCAGAAGTTGGACTAGAAGGGACCTTGTGGGTCCCTTCCAACTTGGGAAATTCTTTGATTCTGTGATTCTATGGGAATACTGTGAATATCCTATAATCAAATATATTTAGTTATCATCTTCACTATGAAACAGCTACTAATTATTGCTGTGTGAATTCTTTGTTTTGTTGACCAAAGTGCTAATAACAGTTTTGCTTAAAACAATACTATGAAGGGTTGTCGTAGGAGCTTACCTAAAAAAATTGTCTGTTAGTCACTAAATTTGTCTGTTAGTAACTACTATTCAAGTATTTTTTCAACTAGTATTAAATCCATCATCATTCATCTGACAGAGAATCCCAAACAAGTCTTTGTGAGCTATGCCAGGTCTACTGATTCACCCATGTACAGTAGGCCCGTTAATATATACAGAATGCAAAGTATACACATTATACACAGCTGTTGATTGGTGTCCATGACATCAATTTCTGGTCACCTTATTATTACTAATGTATTAATGAATCACAGAATCACAGAATTTCTAGGTTGGAAGAGACCTCAAGATCATCGAGTCCAACCTCTGACCTAACACTAACAGTCCCCACTAAACCATATCCCTAAGCTCTACATCTAAACGTCTTTTGAAGACTTCCAGGGATGGTGACTCCACCACCTCCCTGGGCAGCCCGTTCCAATGCCTCACAACCCTTTCAGTAAAGAAATTCTTCCTAACATCTAACCTAAAACTCCCCTGGCGTAACTTTAGCCCATTCCCCCTCGTCCTGTCACCAGGCACATGGGAGAACAGGCCAACCCCCACCTCGCTACAGCCTCCTTTAATGTACTTATACAGAGCAATAAGGTCACCCCTGAGCCTCCTCTTCTCTAGGCTGAACAAGCCCAGCTCCTTCAGCCGCTCCTCGTAGGACTTGCTCTCCAGGCCCCTCACCAGCTTCGTCGCCCTTCTTTGGACCCGCTCAAGCACCTCGATGTCCTTCTTGTAGCGAGGGGCCCAAAACTGAACACAGTACTCGAGGTGCGGCCTCACCAGAGCCGAGTACAGGGGGACGATCACCTCCCTAGCCCTGCTGGTCACAGTGTTTCTGATACAAGCCAGGATGCCGTTGGCCTTCTTGGCCACCAGAGCACACTGCTGGCTCATATTCAGCCGACTGTCCACCATCACTCCCAGGTCCTTCTCTGCCTGGCAGGATGAAGTGACTGTTCATGAACTTTGTCCTTTATTTTTGTACATTCTGGATTTGGGATGACTTTATTTATTTTTGGTGTATATAATATGTCAAAATAATTAAATAATTATTATATAATTATTCATATTAATAATATGAAATAATATAATTATTTTCACTTACATGAAAATAACAGCATATTCTTTGAATTTTTTAAAATATCATTAGTTTCCATTAGTTTCCTACTACTATTCTGGAGGTTGTGTTAGCAGATTCGTAGTTCCAGAGGATGAATTTCTCCAATTCTTATCTACAGAGAAAGAACTAAGTTGTCTAGATATTCTACAGTCCATTTTTTCCTCAGTAAGTCACCTGTTTGTAACTTACTTTGGAATTTAGTCTTTTATTATTATTTTTTTTTTAAGAATGTTTCAGTTCCCATTCTGTTCGTTTATGCTCATCCTTAGATACATATGTTTATTAACTTTTTAAATTTTCAGATAATTAAAAGGGTTACTGGTGCTGTTTCCTATACATTTACATTTGTGTTTGTAACTGAGAATTTGAACATCATAAGAATCACAGAATCATTAAGGTTGGGAAAGGCCGCCAAGATCATTTGGTCCAACCATCATCCTGCTACCAAAGTCACCCAATAAACCATGTCCAAGTGCCAGGTGCAACCTTTCCTTAAATATCCTTAGGGATAGTGACTCAACCACCTTCCTGGGCAACCAATTCCAATGCCTGACTGCTCTTTCTGAGAAGAAATATCTCCTCATTTCCAACCTAAACCTCGCCTGGTGCAACTTGAGGCCATTCCCTCTAGTCCTATCACTAGTTATCTGTGAGAAGAGGCCAACCCCCAGCTCCCCACCAAATATAGTAGCACTAGTAATCCTTTTATTTATCTGAAAATTGAAGAACTTAAGAAATGTGCTTTTACTACTGTCTGCTTTAGAAATTTGGGGAAAATTATAAACCAGCAAAATTTCTAAGTTCTAAAGTTCTATATTGAACTAATTGGCATCTGGCCTGTTTCAAACAATCCTTCCTTAAGCTTCTTATGCTTTGTTTCTATGAAACACTACACTATCTGATTACTTCTGTAATTGTAAATTTGACCACAGACAAGAATTAATAGTCAGAAGAGTGCAATTTTAGAGCAAAGCTTGTTGCCTTATAAGTAAATTGAAGCAGCATAAATACAAAAATAGAAAGTGGTTATATATTGACTGCTTTTCTTTTCTTTTTTTTTTTTCTTTTTTCTTTTTTTTTTTTTTTTTCTTGCAAACAGACTGATACAGGTACCTTCATCTGTGTTTAAAACAGAGCTGACAATTATTCATTATTCACTGTGGCAAGGTTAATTTTCTTCCTAGTAGCTGGTATGGTGCTGTGTTTTGTATTTAGGATGAGAATAATGATGACGATGAAACTGATGTTTTACTGGTTGCAGAGCAGTGCTTACTTAGTCAAGGACTTTTCAGCTCCTCATATGGACCTGTCAGCAAGCAATGAGGGGACAGGTGACCCAAACTGGCCAAAGGAATATCCCATACCACCTGGCAGCATGCTCAGCAATAAAACAACTGGGGGGGTAGGCCAGGAGGGGTGCTGCTGCTCACAGACAGCATGGGTATCAGTCAGCTGGTGGTCTTACACACCATTGCATTGTGCGTCACTTGTTTTGTATATTCATTTATCATGATAACAGTAATTATTTTCCTTTTGTTTTCTGATGTATTAAACTGTCTTTATCTCAAACATGAGTTTTATGTTTTTAGTTTTTTTTTTTTTTTCCCCTGATTCTGTCCCTCATCACGCTGTGGGTGGTGGTGGAGTGAGTGAATGGCTATGTACATACAATATACATGATCTTATTACAGATTAGGTTTGAACTGTTTTTAAACAGTGACTCTTAAAAATGTATTGTAGGAAGCAAGTTGACTAGTTTTATTGCTTCTAAACTGAAGCACTATTAAAATATGTGAAGGGCACTAATAATTTTCAGACGCTGTTACTGTTAAACTATTTGTACTCAGAAATGTGGTGACTTCCAAATGGAATAATTCAGGGCACTTCAGTCTGCATGTCAGTAGTATTGAAAATATACAGCCTTACATTTAGAAAAAAGAGGAACATGTTCTTTAAGTACACCTTTATTAATTTTGGCATAACAAAATATTGTGTAGTTCAAAAATTTATTTACTTACACACAACCTATTATTGAAAACATTGAAAAAATATTCACTGCTGTTAAATGTGTTATGATATCGATGGTAATGGAAAGCAATAATACTTTTTTTTCTTTTTTATTTTCTCTCAAGTCTTTCATTTTCTTCAGAGGAATTTCACTCTGTGTACCAAAAACATGCTTATTTTTTTCTGTTTCCTTTAAAAATTATTTTCAAATAAATTTTTAATGAAATAATTCCTGTTGCATAAATATGCAACCTTATTGAAACCATACTGAACTGCTATGCTTTTAATGGTATTGTGCTTGGTAAATGTTAGAGGGATGTTAGTTAGACAGGGAAAGGGTAATGGTGTAATGGTGAAAGAAATCTATTAATACAGTTAAATCCCTACTTTATGTGCATGGATATGTGGGTTCAGGATAAGTGAATATCAGTAAATTCAATAGTGCCAATATGCATGCACACACATACACAAAAAAAGTAATAATTGCTTTTAAAATTCTTAAATTCTTCTTGCTTCACAGTAAGCATCTGGCATGCCTCTGAATGAAGGTCCATCCAGTCATCAGTGGGTTTATGACCTAAATTATGACTTGGTAGGTTATTTCTCTTTCGTGTAGATATAAATAATATAGGTTATTTTCACCATCGTGTCCTTTTAACAAAAGCAAAAATAAAATTTTCTTTCTCTTTACTAGACCATTATGTTTTCTATCACGTCAAATGTGATTTCTCAGGCTCAGATGAGTATTTTTGGAAAAAAATTAGTCTCTCACATGCTGCTCTGTCAGCAGTGTAACTCTACATATGCAGGGAGATGCACATTCCAGGAGATGTCATGAACAATTCATACCTTGATTTTTCTTTATTCTTGCTTTAACAAATTACAAATTCCTTGCATATGTATTTTTTATTTTATTTTTATTTTTTTTTAGAAAACATGCTACTCTTATGACTCAGACATCACCAGTGCTATGCAAACTTTCTGAATATAGTTTTCTCACTCTTTTGTTTCTAAAGATAGCAACAAATTAAACCCACTAGAAAACTTGAGGAGTAGATATCTGTTTGAATAAAGTCTTTTAATTTTGTAAAAGAGTCTTGTACACAGGAGACACTGTTTCTGCTTTGGTGGTAGTAACCTTCAGGAGAGAGACCAACATTTATTGTCCATTGGGACATTTATTCCACAAATCACATTCCCAGAAAGATCCATGTCTATGCTTAAAGGATTTCAGAATATGTTCAGACTGCTTCAGGTGATCAAGTTACTTCTGTTTATCAAATTATCTGCTGTGAAATGAGCCAAGGCAATTAACGTATGTGTACCTTCCTTTCTCTAAACTTTCATGACTCTCCACAAGTGAAATGAAATACTTTTTTTTTTTTTTTTTTTTAAGAAGGTATAAGCACATTAAACTGTTTCAAGGTTACATATCATGATTAAACTAATCAATTGACAAATAGTAACTTGTTAAATTACAATAAATGTAGTGATTGCAATCATGTGAACATACATTTAAAGTAATAAATAGGAGCTAACATTACGAAGTTAGACAGAAACCAAACTAGCAAAGACAGTTTTTAAATGGTAAGGGAGAACTGAAAACATAATCATATGACATTAGCTTAGCAAATTGCTATGTCAGTTTAGCTGGGGCAATTGCCTGTAAATGCAAGGGCAAGTTAATCAGCAATGATGGAGTGCTATGTTGGGTTTCATTGCCAGTAATTTAATCTATAAATGCAGATATAGACAATAGCTGTGCTCAGCAGTCTTTAGGTGCCGTGTTTGTTTAAGGCAATTTGATTTTAGTTGAATGATTTGTGATTTCATTTGCCATATACTTATACAAACAATAAAAATAAGTTGTGTTTCATAGTTGTGATGTCACCAGAGTTATTTTGGCTATGCCAAACTCAGTTGTGCTTACCACTTCCCAGGTCTGGATATTGCAGTGCTACAGCCTTTGTTAGGATGAAGGCTTTGACAGCAGCAAACTTCTTACAGTGTGTCATCTTTTATATGCAAAGGACCTTTTGGATGTTCTCTGAATATCAGTTTGCATGTATTACAACAGGGAATGTATGAAAGATGCTCCCACTGAAAAACATGCTGCATCACATTACAAAAGGTAAGTTTAGATTACTTGGCTAAGTTGTTTCATGAAAGATAATAAATTTTATTTTAACACTTACAAGAAACTTATGACTTTACTCACAGTTAGACAACTGGTGTTCTTTGAGATGATTTAGCATATGGGGTCCAACCACCACTCTAGAAGGGCACTGGTCTCTTTGTGTGTCCTATTGTATCTGCAAGATCTGTACAGAAATCCTGGATATCTACAGGTTTTTAAGTGACACTGAGTGTATTATGTGTGAGCAGTTAAGCCCATAATATTATTTCCTATCTTAAATTAGACAGGTTAAGACAATATTTTCTTCTTAAACACACTGAAAAGAGCTTGGGCTCTGACTGTAGATACATGACTGTATGTATGATACATGTATATATGTATTTTGGGATGTCTAACTCCCAGAGTGGTCAAAATGAAACTCTAAGAAGCCAGTGCCATCTGGAGAAATATTCTGCTCTCCCGTGCAAAGACACCTATATTTTCTAAAATGAGTGTCTGATATTCTGTATTAGCTAGATCTCTATGAAGATGATAAAGACATAGATTACTAGATGATTAACTTAGATAACTAATTTATCCCTTCAGTATTTCTTGTAATGTTATTTATATTACCTTAGATTTGTATGCATAAAAAAAGATGCAAAAACAATTAGACATAATTGTGGGTTTAATTTCTTTTTTTTTTTTTTGTTTTTTCATTTAAATTAATACTCATTACACTACAACCTGTTTTACTATGGTAATTAATGAATGAATACTTCAGGGGTCTTTATTCAACATGAGTTTTAAATGCAACGTGATATTGTTATTATTAGAAGAATGTAATACATTGGCTAAATGTGATATGTTTTGAGTTCTACCATTTCCCCCAGTACTTCCTAAAGCATCCCCTTTACTGCTAGAGTTGTTCTGAATGTAAGAGAACCTTCTGAGGTTGATCTTTAGTTGATCTGTAAAGAGAAGTTAATCTCAGTTTTAAGAGGTACCCCCAGAACCCTTATTACACTTATTACCCAGACAGAAAAACAAATCTCTGGCATATTGTATAATAAATGTGAATAAAAGTAATACTGTGGAATATGTAGTTTGATATCTTTTACTTTAATAAAAACAAAAAAAAAAAGTTTAAATCTATATTATTATTATTATTTACTTTGGTTTGAGACTATGCAAAAAAGATATCCACAAATAAGTGTATAAAAAAATAGAATTTATTTTCATGAATATTGTTTATATGCAGCTTGAGAATTTTGAAACATTTATATCTGCTAATGGATAGGCAAAAAAAATGGTAATATTACATATCCTCCTAGTAGAGAAAGATTGAAAGTTTAAAGCCTTCATATAGTGAAAGTTTCATGTTCTGAATCGTAATATTCTGAATAAATTCCTCTACCTAGAATAGCAGCAAATCAAAAACGCCCTTGAAGTTTTGCCTGTTAGCCTAAATATATATGTTAAACTATTTAGGAACTTCTACATAATAGGAGGCCAAGGGAACCCCCTAGTGCATAAAGTAAGAATTAAACATGGAATTTACCTGAAGCTGTATCCATCAAATGTGTATATTATAGTAATCAAACTAGGTTTTATAATATAAAGTAAATCACACGTGTATGTTTTTTACTTTAAAAATATTTTGGTTTTGACACAAGCTCAAAGCATCAAAATTAGAGAGATTAATGGTGATTAATTTGATTTGTCCTTGTGGACAACTATATATATATAGTTATATAAATACATGTTATTTATATATATGTATGTTTGTATGTGTTTTGCTCTTTATCAGAAATTTTCACCAGGCTTAGTTAACATTAAAATAAACATTACTAATTAGATCCAGCATGAACTCCAAAGTCATAAAAATTATGTAGAACAGGATATTTTTTGTCTCTTCATATTTCTCATTATTGTCAATTTTACAAATTTTGAAAGACCACAAGCTCTGGTGTGAGTCCTTATGTTCATTCCTACTTCTGTTTCCTTCATTCCTCATGCTCTTTGTCCCTTTTAGTAACACTCTTTTTGCTTTTCTGTTTTTAAAGAAAAAAAATATTTTTCTGATAAAAATTCTGCTATAGAAAAACTGACGATGTACCAAAAACTTATATCTGGAATTATTATCAAACAATATTATCCCTTCACAAATGAGTGAAGATTTCTAATTCAATAGCTGATGCATACAGCATGGACCGCTGTCAAAGATAGTACCAGACTCCAGCACTGAAGAATCATTCACCTTTAATAAATATTCTAGATTAATCTGAGTTATATTTTTACCACAGTTTTATACAGGGACTTTCTTTACTGACTTCACTAAATGATCCCTTATCCCAACAGTCTTTGAGATCTAAATTAGCTTCTGTGTTTCTGTCTGTATTAGATCCATGACAAAAAATAAATCCAACCCAATCCAGTTTGCTTTCTGTCCTGGTTTCAGCTAGGATAGAGTTAATTTTCCTCCTAGTAGCTGGTATGGTGCTGTGTTTTGGATTTAGGATGAGAATAATGTAGATATCATGCTGATGTTTTAATTGTTACAGAGATAGTGCATACACGGAGCCAAGGACTTTTCACACCTCCCAGCCAGCAAGCAGGCTTGGTGTACACAAGAAGCTAGGAGGGAACAGAACCAGAAGAGTTGACCCAAACTGGCCAAAGGGATGCCTCATACCATGTAATGTCATGATGAGCAGTTATATGGGGTGGCTGGCTGGAGAAACACTGCTCAGGGACAGGCTGGGCATTGGTCAGCAGGTGGTGAGCAATTGCATTGTACATTGCTTGCTTTGTACATGTTATTATTACTATTATTATCTTTTATATATATATTTTTTATTATATCTTTCTGTTCTTTCCTATTAAATTGCCTTTATCTCAGCCCACAAGCTTTTACTTTTTTTCATCCCACTTCTCTCCCTCATCCTACTGTGGGGACTTGGGGGGTGGGGGCAATGAGTGAATGTCTGTGTGGTGTTTAGCTGCGTGCTGGGTTAAACCACCCTTTCCAAGGGTGCAGCTGCATTCTGTTTGCTTTCCAGGTTGCTAATAGGATGTTTCAAAGGCTTTGGTGGTATAGCCCAGTTCATAACCTATCTCATTGTGTTGATTTTTAGACCTTTTATGCACTCACATTTTTATTATCACTGATCTCAAATTCAGAATCTGATACTTGGACAATTTTGCCACTTGTAAAGATGACCTTAAGTGAACTGGAAGCTGTAACATAACTCAGTGTATATCCTAAGTAAAATCTTAAAGGAAACACATTTATTGAGAGATTTTTTTATTGTTTTTGAATATGTATCAGCTTTTCTTATATGGTTTTGTCTTTAGCATCCTGATATACACTATAATGGTTTTTCATGTATGAGTCTTTTTATTTTTTATGTTTTTTTTTTTTTTTTTTAATGTATGAGTCTTTTTTTTTTTTCAGAACCCTCTATTTTTATTTCACTTCCACTTCCCTCACAGTTCTGCTAATTATCCTTTTCTCTCCTCATTTTTTTCAAAGCTCAGGGCTCAGGAAGATTGACAGTAAATATTTTTGCTGCCACATTTTAGTGCTGGGCCAGCTAAGAATACTGCATACTTCTCTCAATGTATTAATTTCACCCTTCAGCTGCACCCTGTCAAGGGACATGCTGAGCAGGAGCTGAAATAAATAATTATACTCAGTCACCAGTTTGGGAAAGAGAACTAGGGGGAAGTTTTAGAAATAGGTCTCCTGCCCACTCAGCAGAGAAAAGAACATTGTAAAGCAGCAAGTAGAGGTGAAACAGAGAGAAAAAAAACACTGAGGGCAGACAGCCAAGACAACCCAGTGATGAAGGAGGCCAACCAGAGAGCTGGAGAACTTAGAGTAAAGCCTGAGCATCCAGCCAGAAACCATGAGTTAACCAGTTCTTGTGGGAAAGCCTGACTGTGGGATTGTAGCACTCATCAGGAGCCCAACAAAAAAGGAAAGACAGACAGGTGTAGAACACTGAACCTCATAAGTCATTCCGTAACCACAGTCCAAAGAAAATAAAAACCTCATTAGTACTGGAAAGTTTGACTTTTGCTGTGCTCACTTGACCAAATTAAATACTCATACCAAAAAAATATCAAGCTGTACTGGTCAAATGCATTGCATAACCTCATTCTGTATCAGGTCTCAATTGGTGTAAACTTTGAAAACTCCATTAACTCCAGAGAAATTTTGTTTACACAAGCCAGCTGAAATTCTAGCTCTCAAAATGCAAAATTAATTTGTTTTATTACTTTTAAGCTGCATGTTCATGGAGTAGCAATAGAAAAAAAAAAAAAAAAAGATTGCATAAGAACTAAATAATGTAACCACATAATGAGGAAACATATTTCTAGCATGTATGAACAATCACTTATAGAGTATTTTGTTAATAGGCGTTATGTTTGTTAATGGGCATATTATTACTAAAGATGATTATTAAGGGTGCAAATTAATGGCTATTTCATAGCAACAGGTTTGCCCCTGGTGAAACACAACTTTCAAGTTTTTATCTCCTGTTGGCATGTATTTTAAATGTAATTCAATGTTTAAAAACAAAACAAACAAACAAACAAACAAAAACCCACAGTGGTATTATGGTATTAATATCACATGAATTCAGGGACTCAGTTCATTTGTTTGGTCATAGGTATTCAAAACCACTTAGGATTTTAGGACTTAGCCTACCTTCAAACCACCACTTCAGAAGGCCTGGGTTTCCTATGGTCCCTATATCTCCCATCCTTACACAAATGTTTCTAACTGCAACTTCTTAGATTGCCGTAGATGTCTGTGTTTAATTTATTCAATCAAGCCCTAGATGCCTACATCTGAGCTAGTGATCTTCCAATCTTTTCACAGACAGTAAACGGAAATGTGTGCCTTCACACCACAATAACAATGATGAAATGTGTATGTCCTTTGATGACTACATCAAAGAAATGCTAGACCATTCTCCACTGACTGTAAGGGTAGCCAAAGGTAATCACTTTAAATTACATACCTACATGTTATGTAGATGTTGCCAACACCATAATGCTGGTACTAGAAGAACACAAAACCAGGTTCTCTTCTCCTGTATCTTCCCCATTCTCTTGTTTTTCACTCTAAGGATTATGTTACCCATGTAACCACTAGTACCAAACCCGCTGCCACAGGCTTGCCTGGTATAAGATAAACTATCATTTGCTCCTTCAGCTGTGGAATGACTGATCCTGTGATACACATATTTTCTTCGCTTATATGGTGCTAAGAAATAATTAGACACTGCAGCTATTTAGTTCCATATAGGATATGGCCTTTCAGGAAAAGTATTTGCTTCATTTCTCCTTGCAGCTGGACAGCACAGTGATTGTAGTAACATTCTTTTGCAGATAAATGAAACAATCTTTTCATAACGGGTCTTATTCACCTCATTGTTTAGTGAATTAGCTTTCTGAGGGACAAACTGAGGGTCACAATAACTTGAGCTGTTTGCCAGAGAATACATCTGCTAGCTTTCTTAATAATTTCTTTAATTGAACATCTGCAACACTCCTGGGTCTACTGACTGATTGTGTCTTCCATCCTCTCAACACACAGAAAATAAAGAAAAAAACACACCAATAATATTCACCTTGGAAACATCATATTCATTTCCTCCAGAAGAAAATGACAGATGGAGCTGACGCAAACATTTTAGTTAGCTAAAGCTGATTGATTATTCTTTCCAATAACTTTTTGTGCACAAGACAATTAAAACAGTGAGAGACTGATGATATTTTAAATGGTGGTAGAAACATATGTGCACATGCACACACTTAAATGTACCCCATTGAATTCAATGTATAATAGCTAGCTGTTGGAGAGCTGTGGAAGGGAGTAAGCATACGGACTGATGAATATCCTTTCATAATAGTAAAGCTTGAAGCTTTTTCCACCTCTGCCTCTTAAAAATAAACTTAATTCAATTACATATAAAATGAAGTATGTTAAAAATTACAACAAAAAGAATCATCAAACATTTGTGCAAATTAGTGTATGACCTACACTCATAAAAAGTAAAGAATATAAAGTTGTCTTCTACACTTCTACTCATATGGAGATGAGGTCATATCAGAAAATAGGACTATTTTAATTATTTGAATAAAATTATGGTTTTCTACTTTTGCTTAGTATATTTAATAACATTGGTTGCAATTTTCAATGCGTTTTTACCAGTAAATGAAATTGTTTCTCATAAAAAGTATTCAAAAAGACTCCAAATACTGAGACTATGTGGAGAGTTAAGATACCCAAGTGCATGTACTCTCTGTGCACTACTACACCATACATATAAAATTCAAAGACCTGAACTCCTAAAGGAGCTTGGCATTTCTCTTATAAAAATTAAACATGATTTGGCTATAAATTAGGTTAAATATACATTATAAGTGTAATGTTTTATGATAGAAAAAAATATAACAATATATATATCTTTATCTACCCATTTTGCTGCTGAAAAGTAATAAAAAGAAGAAATGAGAAAAACAGTCACTAGTTAAGACCAGGGACAATGTTTGTGTGTGAAGGGAGGAACTGCTCTGCAGAAAGAGTTTAAATGCCTCAGTTCCATAGACAAATAATATTCAAAACTTAAATAAGTTTAAATAATGTTTAAAATCAAGAGTTAACAAAGAGAATTGTTAACAATAAGAAAAAAAGACAGATTTAATTATTATTATATTAAGATAATGACATTATTATGACATAATTTGCTGTTGTCCTGGCTTTGGCTGAGACAGAGTTAATTTTCTTCATGGTGGCTGTTATGTTTCCATGTTTTGGATTTAGGAGAAAAAATAATGCTGATAACACAACAATGTTTTGGTTGTTGCTGAGCACTACTTATACTGAGCCAAGGACTTCTCAGCTACTCACGCTGCCCTACCAATGAAGAGGCTGGGAATGCCCTGGGAGGGGATAGAACCAGAACAGGTGACCCAAACTGGACAAAGGGATGTCCTGTGCCATGTGATGTCATTCTGAGTAATAAAAACTGGGATGAGTTGGCCAGAGAAGCATAGCAACTGCTCAGAGGCTGATGGGCCATTGGTCTGTAGGTGGTGAGCAATTACAGTGTGCATCATTTGTTTTGTGTATTATTATTGTTTATTATTATTATTACCCTTTATTTTCTGTCCTATTAAGGTGTCTACACCTCAGCCCATGAGTTTTATTTTTATTTATTTTTTATTTTTTTTCTGATTATCTCCCCCATTCTACTGTATGGTAATGAGCAAGCAGCTGTGTGATACTTTGCTGCCTGCTAGGGTTAAATCACAATAATTGTTAATAAAATAAGGATCCTCAAGATCATGAAACTATTTCAGAAATACTACTATTTAACCTAAATAAATGTTTAGGAAAATTATCTAAATTGCCATGGACTGACATTTATTCAGAAAAAAAAAAAAATCATCTGATATTGTATTTTATTGCCAACTTGATGAGCCAAAATAAAAATGTTAAGTTTCTCCACAAAACTGGAAGGGACAACAGCTCTGTGATCACAGTATTTGTGACAACAGATAGTTGTTTGCTGTTTATTAATATGGATTTTTATGTTGGGTGGGCCTACACCAATATTTAATGAAACAGAGATCAGTTTCATGATACCTGTAAAGTCACAGAACCATGTGAAAATTTTCAAAAATGTGTGCCTCTGGTTATTTTTTTTTTTTGTGTGTGCTCACACACTTGTCATCTGATTTTCTAATGTAACACTGAGTGTGGCTGTTGAAAATTATTAGTTCCTCAAGAGCTCTAGCTCCTCAGAGTTCTAGCTCAGTTCTCTATAAACAAATATTACTTGAATAAATGGATCTTTGAATGGGACCCCAGCTATCTATTTGTATAATTAAAAGTATAAGCTTGCAGCCTGATCAAGGCTGTACCTGGAGGGAGACTGATGCCTCTTTAATCTCACCTAGGCATTTATCTCAAGAAGATATGAATTTATTTTGGGAGATGCCTCTTTGAGAGACATCTCCCAAACATCTCAAGAGAGACATCTCAAGAGAGTTGACAATTGAGGGAATCAAAATGACTAGACCTCTAATTTTTAGATGGTTGATACTGATGAAATGAATCCCAACTCAGATGAATGCATGGTTCAAAACTGCTAAATTTATGACACATATAATTTTGTAAGACAAAGATTGTATGTTTGTAATTATTGTTCTTTCCTCTTGGTGAAGGAGATATAATAATTGTCATCAAACTGAAGTTCTTATGTTATAAATTATTTCTCTGTACATTTCTAAATTTTCTAAGAGAATAAAAGAATAACAGCATTTATGAAAATCCTAGCTGTTTAAGTGTTTTAAAAAGTAAGATTTAAAAATTTTTTGATTTCCTGTCAAATAAGATAAGTCATTTCAAGTGATGAGATCTAACTTTATTCAACACATACTCATTCATTAATGTATTCTTATAAAGATAAAGCCACTGCATTAGGAACAATCAAAAGCTATCAAAGATAGAAAAGTTAAGTAGGTATACAGAAGACGGGCATCTCTGTGACAGATTTGTCTTTGAAAACTTCTTTGTGTAAAATCAACTCCCCAGTCTCTTCTAACTATGAAAGAAACAGCAGGTGTATTTGTTTGACGTAGAAAGTTGTTGGAGTTTGCATGCATTTGTGAAAACCCTGAACTTTTCTGCAGACATTTTGCTGCAGGAATCAGCATTCCTGCTGCATGGAATGTTCAAAATGAGCAACTAAGCTATTAGGTAAAATGGATTAAGTTGTTAAAAATATATATATATATTTTTTTTTTTTAACCGGAATTTTTATTTTTTTTACCCTTTTTCCAGCTGTAAGCAAGTGACCAGTTGTTCCTTAGAGCAATAAAAGTGAACAGATGAGAAACAGGTGAGTCTAGTCAAACTTAATTTCATCTCATCAAGAGGCTTCAGTCACATGAAGGAGTCACATTAGAACATATGAGTAAATGTTTCACTGCACTTTTCCATTTGAAATTTCAGTGATGAAAAGAGAGACGTTGGATTAAAACAGAAATTGTAGGTTTGCTTAGCTTATTTTGTAAAAAATGTGTGGTCTTATCTGCTTTTTTATTTTTTAGTTTTATTTTGTAAGGACAATCTATCTTTTGGTGCCATTTATTCTAGTTCGTCATTTGATCCAAGAGTTTTGTTTTGTAACTAAGTTGTATGCCATTCTGAAGTTCTTTTATTTTAATTAGTTATTATCTCTTATTCCAAACAATAGATTTACAAAGGTAGAATTAGGACTCATCCAGAAATAACTTGTTTATTTTCCAAGGACTCTTAGGGCCTCCAGGCTAAACATCTATGAAGACTACACACTCTGCTACGGAGTTACTTCCTCTTCAGAAGCAGCCATGTAATATTGAATTGACATTACAGTATACAACCTTTGAAGCCTGCACCATTGCCAGAAGTGAAATCCACCCAAGCATATACTTGAGTGGCTCAGAAGTGCTTGTTCACAGGGATGCTGTAGAAGGATAGTTTGTGTCAATGTAATAGAGATACAAACCTCTTAAAGTTTTGATACCTGGTCATTTCAGTGGATATTACACCTTTCTTGGATATGCTTCTTTAATTTGTTGAAACCTTCTAAAAGCTTCAATGTAAAGGAGATGCTAAATAATGAACATATCTCAAAGCAATCAAAATTCACAGTCCCTTAGTGCTGCTCTGTATCTTAAACTTTGTAAAACTAAACTGCATTGTTTTAATTTTACTTTTGTACAGATTCTATAACTGTTTTAATCAGTGAAATTTAACACTCCGTGCTGTCTAAGGTACCCAGCAAAATAACCTTCAGCTTCTTCATACATGGGACCACAGTAATATCTGAAAATGAAATTATATAGACTGCAACTTCAAATAACCTTCCAAAACCTAGAAAAATAATAGTAATAATAAGCTGATATGAGCAAATATTTAAGATACCTGTATATCAGCTCCAGTGACTCTCTGAAAATTGAATAAATATTTGTATTTTTGTTGAGAGTGGTGACAAATAAAACATCCCATACAAAGGACTCCTTTGCTATTCAAAATCTGTGATCCAAGAGTATCTAAAAATGTGTTGTCTGCCAAGTAACCATAAAGCAGAATCATTGATTTAAAGTTATGGAACAATGTGAAATCACAAAAGTTGTAAGGATAAATGAGGGAGAAATAATGAATTAAATGGTAGGACAAGACAGCTGTTCAATCCCTTCTATCTATTCTACATTTTTATCAGCTATCTGGCACTGAGAATCAGAGTTTCTCTGGTACCTTAATCAGCTTCAGAAGGTACTAACTGAAGGGCAGAATGGGAAGCAGCAGGCAGGAAGAACTAGCAGTAAGCTAAAAAGGTTGAGTCAAGAAAAACAGAGTAACTGAGAAAATGATAGGAAACAGGAACAGATTAGAAGGGGTCAGTAATTGGAAAGTGTAACAGTGGAGAGGAAACTTGATTTGAGTGGTGTGTGCAGACAAAGAATTGTAAAAGAACTACTGTAAACTTTTTTATTATTATTATTTTTATTTTTTAAACACAGACATTTCCTGACACACAATTAAAGTAGATTTGGGGGATTAAGAAATAAATGTCTTGGAGCCTGTGGGAATAGAGTTGTTAGATCTAGTGTCTTGGCCACATTCCAGTTTGGATATTGCCCCAGTTTTTTAAAGCTGTATATGGTAACTCTCTGTGCTTCCTGTCTGAACTGCCAAGTCACTTCACTTTATGTTGTCAAACAGCTGCTTATTCTTAAGTATTTTATGAGCCTTTGGTATGAATGATGGTACATGCAACAGTTCAGGTCAAATAAATTGCTTGAAGTTGCCAATAGGAAGTTTTCCATGGCAAAACTAATAAAGGTAAAAACTTCCCAGAGCTCCTGTTACAATGGGTGTGTCCAGGGCAGGAAAGACAAACAGCACAAGTAGCACAAGTATTTAACATTTTGATTCTGGCAATTTGACTTCTATTTTAGTTCTGGTTGGATTTAACAAACTTCTTTTTGAGAGAAGGCAAGGGATTTGGAGTCCTTCTGATGACTGCAAGAGGTGGCATTCACACATGTTGTGAGTGAATTTGGATAGACCAACTTTCATACACTCAACAACATAAGAATTCTGATTTTACAGATCTGAATAAAGTAATGTTTATATATAAATTTTAATCATGAGGCTGAACACTGACCTCCTTAAGTCTTTTCCCAGGCAGCAATCTGGGTAATGAATTTTGTTATCATCTTTACAAATGTCATTAACGGGAAATTAATCCTTCCCTTAGGAAATAAGACCTTCTGGTTGCCATTAGTCAAAGCTGATAGACTTGCTTGCCAGGACAAATTTCTTTTGGCTATATTTGCAGAAGCACAGACATCTTGACTTTTATGACTACTTGGCCAGTGCAATAATATATAATTATAATATCAGGAACTAAAAGGGAGGAAAGGGAGTAATCAAATAATTACTTTTCTGTTTGTGCCTGAGGCCCTTTTACAGTTTTTTTTCCTCCTATCTCTACTTAGCACTGTTTCCATTATGATGATTTTCAGACTCCGTATTTTTTTCTGCACTTAATTATTATTAATATTTATTTATTTAGTGAAGTGAAGAAATAAAATCCTACCAAGAATGCTGTTGCAAACTTTACTTTCATTGCGATTTTTGTGTTTGCTAAATAGCTCTCTCTGCTATTTCATTCCTCCCCAGGTTGATGAGTGTTATAATGGATAGTTTGGAGGGTTACTGGGTGAAGGTAAAGCTCAGGCAGGTTGTCTTCTGAATGACCCTCAGTGACAGCTGTAAATGGGGCAAACAGTTCTAAAAAGCATTACAATGGTCCACTTCACCGTTTGGGGGGTTGGGGAGGGAGGAATGGCCTTTATTAGCTGAAGAGATTGTGCAGCTAAGTAGTTCATGTATTAATAGTTAATTTTAATGGACAGGTTGTGACATTATTTTGAAAGAAGTTAAAATAACATTTTCACAGCCTGAGGAAATATAAAGAGACCTACTGTAAAAAAACAAAACAAAACAAAACAAAAAAAAAAAACAAAAAAAAAACAACAGTACGATATCAGCAGAAAAGTAACTTTTTACCTGGTAGAAATTTAGCAATTGGTACACAGAAATAAAAGAATTAATTCACACATTTTGCAGTTTGCATTTATTAGAGATATTCTAAAACTTTTTGTAATATAAATGGCATAATCATTCTATGGGCAAAGTCTGACACTATTTAGTGTTATAGAGGCACTAGTTAGAATACTGTTGTCCTTGGGAAGACACACAAATACTAACATCCTCTAAGATATTGTATTATTATTTTTCTTCTTATTAAGATGTTTTTCTACATTGTAATAAGTGTTTAAATTGAAAGGGATTATTCATTATTCATATCTGTTTTTGTTAAACTATGTGGAAATATGAGGTTATTTGAAAATTGCATGAAAATGATGAAGTATGAGTGTTGATGTCTGCCCCACTGAGATTTCAGCAATTTCTTATGTGGATTGTTCCTGGTGATGAATATAAAATATCAGGACCTATGTTATACAAAAAGGTATGTGATGGAAGCATGGATAAAAATGAGAGTGCACTGTGATTTAACATTCCAGTAGGAAAAATCCTAAAGGGAATACTTTTTTCCCCCTCCCCCTCCCCCCCCAAGTGTAATTCAAAAACTGAATTTGTCTCTGTGGAAACTGTGTCTCTCCATACAAGATACACAACTATACCCTTATAACAACATAATTAATTATCTTATGTCCTCATTTTATGGCAGAGGTAGGATTGTCTGAATGACCTAAATGATTATTTTGATGCCTACACATATATGGATTTCTTTAAACAGATTCTTTAGCAGGTATTGTGTCAATGCAATCTTATTTCTCTTCTTTATTGTATTTATTTAATCCTAAAATCAGCTCAGTCTCATTTCAGTTTGCAACAATTGTGCAGGCATTGTCCCAACAATGTACATAGTCTACATTCAGTGAGAATCATAAACACATGCAAAGTATCAAAATTGACTCAGAATAAAATATACATTTTACTGTATTTATAAATTTAGGAGTAATATAAACAAGTTTGTGGGAGATATATCATTACCTGTTCTGTTACCAGAAGACTGCACAAAATAATTATCTGTATTGATTCAGGTAGAAGTGCACAGGCAATATATTTAAGAAAGATACACTATTTTGTAATCTAAGTTGCTGAGGAGGCGATGCATACCAGCTATAAAATAAAAATTGGCACGATTTGTTTTCTCAGCCAACTGCATGTTGTTTAGCAAGTTAACTGGGGAGAATTACATGGGTTATATATAATGGAATGTCTGAACAGCTGCTGTTGTGAGAGCAGTTGACAGGTCTGTCAGCTTTTAGAGTAATTAACCCAGCAGTAAATAGATTCCCAGGTGACTAGTGGAAGGAATCAAGTTTGGTGAAGCAACGATGGGTGAGAAAATGACAGTGGAGATGTATGGAAATCTCTCTCTCTTTTTATAGAAAAAGTCACTTTCCTGAAGTTTATGGGGTTGAAATATAGGAACAAGGGTTCTTATGGGAGGATGGATGACCTCTGGATAACCTCCAGAGTATTCTTAGGCCACCAGGCTGGTCAGACACAATTTGGCCTTAGTGAAGTCATGCTGGCTGTCTTGGTTCACCTCCTTGTCCTGCATGTGCCTTGACATTGCTTCCAGGAGGATCTTTTCCATGATCTTGTCAGGCACAAAAGTGAGGCTCACCAATCTATAGTTCCCCATTTCCTCCTTTCTACCCTTTTGAAAAATGGGAGTGATGTTTCCTTTTTTTCCAGTCACCAGGAGTTTTACCTGACTGCCAGGACTTTTCAGATATGATGGAGGGAGGCTTGGCAACTACATCAGCCAGTTCCCTTAGGAAACTGGGATGCACATCATCTGGCCCCATAAACTTGTACTTGTTAAGTTTCATCAGATTGTCTCAAACCTGCTGTTTGGTTACAGTGGCAGAGACCTTGCTCTCCCAGACCTCATATGCATGTTCAGGCAAACGACATTTAATAATACTAATGAAATACTAATAGTAATGAAACACTAATACTATAAAATAATATCATTTTTGTGTTGATCAATATGAAATGTTATTTCACAGGAAACACATATTTTAAAAATAAATTAAGGGAATAAAATAAATAAGATCAATCAAACCTATTGGTTCATTGAGGAGAAGCTCAACATGAGCTGGCTGCACTTGTAACTTAGAAAGCCAACTGTATCCTGGGCTGTATCAAAAGAAGTGTGGAAAGAGTTTGTGGATGTCCCATCCCTGCAAGTGTTCAAGGCCAGTTTGGATGGGGCTTTGAGCAACCTGGTCTACTGGGAGGTGTCACGGCAGAGTGGTTGAAATTAGATGATTCTTAAAGTCCTTTCCAACCCAAACCGTTCAATGAATCTCTGAGTCCAGTTTTGGGCCCCTCACTGCAAGAAAGATACTGAGTTGCTGGAATGCGTTCAGAGGAGAGCAACAAATCTGGTGAAGGGATTTCATAAGAAGATGTATGAGGAGTGGTTGAAGGAACTGGGGTTGTTTAGTCTTGGGTAAAGAAGCCTGAGAGGAGATCTCATTGCTCTCAAAAACTACCTGAAAGGAGAATATAGCACAGAGACTGTTGGTCTGTTTTCTCAGGTGACAAGCGATAGGATGCAAGGAAGTAGCCTGAAGTTGCAGCAAGAGAGGTTTAGATTAGATGTAAGGAAGTATTTCTTCATGGAAAGAGTGGTTAGGCATTGGAACAGGTTACCCAGGGAACTGGTACAGTCACCATCCCTGAAGGTATTTAAGAGATGTGTGGATGTGGTGCTTACAGACATAGTTTAGTAGCAGACTTGACAGAGTTAAGTAATGGTTGGACCTGATGATCTTAAGGGTCTTTTCAACCTAAATTATTCTACGATTCTATGATTGTACTGAAGAAGGCACAAGCTAAAACATATTATTTGGAGGTAAGGACTAACTGCAGGCAGTTCTTATGCTTCACAGATTTTACATTTGAGCTGGGCCTTGTGATGTTCAGTTTCTTGAAGTTTCCCTCAGTTTTTATAAAAGAATGCAGTGAGGCATGTACAGAAAACCAAAGGCTGGAGAGTGGGATAGGTGCTATTGCACTTTTGCTTTAACTGTGGTTTCAGATGGATGGATTTCTAAGAAAAAGTGTTTCAAATTCTTCTCAGGCAGATTTCCTTTACACATCAGAAAAATATCTAAACCAAGAAGGGATATGGTTACTGCAATACTAGATATTACAAAACCTAACTTTCTGGTTCCCATCCCATTGCCACATCCGTATTTTAAATTAGGTGCACAAGCTGCTTTTAAAATATATAGAGAGAATTAGATGCCTCAGAAATGGATCCAAAGCAATCAAAATGCTAGAAAAACAGTTTTGGGCCACAGGATTCAGGCAACAACTTTAAACTACATATTTTACAGACTGTTAGCCAGCTTTCATATAAGCTATTCCTTTATATTTTTTTCTATTGTGACATTAAGAATAGCCTGGTATCTAGATATTTCACTGTTATGTCCTGTAAATTCACTTCATGTGCCAAATCAGAATTAACTGTGTTCAATTTTTAAATAAAAAGAAAAAGAAGACCCACAGCCATCCACTTGTAGAAAACAATATATGACTAAGAGGAGACTTAAAGTATTTATGAACAGAAAATAGGGATATTGAATCATACTGAATCATCATCTCATTCATACTGAATGAGTATCACATTATTTTCTTCTGTGTCTGTAGTCTATTTTAATACACGTTACCAAATACCCAGTGCAGAAATGAAGCAGAAAGGCTTATAAAACTCTACATCATCCTGCTGGCTTGGCATTCCTGGCTGAAAAGTTGAAAAAGTCATTACATTCTGTGCTTGAAAAGTACTTTAGGACCCTGGAACCCTGATTTATTATATTCTTTTGGGACCTTTGTTTTCTTACTAATTTTTCTATTAGCAGCTCAGCCACCTTTGGAAAAAAAACTTTCTCACGTTATGGATATATTGATTGACACTTTACATGAAAAATATCCTCTTTTCTGTTACCACCTTAACCCTGTGGGACCAGGCAATCTTTAGCAAGCTGTATTAAATTTCTATTTTCTGCTCTGTGTTGTGCCATAATTTATTCACATTTCATTCTCTTACTACATATATATATTTCTATATCTATATTTCTATATTTCTATGCATATTACTATATATATAACATTTTATTTATATTTACCTTTAATTAAGACACATTAGCTCTTCCCAAAATCTATATTTCTTTAAGTTATGTTATGATTTGGACCAAAATACTTGTACAGAGCCTATGAGGATGTGGGTAATTGAAATGTGAAAATGAACATACAGATGGCTTGAGAGCAAGACACTTTTCTCTCTACTATATGCTTCATCTCATCGTGTTCCAGTTGTAATCCAATTCAGTACTGGGCCAACAGCAGTTTAAGAGAGCATGTAAACCACTGTTTAAATAAGTCAGTTCTGGAAAGATAAGCCAAATATGATAATAGGGTAATTATTTCTTGTGAATATTTTAAACGAGAAACAAACAAAAAATACCCTAGAATTCTTAAGATTGTTCACAATGATTTAAAAACAAAAACGCTTCATGGTAACAATTATTTTGGAAAGAATTAACAACGTTTTCAAAAAAAAAATAAAAAAAAAATGAGCATCCCATGTAATAAGAAAAACAGTTACTTAGAAGTTTAAAATGGAATAAGGTATAGGATTCATCAAAGAAATTATCAGTACTTGAGTCATATCTTTACAATAATTTTTAGAAATGCTAAATAATGTTATAAAGGTATGATTTATCAGTTATCTACAAACCAGTGAAATTTATGTGGTTTCACATTCAAATATTTGAAAAATAACTATTTGGATTCATATTGTAATACATGTGCTTCTTGCCTTACTCTTACTGGACTCTATTTGATATATATATGTGTGTGTGTTAGTTATGTTTTATGTTTATGTTTATATATATATATGTTAGTTATGTTTTATGGAACTTTCCCCATAAAATTAGTTAGATATGATAAAACAAGGATAAAAAAGTGAACATCTAGTCTTTCTGTTTAAATCTGCAATTCCCATCCCTGGTTATCAGTAGAGGAAGGGGAAAAGTAGAGCTACTTTATAGATTGTACTGATAGAAAGATGTTATAGAGATAAAGCAAGTGCATGGATCTTTTCTGGCGTTTACAATTTTATTTGCAAAGTAGTCTGATGCTATGTTTTAACAGCTCTCACTAACCTGTTCATCAACAGCAAAATTGGAGGAACTTCTATTTTATAAAGAATATTTTGTTTCCTTAGACTTTGGTTTCAGCTCAAATTTGGCTGGAAGTTTCTAGGGACATGCACCTGCAAGGGACTGTCTGATTCCCATTTCACTAAAGAAATGCAGGAAGGCTACCAGGCTCTGCGGCAGCTGGAGTAAAGTCAGACTTCCCTTACATTACAAGTCCTGAAAGATCTTTTCAAGAATCCTAGCAACCATGCCCCAAGCTCTTTGAGACATAACCCCAAAATTCAAAACCTTAAGAAGGTTATCCAGATTTCAGGATAATTGTTGAGGACTCAAGAGCTGAGTCCGAGTAAATTTCTGTATTCCACAGAATATAATACAAAAGCTTTTATTTTCATTTCTCCTAAATCAAACTCTAGAATTGCTGTGTCTAGGTGGCAGGTGTGACTCAGGGTAGGAAGTGCATTTCAGTGTTCCCAGCCCTAGGATGGACAAACCATCAATCCAGCAGATGCTTTATTTGCAAACTTAGTTTTAGTGAGACTATCAAAGAGCTTCAATGGAATTCTTTTGGTCTAGAACACACAAGGAAATCTTTAATTTTGTAAGTCTAACAGTTTTGCATTATGCACTGTTTTTGCTGCAATTTTAACTTACAGTTTTTAACTTGATATATTAAAAGTGATGCTTTATGTTAAATGAGATCCGGTAAGCAGAAGACATTGACTGAGAACCTGAAACAGTCCATCTTTCTTCTGTCAGTAGAACACATTGCGCATCATAGTGCATTTTTGGTTGTGTTTTTTTTTTTTTTTTTTTGAACAACCAGCCTTTTCAATCTTAAAATGACTTTGAAAAAAAAAAAATAATAATAATGGAGAAACTGTTAAGAAGCTATCTTTCCTCCTCTATAAAAGATTCTAGTTTTGTGGAAGTGAACCCCATCCTGGAAATCATTGGTCTTCTTTTCTACCTCTGTAATTTTAAGTTTAAATATGTCTCTTTTATGTTAGAAAGATAGCTGTGCATGCACATGTTCACTTTCAGCTGAAAACACATCTGTAGTCTGAAGCATATATATATATAATTTGCAACTATCTTTTCAGATAAATTGGGCTGGCTATCCCATATGATGACTGCATTGTGACCATCTTTGTTCCAACAGAAAAGATTTACAGGACGCAGAATAGAGCAAAAGGTATAGTTTCTGCAGCAAGTTTCTTTCCCTAGTAGGTTGCGTCTGTGAAGTTTTCTTCCTTCCTTCCTTCCTTCCTTCCTTCCTTCCTTCCTTCCTTCCTTCCTTCCTTCCTTCCTTCCTTCCTTCCTTCCTTCCTTCCTTCCTTCCTTCCTTCCTTCCTTCCTTCCTTTCTTCCTTCCTTCCTTCCTTCCTTCCTTCCTTCCTTCCTTCCTTCCTTCCTTCCTTCCTTCCTTCCTTTCTTTCTTTCTTTCTTTCTTTCTTTCTTTCTTTCTTTCTTTCTTTCTTTCTTTCTTTCTCTCTCTCTCTCTCTCTCTCTCTCTCTCTCTCTCTCTCTCTTTTTTTTTCTTCTGTCTCTTTCTCTCTTTACAACAGATAACACCTGTTGAAAACTTTGTCCTGAAAAAAAAGACATGAAATGGCAGAAGAAAAAAAAAAAAGAAAGCACATTTTTCTGGCTTTTTTGACCTTCATAAACACCAGATTCATTACAGCTGGAGCCTAGAAAAGTTATCACATCCTGTTAAGTTCCGCAATAAATGCAGTTCAAGTGTGCAGCCTGCAGGTATTTCATATGAAGGTGATCTAGTGTCAGAACAAGACGGTATATAGAGAAATGAATCTCTAGTTCATTAAATAAATTCTTCCACTGGTGAACAGCTACTCTGAATTTATACAAGAAGAATAAATATTAGTATGGGAAGTAAAGGAAGAGGAGAATTAATGGGAAATAAAGATAGAAATTGAAAATTTATTTGACTTTGTGATTCTTTATAAAAGCTACTGCCTCTTGTACTTAGATCAGTCTTTTTCCTTTTTCTACCATCAGATTGTCTATAACTAAAAATACTTAAATGCTTGGTAAAAAGCGCATGTGAATATGTGCCTGACTAATGTTATCTTGGTGAATGACATGTTAAGTTTCTTGTAACAAGAAATCTTGTAACCTTTGGATGTTGTCTTTGTTTCCTGGTTAAAGTCACTTTATTCAGAAACTCACAACTATGCTTAACCCATCAATTTTGGGACAGTCAGGATTATGTGAGTACATAATTTCAACTGTAATATAATGTTAATGAGACTTCTAAAATGACAGTTCTTCCCTCTCCTTCATATCCTACTCTCCTTTCAAATTACTATTATTACTTTCAAATTCAGAATTACTACTTTCAAATTCAAAATTACTTTCAAATTATTAGGGAGCTTCTAAAGCTGTCTTTAAAGTAAGCATATTTGTAAATAATTTAAATTAAGTACAGTGTGTTTATTTCTTTAAAAACAACACAACAACAACAAAAACTTTACACCATTTGACACCTGTTCAAATATAAGAAGCTATTGTCAGGTTACCTGCATACTCAGATGTGATGGCTTTTGTCAAATTAGTTACAAAGGTTTCCTGGGAAGGGCAGAAAGCTAGAAGACAAAAATGTGCATCATGAGCCAAAGCATAAACAAGAGAAGCAATGGGATACCAGAGAGTTGATGAGCAAAAAGGAAGTTGTTGGAGCTCATGCTTCTTGCTGGAATTTGTTTCTCCCTCCTGTGCAAATCAGTCTCAACTTACTGAACTTCCCAAATTCTGGAAGAGTTCTCTGTTTGATGAATCTGGCCTTGGAGAGAGATTAGGGAAAAATAGCAAAAAACAGTTATCTTGTAGTGATATGGCATTTGGCAAGATTTGCTTAGACTGCTAGTTTGAATGAAGCTAAGAACTTTTCTCCTATGTACATTGTAGCTACCCCTGTAAAAGAGTGAGTTGATAGGACAGCATAAACAGAATAAAACAGAATGAATTCTTGTGATTCTTACATTTTTTTGGTGTGAAGAATATTATGCTTGCTTAAAATTTCATATTATGAAAGTTTTTACACCCTATTCCATGTAACTTGAATTAATGGGGTGTGTGATTTGTACGGATCTAAGTCTGGTATCATTGTCAGAGCAGAATTAGAGTAAAGGCCTCCTGATATCAAGATTTCAATTTGAATGTCTGTGCATTTGTCCAAATAAAAGCACAGTGGACAAGTGCTTTCTCATATCATTATTTGCATTAGTGAACTTTGTATGATGGAGAGCCTTTTTAATGAGAAAGTATCACTTCATTAGTATCCTGTGATTACGTCTATGGAATTAGAAAACTATCAGAACATTTCTGTCACCTGCTTCTGAATGCACAGCTCTGTCCCAGTAGTGTGCTGTTTCTACACAGGTGTGACATAGCAAGTATGACAATCACTGAACCTCAGCTAAGATAAAGCTTTAGATTGGAAACGAACTCACAAAACAATTTGTGTGCAATTCATACACAAATCTAATTGTAATAGACATTTAATACTCAAGTAGGCATAAAAACACAAATTAACTGTGTATGCAATTTTTCACAGGGAAAAAAATGTAAGGGATAGTTCTTCACTGTAAAAATATATGCTAGGTCCTCCTGCTCAGATGACATTGTTGGAAAAAGTGGTTCCAACCTGCTGCCCTGCTCCTGGCTGGGGTGATGGGACACGCCCTTGATGCCAGGCCCTGCCCTGACGACCCCATGTGGAAGCCTCTAGGTCCCTGGACCACAGGAAGCTGTTGGCCTGTGTAGCACCCAGACAGTCACTGGTGGGCCATCCTACCCACAGGAAAATAATGTAATAATGTTGTGACTGATTTGTACCAGACAGAGACTTCTGAGAATATTATGCAGGAAAAATATTTAATAGTTTGGCTAATATATCTGTGATCTACAGTCACAGAAATTATAAGTGGAATTAACCTTGAGAGTTATATAAATGATTTCTTTGCTTTCAGATTAACTATGTTAAATATGTAAATATTTGTCAAATCTGTCCTTAAAAACCTGTGATGGAATGGTGGAGTTCTTTATTCTTGGCGAGGCCAGGAAGGGGACTAGTAAAACCACTGTATTGGACTTTCGGAGGGCTGACTTTGGGCTGCTCAGGACACTAGTTGGTGGAATCCCTTGGGAGGCAGTTCTGAAGGGCAGTGGGGTCCAGGAAGGCTGGGCGCTCTTCAAGAGGCAAATCCTAATGGCGCAGGAGCGGTCTCTCCCCATGTGCCCAAAGATGAGCCAGCGGGGAAGAAGACCCGCTTGGCTCAACAGAGAACTGTGGCTTGAGCTTAGGAGAAAAAAGGAGGGTTTATAATCTTTGGAAAAGTGGGCAGGACACTAGGGAGGACTATAAGGATGTAGCGAGGCTGTGCAGGGACAGAATTAGGAAGGCCAAAGCTCATCTGGAGCTCAATCTGGCTACTGCCGTTAAAGATAACAAAAAACGTTTTTATAAATACATCAACACAAAAAGGAGGACTAAGAAGAATCTCCATCCTTTACTAGATGCGGGGGGAAACTTTGTTACAAGAGATGAGGAAAAGGAAGAGGTGCTCAATGCCTTCTTTGTCTCAGTCTTTAGCAGCAATACTGGTTGTTCTCTGGATACCCAGTACCCTGAGCTGGTGGAAGGGGATGGGGAGCAGGATGTGGCGCTCACCATCCACGAAGAACTGGTTGGTGACCTGCTACGGCACTTGGATGTGCACAAGTCGATGGGGCCGGATGGGATCCACCCAAGGGTACTGAGAGAACTGGCAGAGGAGCTGGCCAAGCCGCTTACCATCATTTATCAGCAGTCCTGGCTATCGGGGGAGGTCCCAGCTGACTGGTGGCTAGCAAATGTGACGCCCATCTACAAGAAGGGCCGGAGGGCAGACCCAGGAAACTACAGGCCTTTCAGTTTGACCTTAGTACCAGGGAAGCTCATGGAGCAGATCCTCTTGAGAGTCATCATGCGGCACTTGCAGGGCCAGCAGGCAATCAGGCCCAGTCAGCATGGGTTTATGGAAGGCAGGTCCTGCTTGATGAACCTGATCTCCTTCTATGACCAAGTGACGCGCTGGGTGGATGAGGGAAAGGCTGTGGATGTGGTCTACCTTGACTTCAGCAAGGCTTTTGACACCGTCTCCCACAGCATTCTCCTCAAGAAACTGGCTGCTCTGGGCTTGGACTGGCGCACGCTTCGTTGGGTTAGAAACTAGCTGGATAGCCGGGCCCAAAGAGTCGTGGTGAATGGAGTCAAGTCCAGTTGGAGGCCAGTCACTAGTGGCGTCCCCCAGGGCTCGGTGTTGGGACCGGTCCTCTTTAATATCTTCATCAATGATCTGGATGAGGGCATTGAGTGCACCCTCAGTAAGTTTGCAGATGACACCAAGCTAGGTGCATGTGTCAATCTGCTCGAGGGTAGGAAAGCTCTACAGGAGGATCTGGATAGGCTGCACCGATGGGCCGAGGTCAACTGCATGAAGTTCAACAAGGCCAAGTGCCAGGTCCTGCACCTGGGGCGCAATAACCCCAAGCAGAGCTACAGGTTGGGAGATGAGTGGTTGGAGAGCTGCCAGGCAGAGAAGGACCTGGGAGTGATGGTGGACAGTCGGTTGAATATGAGGTAGCAGTGTGCTCAGGTGGCCAAGAAGGCCAACAGCATCCTGGCTTGCATAAGAAACAGTGTGACCAGCAGGGCTAGGGAGGTGATCGTCCCCCTGTACTCGCTCTGGTGAGGCCGCACCTCGAGTACTGTGTTGAGTTTTGGGCCCCTCACTGCAAGAAGGACATCGAGGTGCTTGAGCGGGTCCAGAGAAGGGCGATGAAGCTGGTGAGGGGCCTGGAGAAAAAGTCCTACGAGGAGCGGCGGAGGGAGCTGGGCTTGTTCAGCCTGGAGAAAAGGAGGCTCAGGGGCGACCTTATTGCTCTCTACAGATACCTTAAAGGAGGCTGTAGTGAGGTGGGGGTTGGCCTGTTCTCCCACGTGCGTGGTGACAGGACGAGGGGGATTGGGCTTAAGTTGCGCCAGGGGAGTTTTAGGTTAGATGTTAGGAAGAACTTCTTTACTGAAAGGGTTGTTAGACACTGGAACAGGCTGCCCAGGGAGGTGGTGGAGTCACCATCCCTGGAAGTCTTTAAAAGACCTTTAGATGTAGAGCCTAGGGATATGGTTTAGTGGGGACTGTTAGTGTTAGGTTAGAGGTTGGACTCGATGATCTTGAGGTCTCTTCCAACCTAGAAATTCTGTGATTCTGTGAATTTTTTTTTTTTTTGTTGTTATTCCCTGTGGACACTAAGAATAAATTATTCCATTTGTTATAACAATCCTTATTCATAAAAAGACTATGCCCTCAGTCTTTCACAGACTGAACTGTCTTCATACCTACAGTTATTCTTTGTAGTCATGTTTCCTGTACTTCTGCACATTCTTGTTCTCTGGATTCCAAGCACAGAGAATATATATTTTTTTCAAGTACTACAAAGAACACTCATATTTATACATTTTGGCTTTCCACCCCCCTTTCTTCTTTTTTTTTTTTTTTAATTTTTTTCTTCAACTTGACATGAACTGACTTAAGATTGGAATCCATCAAAGACAGACTGAAGATCCCTGCTCAAACAGTCTGTCATTTTGATGATTAACCTGTGATTTAGTCATTCTGTGCAGTTTTCCAGCAAGCTTTCCTCTCACACTATGATTTTGTCTGTGTTTTGCACCATGTTCTAAGTGTTGCTGTAAGATCATCTGAGCCAATGGTAAAAGGTAGTAACAGACAGCGACTTACTTCTCTCTTCTTGTAGGGCCTGTTTATTTTTCATACCCATCTCCCCCTCCCCGCAAATTACATTCCTCTTAGCTGATCTGTTTTTAAACTGACTTCCATTTTCCAAAGTCTATAAGTAGATTAGTTGAGGACTTTTTTTCCAGTACATTTCTGGGAACTGAGGTTCCAGAACTACCACAACCAGAAACTTGTTTCGTCGCTCTCTCCTTCCCCATTTATAAAGCTACATGTTGTGTTGTTCCTCTCCTAATCTGAAAATCCCAGCTGTCCTCCATCAGTTTTTAAGGATAATAACAATTGGCTCTGAGACTACTTTGATAAATTCTTTCTTCCTCCAAGTGAATTTCACTAGACAGTAGTTTGAAGTGATTTAGTCATTACTGTATCAACATCAGTGTTAAAGATGGGGAGGGGAGGAATCCAATCTCACACCTCGTTTCCATATTTGCATAGCTTTTGTATAGTCTCGAAACCTAGCAGGAACTGAGAAACAAGGTGAGATTTTGCAACCTCAGAAGAACTTTCCTTCTTCAGTGAGCTCTGAAGAGGCATGGGAAACTTGAGGTCATGGAATTCACAATTCACAAGGAGCTGAGAGCCAGTAATGGGAGCCTCAGAGACGAATGGTACATCTCCAGCTTTCCTCTGGGGTACAGTTTCACAATTAGCTTCAGTCAGTCTAAACCACACTGATGTAAAACGAGATTATTCAGCCCTGCCTCTGCATGTCTTTTGGGAGCAAGAGCAAGACTTCTCTTTTAGAAAAGAATATGGTCTTAGATTGCCTTGAACTGACCAAAGCATGCACTAGGAATGAAAAGCTCCTAAACCAATTTATTTTTTTTTTCCAATGTAATGGCAAGTGAAATAATTATTCCTGAGTTACTCTAGTGTCACGTTAAGGGGTGTAGCTGATTAACCGTTATGGGCCCGGTCGGATTCAGGGTACTGAACCAGTCAGACATTCACCAAAAACGCATTAACCGTCTGGGGGTCCAGTCAGACATTCACCAAAAACGTATTAACCATCTGGGGGTCTGTTCAGACATCCACCAAAAATGCATTAACCGTCTGGGGGTCCATTCAGACATTCACCAAAAACGCATTAACCGTCTGGGGGTCTGGTTAGATTCAGAACACTGAACTATCATGGATAACCACCCTCACCCTAGTTGCACTTAATGAGAGCTATCACAATGCAATCAAGTATGGTTTATTACAGCAACAGATAATCAGGTTCTTTTGGATTGCTGGTGATAGTGACTGTCTGCAAAAGCAAGCTAGTATGCATGAAATACACAGGTGTTATAGGTGTTACAGATGTTACAGGCGTTATAGGTGTTACAGGTGTTACAGGTGTTTACAGGTGTCACAGGTGCGCAGCCTAGAAATAAACCTCGTTAAAAGGATCAAAGACTCTATAGAGATTTATAAGCAAATATTCATATCTCTCCCAAAGGCGTCCCAATGGGGGGGAAGAGAGGCTCAGCCCGTCGACTGATCCCAGGAGTCAGGAGGTCCTAAGGATGTTGTATTTCCTCGGGATGGTATCTCCCCTGACGATGGTATCTTCCCTAACATCCCCTCTCTCTTGGGCCAATTTATATTATTTTCTATCTTTTAGGTGGAGCTTGAGTGGCTCTAGTCAAGCATATCTTAGTTATGATTGGTGTAAAGTTTTCCCGTCTCCATTTAAAGTAATAGGCTCCGAGAAATTCAGAGCGCATGCTCAGTGAGGGGTGGTCGCACCTTGGAGGCGGGTAGCTTTTGGGATGGAGGTGTGTTTTGGTATTATAATGATATTATAATGAGCCAAAAGTACACTAGGGTACAGCATTTGTCAAAACATGACAGGTCTTTGGCTTAGGGTGGCAAAAAGTGCAGCTTTGTGCACAAGAACAATTGAGGCCCCACCTGATTACAGAGCCTAGCCGTGGTGTCTCCACTCCACTCTACGCTCTATGGTGTTCCTTAGAGCTAGCACACCAAGTTTCCCCAGCATGATAGCATCTAAGGTTAGGAGCCTAGGGAACGCTCAGATAATGCAGTTATGCCCTACCCTGAAAGCCTCTTCAATGCTGTACCTTTTCCTTAAAAGTGTGAATGTTAGTTTTATTTTCCTGGTTACTTCAGGCAGTTACACCACATCTAGAAATGTTGAATGCAGCCATTTCTCACATGCTTTTTTTTTTTTTTTTTGCTTTTTTTTTTTTTTTTCCCCACTGCTGGTAAGAGAGGCAGCTGCATGCTATCACACCTGGATACACATCAAGGCTCATTTATTTACCGAACACTATGAGAACAGCTGAGTCAGCAAAAACTTTTTTGAGGATGGAAAATAGCTTCCAGAGGAGAAAGTCATGACTTAGTCATCCCACCAAAATCAGAGAATGCTTATCTGGTAAACATATGTTTCCCAGACTGAAATGATGATATGTTTAATTTATTATGCACACAGTCATGTGTGCATTTGAAGGGTGATGAAATTTATGTCTGGCATGGATTTGTGGGAAGAAAATCATAGAACCATAGAATATCTGATCCGAGTTGGTAGGCACCCACAAGGATAATTGAATCCAACTCCTAGGTCCCCAAAGGACCACCAAAAACCAAAACAAAACAACAAAAAAGCATGGATAAATCAATAATTTATTTAAATATGTAGCAGAATACACAGTGACATCAGAATATGTACTAACAAAGCAGAAATATTTTTCTTCTTTGAAATGAATGCACTGGTACCTGCTGGGGACCACCCAGCTGGAAACCTATTTTCCAGAAAAGGACCTAGGAGTCCTGGTGGACACCAAGTTGAACATGAGACAATAGTGTGCCCTTGCCACAGAGAACATTAATGATATCCTGGGTTGAATTTAAAAGAGTGTTGCCAGCAGGTCGAGAGAGGTGATCCTTCCCCTCACTCAGGATACCTCACTGTGAGGTAGCACCTGGAGTACAGTTTTGGGCTCACCAGTACAATAGAGACATGGTGAAGAAGTTCTTTCTAATATCCAAACTAAACCTCCCCTGGTGCAACTTTAGCCTATTCTCCCTTGTCCTGTCACCAGGCATGTGGGAGAACAGACCAACCCCCACCTTGCTACAGCCTCCTTTATAGTCCTACTGGAAAGAGTCCAAAGTAGGGACACAAAGATGATGAAGGGGCTGCAGTGTCTCTCCTATGAATAAAGGCTGGGGGAGGGGGCGGAGGGGCAGTAATGGGAGGGAGGGAATATGATATCTTATCAATGTATATAAATACCTGAAAGGAAAGATCAGATAAGATGGAGCTAGCCTCTTTTCAGTGGTGCTCAGTACCAAAACAAGAAGCAATGGTCACAAATCAGAAAATAAATGGTTCTGTTTGAACATCAGGAAACACTTTACTATATGGCTGACTGAGTATGAGTTGTCCAGAGAGGTTGTGAAGTCTCCTGCCTTGGAGAGAGCTTCAAAAGCTGCCTGCAGATGGTCTTGGGCAAGCAGCTCTAGATGTCCTTGCTTGATGTCCTTGTGTTGGACCAAATGACCAGAAGAGGCCCCTTCCAACTTTAGCCATTCTGCGTTTCTATTATTATTATTATTATTGTACATCAGTGGAAGAATAGAAAGTACTGTCAGTGTTTTCTTGCACATCCCAGTGAAGAAAAACCCTGAAGCCACAGGAGTTATTTGTGGAGGGAAAGGTGCTCTGTAATGTCTCGGTGAGCAGTTCATTAAGATCTTGGCCTTCTACTGTTCAAAGTTAGCTTTCACTAAATAGACCCTAATATTTCATGCAAAGCTTTCAAAATAGTTCTGCTCAATCCCATTCATTTGAATAATTTATAAGAAGCCCTAGGACACTGTCTCAAATGTTTGGATAGAGTTAGTCAGAAACAAAATTCACCAATATGTCAGGTGTTCATTAATCAAAGCACAAATGGAAAGTGGGACAATACTGCTTAACTCAAGCAGTAGTTCTGACTGTTGTGCCTCTTACATGTTTCCACTAGATGGCATTCCGTACTTCAAAACTGATTTTATTTATTTATTTTTTTAACATTGTGTTTATATAACTAGGCTTGAATGATAATTTTTTTCATGAACACCTCTAAAGATTTGGAGTAGCAGAAAGAATATAGTAGCATATTTATAGCTGGCTATTAGAGAATCAGAAGTAGAAGCCACGGAGCTATCACTATCGTCTAGGTTTATACAGAAGCACTGATTCAAGATCATTCTCTGTACCACTTTAGTATTGAGATGGTACCACTGAACTCAATGAGGTAAGAATTATACTATTCTGTTGCTGCAGTAGGTCTAAAGATTTCTTAGGCAAATTATTAGCATTGATCTGTTTAGACTTTATTAGTTTATTTAATATGACACATAACCCCCCTAAACATGAAATTCCTCTGATTAATCTACCTTGAATTCTACATTCTACTTTATTCCTGAACTTATTCCTAAATGTTTTGTAATTCTATCCTAAAAAAAAAAAATTCTATCTAAAAAAAAAAAGCTAGTAAATTGATTTTAATTTTTAAACCGTCGATTAAATCAAAATGATTATTTGCTTTGCTAATACATCTGAAGATAAGCTTTTGTTTTCTCATAAGTCTTGGAACAGCTTAACATCTGTTAAGATGGATGTGCACAAGTCGATGGGGCCGGATGGGATTCACCCAAGGGTACTGAGAGAACTGGCAGAGGAGCTTACCATCATTTATCAACAGTCCTGGCTATCGGGGGAGGTCCCAGCTGACTGGCGGCTAGCAAACATGACACCCACCTACAAGAAGGGCTGGAGGACTGACCCGGGAAACTACAGGCCTGTCAGTTTGACCTCAGTGCCAGGGAAGCTCATGGAGCAGATTCTTTTGAGAGTCATCATGCAGCACTTGAAGGGCAAGCAGGCGATCAGGCCCAGTCAGCATGGGTTTATGGGTTTAGGTTCGGCGGTCTATAGCAGACCCCGACCAGGACACTAGCCTTGTTGTCCCTGCCGATCCTAACCCAAAGGGACTCTATCTTGTCATTCCTAGCCTCGAGTTCTACAACATCGAAAGACTCTAATATAGAGAGCCACACCACCACCCCTTCTGTGCTGCCTGTCCCTTCTGAAGAGCCTATAGCCAGGCATTGCAGCACTCCAGTCATGAGACTGGTCCCACCACGTTTCCGTGATGGCAACCAAGTCGTAGCCTGCCCGCTGCACGATGGCTTCCAGCTCCTCCTGTTTGTTACCTATGCTGCGTGCATTGGTGTAGATGCACTTCAGCTGGGCCATTACCTTATTCCCTGGCCTTGCTATTGTTCCCCCTGGCACAGCTCCAACAATCCTTGCTTCACCCCCATCCCCCTTCTTACCTAGTTTAAAGCCCTATCAATGAGCCCCGCCAGCTCCTGGCCAAGGATCCTTTTTCCCCTAAAGGATAGGGACCCATTTGCGGCCATCAGACCAGGTGCTGAGTAAACTGCCCCATGGTCGAAAAACCCAAGATCTCTGCGTTGGCACCAGCCCCGGAGCCACGTGTTTAACAGGTGGGCTTTCCTTGTCCTCTCCGTACCCCTCCCTGTCACCGTAGGGATGGACGAAACCACCACCTGCACTCCCGCTCTGTCCACTAACCGTCCCAGCCCCCTAAAGTCTCTTTTGATTGCCTTCAGGCTTCTGTCTTCAATGTCGTCACTGCCCGCCTGGACTATCAGAAGAGGATAATAATCACAGGGGCGTACCAGGTTGGGAAGCTTCCTGGCAACGTCCCTGACCCTGGCCCCAGGGAGGCAGCAGACTTCCCTACGGGTAGGGTCAGGCCGACAAATAGGGCCCTCTGTTCCCCTAAGGACAGAGTCTCCCACAACAATCACCTTTCTTTCTTTCTTGATGGAGGCTGTCCTGTGGCGTGGAGTCGACCTCCTCGCCCTAGGCATCCTCCTGGGAACACTTTCTACCTCTTCCTCAGTTGCTGGTCTATCAAGCTCCAGGGCCTCAAACCTGTTTTGTAAGGGCACCTGGGAAGGCAGGGCCAGAAGGGGAGGGCATCGCCTGCCATGTCGAGCAAGGACCTGTCTCCATTCCTCCTCAACTCCCAGATCCCCTCCCTCTGCCCGACGGCGACAAGAGGAAATTCCTCAAAGAGGAATGGGGAGAAAATATGTGAAAGGGGCTCAAGGATTGAGATAAGGATGAGAAAATCACGCAATAATTAGTGTAACGGGCAAACCAGACTCAGCATAAGAAGACAGATAGTAAGATTTATTGCTCATTACTAACAAGCTAGAGAAGTGAGAAACAAAGGAAAGAAACCAAAAGCGCCTCCCCCCCCATCCACCCTCTTCCACCTCCTCCCCCCGAGCGGCGCAGGGGAACGGGGGAATGGGGGTTATGGTCAGTCTACAGCACTTCTTCTCTGCCGCTCCTTCTCGGTCACTCTCGTCCCCTGTGCTGTGGGGTCCCACCCACGGGATGCAGTCCTTGATGAACTGATCCGGCGTGGGCTTCCCACAGGCAGCAGCTCTTCCAGAACTGCTCCAGATATGGGTCCGTACCACGGGGTCCATCCCTCAGGAGCAAACTGCTCCAAGCTGGCTCCCCTACGGGCAGCAGCTCCTTCCAGATCACCTGCTCCTGCGTGGTCTCCTCTCCACGGGCTACAGGTCCGGCCCGGAATCTGCTCCGGCAGGGGTCTTCCACAGGCGGCAGCCTCCGTCGGTGCAGGGCCACCTGCTCCACCATGGTCTCCTCCACGGGCTGCAGCGTGAAACCCTGCTCCACCGTGGTACTCCATGGGCTGCAGGGGGACATCCTGCTTCACCATGGTCCTCACCACAGGCCGCAGGGGACTTCTGCTCCGGCGCCTGGAGCACCTCTCCCCCTCCTTCTACACTGACCTTGGCACCTGCAAGGCTGTTTCTCACTCCCTTGACTCTCCTGGCTGCTGTGCGGCGCAGCGTTTTTTTCCCTGTCTTAAATATGCTCTCACAGAGGCGCAAAACAACATCGCTTATTGGCTCAGATCTGGAAAACAATGGGGCCCTTCCCAAACATGGGGCGGCTTCTAGATCTTTCTCACAGAAACCACCCCTATGGCCCCCTGCTCCCAAAACCTTGCCACGTAAACCCACTACAGGGGTCCACCCCCATTTGGGGTGTCTCACCTCGATACCTCTCCTTGAGGCCCTGCAGGGAGTCACTCCACAAGTCTATCTCCCGCTCACACTCCCTGATGGCCCTCAACCTCTCCACCTCCTCCTTGAGCTCCGCCACCATGTGGATCAGGTCATCCACTTGCTCGCACCTCACGCACACAGTGTCTCTGCCTCCCGCCGATGGCAGCAGCAGGCTCTGACACTCCCTGCATCCGGTGACCTGAACTGCTGCATTCTTTAACGGGTAGTTGGTCTGGGTGTGTACCGACCTCCTGGAGAGCGCACCGTGCCTGGTGGAGACCATTATCGCCTAGCTAACGACTGTCGTTAAGAGGTGTTCGTGTGGGCAGGGGGTTCCTCTCCGCCCTTCCTGCTCGCCCTGCCTGCTTGCACTGCCGCGCTAACTGCCGCGCCACTCCCCTCTGACGCGCCACGCCCTGTTTGCCCGTTCTGTTCGCCGCGCTCCTGGTCGCTCGCGCTCCCTAGGGGCTGCTTTTGAACGGCCGGGGAGGGGGCGCTGCTGGCTCCGCCTTCGCCTCGTCAGCCTCCCTCACGAGGGCTGCCGGGTCCTGGCGGCTCCCTGAAGTCGGCTCGATGCCGGAAAATCAGCCCTGCCTGGCCCGATGCCCCGCTCCGCTGCAGAACGCGTCTGCCCCGGAGCCGATCGCCTCGGCTTATTTCCACAACTTTGAAATTAATGGAAAAGAAAGTCATGAAAAGTCAGATTCTCGCCTCTCCCCTAAATTAGCTGAATTCTAATATCTGAAATGACTATGCTGAAAGGGTGACAGATGCTAAATGCTTTATACTATTAAACAAGTCATGCTTCTTTCTAGTATTTTTAAATTATTTTTATTACTTTTTTTGTTAATTTTTATATGCAGTATAAACAATATTTAAAAGAGAAAATAAATAAATAAGCTTCAAATCTGTTCTTGACTTTCCCATATTTTGTGAGTGAATTATGGATAAATCCAGAAGATAGGTTTCTTTGGAAGAGAAAACTAAAGAAGGCAGATGCAGATAATTTTTTTTTACATTAAGAAGATCAGAGAAAGAATGTATGAAGATAGCTCTGGCTATCTGAAGTTATCTACCTGTGGTTAAAGCTGGTTGACCGTAAAGTGAATATTCAGAACAGTATATTTCATGGCTGGCATTTTTTCTTCCAGTCAGGAATCAACAGTCTCATGTCTCTTCAAAATACAGAAATAAATTTCACTATGCAGCTGAAGCTTGCTTTACAGACATTCAAAGGCATCTGTCTCTCTCCATTAATTCTGATGGGAATTTTATGAAACTGTCTCACTCTCATTAAAATTTTGGAATGACGATGTCTAAAAGTTAAGCAGACTGGATCATAGTTGTTATTGGTATTTTACAGTCTTCAAGCCCTATGCTTTCTTCTGTATTCTAAATCTTCCTTCTAAAAACCTTAGGGGAAAGAATGGATTCCTTTTCTCCTGTGTAAAGTAACAGTTTTCTTTAAACTGAGGGAGAACAATTTGGCATGGATCAGAAAACCGATCTCTGAGTCACTGATTTTCTCCAGTTGAAATATTTTTACATTAATATTGGTTACTTTCTTTTGATCCTTGAAAGTAAGGTTCACTGAGGGATAAGTCATTTTGACTTTTTGTTTCATAGATTTTTGTTTAGCCTTCAACCTGTTAAGGACACATTAACTTTCACAGAATCACAGAATCATTGTAGCTCATTTAGTCTAGCCACCATGCTCAGACCATGGTCAACTACCGCAGGTTGCTCAGCATCATGTCCAGTAAGCTTCTCCAAGGATGAAGACTCCACAACTTCTCTTCACAATCTTTTCCAGCATTTGACCACCGACACAGAAAAAAGAAAAAAAAAAAAGAAAAAAAAAAGAAAAAAAAAAGAAAAAAAGTGATTTTTTGTATGTTTAAGCAGACTTTGTGTCCATTGTGTTGTCACTGGATACCGCTGAGAAAAGTCTGAGTACATCTTCTTTAGTTTCCTACATGAGGTATCTATATGCATTGATAACCTCCCCCTGAACCTTCTCTTCTCCAAGCTGAACAGTCCCCTCTCCTCAGTCTCTCCTCAAAGGACAGATGCTCCAGTCCTTTAATTATCTTTGTGATTCTTTATTGGACTTACTTTACCTCACTTATCTACTTACCTAATCTGTATTTCTTCAGTTAGTCAATGAGAATGTACTAAATTCAAGATAAACTTTTCCCTCATCCACTGAGCTAGTCCTTTCTTTTTTTCTTTTTCTTCTATTTTTTTTTCTTTCTTTTGTTTTCTTCCCATAACTAACGGGACTAATCAGACATGATCAGGTTAATCAGGCATGATTTCCACTTCATAAATACATGTTTACTTCTGACAATCACCTGCATCTAAATGGTTTCTAGAAAGATTTCCTTCATTGATTTCCCACGGACTGAGGTGAGACTTGACTGGCTTGTATTTCCCTGAATCCTCCCTCCTGAATACAGGAGTGACATTTCTTTTCTTCCGGTTCTCAGAAATCTGCCACAACCACCATGATCTTTAAAACATAATCAAGAGTGACACTGAAATGCCATCAGCCACCTCTCTCTGCACCTGAGATTCCCGAAGGCCAGTCTTACCAAGAAAGACCAAGAAAAAGAAGGTAATTGTCACTAGGCTCCTTGCTCCCCTCATCTAACTTTTGCTGCTCGTACACCTATAGAAACCTTTCTAGTTGCCCTTCCCATCCTTTGCCAGACACAATTCCAGGAGAGCTTTGGCTTTGTTAACCCCATTTCTGAATGCTAAAGAGTGCCTCTATAGTTTTACTGGGTTACCTGACTCTCCTTCCACATCTTATGTTTTCTTTTTAATATATGAGTTTTGTCAGGAGCCCTTTGTTCATCCATGCAAGCCTCTGGACACCTTTGCTTGAATTTCTGCATGTGGGACTAGACTTGAACTTAAAGGATGTGATACTTGCAAATAAACAGCTCCCCTCCTGAGACCCTCTTCCCTCTAGAACCATCTCCTCTGGGTTCTTTCCTGAACAAATGGAAGTTTTTTCTCCTGAAATTCAGAATTTTGATCATCCTTTTTACCTTCTACCTTCCTCTCAGGATCCTGAATGACACTATTTTATGGTCACTGTGGCTGCCTCAGTCTTCACAGTCATAACTAATTCTTACTCTTTTGTAAGTATCAGGTCTAGCAGAGTGCCTATCCTTGTCATTTCCTTGATCATCTGCATCAGAAAGTTGCCCTTAATGCACTCCAGAAGCCTTCTGCATTGCTTGTGCCATTGTGATTTTCCTTCCAGCAGCTATTAAGTTCAAGTTCCCATGAGGAATTGCAAATATGAAGCTTCTTCCATTTTTCTAAAGAAGACCCCATTTACTTCTTCCTATCAGGCAATCTAGAGCAGACACCCATCCCAACATCCCAACCATTGGTTTGCCCTTTAACCTGGTGTGTATGTTTGCTATAGTTGCTTCCTTCATATGCCCCTTGCAATAACTGACTGTTAAACAGCATTTTGACTTCAGGCTACTTTTTTTTTTTTTTTTTTTTTTCCCTACCCCCCCAATTCTCTTTAAAGACCGAATAGTCAATACAATGGATGTTTTGATGGACACAACTTTTAAAATATTTTTAATTCTACCTTTAGATTACACTCCAGAGATCTACTCTTTTCATCTGAATACTAAGAAAGAGAGAGAAAAAGAAAAACAATCTCAAAAAGCTAAAGCACAGCACAAATTTCTAAAGATTACTTTTCAATGTTATCCAAAATACAATGAATGGATGAATAAATAAATAAAAATTCTATCAAATGTTAATTCGTTATGAAACCACTCTTTTCTTTGTGTACATATCCATTGGTAACATACATCCTATTACCAACTATCTGTGATGAATTTTAGCCCTGCATGTTTCTTCCCATGTTTTGTTGTGCCAAAATCTCCAATTCTGAAAACATAGCTTTATCAAACGGGGTACATTGTTGTCTGCCAGTATTTCCCACTTTTTATTGTCTATATTATAGACTACTCCATTCAGAAAGATAGTCTGTTCCCTTTTGTTAACTAATTCCATGTTTCTAAATCAGCCGTGGTTCACCTGGAAACTTGTTTATCATTTTCTTTCAAAGCAGAAACTTCTATTATCTGTGCAGATAGAAATATTCCAGACAGGAATATGTTTTAATAAGGCTTGATTAGAATGTTCAAGATTAACATTTCAGATTCTGACTGAAAATCAGAAGGAAGAATAACACTGAAAAACCGTAGGTGTTGGTTTGGAGCTAAAGAAAATATAAGAATGTTGAACAAGCATCAGACAACCTCAACGTTTGAGATCCCTTTGTTCATTCATAATACCACATCAAAAAGCACATTACCCAGACTCGGTTAGAAACCCTTTTGGGTATGTGTGAAACAAAAGTCTGCAGCAACAATGCAGTAAGTGGAACATCCTACAGCCTTGCAGCAAAGTGACATGGCATATGCTAAAAAAGCTAGTCAGGTCATGTGCCTGCACAGCCATTGATACACAGGAGCAATTTTGTGCAGAAGATAGTTGATCCCCTGTTTTGTGTATATTCTAGTGCTGGCATGCTGGTCAGTGAATTACATAATCATTACACAGATATATTTGCTGGTGTTGGTACTTTGTCATCTGTAAGTGCCCTGGGACTCTATCCTGGCATTTGCTGGGACAATATTGGAGGACTACACCAAAGACAGCATGCCAAAATAGTGTATCTTCTTTTATGTATTTATTTATTTATGATGCCTGTTGTTTACATGATTTTGCTTACTGCAATTACTCAAATATTGTTCATATATCGTTTGGAAAAATGAAATTTGAAATAGGCCCAAACTATGCTAAAGAATGCAATTATTTGACAGTATGGAAAGCAATATCCCAGAACCTGAGCATACATGTATTGCCCAGAACTGTTTAATGTAGATCTAGCCTCTCTAACCAGAAAAGGCTCAGATCACTCACCCTTAGAAGTAACCAAGTATTTATGTAATTTTTTTAGAGTGGCTACACTTTGGATCATGGTTTTATCATCACTGATATTAGATTTTTGTGAAATAAAGCAGTACAATGGAAGCTGACACCAGATTATTTGCTAATATACTTCTATTAATATGCATACACATGCACAAGTGGCAATTGAAAGCACAGATGTGGTATCTTGTTCATTATCTCAGTGATACTATGTGCTACTTTTCATTCATCCGCACTGTGCAATATGAGATGACAGTCCTGCACCACAACAGCTTTTGGTTCTCAAGGTCAGGAAAGGCTCCAGAGAGGGTTCTTTGAAATTCTTTGTTGTTCTACTATAACACTGCTTGCACACTGCAGCATCATCTGCTTATCTGCAATCTGTTCTGGGGATTGGTAGTATTTTACTAGTAGCAGCACAGAGAATTCCAAATAATAAACATGTGGTTAACAAGGTTAAAATGATAGTAAATATGTGCTAGCCAAAAACTGTAAGTCCCAGTTGTGGAAGACATTTAGCTGGTTTGAATAAATCACTTAGTCAATGTCTTCATGCTGATTTTTTTTTTCCCTGTATTGAGAATTTAATGTGGCTCTTTTGAAAAGAAACGTTAAGTGTTCACAACAACAGTTGTACTCTATTCTGTATTCAACTTTCGATATGTTTTGATATTCTGCAATAAGCATTCTGAAGAAACAGCTAAGGGATTGTAAAGTAGGTGCCAAAGTTGACATTTCTGGCTTAAATCTCTCTGGATAGTCACAAGTCAGCATGATAAGACAGTCCAACACGTGTTTTAGTGTTTATGAAATCTTTGTGTGTTATAGTTATGAGCAGCATAAAACTCAGGAGAAAATGAATAATTGTCGCTCTCTGGACTTATGATGGTGTATACTAATAAGAAAACATAAGAAAAAAAAAAAAAAAAGACGTCAACATTTAAATGCTGTCTATCCTACTTACTGAAATCAGTTAGGATTCTCCTGGGAGGCAAAAAATTTCCTGACAGTAATAATGTAATTTGCATCATTGTGCATATATACATTGGATATAAGGAACAATTTATTTATTTATTTATTTTCTACAGTGAGGACAGTTAAGACACTGGTGCAGGTTGGCCAGAGAAACTGTGGATACCTCATGACTGGAAGTGTTCAACATCATGTTGGACAGGGTTTTTAGCAACCTTTATCTAACAAATAGACGTCTCTGCTCAATTCTGCTCAGCTTTTGGCTAACACAGCACTCATGATAAATTCTAATATAAGCTGTGAGCAGGACCTTTGGATCAAAGTGAGAGCAACGCATGCCCAGGGCGGTGGTGGAATTCCCGTTCCTAGAACTGTTTAAGGAAAGGTTGGATGCGGTACTTAGGGACATGGTTTAGTGGGTGATATTGGTGGTAGGGGGATGGTTGGACTGTATGATCTAGAAGGTTTTTTTCCAAACTTAATGCTTCTATGATTCTATAGGCAGGACAAAATGGACAGGAAGGTCAACATCCATCCACTAAATTTTCTAAAATTAAGCCTTAAATTTTATCTGAAGTGAACAACAACAAAAAAAGTGTCAGTTCTCACTAATTTCTAGTATTGTTCATTGCCTCTATACTAATGTGTTTTTCTTTATGTGAAGCATAAAATGTTGATCTATCTTTGACTGTCCATTACCATAAGTTTCATTCAGAGTCTGTGCCTCAAAATGTGAGCAATATCCTTCACTTTTGAACTGGATCATTATATTGCAGTAGGACTGTTCCCCAGTCAAGTATCTTCAATAGGTTTAAATTAATTTTAATCTATTCTTCAACAGTTTCTGTAAATCTTAAGGGTGACTAAATCTAAAGTGTGACTAAAAGGTGTAAAAATAGAAGATACAATATAGAATGCAACAAAACAGACTTAGGTAGTTCAGAACTTGAACTTATTAAACATTTTCAGCACTAAATTCATATAACATGTAGAGTGAGTACCATTAAAATCTTGACATTTAACACTGATGGCAGTTAAACTTCATATGGTATTTGCAGTAGTCCCCATTCCAAGCATAGGGGAACTGCAAATACCTCACTAACGGTAAATACCACAGGGTGTTAAATGTCAAGACTTTAATGGTTCACTGTAATTATTATGGGATAGATTCTGATAACTTTTCTCTGAATAGGTAGAATCTTCCTCCTCTGAAGAATGTCAACAGGAGTATTTTTGATAATGTTTACTACAAGAAAGAACTCATCTTTGTAGGCTCATTATGATGTATTTGCAAATCGAATATAGAATAATGGTGCTATGTTATGTTCTTATATGCCATTTAGCTTTTCTTTAAGCTGTTTTTGTAGATCCATTTCCCAAACAGGAAAGGCCACTACAGCATAGTTTAACGTAATGCCTGCTTGATATATTGCAGCAGGTTATGATCATGCATGAAATACATAAACACGGCATTGAACTTTGAGCAAAATAAATAAATAAATAAAAATCTACTGGGGGAAACATATATTTGTTTGGGCTTGAGTGTTGGGTTATACAAGCCATGTAGAATTTTATTAGTGTATTAGTTGTAAATAGTAAGATTTCAGTAGTGACTGGGGAAGGCAGGGCTGCATGTGGGGCTTCTGCAGGGCCATTGCCCATCACAGCCAGTTCCTGACAGCTCAGGCTAGCCCAGCTCAGGCACAAACTGAGCTTGTTGGAGGAGTTTATGGCACCTCAGTGAAAACACATTAAAAAAAAAAAGGCAGAAAATGCTGGAGAAAGAGAGGAGAAAGAGACAAGGCAACGGAAAAAACAAGGTCAGAGGAGTAGGAGGTGCTCCATGGATGCACCATCAAAGGGGCTGCATACTCTAGAGGGTCCATGCAAGGGTATATCCACAAGAGGTTTTGGAAGACCCACACCATAGCATAGAAAGAAGGAAGGAACAGCAGAAGAAAAAAAAAAAAAAAAAAAAAGAAAAAAAAGTCAGTCACTGACCCCAGTATCCTGTGTCACTTGCTTTACTGAAGGCACTGGGTATAATCTACAGTCTACAATCTATAATCTAATCTATCTAATCTACAGTCTACAGAAGGAGAGAGGTATCTGGAGGTTAGGAAGTGGGATGAGGAGAGCTGCTAACCAGGGCCAACTGGCTAGTATTTTCATAGAATCATAGAATATCCTGAGTTGGAAGGGACCCTTAAGGATCATCAAGTCCAACTCTTGACACCGCACAGGTCTACCCAAGTTCAGACCATGTGACTAAGTGCACAGTCCAATCTCTTCTTAAATTCAGTCAGGCTCGGTGCAGTGACCACTTCCCTGGGGAGCCTGTTCCAGTGTGCAACCACTCTCTCTGTGAAGAACCCCTTCCTGATGTCCAGCCTAAACTTCCCCTGCCTCAGCTTAACTCCATTCCCGCGGGTCCTGTCGCTGGTGTTAATGGAGAAAAGGTCTCCTGCCTGTCGACACCCCCTTACGAGGAAGTTGTAGACTGCGATGAGGTCTCCCCTTAGCCTCCTCTTCTCCAGGCTGAACAGGCCCAGTGCCCTCAGCCGTTCCTCGTACGTCTTCCCCTCCAGGCCTTTCACCATCTTCGTAGCCCTCCTCTGGACACTCTCCAACAGTTTCATGTCCTTTTTATACTGTGGTGCCCAGAACTGCACACAGTACTCGAGGTGAGGCCGCACCAGCGCAGAGTAGAGCGGGACAATCACCTCCCTTGACCTACTAGCGATGCCGTGCTTGATGCACCCCAGGACACGGTTGGCCCTCCTGGCTGCCAGGGCACACTGCCGGCTCATATTCAACTTGTTGTCTACCACGACCCCCAGATCCCTCTCTTCTAGGCTGCTCTCCAGCGTCTCATCGCCCAGTCTGTACGTGCAGCCAGGGTTTCCCCGTCCCAGGTGCAGGACCCGGCACTTGCTCTTATTGAACTTCATGCGGTTGGCGATCGCCCAGCTCTCCAACCTATCCAGATCCCTCTGCAAGGCCTTTCCACCCTCAACAGAGTCCACAACTCCTCCAAGTTTGGTGTCATCAGCAAACTTGCTCAAAATGCCTTCTATTCCTACATCCAGATCGTTTATAAAAATATTGAAAAGTACCGGCCCTAAAATGGAGCCTTGAGGGACCCCACTGGTGACCGCCCGCCAGCCTGACGCAGTCCCATTCACCATAACCCTTTGGGCCCTGCCCGTTAGCCAATTGCTCACCCATCGTATGATGTTTTTATTTAGCTGTATGCTGGACATTTTGTCCAGTAGGATCCTATGGGAAACCGTGTCAAAAGCCTTGCTGAAGTCCAAAAAAATCACATCAGCTGGTTTCCCTTGGTCCACCATACGGGTGATCTTATCATAAAAGGAAATCAGGTTAGTTAGGCAGGACCTACTCTTCACAAACCCATGCTGGCTGGGTTTTTCCTAGTTTTATGCTTTATGTTTTATGTTTTATGGGTTTTTCCTAGTTTATGCTTGCTCCTCATATAGCATGAATGCATACATTAAGTAAAGCAAAGTAGTGTTGAATTCTTGTATTTCTGTTTGACCCCCAGAGGTTATGGGGATTGGCTCTAAGATCGCTTGGTGGGTAGTGCATCTATCCACTTAGAATCACAGAATCACAGAATCACAGAATCACAGAATCACAGAATCACAGAATCACAGAATCACAGAACTGTATGGGTTGGAAGGGACCTCGAAAGATCCAGAAGGTCCAACCCCCCTGCCAAAGCAGGTTCCTCAGAGCAGGCTGCCCAGGTAGGCGCCCAGACAGGCCTTGAATATCTCCAGAGAAGGAGACTCCACAACCTCCTTAGGCAGCCTGTTCCAATGCTCTGTCACCCTCACCATGAAGAAGTTCTTTTGCATGTCAGTGTGGAACTTCCTATGCTCTAACTTCAAAGCCATTGCCCCTTGTCCTATCCCCACAAACCACTGAGAAGAGGTTGGCTACATCTTTCTGTCCCCCACCCCTCAGATATTTATATACACTGAGGAGATCCCCTCTCAGTCTTCTCTTCTCCAGGCTGAACAGACCCAGGTCTCTCAGCTCTTCTTCAGCTAATCACTTCATAGGGAAGATGCTCCAGGCCCCGTATCATCTTTGTGGCCCTCCGCTGGACTCCTTCCAGGAGATCCCTGTGTTTCTTGTACCGGGGAGCCCAGAACTGGACACAGTACTCCAGGTGAGGCCTGACCAGGGCAGAGTAGAGGGGGAGGATCACTTCCCTTGACCTGCTGGCCACACTCCTTTTAATGCTGGCTCATGGCCAACCTGTCATCCACCAGGACCCCCAGGTCCTTTTCATCAGAGCTCCTCTCCAGCAGGTCGTTCCCCAGCCTGTACTGATACTTTGGGTTGTTCCTTCCCAGGTGCAGGACTATACATACACTTGCTCTTATTAAATCTCATTTGCTTTCTTCCTGCCCATCTCTCCAGCCGGTCCAGGTCTCACTGAATGGCAGCACAGCCTTCTGGCGTGTCAGCCACTCGTCCCAGCTTTGTATCATCAGCGTACTTGCTGAGGGCAGACACTATTCCCTCATCAAGGTGGTCAATGAAGATGTTAAACAAGACTGGACCCAGCACCAACCCCAGGGGAACACTGCCAGTCACAGGCCTCCGTCCAGACTCTGCTCTGCCAATCTGAGCCCTCTCAGGTCTCTGACCCTCTGAGCTCGGTCAGTCAGCCAGTTCTCAACCCACCTTGCCATCCACCTTGCCGTCCACCTTGCCATCCACTCATCTATTCCACACTTTCTCAGCTTTGCTAGTAGGATGTCATGGGAGACAGTATCAAAAGCCTTGCTAAAGTCAAGGTAGATGACATCCACTGCTCTCCCCCCATCTACCCAGCTGGTGATGCCATCATAGAAGGCAACGAGGTTGGTTGAGCACAACTTCCCCTTGGTGAATCCATGCTGATTAACTCCTCATAACCTAGATTTAGCAGAAGTTCTGAAATTCATCATCTGGGTAATCATATTAACAATACGGAAATATAGAAGTGTAGAAATATAGTTGCTTCTTTTCTTTGCTAGTACTTTTATTTCCATGGTAAAAAGGTACATAATTTTCATAGTGGACAATTGGCTTGCCACTTCACTTGCCAGTCACAAACTTTTGTATTAGAAATTGTTTCCACAGAAGAAATAGCTTTCACTACACCCTGTAAGGAAATATGGTCCATTCATTTGGAGCCTTTGAAAAGCAAATCTTTTGCCTTTTTGTTGTTTTGACATCTTTTTATCACTTTGCTTTTAAATACAACTGAATCTGAAGGCAAATCTTCTAATGAGCTTTTAGACTATTTGTATAGTGAAGAGAAGGCTACTTGCTTAATATGCAGGCTTTGTTAAAATCTTGTTTAGATGTTATGATGTAAAATAAGCGTTATGTAATTTTGAAGCTATTCATTTTCAATCAAAAAAGCTTAACTCTCACTAGTTCAAGGATATTGGAATGGTTCCTTTCTGGCCCTCTGCACCTCTATTTTTTTCCATCTATATTGAAGATGAAAACTAACAGTGCAAGGCTTTAGGGTAGATTCTGTTGTGTAGTGGTTTTACTAGTGAATTCTGTAAAGTGATTGTGGCCATACAGTTGTGCAGATCTGTAAGTAGAAATATCTTTCAACTCCATGCTTTCCACATGAGTGAACAACCTTGTAAGAGTGGAGACTTGAAATCTAGGCTCTCATTACCATCTTCTGTCTTATCTCCAGCTTGAAAGTATTACAAAATGTCCTTTCATTATACCAGCATGCAGCATGCTATTCAGCAAATACAGTACAATGAAGAAAGTAAAAGATATATCAATACAAAATAGCAGTTGACATCTGGAACACACAAAAGTCAGTAGAGTCAAAGTTATGGTTCCCAAAGAAATCATATCTCCCTCACATAAACATATTCAATATATATGCACAAATTGGCTGAATTATGGTATCTATGGGAACAATATCTCTGGATATAAAAATGTTATTTCTCTGTGTAGAGAACTCAAGTAGGAATTGTCTTTATTAATAACCAAAGTTTCTTGGATCCCAGAAATGCATCCATAAAAGTGGCATGAGCACCATGAACCCATAAGTAGTTTCCCTGATCCTTCTATTTAAGATTTCTATGACTGTTAGTTTAAACTTTTCCCTTTGGTCTTAACTGATGAGCTTTATGTCATTCTATGGAATTTGCCTATCATTCACATCAGAACAGGGAGTTTTTATTGCTCGAATGTTCCAAGACTCTACATCTGTATGACAACATTAATGGATGCAATAAGCTAGACAACAGAGGTATTCAGAGGTTTTACAACTGTTAAAATTTAAACTCTGGTACTTAATGTGTGATTTGAAAAGTACAAAAATTCATGATTTTTCTAGCACTGATTTTGCAGATTGAAGATGACATGGTCTAACAATTTGTGTGAAAAAGAAAAAAAAAACAACAAAGAAATGTAGGGTGCTAATTAGCTGTTGGCACAAAACAAGTAATGCACTTTCAACAATAACAAGGAATTGCAATTTCAGGTTTGTAGAATACATTAGAAAAAATATAAATGGTGAATCAGTATTCATATCAAAACTTGATAATTAAAAACTTTATTTTAGATGTTCAGGTTTTATTTTTGTTTGTTAGTTTTCTGAGTATCATTGAAATTTCCCTTTTGCTCATGTTGTGGGCTTTTCATTATTTTTATACTTTTGTGTATGAAAATTAACAAAGACAGCTCTGTATAACCTACTTCAAAATTGTCTTTCAAAATTCTGTTTTTAGAGGATGGAAGTATCAGTAGAGGATATAGGAAAAAGCAAAGTTGTCTTACATACTTTGTTTATGATCTGTATTGCTCTAATACAACTCTGAAAATTCCATCACAGATTGTTCTGTTTACATAGCATTGGTTTTTCTTTCAGAAGTTGGTATAGGAGGAGAGATTTGGAGTTAAAAGTTTAGTATTTCATTCTCCCTTTCATATAGTTATCGTATAGGATGCAGTATTGAATATGAAGGATTTATTACAAGTTTTTACATGCTTTTTTTTTTTTTTTTTTTTTTTTCTGGAAGAAGACAGAGTAGAATATTGTAGTGTCCTACTTTAAATTTTATCCAAAGCTTTGCTTTTTACTTACAAAATTATATTAAGTGAACACATTCTGATTGAATAAAAGATCTCATCAAACTGATGATAATGTATCATCAAACATGATATGAATACTTTCCAGATTTATTTATTTATTTATTTATAATTCTGGTCCTGGGCCATTTTTCTATTTTGTTTTCAGTATCCAAAAAAAACTTACCAGGCGACTCCAAATACTTTAAATGTTCATATTATGATGCTAAATCTGATTGTTAAATTTTAATAGTTTTGAGTATTATCTTTTTAATTTATGTTTGAGGTTTGGTACCTCAGAAAATGTATACTATCTCTAAAAATAAAGGATGATAACCAGAACATTCCAATGCCCACTAAGATCAGTGAGATTAATTCAGCTGAGTTTATGTCTGGTTTCTTGCGAAAAGAAAACAAACAAACAAACAACACAAAAAAATGGGGATCCATTATGTTTCAAAGAGATTCACTGCTCAAGACCAAGTACCAAACCTAGAAAAACTCAAAGTAATGCATTTTCTGATTTCATGTGTTCAGTTTATGAGTCCTCTGTCAGCAGACTGATTACAATAGGATCATAATATTAGAGATTTGATATGAAATAAAAAAATGTCAGACTTCTTCTTGGGTTCCATGCTCAGCACCTAGTACAACAGAATGGAGAGAGAGAAAAACTTTTGACTAAATTAGGTATCCAAGCTCCAACATATTTGTGTTGATACAGTAATTTTGTAAATGGGGTTGCATGATATGTAGATTGCTAAATATGCATTATCATTTTCAAAATGTTGAATATGAGTAGGAATCTGTAGGACAGAATTTATCTAACCTAAATAAAAATATTAAAATTTTCATGCAAATTGTTTCCTAAAAGTGCCTATTTGTATTCACTGACAATAAACATAGTTTAGCTTAGATGCAGGTGTAGACCTGTAGGCCTCCAAAACCAGGTGACACTAATCCTGCTTGCTATGTTTGTTATTTTTTTTCCCCTTGTTTTGACCTTTCCCTTGATTTGACCTTTCCCAAATCAGCAGGGTAATCAGGAGATTTTTTTTTTATTAGAATTTGCTTGCTTGTTTTTGTTTTTTTCTTCCGTTATGTTACTTTGAATCTCTTCATGTTTAGAACATTGCTGGTAGTGCCATCCTTGAGAAAGCAAGGGAAGTATGAATAGGCAAAATATTATGTATTTATTTTATACAATCGCTTGACTTTCTTTACTATTTTAAGATCTTAGTAGAACAGCAATGTAAAGAGTAGAGGAATAGATCCCAGAGGCATTAAAAAAATTACCAGATTTAACATCTGCTGTAATGAAATGGAGTATGGGTAAAACGATAAAAGCTGTAGCCTGTTTTTATACAGAAAGATTAATGAAGATTTGTGATCTTGAAACAGAGAGTGATTTTTATTAATTAAAGAACAGTCTATTACAATAACATTTTTTGTTTGTTTTCCAGTGGAATGTACATGCTCTAAATCCCAGTTTTAATCTGGTACAGGATTTAGTGATAATGTGCAACATATGGTATAGAGGCAAAATATCAATGCTGACATAATGACAGTTCAATAATAAAGTAAAGGAGTATCAGTATATATGATATTAGATACTCAGTTCATCGTATGAAGACTCAAAGGTATGAAAAATAGAGAACAAACCTCCTCTGTCACATTCACATATATAGAAGGATATATCTAGCTTATATATATATATATATATATTTATTCATATTCTTCAACCTCAAACACTGTTAGAACCTTTTAAACCTTTTAAAGTCCTGGAAAACAGGACATGAGTATTTGGATCACCCTAGTACATGATTGCATCGTGTACCAACTTAATTGAGCTAGAAGGTTTTTCTTTATATCCTTTAGCTGTTTATGGAATTCTCAGAATGATCCTAAATACTAGAAATAGATTGACACCTTTTATTCAGAACCACCCGCAATGTCAACAAAACAACAACCAAAAAAAACAACCAAAACCGTACATCCATTACATAGTTATTATTTTTTCTTATGGAGCATATGTAAATGCAATACATAAGTGCATGTCATCTGAAGCCTCTTACATCATAACATTATCTTATAAAGGAAACCATTGGGTTATGCTTCATAATTTTATTTCTGGTACCGTTTTCAGGATATTTTTTATTTATTTATTTCAGCAAGGCACAACAAACCCATGCCACGCTACAGGCTGGGGGAAGAGTGTCTGGAAAGATGCCTGGCAGAAAGGGACCTGGGGGTGTAGGTTGACAGCTGGCTAGCAGTGTGCTCAGGTAGCCAAGAAGGCCAGTAGCATCCTGGCTTGTATCAAGAATAGTGTTGCCAGCAGGACCATGGGGTCCCCATGTACTCAGCTCTGGTGAGGCCATACCTCAAATACTATGCTCAGTTTTGGGTCCCTCAGGAAGGGACCTCATCGAGGCCCTGGATCATGTCCAACAAGGGCAATAAAGCTGGCGAAGGGTTTAGAAATCTAGTATTACAAGTAGTGGCCGAGGGAACTCAGGTTTGGCCTAGAGTAAAGGAGGCTCAGGGGAGACCTTATCGCCCTCTACAATTACCTTAAAGTGAGCTATATCAAGATGGGGATTGGGTGCTTCTCCCAAGCACCAAGTGATAAGGGGAAATGGACTAAGTTTTCAGGAGAGGTTTAGGTTGGATATTAGGATAAATTTATTTACTGCCAGGGTTGTGTAGCATTGGAATACACTACCCAGGGAAGTCCCTGAATGATTCTATGACATTTATTTATTAAATTACAAAGTGGTTAAGGCACAGAAGGCATGTGTCCTTCAGTTGCTGATGGTATAGCTAAGCAAACATAAATATACAAAAAAAGCATAATTACATAACTAAATGATTTGAAATTGGCATCTCTGCCAATTTTGTACAAGTTGTTAGTCATGGAAAATGCCTTTTTTATCATAATCAAATGAATTCATAGAATGCATCCCAGAAAACCAACATAAATGCTATTTACTTTTGTACAATTGCTTACATAATTTATGGAGATGGCAGACAGGTTGACAGCAAATTGATACTAAGACAAATCTGCTTCACACAACTACAGTTAATCAAGTTGTCCTCTGGATGTACTGAATGGAATGTTAGCTGATATAATCCCCGAAGAAATTAAGAAACTAAAATTATTTGAAAAAATGTTTATCCAAAACATGCAACCTCTTTCAAATCTTGTTTGTCTGAATACTAAAAGTGAATAAACTTCCCTCTAACTATTACGTAACAATAATATATTCTTTCTTCTACTCTGGAGGAAAATACATCTCATTTATCTATCTATGCTCTTCATTCTAATTTTGTCTTTCCTTGGAGAAATATGCTTTTAAAGTACATCTTAAAGTCCCAGAGTCTTTCTTATTTAGACAAAATCACAGGTTCATAGAAAGATTTGGAACAAATAAAAAAATTTCTTGGTGCTCTTCTGAGTTAATAAACTCCTGTTTATATTCTGTTAAAATGTCTTCTTGCCCTGTCTTTGTTTTCAGTTAATGACTGTAAAAACACATACAAAACATAGAATGTCATATAAGAAAACAAATACTAAAATGTTTTATCTCCAATTCCATATCTGAGCTATGATTTAAATTATTTTTAAATACATACTTTTGTAAGTAATATGAATACAAATTATAAAATGTAAGTTTGTTAGCTTGTCAAGTGTGGAGATCATGGAATCATAGAATCATAGTTTATCCTGAACTGAAAGGGACCCACAAGGGTCATCGAGTACAACTCCTGTCTTTGCACAGTACTACCTAAAAATTAAACCATATGTCTAAGAGTGTTGTCCAAAAGCTTCTTGAACTCTAGCAGTTTTGCTGCTGTATCCACTTTCCTGGGGATCCTTTTCCAGTGCCTGACCATCCTCTCAGTGAAGAACCTTTTTCCTAATATCCAGCCTGAATCTCCCCAGTGCCACTTCATGCCATTCCCTTAGGTCCTATCACTGGTCACCAGAGAGAAGAGATCAGCGCCTGCCCCACTGTTCCTGTCCATGATGAAACTGTGGGCCATGATAAGGTTGCTCCCTTAGTCTATATTTTCAAAGCTGAACAAAACAAGTGACTTCAGCTGCTCCTCATACATCTTGACCTCTAGACACTTCACCATTTTCATTGCTTTCCTTTGGATACTCTCTGATAATGTCCTTTATATACTATTGTTCCCAAAACTGCACACAGTACTCGACGTGATGTTACACCAGTTCAGAGTAGAGACAATCATTTCCCTTGACTGGCCAACCATGCTGTGCTAGATGCACCACAAAATACGGTTGGCCCTTTGGGCTGCCATGACAGACTGTTGACTCATAGTCAATTTACCAATGGAGAATACTCCCAGATAGTTTTCCTAAGGGCTTCTCTCCAATCTCGTGTCCCTCAGACTGTATGCATATCCAGGATTACCATGTCCTAGTCACAGAATCCTATGACTTGGTCTCATTAAATTTCATGCAGTTCTGATTGCCCACCACTCTAATTTTTCAAGATTTCTTTGTAAGGCCTCTCTGCCCTTGAGGAAGTCAACAATTCCTCCTAATTTAGTATAATCTTCAATCTTACTCAGTGTGCACTCGAGTCCTGCATCTAGATCATTTAGAAAAAATCATTAAAGAGAACTGGCCCTAAAACAGAGCTCTGGGGGACCCCACTAGTGACTAGCCAGCAGCCTACAACCCTTTGAGCCCAACCTGGCAGCCAATTGTTAGCTGTATGCTAGACATTTTGTCCAGAAGGATTAGTGTGAGAGAATATCAAAAGCTTTGCTGAAATCCAAAAGATTACATATGTTGGCTTCCTCTAGTCAACTAGTTGTGGCAATCTTTTTTTTTTTTTTTTTTTAAAAAAAAAAAAAAAAAGCAAGCAAAAAAGCAAGTTAGTCAAGCAGGACTTTCCCCTGTTGATTCTGTGTTGACTGTGAGCAATGACTCCATTGTCTTTCCAGTGTTTTTCAATAACTCCCAGGATAATTTCTCCAAAATAGGACTAGGTGATCAAAATTGGTCTAGGTGATCTTGTCATCAATCTAGTCCTCAAAATTGGACTAGGTGATCTTGGAGGTGTCTTCCAACCTAGATGATTCTGTGATTCTGTAAAAATTTTAACAGGCACTGAAGTGAAGCTGGCTTGTAATTAGCTGGCTTTTCAGGCTTGTAATTACCAGGGTATTCTTTCTTGCCCTTCTTGAAAATTGGATAATGTTTGCCAACTTCCAGTTGACTGTGACATCTCCAGATTCCCCAAACCATTGAAAAGCATGAGAGATGTCACGTGATGACATCAGTCAGCTCTTTGAGTACCCTGGAATGAATCCCATCAGGCCCCATAGACTTATGTGTGTCCAGATAGAGCAGCAAATCCCACACAAGTTAGGGGTTGGCTTGGAATTTATCGTTCCTGCAGTCTCTGTCCTTCTTGGGCCAGGCACCGTCAGGTGCCATCATGGTTCCAGGCACCATTATGGTTCCAGGCACCATCATCAGTGTTAAAGATAGAGATGAAGAAGGCATTACATGCCTTTGCTTTATTTATGACCCTCTGTGCTGTGGCCTCACCAAGTAACAGACCAAGGTTATCTCTGGTCCTTCTTTTTGCTGTTAATATATGAACTCCAGGTCTGGAGTCCCCAGCACAAGAAGGATATGGATCTGTTCAAGCGGGTCCAGAGGAGGGCCACAAAGGTGATCAAGGCGCTGAAGCTCCTCTCCTATGAAGATAGGCTGAGAGAGCTGGGAGTGTTCAGCCTGGAGAAGAGAAGGCTCCATGGTGACCTTACTGCAATTTTTCAGTACTTGAAGGGGGCTTATGAAAAATATGAAGATCAACTCTTAGCTCAATCAGATATTGACAGGACAAGGGGGAATGGTTTTGTGTTAAAAGGTTTAGATTAGAGGTTAGGAAATTTTTCACTCAGAGGGTGGTGAGGCACTGGAACAGGTTGGCAAGTGAGGTTGTGGATGCCCCATCCATGGAGGTGTTCAAGACCAGGTTAGATAAGGCCCTGAGCAACCTGATTTAATGGGTGGCATCCCTGCCTATGGCAGAGGTATTGGAACTAGATGATCTTTGTGGTCCCTTACAACACGAGCTATTCTATGACTCTATGATTCTATGAACTCCTCCACTTGCCTTTGGCCTGGCTAGAAGCAAGGGCTTCCTACTACAGTACTTCCTATAACATGCAACTGAAATCATGTATTACACTGGTTTAAAGGCCTATTCCTATCCTTGTCCTTTTGGACTAGGCCATAGTGTTTAACATTGCAATGAACTTCTCCCTTCACCATGCCCCAGACTGGGCAGGACATAAACTTTCTATGCCAGATTCACCAATAAAATAATGCTAATTCTTAAAAAGAAAATGGATAAATCATTCCAGTTTAGCTGAGAAAAATACTACGTACAACTGTGGTGGTTTTACCTTGCTGGACCTTCACCACAAAGCTTGCTGAACTTCACTACACTCTCTCAATCTCCCTCCTCAGAAGAAAAGGGGAAGAAAATACAATGCAAAGGTCTCAAGGGTTGAGACAAGGACAAGGAAATCACTCAACAGTTATTGTCACAATCAAAACAGAAGCAGCATAGGGAGATTAATACAATTCATTACCTATTACTAACAAGATAGAGCAGTGAGAAACAAAGGAAATAAACTAAACACACCTTCCCTCCACCCACCCTCTTTTACCTCCTCCCCCAAGCAGTGCAGGGGAACAGGGAATGGGGGCTGCAGTCAGTCCCTAATGTGTCATCTCCACCACTCCTTCACAGTCACTCTCAGCCCCTGCTCCAACTGGGGGTCTCTCCCACAGGACAACAATCTGCTTCACCATGGCACCCATGGGCTGCAGGGAGACAGCCTGCTCCACCGGGGGCCTCTGCACAGACCACAAGGGAACTTCTGCTCCGTGGCTGGAGCACCTCCTGCACTCCTGCTGCACTGACCTGGGGGTCTTAGGACTAGTTCTCATTCCTCGCTCTCCCAGCTGCTGTTGCACAGCAGGTTTTTGTTTGTTTGTTTGTTTATTTGTTTATTTTTTTATATATATATATATTTTTTTTCCAATCTGCTTTCCCAGAGGCCCAACCAGCGTTGCTCACTGGCTCAACTTTGGCCAGCAGCAGGTCTCTTGTGGAGCCAAATGGAGCTGGCTCTGATCTGACATGGAGCAGCTGCTGGGCTCTCCTCACAGAGGTCACTCCTGCAGGCCCCCCTGCTACCAAACCCTTGCCAATACACTCTTTGAACTTTTCTAAAATTTAATCTCTTGTTTTCTAATTGGACCAGCAGGAAGACTCCTTTAACCAGAGAAGCATGTTCATCTCTGTTTACTTCCTTGTTTTCCAAATTGCACCCCTGTAGAACCTGGCTGAAATAAAAGGATTAACTGAAACTGAGCCAATTTAGCAGATAAAAACTGCAAGAATGCTGGCAGAAATGGTACCCAGCTTCTTGTTTTTGACAATATAATGTTAACTGCTATGCAAATTTTGTCACGAAACTGCTGCTTATTCTACAAAAATTTGTACAATCCATGAAGGTAGCAGCTGGTAACTGTAGTTAAAGCTATTCAAAACCAAACTGGGAGTATTAAAAGAAACTGGACTTAATGCGTGCACTGATTTGTGGATTTAATTACTTGTTTGCTTTCCTTAAACGTGTATTGTATAACCAGATAGTGAATAAAGTGACACTGATGAGTTTCTGGGAAAACATCTCAAACATTTGGAAGGCTGAAGACTTATAAGCCTTGACATATATTGGAATAATATAGACATTATCAAATATTTGCTATCACAAATGATGCTCACACTAATGTATTTTAGGCAAAATCAGAATAGGGTAAATGGTGGCCTACCTCAGATAATTATCTGACATTTGAGGAAGAGTTATTTTCCCATTTTCTTAATTAGCTAGTGGCCCGTTTCATAATACAAAGTCTGTCCTACTTTTCCACTAATTTACATTTTTTCTTTTTTTAATCTAATTGATACGTAGTTTCTAAGCTTTGGAGGTATGTGTATATCTGTATATGTATATTCGTACTTGTGCTACGCACTTGTGTTACAAATATACATATTTGTAAGTGTGACTTCTGGGAATACACTGTCATACATTCTATAATAGGATTTTCATATATTGCAAAACATTCCATGTATAGAGAAGGGAAAGGATAAGCTTGCTGGTTTTCCCTTTAGCTTTCTTCTTGAAATGAACCCAAGCTTCAGCTAGGAAATGTATTTCAACCCAAGATACTTCAAGGTTCTCCAATTTAAATTACATGTCTCAAAAATTATATATACATATATATATGTACACACACATGTATTTTTAATTCATTATTTTACTATATAAAAGAGGATATTGTAATGAGGTAGACAGCTAGTATGAATTATTTACTCTATGCTGTGTGGTGATACTACTGACCTTGTACATAAAATAAATAAACAAACAAACAAACAAACAAACAAACAAACAAATAAATAAATAAATAAATTAGATGCTCCTTCTACCTTTACCATTTATAACACACTGAATGCATGTTCGATAAAGATTTTGCAGTATTGGTTTAGAGTAACTCCAGAAATAGCTTTCCATAGCTGTCCAAGAATTTCTGATAATGTTAAGAAGTTCAAACAATTATTATTATTTTAAGTTGATGTGAGACAGCATAGCATTTTCAGGGATTATGGCTATTTCAACTAAAAATGAGTGAATCAACTCAGATAAAACAAGAGCTAACCTAGCCTTTGTCCATTCCTTGAATTAAACTCCTGTTGACATTTGTAAATGTCATAACATTTACATTTTTTCAAACCATTTTTTTATGTCTTGACTACTGCTTTGGAATGATGAGACCAAGATATTGTAAATGAATCTGACTTTAAAAAGGACTGTGTTCCTATATCCTGAAAAAATCTGTTGTCTCAAAAAGACACAAGTAGAACTGAGCAAGAAAAATATATATATATATATTTTTGTCATCCTGCGTTTCCTGCTGTGTATCAAGATACATCAAGATGTATCAAACTTTCAAGGTTTGAGAAAACAACAACAGCAAAACAAACAGAGCTATAAGGCAGCGTAGCACACTTACCTAGGTAAAAAGAGGTTTGCTTCTCATCCAAGAAGCTGACTATTTGAACTTTATTATTTATTTATTTTTTTAATCCCTTACAATCTATTTCAAATGCTGAGGATAATATTTCCTCTCTTTTTCTTTGAATAGAAATACTGTCTGTGTCATACTTGTGGAAGTTTCTAGTACCAGCTTCTTAAAAATATTTCAATTTGATAAATTTATATTTTAGATTAAAAATTATTTATTGAAATAATTGCAGTCATAGCCTATCGCAAGATGAATTTTGAAATCTGAGGAACATAAACCATCAATTGTAGCCAGATTTTTTTCATTATTTAAAGAAAAAAAAAGGAAAAGGACCGAACCTCTCTGTCTTTATTAATTAATTATTATTATTATTTTTCTCAAGAAATGAAACTGTAACCAACAACAAGAAAAAAAAAATAAGAAAGGAAAGGTCCGTTCAAACTCTCCCTATAAATACACGTGTGTGTCTAGATTTACTATGATCTCCACCAATGAGCTCTAAATCTTGGCTATATTATAGATATGATGTATGACGAACTCAAAGTAAACCATATATCTAATGTCAGTTTGCTTTAAGCACGTCTGTCATCTTTTCTTTACTTTAAATGCTGAACTGTTTTTCCTTGGTAGCTGGGAAGCTAGCCTCTACTTTAAATAAAGTTTGAAACCTAAGTAATCTTTGAATAGATTCAATTTCCCTTATATCCAGAGTATTTTATTTTATTTATTTATTTATTTGGAAGCAAGAAAGGAGTCAAGAATAAATAGAAGAAAGATAAAACTATCAATTTTTATTTTTTTCCCCTCTGTTACTTTTGAAGTATATAAATGAAATTGCTTTCTGCCAAGTGTAAAGGAAGAGAAAGAATATACTGAACCCCAAGCAGAAATAGGAAAGAAAGTTTTCCACCATTATTTTAACTTCTGGATGAAAATGATAATATAATTTGAAAACACAATATAGCATAAGGACATTGAGGCCCTGGAACCTGTCCAGAGAAGGGCTATGAAGCTGATGAAGGACCTGGAAAATCCTTTGAGGAGTGCCTGAGGGAATGGAGTTGTTTAGCCTGGAGAAGGGGAGTCTCAGGGGAAATGTTATTGCTCTCTACAACTACCTGAAAGGAAGTAGTGGGGAGCTGGGGGTTGGCCTCATCTCTCAGGTAACTGGTGATTGAACTAGAGGGAATGGCCTCAAGTTGTGCCAGGAGAGGTTTAGATTAGAAATTAGGTGATATTTCTTCTCAGAAAGAGCAGTCAGGCATTAGAACGGTTTGCCCAGGGAAGTGGTGTCATCACCATCCCCGGGATGTTTAAGGTTCAAGGAAAAGTTGGACCTGGTGCTTAATAGACATGGTTTAGTGTGTTACATTGGTAGTAGGGTGATTTTTTTGGACCAGATGATCTTGGAGGTGTTTTTCAACCCTAATGATTCTATGATTCTATGATATTGAAAAATGAAATATTTATTTTCCACAAATGGAATACAATGGCTACTAAAAAGGAACAGTGAGTTGAAAAATTGTTTCTGTCAACAATTAAATTAAAGGTCTTTTTCAGTGGAAGATTTTCTTGTCTGAAACAAGCATCATTCTGAATTTGATTTTTACCTCTAATTCTGTACAAAGGGCACTGGTTTTCTTCCAGGGAAACTGTGCTGCTAGAGGTCAAAGAAAAAGAATGTCCCCTTCTGAAAACAAACAAACAAACAACAACAACAACAAAAAACAACAACGTACAAATCATTTATTTTTACATAAAGAAGAATTTACACTTGCATACCAGTATGAACTCTGAGAGGTTTATTTTCTCACAGCCTTCCATGTACATTTGAAAAAATACAGGAGTATCCCCTGGTATTCGGGGACTATTTGATGCTAAAGATATGTGAAAGAACACAGACTAACTGCCTCCCACTATTGAGAGGGAAAAGGCTATTTACATCCATAAATGTTACCTGTTTTATTCTACATAAACAGCTTCAATACCTGAATATGGAAGGATTGAAAGTGATGAACATTTCCACTGTAATGTCACTAGATTTTGATTATATTATGTATTTCTATTTCTAATTATAATTATACATTTCTATTATAGGGTCTCTTTTCCATCCATATAAACCATCTCTAAACCATCCATCTTTCTTCATTTAATCTTACAAATTTATCACTCAATGATTTCTGCAGTAGACAATCTTATACTCAGTAACAAAAATCATAACGACTTAGATAACAGAAAAAAAAAGGAAAAAAAAAATCTCCTGTTTGTATTTTGCTTGTCTGATTAAAAAGGAATTAACCATTCAGAGAGCATCAGAGAGCAGTGTAGTGATTAGTCCAGGACAGAAGCAAGCTGGACTACAGAATTTGGAGAATTTCACTGCAGTGGTATTCCTACCTACACTTCTCTTTGTACAGCAATAAGCTCAATTATGAGAGAGAGACAGGGCTTTTCAGAGCCATTCTTCCATAGAAATGAGACTGTAAATGGAATAAATTGATAAAAGTGTTTCAGTTTTATTTCCTCTCTTTAATCTGCCTAGAGTAAGTTTTTTTTAAATATTATTATACTGAATTTCTACTTTCATAGTCAGGAATGTGTTCATAATTTTTCAGTGCATATTTATTATGATTTTTTTATATTTGGTTTCTACTTTGAGCTTTGAGCAAGACGTGCCCATGATTTTGGTGTTATTGTTTCCATGGCTTTACTGAAATAGATCATTGCAGATATTTTATAAAGCAAGCTTTGAGGTATCTGGACTCCTGGTGTTTAGCATCCCTTTTGTGTTTCCCAGTTCTGGAAAAAATAAACAAACTAATTTGGATCTGTTTCATTGCAGATTTAGACTGCAATCAGTTATATTTCTGTGGCTGCTGCTGTGCCAGAATGAAATAGTTTTGACCTCCACTTGCACTCAGTTATTAATCACTGTCCACTGAGATCTGCTATTTTAACTGTACACCTCAAACTTTTCATTTCTAAGATGATCTGGGTTAAACAGAATACTTTCAGTAGCAGAGTTTTTGACAGAAATATGTATCAAGTAGGACACAGTGGAAGATTTTAAATGGTGTATGTAAGGGTAATTGTTTGGTGGTAGATTTTAAACGGGGTATGTATGGATGACATTTTGCAAGGGGTGAAAAGCAGACGTCAGAGCAGCAAAAGTCACCTTCAAGTTTGGTTCAGTTGGAACCACAGTGACATGACTGTCAGGAATGGCATTGAGCTAAACAAAGCACCTCTAAAAACTGATCATGAGCTTAGAAAAACCTGAGACCTCTACTACTGCTGAAAACAGATGTAGGTTCCTGCAAGTGCTTGTAGCAGCTATTACACAAAATTTCATGATAATCAGCAGAAACTACTAGCACAGTGAAAACTGAACCTAGAAAAAGCTACATTTGGGGGGAAATTTAACATTGCCTTCTGAGTGATGGAATGGATATTTTGCTTTTTATCTTTATTTATTTATTTGTTAAACTCAACTGAAGTTTTAATAATTAAATTGTCATATGAATTAAGGAATGTAAGAATGTTAGATCAAAAACAAAACAAAACAAAACACGTCTTTTTTAATATAATTAAAAAAAAAATCAGAAAATCATCGGAATGAGAAACTGAGAGAACAGATTACATTAATGGAAATTGTTATATATTTTTAAAAAATCTTTAGTATTGCCTTCTTATGTTTTAGCTTAAACAGTTTTCATGAACAATGCAGAGTATCCTTTACTTCCTGTTTAAATACAGGAGATGACAATATTCTTTATATGGTAAATTTTTTTTCAGTAACTCATTGAAAAATATTCTAATGGTCCAGGGCTGGGATGTCCACAGCTTCTCTGGGCAACCTGTTCCAGTGCCTCACTACCCTCAGAGTAAAGACTGTCCTTATATATAACCAAAACCTACCCTCTTTTACTTTAAAGCCATTACCCCTTGTCCCATCACTTCACTCCTTTACAAGGAGTCCCTTCCCAGCGTTTCTGTAGGCACCCTTTAGGTATTGGAAGTGCACTATAAGGTCTCCCCAGAGGCTTCTCTTCTCCAGGCTGAAAAACCCCAATTCCCTCAGCCTGTCTTCATAGACATTTAGATTAGAGGTTAGATGGAAATTTTTCACTCAGAGGGTGGTGAGGCACTGTAACAGGTTGCCCAGTGAGGTTGTGGATGCCCCATCCCTGGAAGTGTTCAAGACCAGATTGGATAAGGCCCTGGACAACATGGTTTAGTGGGTGGCATCCCTGTCCATGGCAGCGGGGTGGATCTTTAAGGTCCCTTCACAGTCAAGCCATTCTATGATTCTATGATATCCTACTTTTTTTTTTTTTTTTTCAATAAAAATCTTTTTAATCAGGAACACATTTATTTGAGGAAGAAACAATGAAGTGGAATATCAGAATGTTTTCAACATACAATTATTTAAATTGTAAATGCAATATCTTTTCATTAAACTAAGTAGTAAGACTATGTCTGATAGTCTTTATACTTGCAGTTAAATGTTTTCTAGAAAAATGTAAGAAGTATATTTATTATGAATAGGCTTTCCTCAAGATTTTAACAGCAACAACAAATAGCAGCAACAAAAAATATAAATTTTTTCAGACTACAGAATTTGCCCTCATGAAGATAAGCTAATTCACAAGAAATTTTTATGAGAGAGGAAATTTTTAGAATGAAAATCTATGAAAGTCTCTTCCATTTCTGCCTTCCAGAAGGTGACTATTTCAGTCCGTGCTAGCTGTTATGGTGAACAGAAGAAAATATAAGCACGGTAACACTCCAACAATCAAAGACACTGTATTCATAGGAGATACCTTCATTCTAATTATCTCAAAGGAAATATAGATAACTTTCTTGAGTTTTTAACAGTTAAGTTTGCCACATAAAACTTTCCCAAAACGGACTGGACATGGAGCAAAGACTGGATGATACTAACAGTGACAGCAATGGACATTACAATTAAGTGATCTGTTTTTCTTCAAGAATGAACAAAAAGAAATATCAGTAGATACACATACAAAATCATGCATAAGGGTTAAAGATTTTGTAAGACACAGGAAGAATGAACCAATGGTTGCACTGTGACTTTGTTCATCTTATAGCTGGGTGAACAGATAAGTAATATGTGAAGACCTGAGGTTACCAAAATCCTTTGAAAACTTGTTGAGGAAGAAAAGTCAGGTAATTCCCAGGAGAGCTGAGGATGAAGCAAAAGCTGGGCAATAAGCTACTTCTGGAATGTGAAACCAGGCAATTAAATAGAGGCAGTCAGACTAGAGGTTAACTGTGATCTTTTTGCCTTGAAAATGGTGAATTGGGTAAAGCCTGGGTCAGACATTCTCTCAGTGATCAACATACTTATGAGATTAAAAGGTGTTGTGTTTATTTAAGGAGAAAATACTTTCAGAAAGACAAAGGGTCAAATACGTCAACTTGCAGTAACTCAAAATTAAACAAATATTTAAGTTTTGTGCTTTTGAATATATCTTACAGAGCAACATGAAGAAATGTACATTAATAAAAAAATGTACACTAAAAATGCACATTAATAACATTTGGATAATCATCCACTATGTTACACAAATAAATAAATAATAAATAAATAAACTACTAGAAAACCATAACAAGGGAAGGGAAGGGAAGGGAAGGGAAGGGAAGGGAAGGGAAGGGAAGGGAAGGGAAGGGAAGGGAAGGGAAGGGAAGGGAAGGGAAGGGAAGGGAAGGGAAGGGAAGGGAAGGGAAGGGAAGGGAAGGGAAGGGAAGGGAAGGGATTTATCTTTCTCTCTTTCTCTCTTTTTTCTCTCTTTTATTTCTCTCTTCTTTCTTTCTTTCTTTCTTTCTCTCTCTCTCTCTCTCTTTCCTTCTTTTCTTTCTTATGCAATATACATAGACAAAGCTGAAATGAAATGGAGGATGTTATGAGTAAGGAAAATATCACTGATATAAAACAGCTGCTGATATAAAACAGTTGCTGACAGTCTGTGGTCTGCCAGGTACATCAGCTGATTCCTGGTTCATTTCTCCAATTTGTGATATGATGACATTGGTGATGGTTTGACCAGATGGTCTTGAAGGTCTTTTCTAACTTTAATGATTCTATGGTTCTATGATATGGCTGATATTTCTGGGTCTGAGTAAGAACTGCCTGTGTCATTTCACTTCATTTTGCAGTAGAATCTCACAAGATGGTGAAAAGAAAAAAAAAAAAAAAAAAAAAGCATGGGAGTTGGGAAGGAATACATAGAAAATGTATAAGAGAACTCAGGATTTCTTAGGCTGATTCTTATGATTAGTGAATGGGAAATTGCTAGTAACTCCCACTCATGAACTAAATTCAAGACATCTCAATAAGTCTGATGGTGTACAAATGTACAAATGAAGAAGAGTCACAGGAAAGCTAAGCCATCCTCTTTTTACTTCTCCTGGAACTTTCAATTCTCCACTTCCTATTTTTTTTTCCTTTCCTGAGAATACCCCAATGCATGGGAGACAGAATAAGATACCCCACTTTTCCCCTCTTTGGTTCTGCTGTAGACCTAATTTTTCATTGATGGATTTCCAGAGTTAGACTCTTTGTATTTATTAAGAGCAATCTAGATATAGAGTCTAGAGATAGAATCAATGTATGTCTAGATATTTAGATTTTAAATCAACATCCTTAGGTTGCTTCTAGCTCTACTTGAGGTAATCAGATGTACTGTCAGTTTTGCTCTCTCTATAGATTTTGTTTTTCAGCTTTCTGATTAGCATCTATCATTATGGGCAACTATGACATTTTAAAAGGTTCCATTTTTGTTTACACAGTCATCTTTGATATACACTGACTCTTCATGAACACAACAGTGACCTACATCTTTCATCCATCTGTGAGAGCAAGGTACTAAGAAAATTTTATTTATTTATTTACACACATAAAAGAAAATCTAGTTCATTGGACCTCCTAAATTTCTTCAGTATGGAATTAAAAAAATAGGTTAGAAGAATTAGAAAACTAAGACTCTACTGTGTAAGTACCAGGGTTGTGCATGTTCTTTGAAGTTCCTAGATGAACTAAACCGAAGTGCTGTCATGCTCCAGTAACATTCAGATGAACAAAAGCACTCCAGCTGTTCCCCTCACCCTTTCAAACACTTACTTTTAGCTGTCATCTAATTTATTGCAGAACAGAAAAAATACTTTCCTCTTCTCTTGGTGAAATGTAAAACATTGCTGCACCTTTTCATGGGTTATACTATTCACAATTGCAATTTGAGAAATGGTATTTGTATTCAGACACAACCTTATTTAAGCCTAGTAGCAGAAGCCTAAGAGTAAATCAAGTTTTTTCTTTAGAACAAAATAAAACAAAACAAAAGTAAAAAAGGAAGCCTGAAAAGAGATAATCTCTCTCTTGACATTTAGTAGATAACAGCAAGATAGTTGATATGCGGCAATTGGTAAGTTCATATTTTTTATTATGTTTCAAAAATAATGTTTAAAAATAATGTTTTAGGAAGATCAGAGTGCATACCAGTCTCTACCAACTAACTATTCCTATTTGTAACTTGAGTTAGTAGTCTCTAGTCCTATGCAATATCATTTAGATTTGGTGTGTAAAAGTTTTAATCTGAAGTAATAAGGAAGTTGAGAGACTGACAAAGTCATGAATATACCGTAAAGCATGAAAAGGTATTTGCGAATCTCTTCTATGCAGGACTGTTGGTGCCCTACACTACATGTACTCTGCCTAAATGGAAGATGCTAAAAAAGCTGTAGCGTGGGAATGGGTAGCAAAGACTGAGCAGCATAAAACACAAAATCCATGGCTACCATTGCAAGATTGACGATCACAATATGTAAGTCAAGTGTCAAAGAAGGAACAGCTGGCCTCAGAACTGTCTCATCAAAGGAGAAGACTGTTAATGTTAGTTATATTTTAGGAATTAAATATGGTCTGTTACTTTGTCTACTTTTTTTTTTTTTTTCTCACTCTCCTCCATGAAATATTGTTTGCTTGTATAACTGACCTATGTTTGCAATACAAGAAAACTGAGTATCACAAGGTATAGCTTAATAATCTGATGTCTCTGGGTGGAGGCTTGAATCAATGCTTTGTTAGCTATCCAAATTGCATGAACATTTCCATCACTGTTGCCAACCAACACTTGACAGAATGATTACAAGAACAGACATTATTTCTAATAATTTTATTTATTAGACACATTTTTGTTAAGACCAAACAGAGTGTGGCCTTAAGGGAAACAAACAAACAAACGAAGAAAAAAAACCAAACAAATAACAACGACAAAAACCCAAACCAACCAACCCAAAACAAACAAACAAAAAAACAAACAACAGAGCACACTAGTGATAATCTATATTCGTTAAAATTCCTTTAGCAACATTCATACTGATCCTTTTATTAGTAATTTATAAGAAAAAAAAAAAAGTAAATCTCTGGTTTAAACAACAGATCAGCAGAGATATGAGAAGAATGGACCAAAGTATAAAAGACAAATAATTAAAAAAATTCAAATGCTGTGCTAATTACTTGAGAAACAGAATACCATCAGGCCAACCGCTTGCTCCCTGTTGTTGCAGGAAATGGCAGTAGTGATTGTATCAAAAATGAGGAAGAATCTGTAAATGAGGAGAAACACAGGTGGTGAAATGATTAATGTTGGATCTAAACAGTACAGGTGTCTGGCAGTTCTTGAAATGCCCAGGAAATAAATGGGATATTTATTCTCCCTGACAGGAAGAGGAAAAGCCTGTGCTTGATTCTCCTTCTCAGCAAATGAAGTGTTGAGTAAACTGTTCTGTTGATTTATTATAGCAGTATCAGCTAAGACTCCTACTGAAATTTTTCCATTGGTATTTTCTGTATAAACCACTATTTCAAGAATCTTCCCTCTAATCTAGAATATTAACAATAAAAATATGCTGCAGTAATTTTGGTAAAAAGGATAGACATGAGAAATGTCTGATACAACTACTATTGCTCTCTCTTTATATGTATCTATCTAAAGAAAAATAATATTCCAATGCCTGAATATTTTCTCAGTTGTTTGATCTAGTTAGTCTTGGACCTGTCCCTCTGGTGTATATGCTTGTTGCACCAGCATTTATTTGTTCTGAGTTCAGTCCATGTTCATCCTCTAATGACTTATCCCTATGAATAGTTTCCCATCTGAGGTTGTTTCATTATAAAGGGTCTGGGACTTTGTCACATGGAATTCCATTATGGAGCTTTAATCTCCATGTCACTTTGTAAATGGAGATTAGGGATCTTTCATCCCTATTTTATCAAAAGAGAAGGCAAATGAAATATAACTTACTTTGAAACTAAGATTTTACTGATGACATCAGTAATTACACTTTTTTTTTTTTTTTTGTGGTATAGAAGAATAATATTATATATGCTTTTTAGATAGAGTATTTATTTCTCATAAATTATTTTGAAAGTTTTTATTTTTTTGTCTTCAGATTAAAACTTTAGTACAAAACCTAAGAGGGATAGGTAGTCACTTTAATACTGTGTTTGGTAAAGCTTTTGAAATACTGACCTCTTTGGATAGGTAAACCACAAGATAATTGGAAAGTAGTAGGGGAGGGGGAAGTTGTCCAGAATCTTAGGAGGAGGAAGACCACATTGGATCATAGGCTATACAGAAACAAAGATATTACCTGGATTGATATTCTTCTAACTATGCATTACAGATTCAACTTAGAATCACAGAATCATAGTATATCTTGAGTTAGAAGGGATCCACAAGGATCAGCAAGTCCAACTCCTGCGTCCACACAGAACCACACAAAAATAAATCATATGTCTCAGAGCATAATCCAAATGCTTCTTGATCTCTGACAGGCTCAGAGCCGTGACCATTTCCCTGTGGAACCTCTTGCAGTGACCAGCCACTATCTCAGCAAAGAACCATTTCCTAACATCCAGCATGAACCTCCCCTATCACAGCTCCATGCATTCCCACAGGTCCTGTCACTGGGCACCACAAAGCAGAGACCAGCACCCCCCGCTTCTGCTCCTCTTCATGAGGAAGGGGATGAGGTCACTCCTTGGTCTCTTCTCTAGGCTGAACAAACCAAGTGACCTCAGCTGCTTCGCATAGTTTCCCCTCTAGACCCTTCACCATCTTAGTAGCCCTCCTTTAGACACTCCCCAATAGTTTTATGTCCTTCTTATATTGTGGCACTGAAAACTAGTACCTTAGGTGAGGCCACACCAGCATAGAGTAGAGCAGGACAATCACTTCCCTCAGCTGGCTACAATGCTGTACTTGTTGCACCCCAGGATGCACCTGGCCTTCCTGGCAGCCAGGGCACACTGCTGACTCATGTTCAATTCACCATCAACTAGAACTCAGATCCCTTTCCGCAAAGCTGCTCTTCGGGCTCTAGTCTCCCAGCCTGTACATATTCAGGGTTGTCTGGTATAGGCACAAGTTGGATTATTAGTGCCTTCTGTTTGATGAAATTGCTTATATTTAAAGGGGTAAACCTGAGTGAGACAGTAGCAGATAGGAATGTAGTTGCTCCTAGAGAAGAATTTGTTGGCATACATCCATAAAGTTTATCTTTGCAGCCTTTACTAAATTGAGTTCTTTTCATTTCCCCTTCAGTCCGTAATGTCAAAAAAAAAAAAAAAAAAAAAAAAAAAAAAAAAGAATTTAATGTTAACTTGTTTACTTTGAACATTTTTTTGGAAATAAGCAATAGAACAGAAGTTACTATGAATGTACCCTGTAATGGCATTGCAAGATGATGAATGAATATGTTTAAAAAAAAAAAAGTTTATAATTAAGATAAAATCTGTTATTTTCATATTCTTCCTTTCTTTATGATAAATGATTCCTGGAAAGATTAAAGTTCTTATTTACAAAATGAAATGAAGCAATAACCTCAACTACAATTTTTGAAGTTTCATATATATATATAATTTTTAGAAATAGCTATATTAGATGTGGATGCTTTCTGCATTCAACCCTTTCCAACTACCCAAACCCCTCACCCCTGCAGGGAAATCTGGGAGATTCATCTCCAAAATGAGTTTGCAAGCAATACTTTCTAAATAAGAAGAAAAATAAAATAATATTAATTAATTTGTTCAGGAAATTCTTCTGAAAGTAGGCTCTTTTTGAAAACTACAGGTAGCAATATTAAGGAAAAGGTTTAAGAGGAAAAAAAAACCTATGATTTCTCAAAACTTTATGAAATAGCCTGACATCGCATACATTCATAAATTCCTATGCTTGTGGGAAAATAGTTCAATTCGTTATTTCAGTACTGTATTTTTGAAAAACTAACAAGATAACAACCCTCAGAACTTTCTTATCTGATGTAAAGCTGCTTAACAGTTAACTTTCTGAGAAATAAGATACTTTAAACCCACATGCATATATTCTGTTGTAAACTTACAAAAAGTGTGCATTACTTTTTTTTTTTTTATTGTAGTTGACCACATAGAAATGTTGGTAAGAAGCTTAAAAGCAGTATTGAAAAAATAAAGTTTATTAAGAATGCTAAAAACTATTGAAATTCTTGGAATTAGTCATTCAATAGTCTTCTACACTATCGCTATTTGTAGTTTTGTAGGCAAATGTTTCAGGTAATTAGTATTGCAAACAAAAGCTACTAACTTTAAGTATTCCAAGCACAAATACAGCCTGGGTGGAGAATGGATTCAAAGCAGCCCTGGTGAGGGGCTGTGGGTGTTGGTTGACAAGAAGCTCAACATGAGCCAGCAATGAGAGATTACAGCACAGAAAGCCAACCGTATCCTGGGCCACATCAAAAGAAGCGTGGCCAGCAGGTCTAGGGAGGTGATTCTTCCCCCTCTGCTCTCATGAGACCCCAGCTGGAACACTGCGTTCAGGCCTGGAGTCACTAACGGAAGGACATGGAAGTATTAGAACAAGTCCAGAAGAAAGTCACAAAGATGATCAAAGGGCTGGTGCACCTCTCCTACAAAGACAGACAGAGGGAGTTTTGGTTGTTCAGCCTGGAGAAGAGAAGGCTCTGGGGAGACCTTAGAGAGCAATTCCAATACCTAAAGGGGGCCTACAGAAAATCTGGGGAAGGACTCTTTACAGGGAGTGTAGTGATAGGATAAGGAGTAATGTCTTTAAACTAAAAGACGGTAGGCTTAGGTTAGATATAAGGAAGAAATTCTTTATTCTGAGGATGGTGAAGCACTGGACCAGGTTACCCAGAGAAGCTGTGGATGCCCCATCCCTGGAAGTATTCAAGACTGGGTTGGATGAGGCTTTGAGCAACCTGGTCTAGTGGGAGGTGTCCCTCCTTATGGCAGGGGGGTTGGAACTAGGTGTACTTTAAGGTCCTTTCCAACTTGAGCCATTCTGTGTTTCTATGATTCTATTTAAGACTTTTTTGATACAGCATCTTCTCTCTTTTTAGTTAAATAAAATTTTGCAATGGAGATTAATAAAGACAGTTAGGAGCTATTTTATATATTCCTGGAGATTTGTTTTCTATTTGTGTTCTGTTGATTTATGTACAGAAGAAAATAAATAAATAATCAGGATTTTGCACTGTATGCTATATTATGAAACATCTTTTTCTGAACTCATCACAATTCTTTGGTATAAAGTTAAGACACTTCATTTAGAAAGAAAAGAAAGAAAGGAAAGGAAAGGAAAGGAAAGGAAAGGAAAGGAAAGGAAAGGAAAGGAAAGGAAAGGAAAGGAAAGGAAAGGAAAGGAAAGGAAAGGAAAGGAAAGGAAAGGAAAGGAAAGGAAAGGAAAGGAAAGGAAAGGAAAGGAAGGAAGGAAGGAAGGAAGGAAGGAAGGAAGGAAGGAAGGAAGGAAGGAAGGAAGGAAGGAAGGAAGGAAGGAAGGAAGAAAATCTATGTTTTCATTTTATTAAGCAAAGTAGATGACATTCCTTATAAATATACTAGATGACATAAATATGTTTTCACAAAATGGTGTTTTAATCCAGTCAGCATTTTCCAATGACAAAACTTTCCACTCAAGCTTCTTATAATGTTTAATAGCATTTATTTATTGTTATTGAGAACAAATTGTTGTTGAGTGTATAATTTTTCTCTATTTGTCAACACAGAAACTGTGTTCTCCGGATATCAACTGTTTCTCTAAAATATATTGAAATAAAGTAAGGATAATTTGAATGATAATGTAATGCTTCTTATTTAAAAGGCATCTCTATCACTTAAAGCACCATACCACGTACTCCTTGTTTAGAGCAGTCCTGTAAAACACCTATTAGTGTCATTTATTTATAAAGATGAAATTATCATCTTGTTATATAGTTATATAATTATATAAGTAGGAAGCTCTTCACAATGTTTCTGTTGCTAGTCTGATTAAGAATTGTCATGAAAAAGCTTTAAATACAATGATTGACAAAGGAAAACTTGTAAGAAAATGACAGATGCCAACAAGATTTTCAATTAATACCATTACAGAATACTAGTGCACTGTATTTTCTAGAATTTTCTCTTCCTGGCTTTGATGTTTGATTTCAGTCTTCTTTCAATCCCTTATTGTCCCCACAACCAACACCACACCTCAGTCCTGTTATGACCCACTTATTTTGTTGTCACTTATCTTAGCTACTTGGTGTTTGTGACAAAGTTAACTGAATAGTCTTCCTCCCTCCTCCAACCTTCTTCCAACCCACAGAGCAGATGGTCTCAGTCTAGCTTTGTCTAACATTTTCAGCTTAAAACCCAAACATTACAGAAAACATAAGGGTCTAGTATTCCTCCCACCTTCCTCTTCACTGATGCCATGATGCAGAAGCAGCACAAAATAGAGAAAATCTTTTACTATATTTCATACAAAACTTCTTATACTTACAGATTATAGGCTGCTGTGCAAAATTAACTCCATCAGCTAGAAATACCAATCTGGAACATTACCTCATGGTTATGACATGCAGGCTTACATCATTCTTGGTTATCCATACATCAGAAAAAGCAACTTCAGGAAACTGTGTAGAGCTGACATCCAGGGACAATGACCTTACCCCCAACACTCCTCACAATATTCATCAAAGCTTGTCTGCAGGATCAAAAGAAAAAATATGTTATCAAAACAACAGTGAGTCAACTCTGAACACAAGGTAACAGACAGACTCAGTAACTTTAAATCTTTCTTGTTTGGTCCTGTGAAAGGTAAGATGTTTTAGGTGCTGGATTGAAAGGTTTTGACATAACCAGAGGAAGACAGAAGCAGACACCATTTGAGGGAGATATGGTGTCATTAACATATTTACTAAACTGTGAAGTTATTTACCATTGAGTATATGGTAAGGTTTTGGTAGTGGGAGGTCTGCAGAATGGGGTGGCAGAGGGAACATCAGTGTCAGAGGTGGAGGAGGTTCTTCAATGCATAGGAGATACTGAAGATCAAGGAGAGCCAACAATGGTGCAGATTTTTCCTGACAAGAGCTACAGTCCATGCAAAAATCCATGAAGGAACAGCCTTTTTTAGACTTTTTTTTTTCCTTAAGAAAAAAAAAAAAAAAAAGTTTGTGGATAGCCCAGTTTGGAACAGAAGAAAAATGTGAGAAGGAAGGAGCATCAAAGAGAAACTCTTAAGGACTGACTGAAACCTCAGGGCAAGGGTAGAGAACTCAGGAGTGGAGGAGTGGTATTGAACTTGGGAAAGGAGGGAAGAAAGATGTTGTTTAATGTTTTTATTTTGTTTTCCACTACCCAAATTAGTAATTACATTTTTATTTTAATTGGCAATAAATAAATTCTTCCCAAGTAGTCTATTTTGCTGCAGTGTTAGCAATCTACCTGTCTTTATCTTCACCTAAGAGCTTTTCCTTCTTTTTCTTTCTATTTTCTAACCCCATCCTACTGAAGATGGGATGGAGCAAGCAGCCAAGTAAACATTTGGCTGCTTGCCAATGCTAACCCGCCATGATACTCTAAAGATGTCTGCCTCATTCTTGCCTCCTAAACATTTAGTTGTTATATATCTCTACTAAAATAACACAAACAACAACAACAATAAAAACAAAAACACACCACCACCATCAAAAACAAAACCAGCAACAAATAAACAAATGCAGAAACAATGAACCTGGTTGGAAATAGCAATATATCAGAAGAGCTCAATGTTTTCACCTTGGACATTTAAATTATCCTCCAAAGTACAACTGTATTGTAAATAAATTTAAATATGTTCTAAGAGATTTTGAAAACTTTGAATTTAAAGAGACTTTTTTTAGTGTAGGTAGACTGGATAATTGTTGCTCAGAAGGTTTTGTCTAGGTTTATAATCTTTAGAGACACCACTACCCATTTTACCCATTTTCTTCTCTTCCCTTTGTGTCACACTTTAATTTTCATCAGTCTTAATACAATGAATAAAACCCCCACCAACAGTATTAAATATTATAACAATATCTGTCTAAGAATTCCCAGTTATGAAGCAGTTGATGCGATATGTGCAAAATGTATTTTGTTTTGGTCTAATGGAGATGTGTCTCTGATTTGGAATGTATTGTCTTGCTGCTTGTGGAAAAAAAAAAAAAAACAAATAATTGCTTGTAAACTCTAAGAATAATAACACATCATTAATATTGTTACTTGTGTGATTAAAAAAAAATCAAACAACAACAACAAAAACAACACTAAAGTAGTTTACAATCTAGGGAAACGTATTGAGTTCAGCAAGTTAAAAATTGATATTTATTAAAATATCAATATTTTTATAGCAACATGTTCATGCCAATGTACTTGAGATGGTGTCAGCATTACCATTACAAATAATTTAAAGATTTATAACTCAGTAAAAGAAAAACACTAGTTTGGCCACAATTTAAATGAGTTATTTTCTCAATGTATCTTCAAGGATTAAGGAAGTATAATATTAAACTTACATTTTAATCTGGGAGCATTCATAAAGAAGTTAGATGTTCAGCTTTAACCAGATAAATTAATTTTAAAAAGGTTCCTCAATGCTACTTTGAATGCACAGTTGGTGTAAATATGATGTACACTCAGGATAGGATGATTTGGGGATGTGTTCCAAGGACAGACTCACTAGTGACTACCACTATTTGTCAAATATAAAATAATGAGAATGCTGTCACATAATACAGAGGATAAGTGAGAGGCCACAGGAAGGAAAAAATATTTTTTGTTAACAGATTATCCAGGAATTCTGTGTTAGCATTAGGAAGGAGAAAATATATGATGTTGGTCCAGGCCCCTTTCCAAAAAAAGCACTTAAACATTTAATTTGTTTGTGTGTTAATGATAAGTCTTGCTGATTGCATATGAAATACATGGCTAAACTGAAGCCCACACTTAAAGAATTGCTGAATTGTTGCTGAGATGCGGGCATAATTAGGAAGCAAAAGAGCACCAGTTAGGTTGAAGCTAGCAATGATGTTCATTAACTGAGTCAGAATGCTACAATCATTCCCAAAGTTTTGCAACATTCACTTCTGTTTTTCTGAAGGACTGGATCCACACAGGAGATCGTAATCAGAGGAAAGTGGAGAATGAGTGAAGTAGTCATCTGTGAAGCAGGATTCACCAGGTTTATTTTTGAATAAAAAGAGTTTTGATGTAGCAGTTGTTTTTCGTTAATGACTGTAGAAACATTCTGAGGTATAAGTTACTCTGTAATGGTTATCTGAAGTTGGGTGATATGACTACTAAATGACATTTTTTGTTACTCTCACTTTCTTTTGTCGAAGTGTAGGTGAGGAAGTAGAATTAATGGAGTTAGGATTAACATAAGAATTTGATGATAACTGTTGTGAAACAAAGGGATAGTGCTTTGCAGTGGATGAATTACTCCTGGCCAAATGCTACATGCATCATTTAACAAAAATGTACACTGAATGCATGACATCATTCCTAGTCTTTTTTTTTTTTTTTTTTTTTTTTTTTTTTTTTTAATTGCTATTGCCAGGGCAATAATTATTACACACATATGCAAATATATATATATATATAGTGTTCTGAAGGAGCAGAGGACATTTTGACTAACCTTGGAATTAAGTAAATGCTAGGCAAAAAAGAAAGGTGTGTAGTGGGTACACCTGATGATTTACAAAGTTTTTTGTTTTTTGTTTTTTTTTTTTCCCTAATGAGGTACTGGGGAAAAAAAAAAAATCATTCCTTTTGTGTTAAAGTATAGCCTGTTTTGTCTACATGGTATGTCCATATCACTTGAAGTACTATTCTAAATATCCAAATTATTCCAATCCCTTTAAATCAGCATGAACAGGTAGAAAGCTTTCATTCACAAAACTGATGAAGAGCCATTAGGTAACCTCAGAAAAGATTCTGAAGGGATAAACTATTGTTGTTTTAATAAATTGCCAGGTTTAAAGTTCCAATTTCTGTTTCACATGGTGCAGGCAGATCACCCGGGGAGCTGAAGAGGCTGATACTCCTTAATTAAGAGAAAGACTTTATTTTCTTTAACCCTTCATCAATTCATAGGAAAGAAGCTTTGAAACTGCAGCTCACAGGGCTTTTAACATTTTGTAGAGACTGCCTGATGAGGTTATGCAGAGATGCCTTTATAGAATGATGTGATGGTCTCCCAGAATACTCAAATAATCTTTCAGAAATAGCTGCTGAAGCTGTTTTACTTCTTGCTGTTGCACTTTGTCCCACTGTAGTTTTCGACTTCTCCACAAATTTTGAAAATCTCTAACCATATTTCTTGTGTGTAAGCTAATCATTTGTGAGCTGGACAGGGTTCTATTTCAGCACTTTGCTTTGGTACATTAAAAACAGTACTTTGAAATGTATCTCATTTATAATCATAGTACATAGAGCTTTAATTTACAAATCTATTCTCCATATAGGGAGATTACGCTACTAGAATGTTAAATTATGCTATTAGAATGTTCAATGCAGAGGTTGCTTTAAAACATGGAGATGCAGATTTTAATACTATTCCATTTCCCCGGCTGATGTTTCAGAAGATTTTTACCAATTCTTCACAGACTTTTGGAACACAGGTTTTTCCATCTCAGGAAGAGTGTTCCCATCTATTTCTGAGTTTGGGAGCATGGCAGTTAATTTGTAACAGTGCTCTTTACTTTTTAACTGACCTTAGTCATTACTGTTGAACCTTAAATCTCTACAGAAAGGTTAGAAGAACATTATCATGAGACAGGACTGTACCAATAAAACTAATAGAATGAAGCTGTCTTGCAGATGCACCCTCCTACACTGTTGCCTCCACCCCTCCATGCCAAATAAAAAAAAAAAAAAAAAGGGAAAAGAAAAAGAAAGAAGAAAAAAAAAGAGAGAGAGAGAGAGAGAGAGAGAGAGAGAGAATATTAATCAGTAGATGGCAGTATGAGCAAGCAAAAATCCTAAAGGCTAGTCTCAGAGACATTTTGCACATTAATCATACATATAGCACATTCCACAAAGTACAAGCTGACAAAGACCTTGCTTTACCACAATCAATCTTTATTCACCACTAGATTACAGTGGTTAGATATATTTGATTGCCAGAGGTCCAGGACAAATCTTATTTATAACTATATATGTAATCAGCTTAAATCTTTGTCATTGTATTTTTGGTTTTGTTTTTGTTTAAAACTGAGATTGGGGTGCAATCTGTTTATTCTTAGCTTTGCTATATGAAGACCCAGCCCATCTGTCACCTTGACTGCAAAGCTGTAATTTTAATGTTTGGCTCTGTAAATGTTTAAAATATCATTCTATTATTTACAAAGGGAAGGATACATCTAATAGAGTGCAGTTGAAAGAGAACTGTCTCAGCTCACTTGTCTTTACTCCAAGACTTTTGCTGCTGTGTGGCTCTGTTTTCAACTGAAATGGTATCACAACAGTGGAGTAAATGCTGCATTACACTGCAGGATCCATTTTGGACAGCTCTATTCTCTTGCTCGCTTTGCTTTTCAGAAACTCAGAATGTACAAAGGATGTTGTCTTCATTCCCTTGGGAAAGGTATCAATGCAAATATTTTCTTAATATGCACTTAACAATACAAACTCTGTAAGGATACTTGAAATAAAGAGAAAATAAAATAATGATGTGGAATTATTTTCCAGCTCACTATAAATAGATATTTAGGAATGCATGTTTAAGTTTCTGTAAATCTGCAGTCTTTTTTAATGGCTTAATTAACATGAAGTATCAAGTCCTCACTGTATTTCTCTATTTGGATTTATTTGTCCAATCTATGTATTCATGTACCAATTGCTCCTGTTTTTTTTTTTTGTTTTTGTTTTTGTTTTTGTTTTTCTTAATTTACCTTATCATCCCTTTCTCTGTGAAAATAAAATTGCCATTTTTCTGCTTCCCATTCAGTCATACAAATGTGCAAGAATTTTGTAGCAACCCTAAAATTTATTGCTAAATAAAAATATTTTCACAGCATGATAGTACAATAGCATTATGTAAGGTCAAAAGTAAATTTATATGTATATGTTTATATATATAAATGCCAGATGAAAGAGAAATTATTTGTGGACATATTTTTCATAGGATATATAAGACATTTCCACAGGAAGTGAGTAGGGTCAGAGCACTGGTTCTGAAGAACACCATAAACCTGGGAAAACAGTAGTTAATAAAGAAAATAGGTAGCAAGAGTAAGAGATGCATATGCATGCACAAAGACATATATATTATATATGCACATATATGAATGTAGTTACAGGTTTTAACAGGATAATTAATTTCTGTCAGTTTTTCAATATTAGGAACCATTACATAGCTTCTGAGTAGCTACATTTGCTGTGGGGTGCTTACATTAATAAATTCAAATACTATGGCTCAAACATAGATACAGAAATGAATTCCACACAGTAAGGGACCCTATTCTCTTCACACAGGCTATACTGATGTTTTATATTCTGTTGAAAACAACTGAAGTGTATCACATTGGCATCCAAAGAAACAACAGGTGGTGATTTCAGATTTCCCAGGTGAAGACTGTAATCAGTTGATCAAACTGCAATTGCTTTTTTACTCTGGGGTAAATACAAATATGCATGGATTGTTTTTTGTGGTCATGCTTCGCTGGTATTCAGCTAGCTTCTGACATCATCAGCTTCAAGTGCATATCCTTTACAGGCAGATAATTTTATCCTTTTACCAAGGACATTCACATTAGTCACAGCATTTTGTATCTGCCTTGGCTCTTTTAACTTTGAGAAATAAATATATTTTACTGACAACTTCCATTCTAATATTTTTTTCATCATTCATATTTCTTTATTATTTTATGTTTCCTTCTCTTTAAAGCTAAAACAGAGTATTCCTTAATAAATAAATAAATAAATATTTCCTTTAAGAATCTTGTGCCAAAGACTGCACAATAGACTTTAGTAAAAGCTGAGATTCATTCATTTGAGGAGCCTGCAATTTAATCTCACCCCCACCCCCACCCCCCCTTAGTAAGCAATTGGTAGGCTGTAGAAAGCTCTATCCATTTTCTTGATTAATACAGTACAATATTACCTTTGGTTCTCTATCAACATGAAGGTTTTAAAAACATAGTAGCACTCATGACATGGACAATATCTCAAACAGAAGACAAGAATGTTAAATATGTATACTTTTTTTCACAAAACTGTTGATGCAGGACTAAAGAGGAGGAATAAAATACCCTCCTGATATTATACTTTGTGGGGGCACACCACCATCTTTGTACTTGAATTTTTGTTTGTTTGTTTGTTTGTTTGTTTGTTTGTTTTTATTTATTTATATATATATATCATTTATATTCTGGCAGAATATCTGGAGCCTTGATCTATTTTAAAAATAAATAAATAAATAAATAAGCCAAACAGAATTTCACTAATACTTCCTTTTATTTCATGTTCACAGACTGAAGCTTGTTGCTGTTGTAAAGATGATCAGCAGGTCAGAGTGAATTTTGTTAAGTTTTATGTGAAAACCAATAACTGCTGGGATCAAAGTCTTTTCCACCTTATTCATTCAGAATATAATCAGATAAATATGGGCTTAACAGCTTCTCTCTTTAAGCACAAATTCAAAAATTTCATGTGAGTTCTACTATCTTGTTAGTATGGAAATATTGAGAATCACCTTCCTTGCTGTTGCAAGTTTTATACTGGAATATTATAATGCGCTAATATCTGTCTTGGGAAACAGGTGTTTATTATATTAATTCAATTCTCATTGGTATCATAACTTTAGAACTAATGGCAAAATGATGTAACAAGATAATGGAGTCTGAAAGTGAACAATAGAAATTATGTTATCCACTCCAGACAATATTAATATTTTTAAAAATTAGAGAAGTTGGAGTCAGGCAATGAGAATCTGACAAGCCATTATCAGTATTTGACGATGAGGAGAAATACAGAGGAAAAGAGATGCAAAAAATAGAGTACTGACTGTACAAAAGTGATTCTCATGTAGCACTCTGAATTAAGGAATTAACCTTGATTTACCTCGTTACTTCAAAATATTGATATTTAAAACAGCCACTCTGCTATGAAAATAAATTTTATTCAAAAGGTTGCAGTATCAGCAGTATTAAATTACAAAATTATTTTATGAAACAGAAAAAATTTGAAGCTTTATTAGTTGTTCAGAGACATATTAACAAACACATTTTATTAAAAAGATTCATGTAAGACCTATTTGTCTTATATTTAATGGACTGCAACACCGTTGTGTGATCTAACTGTCCTTTGTATACACAATTCTTTCTGTTAATTGCTATTCAAAAGACAGGTAGCAGAAAATATCTTTATCTGTCTGTCAGCGTAATCAATGTAAAAGCATACTGAAACTGTCATAACTTCCTAGATTTTTACCAAACTTAGAGTCACAAGACCATGCATTTTGAGACTAATTATTTTTGCTTGTGGCTATTATTGTATTGTCTACATCAACGGGCTGTCTGTTGGCAAACCAGTTCACTCTAGAAAAACTGCATGCTATTATCCAAGACATTATGGGCTTAGTATAGACATAAAAGGATTATAAAATGGGTAGGAAAATGACAATTCAAAGGTCTGACAGTGCAAAAACCGTTTGGTGATCAGCTACTTAGAATCAGAGTAACAGGGTCAGTACTATTCAATAGTTTTGTTAACAGTTTCAGTGATGACGTATTATGTACTGTCAGTGAGCTTAATGAAAACACCAAACTGAGAGTAGTTGCTGGAGTAGTCCCTGTAGTCCGTGTAGGGTAGGGCTGTTATCCGGGAGAAATGGTCTGACACAAAGGTCCTGAAGTTCACCAAACATGAATACAACTTCCTGCACCAGGGAAGGAAGAATCATATGTGATAGCATCAGCTGGGGACTGGCTGTCTGGAGAGTGGCTTTTCTGAAAAAAAGACAAGGGGTCAACAAAGATGATCAATATATGACTCTGAGGTTGGTGTCACTGGCAGAATTTTGGGTTACTCAGTCATGGGATGGTCTACACATCACCATTCCAGCTGGTGCCTGAGGTACCTGAAAGCTGGTACCTTTCCTAGAGCAGGAAAAGGATTTTTGTGAAGCAGTTAACAAGACTGATCAATGATTTTAAACTAAATTTGAAGAAGGAAAGGGGGTAAAACCAGGCTTGTCAGTGATAAGCCATGGGAAGGCATGCCAAAATTTGAGGGTCTGCATGCTAGTGAGATCCTTCAATATGCTCCATGGGGTGCTGGGTACAATTAAGCACATTTGAAATGTTTCTACACCAATGCATGCAGTATGATGAACAAGCAAGAGGAACTAAAAGTCTTAGCTCAGTCCCAGAGCTTTGACATCATTGGCATAAGTGAAACGTGGAGGGAAGAGTCCCGTGAGTGGTGTAAGTGGTGTCCCAAGTAGACCGTTTTAGGCTTTTCAGAAGGGACAGGCAGAGCAGATAAGGCAGGGTGGTGGTGCTGTATGTAATGGAGGGGCTGAACAGTGAAGAGCTTGCAGATGGTCATGGCATGGTTGAGAACCTCTGGGTAAGGATTAAGGGACAAGCAAATAAAGCAGAGTCATTAAGAGTCTACTGTAGACAATCCAGCCAGGTTGGTGACACTGATGAATTATTCTTTAGGGAATTAAGAGATATGTATAGATCAGACACCCTTGTCCTTATGGGTGACTTCAGCTTGCCAGACATGAAATGGGAATGCCACACAGCTGATGCAAACATGTTCAGGAAATTCCAAAAACACCTTGATGATAACTTGTTGGTACAAGTACTAAGGTAGCCAACTAGCAAAGGCTGCCTCCCACATTTGTTGTTGAGACGGAGAGGGTCTTGTGGATGAAGTGACAATTGGTGTCTGTCTTGGCCATAGTGACCATGAAGTAATTGATTTTAAAATCTGTGGTGATAGGAGGAAAACTGCCAGCAAATCTCAAACCTGGATATGGGCAGAGCAGGCTTCAGAGCACTCAGCTAACTCAGCTAACTAATTAGTAAGGTTCCTGGGAAACTGCTTTTGAAGACATCAAGGTCCACCAGTGTTGGTCAGTTTTTAACTGCCAGCTCTAATGAGCACAGAAAAAGGCAGTTCTAAAATGTTGGAAGGAGGTGGGGCAGAAGTTTGGCTTGGCTAGGCAGGGATCTTATTCTAGAGCTTAGGTGGAAAAAGAAAATTGTATGGTCACTGAAAACAAGGTCAGGTGACATGGGAGGACTGTTCACCATAGTACGGAGAAAATTTGTGAGACCAAAGCTCAATTAGAATTGAATTGAAGCTAACCAGTAGACAATAAAAAGTATTTTTGTTTGTTTGTTTGTTTTGTTTTGTTTTGTTTTATGTTAACAGCAAAAAGAGGGATATCAGTCTGTTGCTTGATGGTCACCTCACGAGTAGGGACACAGACAAAGCAGAGACATTTAATGTCTTCTTTACCTCTGTCTTCAACACTGATAATGGGCCCTGGAACTCCCAGATGCCATGAGTTGGAGGACCGTGACTGTGGCAAAAACAAACTGCTAGGCAACCTGGAATTTTGTTGGATTTTCTGCTCCAGAAAATCACAAAAGTCTATGGGGCTTGATGAGATTCATCTCAGGGTACTCAAAGAGCTGACTGATGTCATCATGAAACTGCTTTCATTGTTTTTCAATGGTTTGGGGAATCTGGAGAGGTCCAAGAAAGCTGGAAAATGTTGTTCCAGTTTTCAAGAAGGGCAAGAAAGAAGACTCTGGTGATTACAGGCCTGTCAGTCTCACTTCAGTGCCTGGTAAATTATGGAGAAGATTATCCTGGGAGTTATTGAAAAACACCTGAAGGACCGTGATTGGTCACAGACAACATGGGTTCACAAGGGTAAAGTCCCTGATTTACAAACTTAATTTCCTTTTATAACAAGGTCACCTACCTTGTTGACCAATGGAGGCAAGTTGATGCAATATTTTGGATTTCAGCAAAGCTTTTGAAGCTGTTTCTCACAGTATCTTTCTGGACAAAATGTCCAGCATACAGCTAAAAAAAATACGTAATACAATGCACAAATAGCTGATGTGTCAGGCTGAAAAGGGGTTACATTGGGATGGCAGCCAGTCACTAGTGGGGTTCCACAGGGCTCCACTCTAGGGCCATCTCTTTAATATTATCATAAATGACAGGGCTGCAGTTCTTGAAGGAAGGACTAAGTAAATATGTGGACAGCACTAAATCTGGAGGAGATGTTGATTCCCTTGGTAGTGACAGTCATTGCAGAGAGGTCTTTACAAATTGCTGATTGCTGGGCAATCACTAAAATGAAATTTAAGAAAATCAAGTGACAAATTCTGCACTTGAGACAAGATATACATGTATGTACAGACTGGGGGATGAGAGGCTAGAGAGCAAAACCACAGAAAGAGATCTAGGGGTTCTGGTTGCTGGTGAACTGAACATGACTCAGCAGTGTGCCCTGGCAGCCAGGAGGGCCAGCTGTATCTTGGGGTGCATCAAGCACAGCATTGTAGCGAATCAAGGGAAGTAATTGTTCCACTCTACGCTGATGCAGCTTCACCTTGAGTAGTGTGTGTAGTTTAGTGTGCCACAATATAAAAAGGACATAAAACTATTAGGAAGTGTGCAAAAGAGGGCTCTGAATATGGTGAAGAGTCTTGAGGGATTAGATAAGGAGAGGCTGAAGTCACCTGGTTTGTTCAGTCCAGAGAAGAGGGCATTGAGTGGAAGCCTCACGGTGGCCTGCAGCTTCCTCATGAGGGGAGTGGAGGGGCAGGCGCTGAGCTCTGCTATCTGGAGACAGCGACAGGACCTGAGGGAATGGCATGGAGCTGGGACAGGGGAGGGTCAGGCTGTGTGTTAGGAAAATTTTCTTCACCCAGAGGGTGGTCAGGCACTGGAACATGTTCCTTGGGGAAGTGGTCACAGCACCAAGCCTGTCAGAGTTCAAGAAACATTTAGACAAAGCTCTCAGACATATGGTTTGATTTTTGTGTAGTCCTGTGTGGATACAGGAATTGGACATAATGATCCTTGTGAATCTCTTCCATCTCAGAATATTCTATGATTCTATGTTTCTGTAATTACAATTTTAATTCTGCAATGCAATTTTAATCAGATTTGTATCTTTATTTGACATCAGCTTACAGGAAAGTCATTTCTTAGTATGGATTGTTTTGGCAACCACAAAGAATGCATTTTTAAGTGGCCTTGTTTGATGAATGACTTGCAGATTGCCAGTGAAATCAATGATAGAGTATAATAAAACAATTAAAAATCACCTTCATAGAGAACCTTTTTACTTTTCTTTTTCTACTCTGATTCTCACTTTGTAATTTTCTTAAGTAGGAAAAGTTTTTGTATTACTAGTAGTCGTTTGTATCTAACACTGACTGTTTTAACTAAGAATAATTCCAGAAGAAAGCTGTCATAGCTGTATTTGTAATTTCAAATTCAGTGCCAAAACTGGGTCATGACTTCAGTGACATATAGTCCTGGATGCTGCAGGTATTGAACCAAGAACACTTGGAGTCAGTTTTAACATTTATATTAGCAAAGGTAAGAAAGGTGAAGGCATGTTGGCATGAAGGCAGTTTGGAAGGCATCTATCCCAGTTTAGAAAGGGTTTCTGGTGTGTTTGAAAAGACACCTTTAAGCTATCCCCTAGCATCCCAGCAAGAGCATATATCTGCTCATTTTCATTTGCTGTTATTTTATGCTTTCTAAGTTTAACCATGATGACTTAATTACTTATCATTCCATTAATTATGTTGAAAAATGTTCTACAATACTGGGGCAAACACTTCACTGAATTTACAATCTTGCAGTTTATGCTAGTTGCTATCACTTTCCTTTTGTAAAAATAAATAAATAAATAGTCTTCTAGGTTATTTTGGGGTACGAACATGTTCATTTAGGGAAAAAGAAAAAAAAAAAAGTTAATTCAGTTCATTCAGTTTCCCCATGGAAGTAGTCATGGCACCAAGTCTCTCTGAATTTAAGAAGCATTTTGACTGTGCACTTAGTCACATGGTCTAAAATTTTTGGTAGACCTGTGTGGTGCCAGGAGTTGGACTCACTGATCCTTATGGGTCCCTTCCAAATCAGGATATTCTATGATTCTATGATTCTACCTTTCGTACTATTTTCTAGGACTTCTCATTTGTCTGGGCTGTACAACTCCAGATGTATTTGTCTCAATCCTTTATATAATAATGCTATCTACCTTTTGCTTAAATGCTGTTCAATCACTTGCTCATTCCTGTTTCAAATTGTCTTTGACTTTTCATGCTTCAGAGAGAAGGATAATCAGAAGGATGTTAAGAGAGTTATTACTTAATTCTTCAGTAGAATCCTGCAAGAAGAAGTAAATACTTTACTATTTTTGGAAAATAAACACTTAATGTAAAATTTGTTTCTTCATTAAGAAAGGACACTTATTTGATTATTTATTTGTAAGCATCTACTTTGATTAATACTAATTATATATGAAATACCAAAAAATTTCAAGTTAGAATTGCAGAACTTTGGGAGCATAAATATTAAACTTTCTTCATGTATTGAAGAAATTCATTTATTCAGTCTATGACTAAGTATGACTTCTGTGTACCATACTGAACTCAGTGTTTTTCTGTTGGCACGCTCTGTACGCATGTCTCATATATACTTCCCTAGGGAAAGTGGTCAGGAGCAAAACATCTTGAATATGATGTGGAAATAAAAAAATTGTGGATGGATATTGTGTTGATAACTGTCAGACTCTTCAGTTCTTGGGCACGCAACATAAGGTCTTTAAGAAATTTTAGAAATGCGGTGTGAGGCAGCGATGGATCCTCAGGCATACATCACTTGCATAGTCAGTGGATTTTTCTGTGGAGGAATCGTTAAGTGAGGCAGGACATGTGAATGTTGAGCAGTTGGGAGACAATGGGCTGGTGAAGCACCGTACTCAACTCACATGAGCCTTGGCACGTATGCAGCTGGCTGAGAGCCAATCAGGCTCAAGGACACGATGCCCTTGGGCCATCGGGGAAAGTCCCTAAGGCGGGACAGGTAGCCAAAAGAAGGAGGACCAGACTGAAAAGCCCGGGAAGTGTTAACCAATCCTGAGCTCAGTTTCTGCAATATGTGTTAGTTGATTATGTTCGAACTAGATAAAAGACGACTGAGCTATCCATTAAAGTTGAAGTTCACTGTTCACTCATATTGAGTGTCTGTGTCTTCCTTCCGTCGGCAACATTTTTCTCCTAAATATCTACATGATTCTTGTTGATTTGAGCTTTAATCCATTAAACTCTATATTCCTAACAACTGGCAGCTCACTTTGGGATGCAGATAAAGATAAAGAAAATTCAAACACCAGCAGAATCCTGAATTCATCACTGAAACTTACATCTGCTTGTTGGATCTCAGTCTACACATTCTCCAGTGTACAGATAATGAAGTGACAGACCTTTCAGAAATCCTAACTGACAGACATGCAATTGCTTGGGAAATAAGTTTTTCAGTTTGCACTGCTACAAATATGTGCAGTAAAGATCTGACGTTCCTTTCAACAGCAATAGTTTTACAAGACAGTTCTAAATTCATGACAGACTTATTTTCCCCCAAACAAAAACACCATAAGTCTCAAAATCTTCTACAGAAAACATAATTCTGTTTATTGTTCTCTAAATATCACAGAAAAGTATACGGTTTTATTTTTCTCTTGCCTTAGATGTTAATTTAGAACCGTATGAAATGTTTCTTTCAACGCAGTAAGTACCACATTAGTAAATATATTAAGACAACTTCCAGGGAATGTTCTGTACAGTCTGATACAGACATCATTATTCAGTCTTTCTAGATGCTTAATGAACTGGTTCTCTATGAAGCAGATTCCTACCTACTTTGTTGTCCCCTTTGCCTTCCCAGTTTTCACATTTGGACTGCCTTTTATGCCACTGTCTACGTTTTGCCAGATGATGCAATTTAGCTTGCAAAGCAAGTTATTCACCCCAGGCACCATCCCAAAAGCACTTCTAAATTTGGAGCTGTAATTTTGGATGTCAATGTCTTTACAATGCTTGTTTTTATGAACAAAAAATTTTGAATTCCAAACTTTCTCTAAGTAGCAGCTATATTTTTTCTTCTGAAAAATAGCTAACAGAGCACACATGGCAGTTATTAAAATTCATAAGAACTTCACAGTGGTCACAGATCATGTGTCTTTCATCTATGCAGTGCTCTGCACAATTTTCATCAGACAGTAAGAGAAGTATTTATTCACTTCTCTCCACTCAGAACATATGCTTTGTACCTAAATTCTGGGAAGTGATCTTGTATGAGCTGGTGTGACATGTTATAGAACTCAGTGGGGATGTGAGGCACAAATTGTACTCATGACATGCTCTGAGTTCCTAATGGACTAGCCGGAACAGCCCATGAACTTACCAAAGTGTGGTATTCTTTGTTGTAGACTAAGCAATTTATGTGATAATGTTCATTGCTGACCTGTCAGTGTAGCATCTGCCTGGTACTTTTACCTTTCATTGTAAATCTAATCTAGAAATACAGAAACATAAAAGATTAGTGGAAAACCTTACACAAAGGGAACACACAATAGATTTTTACACAGTGCAAAAGTAAAATAAAAGTAGCTGAGAGCAAGCCCCACAGCAGTGCATCAATAAAAAGCTACCCTACTTACTATTCTGCAGTATTGTGTTATTGTTGATACCTCCTTTGTTGACTCTTATAAATCTGCTAACATAAGCTCTGGCTGGTGTCCTGTAGGTAACAGATTAATCTTATTTTATTTTTATTTTTATTAGTTTCACAAAACTTTTTCTAGCATAATAAATTTATTAAATAAATAAATAATAAATTTATCTCCAGAAGGAATACTTTATTACCTATGGCAAGATAAATTTCAATGCATAGCCCATGTGCTGCAGCAGTGTTTCATTCAGCCAAAGCTTAACTTCTGAAAATACGATTTTCTCTATTGAAAGTTTTAAGCAATATAGATATCAGTATTTCCCCCAGTAATTATTTATGCCATTGTTTGTAGCATATGACTACCATTTTTCTACCAGTTCCTGCAGACTGCATCAATAACATTCTATATGGTCTCATTATTATTGAGGGGTTTCCCCTTCCCTTTGATTGCTTTTTTAATACTTTCTTAATGCTTTCCCCTCCCCTTTCCCTTTCCCTTTCCCTTTCCCCTTCCCTTTCCCCTTCCCTTTCCCTTTCCCTTTCCCTTTCCCTTTCCCTTTCCCTTTCCCTTTCCCTTTCCCTTTCCCTTTCCCTTTCCCTTTCCCTTTCCCTTTCCCTTTCCCTTTCCCTTTCCCTTTCCCTTTCCCTTTCCCTTTCCCTTAGCCTTCCCCTTTCCCCTTAGCCTTCCCCTTTACCTTCCCCTTCCTTTCTTTCCTTCCTTTTACTAACATTTTGCATCTAAAGATGTAGTTTTAACTTACTGTATGAAAAGATAATATGACAGGAAAATTAGTCAATTATCAACAAAGAATCTATTTGTTTATTTATTTATTTATTTAAAAATTAATGTTCTTTTTTTTTTTTTTTTTTTTTTCGTAAATACACAGATTAAGTTAAAAAGGGGCAAAATATGTCTTTTTAGAGCTTCCCAAATAAATGTGGGAAAATTACACCAAATGTGTAACATGTATTGACCATCTTCTAAACCCTTACTGGACATTTTTTGGAATTGAATTAAGGCTAAGTTAGAGGGAATAAAATATGAGTGAAGTTCTTGCTAAGAAGATTTGATGCTCTTCCATACAGATGCAAAAGCTAGTTGAAGATAGAAAAGCTAGTTGAAGACAAAAAGTTACTGAGCAACCTAAATAAAAAGATATATGGTTATCGAAAAATAAAGACTTAAGGAATCCCAGAGAAATTATTTTTAAGCAAACTGAAAACTGTACTGTCAAGGAGGCCAATAGTGCTGAAGCCTAGTATCGGTTGTGCATGATTTTTGTCCTCTTAGTACAAGTTTTATATCATATCTGTGAATATATCATTCATGGAGCTCAAATGTCCCCTTTTTAGATACTCTTTAGATATCTTTTGTATCTCTAGATACAGCTAATAGATATTATATAAAATATAAATTTGACTTTTCAAATTGTTTTAGAAAACAGTTATAAAATTACCTACATACATATCATAATTTTCCGTGTTGCAACTATGACTATTGTCTCTTGTCTGTATACTGTGTACCTCTGGGAAGAATCTTGCTTAATATCTTCCATTACAAAATGGAAATCTGCAACAAAATCTTCTGTTTGTTTCCCAGGCATGTGTGTCCAGGTGCTTGAGACAGTCCACTGTCACCCTGCTTTCTGAGGGTCATAGAGAAATTCTTTATTGTGGAGATATTAGAGATATATATGTAGATATTACAGATATCTATCGTAGAGATATTCTTTATTATGTCCCTGATGTATTTTCACCTATTTTCAACTTCTTCACTTGCCTATGAGTATTTTATCATGCATTGAACCTAATGTCACCAACTACCATTCCAAAACATAAAGTAAATATTGAGGTAATAATAATAATAATAATAATAATAATAATAATAATAATAATAATAATAATAATAATAATAATAATAATAATAATAATAATAATAATAATAATAATAATAAACCCTACTAGTCTATGGCCAATTGAGAATGCTAGTCTAAGTAACATATATGTGTCTATGAATTTAAGTAAAACACAGAAAGCAGTCACACCTTACAATCACAGAAGAGAGGATACGGGGGCATATGATCAATTTTTGTTTAAGAATTCAGAGTAAACAAGGCATTCAAGGAGAAAGAGGCCTAAAATAAAATAAAATAAAAAAGTAATCAAAATATTTTGAAGATTAATTGCCTTTTGAGACAGAAATTATCTGAATAAATGTTCAGTTGCTCTTTTGATATTTGTTCACATACAAAATCTAAAATAAAAGAAGACCAAGTAATGTTAATTTGCTAATCTTGACTTAGAGAGGATATTTAGTAATACCTGAACAATAGAAACATTGCACTCAACCTAAATGACACAATAATAAGGTTCTTAGCCACCCTCTAATAGGGAAATATTCTAAAAGTCAATGCTGTCAGTAACATTGTGTTTACCTTTTGAGTATTTCCTAAACATGAAGAATAGGGAATGATTCTTTTTTTCTTAAACTCAACCTGAAAACCTTTTTAAAATGTAATCTCCTGTGCAATGAAATGAATAATATGTTAACAAATAGAGGAGTTGGAAATGCAGTCCATGAATTTCATTTCAGTAGTAAGAGCCTTTTTGAATGTCCTGCAGGTAATACTCCTCTTAAGTCATGTAAACACTTGGTAGGAATGCAATTTGTGGGTAATAAAAATAATACAAATACAAATAGTTTTTGACGTACAGACATTCAAATTCCTTACATTCAGCTCAAGATCATACATAAACTAGCTCTTTAGCAATTGAGTATTTATTTCGTATTTTAAAGCATAACAAACATAAATCTCTCAACTGTGTAGTTGCCTATCTATAAGTCCTTAAAGCTCTCTAAATTATGATGAAGCTAGGAGTTTGCTCTTTATTGTGACCATTTTTCATATTGAAATTAAACAAATATTTATATCAAGAATGGAAGTATTTAATTATTCTGGTTGTCAAAATACAATTTTTCTTCTGTTTTAAATGGGGAATGTCTACATAAAGAAAAAAAAGTACAATTAAATTTATTTCTGAATTCTAATGCAAAGGGGTCTTCACATTTGCTCCATTTTAAAGTTTTCTTTGCATAAGAATGTTAGCTTTCTGACATCATACAAGTGAACACTGGTTTGTGAATCATAAATGTTGCAAAATAGTTTGTATTTATCTAAGCTTTCATGTCATGATGATTTGCTTTGAATTTCTACCAAAGCTGTCAAAATTGTAATTGGCATTTATTTTTAGAATCAGATACAACTTGTGTTGAAATGCATCCCCATCCTTCTACCAGTCAAGATCTTTGGTTTCCCTTACTAGGAGATCTTGTCCACCTGTGAAGGAGATGAGAAATCAAACAATTTATTTGATCAAATATGACCAAAACCAAAGAAACAGTCTTCTTTTTAGAGTCATGTATCATGTATCACACTATCCACGTTTTCCTCATTTTATTTTGAAGAAAAAGTAGTACAAAAATGTCTACTACGGTTTTCCTTGTCTCTTCAAGTATCAGGCAGGGAACTAATACAAGAACAGTGTATTTCTTTCTATCCAGGTAAGTCTCTTTGTGACGCCCTAATACTTAAGCAGACTATGTAAATATTTATTCTGAAGAATGAGGTTCCTCTCAGATTATAATACAAAACTTGATATTGTCTGTTTTTTTTTTTTTTTTTTTACTTCTCTAAAATCTTCATAAATATATTATGCTTATCTGCATAACAGATAAGTGTGAGAAAGTTCCACACTATGTAGCAGTAACATACCCAGTATTTTCACCAAATTGTGGAAGAAAATTTCAGAGTTCTTCCAAAGTCTAACTGAGAATAACATTAAAACTGACTTGGTCCTGGTATACCACTAGGAAAACAAAGCAGAACAGAGCAGAACAAAACAAAACAACCAACCAACCAAAACAAAACAAAACAAAAAAATCCCCACCCTTTTTAACCATAAGAAAATGACATTTAAATGTGGAGGAAACAAACAAACAAACAAACAAATAAACAAACAAAAAAGAACCCAGCCTAAACAACTCTTTATCTAGTAACAAAGAAAGGTTAGAAGACTTAATGAATATTTTTTATTGACTTTGAGAGAGATAGAATGTGTCAAAGTACATGAGAACAAGTAATTGGTCTTTTATGACAACCAACAAATTGTAGCCCTACCTCTGCAGAGAATGTTTTCCTTCAAACCTATTTTTTATTCTTACTTGACCAGGGAGGCACATAAACTGTTTCTGTAGTGACCAAATGCTAACATTCAACAACACAATCACAGCATGACCTAATACTCTCACAGGACCTTCCTATATACTTACTTCATGTTCTGCTATTCCTACGAGAAGTCACCGTCCTTCCATTTTGAACCCTCCTCAGTTCAGAAGGCTGAATTGAAAGGAGGGCAAGATAGAAAATAGAAATGAGACATAAGCCTAACAGCTTTTCAAAAGACTATCTATCCTGTGACTAGCCAGGTAAAAGCTTGCCTACCATGTTATGGAATATGGAGACTATATAATAGCTATGGCATCTTTTGGACCCCATGATACTGTCTCCATACTTTTTGTGAATCCGTGGTTCTCTCATAAATTAAACAAGATTCCAGTCATCTGTTATAGAGGTCACAAGTGCAAGAATGAGAACTTGTTCCATACCAGGAATATGATTTTCTAGTTTTCATTTTAATTTATTAAAATTAAATTAAAATTAAGTTATTATTAATAATAATAACTTAGACCCATGACTAGCGGTGTTCCCCAGGGGTCAGTGCTCTGTCTGGTCTTGTTCAACATCTTCATAGTGTCCACCCTCAGCAAGTACGCTGATGATATAAAGCTGGGAGGAATGGCTGACACGCCAGAAGGCTGTGCTGCTGTACAGCAAGACCTGGACCAGCTGGAGAGATGGGCAGGAAGAAACCAAATGAGATTTAATAAGAGCAAGTGTAGAGTCCTGCACCTGGGAAGGAACAACCCGAAGTATCAGTACAGGCTGGGGGATGACCTGATAGAAGGGAGCTCTGTGGAGGTTCTTGGGAACCTCCCAGGTTCCTGGAATCTCGGAGTTCTGGTGAACAACAAGTTGACCATGGGCCAGCAGTGTGCACTGGTGGCCAAGAAGGCCAACGGGATCCTAGCATGCATTAATAGGAGCATGGCCAGCAGGTCAAGGGAGGTGATCCTACCCCTCTATTCTGCCCTGGTCAGGCCTTACCTGGAGTACTGTATCCAGTTCTAGGCTCCCTGGTACAAAAAAAAAGACAGGGATCTCCTGGAAAGAGTACAGCAGAGGGCCACAAGATATGGGGTCTGGAGCATCTTCCTTATGAGGAGAGGCTGAGAGACCTGGGTTTGTTCAGCCTGGAGAAAAGAAGTCTGAGAGGGTATCTTATTAATGTTTACAAATATCTTAAGTGATACAAAGGGATTTGGCCAACCTCTTTTCAGTGGTTTGTGGGGACAGGCAATGGCCACAAAGTGGATCAAGGAAAGTTCCGCACCAACATGTGAAATAACATCTTCACAGTAGGGTGATGGAGCACTGCAACAGGCTGCCCAGAGAGATTGTGGGAGGAGTTGTGCCCAGGGAGTAATCTCCATTTCTGGAGATATTCAAGGCCCATCTGGACGCCTGCCTGGATGACCTGCTCTAGGGAACCTGCTTTGGCCAGAGGGTTGGACCCAATGATCTCCTGAGGTCCCTTCCCACCTCTACAATTCTGTGATTCTGTGAATAATAAATAAATAAATAAATTATAATAACAACAACAGCAACAACAATAATAATAATAAACAATAAAAATATCACACAGAATCACACAGAATTTCTAGGTTGGAAGAGACCTCAAGATCATCGAGTCCAACCTCTGACCTAACACTAACAGTCCCCACTAAACCATATCCCTAAGCTTTACATCTAAACGTCTTTTAAAGACTTCCAGGGATGGTGACTCCACCACTTCCCTGGGCAGCCTTTTCCAATGTCTAACAACCCTTTCGGTAAAGAAGTTCTTCCTAACATCTAACCTAAAACTCCCCTGGCGCAACTTAAGCCCAATCCCCCTCGTCCTGTCACCAGGCACGTGGGAGAACAGACCAACCCCCACCTCTCTACAGCCTCCTTTAAGGTATCTGTAGAGAGCAATAAGGTCGCCCCTGAGCCTCCTCTTCTCCAGGCTGAACAAGCCCAGCTCCCTCAGCTGCTCCTCATAGGACTTGTTCTCCAGGCCCCTCACCAGCTTTGTCGCCCTTCTCTGGACTCACTCGAGCACCTCGATGTCCTTCTTGTAGCGAGGGGCCCAAAACTGAACACAGTACTCGAGGTGCGGCCTCACCAGAGCCGAGTACAGGGGGACGATCACCTCCCTAGCCCTGCTGGTCACACTGCTTCTTCTGCAAGCCAGGATGCCGTTGGCCTTCTTGGCCACCTGAGCACACTGCTGGCTCATATTCAACCGACTATCAACCATCACTCCCAGGTCCTTCTCTGCCTGGCAGCTCTCCAACCACTCATCTCCCAGCCTGTAGCTGTGCTTGGGGTTATTGCGCCCCAGGTGAAGGACCCGGCACTTGGCCTTGTTAAACTTCATGCAGTTGACCTCAGCCCATCGGTGCAGCCTATCCAGATCCTCCTGCAGAGCTTTCCTACCCTCAAGCAGATCGACACATGCGCATAGCTTGGTGTCATCTGCAAACTTACTGAGAGTGCACTCAATGCCCTCATCCAGATCATCGATGAAGATATTAAAGAGGACCGGCCCCAGCACCGAGCCCTGGGGAATGCCACTAGTGACCGGCCTCCAACTGGACTTGACTCCATTTACCACAACTCTTTGGGCCCAGCTATCCAGCCAGTTTCTAACCCAACGAAGCGTGCGCCAGTCCAAGTCAAGAGCAGCTAGTTTCTTGAGGAGAATGCTGTGGGAGACGGTGTCAAAAGCCTTGCTGAAGTCAAGGTAGACCGCATCCACAGCCTTTCCCTCGTCCACCCAGTGTGTCACTTTGTCATAGAAGGAGATCAGGTTCGTCAAGCAGGACCTGCCTTCCATAAACCCATGCTGACTGGGCCTGATCGCTAGATAGGGGCTTGGCCAGCTCCTCTGCCAGTTCTCTCAGTACCCTTGGGTGGATCCCATCCGGCCCCATCGACTTGTGCACATCCAAGTGCCGTAGCAGGTCACCAACCAGTTCTTCGTGGATAGTGAGGGCCACATCCTGCTCCCCATCCCCCTCCACCACCTCAGGGTACTGGGTATCCAGAGAACAACCGGTATTGCCACTAAAGACTGAGGCAAAGAAGGCATTGAGCACCTCCACCTTTTCCTCATCTCTTGTGACTAAGTTTCCCCCCGCATCCAGTAAAGGGTGGAGATTCTCCTTAGTCCTCCTTTTTGTGTTGACGTATTTATAAAAACGTTTTTTGTTATCTTTAACGGCAGTAGCCAGATTGAGCTCCAGATGAGCTTTGGCCTTCCTAATTTTGTCCCTGCACAGCCTCGCTACATCCTTATAGTCCTCCCTAGTGGCCTGGCCACTTTTCCAAAGATTATAAACCCTCTTTTTGCTCCTAAGCTCAAGCCACAGTTCTCTGTTGAGCCAGGCTGGTCTTCTTCCCCGCCAGCTCGTCTTTGGGCACATGGGGACAGACCGTTCCTGTGCCATTAGGATTTGCCTCTTGAAGAGCGCCCAGCCTTCCTGGACCCCTCTGCCCTTCAGAACCTCCTCCCAAGGAACTCCACCAACCAGTGTCCTGAGCAGCTCAAAGTCAGCCCTCCGAAAGTCCAATACAGCGGTTTTACTGGTCCCCTTCCTGGCCTCGCCAAGAATAGCGAACTCCACCATTTCGTGGTCACTGCCCAAGACAGCTCCCGACAATCACATCCTCCACCAGTCCTTCTCTGTTTGTGAAGAGAAGGTCTAGTGGGGCACCACCCCTGGTAGGTTCACTAATCAGCTGCATCAGGAAGCTATCTTCCACGCCCTCCAGAAACCTCCTAGCCTGCTTTCTCTGGGCTGTGTTGTGCTTCCAGGATATGTCAGGGAAGTTGAAGTCCCCCACGAGTACAAGCGCTGAAGATTTCGCAACTTCTGTCAGCTGCCTGTAGAACTCCTCATCCGTCTCCTCATCCTGGTTTGGCGGTCTATAGCAGACCCCGACCAGGACACTAGCCTTGTTGTCCCTGCCGATCCTAACCCAAAGGGACTCGATCTTGTCATTCCTAGCCTCGAGTTCTACAACATCGAAAGACTCTAATATAGAGAGCCACACCACCACCCCTTCTGTGCTGCCTGTCCCTTCTGAAGAGCTTATAGCCAGGCATTGCAGCACTCCAGTCATGAGACTGGTCCCACCACGTCTCCGTGATGGCAACCAAGTCGTAGCCTGCCCGCTGCACGATGGCTTCCAGCTCCTCCTGTTTGTTGCCCATGCTGCGTGCATTGGTGTAGATGCACTTCAGCTGGGCCATTGCCTTATCCTCCGGCCTTGCCATTGTTCCCCCTGGCACAGCCCCAACAATCCTTGCTTCAGCCCCATCCCCATTCTTACCTAGTTTAAAGCACTCTCAATGAGCCCTGCCAGCTCCTGACCCAGGATCCTTTTACCCCTAAAAGATAGGGACCTATCTGCGGCCATCAAGCCAGGTGCTGAGTAAAGTGCCCCATGGTCGAAAAACCCAAGATTTCTGCGTTGGCACCAGCCCCAGAGCCACGTGTTTAACAGGTGGGCTTTCCGTGTCCTCTCTGTACCCCTCCCTGCCACCATAGGGATGGACGAAAACACCACCTGCAAATCACCAAAACACCACCTATCAATTTATATATAACAAAGGAGTACAGATTGAGATTTTGAAATACTAGGAAACACTGAGAACTTGAAAAGTGTCAAAAATTAAGTCATTGAAAGACTAAACCAACATTGTTGCTAAATTAGTGCTGTGTTTGTTGTCTTCAGTAGTTTTAAAATGATACACTCATACAGTGTCTCCCCTCCAAAGAAATGTAAGAAAGAAATAATCAGTATTTTGAGGGAGCAGGATGACTACTTTCAATATTTGTAGATAACATCTTCTAGAAAAAGATACTTCAAGTTATTCTGTTAGAACTACATCTGAATCTGAAAATGAGTAAAATTCTCTATGTGCAATGTTAATGTATTTTTAATAAACTGATCATTAATATTTCAAACTTACTTCATTATAGTACCGCATAAGTACAACTATCATATGTGATAAACACCTGGTCTATTTAAATTGATGATTTGCCAGTAATTGGACAAAATAAGTCTCTTTTCCTTGGCTTTGTTATTTGCCTTTCTAAGGAAAAGAAGTGTTATTCACATGGCTGAAATTGGGGCTCTTGCAAATGCCTTCCTCTTTTCATTAACTGTATTGAATTTTACTGTAAATGTTTTTCTTTTTATCCACTTAGATACTTAAATGTGGTCAAATGCAGACTGTATGAATATATCTCCCCAAAATGAATGCAGACCTGTCAGAGACTAATTAATGTCACTCCCATTAGGGATAATTCCACGGACTGCTTTTAGGCTCAACAACATCTTGGGGAAAAAAAAAAAAAATCAAGTTTATTTGAAAGTTCTGCCTTCATCTCATTCCTAGCATGTAAGCTTTGGGCTATTTCCAGAATAAATTTATTCTTTTTAGACTAAAGTGCATACATTTTTGCTGTAGAAATGTAAGAGCAATCTTTAATTCTGGTTATTGTAGAATTCAGTGTGACTAAGCAAAATGCCACCTGGAATTCCTGTTCCATTGTGATTGATGACTACTATAAAACTAATTTGTACAGATAGAGTAAGTGTTTTCAGGATGTGGGCATTAGCCTATCTCCTTCTTCTTATGTTTGTTTGCTTTATTATTATTATTATTATTATTATTATTATTATTATTATTATTATTATTATTATTATTATTATTATTAATATTATTATTTAAGCTTCTGTCATAGCACCTAACACCCTCATAGCTATAATCTTATTTGGACTATTAATAGCCTTTACTGACTGGTACAAATAATAAAAAAATAACATTTAGACTTAGTAAACATTTCTCTAAATGCTTGTAAGTTACATAATGCACTATAACCAGATTTCCAATTTCTACTTCTGAGTCACTCTAACACAATGAATAAATAATAGCATCTAAAGGTATAAAGCATGACTTCCGGTTTTATCTACTTCTACATTTCCTAGCCCTGATTTTCTATAATAGCAATGATGCTCCATTTTTCTTCTGATATTAGCAGCCTCAACAGGAAGGAATGTGTCATTAATCTCATGAAGCCTGCTTTCATTGCACTTGGAGTGTTTTCTTATGTAATCAGAAAATTTGGATAATTTGTAAAAGATTTAGATGAGCACATTTTTGCAACCCTATGGCAATTCAACTACTAAAGACTTTGAAGTCCACCCATTACTGTTGGGACTTGACCAGTTTGGTTCACAGTCTGTCAACTGCCTATATTAATAAAGCCAAGTCATTAGTTGCACTGTCTGGATGAGGAGTTTCCAGTTTAATCCATACTATATTTTCTGCATGGCTGCTATTGACTTTGAAAACTGACTATTCAGCTGGGAGAAGGGTTATTCTTCTGAATGAGATAACAGAAACCCAACTGAGTGAATTTAACCTACTACAGACAGATGTATACGTTCCGCTATTCACATTTTTAATGTCAAGTTTCTTTTGAAGTGTCTAATGTGAAGTGACAATGGCAGTAGAGATAGAAAACTAGGTTAGGTTGAACACTTTGATCCCAGATGTAGGGATCAAATGATCAAACTGGCAACTACTCAATAAATGTTTCTCCAACTTAATTAAAATATTGAGCAATAATTCTAAATATGTATTTGACAATATGATGACTTGAGTTTCACTTGCCATTTATAGCCTTCAGAACTTTTCACAAACATCTGGAGTATACAGCTGTATCTCTGCATTTCAGAGTAACTACAGTGGGATATAAAGATAAAATAAGTAACAAATGTAAAAAGAACTTATTTGTTAAGTTTTATGAATGTAGTTTGATGGCTTAAATGAGAGCAGCAGTGGTTGTGCATAATAATTTCCAAACAAAACATTTCAGAAAGGGATCTTTAACTCCTTTCTTTTAAACTAAGACTGTCCCAGTTATAAAAATTGCAAACAAAGTTTTTTTGTTTTTTTTTTTTTTGTTTTTTTTTTTTTCATAGAGGGAAAGAGGGAAAAGGTGACCTTGTAAATACTTTTTCATCCTCTTAGATTCCAAAGTAAGAAAAAGGTTCACAAGGCCGTAGAGCATAATTATTATAATCATCAGCTTTTAAATGCCTATCCAATCTGTAGGAGAGATTACATTAAATGATATCAGTTAGAATGATGAAGGCACATACCCAAGGCCACTAGAATCCACGTTGCTGGATCGGATCTTCTATTTACTTTTTTTTTTTTTTTTTCCTTTCATTCTATGTGTTGTATGCATGAATGGAAATAAATGGCTGAAATGGAGAGTATATGTAGGAGCTTAAGCAAGACATGTTACTCATTCTTAATTTAACTGCTGCAAACTGTACAGTCTATTACCTTGCAGATGCTGATATTAATAGTTGTAAGTCACTGCCTCAGCTGTGTTTTTGCCAATTGAAAAATAATGCAATATCACGAAGCTTTTGTTCTCTTCTGGATCTCTGAAAATGATAGAAATTCACTCTTAATTTAGTGTTAACATACACTAATGTTTAATACAGTGGTACATGGGTAACAGTCTCTGCAGTTTCTGCAGCAGCCAATACATTATAGTTTCAGATCCCACCTTACAGTAAATGCACTGCAGATCAAGTGTTTCATCTCAAAGATGCCAAAAAGAAAGTACCCTTCTGTAGCAGAGAGTTAAGAATGGTAACAGGTTCTATGGTGTAAGCATCATAAAAATGATATAATTACGTAGAGACAGATAAACCAATATTAATCTTGAATGGTTCTATGAAGTCAGCTACATAGTAAAAGATTAAGTCTAATGCACCTAGGGATCACAATTTGACTGAAAATTAAGTAATAAAATGAAGACTTAGACTGTATGCTTTACTCAGGGAACTGAAAGAAGTTCTTGCTATAAACATAATGTATTGCAGACTTTTTTATTTACACAGAATTAGTTACTAGCTACATGAAGCTTACATTTCACTTCATTGTTTTTTGTTATTTGTTTTGAGTGAAAATTGTGGTGTTCTTGATAAAAATAGTATGTTTTTTCATAAATAAAATCTTCCATCCTTCTTATCTACCAAATTTTTGGCATTTCTTTACCCTTGCTCATTTCCATCTCTCAAAAATTTTCCATGGTTTTTCATAGTAATTTTTATACCTCCTGCAGAGACAAGTAAGGCCTGAGAATCCTGAAACTCAATGAGAGATGAAGAACCAGACATTTCTCCACTTTGTATCCTAAAACATCATGTGTTCTTTTATAATTTTGTCACATGTACACATAAGAAGGATGCGTTTTTTGTTGTTGTTGTTTGTTTGTTTCTTTGTTTGTTTCTGCTTTAAACAGAAAGCATGGGAAAGTAGGCAAGGGCAATAGAACCTGGGAGCCCTCTCTCTCAGCTCTGCTTTCATTTGTTGGATCTAAGCAATTCTTAGGGCATGTTTATACAGATAGATGTAGGCAGACTCAATATCATCTGCCCAAACCTTCACTGTGAGCTGATGTAAATGAGCTATTTGTACATGGGAAATACATTAATGCAGGAAATACATATTTTATCTTTTTGATCAATAGCTCTACTCTGACTAGCTTTGTACATATACAAACTTTATGTATTTGTGCACCTATCCACCTCCTTCCACTCAATATGCTTTAGTTTTTCTAAAGTACCAGTTACTCTAGTAGAAATTATCTGCACAAACACAAGATTGACCTAGTTTTGTGCACAAATGGTTAAAAATTCCTTTGAAAAGCTCTAATAAAATAAATAAAACAACAACAATAACAACAACAACAAAACAATAATAATAAATCCCAGGAGATGTGAGGAAAAAAACAAAAGGGGTTTTTCAAGCTTCATACTGATCTACTGATCTTTTTTTTTTTTTTTTTTATGTCAATGCAATTTTTTGTTTGCTTGTTTAATTGGGATTACTTCTGCTTGACACTGCAATAAGAAAAAAAAATAGAATAAAGTCTGCTATTAAAAGAACATTAAGCATAAACTATTTTTTTTTATTAATTAACCTGTTCCTTAGTAAAATGTAGCCTTTGCAGAGCTACCACAACAGGATTTAAAGAGAATCAAAAGACAGCAAATGTTGTGTATTCAAGGGTATAATTTATAGCAATTTCCTAAACTGTTGGTGCAAGCTTGAACTTGCCTGTGAAGGAGTAAGTAGACTAATTTGTTATCTGTTTCTTTACACAGGAGTTAGCAGTATGCTGTTCACTAAACAGAGTAATTACAACACTATTCTTTAAAAATGCATATGCTGTAGGTGTATTTTGAAAAAAAAAAGTTTGGTTCACCATTAATATTTTAAATAAATATTAATGAAACCAATATTTAATAATAATGTTGTATATTAAAATTAAATATATTATAAATATATTGTTATTAAATATTAATGTTTAATAATAATAGCTCATACATTAATAGAAGAGCTATTATTATTATTAATTATTATTATTATTATAAATGTAGCAAGCCTTTTTAAAGAGGGTTCCCATGCACCTGTAATATTTCAGGCTCAGAAGACATCGCAAAACTCACTTATTTTTGCTTTAAATAACTAGCTATTATGCATAAAAACTTAAATGCAGGAATTGAGTATTAATCTGATAGTTTTAGTCATGTAGGTATAAAAGCAGAGCAAACAGTTTGCTTCTTTTCTTGTATGTTTTCCTGTGCTTTTTTTTTTTTTTTTTTTTTTTTTTTTCTGCATGATATATCCCCTGCAGGGCCTCTGGCAAATTCTCTCTTGCTGTACAACTAATGAAATGTCCTCTTGTAATATACTGTACCATACCTCAGCAGCAGGCATCTTTCCCATGTCCTTCAACATATAAAGTATTGCAGTAATGATGTGCTTGAAGGGGGGAAACCTGGGAAGTTTTTGTTAAAATTCCATCACTAAACTAAGTGGAAGCTTAGGGTGATTTTTCATCCTCTGATGAAATTTGTGGATTTGTGCAAAATGTGAAACCACTTCTTCCAGAGATGAATTATTTCCAGATTTTTAATACAATTGCCTTTGAAGAGCAAGCTCTGTGCCTGTTGGATAGGGCCAAACTGCATCAAAAGGCAGGTTAAAATATGTATCTCCGGGTTTTGTCATGTTGCCTTTATTTTATTGATAAGTAGCTGTTGGATTTTTAATTAGTATTACTTCATTATTATTATTTTTTGGTGAAATGATTAAATTTTTCTTCCCTCCAGCTATTTAGTCAGTTTGGAGATTATAAGGGACTTCAATGAAATTGATAAACTTACTTGTGCATTGTTATAATACACTTGAAATTCTGACACACTCGTTTTATTAAAAATGAAACAAAACAACAACAAAACCAGTAATTCATTATTTTAAAATACAAGATGGCCCAGTTGTTATACATAAGGGAGTTAATAGTTTTCATTATGTCTTTGAAAAATATAGTGCCTAATGATTTTAACATTGGATGGATTCCTTTGAAGGAAAGGCAACAATGATAGTTTTTTTTGTTTGTTTGTTTGTTTTGTTTGTTTTTCAAATATTTAATGATCTTAAATTTAAATTTATCGGGTAGAAAGTAGCAAGTTAAAAGATTGTTCATAAATCGCTCTTTCCTTAGTCCCTTTGCATATCTTAAGGTTGTCACATCTCTTGGTCCTTCTTGTTATAAGGAAGGTGGAAATACTAAGAGGATTAGGGACAAAAGGAAAAAAAAAAAAAAAAAAGGAAAAAGAAACAAAAACAAGACTGATAGAGACAGAAAATTGCTTTTTTCATTTGTTTCTCTTTTGTGTTTGGTTTAGTTTTATTTTATTTTTTAAACAGCTGGGGATTCCTATCTTTCTGCAATAGAATACTCTACTGAAATAGAATGGGATGTGTTGTCATAAGGTAACATGAGGTTTCAGACCAGTTTTAACTATATACTGAGGGGTCAGCTAGAAGTAAGAAGTACTGAGAGTGTGAATCTGGGACTGTAGGGAGATTGTAGGGGTGTTCAAATGCAAGTGAGAGTGGAGGCTGCAATCAGTGTAATTGGGTTTAAGAGATAATGACTTCGCAGTATTCCCATGGCACACAGAATCACAGAAAGATAGATCTGGAAGAATTTTAATGAGTCTGCTTATTTCAATAATGCAGAAAATGAAAGATATAGTTAATCCTGACATTTCTGAGTAAGACTGAGATTCAGTAGTTTGGCTGGAATAAAATAGTAAGCTTTATTAACAGAAGTTGTAGGAATGTTGTGATAAATAACTAACTCCTTGACTAAAAACACTATCCAAATGTCTTTCATACATATAATTTAAAGAACTACAAGAAATCCAGCTCATGTAAATCAATATACTCCCACTGGGTTCAATAGAACTAAGTCAATTTACAGCAACTGAGACTTTAGCTCCAGATTTCATGATTCAAACTCACCATAAAACAGTGAGGAGAAATTTAAGAAGGCAAAAAATCTACAAAGTTAAATTGATCTGCAAATGTGAAGTATTTCTCAACATAAATTAATTTGTCGTCAGATACTGGCTACTATCACATAATGTCAAGAATTTCATTTAGCAGTGAAAGAACTGAAGAGTCAGTCAATTGCAGTTTGTTCATTTTTACCTTTCAGCATTTCTTGTATAAAAGACTGAAAATAGGTTTTGTAATGGAAAGCCTGCAAAATCCCCATAACAACATCAGTAAAAACAGATTCAGCTTCAATAAAATTGCATAAAGCAAATTTACTAGAATAATATGTGGGCAGTTCATCATCACAACTGTAACAACATTTTAAATAACAGGATGTCTGCTGCCTGGACACACTGCAATTAAAATGGGTTTGCAATAAACGTGTTCATTAGGTTGAATCACAAGGTTGTAAATAGAGTCATCAGACAGATAACTTCAATGTAGTTAGTTTCATTTGTTTCATTTTTTCTCTTCTCCCCTTTATTTTTTTGTATTTTAAAGAAAGAGAATTTTAATTTATACACACACGCTTTATATAATAAATCATAGTCATTTCATTGATTTTTCCTACATAACTTTCACATGGGAACCTGCATTTCTTCTGCTAAAATTCATGTTGTTTATTCCTCGGACAAGATTATGTAAACGGCATATGAGTTAACTGTAAGTATCTCATGTTACTATTTTTTATATCTATATCATTTTATATCTATTATTATTTTTTCTAAACACTGGCTGTCTTTTTGTCAGACATGTGATTTTTTCTGCAAATTGTATGGTAGAATTTTACTACTCTGAGAATGAAAAACGTGTCACAGCCATTTAAAATCTGTTTAAAGTATCTGATTAATCTAATAGGGGAGCGGATGAGATATCCTTTCTTTCTGTCCCTTCCTCTGCTTTATTTCCTCACTCACTATTGACTTTTATTATGGTAATTTATCTAGATCTCCCAAAGCTGAAGGGGAATGTAGGGGAAGAAGTGCCTCTCTGTAGTTAATAGTTACCCTATGGTATGAATAGCTGTTTCGGGTTACAGAAAGAGTGATGAAGCTGATACAGCTTCTAGTAAATGAACTCATTTGAGCTGATTCTATTCTTGCTGATAAATTATGTAAATTGGGAGTAGCTCTGGGCATACATATAAAACTGGTGAAGGTTTGCTGAAAATCAGGACCAGATGCTATCTTTATAATAAACCATAAAACTGAATGACTCTTTTTTTTTTTTTTTTTTTTTTTTTTTTTCCACGCTTGCAAAAGAATCTAGCTATTTGTTAGAAGCCTGTGGAAGCTGTAATTCTTTAATACTAATTGTTCTGAAAGTCCAACAACCATTAAAAATGAAACAGCAATTTAACAAGAAATATGAAGTAAAAAGTTTCTGAAAAAAAAAAAAAGTAATGCTGGAAAGTAATGCTGGAAATTAGAGTCCTATATCATACATTTCAGAAGTAAATGATATTTTATCAATTTTTGGATGTCTAAATTGAGACACATGTAGAGATACATTAGGCTTTTGGGATACTTCCTGGTCAGCATGGAACTCAATGTACAGCCAGAAACTTAACATTTCCAGAAAACACAATACAAGGGCACCTACTCACAAAATGCTGACATTGTTTTTAAGCTTGTATTTTCCCTACATTTCCCTATTTTCACTCCACCACAATCCCTCTCTCCTTCACCTACTCAGAAGAGGATGGGAAGAAGAACAAAAAAAAAAAGTTGAGATAAGAATAATTTAATTAAAGGAAAATAGTCATTAAGGTAAAGTTATTATTAAGGGAAAAAAAAAATAATTTAACTAAAGGGAAAAAGGAAGGAAAAAAAAAAGTCCATGTGGAAGCACAGAGAGAGTGGAAAGAAATTACTTCCCACCAACGAGCGATGCTTGACCATGTCCTTGAAGCAGGGCCTCAATGCACATAGCTGTTCTTTGTTGTTCAGGAGGACAGTCATTTTCATAATGACAGTGCACCCCTCCCCCCTCCTTCTTTTTTTCCACCTTTTATTGCTGAGTGTGACATCATATAGTATGGAATATTCCTTTGGTCAGTTTAGGTTAGCTGCCCTGGTGATGTCCCCTCCCCACCTCTTGCCCCAGCCTGCTGGTTCTTGGGGAGGTTAGAAGGAGTCCTGATGCTGTGCCAGCACTGCTCAGCAGCAGCAGAGACAACACTGGTGTGATACTGATGCCGTTCTAGCTACAAGTGCACGACACAGCACTGTATGGGCTGTCACAGGGAAAGCTAGCTCCACTCCAACCAGACCAAGTACAAGCCATCCAACCTGGCCTTGAACACTTGAAGGCATGGGGTATCCACAACTTCTTTGCACAACTTTTTCCAGTGCCTTAGCACTCTCATAGCAAAGAATTTTTTCCTAATTTCTTTTAAACCTAACATTTTTAGTTTAAAGTTATTACCTTTTCTTTTATCATTGTACTGCCTGATAAAGAGTTCCTCTCATCTTTCCTGTAGACCCCTTGGTAATACCAGAAAGCTGCCCTAAATTCCCACTGGAGCCATCTCATCTGTAGGCTAAATTACTCCTAATCCTAAATTACCCTAATTTAACCTTAAAATACCTAAATAACTCTCTGCCTCTCTTCATAGGAGATGTGTTCTAGCCCTCTGATCATTTTGTTGTTGCCCTGGTTTTAGCTGGGATAGAGTTAATTTTCTTCCTAGTAGCTGGTATAGTGTAACGTTTGTGATTTAGGATGAGAATAATGCTGATCACACACTAACATTTTAGGTAATGTAAAGCAGTGCTCACACAGAGCCTAGAACTTTTTAGCTCCTCACACTGCCCTGCCACCAAGGAGTCTAGGGGTGCACAAGGAGCTGGGAGGGGACACAGCCAGGACAGCTGGCCCAGACTGGCTGAAGGGATATTCCATGCCATATGATGTCATGTTGAGAACTAAAACTAGGGGTATTTGGTTGGGGCAGTCTGCTGCTGCTTGGGGACTGGCTGGGCATTGGTCAGAAGGTGGTAAGCAATTGTGTTCACAATTGTGATCACTTGTTTTTTATATTCTTTTATTATTATTATTATTATTATTATTATTATTATTATTATTATTATTATTATTATACCTTCCTTTTTCTGTGCTATTCAACTGTCTTTATTGCAGCCTATGACATTTACCTTTTCCCAATTCTCTCCTCAGTCCTACTGAGGAGGAGTGAGCAAACAGCTGTTTGGTACTCAGCTGCCTGCTAGGTTGAACCACAAAATGACCCTTGTCTGCATCTACTATACCAGGACCACATCTCTCTTGTACTGGGGGTCCAAACCTGGGTGCAGTTTTTGAGTTGCAGATGGGGTGATCCAGGTGGGGTCTCAAAAGGGAGGATTAAAAGGTGAGAATCACTTCCCTCAACCTGCTGGCTACTGTCATTTTGATGCAGCCCAGTATAAAATTGGCCTTTGTGACATCAAAGAACATCATATCTGAGTATACTGCTGGCAGCAAATACACTTTAGAACAGTTTAGTGGTCCTTGATCACCCCTTTGAGAAGGGACTATTCTCGAACCATTCTCTCAAACTTAAGAGAGAACTATCTCTCTGTATCCCAGATGGATGTAAACCTCTGCTTACAGCACTGAGTATGTGTTTTTCGATGTCTATGTGTTCTATGACTTGAGAATGTTTTCTTTCCAGCACCCTCATCTTTTTGCACCATTACTCTAAAGAACCAGTCCTACTCTGCACTGTAAAAAAGACTCAGAAAACCACATGGGGTTCTGGATTCCACTTCAGGGACAACTTATGGGAAACCACTTCCTTAATTGGGCAGATATTTGTAACTTAACATTGGATAGTGCATCATGGACTATGGAATCCACAGATGGGTGTACAGAGTCTGAGTATTTATGAATGCAAGAAGCTAGCATCTTTGAATAACACCGAAGTCAAACAGTGCACTGGACATATTGAAATAACAAATACTGATCTTTGTCTGAAGTCTTAAATCCTAGCCCTTAATATGCCATGAGCTTTCGTGAAGAATATCTAGCCCTTTGTGATATATGTGTTAAACCCTTTCCCTGAAAACATGTAACTATGCCTTTTTTTTATTGTCCATCTCCCAAGTAATTGGATACAAATTAGGCTAAAGTGACTTTTCTTAACTGCCAGGCTTAACCACAGCTTCTGCTGTGCTAAAGCAGGCACAACCTCTAACTGCAGGCAATTTTCTATGGGAGGGCATTCCACTCCTGTTGTGGAAGTTATCTCAGTATGCAGAAAGAAACCTACAGTTTCGTGGCTCTAGTCATCACAATAACTGTGCAGCAAGTCTGGTTTCTGAATTTTGATCTCTGCTTCAAGATCTACTTCCCTATGTAACTCAATAGCTGCCTAGACCATTAAGGGAAAAAGCCATTTGACTTGTAACATACACTTACTCAAAAATCTCAGCCTTCAATCTTATGAGTACACTGGAGTGGAAATTTAGGTTCCCAAAAGATTATATTGTTTGCTGGGATATAAATAGAAAAGAATAAATAAATAAATAAATAAATATCCAGGCACATAGTATAGTGAGCAGGTAGGTGAGAGAGAGAAAAAGAGAGAAAGAGAGAGGGAGATATTATTTATTTTAACTGGTTCTCTGGTGACAGCTGCAATATTGTATGGTGATTTTACTCGGGTGGACAGCCAAGATCCACCACAACTGCTGTCTCACTCCCCCTCCACAAAGGGGAAGAGGGAGAAAATATGATGCAAAGGGTTCAAGAGCTGAGATAAGGACAGGGAGCTCACTCAACAATTATCAGGATGAGCAAAACATTCAGAGTAGGGAGATTAGTAAAATTTATTGCCTATTACTAGCAAGCTAGAGAAGAGAGAAACAAAGGAAAGAAACCAAGAACACCTTCCCCCCATTCACTCCTCCCCCCAAGCAGCACAGGGGAACAGAGAATGGGGGTTGTGGTCAGCCTGTTGCATTTTGCCTTCACTGCTCCTTCACAGTCACTCTCTGCCCCTGGGGTCCCTCCCACAGGATGCCGTCCTTCCTGCCTGTGGGCTTCCCACAGGCAGCAGCTCTTCAGGAACTGCTCCAATATGGGTCTGTCTATCCATCAGGAGCAAACTGCTCCAACATGGGTCCCGCACAGGCAACATCTCTCCCCAGATCCCCTGCACTGGCATGGGCTCCTCTCCACAGGCTGCAGCTCCACCGGGAGCCCCTCCATGGGCTGCAGCATGGAGATCTGCTCCATGTGGGACCCATGGGCTGCAGGGGGACAGCCTGCTCCACCAGGGGCGTCTCCACAGGCCTCAAGGGAACTTCTGCTCTGGCACCTGGAGCACCTTCTCTCCCTCCTTCTGAACTGACCTTGGGGTCTGCAGGGCTGGTTCTCACTCCTCACTGTCCGTGTTGCTGTCATGTAGCAGGTTTTTTGTTTGTTTGCTCATTTTTGTTGTTTATTTTATTTTATTTTATTTTATTTATTCCATTTTATTTTATTTATTTTATTTTTTCCCTTTCTTAAATCTGCTCTCACAGAGGTGGAAACAACATCACTTGTTGGCTGGACTCTGAGCAGAGACGGGTCCCTTTGAGGCCGGCTGAAACTGGCCCTTATTTAACATGGGGCAGCCTCTGGATTCTTCTCACAGAAGCCACCCCTGCATTTCCCTGCTACCAAAACTTTGCCACATAAACACATCACATATTGAATGAGAAGCAGATGTTATACAACACTAGTAAGACAAAATATGTATATGGTGGTATATGTAGCTGGGAAACCTGTGTATTCTAGAATGTAGAATAGAATCATACAATAATCTAGGTTGGAAAAGACTTTCAGGATCATCAAGTCCAACCATTAGCCTGACCTACCAAGTCCCATCACTAAACCATGTCCCTTAGTGCCACGTCCACATGACTCTCAAATACTTCCAGGAATGGCGACTCCACCACTTCCTTAAACAACTCATCTCAATGCTTAACCATGCTGTCCATGAAGACATTTTTCTTAATATTCAATCTAAACCTTCCCTGGTGCAACCTGAGACTGTTTCCTTACACTTGTCACCTGACAAAAGAGACTAACACCCTCCCCTTAGCTTCTTCTTCAGATTAAACAAGCACAATTCCCTCAGCCCCTCCTTAGAAGCCTTGTTTGCTACTCCCTGAACCAGCTCTGTTGTTCTTCTGTACATACATCTGAGCAACTCAACATTCTTCTTGTAGTGAGGGGCCCCAAACTGAACACAATATTTGAGGTCCATTTTCAGCAAGGGGACAATCATGTTCCTAGTCTTGTAGGCCACACAATTTCTAATTCAGGCCAGGATGCTGTTTGCCTTCTTGGCCAACTGAGCACAGTGCTGGCTCATGTTTGGGCTGTAAACCACCACCCCCATGTCCTTTTCTCATGGATAACTTTCCAACCTCTCTTCCCCAAACCTGTAATACTGTATGGTGTTATGACCCAAGTGTAGGACTACCCTTGTCATTGTCATGTGGCTGCACTTGGCCCATTGACCTAGTCTATCCAGATTCCAATGCAAAACCTTCCTACCATAAAGCAGTTCAACAGTCCTGACTAACTTGATATCATTGTTGAATTTACTGAAGGTGTATTCAATCCCCTCATCCAGTTTATTAATAAAATGTTAAAAACTGGCCCCAGTACTGAACCCTGAGGAAAGCCATTGGTGGCTGGCCACCAACTAGATTGAAATCCATTCACAGTGACTCTTTCAGCCTGACTATCCAGTCATCTTTTCACCCAGAAAACTTTACACTTGCCTGTTGCAGGAAGAACAGCTGAAAACATGACAGACACTAGTATGGTCAGATCATGCTCTCTCTTTATTACCCGAATAGCCTGACTATTATAGCAAACTTAACAGGGGCGGATAGTGTCTCACACGAGTATTGGTCAAAAGCACTCAGACAAACAACTGCAAGAAAACAACCCCACCTCCAGGAAAACAACCCCCTTGTGATTAGCAGTCACATAGATCCCGTCCTTGAAGCCAGCTGCTGGCAACAATATTTTTTACTTCCTCAATTGGGCGATGTGGGAACACTGTAATGGGAATTTCTCATGACATGTCATGGGAATTTTCCTGGTAGCTTGGTTTGCTCAGCCACAGAAATTCATGGGATTTTTGCTGTTTCAAAAATCCCTCAACACTTGCCCAAGCTACCAGTTTCTCCAGGAGAACACCGTCAAGTTTGCAGACGACACCAACTTGAGTGGTGTAGTTGATACCAAAGAAGGAAGAGATGCCATCCAAAGGGACCTGGACAGGCTGGAGAAGTGGGCCATGTAAACCCCATGAGGTTCAACAAGTCCAAGCACAAGGTGCTGCACCTGGGTCAGGGTAATCCTGGATATGAGTACAGACTGGAAGAAGAACTCATGGAGAGCAGCTCTGCAGAGAAGGACTTAGGGGCTTTGGTGAAAGAAAAGCTCTACATGAACCAGCAGCATGTGCTTGCAGCCCTGAAGGCAACTGCATCCTGGGCCACAGCAGAAGAGGTGTGACCAGCAGGTCAAGGGAGATGATTGTCCCCCTCTACTCTGCCCTTGTGAGGCCCCACCTGGAGTGCTGCATCCAGGTTTGGGGGCTAGGGGACACAAGAAAGATGTGGACCTGTTATAGTGAGTCCAGAGGAGGGCTACAAAGGTGCTCAGATGGCTGGAGCACCTCTGCAATGAAGAAAGGGGAAGACCTCATTGTGGCCTTTCAATACTTAATAGGTCTTATAAAAAGGATGGAGAAGGACACTTTACTTGATAATGATAAGACAAGGGGGAATGGTCTTAAACTAAGAGAGGATAGATTTAGATTAGACATTAGGAGGAAGTTATTCATTGTAAGGGTAGTGAGGCACTGAAACAGGTTGCCAAGAGAGGTTGTGGATGCCCCATCCCTTGAAGTGTTCAAGGACAGGCTGGATGGAGCTTTGGCCAACCTGATCTAGTGACCTATGGCAGGGGGGTTGTAGTTAGATGATCTTTAAGATCCTTTCCAACCCAAACCATTCTATGATTCTATGATTCTGTGACTGTAGGAGATGATGTCAAAGACTTTGCTAAAATTCAGGTAAACAACATCCACATCCTTTAAGCTATCTTGCTTGATTGGTTTACCTTGTTTTGTCTGAAACCCCTATTCCCCATTCCCCTGCACCACTTAGTGTTTTTAGTTTGCTTTTAGTCTCTTAGTAACGAGCAATAAGTTATATTAATTTCCCTACACTGAGTTTTCTTTGCCTGTAATTGGTGACTGATTTCCATGTTCTCGTCTTAACCCTTTAGCCCTTTTTCATCATATTTTCTCTCCCAGTGCCTTTGAGGAGAGAGAGTGAGGAATGGTGTGGTAGAGTATAGCTAGCCATCAGTGTGAAACCACATACTCCTACCCTTCACAAAGTGTCTTGGCATGTTCCTCAGGGACATGTGCTGTGAAGAGAGGGGGAAAGAGAAGGAGAAGGTAGTCACTAGAAACAGAATACAGGAAAAGAACAAACAAACAAAAACAAACAAACAAACAACAACAACAACAACAAAAAAAACCAAACACCACCACCAACAAAAGCATGGCAAGTCATGGAGATAAAGCTGAAGGAAGAAAAAATGGGAGACTTCAGGAATACCAGGTCCCAGACACCATGCTGAAAGTCTGGAGCAAGGAAAATGCACCATTGGTGGAAGAGGACAGGGTCAGGGAACAGTTAAGCAGGCTACTTAAGTCTGTTGGCCCTGATGAGATGCACTCATGAGTGCTGAGGGAGCTGACAGATATGATTGCAAAGTGACTGTAATCTTTGGTTGATTATGGCAACAGAGAGAAGTGTCCAAAGACTGGATGAAAAGTAAATGTTATTCCTATCATCAACAAGAGCAAGAACAAATATCCAGAGAACTACAGGCCAGTAAGACTCATTTCAGTCTCTGGAAAGGTGACAGAACAGGTAATCCTGGAAACCATTTCCAGGAACATGTAGGAGAAGAAAACCCTCAGGAGCAGCTGGCATGAACTCACCAAGGGGAAGTCATCCTTGACCAACCTGAATGACTTTTATAGTGATGATCCACCAGTCTGGTGGATTAGGGGAGAGCAGTAAACATCAGTCAGCAATGTGTCCTTGCTGCTAAGAAAGCTAATGGTATTTTTGGCTGCATTAAGCAAAATATTGCCGGCTGATCAAGAGAGGTGATACTTCCCTTCTGTTCATCATTGGAGAGGCCATACCTGGAGTGCTGTGTCCAGTTCTACCCCACTCCCCACACCTCCCTTCTCCAGTATGGGAGAGACATAGACATACTGAACAGAGTCCAATGTTGAGACACTATTGGAGAACTTCCATGAGGAAAGGCTGAGAGAACTGGTAGTATTCAGCCTGCTGAAGAGGAGGGTCAGGGTGGATCTCATAAATGTATCAATGTTTATGAACACCTGAAAGGAGGGTGCAATGAAGGCAGAGTCAGGCTCTTTTCAGTGGTGCCCAATGCCAGAACAACAGGCTATGGGCACAAACAGGAACACAAGAAGTAATGTGTAAGCATCAGGAAGCACTCCGTTACTGTATGGATGACGGACCACTGGCAGAGGTTGCCCAAAGAGGTTGTGGAGTCTCCCACCTTGGAGCTCTTCAAAAGCCACACAAACATGGTACTGGGCAACCTGCTCCAGGTGTCCCTGCTTGAGTAATATTGGGTCAGATAACTTCCTGAAGTCCCTTCCAACCTCAACCATTGTGTGATTCTGTGATTCTTTGAAAACTCTGACCAAGCAACACAATGGGAATAAAAAGTCCCATATCTGTCAGGAGCCAAACCAATGCCTTTCAGTCCACATTCATTGATCACCATAGTGAAAGTTATCAATAGGTAAATGAAAATTACATGACTCCTAGCAGTCCCTTGTCCCCTCCTGTTCAGGTCTCTGTGTTTCCTGACCAGACACTCCTCAGGACTTATTTCCTAAACATGACTTGTCCCAGTCTATCCCCTCCAGCTCTTTCAAGTCTGAGAAATCCTAATCACATGTCCCATGCCACATCATAGAACCCAAACGCAAATTTGGCAAGAGTGTGCTTTATCATACATCCTCAAAAGTGAGAATGAAGCTGTGTGTCTCATAATGAAACAGGAAAATCTGTTGAATATCTAACAAACTCAGCTCCAGTAATAACAACCTGAAGAACTATTAAAATAACTCATTTAGTACATAACTGTACATAACACAATTTAGCATTAAATTTGTTACCACTCTGCAGTTATATCTGAATAGTAAAATATAAATTTAGTATAACACATGAAAAGAATTATGATATTGAAGAAACACAGCCTTGCAAATCAAACTCTGAATTAACAATCTCACTTAAATTAAAAAGATAAACAAAAAAATGCCCAAAGAAGAAAGCAGAGTTAGTTTTTCCATATATCTGCATCAGTAAGTAAGTAAGTAAATAAATAAATAAATGAAAGGAATATAATGTGACTTGAATTTTATTTTAATTACATTAGAGGCTAACAAACAGAACTTTGTGTTTGGAAAACATGTAGTTTAACACTGCTGGGATGAAGAATGAAAGCCACGTTGTGATGTTTAAAATAGATCCCCTTGCACTGGGCCCTATCTAGTAGTAGGATATAAACCTACCACTTAGCCCATTTCAGTTGAAAACATACATACATGAAGGGATTATTTAATTGTCTCTCTACACCCATTTCCAATGATCAAGCCATAAAACACTTTGCAATGTGTTTGAGAGAAAAAATAGTGAAGAACATTTGTATTTGGAGTGGGTTTTGATATTTATGAGGCATCTTACTTCAATAACTACTAACTCCAGTGGACAGCGCTTAATTCTTAATGAGAAAGAATCAAAGATTGATGTGATTTACAGAGGACCATGTAAATGGGAGTCAATAATGCTAACTCTGGAGGGAGTTCCAGAGGATACTCTATTCTGCTCTACTAGTTTTCAAAAAAACAAAACAAAAACAAAACAAAATAGATTCTTTAGAAAATGTCTGACTGTAGATGTGAAACTGGATTAGGTTTTGTGTATGCAAAATTTTCAGAATTAACCCAAAGGGGACACATGACACATGAAAAAAAATATCCTTCCTTGCCTTGCCTTGCCTTTTCCTTGGGAAAAATGACAACAGATATTTCATCACCAGAAGTGAGATGAAACAAATGATTTGTACAGTAGACAGCAAAGGAGAAAGAATTGGGAAGCTGATATATAATTTGTCAAAAATTGAAATCAAAATAAACATAATTTTCCTCTCAAGGTCCATCAGTAACACCAAAAATATTCAGATATTTCTGTCAGTACTGTAGATCAGATCTAAGTGAGAGGGGTTTGATTGTTGAAGGAACTGAGCCAGGGAACATTCATGTCATTGTGCAGCTGTCACAAGAATTTGATGTCAGCCACCATTTTTCCTGAATGTGCTTAAAGGCAGCAAAAGACAAGGTATTTGCCTCAGATTATATGTAAAACTGGTAGAATTTCTGCTGCTTGACCCTAACATCTAAGTAAAAAGAAGTATATTATCTGCATATTTTCTCTGTGGTAGTTTTTCTTGGTTTCAGTGACTGTATTTACTTTCTCAGGAATAAATTATGATAGTGGATTTCTCATTGTCTTGAGTATGTCTTAAGTTTACCAATCATGGACTAGACAAAGTTCTTTTATTCTCATTGTTTTTGTCTCCTTTGATTTCTTTCTGTTTTCTTAGACTATGTTAATTTAGACTTTCAGACTTTTTAGATCCTTTACTGAAATAGAAATACCATTGTTAAAAACAAAACAGAACAAAAGCAAAAAACAAACCACTAGCACATTTTCATTAGTGTTACACTGATTAAACTTTGACAGCTTGAGAGTAAGAGGATGTTAAGAGACCATGCTGAAGTGCTAGAAGTGCTGGAAACACCTGGAAGTGATGTCTTTCACTTCCAGGACATGGCAGAATAACCTTCATTTAATCTATGATCATTTTCACCATTGTGAAACAATGGTGAAATGTGAACATTTCACCAATGTTCACCATTTAATTTTCTAAACATTTATCTCTGATTTTGGAAATGTGATCTTATTTCTCCCTAATTGTATGGCTTCCATAAAACATCTATAAAAAACAAAGAGGAAAGTAGGCACAAAAATTCACCAAACAAACAAACAAGCAAAACCCTTCAAAATACCCAGGGTGAGGTAACGAATAATCTATTGTGCCTTTAGGTAGGTAACTGAAGTTCGAATCTCATGAATGCTTTTCACAGTATATATTCCATAGGTTATCTGCCTACCTGCAGTGTCTGAAATGGAAGTCAACATGACTAAAGTTCACCTGGAACTCACTTTCCCTGAAAACTGGAGGGACAAATGTTTTATTATCAAATATGGAAACAAACAAACAAACAAAATCAAAATCAAGAACTATGACTCTAATCATCTTTTGACTGCAGACGGGGACATAAAGGAAAGACTGGACTTTCAGCCTGCTGTCAGTGCAGAGTCGCAGGGCTACAGCTGCTACCGTACTACTACAACTCCTCGAGACCCACCTGGGTCTGGCCTACCACTGCCACTGCATCAAGTTGTGGGTTTCTGCTAAAGCCTATCTGTCATACCTGTCAGCTCCAAACAGTGTCTCAAAAGGTGCCAGAAACCTTTATGTGGATAACTGAATCCCTGATCACCTGCCCTTAGGGTCCCTGAGTGTATTGATGAAAACAGTTTTTCTATCTAAAAAATATAAAATAGTATCTAATGTCATCATGATGCCTTAGCATATCCTGCTTGGCCTCCAGCTGACTCTCTACAAGATCAAGAATCTCTTGTGGGTTCCTGTTTGCCAAGCTCAGATATCTGTCTTAGGTCCTTGGTATAAGACTGTTAATTCAAATTGCTCTATACACTTAGACAGATCTGATAAATTGAGTCCTAGATTTTTTTCATAGACTCTTCCTAGACTCATAGTTCTTAGACTCTGATCTAAGTAGATGAGGACACCTATGGTAGAGACATTTGATGGTATACCCCTCAGCCTGAAGTATAATCCTAACGCTTGGGTTATCTAGTCTGAAGAATAGAATGCTAAGAGGCCACCTGATTGCTCTCTACAACTTCCTAAGGAGGAGAAATGTAAACGGAGGTGCTGGTCTATTCTGTCTAGTAAACAATGACGTGGTTCTTATGAATGGTACAAAGATGCACCAGGAGAGCTCAGAATGAACATTAAGAGGGTGGCAAATACTGCAACAGGCTTCCTACAGAGGTGACTGGTGACCCATGCCTGTCAGTGTTCAAGGGGCATTTGGATAATGACCTTGTTAATAGGCTTTAACTTTTGGTTACGCCTGAAATGTTCAGGCAGTTGGACTTGATCTTTGAAGCTTCTATTCTATTCTATTCTATTCTATTCTATTCTATTCTATTCTATTCTATTCTATTCTATTCTATTCTATTCTATTCTATTCTATTCTATTCTATTCTATTCTATTCTATTCTAAACTTTTAAACCCACGGCTACATTAAAATATACTTATGAGAGAGTTGTACATTTCTGGAGAGAAAACTGGGGTCCAAGCAGAATACCTATAGATGGATTTCATGCATGATCACTTAGGTAACAAAATGAGAACATAGATTACAATATTTTGACATTTATTCCATTAAGAAGCACTGCTAGTTAGAAAAAAACAACAGTTAACCTATGCCTTGGAACTGAATTATCTGGACGTCTAACAAAATAGAGGGAATCTTTAGAACTTTACAAGCCAATCAAACAGATCAGTGGCTTACTTCTACAGAAAGAAAACCTTGCACTGAATATGACCATCTGCATTCCATTCATACATTTTTAGTAAAACATATCAAATCCGTGTAGTATAATTCAAAAATATTTCAGCATAGCTTGTTTTGAATAGTAAAAGCTAAAGTTTATACAATTGTATTTCCATAATTTAAAAACATTCTACTATAAATTATTAATTTTTAAGAAATATTTGCAAAGTGAAAAACCTAGAAGCCAAATGTTCCTCTTAAGTTTTGCATAGGAACTATGGGCAAGAAAAATATTGGATGAACATTTTTGCATTAGTTTCATTCCTGAATGTATGTGCAGAACTGAAAAAAAAAAATAAAATAAATCTGATATTTGTAGTGGATATTTGTAGTTTCCATTTATAACGGAAATGATTAATATGTCACTTCTTTTCAGCACAACTGTGAAAAGATGCTACACTTCAATGCCTTAATTGGAGCCGTAGGGAAATATATCTTCTTTTATGAACATCACTTAGTAATTTAAAAAACTCCCTATTTTAATTTTTAAAAAAACTCCCTGTGTAGTTTCTTGAAGACTTTTAAAATTAAGTTTATTCTGTTGGATAGAATTTAGTAAATTTTAAACAATAGTTTTACAACATGGAATTTTCATATTTATTTTCAGTGCAAGAGTAGCCAGAATACTTCATTATGTGTGCAATTTTAAATTTGCAAATATAATTTATAATTATCATTATAAAGTAATTCATTTATATACAGTTGCCAGTATTATCACAGGAAACAAAATGAAACTATTTTTTAGGGATGGAAAAAGAGAACTATTGTATTTGTATTCTTTAAGTATACTTATAATGTTAAAATAAAATTAAATGTATTCCTACTAGGATTGGTCAATTCAAGTTGTCTGTCAGTATTCTGACAAAGTCAGTACACCTTCAATGATATTTGTCATGTTGTCATGTTACATTTTGTTCATTTCTATTCTGTTTCTCTTGTGAAAGAACAAATTGACAGCAACAAATTGTCTTCTTATCAGATTTGTAGATTGCATTTCATGTACATGTATATATATTTTGGTACAGAGTATACAAATTAATATGAAAAGCTAAAAAATTAACGCGGTTGTTGGTTATTTTGGCTTCTAATACATGAATGACAAATATTTGTAAATATTTTAGAAATTCATTGATATAATAATATACCTAGACCTGAATCAGATAACTCTTAGCAATAATTTGGATGCCTTTGAAAATTTTGGCAATTATTACAGTCATTGTAGATTCTCTTCAGATTTATTTTGAGTAAATAGATATTTGAGGTAGAAACAAACAAACAAAGAAAAAGCCACATACATATACAAACAAAAAAAAGGTTGGATTTTTTTCCAATTTTTCCCTCTAACACTAAGTTCAGTTAGTTGCAAATGCTGAAAAAAATAGTCTGGATATTTTGTATTTTGCATTAACTGCATATAGTTTAAATCATCTTCTAAATGACCCTTTTCTTTGAAAATATCCTTCACATTTGTTCTGGTTTGTGTTGGAATTAAGTTAATATAAATCATAACAGTTTGTATGCTTTGTATTTGTGATTAAAACTGCTAATAACACACTAATGTTTTAGTTATTGCTGAACAGTGCTAACAGAGTCAGGCTTTGTTTCCCACACTGCCCTGCCTGCAAGTAGGCTGAGGGTGCACAAGAAATTAGAAGAGGACACAGCTGGGACAGCTGACCCGAATTGTCCAAAGGGATATTCCATACCTTATCATGTCATGCTCAGCAATAAAAATTGGGGGAAAAATAAGGGGGGAGGGCAGAATGTTTGGACTTATAACATTTGTATCCACGAGAAACATTATGTGTGATGAAGCCTGTAAATATGTGCCTGCTGATGGGAAGTAGTGAATAAATTCCTCTTTTTGTTTTGTTTACATACAGCTTTGCATGCAAACTATTAAAAACTCTATTAAACTGTTTTTAATCTTAACCCATGAGTTTTCTCACTTTTGCCCTCTTGATTCATTTCCCATCTCACTGCAGAGGAGTGAGTTGAGTGGCTTTTGGGGGCTTAGCTACACACTAAGGTTAACCCACAAAAACTCTTCATCTGTCTTACGCAAACTCCCTCCCTCCCCCACTCCCTATTTCTGTTTTTCAAGAAAAATTCAAGAGTACTTTTGCACAACTTTTTTTTGGGGAAAAAAAAAAGTAATATTCTTTACAACAAAGAGGGACAAACTAACTTTTTTTTTTTTTTTTTTTTTTTTTAAGTTGAAATGTTTATTTTACCCTATTATTTATTGTGATTGAAGATTTTGTGTTTCATCCTCTTGTAGTTATAAACAGTGGCTGAACATCAAGTTGTACTTCTGTTTACTAATTCATTTTTATTTCTATATTATATACTTCTCTATTTTTAATTTAGTCTTTGTCTTTTTAACTTTTTGACAAAAGTGGTTTTTTTTATTTTTTATTTATTTTTTAAGTATTTAAAAATAACTGAAAAGGAATGTTTTCAAAAAAATATAGCACCCACCAAAGATATATCTAGTTTTTAATTAAAAAAATGCATATCAAGGTTTTTATTTCACTTTTTCTTTTGTGCTTCAGAGCTTTGATGATTGAACCTGTCCACCCTTCCTCTTCCTAAACATTCATTTACCAAACTTGCGTATTTCACATCAGTTTATCAAGACTTGAAGAGACCATATATCTGAAGGATGGAGAATTCACTTTTATTGCTTGGCATTTCTTAGAAGTTTTTAGATATGTCTCCTCTCAAATAAAATTTGATCTGTATTCCTGGAGGTGGTAATATATCTAGTTATTGTTTTTTAACAGTCTGTATGACCAATCAAAAAATTTTGCCACTCATACCCTATTTGTCAGTTATTAAAGACTATCATAATGTGTTTTTATATTCCTGTTTATATTTTACATCTGAAGAAAGTAAATTATGGAATATAAGTAGAAAACAGAGCTCTTTATCCATTTGTGGTTCATGTGAATGTTTAGAATGGTAAAGCTGATGCTTTTGACTGATATCAAAAGCTCTGATGCAAAGATATCTGAAGTTAATGAATGTTAGCACTGAGACAGTTTGTAGTCTGTTCTAATAGCATAGACTTTTCAACAAACAACAAATGCAGCTATTAACTGTGTAACATTGACATGGCTATGTTAGACAATACTGGCTGCATCTATATTATGTTTATCCAGTCCAAAAGTTATGTTACCTATGTATACCAAAAGTTATAGTTACCTATGCCCTAACAATGTGTCCCTGACTGTCGCTTTTATTGCTGTGATAGAAAATGTGTTTCCTGTTGGGGATCTGTGGACAAGAGGAGGCTGATATCTTGATGGCCAGATTTAAGTTTATGAGAAAGTAATGGTCCCTTATTCTCTACTGATTTGTTTGAAATTTATCCTGCCTTTAGAAAGGGTGGCTTTCAAATTCACAAGTATGTTGGTAAGCATATCTTGGATTAAGGTATTCTGAGATTGATCAAGGTGATAGTGACAGCAGAACAAAACACAATAAAACCCAATTAAAATGCTTACAATAGCTCAGATCTATTTTTTTTTTTAATCTCTATCTAGTTTATGAAACTTTCAAGTCAACTTATCTGCTAAAGTAAATTAACTTTTTCTTTCTGTCTTTCATGTGAATAGTTTCTTTTTCTCTCTCTCTTTTTTTTTTTTTTTTTTTTAATTTATATTTAAAGAAGCGGAAGAGAAAGCAGCACATAAAATTGCAATGATTTGCTGATGTCTGCAAAGTACCTTTGTCTGAAAACATATACTAATATAAAACTATAGTGTTCTTTAACATATAGTAAAGAATGAACTGGTAGTTTGACATGAAAAGAGATAAACTGAAATTGGAAATAAGAGGTATATTTTAAAGAAAAGAGAGTGATTAAAATGCAAAATGAACCTGCCCAAATATTGAATCTACTCTGTAAATTCATTGTAAGGTTCAACTGACATAAAAGAATGCAGCTTCACTGACTGAAACAATTAATATCATTTGGATATCTACTTGGATATAATTTACCTCTATGTGCTGCAGTTCATCCATGTTTTTCCTAATAATGTAGACCAAGCTTCTACTGTCTTTGTCATCTTCATAATCATATTCTCATAATTATTTTTTTCCAATGCTTACAGATGATAAAATGGCTAGTATACTTCCATTGTTTAATTTATATTGTCTTCAGGGCAGATTCTGTTCTTTTTGAACTATTGCTGAAAAAGAATGATGAAATAGATATAAAGTTTGCCTATGTGCTAATTGAATACATCAAAATTTTTCTAATATGTATCATTTTCTGCTACAGTGTTATTTTATTTTATATATATTGTAAAAATTAGAGTGAGAAGAGCATTCAGCTAAATCTTTTATTTATGCTTTACTTAGTGTTTTTCCCAATGGACAGTAGCAAGCATTTTTGTTGCTTTGGAAATTCTGTTTAATTACTTTTATTAGGATTCATGTTTGTTTACTCAATTCAAGCAAGTTATGTCCTCATAAAAAGCTGTTGTAATTAGTAGAAACAAAATGTATAATACATGCAATATATCTCAATTTGTTTATATTTCAGCCTGAAGTAAAAAAAAAAATCAAAATATTCTATTCATCTAATAAAATTTAATCTCTCTAAGAGGTAGGATGTTTGGTCTGAGAGAGGCATCTTACTTCTCTTTGCGCGTCAGCAGAGACAGGTATCACTAATGTTCAATTCATTCTTAAGATGTGATGAATCACCACCTGAATGTGACTACAGTCTACTACTGCCTTCTGGGAGTACATGCATTTCAGCTACTAGATGAATAAAATTAAAAGATAAACCCCAACCATAGAGCTGTTTATAAGATTAAAAACACAGAAAACTGAAAACTATATCAATACATAGTCTTGATTACATTCTGGTATTCCGATCTCACTTTTTCACATTCTTTGTTTGTGCAGTTTCACTAAATTATTTCAGCAGATTGGTTCATGAGGTAAATAAATTAGTCATATATAAGAAAGTCTGTCTGACTTTGAGTTACATGTATACATACATATATATATTCTGGAGATCGTGGAAGATAGCTTCCTGACACAGCTGGTTAGTGAGCCTACCAGGGGAGGTGCCCCGCTAGACCTTCTCTTCACAAACAGAGAAGGACTGGTGGGAGATGTGGTGGTCGGGAGCTGTCTTGGGCAGAGTGACCACGAAATGGTAGAGTTCTTGGCGAAGTCAGGAGGGGGATCAGTAAAACCACAGTCTTGGACTTCTGTAGGGCTGACTTTGAGCTGTTCAGGACACTGGTTGGTAGGGTCCCTTGGCAGGTGGTTCTGAAGGGCAGAGGAGTCCAAGAAGGCTGGGCAGTCTTCAAGAAGGAAATCTTAATGGCTCAGGAGCGGTCTGTCTCCACGTGCCCAAAGACGAGCTGGTGAGGAAGCAGACTGGCCTGGCTGAACAGAATGTTATGGCTTAAGCTTAGGAGAAAAAAGAGGGTTTATAATCTTTGGAAAAGAGGGCGGGCCACTCAGGAGGACTATAAGATTAGATTATAAGATCCTAACATTAGAAAGGCCAAAGCTCATCTGGAGCTCAAACTAGCTACTGCTGTTAAAGATAACAAAAATATTTTTAAAAATACATTGACACAAAACAGAAGACTAAAGAGAATCTCCATCCTTTACTGGATGTGGGGGGAAACTTAGCTATAAGAGATGAGAAAAAGGCTGAGGTGCTTAATGCCTTCTTTGCCTCAGGCTTTAGCGGCAAGAGCAGTTGTTCTCTGGATACCCAGTACCCTGAGCTGGTGGAAGGGGATGGGGAACAGAATGTGGCCCTCATAATCTGTGAGGAAATGTTTGGCAACCTGATACAGCACTTGAATGTATGAAAGTTGATGGGGCCAGATGGCATCCACCCAAGGGTACTGATAGAACTGGCGGAGGAGCTGTCCAAGCTGCTTTCCATCCTTATGAGGAAAGGCTGAGAGACCTGGGTCTGTTCAGCCTGGAGAAAATAAGACTGAGAGGGGATCTCATCAATGTGTATAAATACCTGAGGTATGGGAGACAGAGGGATTTGGCCAACATCTTTTCAGTGGTTTGCGGGGACAGGACAAGGAGTAATGGTTACAAGATAGAGCACAGGAAGTTCCACAACAACATGCAAAAGAACTTGTTCACGGTGAGGGTGACAGAGCACTGGAACAGGCTGCCCAGGGAGGTTGTGGAGTCTCCTTCCCTGGAGATATTCAAGGTCCATCTGAATGCCTACCTGGGCAGCCTTCTGTAAGGAACTCGCTTTGGCAGTTGGGGTTGGACCTGATGATCTTTTGAGGTCCCTTCCAACTCCTTCAATTCTGTGATTCTATAGTTCTATGATTTATCAGCAGTCCTGCTGTCAGGGAAGGTCCCAGTCGACTGGTGGCTTGCAAACGTGGCGCCCATATACAAGAAGGGCCAGAGGGCAGACCCAGGAAACTATAGGCCTGTCAGTTTGACCTCAATTCCAGGGAAGCTCATGGAGCAGATTATCTTGAGGTGTCATCACACAGAACTTGCAGGGCAACCAGGTGATCAGGCCCAGTCAACATGGGTTTATGAAAGGCAGGTCCTGCTTTATGAACCTGATCTCCTTCTATGACAAAGTGATGCACTTAGTGGATGAGGGAAAGGCTGTGGATGTGGTCTACCTTGATTTCAGTAAGGTTTTTGACACCATTCCCCACAACATTCTCCTCAAGAAACTGGCTGCTCATGGCTTGGACTGGCTTACACTTAATTGGGTTAAAAACTGGCTGGATAGCTGGGCCAAAAGAGTCGTGGTGAATGGAGTCAAATCCAGTTGGAGGCCAGTCACTAGTGGTGTCACCCAAGGATCAGTACTGGGGCCAGTCCTCTTTAATATTTTTATCTATGATCTGGATGAGGGGATCGAGTGCACCCTCGGTAAGTTCGCAGATGACACCAAGTTAGGTGCGTGTGTCAATCTGCTCAAGGGTAGAAAGGCTCTGCAGAAGGATCTGGATAGGCTGGACCGATGGGATGAGGTCAACTGTATGAAGTTCAACAAGGCCAAGTGCCGGGTCCTGCACCTGGGGCTCAACAACCCCAAGCAGAGCTACAGGCTGGGAGATGAGTGGTTGGAAAGCTGCCTGGCAAGAAGGACCTGGGAGTATTGGTTGATAGTTGGCTGAATATGAGCCAGCAGTGTGCTCAGGTGGCCAAGAAGGCCAACAGCATCCTTGCTTGTATAAGAAACAGTGTGGTCAGCAGGTCTAGGGAGGTGATTGTCCCCCTGTACTTGGCTCTGGTGAGGCCGCACCTCGAGTACTGTGTTCAGTTTTGGGCCCCTCACTGCAAGAAGGACATGGAGGTTCTCGAGTGAGTCCAGAGAAGGGCAATGAAGCTGGTGAGGGGTCTGGAGAACAAGTCTTACGAGGAGCAGTTGAGGGAGCTGGGCTTGTTCAGCCTGGAGAAGAGAAGGCTCAGGGGCGACCTTATTGCTCTCTATAGGTACCTTTATGGAGGCTGTAGCAAGGTGGGTGTTGGTCTATTCTCCCACGTGCCTGGTGACAGGATGAGGGGGAATGGGCTAAAGTTGCACCAGGGGAGGTTTGGGTTTGGGTATTAGGAGAAATTTCTTTACTGAAAGGGTTATGTGGCATTGGAATGGGCTGCCCACGTAAGTGGTGGAGTCACCATCCCTAAAGGTCTTTAAAGACGTTTAGATGTAGAGCTTAGTGATATGGTTTAGTGGAGTACTTGTTAGTGTCAGGTCAGAGGTTGGACTAGGTGATCTTGGAGGTCTCTTCCAACCTAGACAATTCTGTGATTCTGTGATATTAGCATGTTTCAATATGTGTGTGTGTGTATAAATATATGCAATTCAGTACATAAACTTTCCAAAGACAAAATAAATTTCTTCATAATTACAGAGTTGCTGAGGTGGGACAGAACTCCATTGGTCATTTACCCCAACCCCACTGCTAATAATAGGGTCTCCTGGTGCTGGTTGCTCCAACACCACGTCCACCCAGGTTTTCAGTCTTCAGGGACTGAAAAGCCACATTCTACATAGGCTACATGATCGAGAGTTTAACCATCCACACAAGAAAAAGTTTCTTCATGTTTAAATGGTCCTTATTGCATTTCAGTTTGCATCCTTTGCTTTTCATCTTGCCACCTGATAACACTGAGAAGAGTCCAGCTCCATCGTATTTAGTCCCTCACTCTAGGTGCTTATACAAATTGTTATGATTCCTCTGCAAGCCATTTCTTCACGTGTCTCAGGCTCTCCTCACATGAAATGTGGTCTAGTCACATAATGATTTTTGTGGTGGTGTGCAAACACTAGCCCCAATATGTTCACGTATCTACACTACTGGAGATCCCAGAAATGGATACAGCACTTGAGACCTATGCACTGGTGAAAGGGAAAGGATCACCTTCCTCAGCCTACTGCCAACACTCTACCTAATGCAGTGCAGTAGGTTGTTGGAGTTCTTTTCTGTGACTGGTGTTACCTTGGTATCCAGCAGGACCCCAATCTTCTTTTTTTCTTGTACCTGAAAGCTACTTTCCATTCGGTTCGTCCCCAGCCTGTACTGCTGCATGGGGTCATGCTTCTACAAAGACAGGGCTTGGTATTTCTTTTTGTTGAACTTCATGATATTCCTGATGGCCTATTTCTCCAGCCTATTGACATTCTTCTCGACAGCAACACACCTCTCTGGTACACCAACCCCTACTCTGAGTTTTGTATTGTATGTGAATTTCCTGAGAGTACACTTTTCCCTGACCAACAGGTCACTAATGAAGATGTCAAAAAGTGCCAGAACCAGTACCAGCACCTTGGACACATCACTAATGACTGGTGTCTAAATGGACTTGATGTTTCTGATAAAAACCTTATAAACTTAGAAGTTTGGGTAGATTTCACTCCACCTCACTGTCCATTTTCCTATTGTGAAATTGCTTGCATATGTCAACAACATAAAATATATTCCTAGTGACCTCCTACCTATAACCATTTAACACTGGTAATTGTTAGGGATAACAGTACAGTTACTAGAAACTGCTCTTGGCTCATTGGGAATACAGTTCAGATGAACCTAATTAGCATGGCAAAAATAGTAACACAGTAGAAGGAAGATAAATATGGATCAGAAATTATAATTAAATAATAATTATTAATTATTATTTCTTTCTTGGTCCTTTGCAAAGATGTTATCCTCAGGTCTTTAAAATTGTTGTCAGTTACTTAACTGGTAGATATCTAGGGTCATCTGATAAAGATCTTATATGGGCAAAAATAAGATAAACATTGTGTTTTCTGAATTTTCTTCTTTTGAATGATATGAAAAGACTAAGCAGAATAAAACTGCCTAACACTAATTACATCTAATTTTAAAATGTTTGTGCATCAGCTTTTATATGTGGCTCCCTGTACATTTTGTTCTCATTAAAATGCCCCAGGGAATCAGTTTTGAAAAAAACTAACTAAATAACAAAGCCGTGCTTGAGATTAATCCTCTTTTTTGAAGAAACACTTAATAGGCATACACATATGAAATCTATTTAGTCTGCTCACAATAATAACTATGATCCTTGTTAAGAATATGAAAACAGAAATGTATGAAACTTATTTTGCATTTTACATTCCATAAATTAGCATAAAGTATAATGAGTTATGAAAGTATCTCAAAGTTTGCATCAGTTTAAAAGCCAAGTTTGAATACATTGAGCTTCACTGCTAATGGTAAAACAATTTGAAAGTTCATACAATATTAATTCCGCACTTTCTGAATTTAATTTCACTCTCACAGACGTTTATTTGCCTCTTTATTGATAATATAAAATCATTATAACATTTGAGAGTTCTGACAGTAATTTTAAAAGATTTGTTTAAAATATATATTTTATTCAGAAGTTGGATATGTATGTATACATATATATACATACACATACATACAAACACACACTCTCCTGATGACACCTTGGCGTCATAGCAACTATGGTGTTTTCACTGCCTGAATGCTGCTGAATTCTACTCTGCTGCTTGCTCTGGACTAGTGCCAATGTTCCAATGACATAGCAAGGTAGACCATTGCAGAAAATTAGATGTATGGCTGGAATTGAAGTCTGGATGATTAATGAAACCCTGGATATACTGAGGAAAAATAACCACAAATGCACCAAAACCAGTGAGGTAGACTGATTTAATCTCCTGTTCATATTGCTCTCACAAACGTCTAGTATACACCTCATAGCACACTAGTGCTAGGCTTACGAAAATTCTGATAATAAATTTAGACATAAAAAGTAAACAAAGTGAAAATCTTACCTTTAATGCTAAAATTCACAGGTCACTTTGCAGTAATCTTAAACTACATTTAGGATAGCAAAGAAAGTTGGGAATGGAGGTTTCCTTGCCATAGGAGTATATAGTGATTACAAGACATTTCATTGTGGTGGTTTTAATGAGAGAAAAAAATCTGTGTCTTGTTTGTAGGCTGTATTGGATCCTTACTCATAATATTTCCATAGACAAGCCAGGCATCTAGCATTGCCATATATAAAACATGTACTCCTTTAGGCCACAACTACTTTCCACCTGTCAGAGAGAAGAGCAATGGAGCTTTACAATTCACTGTTCTTTACAGAGACCACAAACATTCCAAAACTGAGTTCAGTGTTCATGCAGAACATTTTCCAGAGAAGTGACAAATTACTTTGGGTACTTTACTTCAAACCCCAAGTGACTCTTTTTCATGAATAGAAACATTTATGAATCTCCTTTAAAACAAACAAACAAACAAATAATGCATTGATTTTGCCTTTTCAACATATACAAGAATATCAACTGCAGGGTGGCATTTAAGCACCTTTTTTTAGACCTTAGGATTCTTAGATGTTGAAAAAATCCAATCTGAAGACCTCAGATTGTATCCGACAGTGAAGATACAGCTTTATAGAACAGATCCTTGTAAGACCAAGGATACCCTGACATTCACAGAAAATCTTTTCATTTTGGGGTTTTTGGTTGTTATTATTGTGGGTGGAATTTGGGGAATAGGGATGGGGATTCACACCAAGTTATCTGTGAAAACTAAATTGATGTAGTTACAGATAAACAGAAGACACTGTGGAATGGTGTGAAAGTTCTGCACAAAACAGTGTATAGTCACAGATGCATCTTTTTCATTATGGCTATAACAATTGCTCAGCATTTTCACTGATCAAATGCTGACCTAAATGTTGTGTACTCACCGAGGAGCTTTTCTCAAAAAGAAAACTTACAAACTTTAAATTAAAATGTTTTCTCCATGGTAGACCTTTCTGTACTTTACAATTACCTCAAAGGAGGTTGTAGTGAGGTGAGGACTGGGCTCTTCTCCCAAGTACCAATGGCCTCAAGTTGCACCAGGGGAGGTTTGGGTTTGGATATTAGGGGAAATTTCTTTACTGAAAGGGTTGTGTGGCATTGGAATAGGCTGCCAAGGGAAGTAGTTGAGTTACCATCCCTGGAGGTCTTCAAGAAACATATAGATTTAGAACTTAGTAGCGTGGTTTAGTGGAAGACTTGTCAGTACTAGGTTAAAGGTTGGGCTAGATGATCTTAGAGGTGTTTTACAACCTGAATGATTCTATGACTCCGTGATTCTATGTACTCATTAGCTGATTTTGACATTGATTCTTAACTACATAAATTTTACTTCACGTTATATAATAAAAAGAGAAAATGAGAAACAAGAACAAGAGTCAAAATTAATTATTTTCATATTTCTCACTGCTTTTGGTACCTCTAAACCTGTGTGATTTTTCATTGTGTAGACAATTGACTACATTAGCTACAGAAATTCCTTATTAGCTTGGTTTGCTCTGACACTTTCTACTGGAGGTACCACTCTGTCAATATAAGTTTGTCTAACCACATTTTTACTTCATACAAAGCCCACTGGATCTCATCTGTAATCTGCGCTTCCAAGTTGTATTCACATCCTGTCTACCTTTCCACAATATGTGCAGAAGTAATGTTTCTCTCTTGGAACTGAAGCTTATTGATTGGTATAAAACACAAAATCTGTTCCTTGTTCATCTCATATTTTGCTAGCCTGGAATGAAGAAAATCAGTGTGAGAACTGTTGCTTAAAAACTATCTGTCAGATTTGGGAATTGTGATATTTCTTAATGTGATAGTTACAGCAATGGTGCAATTACAACTAAAAATAGCTAAGGTAACTAAACAGTACAAAAAATTTCCAACAGTAATTAGCCCGTCTGTCCGTCTATCTGTCTCTCTGTTTCCCTTCCCCCTTTCTGAATATAGAGGAAATCTTGATTGATGAACTCAGACACAGACAATTATTAAAAGCTGAAGTTTTCACTAATGAATCCCATTATTTATGAACTGTCTCTTATACTTGTTGGCCATGCACAAACAGCTTGGATCTCACTATTATGCTCTCTTGTTTTACAGTTGCAGAGTAAATTGACTTTATGGATTAAAAATTGTCTCTCCTTCTCTTCCTACATACACCCTTGAGAATAATAAGTCATTCCATTTGGAAAAATTCCTCCTTTCTCTCCAGCAGCAGTACCTCAATCATTCTGGCTACCACATGCACATTGGGAATAAGAAAGGCCAGGGTCTTTAACTTTAATAGCATCTTTAACAGTTTGTGATTGCCCTATGTGTACTCAAAAATCAATTATCTGAGAAGATCTAATTTCTCTGATTCCCTTCTTTACGGAGGAGCAAAATATCACCATATGGAAACTAACAGAATGTAAAAAAAGCTTTATTCTCTGCTGTCTGGTTGATCTTTTTTAACAGAATTTATAATTTATTTTAAAAATTAACTAGAAATAATACCTACCACAAGCTACAAAAGACAGGAAAATTCTATTAGAAATCTAACTGTATCTTTAAGGCACTAAAACACTTTTGAAATGCATCTTTCAGTTTCTGACCGTGCTAGCCAAGGTGTCTGTGTCAGGTGTCTGTACCACGATGCTGGCAGCAGGGGTCTCCTCGGTGAGGAGGGGCTGGGGCTGCCCCATGATGGACACAGCCATCTCCAATGGCGCCAACACAGGGCCCAGCAACCAAAGTGGTGACACCTCAGAAAAAAAAAATGATTATGGAAGGGCAGAACACTGGACAATTGTGTAGGGATAGAGGGAAAAAAAATAAATATGTGAGAACCAACTACGTTGGTTCTCACCAAGGTCAGAGAATATGGAGGGAAGGAGTTGCTCCAGATGATTCCCCTCACGCCTATACCTGCAGCCCATCGATGATCCCATACTGGAACACATGGACATGCATGAAGGAACTTTGGTCTGCGGAGAGCCTATGCTGGAACAGATTTATCCCAAAGGACTGCATCCTGTAGAGAGGACACACACTGGATCACAGTAAAAGTGTGAGGAAGAAGGAACAGTGGAGAGGAATTGTTATGAACTGACAAAAAGCCACCCATTTCTTATATCCCTTGTGATGCTTGGATGCATGGAGGAGTTTAAGGTTGGATGTGGTGCTTAGTGACATGGTTTAGTGGGTTATCTTGGTCGTAGGGGGACAGTTGGACCAGATGGTCTTGGAGGTCTTTTCTAGCCCTAACGATTCTGATTCTTTGAGTTAAGAATGAAGAGGTACAGCTGAGCCTGGGAAAGAAAAAAGAAAAAAGAAAAAAGAAAAAAGAAAAAAGAAAAAAGAAAAAAAAAAGAAAAAAAAAAAGAAAAAAAAGAAAAAAAAAAGAAAGAGGAAAAAAGAAAATGGAAAAAAGAAAACGAAAAAAAAGAAAAAATAGAAGATGTGTTGCAGGAGAAGATACTTCAGAGCTTGTGTGTGTGTGTATGTGTGTATCTTCATTTCTCACTATACAAATCTATTTTACTTGACAATAAATGAATGTTGCCCAAGTCAAGTCTCTTTTGCCCCCATTGCTAAATGGTAAGTGATCTGTCTGTCTCTATCTTCACCCATGACCATATTTATTTTCTCTTTCAAGAGAAATCCTTGTTGGATGAGGAGTGGCAGCAAGAGCAGCTGGGTGGGAGTCTAGGTAGGAGTTTGACAACTGGCCAAAATCAATCCATCACAGTTCCTTTTTATAAGAGGGTACTCAGTCCATAAAATATATTCCCAGAGATGATGATGATGTTGGTGACAATGATGATGATGATGATTTAAGAAGTGGGAAATTGTGACTGTTAATTTATATGCATTGATACTTACCAGCCTGGATGTTGCACAAAATGAAAATATTGTCTCTGTCAATTCTTGTTATAAGCACAAGGATTTATGAAGCAGACTCTATGAATGAATGAATTTAATCCAATAAAATTATAAGCGGTTTCAAATGTAAAATTAAATCAAAAGGAGATTTTTTTAGCTGTGGTGGTTTTACCGTACTGGGCAGCTAAACCCCACAACCGCTCTCTCACTCCCCCTCCTTTAGATGAGGAGGGGGAGAAGTAAAGCAAAGAACAACTCACGGGTTGAGATAAGGATAATTTAATTAAAGGGAAATAATTATAATAGTTAAATAAAGACTACCATGAACTAACAATTTAACTAAGGGGAAAATAAAAAGGGAAAGGGGAAAGGGAGGGGAAAAAAAGGAAAATAAAAAGAAGGGAGGAAAACAAACAAACAAAATAAATGAAGGCTATATGGAAGTGCAGAGGAAAGAAATTACTCTCTACTTCCCACAAATGAGCGATGATTGACCACGTCCTTGAAGCAAGGCCTCAACGCACGCAGCCGGTGTTCGAGAGGAGGACCGACGTCTTCCAAACGAGAGCCCACCCCTCCCCTCTTCTTCCTGTTTCCACCTTTTATTGCTGAGTGTGACACCACACGGTATGGAATATCCCTTTGATTGGTTTAGGCCAGCTGCCCTAGTGATGTTTCTCTCCTCACCTTTTGCCCACCCCCTAGGAGGGTTAGAGAAAGGCCTAATACTGTGCCACTGCTGCTCAGCAGCAGACACAACACTGGTGTGATAACACTGCTGTTCCAGCTACAAGTACAGAGTACGGCACTGTATGGGCTGCTGCTGGGAAAGTTAACATTCCAGCCAGACCCAATACATTAGCTTATAGACTTTCAGAAATTATGATTCAGTCAGAACTACTCTAGTGCACCTTTAGCTCTAACAATAAATATTTTGAATGACACTTGTCATGAGAAAATATTTAGGAGAATATTTAGGAAGATCACTAGGAACAGAAAAAGGAAATAATTTGCAAAGTCACCCTAAATCTACATAATAACCTGCAGTAGAGAATAATATATGATAAGACATTTTTGGATCTGTCATTATGAAATGAACAGACATTAGCTGAAATTCCTTTACAGTTTCACTTTCCTGTATCTTTTTACTCAAACCTTTGTACAACAAAGAGCAGCTAAAGTAATGTGTGAACTATTTGAGCTGGAGAGTACACGATGAATCAAGAACAGGACATTCATCAGTGAATCAAAGTGGAAATGTCCTTTGTGAAACTCAGACTCACTGTGAAGCTCAGTGAAAAGAATGAAAACGGAAATAAACCAGGCAGTATAATCTACATTCATCTTGCCTTAACTGAGCACCAGTTGATGTACTTAATTTAACAGCTTAGCTCATTTACACTTTCCTACACTCACAAAAGAGAGTTAGGCACCTCTGAAGAACAATTCAAATTTTAAATTTAAATCACTTTTTACAGTCCTTAGTTAGCTGTTTTGGATAAGAGCCTAAAACTTTTTTTTTTTTTTTTTTTTTTTTCAGTATCTTTAAAAGTCTTAATGAATATATTAAAAAAAAAAAAATCACCAAAATTATCATTTCCTTATATTAAAAGTTACGCACAAGTCTTAACTTCTCCTCTCTTCAATATACCTTAAATTAGCTCCTACTTCCTATCAAAACAGTGGATAAATGGAAATACAAAGCACACTTATTTTCTACACTTTTAGCATTTAGATGCATATGGTCTATTCCCGTTCTTGACCATATAGCTGGATTTACATGTCCTTGCACATGTAAATTTATTTATGGAGTATGACAAGTATTTTGTTGGAATATAAACATATATTGGTAAGAAATAATGTTCTTGTTACTTGCCAACCTCATGGCAAGTAGATAGAAGACAAGTTGCATGAAGTTTCTGTTGACCATATTAAGTTTTCAGAAAGTTATGGCCCTGTATTTACTGGTACTAAGCAATGGTTTGCATGCTAATATATAACTCTAAAAAGTTACTACCAAATCCTTCTAGATTAAGTGCTTGCAGACATACAGCACGAAATATATTGTTATTAATCTACTTCTGGATGTCTGTGAATCAGTGGTTATGTCAATGAAGTTATTAATTATTTGCATTTTAGAATATATCTTGCCTGCTTTGCTGAAACTGTATATAGTTATGCTTCATTTACAACCACTAGTTGTGCATGAACCAGCTATCCAGCAGCAGCAGCAGACATCCTGAGAAGGAACACAGTCAGCTGCTGCTTGTGTTCTCATCTCACTTTGACGACTAGGATAGAATAATAATGCCTCCATCTCTTCCATTATCTCCTCAGGACAGTACTTGCTCCAGGTAATAAGTCAATAAGGGGGGAAAGTGCAATCCCAATATTTCTCTAAATCCAGTGTTTGCAATTGCCTTCTTGATTGTGTAAAGAAAGCATTGGTATGGCTTACTGTGGACCTCAGTCCTCAACTGTTGACACTGCTCTATATTTGGACTGTGAGATATGAAAGTATGATTTAAGATTGGGAAGAGAAGTTTCTTTAAAACATTCACTTGCATAATATCTGCAGCAGTAATAAAGGGGGGTGGGGGAGGTGGGGTAATGAATCAGTTTAAATATCCAGCATATCACTTCTCCAGCTTTTCTTGATAAATCAGTGATGACTGCTAGTCCTAGTTCAAATGTTTTGATAATATAATTACACACCACACAAACTATTTGTTGTTGTTGTTGTTTTGTTTTGTTTGCTTTTAATTATATTTCCAGTAGCTCTTTCAGGACTGACAATCTTCAGGCCAAGTCTCTGTTTCAACAAATAGCTGATTTAGTAAAGTATGAAAGATAGCATTTGTAATAGAAATTATGGTAGAATTACAGGAAAACAGAAAGGATAATTTGTAGATAATAATATCCAGTTCCACCCTCCACTCCCCCCCCCCCTTTTTTTTAATCACCTTTCTCCTTAGGAAAAAATAAATAAATAAGAGAGTTTGTTGTCAGCAGAATGGATTGAAACACCGACACTCTGGCCTTATTACAAAGGAAGGCTGTGATCAGTGGATTAGTTAATTTGCATGAACATATTTTCCTACATTTAAAATAAAATATTTCTGCCTGTGAATGATGAATACAAGTTATATACAGGGTGGTGTGTTATATTTTGTATATATCATGCATATATATATATTAATATCATGCATCATACTGTATGTGTAGTTCATTCACTGAAAAAGTAGAGACTAGTTGATCGATTGTTAGAGAATATTTAAAACATTTGTTCTAAGCACTAATACACTCCTTCTAGTACATTTCTTAGCACATGAAATTGAATATTGATGCCTTAAAAACAGGTCTTAGGTAAATAGTTGTTTTTTTTTTCTTTGAATAGCTGCAAAGACATCTACTTCTCAATCAGCTTAACAGGTACAGAGAAAAATCTTAGTGTAAGAAATGATAAGCTATTGTCTTCCAATTTTTCCACAACAGAAAGCAATGCAGAAGCCTTGAAAGATTCAACATGAGCCTGAGTAGTTTCCCCTAGAAAGACGGAAAGGAAAAATTTCCTACATAACCTTTTTATGAGTGAAGGCAGGGGAAAAACAGATGAGAGAGGACAGTGACATATGTGGAGTTATCCCTTCCCTTCCCTTCCCTTCCCTTCCCTTCCCTTCCCTTCCCTTCCCTTCCCTTCCCTTCCCTTCCCTTCCCTTCCCTTCCCTTCCCTTCCCTTCCCTTCCCTTCCCTTCCCTTCCCTTCCCTTCCCTTCCCTTCCCTTCCCTTCCCTTCCCTTCCCTTCCCTTCCCTTCCCTTCCCTTCCCTTCCCTTCCCTTCCCTTCCCATGATTAATTGACCAGGGGCAAAACCCTTTTTATTCTTTAACTACTTATATAAAATTTATAACTATTAATGTTAAACGGGAAAATAACTGGAAGCAGTATTTTAAAGGATCATTAAACAGAAAATTGTCTTAAAAGAGGGATTTCAGGTTCACAGAAACTGAATTCTTTCAATACTTACTTTCACTCTCATTTTAGTCCTGGCAAATATTATTTTCAATGTCACAGTGAACAGGATGAATGCCACAATGGATGAATGTCACACTGAACTGCATCCTGTGCTTTTTTTTTTTTTTTTTTTTTTTTTTACCCTTTTTTTCATGCAGAGTTCAAGGGATTTGTCAAGATTTGGCAGTTCAAGAATACTACCTTTCATGATCCCTCAGATCTTTTAAGTCTGTTTCAGACTTACCAGACTCCAGCTGTTATCCATAGGTTCATGGCCGGTGTGCCTAGCCAATAAGCATACAGATTTGGAATCCACACAAAGGCCTTTTTTTTCATTAATTCTTCAGAATCAGGTGCTTGTCCATCTCTTGCAAAGTAAGCACACCTCTGACTTGAAGTACCGTTATTTATTCACACCTTATTATCACAGAATTTCACAGAATTTCTAGGTTGGAAGAAACCTCAAGATCATCGAGTCCAACCTCTAACCTAACACGAACAGTCCCCACTAAACCATATCCCTAAGCTCTACATCTAAACGTCTTTTGAAGACTTCCAGGGATGGTGAGTCCACCACCTCCCTGGACAGCCTGTTCCAGTGCCTAACAACCCTTTCAGTAAAGAAGCTCTTCCTAACATCTAACCTAAAACTCCCCTGGCACAGCTTTAGCCCGTTCCCCCTCGTCCTGTCACCAGGCACGTGGGAGAACAGGCCAACCCCCACCTCTCTATAGCCTCCTTTGAGGTATCTGTAGAGAGCGATAAGGTCGCCCCTGAGCCTCCTCTTCTCCAGGCTGAACAAGCCCAGCTCCTTCAGCCGCTCCTCATAGGACTTGTTCTCCAGGCCCCTCACCAGCTTCGTCGCCCTTCTTTGGACCCGCTCAAGCACCTCGATGTCCTTCTTGTAGCGAGGGGCCCAAAACTGAACACAGTACTCGAGGTGCGGCCTCACCAGAGCCGAGTACAGGGGGACGATCACCTCCCTAGCCCTGCTGGTCACACTGTTTCTGATACAAGCCAGGATGCCGTTGGCCTTCTTGGCCACCTGAGCACACTGCTGGCTCATATTCAGCCGACTGTCCACCATCACTCCCAGGTCCTTCTCTGCCTGGCAGCTCTCCAACCACTCATCTCCCAGCCTGTAGCTGTGCTTGGGGTTATTGCGCCCCAGGTGCAGGACCCGGCACTTGGCCTTGTTAAACTTCATGCAGTTGACCTCAGCCCATCGGTGCAGCCTATTTGGCTAGATTGACCCTATTATGGGTCAATCTATAATCTTCCTTCAGGCCATTTCCTCATTCTTGCTTTCCTCTCATCTCCTTTGTTTTCTTTAATTTAAGGATACTTGTCTTCTTGTTTTCTTTAGCCCAAGACTACAGTTTCCCCCTTTGAGAACTTGTTTTAAGGCTTCATAGTTCTCACCTTTGTTCACTTCTTTTTTAGAAGTACTCTATATTATCTATGTATAATCTTGCCAACATTATTTGCTTAGATTGGCTGAACAAAGCACTACACAAAATTAGACAGATAGGCATGCATTGCAAGCCACAACTACATGTGATTACTATGACTACAATTAATACAACAAATAAAAACAGTTGTTTTAACCACATGAAGTTTGGCAAACATGACATGAGCTATGAACAATCTAGCCCATTGTTAATGGCTGCATCCTGAGATACTTGGTGAAATAAATTGAATGCTTGCCAGATTCAATTAATAACTGTTTGGATTTGCTTCTTCTCATTTACAAAGACACAGCAGCTGTAGTTTATCACAGCACAGACACCTCCTTGTGCCGCGAGTAGGGTGTCTAAGGCAAGACAATTTTCCAGGGAAATTTTGGATACCTGTTCAATTTCTGTTTATATTTGATCAGAAGCATTTGTAGAGACATTGCTTATAACTTCCAGTGCTGCAGAAATATTTTTTATTGCCTTCTCATGTTCTATTACTCCCAACAAGGGGATTAAAGCCCTCAACAAAATCATAAAAACAGATATTTCTGTGTGAGAGGGGATTATAAATTTCTCATTTTTTCCTTAGGCATCATAAAGATAGCTTGTGATCTTAGCCAGCCCCTTATGTGTGAATAGCTTTGGAGTCTAACATCCAGAACTAATTCTCCCAGGGTACAGGTTCCATACCATCCACAGGAAGTGCTTTATGTGTCTGTGGGCCATATAGCCAGCATACTCCTTCTGGCGCCAATATACTCCTTTCACCAGTGGAGGCCTATAAGCCTGTTGATATTTCCATATTTTTTATGATGGAGTAAATTGGTAGTTTCAATTATAATAACAACTCTACATTGTCCAGTCAGATTCCTGGATGGTATTTTCCTTATTGGTCCTGTTAATTGAATATATACATGGCAGATTTTGGATTTTAATAGGATACACAGAGATAGAGGGAAACTGTGGTGGAGAGGAGATACTAGTATAGCTTGAGTTTGATAACTCCCACACGTCTGTCTTATTCACAATGAGTGGTATAGATGGGAATTCTCACATTTACTGAGACAAGTACATGAGTGCACAACCAACAAGATGCCATATTTGCAGAACAGGTCAAGTTTAAAGCTATCTGAGCTATAGAATTCTGTGTCCAGAATTGGAAACATATTAGACCCATATTGGAACCGTAGGTGAATTGTTTCAAAATAAAAAATGAATAAAAATCAATACAAGCAAATCCCCCTTTCTTCTTCACCTCTTCTTCTGAGAAGGGGGAGTGAGAGAGCAGTTGTGGTGGAGTTCAGTTGCCTAGCAAGCTAAAATCACCACACTGCTTCCCAGATTCTCTTCAGCAGCTGTTCACACTCGGCCTTGACTTTAATCAGTCAATCAGCTAATGTGGCTCACAGATCTATATCCTATTCTTGACAAACCACAACATCAGTCAACTAATGTGGCTCAAGGGTCTGTATTCCACTCTTGCCAAATCACAGCACCTACATGGGAGGCTGACAATTTGCTCTCCAAATACACCTATGGAAGATATAAACTGTACTCACCAGTCCAAGTGACTTTTCCCTTATCCCCAGATGTTTGATGTATTAAAGTTTTGCACTATTGTACCATTCATTGGCCCCAGAATATTGGGGGATCAAGGTTAGACCTCTGATAAAATCACCAGTTCACTCTTGGTCTCTGGAGTTCTCTTCTCCAACACTGATTCTGATAAGTAGGAATGGAATGGGCAAGGCTACTGCAGGGTCCCATCTGGGTCACCAAAATTGTTATCTATAGCTTTGAGACTGGTACACTTAACCATTAAGTAAACAAGTCAGAATCTACATGAAGGACTTTTGTTTCATTAATTCTTCATCATAAGGTGTTTTGAAATCTTTTGCAAGCAAGCATAGCTCTGACTTGAAGTACAGTTATATATTCACAGCCAATTTATGAAACTATTCCTTGCTACTTCTGATTTGATTGGTTGTCCTAATTTGCCTAGCTTATCTGCTATTGAACATGTGTGTTACAGAGGAGCAGAATGTGTGTGTGTTGGGGGGGAAGCAATTCCAGCATTTACATACATAGAATCATAGAGTATCCTGAATTGGAAGGATCCCACAAGGATCAGGAATTTTGACTCCCGGCTCCACACAGGACCACCCCAAAATTAAACCATGTGTCTTAGAATATTGTCCAAATGCTTCTTCAACTTGGGCAGGCTTGCTGCCTTGACAGCTGCCCTGGAGACCCTGTTCCAGTGCCCAACTACTCTCTCAGTGAAGAACCTTTTCCTAATATCCAGCCTGAACCTCTCCTGATGCAGCTCCATGCTGTTCTCTTGGGTCCTGTTGCTGTTCACAGGAGTGAAGAGATCAGTGCCAAGCCCTCAGCTCCCCTTGTGAGGAAGCTGCAGGCCACAATGAGGCCTCCCCTCAGCCTCCTCTGCCCTGGGATGAAAAAAACAACTTCAGATGCTCTTCATACATCTTGCCCTCTAGACCCTTCACCATCTTTGTAGCCCTCCTTTGGACACTCTCTAATAATTTTATGTCCTTCTTATATTGCAGCATCAAAAACTACACAGAATACTTGAGGTGAAGCTGCACCACCAGTGCAGAGTACAGTGGGACAATCACATCCTTCAAACAGCTACAATGCCATGCTTGATGCACCCCAGGATGTTGGCTGCTATGGCACACTGTTGACTTATATTCAACTTACCATCAACCAGAGGCCCCAGATCTGTTTCTGCAGTGCTGTATCCCCCTTGTCCCCCTTGCCTCTTGTCCCCCAGTCTGTACATATATCTGTCCCACATGCAGAATTTGGCACTTGCTCATGTTAAACTTCACAATGTTGGTTACTGCCCAACCCTCTAATTTGTCAAGATCTCTCTTAAAGGCCTCTGCACTCGCAAGAGAGTCAACAGCTCCTCTCATTTTAGTGCCTAATAGTTCTAATAATTTATTTAATAGCTTTGTTTAATATTTAATAGTTTATTTATATTTATTTAGTTTTAGTTTTAGTTTTAGTTTTAGTTTTAGTTTTAATTTATTTAGTATAGAATTCAGCACTTGCTCTTGTTAAACTTCATGTGGTTAGTAATTGCCCAACAGTAATTTGTAAAAATCTCTCTACAAGGCCTCTAAACTCTTGAGAGAGTCAACAGCTTCACCCAATTTAGTGTCATCTGCAAACTTACTCAATACAGCTTCTAGTCCTACATTCAAGTCATTTATGAAAACATTAAATAGAACTTGCCCTAAAATGGATCCCTGGGGAACCCCACTAGTGACTGGCTGCCAGCTTGATGTAACTCCATTTACTATAAACTTTTTAACCTGACCTATCAGCCAATTACATTTCCATTCTTATGGAAATGTTTTTAATATGCTAATGATCCTTAATGATCCTTAATGATCCTTAATGAGCAAAAGGTTACTATGAGTCAATCTGGAATCTTCCTTGAGGCTACTTCCTCATTCTTGCTTTCATCTCGTCTCTTTGTTTTCTTTAACTCAATGTTATTTGTCTCCTTGCTTTCTTTAGCTCAAGACCACAGTTTGGAGCAGAGATCATGAAATCTGAAACACTAGTCAAAACTGGACTAGAGACAGGCTTCCTGGATTATCAGACTCCAAGATCTGGCTAATCATGAATTCAAAGCACAGAACACCCTACCACTCTCCATATTTGACTTCATGAGAGTTGAATTTTTATATTCAGATAGTTTTAAGCTAACCAAATTGTCTTTGTAGATATGCTAATTTTATATTAGCAGGCCTAGCAGGTTCTCCGATCACAGTTGTCATGTCCACTTAAACCAGTATTTTGGAAATAAATGACTATGGAGTAGGTGTGCTTTTTGCTGCACTGCGTAAATTCTAAGAACAAGAACATTCACCTGCTTGTCTTTTTGAATAATGGGGCTTTGAAAGACAAGTAAAAATAGTGTCACTGAGGAAGGAATTTGGAGTATAAAATTTGTCTTGCCCTTGTATGCTCTTCTCCATCCTGTTCTCTTCCTCCTAACTAGAAGAGTGTTATACAGCTTTCAAAACCAAAGACTCAAAGGATTGAAACCGCCAGAATTGAGGCTTGCTGTGCATATTCATTATGATTCTTTCAGTAGTTGAATAATTTCCTGACATTTTTTCCAATGAGATCTGCCACTAAATGTGCATACGTAATGTAAAATTTATCAGCACCGTGTAACATTTCATTGTTCTAATCTTTATGTAATGCAGTAATAAATCGCAGATCTTAAAAAATGAAACAAAACAAAACAAAAAACAACAGTTTATATACACTGTATCTGTACAGATTTATTTATTTATATATTTATTTCTATCAAGAACACTTATAATCTCATTGAGAATTAAATTGTATTTGCATAGTATATCCTGATGTTTACAAATCATAGGTGACCATCACTGACTGGAATTTATATATCTCCAAACTTCAGATGGAAATTAGTTTAATTTCCAGGTTACTCAGTTGATAAATTTGTAAGTCAGAAATACTCACTTAGATCTCTGAACTTCATCAACTATCAAAATAGCACATCGTGCTCAGCATGTCTTTTTTTTTTTTTTTTTTTTTTTTTTTTTTTTTTGGCAACACTGACAATACTATGGGATATTTTTCAGATTTTTTTTTTTTTTTTTTTTTTAAGGTTATATACATTTTTTCCATCTAAAAGCCCTCCACAGCCTGCCTAGGAATGTTGTCCTGAAACTGCTTGAAAAGTAGTTTCTCTTTCTTTTCTAGAAAGAGAAATCAAATCTGTTTGTGCTACAAAGAGAAAAAAAGTTCAAAGGACAAAAAGACTCCTTGATATAGCTAAGTATGTGGCAAAGCAACAACAACAATGTATTATTTATGTTTTTTTAGGAATAGAATGCAAAATAGAAAATACATGAGTAAAAGAATAAAATAGAAATTGACTCTGAAAGATAGAAAAGAGACTATACTGCCAGCAAAAGTAGAGAACAAAAAGATTAGATCACAGAGGTGCAGGAATTTAAAGCAGGAAGACATAAATATTGAGATACTACTAAATGAGTGTTACGGGATCATTGGAATGGAGGGAAAATGAAAACAAACAAACAACAACAACAAGACACTCTATCAAGCTAGGTCTAACAAGAGAAAGTCAAATATGCTCATAACAAGACACAGTGAAAAGAATAAGGGAGACAATATAGCTTATTCTATTTTTCTATTAATTTTAGAATTGTATTTTTGAGGCAATAGAAAACTTTTACACTTATTAGCGTTTATTTTGCATCTAATCATTGTTTATGTGTGTGTGTTTATGTCTGTGATGAGCATATAAAGGTCATTTTAATGCCACTTTTCTGAATTTTGGAAGTTATTTTATTCACTTAAAAATATTAGTAACTGCTAGTCTTTACTATAAATTGCCTTTTTTAGTACATTTTAACTGAGGAAAGAGTTCCTTCTTTGGCTTATTTTCACTGTTGTTTTGAAAAGTCTTCAATTTATTATTTCTGATTTTATATATATATAAAATATATATATCTGCCTTTATTTTACTGTATTTTAAGGAGTTATTAAGAAATATAGATTAACAAAAAATCCAGAGGAAATCCAGCCACAGTCCTCAAGAATCATTCAACAATCCCACTCTCCAAAAATGCTGAAGGAAAACTACCATAAAAGTAGAAAATCGTGATGGACATGACATAGAAATCATATTCCCGTAAATATAATGTCAAAAAATATAACATTCAGATAAAGTAAAATTCAAAAGTATTAAAATGAGATTTTTGAATGCATTCTAAAACATTGCTAAACAAACACAAAAGAAGACAAATCAGTGAGAAATAAGATTGAGTTAAGCCGAGATTAATGCATTGATTGAATGCAATAGCTATTAATTAGACAATAGTATTCAGTATGGGAGGAAGTTTTTAGCACAGTAAGCAAAACACATGTATTTTTGGTTCACTTACAACGCCCTATAACTCGTCTTTGCAGTGAACAGAAGTCTCTTTGCAACCAGTGGTATCTGGTGCATAGAATGGTGCATGCTGGGACATCACAGGTGAACAGATGACTGGAGACTTGCTAATGTGATGCCCAGCTATAAGAAGGGTTTTAAGGAAGATCCAGGGAACTACAGGTCTATCAGCCTGACCTTGGTGCCAGGAAAGGTGATGGCACAAGTCATCTTGAGTGTAATCACACATGTGTAAAATAGCTAGGGGATTAGGCCTAACCAATATGGGTTCATGAAAGGCAAGCCCTGCCTGACCAACCTCATCTCCTTCTATGACAGGGTGACCCTCCTGGTTGATCAGGGAAAGGCTGCTGATGTAGTCTAGACATCAGCAAAACCTTTGACACGGTCTCCCACAGTATCCTCCTGGAGAAAGTGGCAGTCCGTGGCTTGGACAGGTACACTCTTTGCTGGGCTAAAAACTGGCTGGACAGCTGGGCCCAGAGAGTGGTGGTGAATGGAGTGAAATCCATCTGGTGACTGGTCACCAGTGGTGTTCCCCAAGGGTCAGTGTTGGGGCCAACCTCTTTAATATCTTCATTGATGATTTGAGGGAATTGAGTGCACCTTCAATAAGCTTTCAGATAACACTAAGCTGGAGGGTAGTTTTGATCTGCAAGAGGGTAGGAAGGCCCCTCAAAGGGACCTGGACAGGTTGGATTGAAAGGCAGAGGCTAATGGGATGAGGTTTAACATAACTAAGTGTTGGGTCCTGCACTTTGGCCACAACAATCCCATGCTATACTACAGGCTTGGGGCAGAGGGGCTGGAAAGCTGTGCAGAGGAAAAGTATTTAGGAGTGTTGGTCAATGTTCACCTCAACATGAACCAGCAATGTGCCCAGGTGGCCAAGAAGGCCAATGGCATCCTGGCTTGTATCAGGAATAGTGTGTCCATCAGGAACAGGAAGGTGATCATCCCCTTGTATTCTGCTCGTTAGGGTGCACCCTGAGCACTGTGTTCAGTTTTGGGCCCCTATCTACAAGAAAGACATCAATGCCCTGGAGTGTGTTCAGAGAAGAGCAATGAAGGTGGTGAAGAGTCTGGAACACAAGGAGTGGCTGAAGGAAGTGGGGTTTTTTAGTCTGGAGAAGAGGAGACTCAGGGGAGAACTTACTGCTCTCTACAGCTACCTGAAAGGAAGTAGTGGGGAACTGGGGAGCCTCTTCTCACAGATAACTAGCAATATGACTAGAGGGAATGGCCTCAAGTTGCACATGGGGAGGTTTAGGTTGGAAATGAGGAGACTTTTCTTCTCCATTAGAGTGGTTAGGCATTAGAACAGGTTGCCCAGGGAAGTTGGTGGACTCACCATCCCTGGGGATCTTTAAGGAATGGTTGGACATAGTGCTTAGGGACATGGTTTAGTGGATGATATTGGTGGTAGGAGGACGGGTGGACCAGTTGATTTTGGAGGTCTTTTACAACCTTAATGATTCTATGATTCCATGAATCTATAATGGACAGTGGTCAGGAAGGTAATTATACAGCCACTGTCACTTGCAGCTCACCATCTCCTGCAGCCATAATCCTTGCAGGTTTTTCAGAATCCACTAATTTGTGGAAATAGTGTAGAATTCCAGGGCATGTTTTACAATAATCACAACAGCTCTTCCAGAAGCTTAAATCTGTCAGCAAATCAAAGGAAAACAGTTTACTTTTTAAGTTTCCATTAACTGCCAAAACAATTGGCCCTGGGAAACCCTTTCAAAGTACCATTTTATTTTTTTTTAGTTATTATTATTTTAAACTTTTTACTTTTTATTTATTGCTTTTTTTTTTTGGTTATTATTATTATTATTAATTTCCAAATATATTTATTCAAAATTATTTCAAAGCTTCTCAATGCTTTTTTTCTGTAGTAGGAAATACATCAAAAACTTAGGGCCCTTATGACCACTTCTGGTTTCAGTATTCAGTCTAGCACAACATGAAAATACCCTGAAATCATTGGTCCTCTATGTAAGGTTAAAGAAAGTGACCTACCTGACTTCCAAAAATCCTTTCACAAGCCATCTATACACTTGGAGAGTATACTGTAGTATTGAACATATTGAACAGATAAATGGAGAGCGGATTTTTAGCAGTAAAACAGAGAAGAGATCTTTAATGGTCCTACTTGCTGAAGTCATCAAAGAGAACAAAGTGAAATAATACAAAGTGATTAAAAGAGCAGAGAAGCAAAAGACACAATGTTATTAGGTCCTATCTCTCCTGTCTACAGCAGAAAAATGTCTGTCACATTACTTAAGGGCAGCTGTTGCATGTTGCTGGGAGTAGGGTGGAGGAAAAAATAAAGAGGTCTGAGCTGTGTTCCAGTCTTCAAAGAAAAAAAAAAAAAAAAGAAAAAAAAAAAGAAAAAAAGAAAAATAGAAAACAATAGGATGTTGTAGCTTTTCAGACTGGTAAATTTGACTTACCATTACTAGTAGCACACCACAGGCTTGTACCAGCTGGAAGTTCTCAGAACAAGAACTTGCCAGCTGTGATTTGCTTATGCTTACCTGGAGCTCTTTTTAATTTTTTTCAGCAGTAGCATATATTGTCTAGCAACCAGATGACAGATGATTATTGCCTAATCATTTTAATTTTGTTTAACTTTGAATGACTATATAGTGTGCTATATTACTTTTGGTATAGGTCTCTAATTAAAGGTGAAACAATTCTCATCTGAGTAGTGCATGCTGTGACCCCAAAATAATAATGTGGTGTAGAGGACTACAAACAGAATGAGGCATCAAAAGTGTGAGCACAGGATGAAAACAGAGGCTTCAGGGTTATAAACTAATCATTAAAGCTCACTTACTATTTGGTGAAGGAATACCACCCTGAGAGCTGGGTAAAATTGTGATTGGAAGAGAAAATGAACAAATAGGCAATGTATAAAATGCATCATGTAAATTAAGGTATAACATGGAAATGGAGACCAATTTATAGACATTTTTTATGCACATCTGTAGTGTGTAATGGAAAATGTGAATAAATATCCCAAGGGAAGTACAGAATGAGGAGAAATAAATCATTGCCATCACAATTATTCTTTTCCTTGTGAAGATGTCCAAAACTGATAACTTGCTAGAGTTTTCCTTGCCTTCTGGAGGAAGAGTATCATTATCAATCTTAGATGCATTGAAACTGGAGGGGTACAAAAAGGGTGAGCACAAAAGCAGGGGACTATGCACTTCAAGTTTTGTTTGTTTGTTTGTTTTGGTTTTATATATATATTAGCTATATTATAAATGATCCAACATAATATAAATAAGGTGGTTTAAACTGAAGAGTATTTTTGTAACTGGACTAATGATAATTCATTGATACTAGGGCTAGATATTTATTTGCACTAGCAAGACATTCCTAAATTTGCATAAGAGGTACGTTTTTTAGCCCACATATATTTTAAAGGGTGGAAATCCTGGTTACCTCAGAATTGGCCATTAAATTTAAATGTGCTGTTGTAGTACTTGTACTTGTCAAACACAAGAATTTGCCTACCAAAACCAAAATGACTCATAAGTGCTCCATCTTTTTTTCTTCATCTGTTCAAAGCCTCTCCATGTTATTCCCACATGCATGAATTTCTTCCATCCTGATTAGGTTTCAATCCTTGACAAAACCATCCCTTTATTTGCACAGAATATTCCTTCTTTTTTTTTTTTTTTTTTTTTTTTTTTTTTTCTGAATAAACATTTAGAGAAACAAATAGCCTTCCAAAGATCTGTACAGACAGCAAACAAAAACATTTGCATTAGAAAATCTCCCAGTCTTCAGCTTTGAGATGTGCATCATCCTATCAGAATAACCAGGAAGAACATCATCAACTGTTAGGCATTTTTTCCCTCATTTATCTTCAGTGATCTTTATCTTTCAGATTTTTATGTGCAAGCTTTTCATCTGGACTTTTTTTTTTTATTTTTTATAGTTAATAGGAAGAAACAGACACATCTAAGCTGTGTTATGTCTTCTGTCCAGATGGCCAGATGAATTGTACTTGAAAAGTGCCTTCTCCTTCTCTAGTAGAAGAAGGAAAGAAAGTATATTAAAATACATATATTTCTGATTTGAAGTTTACAATGAGAGATAACTCAACCAGCACATATGGATGCTGTGGACATGTGCAAACAGTATATATGTGTAAAAACAGTATATTGTATCCTGACTGACAGCTGATAGCAAGTTTGCATGTAGCATCTTATTTTGAAGACTTTACTGTTTGCAAATATAATCATAAGCTATTTGTAACATTTAGCCTAATATGTGGAAAGGTCTTTGAGCACTAAATTTACTGGTGTATACATATCCTCAATGGATACTTGTATTTTCAAAGTTCCTTTCCTGAGAAAATTTATTTTCTCAGGAATTTTTACAGGTTGAAAATTTATTCAACCTGTAAACCCAAATATCCAGTGTACAGGTTGGCGAGGCATCAGTGAACGGTACATAAAAGAGTAAGAAAAACCTCTCATGGATTTTTACAGTGGAGACATCTACATCTGAATTAGTCATTCTAGGCACACTTTAAAAACAATTGAAAGTAATAAGTGATAAGTCTTTAAAAACAATGGAGAGTAATAAGGCTTCTTCTTATCCTAAAATATAACGTTAAGATTGGTTAATTAAATCTTAGACCAGAAGACACATTTCTTTCAGTTTTAAACTACAAAGGGTATCTAAAAGGGTGACTACTAAAATTTGGAAACTTACATTATATTATGGCAGGAGTTATTCAAGATGAATCCTAGTACTCAAATGCTCCTTTCCATTTATTTATTTATTTATTTATTTCCCCCCCAGAAAATTCTGCATTTTCTGTCATGAAGAGACAAACAGCATCTTGCAAATACTTGGCTATGTCATCAGGTGATAGGATTTGCCACTTTATGCCTCAATCTGTGTACATTTTTTCGACCAGTGTTAGAATCCAATCCTTACAATGAGTATATGTTGTACTAAAGAAAGTAAAGAGATTTATTTTGAAAATTTAAAACTAAGATATTATTTAGGAATTAAAAAAAATGCTCTTTATTACTTTGGTTAAAAAAAAAAAAAAAAAGGAAAAATTGGGAAAACAATTTCAGAAAACACAAAAATTTTTTTACAAAAAAATTATCCTACTTGCAGAGGTAAAGAGAAATATATGACCTTATGCCTATAAAATATTTGGAATATAAAAAGAGAAAGAAGATGAATAGAGCATTAGTGGAAATAATTATATGTTCAGGAAAGTGTTCAATGGAAAAAAAAGAAAAAAGAAAAAAAAATAAGTTTCACTGTCCTTTTCAATTGGTTTGTATAAGTATGCAACAAGATTTTACTTTATTTATTTATTAAATGAAAGCACTGAGATGGAAAGTAATACTAAAATAAGTAAGAATATGAGAGAGGACATACTCTTTCATATGAACCTAATAACTATTAGTCATTGAAAAAAATAATCAGAGTTATTTTGCAGCTGCTGTTTTGGAAAGGCTACTTCATATGATTGAAGGGAAGACAGGAGAATTACATAGCATGCAAGGGCAAATATATGTGGTATTGTAGGCATTTGAATAAGGTATTATAATTCTAGTGAATGACTGTATGTCATACTTAATGCCTGTCAACTTAGTTAAATATCTGTATATATTTTTAAGCTGGTAGTTATTTATAAGGACTGTGTTGTGCATCACATCCATGAACCAGCTATCTCTGTTCACGTAACTCTTTCCAAATTCCCATAGCAGAGTGTTATTAGCACAGAGGCCTGGATTTGCCTACTCATAAAACTAAAAAGGAGTAGCTCTACTTTGCCTATATACAGGAGCTGACATAAATGATAAATGAGGAAAGAGTCAAACTCATTAAGAGTTAGATGGTTTTTTTTCCAGCTTGAAGGAGACAACTATGATTATGTAAATGAGAAGTTAAATGTTGGATGAATATTAGGAAAAAAAAAAAAAACACAACAACAATAACAACAAACAAGCAAACCTCACAATAAAATCTATTCCACTGTGGACCTGTTTTGTTAATAAAATGTCATCATCCTCTACAAGAACTGAGACAAATGTTCACCATGAGTTCATCTCTTCAGCTAATATTCGACTTTTACCACTAAAGATTGGTGCTCAGTTTCGACTGTATGAACTTCTAAACACCACTGAAGCTCAAATGCATTTCAAGTTATCATTAGAGCATATCAGGCTGCTTGATACACATTTTAGGAATCTCTAATAAATGGCAAAGACCATTTAATACAGGTTATTAAAGTTAATAATGGACTTAAATGCAATTCTTCTGTAGATGATACTAGTCTTGAAACTTTCCAATATATTTCTATGCAGTTGCTTCTAGAAAATATTGGACTTGGTACAAGCTAACATGAACACACAAGATGTCTGTGAGCAGACTGGAATTTTAAGATTTTTCTTTTTTTTTTTTTTTCCAAGTACATCTCTTTTTAAAACAATCTATGATGCAAAAACTTCAGAAGAATGACTGAAAAATTCAAATGATTGAACAAAATGTCATGTTGTTATGCTTCTATATAATGGACATAGAGGTTGGATAATATATCAGTTCATAATGAACTTACACAAAAACATCTTAATTTGTCCGAAAAAAAGTCTTGTTGAGTTAAATATGGTGTAATTCTAGTCAATGCAAATAGAAATGTATTTCTACTATGACCCAAAGAAAAACTGAATCTGTATCTTTTGATTGAATACGTCATTGTAATTCTGTTCTGAAAAATAGACACTACGTTGCTCTATACATTAAAGTGTTCTGTGGTTTAAGCAACTTATATATTAAGCTCCAAACTAAGAGAGTGTCAAAATAAATTATTGGTGAAGGCTAGTTGTATAGCGAAGGGATTATAAATAGAAAATATCAATAATGCTGAAAATGCTAAATGCTAAAAATCATATTTTGCCTAATCTATTTATAATAATACAATATCTTGCTATTAAATTACTTTTCAATCATTAAGATAATGATTACAGTGCCATATATGGAATCCTGAGTTCAGTGATTTTATTTTGTAGAGTGCAGATGCTTATGCTTCAAAGATTTAATTGTAGCATTATTTTCCTATTATATGGAACTTAATAATGGTAAGAAACTATTGCTAAGAAAAAAAAAAAAAAAAAAAAAAAAAGGAAAAGTGTGCTTTTTGCTGAGGATAGCTAGTGTGTGTTTTAAATCACATTGTCATGTTTTGGTCAGTGGTACAACAGCAACCTAAGAACATATAACTGATCACCAGCAACAAGACACAATAACACTGATGTTCTCCTCTCTTATTATTTCACTGTTGAGCTTCTGTACTCTATCTTCTTTGAAGTTAGTTAATTTCATTGTGGTGAATATGCCTGGTCCTCACTGAAACTTCAGACTGAGAGACTGTCATTTGTCAAAGTTTTCCAAGACTGAACAAATATGAACTAGTAGACAGCCAAATTTTATCTCAGTGGAATTTCACATGGACTACTACTGCATGTTTTAGAAAGTCTCATCTGTAACTCTGAACATTATTCACATCTTTATCCATTATCAACCCATAACTTTCCATTAGCTCTCTTAGAACTTCCCAGGATACTAAGCAGATGGAAGGAGGGAATAGAGTCTGACAAAAATAAAAAATAAAATAAAAAAAAATGACAGCTTGTCTCAAGTGCCTCCCTGATAACCCAGATAACTGAAATTGTGCTCACAGATGAGTATTAATAATCCATAACATGGAAGACAGTTCAGAAGACTTATATCATGTATTTCATTTACCATTAATGATAATTAATCAATCAAATGTATTCATTAAATAAAGATAAATAGATCTGAAAATAGACTGGCTAGTACTCTAGATCTGGGTACTCCTAAAGTAGTTTGTTACAAACTACATGCATCTTTGCACTCCCAAAAGGATTGATTGAACATTTCAAATAGACCAGAAATATATTTCCTTCAGGAGATGAGATTACATTACAATATGAGATTCACTGGACCAGGTGACAATAGGATGTGCAGTAAGTGAACTAGTGCAGTACCATGACTTACACCCTTATCAGAATAGAATGATCGTGCCAATATTCTCTTCTTGTAACAGATCCCAGCCTGAACCACATTTTGACTTCATTTGGGAGAGTAAAATGATGCTGAACCACACTATGAAGCAAGTTAACAGTTAAGCATTGAGGAAGACTGTGGCCCCTTGCATGGACTGTGCCAGACATGGCACAGTCAGTACCCCTTCGCTGACCCACTTGACCTTCCATCTGGACCATGTTGTCTCCCCTGCAGGAAAGGGGAACATTAAATAAACCTCTGACTAATTATGTTTCTATGTCTGAGCCCCTTGGAGTCTTTACATTGTTTCAAATTTTTCAAGGAAATCATATTATACCCTAAACTATGACAGGGACTCATGATTTCAAAATCTCTCTCTCTCTCTCTTTTTTTTTTTTTTTTAATCCCTCTTCATTTATCTGGTTTTGAGGCTGAACAGTCTGCTGTTTCACATATGAAATGACTCTGCCACTTAGATCTCTTTTCATGATTGATTCCTGGAGATTTTTGTTTTACATTTGCTTATGCATCTATTTATTCTTGGTAACTCTATCCAAATAGCTTAGTATCTCAACTGAACTTTGCCATCTTTGCCTCCACTCCCTTTTCCATCAACGTGCAGAGGAAATCAATCACTATTCTACTAAACAGAGATAATACTTATGTACTGTTCTCTGCAGTTCAATATTAAAGGATTTAGTTTGTGGCTTTCTGAATACTTAAGTAAAATACATACAGTGTTTTATCAGCAGTCTACTATAGAGTCAGACTAATTTTGAGAATTTAATTTGTTCAAATGTATGAATGTTTATCCCAGCAGGGCTGTCTGATTGAAGACTTCTAAATTGGGAGAAAATGACTAGATACAAACCTTCCAGTCTCATTAATTTATGGGCAATCAGACTGTGTGTGCTGCTTCAAGGAAGGATGAACCTTGCAACTGATAAGAGTGAAGCAGGGTGTCCCAGACTGTGGGGGTTCAGAAAGCTGCAGAGCTCTGCAAACTCATCAAGGGGTGTAAAGAGGAAAAGGGGAGTAAGAGGAACAACATGGGGTTAGGTTGTAAAGGATGAAAAAAAGGGACAGTTGCATGTAAAATGGGGTTGCTCAGTACATTTGTGTGGCTAAGCCCTGTACCTGATCACTGTAGTTGGTCTTATCTTCTTATATTTCCTCATTATATCTTTTCTTAACTCTCTTTCAGTGTATTCACACTTTCTATGGTGTGTATGTGTGCTGCAAGAACTATATGCCAGCTACTGGCAGGGGTGTCTGTGTGTGAGTGAAAGTTGGTGACAGCTACTGGAATCAGGTTGAGGATTAGAAAAACCTGGCCTGCAGTGGCAGCTACTGGAATGAATATGGGGGTATCGGTGCCAGTCACTGGTGGGACATCTTTGTGTGTGTGTAAGTGGAATTGGTGTCAACTACTGGAGTCAGGCCAAGGTGTAGGCCCATGGACTGTGATACCAGCTACTGGAATGAGTGGGGGTCAGTAGCTGGAGAGGCCATAGCTCTGGATCTGAAAGGGTGCTACAGACTGAGTGTGATGTCACACCTGGGCTGTAAGTCCCTTGGACAGTGGTGCCAGCTACAGGAGTGAGCGGGGTCCAAGCATCAGCTACTGGAGATCCCATTCACTGGCTAGAATGGGGTCTTCTTCTTCCAGTCACTGGGACAAGAATGGTGTCTGTTCCCAAACCAGCTACTGCAGGGAGTGACTGGCATAAGTAAGGCAAATGCAGGGCTCCTCACCTGCGGCTGGAGCAAAGCTGCAGGTCACAGGCCTGGTGCCAGCTGCTGGGGACCGAGTATCTGTATCTTCCCCAACCTGGTGTGTGAGGGGTGTCTGTGTGTATTCACTTAGAAAACTTTAACCTGGACTAGCCAGAGAGGAGCAAAGGCCTCAAGTCTGAGCTGAAGCATTGGGTGGACAGGGAGTCCATGCTGGTATGCCCAGGGGAATTGCAAATATGGTGTGCATGAGGGATGAGGGTGGGAGTACTCTGTGTTTGTAGCAAACTTCAAGCTCAACTAGCTTGTGAGCAGGGAAACCCTGGATTAAGGGGTGCTGGATGGACAGAGGTGCCAGGTACTCGGAGGATCTGCAAATGTGTGTGTACTTAGGGAGAGTGCTGTGTGCCCGCAACAGTTCCAGCTGGAGAAGAGTAAGGGGTCTCAGTGTCTGTTTAACATGAGTCTTCTTTATAAAGCAGCCCTTAGCTGGGGAAGCCTGTGTGACTGTTTCTGTCCCTGTCCTGTCTTTGTGTGTGTCAGTGTGTCTCGGGTGTATGTGCTCATATTTGCTACTGCCTGGACCTGCAAAAGGGAAAGGAGCAGCAGTGTCCCCCATATTGGACAGAGACCCTTGGATCCTGGATGCTGGACTGGGCCACAGCATTCAGACAGGAAAAGTCCTGGGATAGAATGTGTGCCATATTATTTTATTATTTATTTTATTTTATTTTATTTTATTTTATTTTATTTTATTTTATTTTATTTTATTTTATTTTATTTTATTTTATTTTATTTTATTTTATTTTATTTTATTTTATTTTATTTTAATTTATTTTATTTTACTTTGTATTGCAATAAGTCTAAGAAATATAAACAATAAATTAGTTTATTTTAGTTTATATGATACAGGTTAACTCCATTTTTATTTTTACTTTTTTAATTGAGACTTTTTATCTAAAGCAAACTGGCCTATACAGGTTACAGTCTATAATCATCTGTAGCCTATAACCGTGCAGCATTGCTATAGAGTTTTTGAACCTTTCCAGTTACTACTGAAAATTATTTGAGTATGGGTAATACAAAACCAAGAAAGATTTTCAGATTTTTTTTGATCTTAAACATATCCACTATATCTCATTCCTTGTTTTCTTAACATAAATTAATGTATGTCTATGTCAGACCTGGCAATGGGCATAACAGCATTTTGAGTTACAATATATAGCTATGAATTTATTTATTTATTTATTCTCATAATAAAGATGAAACTTTAAATCATTATTTAAACAAATTAACTCTGAACTACTAAAAAAAACTATTAGAAAAAACTCTGAACTGTTAGAAAAATGTATGCTGAATAACTATTTAGAATACTGACAGTAAACTTACAACTGCAAAACCTGGATATAAATTAATAATCTAGGTTTGTACTGAAAGTGTTATTTCAAATATTAAAATGCATAATGATGAAGGCATGTTAGCATACTTTATGATATATACAGCTGGATTATTGTAGTTGGAGTATTATAGCCTTGCACTGGCACAAGTATAGATATTTGTCGCCCATATGTAACACAGAAAATGATAATCCACACATAATGAACAGTCACTAATGGTTTGGTGCTCTGGACAATTAGTTTCACTAATATGGTAGAACATAGTCAAGGTCATACTTAAAAACAGATTGATGAAGCAGCAATGTCAGTAAAAGACACTCTTCTGTCTAAGCAGGAAAATTCATTAATATCTGGAGCAACCAGATATTAGAGGCAGATAAGATTCACTAATTTCATTATCATAGCTTTGGAAGGGATTAGAAATGAAGGAGCATAAAATTATCCAATTATTTCAAACTGCCTACTTGTGGGTGAGTTGTAGGTTGAGAACATAATTTAATTAATAGCGAGTTCAATTATATTTATATTCATATAATAAAGAAGGATTTTGAAAAATAACTCTTTTTGACTTAAATTATTTTTTGTTGCTATGCACTGTAGATGTTTTTCAAAATCTCCCCTATTTATTTCAGAGATGCCTCCTGCTCATAGTTGGTATTTAAACATGAAATTTCCATGTTTCAAACAACTCACACTAATTATTGAATTTATATTTCATCTTTTTTTTTTTTTTTCAGAGAATAGTACTGTCTAAATTAGATAGAAAACTTATTTTTCATGTTATTATATTTTTGTTTGTTTCAGTCTTTGTAAACATAAATTCAGGGGCAGAAAAGGTCTCAAGCCATCCCCTGGTACTCAGAGGATGTATTGCATCTGTATTACAGTGATGTATTGCAAATGTTTAGAATAATGGAGGTAAAGCTATGGCACTCCCAGGAAGAGTAAATATTATAAAAACTGGGACTTTATGATATAAACAATGCAATAAGGCACAAGAAGAAGCAAAACTACCTTAAAGCTTTGAGTGGAAATGTATAGATATATGTAATTTACTCACCAACTGTTACTGTCATATGTTAAGCTCAACTGCTTCAGTCATTTTAACTACTTCCTGCTTTCCAAGAGGGTTGACTAATTATTTAAAATGAAGATAATGAACTAATAAATAGATCAAAATATTTGAACCAGAGATATATATCAGAGGAAAAAAAAAATATATATATATATATAAAACATGCCATTTCTAGAAATAATAATAATAAACAATCTTTCTAATTACATCAGGTTTATAGGAGTAAAGAGAAAAAAAAAAAAAAAAAAAAAACAACAAAAACACCTTTCTGTAAGTACAAATGATAACACATCTCACTAAGTGAAGCCAACATTTCACTTCCCCTGCTATTGCTGTACCATTTTTACCTTTATTATCATACACCTCTTTCTTATTTCCCTGTTCCTTCCTATCTTCACCTGAATAGCTGCAGAACCTTGGCTCCCAAGAACAGGTCCATGATTTATTCATCATTTATACAATTTATACTTTCACATTAATTGCTGGCTTTCCGGTTATATTCTCTATTAAATCTGTTATGAGCAAAAGGGAAAACATGCTAAATATATGCAGACTAAGAATGTATTTAGTGTAACTAAAGTCTTAGCAGTCTAATCAGAATATATCAGTTATTGGTTCAGTTAAAGTGATGCTAATACTCCTCAAAAATATCTACGTGTTATCAGATCTTATTGTCGAAGAGTTGAATTTATTACATATACACATCCTAGAGTCTCACTGGAGCCTGAGGCTGAAAACGCCAGACTTCGTCAAGAGGTCTAGGAAGAGAATGGATCATGTCAAATCATCAACATCAAGAGGTCTTTGCTTGGAGGAATATGATGCTTGTTTGATTGCTGTTTCGTCATCCTTCACGTTATTTTTACACTTAAAAAAAATAAAAAATAAAAAGTCTGCTTTTCTTCTAGTTGGTTTCTAACTATCCATTCTTTTTTGTTCCTTGATAGCTGTAAAGGTCTTACTTCTTCACTCTGGGGCAATTGTATTATGCTTTATTCTAGAGTCATAGACTGTTCATTCTACAGAGAATAATTACTTATCTATTAACAGTAGACTTCATATCACACAATTGTACAAAACTGAACAAAATGCAAAACAGATCAATTACAAAACAGATACAAAGCAGTTACCTGACTACTAGGCAATTGGTATCATAGCTGAAAAAAGGTAAAACCAGCTCAGGCCTACACACATCCAGGGGAATTCTAAGACTTAGTACTGTCAGGCCAGTAAAAATCTTGTGTGTTTTAACTAGCATAATCATACTTCCAGAGATACATGTCCAGTTATGCTTCCCTTATTTATTTGAACACTCTCCTCCAGTAAAGTAAAGGATGGAAACTGAACAGTGCCAGAATTTCTGATCATACAAAATAAGATCAAATTTACCAGCAAGTTTGGAACAGGAGAATAACTGATGTTAAATCTAAGTCTTATTCTTGATTTGACATAATTATTAGTAATAGTTACTTCTGAGCAAACATAGTAAAAGCAACAGGAATGTAAAGAGAAATATATATCAACAAAACCCCAGGCTTATGTATGCTTTCACTTCTTAAAAAAAAAAAAAAAAAAAAAAAAAAGGTAGCTTTTGTTGTTCTGTGTACTAGTTTGATAAGGGAAAACCTCAGCTTCATGATAGCTTCCTCTTAATGAAAGGTTTTTCATTAGCAGGATCTTCTGCCTTGTGTGTCCTTCCTGGGGTTTGCATTCTCTATGATGAGGATGGCTGAAACAGATTTTTCTGACACTACTGCATCAACACCGTGACCCAGGCTTTGTGCTTTTTCTAACAGAGGCAGAAAGGACCTTTCACATTGCATTAAGGAAACTGTCTGTCTATAAATGTATCACTTCTGCTTTTGGGATGTTAGCAATATAACTTGGGCTGTATTCATCTGGGGTATGAAAACAATATTTCAGATTGTAACAGTCATTTTTCAAATTTAAATGCTATGTCACTTTCCCCTGGGTTTGGATCAGTAATGGTTTACAAGTTTCTTCAAAGAAAGTTCTTCAACAGATAGAAATACAATGTATGCTTTACTGAAAAAAAAAAAAAAAAGACCTTGCAAACCTCCTGCAATTTGCTTACGACATTGTTATAGTAATTTGTCCTGCTAAGGTACAGGTACAGAAGCAAACTGAGAGGTCATTGTGGCCAAAGTAAATTTTCAGTATAAATAGTTAATGCAAACAGTTGGGAGGCTGAAAATTTAAAAACAAACAAACAAAAAATAGCCAGCACCACACCTCACCCAAAACAAACAAACAAACTAACAAACAAACAAAAAGTTAAGTTTTCTACAAATAATAAATAGCTGAGGCAGGGAGACAATTTCATGACTCTAAAAAACTTGCAGTTGGAGTCTTCCATTTCTGAAATTCTTCTAATTTTTACCATATTTGAATCTGGCACATAAAAACTGTTTAATTAAGTTTTATCCGAGAATTCAATTCTCAGTTTTGAATAATACTTTCATAAGACATATGACATCATGATTCATTTAATCCTTCTTATAAATGAATCCTTAAATTTCGTAATAACCAAACAAGCAAAAAACTTCCACTTTAAAATTTAAATTTTAAAATTTAATTCTTCAGATATTTTGTTGTTAGATTTCTCTCTCCACAAAATATGGAATTTCTTCTCTTCAAAAGTGAAAAGCTCTTCTTTATCTATTAGGTTAGATCTGCTTTCAACATTCATTCTCTCTCTCTCTCTCTCTTTTTTTTTTTTAAATAAGGTTATTCCATATGTTTTATCTACCGTACTGGTATGGAAACTTTTCATACGAAATTTTAAGGAAAAAATTTTCAACAATCCTTGTCCAGTGTGTTGCAGTTCATTCAGTTGAGTCCACTTAGTATAACATACCTGTATGTCATATATGCATGTAAATAAGGAGGGAAAAAAAAAAAAAAAGTATTAGTTATCTGAAAGTCAAATTATGTACTGAAAGCTCAAGGTCATTTAACCATTCATTTTTATTTATTTATTTTTAAGAAAAATATGTCTAGAGAGCCCTTAATTTTATGAAAATCATAGGAAATATGATCAGAATTACAAGCCTAGATAAGGAAAGAATTTTTATTTTTAAATAAAAATGCACATAAGATAATACAAATGAAAATTAATTCCATCTTCAAATTACTATAGATTATCCTTATACTAATATATCAGTAAATAGGTGTATTCTATACATGGAACTTTTCAGGTACACAAAGCCATAAATACAGTTGTAGGAAAAACTAAGCTGATGTTAAACAGTTCACTCAAATACATTTAAAGAAGTTTAAAGAAAGAAAGAAACTATTTCCTAACATTTTCTATGTATGTGCCTTCATGCATTTAGAGTTCATACTTTGCAACTCTTCTTTTCTTGATTCCTCATGGGAGAGAAGCTGTATTATTTCTTCTTGGACACTGTCCCAAACTGGGGATGAGAACATCGCAGGGGCATTAGTTGAAAGAGACAGAAGTAAACATTTGTGTATGAGAAAGTGTAATAACATGTGAAACGTTGAATAAATTGAGTGGCAAAATTTCTAGGCTAGCCTCTTGTACTACTGGTACTTCTTACAGGTTAGCAGCCTGGATTGTGCTAGTGCACCTTTCCTGACTTTTCAGAGATGCAGCATACATACCAGCTTTGTCTTGTCAGTTGAGAATCAGAATAATTCAATCTGAAGCTTGGAAGTTAGTGGAAAATATGGTAAATCAGGGAAAAATAAAGAAAATAGAGGAAATAGAGGAAACTCTGAATGAAATATTACCCTAAAGGGAAAAAAAAAAAAAGTACCAAAAATAAATAATAGTGAATATATATATATATATATATTTAAATAAAGGAAACTTATTTACAGTTTTTATATCATCATTTTCTGAAATTTCTTCTTCCACTTTCACATGAAGTTTGGAATGAGTAATACTGTGTGAAAAAATACACTTTTCATCTGTTTCTCTTTTCTGTCCTCAAAACAACATGCTTGCAAAACAGTTTTTATGATCATCTTCATTTATATTAATGAAAACATGCTAACTTTCAATAACGATAACTAGATGCAGGCAGAGTATAGGAATCCTATCTGTTAGGGAAGAGTGTCTTCAGTTGCAATAGATAGATAGACAGACAGACAGACTAGGAATATGGAATAGTTTTGGAATATGGAATAGTCTTTTACAAATATTAAATGTGATCCCTTTCCAAGATAAAGTTGCTAAATCCACTGAACAGGAATTCTGAGGAAACCCTATGTACCTATCCCTCCCAAAGATTAACAGTTTAGTTCATTGTACCAGTAACTGCATGGTGACTTGTAGATCACACTGGAGTGCTACAGATCAGTCTTCTTTCCTGTCATAACTTAACACAGTTAACTCTGCACTTTTTTCATTATCAACATCATGGAGTGCTTCACAGTCCCAGAGCCAGATGGTATGGATAAGTTCATTGTATAATGTGCATTTTTAGTGCAGATTATCCTCTGTTGTAATATTAACTTTGTGCTATCACAAAGAAAACAGCTATTTGGTTTTCTACAAACTCATGAGTGGAAAATAGGCATATACTGCCTATTCCAAGTGAGTTATGAACTGGGATGAAATAGGAAGCAAAGCCATGTTGCCAATATAAACTTGCAAATGGGAAGTTTCATCTATGCCTAATAACAGCACAGTCTTTGTTAAAGATGCAGTGTTTTAGTTATAAAAACTCCACAGGCTAGATTGTCAGCAATGTTCTTTAAAATCACTATTGGTGTGTATATGAAAACATGCTTTTTTAGACTTGCAAGTAATCTTCCTGGGAATTCAAAGAATCATTTATATTGCACTTATTTAATCTTCTAGATTTATTATTTTTCAACTGGATCAATATGTGACTAACTATACTTACATTGGCTTTATTTAAGAATTTAATGAATTGTCAAATATTTCAAAGTAACATGTCAGTAACAGTGAGGTACTCGAAGTGCTAAAATGATCAGAATAGTTGTTGTTGTTATTGTTGTTTTTCCTCCAACTTCCAAAATAACACTTTCCTTTTAAAATGTCCTATTCCATTCCCTGGGGTCATGCGGGGAAAAGTGCTAGGCTATCAAGCAAACTATTGAATTACTATAGCACATGAATCAGCTTCACATACAAAATAAGGTAAGAACAGGTCTTTCAAAAATAAGAGAAGAGAAACAGAATTGCACTTTTATGAAGTCAAGAATGTCTGGATCACAGTCCTAATAGCACTATCCACAGAGTTGTTTTTGTGGTGGGTAATTGAGATGATTAATTTTTAATTTATTTGCTTGTAATACTGTCATCTCTAGGTCTACATTATAGGTCTACATTCCTAGAAAATTTCCTTGTGCCAGCATGAATGTTCATCAGAGGAGTTGTCAAGGGCATGTGGCTAATAATTCCTTCATTTTTTCTATTATATTTTCCAAACTGTGGTACTTAGTTCCTTACTTACTGTTTAGTTCTTCTTTGCAAAAATACTGCCAGGAATAATGGTTATTTGCTGTAAATATGATGTTTCACTAATTTTATTTAACTTGGTCTCATTTTTCATGGTAATACAAAAGATTGTGTTTCTGACTGTAATTTTGATATGGGTAGAGTTAGTTTTGAGGCAGGTATGTATAGAGGACATGCTGTTCTTTTACATGAGACAAACTTTACATGATATTTTTGAATGTGTTCAGATCCTTTACTGACAAGGAAACCACCAAAATATTTTGCATAATTTAATCTTCTTGAAGTAAAATGAATACATATGATTTCTGTTTTTTCAATGCTTATTATTTGAGTGAAAATCATCTTTTACTATATTATTATTTATTATCCAAAGAATATTTGGATACATTTTTTATCTTCGTCTGTATACCGACATACCGATGTACTTACGTGTAGAAAGGAATGTACGTATCTGTATCCGAGGGTATTTATGTTATATATCTGCCCAGTTTGGTTTTGGGTTGTGGTTCCCTGTGGTTTCTTACATTTTGAAATGAACACAAGCAAACAAAAGCAAGAAACTCGTGCTCTTTTCTAACCTCTCTTTTGGAATCAATTAACATATTTCCTTTGAAATAATACTTGCATGCAGGTTTGGGTATAGAGTAATTCATGGATTGTTCAAAATTCAATTTGGTTATCACTGCACCAGTTTATCACTGCACCTATATAATTCTCCAACGCTCTCTGAAATCTTCTCAAGACTCCTCTAAAAATTCTCTCAGATCAGAGGTTTCCAGAAAATATTTTAAGCTATTATCATCTCTCCAGCTGTTTAAGTTCCTTTTGTAAGACAACTTCAAGTTCGTTTTGTAAGACAATCTTTTGTAAGACAAATGTTTTCAAACAGTTCTGTTATTGAGTCATTCTTCTGAAACTTATTCTTTCTTCAGAACTATAGAACAGCTTGGGTTGGAAGGGACCTTAAAGACGATCTAGTTCCAACCCTCCTGCCATGGGAAGGGATGCCACACACTAGATAATGTTGGCTAGGGCCTTGTCCACCCTAGGGCCTTGTCCAACCTGGTCTGGAACACCTCCAGGAATGGGGCATCCACAGCAACCTGTTCCAGTGCCTCACCACCCTCTGATTGAAGAGTTTCCTCCTAACCTGTAATCTAGACCTCCTCTCTTTCAGTTTAAAGTCATTCTCCTGTCATTGTCTGCCCAAGCAAAAAGTTACTCTCCATCTTTTTTTATAAGTCCCCTTTAAGCTTTGAAAAGCTGCAATAAAGTCACTTCTGAGCTTTCTCTTTTTCAGGCTGAACATCCTCAGCTCTCTCAGCCTTTCTTCATAGGAGACTATGAATAGATTTATGTCTACTTATCTTTTACGTCTGCTTAAGACACACATGATTTTCTTGGGACCCACTGCTTGGGCCCATTGCTTGAGTTCTTATGGCATGCCTACATACTAGGATTTTTCTCTGACTTGTGTTCTAATTTTATGTTAAAATTGTCAAGTCCCTGGAAAGTCCTTTACTTTGAGAATGAACACTAAACACTACACTGACTGGCTAGGAAATAGATTTTTGTATTTCATATAGTAGACCAACACAACAGAAGAAAAACTAAGCAGTAGTCAGGACAAATGAAAGCCCTGCCATGTTTTGCAGGATGTATCTGGTCAAACACCACTAAGGAGATGAATGAACTATTTGCTCAGATGCAAATCATGTAAGACTGTTGTTTGTTTGTTTGTTTGTTTTCTTTTCCTAGTTTTGGATCAATAGTATTGAGAAAATGCAAATTGAAATGCTATTTGGGAATTCTTGCTGTGAAGAAGGAAACATTCATTTATATTACTAATGCTAGTTAAGCATTGGACAAACAAAGCCATTTGAATTACCAGAATTTGGATTTCCTTAAGGCCTGTTGGAGAAAAGATTTTAAATATCACAGGTCTTCCTTCAGGCACATTCAGATTATAATTTGCTCATTAAAGGAGAAACACAAATGCATAAATTCAAAAGATCTGTGGGCAAAGCAGTTTTACTGCTCTTTAGGGATAAATAAAGAAGCTAAGAACGTCATGTGACTGTGTTCAGAGACCATAGCCTAACTATGTAGAATCTGTCTCAGGTATTGTGTGCATTTCTTTGTTGACTGTCAGACTGATTCCTTTAGTACTTCCTAGTTGTCTCACTGACTTTGGATTTTATATGACTTCTGATCTCTTCCATAGACATGGCAACATGATCAGTCCTTTTTTGTTTTCCCTCTACACACATATGATTATAATAGAATGACATGTCATTGGCAAGAAATGACTAGTTATAGCAACGTACAAGGAAATAACCACTTATATAATAGGGAAGAAAAAGAAGAAACAAATGCAATAAAAAGGAAGATAAAACACTTTTTTTCTTTTTTTTTTTTTTTTTTTTTTTTCCTAACCAAATAGAAACGCATTGAAAAATCCAGATGTGGAATTTATTCATATAGCTTCTAGGGAAATCATTTTATTTAATTATGCACTTTCTTAGCCTTGAAACTCAAAGTACAACATTATGTAACCAATAAAAATGAAGACAAACATGACAACAGACAGTGATTTTAGTTTGGAATTCTGAGTAAATAATAACAGAGAGAAATGCAGAAGTGCAGCAAGTAATAAATTTATTTGAACTGCAAGGGTACTGGAGAAGAGATTCCTACACCATAGCATAAATGTAGTGCATAAAAGGAGCAGTTCTACAAAATACTGTTAGGCCCTCTTCACAGAAATGGTACTCAGGAAAATGAATGATCCTTTTATTAAAACTGAAAAAAAAAATTGTTTGATTTTTTTTAAATGCAAGATGAGATAGCCTAAAAGCGTGTCCTAAAATGCTGGATTTCTTCAAAATAAACTAATAATGAGAAGCCGTTAAGCCAGGTATTAAAACAACTTTTGCAAAAATTGTACTATTTTGTTTAAACAATAGATAGACCAGAATCCATGCTACAAATCCGGTTGTCTGTCTTAACTCCATTGACTTCACTGAAGAATATTGTATTGACCTAACTGAGGATGTGATCTGATGTTAGTGTGAAAAGAAAAACAAACAAACAAACAAACAAAAGGGGAAGCAAAACAAAACACCTTCCTGCTGCCTTTTTTTAATTGTTGTTGTTGTTCTTGTCATTACCAAAATGTAACAGATGAATGCAGCAATAAATGAAAAACACACAAATGCATTCTGATTACTTATTACTCTATTTTTACTATGCAATTGTGAATTATGTGTGGCTTTTTGTTTTTGTTTTGTTTTGTTTTTGGCATCCTAATTATAGAGGACACAACAGATGGTGAAAGCTTCAGCTGCCTACTGACTATACACTTTAAGCAACAGACATTTCATAATAACAGAGTTAATTGTTCAGCCAAACACTTAGCACATTCTATGGAAATTCATAGAATCATAGAATCACAGAATGGTTTTGGGTTGGAAGGACCATAAAGATCACCTAGTTCCAATACCCCTGCCATGGGCAAGGACATTTTCCCCTACATCAGGTTGCCCAAAACCCCATCCAACCTGGTCTTGAACACTTCCAAGGATGGGGCATCCATAGCTCCTCTGTGCCTCATCACCCTCAATTTTTATAAAAATAGTCATTGTGAACTATGTGGCTTCTACATTATTTTTTTCTTCTAATTTCATTTAATCTCATCATTTCATTTAATCTGTTATCCACTGCATAGATAAGTGTTAGATTGCTAAATTCAAACAAAGAGGACAGTAGTTTAGTTTCTTGGGTATGTGTGAAAAGGTGAAACAGATTGTAAGGTAAAACTCCCAATTCTAACCAATTCTAAACCATTTTAGAAGTGGAAGCTTCAATGAGGTTTCACCTCTGTTGTCCACATACACTTCATCCAACAAAAAGGTCACCTTACATTCTTGACAGCAATTGGGTTTTACTGAAGCAATAGACAAAGAAAGGTATATCTCCTAACCAGAGTTTCCTGTAAAGTCTCCTACTAAGACAATGTTTAATATTTCCTTTTTCCTAAGATGTAAGAGTGATATATGGAAAGCAGAACACCAGAAAAGAGTGATAAAACAAGGATACCAGGCTATCATTTTAGTTTTCTGTGGAACTCAGAAGCATTGGCCTGCTTCCCCTGAATATTTTAGATGGCCATTTCACAATTCTATATGTTCTCAGGCTAGAAGAGCCCATTAGGTTCATCTAATGTAGCTTCTTCAAAGCAAAGATTTGGACTATCCAAACTAATCTGTAGGGAACAGTTTATTATTCTACGCAGTGCTGCACATTATTGTAATAATGTGCATTCACTCATACAGAAATTATGGTTTTATGCAAAAATTATTGGATGACATTTTTCCTGCTATGTTATGTGGATAGACTGAATAGCTTAGATGTCAGGTTAGTAACGGTTCTTTCTGATTTTAAAATTGGTGAATAAACCTACAAAACAAAAAGGTTGGGGAAAAAAAAAAAAAAAGTAAACAAAGCCAATCAGCCAAACAAACAAAAAACTACTACCACTTAAAAAAACTATAGGGTGGTCTACTGTGATGCTAAATAGAAACTGTCTTGTATAATGGTATCAGAGATAGGATACAGGGATGTTGTCTAATTCCCAGGTCTCAGTGAACCCATTAGCTATGTTACAACAGTTTACTAGGGAATATCTGAAATTGAATTGCTAACATAGTATAATAGGTTTCTTTTGGAAGAAAATCTTTATATACAGGGTAGAAGGAGCTGTAGTTTATTCTGATATCCCATTCCACCTGACAGCAAAATATACCACCTACCCCAACATTATGGGACTTGATTTTTAACCACTTTGACCAAACTTCACAACTATTTTTCTCATATCTCCATGTCCTTATCCTGCTAGAATTTAGCAACACATTACTTATTTAATACATGAAAAAAATTACAGTAATTCACTCCAAGGATTTCTTTCCTCTACTTCTTCACATACATCATGAATATCAAACAAACAAATAAGCCAAATGTGTCTTTAATCTCTATATTCAAGAATTCATCTTTTTAATGGGAGACAGGACTATGTCTCCTGTTTAAAGAATCACACCTTTTAGGAGTGAGCTAATCAGGATAAAAGCTATATAATGTCTTTAGCCATAAAATGCAGATAAATGATATAAGCAAAATGGAAGTAGACAAACATTGTTCCTTTAATATAATGACCACCCTCTTAAATTTATATTCAATATCTCTGTTGCATCTGGAATTGTTTACTATTTTATTCTGTATAACAAAATGAATCTAATAAGTATGTGACCTTAAATTATATAAAAATGCAGAAAATAGTTATGGGAAAGAATGATTTTTAAATTTCAGCTTTGTAACAAATTCTAAGTAACACTAACTATATGTGATGCTTGTATTAGTAGTATTTTAATTATACATAGCTGCATGGCACTGCTGCTTAGTAAAATGTAGACTAGAATACCAAAGAAGATCAGAGTAAAAGCATTTGTAGCTCACTTTGTCAGATATTGATACATTGATACAAATAGTAATTCAGTAAATATATCAGGTGATATATATGCCTGACATATATATATACCTGTTGCATATGACCCTGAAATGGAGATTGTAAGGAAGAAAATAAAAGCATGGGTGTGGTTGTATTTTTCAGTCTTGAGAGTTTCTGAGGAAAAAAAAAAAAAAAAAAAGAAAATTGTAAAAACACTTCCAAATTTTTCAGTGTGACAATAAATAAAAAAGTTGTTAATATGGATATGATCTGGATTAATTCAGAAAATACCTGTCTTATGAGACATAATTTGAATGTAGGCTTTTGTTATTATAATGGTTTATATTTGGTATGTGGTGAAACAAGCAGCTCCATGGCCCCAGCAGGGGCTGAAACCCTCTGCTTTACCATGAAAAAATATAAGCAGAAAATTAGTAGCTAAAAAAAGAAGTAGATGATGACACTCAATCAGTAGAGATCAAGCTCTCAAGCCAATAAACCAGTCATGCTTCTTTATATTAAGCAGGCAGAAGTTATTGAAGTGTTTTCTGCATGCTGAGCATATAAGCTTTTGGAAAGCTTGTACTGATTTTGCTAACTGACAAATAACGTTTTTCAAACATACTGCTGAGGGCAATATTCCATTTTTTTTTTTTTTTTTTCTGGGGAAAATGAGGTTGCAAATGCAAATTCAGAACAACAACATTCATATACCAGCATTTATCACTCAGCAGTTAGAATTGATTCAAATATGCTAATACGTGCTAACATTTCCCTACAGAGTTGTAGTAAAATGCTTTTACAAATTACTTTTTTTTTTTTTTTCCTCCTGCTTTTTCATATTGGAGCTACATACTGGTTTTTCCTACTATATTTGCTTGTTTTCCTCATATCCAGGAAATGTTATTGCTCTGATTCTCTGCAAGTACAAGAAGTGTAGCAATGTTGAACTCAGTGAAGAGCTGGCAAAAAGCAGCACTACTGAATACGCAAACCTACTGAGATCTGGTCTTGTACCAACAGATTCATTGTTCTTACTTTTACCTCATTAGCACCTAGTGATGTGAAGCAAGACTGATGTTGTGTGAGCAGTTAGCTGCAGGTGTGTACATCCAATATGGAAATAGTTTGTGACAGCAGTTCCCCAGTGAAATAGGATTCCTGTTTTTATAAGTCTGATCATGAGCTAGAGAAATTAAATTACAGAAATAGGGTCTGTAGCTGAAAGGAGCATATGAGTCTATGTATGAAAATTCAGAGTGCAGTACAAATGACAAAATCTGAATATCACTGATATGCAGGGAAGACTATGCCAGCTCAATGAAAAGTGCAGGATGCTGTTCTACTGCTGCTAGGGAAACCCCTGAAAGCTGACCAAACATATACTTATCCTATCTGCAGAAGGGTAGTTGTAGAGATCATGCAGTATCTGCTTTAAATATTGGCAAAGTTAAACCGACATGCATACACTAGGGTGATTATTTGAAGCAATGGTCTATATTCAGACAGGGCTGCTACTCTGTGTAACATTGGCTATTCAGTCACTGTCTATATAGAGAGTTACCAGTTTCTTAAATGACTAAGCAAAGGCTCTCCTTACAAGCATGTAACTATTCCACCCTAAACAGGAAAATGTTCTCTAATGTAAAAATGAGAAGGATTTGCAAGCAGAATCTAATCTTCCAAAATGATGCGAAAACTGATACCTTGTCACTGATGCTGCTGAGTTCAGATGAAAAAGTGAGTTCGAATGACAGTCCACATAGTGCAGATACCGTATGCTCTTGAGACTGACACAAACTAATACATAACAGCTGTACCTTGTAGAAAACAGTAAGTGATTATCAGAAAGGCATGCTCCTGACACATACTATTACAATAGAAGCAAAAGAATCTAGCCAGAATAAGGATGCGCTTTTTTGGAAGACAGCTGAGTATCAATCCTAAATTAATTTTTGATATGCTGGTTAATAAGTCAAATTTTCTCAAAATTCGCAAAATTTGGGCACCGTAACCTTATCAGAATACATCTGACATTCCTATTTACTTCCATTAATTGCAGTATTCACACATGGTCAGATTCAGGTTCCCTTGATACCACTGAAAAAACAAACAAACAAACATAAAACAACAAACCACCAACTATCAATTTTAACAGAAGCAAGCCAGTTTCATAGATTTTTCATGCTAAGTGAAATTAGAAAAACATAAGCTTACAGAACAGAACGTTATAAATCTCAATGGAAAATCAGTGGAATACTGGTTTCAGAGAGTTGTGAGCATTTTTATGCTAGAGGTGAACTACATTAGCATAGATGTGAGATCTTACTTGCCACCAGATTCACATGACAACAAGCCACTGATTAGTTAGGAAGATGTCATAATCTATACCAAATCAAATATCACTGTTTGGATATATAATTTTAATAAAACATACAGCTTTCTTATATCTCTAGAAAAATAGCATACAAATATTATTCTTAAAAGCAAGAAGAGTAGTTTTAAAACAACAACAGTAACAAGAAAAAGAAAATAAAGAAGTCTATTTTTTCTTGCTAAAATACATTTTTGTTATGTTGGTTGATCTATTATGCATTTGAGTTGATAGACCTAAGTGGATTTATTTCTATAAATTTCTATTTCTATACTTTGTCATCCCACAGCATCTGAGCTATTATATTACAGTGTAAACTCAGTACTCTTTGAAGTGACTTTCTAAGTACCTATTATCTTAGGATGGACTATATTTACAGGTTGCATGATGTTGCTGTGGTATCCTCACACACAAATTATTGATACTGAATTATTATTCTATTCATGTTGTTCAATTTAAGGCAAGAATATCATACTTTTCAGTTTTTATGTCATTTTCATTGCCTGGCCTGCAAAACAGGAGAAAGTCAAGGATGAAGCACTCTCTCTCAATTAGCTTTTTATTTTATAGCTACCATTCTTACTCATCTAGTATATAATTAATGAAAAATAAAACTGTAAAAACCTGTAATATTTTCTGGTTTTAATTTTCTTTTATTTTGTCTAGGGTACGCCAGTCCTATTTGTCTCTTTCTTGTAGTCCATCATTCTGAATGATTAGCCAGCGCACAATACTGCCAACTTTACTACATAATATTTTATATTACTCTCTAACAAACCTGCTGTAATCATTTATAACTCAACTCATAGCATCTGGACAGAGTCCCATGTCCTATATTTTGTCCTTATATCTCTGTTATTGTGTATTGTTTGCTATGTCTCACATAAATGAGATGATTCTGATCCCCTAAATTAAGATTTTTTCTTCACAACTATTCTTCGACAAAATACATTTAGTTTGCTACTATTTAGTGAATTCCTCCTCCTCCCCCTCCTCCTTCAATAATTCTAATCCACTCATTTTTTGTTCTCCTTCACGAACAGTTCGTTATCACCATCTGTTTATGGCCCATAGAATCCTCAATTTCTCTAAGCCTTTCTGTCACTAATCTTCCTCTAATCCTGCCTGTCACTTCCTTTCTTCCATACCTCCTGTTTAGCTTTCTATGACCTGTCTTAATTCAGTTTACTACTGCAGCAGAATATAGCAGAAAAAAAAAAGTTTGCATACTGATTAGTTCAGCAAATTTTGTTGTTAAGAGATTTATTAATCTCTCCACTGCCTTTTTTTTTTTTTTTTTCATGTCTCCCCCACAATCCCACAGATTTTGGAATATACTTCAATAGTCACTATGCTTGTCTTCTCATCTTGTCATTATTGCTATATCAAGCATTTCATTACCCAGTTTAAGTAAGGGATATATGTTAAGTAAAGGATATATTTCAGCAAATACCCTCAGCATTATCCCTATAAAACAGACATTAAGTAGCCTCTCCTTTCAGTTGTTTGACTTGTTAGCCATTTTAATTTCCTTGTAAGTTTTAGTATTAGAAGCTCTGGAAGCCGGATATAATAGGGAAGAAACATAGTAAAGAATCATTTGTGGAAACAGCATTGTTATTTAGGATTTAAATCATAGTTGTACTATTGTACTGTTCATTCTTTTCCGTGAAGCATAAGCTTCAAATCTCTCCAAACACTTTTGCAATTCCTTTATGTGACACACTACTTATCTTATTTATGTGAGAAACTGTCCTACCATATCATTTCTGTACAAGCAAATCTTTGAGTATTTCTTCACATCTTTTTCACCACCACCCTTTCCTCTTCTACATTTGCAACTTTTTCCCCTGCATTAAATTCTTCTTTTCAGCATTGAACAACAGAAATGTTCTCTTCATTAGAAACTGTTCTCTTACCTTAGCATTTCCCTCAAATCCTATCTACACAAGAATCTTTAGTTTCTATATGATGATTTCTTTCTACTTCTGATTATAGAATGGGTGTTATATATTTAAAGTTACATATGAAGCACCACCTTTGTCTTCTTTCAAAAGAATATCTATATATCTGTATAGATATGTCTGTATACTAAAATACTACAACGATAACAAATACTACTATACAATATATATAAATAATATATATAATATAATATACACATTATATTACATATAATACATATTACATACAAAGTACATATATAACATACAAAATACTACTATACAATACATATATCACTATATTACTATATTAATATATACGACTAATAAATAGAATAATAATAAATACTACTATAATAATAAAATAAATACTACAATACTACTAATACTGTTAATAATTAGAAAAAGACTATTTACTAAGAGGCTGGTTGGGCACTGGAACAGGCTCCCCAGGAAAGTGGTCACAGCACCAAGCCTCCAAGAGTTTAAGAAGTATTTGAACAATGCTCTCAGACATATGGTTTAATAAATCAGGTAGTACTGTGTGGAGTCAGCTGGATTTGCTAATCCCTGTGGATCTCTTCCAGCTTGGGATATTTTATTATTCTGTGATTCTACACACACATATATATGCATACCATAAGGGAATTAGAGATTACTGTGATGGGAATGTCTGACTTCCAAGACTAACAAGTCACATCAGTTATAAATTTTAAAACAAAATAAGTCTAATATTGGACAACAGCACACTTTGTGCTAATGATAATTTCTTACATGTTGAGACTACTACTACATGTATGTGTACAAAACTGCTTGTCCTTAGCACTCATACCTTGTATTAGCTGTGAGTATACAATGCCATGGATCTGATGCCATAGAGTTAGCCATTATGGCTAGAGTCCTTGGTGGTCCACAGTCACCGAAGAAAGGGTGCTCAGGCCAGAGGGCTCTTTCACAAGACAAGTCTGATCTGAAGCATTTTTTTTTTCCTTCATGTGGTATTTTATGCTACTTATACTTTTCCTGAAAGGGGGATGCCATCTACTTCCATGATGCATACCTTTTTTTTTTCCTTTTCCATTCAGCCTTCTTGTGTTTTAGGCTCACCTAACTGTGGTCCTTCATGTTTATCTTGTTATTTGTTCTTCATCTTACAAATTCTGTTACTCAGGTTGCTATTTACATATTTTCCCATGGCTCCTAAGTACTTCAACACAAGTATTTTTTTGTTACTTTGGTGGTCAGATTGCACACATACTGTACTGAGTCTGGCTGGGATGAAGCTAGGACTTTTCCTGCAGCAGCCCATATACTGGATGCTGTTGGGATTCTCCCTGCATCATATGCGGTGCTTTGCTCTTGTAGCTAGAACAGCGTTGGTATCACACCAATTGCTGAGCAGTGTTGGCACAGCATCAAGACTCCCTCCAAAACCCACAAAGCCTGGCTGACAGTTGGCAAGAACTGGGGAGGGCACATCAGGAGTGCAGCTGAGCTAAACCAACCAAAGGGATATTCCATACCATATGCTATCACACTCAGCAATAAAAAGTGAGAAAGGGGAAGGAGAAGGGGACTCTTGTTATGAAGCTGTCCGTCCACTCAAATAACTGCTACGTGTATTGAGGCTCTGCTTTCCAGGATGTGGTTGAACATCGCTTGTTGATAGAAAATAGAAAATAATTTTCTTTGTCTTCCCTATGTACTTCAAGCAGACTTTTTCTCCCCTCCTTCTATTCCCTTTGATTTAATTACGCTTATCACAACCCATGAGCCTTTTTTTTTTTTTTTCCCCATTGTTCTGGTTTCAGTTAGGACAGAGTTAATTTTTCTTCCTAGTAGCTGGTAGAATGCTGTGTTTTAGCTTAGGATGAGACGAGTGCTGATAACACCCCGATGTTTTAATTGTTGCAGAGCAGTGCTTACACCAAGCCAAGGACAACTCAGGTTCTTGCTCTGTACTGCCAATGGGCAGGTTGGGGGTGCAGCAAGAGATGGGAGCGGACAGCTGACCCAAACTAGCCAAAGGGGTATTCCATACCATCTGACATCATGCTAAGCAATATATAGGGGCTGCTAGCCGGGGGAGGGGGGGGCGGACAGCTTGGGGTTAGGCTGGGCATTGGTCAGCGGGTGGTGAGCAATTGCATTGTGCATCACTTGTTTATACACATTATTAGTAGTACTACTATTATCATCATTATTGTTATTATTGTTGTTGTTATTATTATTATTGTTATTATTATTATCTTCCTGTCTTAATAAACTGTCTTTATCTCAACTCACGGGCTTCAATTTCCCATTTCTCTCCCCCATCCCAGAGAGGGAGGGAGGAGGGTGAGCAAACGGCTGTGTGGTGTTTAGCTGCCAGCTGGGTTAAACCATGATACCCATCATACTTTCTTCTCCTCCTGCCTCTTCTTTTGAGAAGGCTTGGCATAAGGAGAATAATATTACTTATTGCCTATTACTAAAAGACTAGCGCAGAGAGAAACTAAAAGCAAAATAAAATCGCCTTACCTCCCCCCATCCCCTGTCTTTCACCACCTCCTCCTGAACATGAGCCCTCCCATTCCATGGGAATAGGGGTTGTAGTCAATCCATAACATTTCACCTTCTGCAGTTCCTTTATCTCTCTTACCCTGTTTCACTTTGGGGTCCCTCCCATGGGATGTCATCCTTGCTGAACCGATTCTACATGGGCTCCCCAAAAACTTTAGTTCTTCAAGTACTCCAACATGGGTCTATACATGTTGTTCATGGAGTTCTTCAAGTACTCCAACATGGGGTCCATCCTTCAGGAATGAACTGCTCCAGCATGGGCTGCCCATGGGTAGCAACTCTTGCCAGACCACCTGCACAGCTGTGGTCCTCTCTCTATGGGCTGTTGTTCTGGCCTGGAGTCTGCTTCTGCGGGGGCTCTCCATGGGCTGCAGACTTTTTCAGGCCACATCCACCTGCTCCACCAGGGGATCCTCCACGGGCTGCAGCGTGGAGATCTGTTCCATGTGGGACCTATGGGCTGCAGGGGGACAGCCTGATCCACCAGGAGCCTCTCCACAGGCTGCAGGGGAACTTCTGCTGTGTGCCTGGAGCACCTCCTGCCCTCCTTCTGCACTGACCTTGGGGTCTGCAGGGCTGTTCCTCTCTACATTTTCTCACTCCTCCTTCCCAGCTGCTGTTGCACAGTGATTTCTTTCCTTTCTTCAATCTGCCTCTCACATCATCGCTCATTGTCTGAGCTTGGGCCAGCATTGAGTCCCTTTTGGAGGCAGCTGGAGCTGGCTCTTGCTTAACATGGGGCATTAACATTCGGGACTCTTTTCATGAACGCCTAAACATTTTGTCTTGCTATGTTATCACAGTGATATAAAACAGTTATATGCTGTTGTTGATTACACTGTTTTATAATGTCTATATTGTAGTTCAAGTCAAACTAATACTATTAACTATACTGTCATTAGTGCAGCTATAATTTCTAGTGGTCACCAGCCTGCCAATTGGCTGAGGCTTAGCCTTTCTTGTAAAAAGATTCTGAAGAAATGAGTTTGGAAAGCTAACTATAATGCTTTGAACATAATATTTTCTCAAAAATTTTTGTTTTAGTCATCTATATATGATCTGCTCCTCCAATGATTTGTCACACAAATTAATTCACTGTTGAATTAATTTGTCTTCATTCAGTCAAGCAGGCCATAAGATTGAATGATATGGTGTACTTCATTCAGCATTCCTCTTCACCTTCTTTTATCGCGTATTCTGTTGAGTTCTTTCATTGTTTCTACTATCTTTACAGCTGTATTTGTTTTACATGGAAAAGGGGTGGGGGTGGGGGAAGACTGCAAGTGAGGCCTCTGAAAAGAGATCAGGAGCTGACCCCATGTCAGACACAGCCAGTTCCAGACAGCCCCAAGACAGTCCCACAGCTGGCCAAAGTTGAGCCAATCAGTGACATTGGTCCTGCCTCTGTAATAATATATTTAAGAAAGGATAAAGGTCACTACAAATACACAGTGAAGCAGCTGTGAGAGAGAGGAATGAGAAAAATGTGAGAGGAACAACTTTGCAGACAGCAAGGTCAGTGAAGATGGAGGGAGAGGAGGGTGTCCAGGTGCAGAAGCAGAGATTTCCCTGCAGCCCAAGGAGAGAACCATTGTGAAGCCAGTTGAAACCCTGCAGCCCATGGAGAACCACATCATTGCAGATATATAAAATGTAGCCTGTGGAGACCTCACACAGGGGCAGGCTCCGGGTAAGGAACTGCAGACCATGAGAACACTGCTGTCTTATGCTGGAATAGGTTTTCTGGCAGGAATTGTGGCTGTAGGAGACCCAGCAGACTTTTCCTGAAGAACTCTACCCTGTGGAAAGGAACCATACTGGCACAGTTCTTAAAGAACTGCTGTCCATGGGAAGGACCCATTTTGGAGTGGTTCATGAAGGACCGAATCCTGTAGGAGGGACCCTGGAACAGGAGAGAAGTGTGATGAAACAGAAGCAGAGATTAGGTGTTAGGTACATGTACTCATGGCAATCCCCATTCCCTATTTTGTGCTGCTTGCAGGAGGATGAGGTGATAGAAGGGAACAAAAAAGTTGGACCTGGAGATAAGGGGGTTAGAGAGAAAGCAGTTTTAGTTTGGATTTGTTTCTTTCTATCCTACTGTATTTTTAATTGGCAATAAATTAACCTTCCCAAAGTCAAATGTATTTCACCAGCATTGTTGTTGAGCAATCTCCCTGTCCTTATCATGACCTTGTACATTTTTCATCATGCTTTCTCCCTATCTTGCTGAAGAGTTTGGTGGGCACCTGGAAGCCAGCCAAGGTCATCCCATCACAGCCATATATTAATGAGGTTTGTTCTGAAAATCAATTAAAACAGTTTTAAAAGAGTTCATAAAGTACTGCCATACTCAGCAGAGACAGAAAAGCCTGACTTAATTATTAGTTTTGAAAGCAGGAAGAATTGTGAAGTCTATACCTGAGCAATTTCGTAGCATTGCATTTCTGTCAGAATGTCCTACTGTAGTCATTGAAATTTCACTACAAACCCTCATAATAGGATCTTAAACATCTTTCTTCTGTCCAGGATGCTTATGTGGATGTTTATATCATGAGAATGATAAAGACAGACCTTATACAGACAAATGGACTTATGATCGTTTCAGCCACAGGTGACAGATTACTTTGAATTTGATTATTAGGCTCTACAAACCTCATAGAGGGAGAAGAATAAAACAGCACCTAATCAGCAGTTTCAATACATGAAAAATATTATTTATTTTCATTATAGTGAAGAAAAAGAAAAAATAACAAAACAAAACATGGAAGACAGAAGAAGAAAGAAATGCATTTAATCTAAGAGATTTATTTGCAAATGATACAAAATTGGAAGTGGTTGATATATAATATACCAGATGACTGTAGTGCAGTTCAGGGAGATCTTGACAGTCCAAAACAATGTAATGACAGGAATATCCTAATGTTCATAAAAGGAAAATGCCAAGCCCTGCATCTGGAGAGAAATAACTCCATGCACCAACATAGCCTGAGGACTTGTATGGGGTTTACACGACAAGGTTTTGGTAGTGGGGGAAAAGAAAGTGGGTGGCTTCTGTGAGAACAGTCCAACAGCTGCCCCATGTCAGATCAGAGACAGCTCCAGACGGCTACAAAAGGGACCCACCTCTGGCCAGAGCCAAGTCAGTGGGCGACACTAAATCTGAGCAGATTTAAGAAAGGGAAAACAAACAAACAAAAAACCAACAACAACAAAACCTGCTGTGCAACAGGTGTTGAGAGAGGAGTGAGAACCAGCACTGGGGCTATGTGGTTCAAAATAGAACCAAGGTATGTAACTCTGGGTGATCAGAAGTCTAGGGTTTAAGCCTATTATTTAGCCTCCTTTTATTTACTAGAAAGGACATCTTTCTCATTTTAATACCAGAGAATTTTTGGGCAGAAGAACCTATATAAAAGTGAAAAGAAGTGATTTTCTCTGTTTTATCATTAAAAAAAAAAAAAGAAAGAAAGAAAAAAAAATCCATGAGTGTTGTTCAGATGGATAACTGTTATTGCTTTCCCTTTTTCTCTAGGTTCCCATAAGTTCAAGATACAAAACTACAAACTAAAGAAGATACCTCTTCTTTGAGTGTCTTGACGTACTGGTTTATTTCCCAATACACAAAATATTTTGTTATTGACATTTGCTAATGTTAACTGTATTTCTTTTAGGGGTCTTGGTATATGTATTCTTTTGTTAAAATTTTGACTTTTCTTATACGTTCTCTAGTATTATGTGCTCAACCGTATCTATTCTTCCTTCTCTTACATCATGCTACTTATTGATCTCATCAACGGTTTCAGTATTCCCTTTCTACAGATTATTTTTTCTATGCTATATACAGTTTAGTGAAAGCTACTCACCCATGTCTTTCACCTGCCAGTTTAATTGCTTATACCTTTGCAAAGCTGTCTTGCCTGCTGTTTTTTTCTGTGTTCTTCATGTTTTCTTCATTTAAAATTCTTTTTCTTCTGCCAAGAAACTGATTATGATTTCTGTTTGTAATTGGGATGGATAGCTCATTACACTTGCTAAATGGAGCAGTTCCTATGACCTTCAGTTTATAATTTTCTATATTCAGAGCTGTCCTTTCTAAGAAGGGCATGATTTTTAATACACAGACTGGAGATTTCATATCAGGTATGTGAGTTTGGGGTTACTAAAGAAGTTACGTAGTCATACTTAAGCAAGTGTTTTTATTTCTTAGATACATAGGTCAACCTGAGCAACCACCATCCTGCTTTGAGAGAGTTTAATCTCACAAAAATTCAAGGAGGAAATATTTCCCTATCATTATGAACTGTATGATTTGTAAATATGCAAGCATTTACGTATTTTTTTCTTCTTTCCTGCAATTCCTTGTTATGTCTGATATATACTAATATGTCAGAAATATACACCTCTAAGGCACCAAAATTTTCAATAGCTTGCCTGTAACATGATGCAAAGTCTTAGGCATACACAAAGGAACTGAATGCTGGAAATTTTTATTTTTCACTACAAAACATTTTTTATTTTAAATTTACTACAGATGACAAGACAAAATTGAAGTATCAAAAGATCTGAAAAAAAAAACCAAAACCAAAACAAAACACCAAACCCAACAGATTAATTCCTAATATTCCAGAAAAGTGAGGATCAAATAAAAATTGAGTGTTATTGCTGTTGTTTCTTTTTTGCTTTATTCTTTTTAATTCTTTTACAGTCTGAATGAGCTCAGTTTCGTGGAGACCTGGAGGGAGAAAGATTAGTGAGAGAGTTATTCTTCTGCAAATTTTATTTTATTTTATTTTATTTTATTTTATTTTATTTTATTTTATTTTATTTTATTTATTTTATTTTATTTTATTTTATTTTGTTTTGTTTTATTTTATTTTATTTTAATTCTGGAGAGAGAGGCTTTATGTCTTTGCCATTTCCCCTTCCTCTATTGTGTTATTATGGCAAATCACCAGAAGTGCCAATTTTTATTAATTTATTTCTTCTTGTATGCTTATTCTAATTCTTTCAGAGAATTGAGTGAAAATGTGAGTATTCAGTAAAGCAAGTAATTGTAAACTAGTTATGTTTATAATCAACACAAACCAAGCATAGATTAGTATGGTTGAATGTAGTTAAAACTGCCAATTCCTAGTCTGTTAAAATACAATCCAAGCAGGCTTTAGGATGCACCTAATAGTCTAATATTGTGCTAAAAATAACATCTGTAATACTCAGTGCTCAGACAACACCCATCTGAAAAAAAGCTTCAGAGATTAGCAGATTATATCTACGTATAATTGGTAAACAACTCCATGCAGCTAAGCTTCAAATTTGACTGAAGCTGACTTCCTTCACTGTGATTCACCATCTTTTATAGAGATAAATATATGACTGCTTTTTGGATAACTATGCTGACAAAGGTTGTTCTGAGAACTGTATCAAAGAAACAGCATGCCTCATATCTTCCTTATTAGCGATTGAAAAACAGGTGTAAGATCATCCTTTTGCAACACTGAAAGTCCATATAGACCTTAATCAAGAAAAATAAGGAATAGAAAGAAAGAAAATTAAAAAAAAAAAAAAAAAAGTACTCCTTGGCAAAACTTTTAACATACAAATCCCATGGAATTTAAATTTGCTACATTTACCCCAAGGGCAGATTGCTGACTGATGTTCAACTAGGTGTCCAACAGGACACCCACAGGTTCTTTTCTGCAGAGCTACTTTCTAGATGAGTAGACCAGCAGGTATTGCTACTTGGGGTTGTTCTTCCCCTGGTACACAACTTTGCACTTCTTGTTGAAGAGCAGAATGTTATTACTGGTCCATTTCTCCAGTGTGTCAAGGTCCGTCTGGATGGCAGCAAAACCCCTATTGTTCCTGTCAACCTGTCATTGCTCCCTCTAATTTTGTGCCATCTTCAGACTTTCTGAGAGTACATGCTGTGCCACCAGCCAGATCATAAATGCAGACATTAAGCCAGACTCGATCCAGTGCAGACCCCTGGGGTACACTTCTTGTTACTGACCTCCAAGCAGACTTTCTGCTACTGATCAAATCCCCTGGGTGCAGTCATTCAAACAGTTCTTAAGCCACCTCACTGTCTGCTTATCCAGTCCATACTGCAACAACTTGTGTATGAAGATCTTACAGGAGACAGTGAAACTCCAGGTAGACAGTATCTGCATCTACCAACCCTGTGATTTAATCATATAAGTTTATCAAGTTGGCCAAGCGTGTCTTCCCCTTGGTGAATACATACTGACTACTCCTGAGAATTTTCTTTTTTTTTAATGTGCCTGGAAATGGTTTTTAGGATTAGCTGCTCAGTCACTTCATTAAACTCAATCACATAATTACATAATCAGCAACAAATCTGTGTTAAAGCAAATCTACTTTTGCTAAAAAGTTAGTGAAGGACTCACACACTTAGTGAACACTAGCTTGTCGTGAATAGCTTTTCACAAAACTTTGATCTAGTAGCAATTTAAGATTTATTAATATTTTATGGTAAATCTCAGGATTAGATTGCGTGATTTTTAATGGCACTTAATCATCAGCCAGTTTAACATCATTATTCAAAAGAATTTTCTGTTAGAGTTTTTGCTATATTAGAAATAGGAACTACTTGAGGAGTCAGCCCTGAGAGACATTCCACCTGAAAGGTGTCCCAGCTCATGAGCAGATGGAAGGTCACAGCCCACTGTGATAACCAAAGAGCTCATGGGGTTATTCAGTTAAGGACACTGTGTAGAGCCATGAGATGACTGACTGTTAGTCCGTACTTTTCCATCCTGACTACGGTTCAGATAAGGCAATTTTGATATTTTCCACCATTCCACCCTGCCATTGCAGTACCTTCCAGAATTTACAGTTCTGGTAGTTCCCAGATCAGGTTGTGATCCAGGCCTCAAGGTCTAAGATGCAATCAGGAAGTGGCCGTTCCTACTCACTTGTTATGCCTGTTGCCCACTGACGTTACAGGAATAATATAATTTTAGATAATCTTGAGCTGAACTGGGGAAAGAGCTTAATATTCAGTAAGTGACTTTAGCAAATCTTCAGTGACTGTTATCTGATTAGTCAGATATAGACATCTACATTACATCTGTCTAAAGTTATGTGAGATAAATCCCATTCCACCTAAAAAGTAAGTGAAAATGGTAATGCAGACTTTGCTTGTGTCCTTCTGGTTCTGCAATAGGAATTGCTAGAAGGAAAGAAATTAATTAAGAAATTAACAAATAAATACAAACATAACTTAAAAATTGAATAGATATTAATTCCGCAGACTATTCAATTTTTCAAGCCTTCTGCAGCAAGGGTAATATGTTGTCTTTGTTCTCTTCCATCGGTTTCATTCAGTATTTGAAGGAAAAAAATGTCTTTCTTAAGAAATGTCCTGAAGCTTTCTGTAATAGAGAGCTGAAAAAAAACAAAAAACAAAAAACAAACAATGCTTAAATGTTAGGAACATTTTATTTTAACATTCCCATCTCCTTTTTCAATATGCAGTGTTCAGAGGTGGCAATCAGCAAGAAATCAAACTGTTAGCTATGCTATACCTCCAGTGCAAGAGGAAATATTTCAGTAACATAAAAGGAAAGTGAACGTGTGGGAACATAATGGCTTTATGTGTCATGTTACTAATACCAGCTTTTCATAGTATACAATAATTGGCTCAACCCAGAATATACTACAAAGTGTTGCATTTCCAAAAGGGACAGTTGTCCTTGCACAAACACACACCTCTGGATATCTGACTGCGGGTGTTATCTTTCTCCTTAATAAATGGTATTCAAATTCATTAGTGATGTATTATATCAAAACAAAGCAAAACTTTCAAAATATTGAATTAAATTATTTTATTGAAACTTTCTGGAAACCAGTATTATGAGTTAATTAAAATTTGTCTTCTTCATAAGGTTTAGCTTCCCCTGTGCTTGAAGACTTTATTCTATTGCATGAATTGTCTTAAATTGTTGCCTTATATCACAAATCATTTAAAAATCACACTGCTGTTTGATGTCAACCAACTTCAAAAGTAGGACTGCTGGCTTAAAAGAAGTCCTTAACTTCTGCATCATTCATTCACTGAGTCAGATACATATCCAAAAGAGGTAAAAGATTACTGATCTAAAATTCATTATACTTAATTATTCATAATCTAGAAGCTAAATATCAATAATTTATAATAGTTATTCCACTAATTAATCACATGTAATATGCAGAAGTGGGGAAAAAATCTAATTAAAACCATAATACAAGGAGTGACACAGAGTGATGACAGATTAGACTGTATATCATGTGACTTAAGGTTCTTGAGTAGAGTGATCATTGCAAATAAATTGCCTGTAAAATTTCCCAGTTTCTTTTTACCTTAATATTTTCACCTAAAAGATATGATAATCCAGAATATGCTTCAAAACAGCAAACTCTGACGTATGTTAGGCAGCTAGGAACTGAAACAATTTCAATTTTCTGACAGTAATGCACTAGATGTAGAGTTTCTAGAATTAATGTACTCAGACAAAACTTTATAAACTTGACAAAAAATAATATATAAATTTTCTGTACTAAATGTCAGACTTTCAATTTTGTATGTAAATCACTTTTATGTTTCAAAGAAAAAATATTTACTACAGCTTTTAAAGATATTTTATTCACATTATAAATTGGTGAAATGTCTATATCTAATTAAGACATCTAATTTAGACATATCTATGTCTACATGTAGACATCTCACATGTCTCATATGAGACACTCCAATGTATTCTACTACATCTAGCTCCCCTTGTAGGAGATACTGGTCCTGATCTATCAGCCCCAAACAGATAACAGAGATATTCGATTGGGAACCTCACAGGGATCGGCTGCAGTGAGCGCTCCTGGCAGGGAGACTAACGAAGCCAACACCAAACCCCCAATAACACGGAACAGAGCCACAGCCCCTGCCCCTCCCCACCCCCTGAGCAGGCAGGAGTTGTACTTGTGCCGCCATGGGCACTGATGTGCTGAGGGTGGAGCCAGGGGTGACAACAGCCCACCCACCGCCGGTGCTATAAAAGTAGTCCCTAGGGAGTGCCGCAAACAGGACATGCTAACAGGACTGGCTTGGCAGTTAGCGCAGACAGTTTGCACGGGGCAGTTCAAGGGGGGCAGTCCAAAGCCCACCTAGAGATGAGGCTTGCGAAAGAGATAAAGGATAATAAGAAAGGTTTTTTCAAGTATGTAAACAGCAAGAGGAAGACTAGGGATAATGTGGGTCCCTTGCTGAATGAGGGGAGTGTCCTGGATACGGTAGACACTGAGAAGGCAGAGATACTGAATGCTTTCTTTGCTTCAGTCTTTGCTTCAAGGACACTCCCCCGGGACTCCTCACCCCTGACAATAGGACAAAGGGTCTGGGAAATGGAGGGCTTCCCCCAATGGACATGAGAGTGGTTCAGGAGCATCTGAGTGGGCTCAATGCACACAAATCCATGGGTCCCAATGGGATGCATCTGCGTGTGCTAAGGGAGTTGGCAGATGTGATCGCCAAACCGCTCTCTATAATCTCTGAAAGGTCCTGGAGAACGGGTGAGGTGCCTGAAGACTGGAAGATAGCCAGTGTCACTCCAGTCTTCAAGAAGGGCAGGAAGGAGGATCCAGGAAACTACAGGCCAGTCAGTCTCACCTCTGTCCCTGGAAAGGCATTGGAGTAGCTAGTTCTGGATGCCATCTCCAAGCAATTGGAAGAGAAGAAAGTCATGAGGAGTAGTCAGCATGGATTCACTAAGGGGAAGTCATGCTCGACCAACCTCCTTGCCTTCTATGATGGCATCACCAGCTGGGTAGATGAGGGGAGAGCAGTGGATGTCATCTACCTTGACTTTAGCAAGGTTTTTGATACTGTCTCCCATGACATCCTACTAGGAAAGCTGAGAAAATGTGGGATAGATGAGTGCACAGCAAGGTGGGGTGAGAACTGTCTGACTGGCCAAGCTCGGAGGGTGGTGATTGGTGGAGCAGAGTCTGGCTGGAGGCCTGTGACTAGCAGTGTTCCCCAGGGGTCAGTGCTGGGTCCGGTCTTCAACATCTTCATCGACGACCTTGATGAGGGAATAGTGTTTGCCCTCAGCAAGTACGCTGATGACACAAAGCTGGGAGGAATGGCTGACACACCAGAAGGCTGTGCTGCCATTCAATGAGACCTGGACTGGCTGGAGAAATGGGCAGGAAGAAACCAAATGAGATTTAATAAGAGCAAGTGTAGTCCTGCACCTGGGAAGGAACAACCCGAAGTATCAGTACAGGCTGGGGAACGACCTGTTGGAGAGGAGCTCTGACAAAAAGGACCTAGGGGTCCTGGTGGACAACAGGTTGGCCATTAGCCAGCACTGTGCCCTCGTGGCCAAGAGGGCTAATGGGATCCTGGCATGCATTAAAAAAGTGTGGTCAGCAGGTCAAGGGAGGTGATCCTCCCCCTCTACTCTGCCCTGGTCAGGCCCCATCTGGGGTACTGTGTCCAGTTCTGGGCTCCCCGGTACAAGAAACACAGGGATCTCCTGGAAAGAGTCCAGCGGAGGGCCACAAAGATGATACGGGGCCTGGAGCATCTTCCCTATGAAGAGATGAGCTGAAGAAGAGCCGAGAGACCTGGATCTGTTCAGACTGGAGAAGACAGAGGGGATTTCCTCAATGTATATAAATATCTAAGGGGTGGGGGACAGAAAGATGTAGCCAACCTCTTCTCAGTGGTTTGTAGGAATAGGACAAGGGGCAATGGCTGCAAGTTAGAACACAGGAAGTTCCGCACTGACATGCGAAAGAACTTCTTCACGGTGAGGGTGACGGAGCATTGGAACAGGCTGCCTAGGGACGTTGTGGAGTCTCCTTCTCTGGAGATATTCAAGGCCCATCTGGACGCCTACCTGGGCAGCCTGCTCTGAGGAACCTGCTTTGGCAGGGGAGTTGGACCCGATGATCTTTCGAGGTCCCTTCCAACCCCTACAGTTCTGTGATTCTGTGATTCTGTGATTCTGTGATTCTGTGATTCTGTGATTCTGTGATTCTGTGATCCAGTTCTGGGGCCTGCAGTACAAGGATCTCTTAGAGTGGGTCCAGAAGAAGAGCCGTGAAGACAAGCTGAGTGCTGTTATACCTCTCTTATGAAGCAAGGCTGAGAAAGTTGGGTTGTTTGTCCTGGAGATAAGAAGCACTTGTTACAGCTTTTCAGTACATAAAGGGGGCTTATAAGAAGGATGGATAAAAACTTTTTACAAGGGTCTGTAGTGACAGGACAAGAGAAAACTGATTTAAACTGAAAGAGGATAGATAAAGATTGGATATAAGGAAGAGATTTTTCACAATGAGGATGGTGAGATAGTGGAATGAGTTGACCAGAGAAGTTGTGAATGACACATCATTGGCATTGTTCAAAGTTATATTGGATGTGGCTTTGAGCAAACTCATTTAGTTAAAGACGACCCTGCCTATGGCAGAAGTTTTGGACTAGGTGAATTTTAAAGGCCCCTTCCAACCCAAACCATTCTATGATTCCATGACTGGTGCATGCCTATGACTAAGAAGTCAAGCAAAGGGAGCAGGAGACCTGCATGGATGAGCAAGAATCTCCTGGCAGAACTAAAGCAGAAGAAACAGTATACCTAAAATGGAAAAAGGGACAGGCCACTTGGGAGGAATATAGGAATGTTGTCAGAATATGCAGGGGTGTGGCAAGGAAGGCTAAGGCCTGTTTGGACTTAAATCTGGCAAGACATGACAAGGACAACAAGAAGAACTTCTTCAAATACATCAGTGGCAAGAAGAAGACTAGGGAAAACGTGGGCCTGCTGCTGAATGGAGTGACCACCCTGGTGCTGAAGGAAACGTGGAAATTTTTATATAAAAAATATAAAAATAAAACTAATAATTATACTTTCTTCAGTATTTACTGTTAAGGCCAGCTCTCAGGAATCCCAGATCCTGGAGACAGGACAGAAAGTCTGGAGAAAGGAAGACTTTGAGGAGGATCAGGTTAGAATTAATCTAGGCAAAACTGATATATGAAAATCTACGGGCCCAGATGGGAAACATCCGCAAGTGGTAAGTAAAAAAGTAAACGTATAAAGGTGAAAAAAAAAAAAAAAAAAAGGAAGGTTCCTGTGTGCTACAGTCTGTACAAATAGCCAAGGTTGCCCCATCCCAGGTACGGAGTCCAGCACTTCCTCTTGTTGAACTTCATAGAATCATTAAGGATGAAAAAGATCTTTGAGATCATCTGGTCCAACCATCACCCTACTACCAATGTCACCCACTAGACCATGTCCCTAAGCACCAGGTCCAACCTTTCCTTGAAACATTTCACTGCACTCCAGCCTTCGTACACGTAGCCCATGCCGATGGCCGGCTGCAGTCATGGCTTGAAGGTGTTCCTGGAGAGCCCTCAGCAGGCACCAAGAAGCTCATCCACCACTTCCTCCACCACCTTACACGTGTCAGTCATGTTTGGTGCCAGACACTGGAGGCAATCGGCCTAAACTCTATCCAGATCCCATGTGTCATCAGATTCACTATATTCTTTGACTTCCTCCTCCTGCTCCTTCCCCTTCCTTGTGTAGCATCCTGACTCATCTGTTTTGCACTCTGCTGCATGCGCTTGTGTACACCCACATCCATATGGTCTGCCACCCACTGTGTCCTCTGGGAGATGCAAGGAAGATCATCAGCGCTATGGCCTGCAGGAGGTGTGTACCACACTCACTGATGGCCAAGGCCAGTGTGACAACTACCAGTTCTACCAACACTCCCAACACTACCAAAAGATCTTTGAAGTCCCTTCCAACCCCTACAGTTCTGTGATTCTGTAATTCTGTGATTCTGTGATATGCTGATGAGTTTTAAATGACACTGGATGCCAGTCTGAATTCAGCTAAATTCAGCCCTAGTTACCTAAACTCCCATTTGTTGAGCGTAGGTAACTATCAGGTGAATTAAAAGTATATATCTAGTGAAATTTGGTACAGTATCAAAGACACCTGCTTAGGGCTGACAGATAAAACCTATAAAAACCTGAACGCTTCTGAAGACAAAGCTGATTGTCATATAGGTCTTTTCTAGTAACATTAAATACCTCTGTTTAAGCAACTGATTCAGCTCCTGATACTGTATAAATCCACATTTGGTCATATGAAACCTACATTAAATGTCACTGTTTTCTCTAGGATAGTTGTTGTAATTATGTAGTTTTGACATCTATATAAAAGCTATAAATGAATGATGCTAATTATTTTTATAAGCTACAGTTGATGTTTTTAAATATCAATTTAAATTAGAACAGTGCTTCACGCACATTTTCAGGAAAACAAAAAAATGAAAAAACAAACAAAAAAACAACAAAATGAGGGCTAGCATCGTTATATATTTTTACATATATATTATGTAAATATTATATAAAATATAATATTTAATATATAATATAATATAATATAATAAAATATTATATATTTTTACATATTTTTACAGTCAGATTTGACTGCAAGCGATTTTGATTTTCTAACAAACTTTTATCCACTAGTTCCCAATAAAGGGGTCTAACTTCTCTAACTTCTTGTCAAGTAGGAAAATATTTAATAATCAAAATCCTATATTCTTAAGATTTTCTATTCCAATATTAAATTACTTTGAACCTACTTTTTCCACAACATTTGAACCCCAGTCTTAACATTTTATGATGAAACCAATAACATAGAAATATTAACCATACAAAACATTTTGGTTCCAAATGGTTGTTTGGTATTATTGTTCTTTGAATAGGAGCAAACATATTCTTGATCTGCTGCCTTCTAAAAGACCCAAAGCAGAATGTCTGTAGAATCAGTTTAACTTTTTCTTCAGTGATATCCTAACCATCCCCTTGCATCAAATCTTCGACACTGCAAATGCATTAGTTCCAAATTATATCCATACTGAGTTTCTCGGCATATACTTTATTTTATTTTTTTCTGATCAACTGGGAAGCTTTGACAGATGTAAGGGAACAGAAAAAAAAATAACATTTTCTGCACAAGCATATTTGATTTATTTTTTGATATAGCAAGTGAAGATGGAATGCCCAGTTGAGATCAAGGTTCAGTAGGAGATTGAGTTTTCAAAGAGTAAACATTGTTTCCCTCTAGAGTGCAGAGAAAAGCAGAGAAATATAGCAAGTTTAACTATGTCTGAAGTATTTCTCAGCCAGCTAGGAGACTCTATTCTAATCTGGATCAAGTTGCTGTGTTGAATCCAGGCTCTCATTTCCTGCCAATCTCAAATGCAGAACAGGACTGTTACTGGTTAATAACACTAGTGCTTTAAGCCATGAATCATTCAGTCACTTAGTACGAAAGATTTTGAGGTCTTTTTCTCACACCAAAAAGCATTCTGATTTTAATTTGTATTACTTTTGTTTGCTTGCTAACATGACTATTTATTCCTGTGTATTTTCTCGTGGTTATCATGATAATCTTGTGTTGCTTAGTTAAGGCTTGGTCAATGTATTTACGCACTGCTGTAAATGAGAATACTATTTTAAATGTGGCAAAACTGTATGAAATTTTAGAAAGTAGAATATGCTTTTTAACATATAAATATATGACAGGCTGCATTTTAAAGGTGCCATCAAAATGTTCTGACTGCAGATTTGGAAGTAAAAAACATTGGAAGTGCTGTGTTTTTTTTCTTCTTGTGAGAGGTAGAACTCAAAGTGGTCACTGAACAAGATGGTTGTGCAGTTTCAGGACCCCCATAACAAACAGAGTCCTAAATAGTTCCTCTTTAACAAACTAAATAAATAAATAAAAATCTGAGTGAGATAAGTTAAATGAAGGGCTTTAAATGCTCTAACATCCATCCTCCATAGCAACAGGAAATTTCAAATAAGGTATCAGGATGATATTAAACGTTGTTTTCTGATTTTTTTTTTCAGCGTATTTATTTTATATAATTTATACATACTGTACATATGATTTTAAGCTTTTATTGTAATCTTTACATTGTTTCACCAAATACATTTTATATTAATTAATTCAGAACTGGAATAAATTTCTAAAAAAATCAAAGCAGCTGTTAATTCTCCATTAATGCTTTCCTTTTGTCACAAAGCAGGCAACTGTAATTTTCACTGTATAGTATTTTCACTGCCCCTCTGCAGCCTCAGTGTCACCCGTCAGAAATAGCTGGTTAGCCCACCAGGTCTGGCACATGGGATCTGAAGGCAAGACAGGTTTTTTGTCACTATGTGAAAACACTGACATCTGCCCACCTGTTAGTCCATACTGCAACCCCACAATGACCGTGGTCTGACATGGAGTTGTGCCTCCTGGTTGCTATAAGGAGCTGCACTTCTACAACTGCATTTCACACAAGGCAGACTCAAACAATCAACTTTTCTGGCTGCATTGTAGTTGTAAGGGAAGATCAGAACCAATGATCATCACTAAAGCAGCTATGCAACATGGAAAGAAGACCTAAGCCATTTTATAATCAAAAGCTTGAAGGCAAAAGTTGCTTGAAATAAGCAGTATTGCACCTCAAAAAAAAACCAAAAAAAACTAAACTAAACTAAAAAAACATTTGCTTGCCATTAGTCTGATTGATTTGCTTATTCTGTGCACTTATAATGCATTTCCATGCATCTAAAAATCCTTTAATGAAACCTTTCTCTTACCTCTTAATATAAGTACCTTTTAGACTGTAAGCTCTTCATGGCAGGGACCAAACTTTTTTTTTTTTTTTTTTTTTTTTTTTTTTTAATGTACGTGATCGTGTGTTTTAATTTTTTTTTTTTTTTAAACACCATGAACCAACTTTGGAAATTATTATTTTAATAAGTAATAATAATGCTGCCCAAATCCATAAAACTGAGGTTTACTGGAAAGTTTTTATTGTAAAGAAAATGACAGGTAAAACTTCCTCAGATGACCAGCACCAACACAGAAAAGCATCAGAATAATTGTATTAGCTAAGCTTTGCTGGCTGTTGTGTTATGAAATGAAGCCAGTGCCTGCTGTGGCCAAATAAATCAAGTATTGCTTCATAATATGCAGCTGTATTTATTCAGTCAGGTTACCCATAAAAGTGCTACTCCCATCATGGCCATCTTGAACAGCACATTCAAAAAAATTAATAGATACACAATATGCTAATTTGATTTTGAGATGATTTAGTAACAATATGTAAAATTTGCTCAGTTGCTGTGGTACTAAGCAGAGGAACACTTCATGCTGGCCAGAAAGCTGTAATCTATCAATCTTTGTATTTCAGTTACCCAAGGTCAAAAAAAGAATCTCATCAGAATTATTTCTTCCTCGTCTGCTCTTTGGACTTGATGCCCAGAGGCAGAAAACTTCTTTTGTCCAATGTTTATCTAAAATGATGTTTCAAGCATATCAGGAAGACCACCCATTTTCCAAAGGTCACATTCAGAATGAGTGAACCCATACTACATTCTTTTCAAGGCAGTTTCCACTAAGGGAAATGCCCCAGTATGTGATAGTGATATTTGGGTCATTCCATACCTACTTGTTATCATTTGGGTCTAGGATTCTCTTAGAAATACAGCAATAAAGATAACAGGTACAATAACAAATAAACGATCATACTCAGCTAGAATGTAGAGGTATGTCAAGGAAAATCCAAGTATTCTCTATTTATATTTAAAAATATGTCATATAGAGATCGCAAAATCTAAGGAGAGGTGTATAGCTGTAGGTGCCAGCATGAAAAATAGTTCTCTATACTAATGTAATGGGCAGTGAAGGAACAACTGAATTACTAATGTGAGTTTGTAAGGGTTAAGATATCGGAGATTTCCTAGCTGTGTAGAACAGATGTGTTGGGTTGGAGAACACACCAAAACCCTTCTGTAATTCAGGGAGTACTCAGTGACATCTCAGGTGATCCATGGTGAAGCAAATGAATCACATTTACATTGGTTATAATTCCATCATTTAAGGAAACATCTATATTTAGAAAATTATGTTTAGACACATGTGAGAGATGGAAATCCTAGTTTTAAATACATGCCTTCCTTTCTAGAGTAACTGGCTGTTAGGCAAGCTTATTAATACTCTGATTGTGTCACATTTCCTCTTGGGTTGCCCAGATGAATAGCTAGTACATAAACATAAAGCTTATACTCAGACTGAATCAACACATATCTTATCCTTTTTCATTATTCCTCTTACCCAAAACATTTGTTCCATGTTTTTTAAGAAAATGTTTTGTAGTAAATGATTTTCAGGTACAGACAAAACTGTGTGAAAAGCTGAGATAATAAACATTACATTTCATATCTGGGGATTTATTATTATTATTATTATTATTATTTTTATTATTATTATTATCAGGCATAAGAAAGTATTATAAAGTGATTTATTTCATGGAGGTCAGGATAAGTGTGAAGTGTCTTTTGTCTCCTGATTCAAAAGATATGGAAAGCTCTAGGAAAAAAGCGTGTCTTTTTGTGGAGAAAATATCTGTCATTATTAGTAGATAATTTAGTACAATTAAGGTCAACAGACTAGTAAATTCTCAGAGGAAAAAAAAAAAAAAAAAAAAGACCCTCATTTAGGTAAAAAAACGACTATTATTTAAGAACTTGAAGTTTCTGTATATAAAATCTTCCCTGACTTTTAATTCAACCTAAATACAATTTTTGTTTATTTACACTGTTTATTCCTGGCTGCCCGCATGCTTCTGCATATCCAAAAGACTTTTACCTGACAGGTTATTTGTATATCAAAGAAAGAACATTAAGCTAAATGTTTGTAGTTTTTTTTTTTTTTTTTTTTTTTTTTTTTTTTCCAAACAAAAATAAAGCATTAAGCAAAAAATAAGCAATGTTGAATGGAAAAATATGGGAAATTTAAGGATAAACAAAGTAATTCTTTGGGAGTTCAGGCAAACTGTTTGATTTGGCAATAGATGTGTTGGGCTTTGAATCAGAACTCTGGGACTGAATTTGACGTAATTTTAAATAACTTTTGGTAGAATTCAGTCCTACCTGCTGGTTGGGACTTAGTTGCCTACAAAGAGATAGTTACAAGTACCTATCAGTAAGTCTCCTAGAGGAAATCTGAGCTCTTCTGAAGCAGAACCAGTGGCCAGAAGAGACACCCAACGGCACCATAAAAAATAAACAATAAAAACAACAAATGCCAGGTTTCCAGTAACCAAATCCTAATCCAAAAAACACACACCTAACAATATCTATGTCACCCTTAACTATATAACCCTTTTTGTCTTTCTTGTATATGATACCTTGATCCTTTGAGATTTTAGATAGATGCCCATGTGTTTGGGTAGACTATTCTGTTAACAGTTAATAGGAAAGATTGTTTGTTTGCTTGTTTGTTTTAATTTTACTTTTAGTATACAGCATACATTTTCAATACAATATCTTTAGAACTATATGCTCAGTACAAAATTTGTTTTCCTATGAACATAAACTTACAACTCTATTAGCTGTAAAGAATTAAGTTTTGTTTTTTATGTATCAGTAAATGGTGTTTCGCTTGAAAGATTAAGCTTTAAATGAAAGAATTTGTATTAAGGAATTGTTAATAATGCCATACATCTTCAATGTCTTGTTTTTTGAAAGATTATTTTTTTTCTGTGTAAACATTCCCATTGAAGGTGATTGGTTTTGGAAGTACTTGGAGCTCAAGGGGAAAAGTCTTACAATTGATGTTTGCCGTGGCTGACAGTGCAAAGAGTCAGCCATGCAAGGAGTCAATACTCCATACATTGTTTATATTCCCATTTGAAGCAGTCAAGTGTTTCAGACACAGCTGTAAGAAAAGTTTCATTTTTTTGCAATACTGGTTATGTCTGCTTTTAGTGCCTGTTCTCCACAGCAAGACATGGCATATAGCATGTCATGATGGTTAGCTTTCCTTGTCTTTTCAATGATTTTCTATAGCTTCTGATGATTTTGGCACAGCTCCTCTATTACAGTAACCAAATGTTTTAATGATTTGATTTTTGACCCTTAATGAAATTGTTGTAAGACTCCTCACAGATCCAACAAATTAAATACTCAGAGGAAGCAACAACAAGAGAAAGTTCTGTAAGTCTCTGCAGGTCAGAAAAATCAGTCACCATAAGGTTCTACCACAAATTTTAATAGATAGATAGATATATAGATAGATAGATTGTTCACAAATCCAGATTGCCTCTGCAACCTACGAAAGGAAAAGCACATAAAAGGTTTTAGATTTTTTTTCTTCTATATTTCTTCTTCAGGATTGCAACATATGTAGATTTCACAGAACAATAACAAGAAAATAAGAATATATAAGAATAATATATAAGAATAAAAAGTGTCCTTTTATATAATTGTAAGTTTCCAGACGAAGCTGAAAGACCTATAATTTTAAATTTTATGGACATTTGATAACTCAAAACTGCATCTTATTCTTAAGGGAGAAGAAGAACCAAGTGTGCAGCTGCTTTTTCTAGCTGCTCTGGCCAAAGACCACTCTTGCCTGATGCCAGGGGTCTAGACCAGTGCTTGGGGACCCAGGGTCTCTGCCCAGCCTGGGAAACATGGCTTCTGCTTTCCTCTTTGCAAGTTCAGCCAGCAGCAAAGCTGAACTGTATCCCAGAGTCATACAGATACACACAGACAGACATGACACTAACATGCCTGGTCACACAGGCTACCCCAGTTAAAGGGCTGCTTCCAATAGCTTTCATGTAAAACAGACAGACAGACAGATGAGTCTCATTCCTTCTCTGTGGCTGATAGAGGTGGAAGTTCATTAGTGAAAGCATACACATGGAACTCTCTAGACTCACAAGCACACGTGCATTTGTGGATCCTTTGCATACCTTGCACAGCTCCTGTGTCTGTTCAGCCCCCTGCCTGGATTCCTCAAGTTCTGCCACAGCTCCTTTTTTGCCCAGCACCCCTGCCCTGATTCTGGACCTCTTACCTACTACTCACTGGCTAGTCAAGCTTAAAGTTCCCTGCAAACATATACAAACTCAAACACTCATTCCTTATGCACACCACATCTGCAAATCCCTCAGGCAGTATCAGCATGTACACCCTCCCCTTCCTATTACGACCCTGTTCTGGACCCGAGGCCCTCACTCCTCTCTGGCTAATCCAGTTTAAAGCTTGCTAAGCGAATGCACACACACACACAACACACACAAGGCTTGGAAAGATACAGACACTCAGCCCCCAGGAGCTGGCACCAGGCCTGTGTGACTCACAGCCTAGTGACTCACCAAACACCTGTGGAGACCTCCCTCACTCCCATAGCAGGTGGTTTGGGAACACACATTACTCCCACAACAGTGACTAGGAGTAGAAGACACCCACTCACTCCAGTCACCAATATCACACACACACTCATGCACGCACACATGCTGCCTCTTGCCAGCAGCTGGCATGTAGTGCTTGCAGCACACATAGACACTGCAGAGTGTGCAGAGTATGAATACAGAGTGAGAGAGTTAAGATTTAATGAGGAAATACAAGAAGATAGAGCAAACTGTAGTGATCAGGTGCAGAGCTTGGCCAGATGAGGGTAGTGACTGGCTACAACTACATGCAGCCAATGATTTAAATTTATTTTTTTTTATTTTTTATTTTTAACCTATATTACCTCTTTGTTCCTCTTGCTTCCCCTTTTACGTGTATACCCCCATGGTTTTGCAGAGCTCTGCAGTTTCCTGCACCCTCCTTCTCAGGGCCCTTTGGTTCACATGCTGTCTTACCAGTTCCAAGATTCATCGTTCCTGGAAGGAGTCCTGCAGCTTCTTAGCCCACCAGTTAATGTGACTGGGATGTTTGTTCCTTGTGATTGTCTCCCAGATTAGAGATTCATATTCACATGTCCTTGCTGGCATAAACATTCCTGCATTCCCACTTGCTCTCATAAAATAACATGACTGCCCAGACTTGGTTCCCATCGCTTCCTCTATTTTATCTCTTTTTTACTGTCTTGGGTTTATGTAGCAAGGACTTGGTAGCAGGATGGTTCTTGGGGAAGATGGTTCTCTGTGAGAAGAGCCCAGCAGCTGTCTCATGTTTGACCAGAGCCAGCTCCAGATAGCTCCAAAAGGGACCTGCTGCTGGGCAGAGCCAAGCCAATAAGTGGTATTGGTTGGGCCTCTGTGAGAGCATATTTAAGAAATGAAATAAATAAATAAATAAATAAAATGCTGCACAAAACAAAACAAACAAACAAACAAACAAAAACACAACAAACAAACAAACAAAAAAAAAAAAAAAAAAAAAAGGAGATGAGAGAGTGAGGAGTGATAACCAGTCCTGCAGACCCCAAGGTTAGTGCAGAAGGTGGGCAAGAGGTGCTCCAGGTACCAGACCAGAAGTTCCCTCGCAGCCTGCAGAGAGGCTCCTGGTAGAGCAGGCTGTCCCCCTGCAGCCCATGGCACTACCATGGTGGAGCGGATCTTGACACTGCAGCCCATGAAGAATTGAAACAGGTGATCTGTCAGGAGCTGCCATGGGGATCAGTTCTGTAACAGCCTGTTCCTGAAGGCCTAGTCTGTTCCCATGGTAAGGACCCATATTGGAACAGTTCTTGAAGAGCTGTTTGTGGAAAGCCCACACAGGATCAATCTGAGAAGGATGGCATCCTGTGGGACGGACCTCATGTGGAACAGGGTTAGAGAGTGACTGTGAAGGAGCAGCAGGGATGAAGCGTTAGGAACTGACCGCAGCCCCCATTCTCCGTTCCCTTGAGCCACTTGGGGGAAGGAGGTGGAAGAGGGTGGATGAGGGGAAGGTGTTTTTAGTTTGCTTTTAGTCTCTCAGTGTTCTAGTCAGCTAGTGATAGCCAACAAATTCTATTAATCTCTCTTCGCTGTCTGTTTTTTTTCCCATGACAATAGCTGTTGAGTGATCTCCCTGTCTTTATTTCAACCCATGAGCCCTTTTCATCATATTTTCTCCCCCTTTGTCCTTGAGGAGAGAGAGTGACAGAGTGGTCATACTGGAGTTCAGCTGTTGCATAGCAAGGTAAAACCATCACATTGTCTTGGAAAAGGCCCTTGACCACAAAAAAGGGGCAGACACTCTTTCCACATACTCTTAAACTGATTATCACTTCCTATCTTCAGGGTAGCTGACTACACTTGTGACAAAGATTGGAGTACACTTGAGCCAATCGTGGAGAAATGGAGATTCCAGTACAAGGAGAAAATACAGTATCTGCTTGTGGAAATTTTGGTGAGTGCTTTGATGCTGAAAATATACATTTGTATTGCGTAGGTTAGAAGATTAAAATCCTTTAATTTTGAGTTGTTATAGGCTATATAAAAAGAGAGGGCAAAGAGAAGAGAGGAAGAGGAATTGGGGAGGGTTACATATATTTAAATTCCTTTAGATGTACAGAATAATACAATTTGAATAACATTTATAAATGCAGCAAGGAAAAAAAATATTTTTTTTACAAAAATTCACCGAAGGCATTGTTTTAGGTATTGACAACATATGACACATAAGAAAGAAATTAAAAATAATAGTTACAAAGATTAATACTTCATATGGAATATGGTTATGTATATGGTTAGATAACGAACCTGTTGACATTTAATGCTATAATTAGAAGAAAGAGAGAAGTTTAGAAAACAAGATAGATAAAGAAATGCTTTGAATGCTTCAATGTTTTGAAACACTCAAATGCTTCAATGTTTTGAAACACTCAAAAATCACAAAATAGTGTCATGTGGGTAAAGGATGAGATGAAAGCTGCCTTAGATCTGAACTTATATAGTCATGTCCTAATCTAAAAGAAGAAAATATAGGTACTAATTTTTATGCATTTTATGGCAAAAAAAGACAATTCTCCGAACGAGTTTGCTGAGAACAAAAAAGGTTGAAACAAATATAAATAAATTCTGTATTTAGTTTCAATGTCTTTCATTTTAAAATAAAAAGAGAAAAAAATTCTTTCTGTGACAATTTATCATTTGTGTAAAAGAAGCCACTGCAACATTTAGGGAAATGGAAAACCTCAATCTATGCTACTACATCAACATTTATATAATTAATCTAGCTGTTTTCATTTATCAGTATAGTCAATCTAGCTGTTTTTGTTTACCAGTATAGTCAAAACCAGTTATTATATATATTTTTAAACAGTGATATATTTAAACCAAGATGGGAGATAAGTGTCAAATGCTTTTATATCACTTACTTTAGGAAAAAATGTAAATATGGCTTCATAAACAAAAAGGTTATTTTGCATTAAAGCTGTTTCTTTCAACCGGAAGCCAATTTCACATGTATTATCTTTAATGTCCTCCAAAATGTCTTTAAAATTTTGTAAAGCAAGCACAATATTCCTCTTCTGTGGAGACCTCTTTCAGGTATTTATTCCCATTTGGTACTAGAACAAGAACTAGAAAAATGTATTCATATGGAGTTTAAGTGCTGTGTTAAATTTAACCAAACATGTGAAAAGAAAATGTCATATATGCTTTAACATTTGTGGCAATTCACCAGACATCTATGAGACAATTTGGCACACCCTCTCTCTTTTGCATTTGCATTTACATTTGCAATTCTATTTGAATTTATGTAAGCTGCTTGCTCTTCTGGTGGTTACTATTTGTGTTTTCCCCTTTGGAGGGCATGTTATGCTTTTCTTATTTGTTTAGATATGATTCATGTTTGCAATGAAAAGGAGTATATAAAACTGCAGCATCCATGAGCTAGTTCATCTATGACTTGTAAGTCCATCAGCCAATTTCAGCTAAATTTAACAAGGAGGCTAAAAGACAGGACATTCCTACCAGTTTTGTGACACTGGTAGCTGAAAGCAAATGCTTTCAATTCATACCATAAAATGGTATTTTTATCTCAGCTTCTTACCAGACAGGTAGCAGTCAGATGACCAGGCAGCGCTTGCTTCTTGTTTTTGGGCTGGTACAAACATATCTCCAAACCACTCACATGATATATTGCAGTTTGTTTAAAAAGAGAATATAAAAGCATTTTTTTTCCTCTGTGAAGGAAAGCAAAAAAAGAATTGTTTGTTCTAGAAGACAGATATTTATATGGCATTGATTATTGTTACTCCTGCTGCTACTCAATTTTGTTAAAAGTGGGTTACATCTTGACATCTAAGAAGGAATCGAGGTCTCTGTGTTCCTCCCAGGTTACCTGTCATTGCTTCCATACTCTGTATACTTCCTTTTTGTGTTTGAGTTTGGCAAGGAGCTCCATGTTCATCTACGCCAGCCTCTCATCACTTTTGCCTGACTTCCTCTTGGTTGAGATGGACGACTCTTGACCCTTGACCTTGGAGGAAGTGATGCTTGAATATTAACCATCTTTCTTTGGTTCCTGAGGGCTGCACAAACTGCTGCATCTTTTAGCTGCCTCTATTAGCTACATTCTCAGAGGTTTTCTTTCACTAGCTGTTTTTCTTCTTGTGTTGACCTTTGCAACTATGGGATCTTTATTCTAATATTTTCTTGTAAAGTTAACAAGCTTTAATGGTCCTATAACACTTTCAAATACCTAGAACTAAATTCCTTCCTTGGATACCATTTATAGACCATGTTTTCAAGCAGAGTCTACATGAAAATAATGAATGTTTTGATGGGAATGGAGGGAAGAAAAGAGCATTGAATGGAAAAATTCAGCCAAGGTTATGCTTGAGCAGATAAAGGTCAATTACTCTCCCTAGGTAATTAAGCATTCTGAGAGGGAAGCTTCCTTTTTCTGAACATGTTTCAGCTTTTTGACTTTCATTTAGTATCTGCAAAATGTTGATATACATATATACCCCTTGCTTACTTGCAGGAAGTGTTTTTCTTGGTGCAATCTTGAACTGCTGCTACATTTCGCAGGATGCTTTTGATCTGCAACCATTCCTTATGCATCACCAGATGATTCACAGTCCCCTCTATGCCTGTCAAGTTTAGGTCTGACCTCCACATGCCTTATTTGGACATAGTAATTTTATCTTAGCAGTGCTAAATAAAAGCATGAGTAGAAGTATCTCCAGAGTTCATTTACCTCTTGCATTGACCTGTGATTTTTTATTAACAAGGGCCCAGTACTGAATATGGGATATATTTCAGCAGAATCAGGCTAATTTTTTTGATCTAGAGTTGGAGGTACATCAGTGCAGTGGTAAGAATTATCAGAAGCTGAAATGTGCCAAGGAAAGGTGAAAAAACACATGGGACACCATAAAGAAGGTGTCAAGGACCTTTATCAGTTGGTGGAAGGAGAAGTAGAAGGGGTACTCTGAACAAACAGAGGAGCTGTTGCTGATCTGAAAGTAGTTGTCATTTTCGAGCGGGTCCAGAGAAGGGCGACGAAGCTGGTGAGGGGCCTGGAGAACAAGTCCTATGAGGAGCGGCTGAAGGAGCTGGGCTTGTTCATCCTGGAGAAGAGGAGGCTCAGGGGCAACCTTATCGCTCTCTACAGATACCTTAAAGGAGGCTGTAGTGAAGTGGGGGATGGCCTGTTCTCCCACGTGCCTGGTGACAGGACGAGGGGGAATGGGCTAAAGTTGTGCCAGGGGAGTTTTAGGTTAGATGTTAGGAAGAACTTCTTTACTGAAAGGGTTGTTAGGCATTGGAACAGGCTGCCCAGGGAGGTGGTGGACTCACCATCCCTGGAAGTCTTCAAAAGACGTTTAGATGTAGAGCTTAGGGATATGGTTTAGTGGGGACTGTTAGTGTTAGGTCAGAGGTTGGACTCAATGATCTTGAGGTCTCTTCCAACCTAGAAATTCTGTGTGTGATTCTGTGTGTGATTCACTGAGCCCAGCAAAATGCTGGATGCAGTGCTTGCCTCGAGTCCTAAGAAAAGCAAGTGAAAAGCCAAGAGCTCAGAGTGCCCTATTCTAGTTTTCCAGAAGCCATTTTTTGAGGTGTGAAGTTTCTTTAGAAAAAAAAAAAATTCCCAAAGAAATTGTGGAACATCCCAAAAAATACTGCTTTCTGGCGTGAGTTCAAGGTTCTTTTATTTGACTTTGTCTCTGCATTTTACATTACAACATTATTATATAAAACAATAAATAGAAGAAGAGAATTCATACGTGTCTATAAACTTTTGCAAATCATAGCTTTGAACACCTGCCTTGCAAATATATCTGAGAAGATGCCAGAACTCACACAGCACAGATGTTACTTCTGCCTTTAATGCAGTGCTGCTTAGATGCAGCAATGATGAGCACCATATAAAACTTTGAATTAGATGGAATTAGGATATTCTCAGATGGAGTGCAGTCCATTTTGAAAATGTGAAAGAAAGACCATGTTCCATTTCGTTTCAATTCAACTTCAATTAAAACCCTTAGAATATGGCTGAAATGGAATTTGAATGTTACATACAAAAGTGTTTTGGCTCCTTTTTGTAGAGTAAATTTTACCCATCAATGACAGGTCTAGCCTACAGTCCTTTAGGGTGAAGGAAGAAATTCATAAATTCTTCATAGCTTTTCTACTTCTAAATTGAAGTGTTTCTCAGTGGTAAAGATAACTAGCAAATCATAATCAAGTCACGTGTTTCCACACAAAGAATAAACATTTTCTCTTGGCTATTTTCCACTTTACGTTATGGCTGTAAAGAAAAGCTATCTTATATACATTATGGCCACAACTATGTTTTTTATTGTTTGCTTGTTTGTTTTCATTTATTTCAGTGCTGACTTTTTTACACCAGTTTCTGTTGACAAATGGACAAAAATAGGAAAAACAAGAAAATAAAGCATCTGTAGTTCTGATTATGGAAATTTTGACAACCTTGATAAATCACAATGATAAAAATATTAAATTGTCGTGTTGAAGTTTGCACAAGGAATAAGGAAGAAAATTCAACAGGGGATGGGCTGTATATTCATAAAACAGAATATTAAGAACTGCATACAAAAATGAGTGTTCAAAAATATTTTGTCAATGGTAGTCTGTGCACAACTAAATTCTGTACGTAACTTTCATGCTTATTTTTGAACTTCTGAGTTCTAGATAATGGAAGAATCTGTAAACAGAACCAGAAACCTTTAAAAGACCAGTTGAACCTTAAATTATTCTACTGTTTTCAGTACCATGACACTGAAATATTGTAAATAGTTTGACATGCAATTGGTAAAGCTTGCTTTAAACATATCACTTTCTATTTATTCTCATTTTGAATGTAGAATCATATACTAATCTAGCTTGGAAAAGAAGTAGAAGTCTGACCAGCAACCTGATCTACAAAATTGCATCACTAAACCATGTCCCTTAGTGCCACATCCGCACATCTCTTAAACACATCCATGGTTCTTCCACCACATCCCTGAAAAACCATTTATTTCTGTGCGTAACCATCCTTTTTGTCCAGAAATTCTTCCTAATGTCCAGTCTAAACTTACTCTGGTGCAACTTGGGACAGTTTCCTTAGGTCCTGCCATTTGTCACTGGAAGAAAGAGAACAACACGCTCCTCATTGCAACTTGCTTTCTCATAGTGGTAGAGTGATGAGGTCACTCTGAGGTCACCCTCAGCTCCTCAGCCTCTTCTCCAGACTAAACAGCCACAATTATCTCAGCTGTTCCTCTTTAGTCTTGTTTTCTAGTTCCTTCACCAGTTTTCTTGCTCTTCTTTGCACATGCTTGAGCAAATCAGTATTCAGTAGCGAGGAGTCCAACCCTGAACACAATATTCAAGGTACAGATTCTCTTGGGCTGCATACAATGGGACAGTCATTTCCCTTGTCCTGCTGGCCACACTATTACTGATGTGGGCCAGGATGTTGTTGGACTTCTTGGTCAACTGGACAAACTGTTGGCTAAGGTTCATATTTTTGTCCCTCATTTTAAACATATAAACATTTTATAACTACTAAAGACATCAAAATCCTGTTGAATTTTCAAAAGATGTATATCATATAGAATAGAGTGGTTTTGACCACCATACAAGGTTTTTATAGGGCTGCCTATAATATGATTTACATCAGTGACAGTTGTGAGAATCTTCTGTCTTATTTTCTACTCAAAGATCTAAACAATTGTTCCTCATATTCATCTTTGCTTGAATCTCTTGGTATTTTATTCTATTCCCATATTGCTTTTAAAAAATAATATTACTATTCTTACTATTAAAAACAATAAAAAGTAAACAAGCCTGAAAACCTGGAATAGAATTCAAATTATTTTTAATCATGCAGATAATATTCTGCACTCAGTTCTGTTATCCACACAGGGCTATCCACTGTTGTTTTAGGCATTCCTGGGTAACCTGCTGTACTGGGTCTGGCTGGAATGTTAACTTTCCCGGCAGCAGCCCATACAGTGCTGTACTCTGCACTTGTAGCTGGAACAGCAGTGTTATCACACCAGTGTTGTGTCTACTGTTGAGCAGCAGTGGCACAGCATCGGGCCTCTCTCTAACCCTCCTAGGGGGTGGGCAAAAAGTGAGAAGAGAAACATCACTAGGGCAGCTGACCTAAACCAACCAAAGGGATATTCCATACCATGTGATGTCACACTCAGCAATAAAAGGTGGAAACAGGAAGAAGAGGGGAGGGGTGGGCTCTTGTTGTGAAAACGTCGGTCCTCCTCCCAAACACCGGCTACGTGCGTTGAGGCCCTGCTTCAAGGACGTGGTCAATCATCGCTCATTTGTGGGAAGTAGAGAGTAATTTCTTTCCTCTGCACTTCCACATAGCCTTCATTTATTTTGTTTGTTTTCCTCCCTTCTTTTTATTTTCCTTTCCCCCTCCCTTTTCCCCCTTCCCTTTTTATTTCCCTTTAGTTAAATTGTTTATTTCATAATAATCTTTATTTAATTATTATTATTATTATTATTATTTCCCTTTAATTAAATTATCCTTATCTCAACCGGTGAGTTGTTCTTTGCTTTACTTCTCCCCCTCCTCATCTAAAAAGAGGGGGAGTGAGAGAGCGGTTGTGGGATTTAGCTGCCCAGCACAGTAAAACCACCACACCTGCCTGGGCTTCAAGCCCTGCTGTAAATGAGAATGGCTCTGAAAGGCTCTGTTTGTTATCTGCAAGTTTTGTCTCAGATAGTACCTTACATCTGAAATTAAAACAGACAGCTATGTCTAGGCAACTGTAACCCATGTTTAAATCTGCATGAGCTGAACCTTCCTGAAGCTGTTGGTGTAAGTTTGCCTTCAACAGCATCTTAAAGTAAAAGATGTACTTTTCATAGTCTGTGGAAAGAGACAGGAAATGTCCAGAGAGAAGTAAAACGGATGTGGTATATAACCTTTTAAGCCATCTACTGCTTTTGAAATATTTTACTTGTACTTTTTTTCCAGGAGTAGACCAAAAAATACCCTCATTAATCTTCCTTTTGTTGTTGACAAGTGTAAGCACAACAATAATTTAAACTGTTCTGTTTTTTTCAGTTTTCAATATTATTTAATGTCCATCAGCTCTCTTGATATAAATAAAAATGTTACTTCTCCAATCCTTTTGTGTGTTATTATGTAGAACCAATGAAAAATACAGCTATAAAGGATATTCAAAACTCATCAACAACTGGTTAGTTTTGCCCGTGTCATAAACAGAACCTTGAATAATTTATGATTATTTGTGAATGATATAGACTAATGAGTATATCTAGTTTTCTGCAGCAATTGTTATATTAGAATGAGCCAAGAGATGAAAAAATGGCATTAGTAAATAAATATAGTAGTTTAATTTGAAGTAGAGACAGAAATGTAGTTATGATATTCTAAGGCAGTGTGCAATAATGAAAATCATAATTTTTCTTCAGAAGTGAAACTTCAAATCAAATAGTGATGTTAACAAAGAAAAGTAATTGTACTGTATTTTCAACAGAAAAAAAAAAATAATATTTTAAATTCAAACCACTTTTAAATGTATTTTCAATGTTTTTCTTGCTTTTCTTTTAGTTTTCCACAAAACACTTGAAGAAAACCCTCCAATTTATAGTTTTGAAAAGTCCAAAAATGGGCCTGAGATATAGCAAAACAGTATTAACCAGGATATTTTTGATGGCAGGCTGTGGGTAGTTAGGGTCTGGCAGCCAGAAGATGTGGCGCTGTACGGAAAGATGGAGCCCCTCCCTTGATGGGCAGTAGCGTGTGGTCTGTGATGTAAGCAAGTGGAAGTGACGTTATGGGCCTCGGGTATATAACACCATATGACTCAACAATAAATGCCATTTGCCATCCACCACATTGGTGTCTGTGAGCCGATGGACAGAGTGGCCTGGGGTTGGTCGCCGTGCCGTTCCTGAACCAGGTCACCACTGCCCCCTGAAGGCAACAGCAGGCAAATATATTTTAGAGAATATATAAAATATATATCACCTGAGAATCTGAGTATCTGTGCTTCAGCAATTTTGTCAGAACTACATTGTGAACAGTTTGCAGTTTCAATCATGAAATTAGAACAGCTTTTGAAATAGTAAAATATGATGAGAGGTTTCTGTGTGAAACAGAAATAGATAAATGATTTTATGGTAGTTTCAGACTGCATTGCAAACAAGACACATTGCTAGGTATTCTTGGTTAGCTGTCTCACAGGTATTTTAAATACCCATCGTCTAGTCTGGTGATGCCAAGTTATCTGTCAGTGGAAATTTTATGATAACTGTTTTTTGCTTGTAAGTCTACTCTTTCCTGACAGAATGAAGTACTTAGCAAAATTCACATCTTAACTACATTTCTCTAGACTGCATATGGGTCACCTCTGTGTCTCATACTGTAACAGAAATATATATAAATTTATATATATATATATATATACATATATATTTTCCATCTCTCCCTCTCCTCTCTCTCTCTTTTTTTTTTTTTTTTCCTTTCATTTTTGTGCCCCCCTTTGAATGGTTCAGATTACATTTTTATAGAAGTTATATCAAGTTATATATCATTGAGATATATAGATATATCATTGAGTTATATCAGCAGTGTCATAACACATTGCATCGTGTTTTTGATAATGTGAACATCTTGCAAGTTAAAAAAAAAAAGTCTCATCCCAATCCTATCTCAGTGCTAATATATTCTCCACACAGATAAATTTTACCTGTTCAATTACTCTTCAGAGACTTTGGGGAATTTTATTACATTTCTCTCCTACATGAAAGACTACTGAACTATTGGGACCAATGAAGCAAGTTTTTTTTTTTTTTTTTTTTTTTTTTTAAGATTGGTATTCGAGACCTCTGCCTGGGCCTAAGTGTCCTAAAATCCCTACTGGATTAGGACACATTATTGCAATGCTGTTGTCATCTCTTTATTGTAGCTTGGACTACTACAAAAAAAAGGCAATAGAAAGTGTCAGCCAAGTCCAATATCTGCATTTCCTTAAATGGGAAGGATAAAAAGAGAAAGAAGAGAGCCTTAACAAGAATTAGAACCAAAACTCATGTCAGTTGAAAAGGTGATTTAAAATAAAAATACTTGAAAAGGTGATTTAAAATAAATGATAATATTATAGCACAAGTAAAGACATGTTGATATTTCTGGGGTCATTCATGTTTCTACAACAGATTTTGATGAAAAGCGAGCTACAAAGATGGAGTTACATTCCAGATGAAGTTAATCAGAATTTTAAAAAGGGTTTGAAATTGGCAAGGCTTCATTTGGAAAAAAATCCAAGGTAGCTTTTGTATCTTTTGTATTCTGAAAGTGCCAGTAAAGTGAGGGGTTTTGCACATGAATTTCTATAGGGGTAGTGTGGAAGGATTTAAAGAATACTGAGATGAAGCTGAATGAGTCATACTTTCTCCACAAAATTTCATTCTACTCTTTCTTTTATCCACTGTGCACCTCAATAAGGTAAGTAGCATGAGTTGATGATGGAAGTTACTCTCCTTGGAAGGGAAGAGGAGCTGTTTGATTTTGTGATGGTGGACATAGACAAATAAAATATGCAGTAAACACTTGAAGACAACAATATTAATTTAACACTGAATACATGCTTCATGTCTGATAACTGAAGAGCTATGTGTCTTTAGACAACAGATAGCTGAAGAATCAGAAGACAGAAATCTTTGTTGCCCAGGGAGGTTGTGGAGTCTCCTTATCTGGAGATATTCAAGGCCTGTCTGGATGCCTACGTGGGCAGCCTGCTCTAAGGAACCTGCTTTGGCAGGGGGGTTGGAGCCAATGATCTCTCGAGGTCTCTTCCAACCCCTACAACTCTGATTCTGTGATTCTGTGATTTGTACAAAAGATTTCTAGAGTCCTGAGATTGTATCTAACTTCCCTTCAAATATTCATTCAAGGACTTCCTATTTCTTGAACCACAGAAACGTCACAAAGAGTCATGCTGGAAATAATAGAAGGACATATCAGTAACACATGAAATGCAACAGAGAAATCATTTTTATGACATCAGTGGACACGTTTAAAATATTCAAACAACTTTAAAAGTATCAATGCAACAAAAGATATTTAATATATTTAAAATATCAATGTTATACTATTTATTGACTTTTCTATATTACAAATCAATCTTTTCGCTAACCTTTCGAGATTCATAATATTCTAGATAGCCTGACTATATGAGGTCATTTTATTCCTCAGGAGAAATTAATAAAGAAGGTACATGTTTTCAAAGTTCTACCTTTAGTCTTCAAATATTTTTTTATACATAATATGAAATCTTGTGAGATGCTGAAGTAAATACAGGAAGCTGCGGTTTTACCAAAGATAGACAATATGACTTTTGTAGTTTTCTTTCTTGATGATGAATCAGTAGTATAAGTATTTAATACAGATACACCATATTTTTATCCTTCTTGTGCTATAAAGAACAGTTCTTTTTATTATGATTGAATAGTTATGGATTATGGTGTACAGTCCAATATACCAATTTACACATCTAGCTTGCACCTGATTTTACATTGTTAGTGTATGAATCTGCCATTGGAAATAAGATGTTGAACCTTCCTTTATAATATATAACCAGAACTAGGCATAAAATGTTTCCATTGATTCCATAAAAATTAAATTTTAAAAGTTATGCATCATATGTCTAAAAATATAAGTGGTTCCTAAGCTTAATGGTCTAAATCACAGTGTGTCTGAGCTGAGTCCAAAGAACTACTCTAATCAAGTATTTTTACCATTCCACTCTCTGTCACAAAACTATATATCATGTCTAATCTAAACCTACTTCTCTGGAGATATGTATCAAGTTTAGCTAAAGTGACCTTTGAAGAGTTAAATGATCTGAGAAAGGCAAACGTCTTCACGCTATACTGAGTGTTCCTGCTGTTTTCAATTAAATTATTTTTATCTGAAGTAAAATAATTTATATATAATACACCTGTACATTACATATATTATATTAAATATATATGATTAAATATATACATTATATTTCATATATATAATATATATGAAATATATATATTATATATTGTATATAATATATATTTAATAATAGTTTTTAATATATAAAATAGTTTAATATATGAAATAGTTTTTAATATATAAAATAAGGTATTTGATTCAAGACTTTTGAGTTTCTTTATTGATTCCACATTCATTTTTTACTATACTGAAACTATAATTTTATTTTATTTCTTATAAATGCAATTTATTAATAAGGCAGATATGCAACAGCAATTCTGCAAAAATGAACATTAGAGGTGTGGGCAAAAAGCAAAATGTATCAGCTAGCAAAACCACTTGTTTATTATGTTTTTGTTGTTGTTGTATTTTCTCTTTTTTAATTATAATAGAAGTGATAGCAAAATTGTTTAGTGGTTAATAAACCACTCCCAAAGGTCTTCAGTGAAATGAGAAGTGAAGGTAATTTAAGCTGATGTCTCTGCAGACAGCACTGCCAGCTAAAAATCTGTGAATAGCAATTAAAAGGACATACAAGCAGTACTTCTTTATTTTTTATTTTATTTTATTTTATTTTATTTTATTTTATTTTATTTTATTTTATTTTATTTTATTTTATTTTATTTTATTTTATTTTATTTTATTTTCATATTTTATGATGTTACAAATAAAGTTGAAAGTCTTGATTTACCACTGAGTGAAATAGTGGCAGCATTTTATTTTAACACAGTAATTTTTGCAGTAAAATTTTAGTTGAATTTGTATATATTGCTTAAATGCAGCTTCACCTATAATTCATTGATGATTTTTTTTTTTCTAAAATTTTTTGATTAACATATTCTATTATCAACAATAAAACAGCAGGGAGTTGGAATATCTGTTACTTATGCAAGCTGAAATCATTCTTACTACTTGAAATTCATATTGATAGTTCAAAATAAATGATGTGTTTAATGTAAATTTCTGACATTCTATATGAAATCATGTTGCTTTCTGGTCAGAATATGTCACATTGTGTCAGGTCACAAAATGTCCTAAATACTATTACTGTAGCAAGCCATGACAAACCAATGAAACATATTAAAAGACATGAAGTTATTTTTAAGACTATTTCCCAGTCACTGAAATCACGAGCATCCAGTTTGAATATTATATATCAAACAGATTAATGTGATTTTAGATGCATTTGTGCTTAGCTGTCAAATTAAATTTCCTTCCCTTGCACCGATTTTTCCTTTTTGTATATGCAGGTATAGGTAATATAAATACACATTTTGTGTGTGTGTTACTGTCTAGATCATTTAACTCCCTATGCACAGTGTCTTGTATGGAACCTATGACTGGAGGCAGGTTGTCCAGGCATTATCAATGTAATAGTATTAAAAAGCAAGCAAAACCACAGCCAACAAAGTAGTTTTAATAGATTCATCAATATTCAGAGCAGACCTTCTGTGTGAAGGTTCCTTTAACTAATGCTTGAAGTAACTTCCTGTGGTGTTGCTACTTCATTCTTGCCTCTAAGGCAAAAAGGACAAAGGAACCTATTTAAAAGCTTCAGTTAAACTACAAGTAAGTGACAATTGCTGCACTGTACTTCCCTGAAGGAAATATATTAAAGGAAATGACTGTTGTACTCAGAACAACTTATCTAAAAGGACTGGACAAGGGGTACGGCTCAGCCTATAATCAGAGTTTATATGGTCATAAGCAGAACTGACATGAAAAAGTCTTTATATATATATGTCATATATATATATATATGACATATATATATATAAGACATATATATATAAGTCTTTATATAATATATGTCCAAGCAAAGATTGTTTCAGAAATATTCATAAAGATTATAAAATACATTACAACTTTAACTTCTCTCGAGGGTATTACATCAGAAAGGGAAGTTTTTGAACTGTCTTCTCTCAACAAGCACACTTTCAAATCCTAACTGGAAATAAATATTCAGAAGCAAACACATTAATTATGTCCAATCCAGTTAGCTCTATCCTAGAGAAATCTGCTTTAGAAGGATCTATCTGAAAGTCTTGGAAACATGAGTAACTTGATCTGTCCACCTAAGGGTCACTGATGGTCTTTGGCTTTTATATATTTAGCAAAATAGACATACCGAGTTGACTCGTGTTTCTTTTGATTAGTTATCATACCACTTATTTTTCAAAGTTAAATCTTCTCTTATCTTGGCTCTTTGTAATTGACTATAAAGACATTCTTCACAATCAAGAGCAGAATTTCTAAAACGTCTGAACTGATATTTATACAAATAATAGTAAATAGATATCAGCTATATTAGCTAATACTGTAGTGGGTTTGACTCCAAACTGTGTCATTTACATTAATTTTTAAGTTATGTTGAAAATATGCTTGATTTTCAAGTTATATTCCATACAAATATACAGCATATATGAGAATAGAAAATCTAAGACCCTAGATTTAGGGATATAAATTTTCTGTTGACATATACACATTGATTCAAATTAGTCCCTGATCTTAAAGGTGGATCTTCAGAAATCTTGACTTTAGCTGGTCTAGAACAGCATTTAGTCATCAAACACAAAACCAGATGTACAAACATCTATTGGGCAAATTCCTCTTTGGGGATAAACACTGACTAATAGAATGCACAGTGCCTTAGAAATCAGATATACATACTGATAACTGAATCAGAAGTTTTCTACATACATGTATTTTTTGTGATTTTCATCAAACAACATCATCCCTTCTCTTTAGTGCCTACAAGAAGGCATCAGAGATTCACTAACCTTTATGGGAGATTTTTATAACTTAGTACCTTTCCTAGAGGACTTTTTAGAGCTTTCTGTAAAATTTAATTGAGAGTGGAACTGCTAAAATATTCTGCAAGAGATATGAAACCTTAAAAGAAAGGCAATTTTCATCTGGTTTCATAGATAGAACTTCCACAAATTTATCCTAAAACATTATTTTCCTGTATGTTGTGGTATAGTTTCTGTTAGCACATATTCTTAGTTGCTCTGAAATTTAAGAAAACATATTTGATATTTAAATGCTAAGAGACAGTATTTTAATGGAAATGTTAATTTTCCTCTTATTCCTCACCTCATTTTAAACTATATAAGGAATATAAATTTAATAGGTTTACATTTGAAACATCTTTGCATATCCTTGGGGGTTATGGACTTGGGGGTTATGGTGAATGAAAAGCTCAAAATGAACCGTCAGTGCATGCTTGCAACCCAGAAGGCCAGCTGCATCCTGGGCTGCATCAGAAGAGGAGTGGACAGCAGGTCAAAGGAGGTGATTGTCTACTTTGCCCTTGTGAGGCCTCACTTGGAGTACTGTGTCTGGAACCCCCAGCACAAGAAGGATGTGGACCTGTCCAGAGAAGAGCCATGAAGTTGATCAGAGGACTGGAGCACCTCTTCTATGAAGAAAGTCTGAGAGAGCGGGGGCTGTTCAGCCTGAAGAAGAGAAGGCTCTGAGGAGACCTCACTGTGGCATTTCAGTACTTAAAGGGGACTTATAAAAAGGATGGAGAGTGACTCTTTGCTCAATCAGATAATGACAGGAGAAGAGGAAATGGTTTCAAACTAAAAAAGTGGATATTTAAATTAGAGATTAGGAGAAAATGCTTCACTCAGAGGATGTTGAGGCACTGGCACAGAGAAGCTGTGGATGCCCCATCCCTGGAGGTGTTCAAGACCAGGTTAGATAAGGCCCTGGGCAACTTGATCCAATGGGTGGCATACCTGCCCATGGCAGAGGGGTAGAACTAGATGATCTTTAAGGTCCCTTCCAACCTGATCCATTCTATGAATGTATGATCCTGACATTTATACAATCCAATTATGTCAAATTATAAAACTTTCTTTGAAAACCTTTGAATTTCTTAATTTGTAGCTAAATTATATTTTGGGTTTTGTGGTTTAATTTGCTTATAATATAGCTGAGGTGTACAGAATGTATTATATTTTATTCAAATATATAAATAATCATTACCTCATGGACTTCTCAGGCTTCTCAATACATTTTTTCTGGTGTCGTTTCTGAAACTTTTTATAAATAAGCCACATTTCATAAACAGGGCTTATGAGAATTTATGGAGAAAAGAACTATCAACAAAACAGTGATTTTATTTTTTTTTATTTTTTTAATTATTATTTTTTTTACATTTCACTTATCTGTATATCTCAAATACATGCTAAGTAAGTTTGCAGATGATATTAAATTAGGAGGACCTATTGACTCTGTTGAGGGTGGAGATGCCTTGCAGAGGAACAGAGGGATCTGGACAAAGAAGAGGGCTGGTCAATCACTGACCACATGAAGTTTAGCAAGACCAAGTTCTGGGTTCTGCTCTTGCAACAGAACAATCTGAATATATATATAGACTGGAGGACAAGAGGCTTGCAAGCAGCCCTGCAGAATTTTGAAATTCTGATTAGAACAATCTGGAGGTTCTGACTGACAGTAAATTGAAAGTGAGTCAACATTTTGTCCTGGCAGCCAACAAGGCCAGCCATATCCTGGGATGCATCAAGCACAACTTTGCTATCCGATCAAGGGAAGTGATTGTGCTTCACTGGCGTAGCCTCACCTCAAGTGCTATGTGCAGTTTTGGGCACCACAGTATACAAATGACATAAAACTAGTAGAAAGTGTCCAAAGGAGAGCTACAAAGATGGTGAAGATTCTAGAGTGCAAGGTGTATGAGGAGCAGAAGTCGCTTGGTTTGTTCAACCTGGAGAAGAGGAGACTAAGGGGAAGAGACTTCATAGCAGCCTACTGCTTCCTCATGAGGAGGAGAAAAGGGGCAGGTGCTGGTCTCTTTTCTCTACTGACCAGTGACAGGATCTGAGGAGATGGCATGAAACTGCAACACAGTAGGTTCAGGTTGAATATTAGGAAAAGATTCTTCACCAGGAGAGTGGTTGGGCACTGGAACAGGCTCACCGGGTAAGTGGTCCAAGAATTGGACTTAACTGATCCTTGTAGTTCTCTTCCAAATGAGATATTCTATAATTCTTTGATTTTGCATCTTTAGAATGAGAGCAGACATGTGCCTACAAGGATAGTACACAGATGTTGTTACTATTAGTTACTATAATGAGAAAGTTCTTCAAGTTTCTTAAGTGCATGATTCTTTCTACATACAAAGTTTGATAAATAATGTAACTTACATTTTTATAGCTTCTTATACCCTTTATGAGGCTCAGCATGCTGCATAGTATATGCACATCCTTGATTCTTTCATCATTGATTTGTAAGGGCATATAGAGATGGAAATTCAGAAGTAGTTTTACAACTCACAACAGTAATAGGCAAAAGTTACCAATTTCAGCTAACTCGAGTTGAAGCTATTATCACATTCTGTAATGTCAACTGTTCTGCTGGTCAAGAAAAATGGAAGTTCAACAGAAGCTTCATGACAAAATGAAGTATTTCCAAACATATTAATCCATAGAATACAGATAGCAAACATTTTAGAAAGCATCAACAGCAACAACAACCAACCAAGCAACCAACTAAATAAACAAACAAAAACTTTTCACATGGAATGATATCTATTTCAGTTGGAAGTTTTCCTGTGTGTTGTACAGAAAATGCAGCACAGCAAAACTGTCTGCAAAGTTGGAATAATTTTTATTATTATTATTTTCCTTAAAGAATCTATACTGTTCTGGAAACTTGTGTCATCCCTACAAAAACTGAAATTATGTATATGGAATATGATTCTTAAAGTACATTAGAAATTTGGCTATCCCATGGATAACATCCTTACTGAATAAAATCCAACTCACCGCCATCAAATTGAAAATACCATCCTCATAAAATTCTAATGTTCTACGAGAAGAATTATAAAGAGGAGTAAACAGTAGGCAGACTGTGAAATCACAAGAAGACAATACAGATATGCAGATGTATAAATGGCATGATAAGTTTATGGTCGGAGTTTTTATTGTATTTCAGTCAGAGAGAGACACTTCATTGCATACATGAAGGGAATCTCTATCAGCACTAAGGCTAGAAGAAAATTTTCTTCAGTGAAAATGTATCCACTTCTCATATTTCCAATTTTAGTATTTAGATTAATGCATATCATGTATTTGGTTTCTGTCTATGCTTTTCTTTCACAGCATAATTTTTGCAACAGATTTGCCCCGCAGCATTGACTACCCTTGATAGTTTTCTCTGTTACTGTCTGATTATTTGCTTAGCATAATGACTTTTCTGCTTTTTTTTTTTTTTTTTTTTTTTTTTTTTTTAATTAATGTTGTCACAGGAATTACTTGCTAGAAAGCTGACTTAAATACAGTATGATGACATCAGTAATGGGAAAAACATACACAAAGTTAATGTAACTACATTTCAGCTGTTCTTAGTAACCTTTCAGAATTTTCATGTTTTATTTTGGCAGTTAAATTATAAATAAACATTAAAAATATTCAGAACTACAATATGAAAATAATGAAACACAGTTGAACAAAATTTCCCAGCAAAACATTTTTCCAATTAGAAACAGCTGAATAAAAAAAAAAAAAAAAGCCAGTCTCATTAAAAATATATCAATGCTATCTGTGTTCCACTATAACTAACTTGACTTAGCATGATAAGACATAAATTATGATCATATAAACCATGTTAATACATGGTTTATATATTACCATATACTGGTTATATATATGTATATATAAACCATATACTGGTTTATATATAACCATACAATTTATAATAACATAAATATGGTTTATAATACATATACCATATTAGTATATAGTTTATAATATATGTTAAATTTCAGTAGCATAACTGCCTTTATATGTATATGTTTATGTATATGGAATATGATTCTTGAAGTACATTAAAAATTAGTCTATCCCATGGATAACATCCTTACTGAATAAAATCCAACTCACCGCCATCAAATTGAAAATACCATCCTCCCAAAATTCTAATGTTCTACAAGAAGAATTATAAAGAGATGTAAACAGTAGGCAGTTGTCTTCATTACAATTATATTATAAATTATGCATGAATTGCAAAATATGCATCATTGTATTTTTATTATTTTAAAAATAAAATCAAACAATTATTTGATATTTTCAGAACATTTTTTCCCCAATAAATGTCTGAAATGATCTCAGAACTTTAATTTCATTGTGAATTTTTAATATTTTATGTTTTATTCAAATAAAAGGTATATATATTTTTTAAAACCAGAATTTGCAGTGAACACAATTCTAATTTCTGTTCTACTCTATGACTGTTATGACACAATAATGTTGAATATTTTCAGTCATTGTTTCATTTGATTTTATTCATATGCAAAAATATTGAATATATTTTTTTGAATTGAATGAATTCTGGAGTATGGATGATTTCTGATTCAATAACCACAGTTGACAATGAATAATTTTTGCTGTCAAATTTTTACTACTGTAGTCAGTGATAAGTACAAGCAATATTATAGTAAAAACAAAACAACATTTAGAGGAGAGTAAATATTTCTTGTTTTCCACTGATTCATGTGAAAATCCACCCGAGGATACTGAGAGAACTGGTGGAGGAGCTGGCCAAGCCGCTTTCTATCATTTATCAACAGTCCTGGTTATCAGCGGAGGTCCCAGTCGACTGGCGGATAGCAAACGTGATGCCCATATACAAGAAGGGCCGGAGGGTAGACCCGGGGAACTATAGGCCTGTCAGTTTGACCTCAGTTCCAGGGAAGCTCATGGAGCAGATTATCTTGAGTGTCATCACGTGGCACTTAGAGGGCAACCAGGCAAGTAGACCCAGTCAACATGGGTTTATGAAAGTCAGGTCCTGCTTGACGAAGCTGAACTCCTTCTATGACAACGTGACATGCTTAGTGGATGAGGGAAAGGATGTGGATGTGGTCTACCTTGATTTCAGTAAGGTTTTTGACACCATTCCCCACAACATTCTCCTCAAGAAACTGGCTGCTCTTGGCTTGGTGTCCTGGTTTCAGTTAGAACAGAATTAATTTTCTTCCTAGTAGCTGGTGGAATGCTGTGTTTTGGCTTAGGATAAGAAGAGTGCTGATAACACCCCGATGCTTTAATTGTTGCAGAGCAGTGCTTATACTAAGCCAAGGACATCTCAGCCTTTTGCTCTGTCCTGCCAACGGGCAGGCTGGGGGTGCAGTAAGAGCTGGGAGGGGACAGACCCAGGACAGGTGACCCAAACTAGCCAAAGGGGTATTCCAAACCATCTGACGTCATGCTAAACAATATATAGGGGTGGCTAGCCGGGGGGAGGGGGCCGGCCGGACTGCTTGGGGTTAGGCTGGGCATCGGTCAGCGAGTGGTGAGCAATTGCATTGTGCATCACTTGTTTGTACATATTATTATTATTTCCCTATTATCACCATTGTATTATTATTGTTATTATTGTTATTATTATTTTGTTATTATTATTTTCCTGTCTTATTAAACTGTCTTTATCTCAACTCACGGGCTTCACTTTCCATTTCTCTCCCCCGTCCCAGAGAGGGAGGGGGGAGGGTGAGCGAATGGCTGCGTGGTGTTTAACTGCCGGCTGGGTTAAACCACGACACTTGGACTGGCATACACTTCATTAGGTTAAAAACTGGCTGGATAGCTGGGCCCAAAGAGTCGTGGTGAATGGAGTCAAATCATGTTGGAGGCCAGTCACTAGTGGCGTTCCCCAGGGCTCAGTACTGGGGCCTCTTTAATATCTTTATTGATGATCTGGATGAGGGGATCGAGTGCACCCTCGGTAAGTTTGCAGATGACACCAAGTTAGGTGTGTGTGTCAATCTGCTCGAGGGTAGGAAGGCTCTGCAGGAGGATCTGGAAAGGCTGAGGCCAACTGCATGAAGTTCAACAAGGCCAAGTGCCGGGTCCTGCACCTGAAGTACAATAACCCCAAACAGAGCTGCAGGCTGGGAGATGAATAGTTGGAAAGCTGCCTGGCGGAGAAGGACCTGGGAGTGATGGTTGATAGTTGGCTGAATATGAGCCAGCAGTGTGCTCAGGTTGCCAAGAAGGCCAACAGCATTCTGGCTTGCATAAGAAGCAGTGTGGCCAGCAGAGCTAAGGAAGTGATCGTCCCCCTGTACTCGTCTCTGGTGAGGCTGCACCTCGAGTATTGTGTTCAGTTTTGGGCCCCTTGCTACAAGAAGGACATCGGAGTGCTTGAGCGAGTCCAGAGAAGGGCAATGAAGCTGGTGAGGGGTCTGGAGAACAAGTCTTACGAGGAGCAGTTGAGGGAGCTGGGCTTGTTCAGCCTGGAGAAGAGGAGGCTCAGGGATGACCTTATTGCTCTTTATAAGTACATTAAAGGAGGCTGTAGAGAGGTGGGGATTGGTCTATTCTCCCATGTGCCTAGTGACAGGACGAGGGGGAATGGGCTAAAGTTGCACCAGGGGTGCTTTACGTTGGAGATTAGGAAGAACTTTACTGAGAGGGTTGTGAGGCATTGGAATGGGCTGCCCAGGGAAGTGGTGGAGTCACCATCCCTGGAGGTCTTTAAAATACATTTAGATGTTAAACTTAGCAATATGGTTTAGTGGAGTGCTTGTTAGTGTTAGGTCAGAGGTTGGACTCGATAATCTTGAGGTCTCTTCCAACCTAGGCAATTCTGATTCTGTGAAAAATAGTGCTGTGTGAAAACCAAAGGACAGAAAAAGCCTTTTCTTTTAAAGACATTAAATGGTTGAATTTTATAACTCCATTAATTGTTTTCAATGAATCACAGAGATTAACTGATAAAAGGAGGAACCTATAAATATAGTAATTTGGTCTCTTCAGAGTAGAAAAGATTCCATACAACATAAGTAACACAAGATGAGAAAAAGTATTTCTCATTAAGAAGCCACTGAAATTCTGTTTTTTTTTTTTTTTTTTTTTTTTTTTTTTTTTTTTTTTTTTTTAATGAGACTGGATTAATTATGTTCTGTTTAAGCCCAGAAAAATGTGTGTGGATGACTATCTAATAAACTATATTTATTGAAGAGGTCAAATAAATGCTATGTTGCATCACTTTTCACCATTTAAAGTCATATGGTGCATATAAATGCTGATACACTCACATAAGTATTCTAATATAAGAAAGATTCCAAATCCATTTATACATATTAATCAAATTACTTCAGTGTTGAAGTAGTTAATGTAGTTCAGCTGTAAAAACAAACAAACAAACAAAAACACTAACTTTCAAGTACAGGGAATATTTAATACTGTAATTATAAGGAAGCTTTGAAATAAATATCTGAAAGAAAAATAACATATACTCTTAAAACACCAAACGTGAACAAGCTTTTAGCTCTTAGTAAGGATAGCAAAGTTCTCAATTTTCTATCTACTCTATTAATTATGCAACCTTTTGTGGTTTCTTTCAAAAACCCATTATACTGGATATAATTAAAACACACACTCTCATACACAAAACTGAAAAAAATGTTAATGTTTCTGGAAGAATTAGATTAATAATATTGGCATGAGTTAACCATAATGTGTGATGTATTGGTACATTTTTCACATATAGCTTTACCTCTGCACTTCATTTCTGATCTACTGGACCCCTGCTATTGAGCATTTGTATCCAATTACTAATTGTTAAGTGTCATATTTATGAACAGATTATATTTTTAATATTTTATATTATAATATTAAGAAAATATTAACAAACATTAAAAGTTAGTGCAGGAATGAACTTTATGCAGGAATTCTAAGAAATGAAATAGGCTTCTAGGTGTGCCCTGCTCTCCACCCCTTATCAGCACAGAGTGCAAGTAGAATATCATTATCTTTTCCTTGGGTCTAGATAATTTATACAAACACATTACTATATTTTCCACATCTTTCTTTGTCATTTTGAATATTTTTCTTTTATTTCTCATTATATAAATCTCAGTGTCGAAATATTGGTGCTCCAAGGCTTTTCTACACTTTGTGAATAATTTTCAATGATTTTTCACACTGTAACATCTAAAAATCTCAAGCACACCCTGCGGCTGGAACTATGTTTCAGCACATCCTGCTGTAGGCAGATTGGATTTGCTGGACTTATTTCATTTGCAAAGAAGATAAGCTTTAATTATCTTCATGAAGAGGCCTGCTAGAACATATTTTTGTTTCCTCCCTTTGGAAGGAAATCCACATGTGCAGTGGAGTGTTGAGCTAACACAGCTCCTCACAATATAAAGCTGAGACAGCAGCAGAATATGCTTAGTGCCAAAATTGAAGGATACACTGCAGGGCACATTCACCTCGTAGCAACAACCTTTAACTGTACTGTACATATTGGATAGTTATATAACACCATCCTGTTACTTTTTATCACATGACAGGTCCTCAAGGATTAGATCATCACAAATTAATTTTGGGTCATAAGGTAAACATACACAAAATGTCAAAACTCACACAATCCACAAACCAGTAGGAAGAATTGTTTCTATGTTTAAACACTCTTACTTTCCAAAGCATGGAAGTATCTAGCATGAATTGTCTGTTCTCAGTGCTAAAGGTCAAATGATCCTTGGGATTTTTTCTGGGAGAAAACTGGCTACCACAGGCTAAACTGCCAAGGAACATTACAGCAATGGTAATAGGATAGTTGATAGAGTTCCAATGCCTGAGAACTTACCCCATTTCTATATAATTTCCTACCAGAGATGTAGTTGTTATATATTTTTACTGTTATTATTTTTTAAGGTGAATTCTTTTGCACATTTAGGACGTGCCTAAACTTTTCCCTTAAGCTGCCCTGTGACATGCTCAATATTTATTTATTTATTTATTTATTTTGTAAGGATCAAGCAAACAAAGATTCTGAAACTACAAATTCAGCAAATGCTGAAAAAAAGACACAAATCATCAAGATCCCACATGCTTCAGTATGTTGGGCAGTTTATTAACCCACCATCCAGGCCCACCAAGAAAGACTGTTCAGAAGCTGTCTACAGCAGTGAAGTGGAGGGGACACAAAGAAGAGGTGGAGCATAAATGGAAAATAACTACAAATCGGGAGGACTTCCTTCATATCCAGTATCTTTTTCTGACCATTTAACAGTCTATATATAGCAGTTAAACTTCAAAATTTGTTAAAACATAGACAAGTAAGCACACTGTTCTTGGGGTCTCTCTCCATTTTCTCCATATGTTTTTTAACTGAAAAAAAAATAATTTATGAAATGAAAATGATGTATTTGATAGTTCACAAAAGTACAGATAGGATTCTCCATTCATGAATATAATTTAAGCATTCAGCTGAGTGTTGGAGTGTCACAGTTTTCTGGCAATTGAAAGAATTAATCCCTGAAAAAAGGGTAAACATTTTCACATTATATGGAGAGAGAATTTAAAACACATTCACAGAAGACTAATGGACAACTGCCATTTTTAGTGATACTAAGTTCTGTAGCAGTTAGGATGGTTGCAAGTTCATAAAACCATGAACTTTATTCTACCTGTTGTTTAAGTAGGCAGTTTATGCCCAACCTCTTGTTTCAAACAACAGAATGAACATTTAATAGTTTTTGTGAGCTGAAAGAAATGGATAGCCAAACTATACAAACAAACTATACATCAATTGTCAAGAAGTGCAGCATGTCTAGAAGTATCCTCTTTTAACTACCACCAGCAGCAACAACAAAACAGAAACCAAAAATACAGACTGAAAAACCTGACACCAAAGCGGTAAACTCTATCTAATCCCATCATTAGGAAAATAAAAAAAATTGGCCTGCCTATTTTCTTCCACAGCTCAGGGAAGCCGTGTAAGGGGCTGCCATCTTTCCCACTGAATGAGGAAGTCGTGTAATTTCTAAAATCTCATACATCATTGATTAAAGTGTTTTGATGTCCTTTTTGTTTTTTCCTCCAGATATTCATTTTGTCTTGGACCATGACAATTGCATCATTACAGAATGAGTGACCCAAAAGAGACATTTCTGATAATAGAAAGAACACAAGCCTTCCTCTTTTATTCATTTTGCATGTGGTAGAAAAGTCAAAGTATTAAAGGTAGGATTAATAAATGAAGGAAACATTTTCTTAGCCTCTGGATTACCTACTGTAGACTTGTTGGAAGATCACCTGGTAAAAATTCCACTTGAAACAAGACCAATTTCAGTGTTATGTCAAATGCTCAGGACTGCCAACTTGAGTTCAGATTAGCTCCAAGGATGGAGATTCCCCAACCTCACTTAGCAACTCCTAATGCTTTATTACACTCATTGCTAAGAGTAGCTTTGTTTGCTTCTTTGTTTACTTTTTTCCCTTATGAGCTTTCAGAATTTCCTTTGCTTCAACCTCTGGCTGCTGCCTCTTGTTCTTTTGTTCCATACAATGGGAAAAAAAATCTAAAAGTTTTTGCCCCCTACCAGGGAATAAATAGTACAGAACAAATAGTCATATCTTTACATACATATTTTGTGATTTCAATGATACAAAATTAAGCAGTAGAAGCAAATAGTTTTGTTTGTTGAAAATTCTCTACTTTCAGAATTCTCTGTCAGTAACAATAATAGCCAACATTTCTGGGGCAGTATTAAATTACTATCAATAAGTGAAGTCACTTTCAGTAGTTCAGGTTATGCACCATGTGGCCCGTTCTACAAATTCACTATTGTGAGAGTACATAGTAAGAGGTTTTATTTTAGAGATTTAGAAATACTTATAGTATTTATAAATATCAAATGTATAATTTTTTAATTTTGTAGTTTTTATTAAGAAAAAAAAAAAAGAAAATATTACCTCTAAATTCACAGCTGTATGTGTAGACAGAGAGGATGCATCATCTCATTGTGGTCAGTTTTACAAGCTGGTTTTGCTAAGCATGTTAATATATTCTTCTGTTTGGCCCTCCTTAAGCTCAGGGAGGAACCTGCCCACCTCACAGAAGTGATACTGTGAAGCAGAATAGAGAAAAAAAAAATAAAGAAAAGGCTTATTTCTTATAAAAGGAAGTAGATGGTAATGGAGAACTCTGCGTCTTCTATATTTTTTGGAAAATGCTCTGTGCACATTTGTTTGTCCAGGAAAAAAAATAATTTGCAATCATAATTTACCTACTTTAAATCTTTCTAAAACCAAGAGATGAAGTCTTTATTCCACTATCACATCTATCCAGATCTATCACATGGCTACCTACACAGTTCTTCAGAACAACTTTAAACACTGCTCTCAGTTGGTACAAAACACATGTAAAAGGTAGAAGTTTTTAAGCTAATTTTCTCAATATAATATTTAAAACTCTGTGAAATTGTTTTGCTACATATTTATATCCTCTGATACTCCTAACATAAATCTTTTGTTTTTTAAAGTTTGTTTTCCAATTTCTTAGATAAGTATTTTCATTTTTGATGTTTAATCTCGTTAAGAAAACAAAAGAAGTTATTTTCTGCACAAAAACTATATCTTATAAATAATATTTCCAAGATGTTTAAAAAGATGGTTTGATTCATATAGCTTCTAGCAACAATAACTGGTTCAAGAAGAGTGAGATTACGCAAAGATATAAAAAATATAAGTTCTCTGATCATAGGGTAGACCTTTTGGCACCGCACAGGTCTATCTTTTGGGTAGACCTGTGCGGTGTCAAGAGTTGGACTTGATGATCCTTAAGGGTCCCTTCCAACTCAGGATATTCTATGATTCTATGAATACCCTTGTAAAAATTTTTGTTCTTAAAACACATAACTTGTAGGTTGCAACCACGTATGGCACTAAAAGTAGAGAGACATATAGAATGGAATCAATCTTATTGATTTGGGTGAAACACTCTTTTATTTTCTTTTTTCTTTTTTTTTTTTCTTTTTTCTTTCTGTGTAAACAGTATTAATCTTCCAAGTTAAATTAATTACACTTTGTATTTAATTCCTGATTTTCATTAATTCTACAATCAATATGTTTTTCCTCACACAGACATTTAATTATCAGATATCTGACAGCTTGCATGTATTTATGTCTGTGTATCTATGAGTGCATATAAGTGTGCATAAAGTATACAAAGAACATACAGTGAAAACAAAAACAAAAAGGGAGGATTTTATTTATTTATTTATTTAGATTATTAAGGCTGGTTTGACCCCAGCCTTAGGGTCAAACAGCAGAAATAATTTCTAGAAGAGATTAAATTGAAGCAAACTTTGACTACCTCTGGGAATCAGTAATACCTTCCTACTTGTTTAATTCTAATTGAAGTGAAAGTCATAGACTATACATTACAGCTTCTCCCTAGATCTTCTAAACTGCAAACTGATATGGAGAAGAAGAAGGAACCAAACTGGAAATTTCTTATTTTTTTATAAGAAGGAGTACACTGTCATATACTCTCTTTTGGATTGTTGTGGTTTAACTCAGCAGTCAGCTGAACACTACACAGTTGTTCACGCACTGTCCTATGAGGAACCTGCTTTGGCAGGGGGGTTGGACTTGATAATCTTTCGAGGTTCCTTCCAATCTCTACAGTTCTGTGATTCTGTGTGATTCTATTGCAGTTCCATGGGGGAGAAAATTGAAAAGTACAATAACTCATGGGTTGAGGTAAGGGCAATAGGACTGCTAAATAAAGGGAAAGCAAAACAAAACAACAAAAACAAAGAATAAACAAAACAAGCAATGCACAATAGTTTCTCACTATCAGCTGACCAATGCGAAATCAGTCCCTGAGAAACAGCATCCCACCCCAGCCAACTCAGTCTCATTGTTCAGTTCATCATATGGTATGGCCAGTTTTAATTTTTATTCCTTTTGGCCAGTTTGGGTTAGCTGGCGTGGCTTTATCCCCTTCCAGTTGCTTGTGAACCCCCATCCTCATTGTTGTAAGGCTGTATGAGAAGCTGAAAAGTCCTTGACTTAGTGTAAGCACTGTTCTGCAACACTAAAATCATCTTTGTGTTACCAACATTATTCTCATCCTAAATCCAAAACACAGCACTGTACCAGCTATAAGAAAGAAAATTAGCTCTATTCCAGCCAAAACAAGGACATGGGTGTAGTTTTAAAAATCCATTAAGAATTTGCAACTCAACAGTATTTACTAACATGTAAGACACAAGTAATTAAGAGAAAAAAAAAAAAAAAAAAAAAAAAAGTAAGATGATAGCCTTGCCTTTGACAGCTACCAGATTATTCACATGCAAATTAAACATATTCATAAAGGAGAGTTTTCAGGTCTAGAGCCTTAGGCTACTGTTTGTGATGTCTGATTTGCAATAAAAATATTTTCTTCATTGTGCCAATTACTTTCTGAACAACTTACGATAGCTTCCAAATAGATCATTAGCCAAATAACAACCACCTTGGGCAAAGAATGCCTCTTAACAATGCCCAAACTATTTGGCTGTTGTAAGTGGTCCTACTTGTTACATTAAATTGCAGTTTAAAAGGAGGTTTTTAGCAAAATACTTACAATTTTAAGCAATTTCAAATGTATTTTTTTTCAGTGTAATTTTTGGTTCCAGGCATGTTGTAATTTCAGCATTAGTGAAATGAGAATTGCATTATTATTGAATCATCTATTTCGGAAAATTTGGTATCCTGTAAAGCGAATGCATCAGGTGTTGGTTACCCACGGTTTTATTTTAATAAAACCATTCATTATAAGCCTAGACAAGTGCTAAAAATTAACAATCCTAAGTAATAATAATAATAAAAATAAAAATAAAAATAAATAGAACTGATGACTATGTACCTGTTACATTCATCTAAATTTGTAAATATTTTATGATTCAGTTATAGCCACATTATATACAAAGACACTACTAAAGAACTAAAGAATCATCTGCAAAAAATTATGCTAAATCTTAGAAATTACTGTTTGAGTTAAAAAGCAACGATTTTTTTTTCCATTGTTTTTCTTTTCTTTTCTTTTCTTTTCTTTTCTTTTCTTTTCTTTTCTTTTCTTTTCTTTTCTTTTCTTTTCTTTTCTTTTCTTTTCTTTTCTTTTCTTTTCTTTTCTTTTCTTTTCTTTTCTTTTCTTTTATTTATTTATTTTTGGTATTAAAACTATAGGTGCTTTCATACTGAGTACATTGAAAACTGAAATAAAATTATATTGCTCATAAACAGAGCTAGAACTAAACAGCTATATCAGTTTTATCATTCAAACATACTAAGATGTATGTGGATTTATGTTTAAGGAACTAGACAGAGTAGCAGCAGTCTGGACTTAAGTTGCTGCTTATGTTAGTGGTCTGTTGGTAAGAACTCAATGATTCTCCCCATCCTTAAAAAAAGAAACAAAGAAATAAACAAAAACACACCACAAACAAACAAACAAACAAAAAAACCACAACAATCAAACTTTTTTTTTTCATGTCCTGAACACGAGGTGTTGCTAATAATGTATGTTATTCTGTATCCCTGTAGTATGATTTTGTCATTGGATTTGTACTAAGTTTTCAAAGCAACGGCACTAAGGCTTTGCTTTGTCTGAACTTCTCTTGACCTGCTTTAAAGTTGTTTTCTCAGTTTAGTAGAAGCAAAAATTTTAATTTTGTCCAAGTGGCATTCACTGATTTCTTAAATTCTTGCTTACCTGTGCTCATTACAACTACCTGAAAGGAAGGTGCAGGGAGCTGGGGGTCAGCCTCTTCTCACAGGTAACTAGTGAATGGCCTCAAGTTGCACCGGGAGGGACAATGGGGAGATGGGGATGGTTGTGGTTAGATTAGAAATTAGGAGACATTTCTTCTCAGAAAGAGTAGTCAGCATTGGAACGGGTTGCCCAGGCAGGTGGTGGTCATCATCCCTGGGAGTGTTCAAGGAAAGTTTGGACCTGGCACTTATGGAAATGGTTTAGTGGGTGATATTGGTAGTAGGGTGATGGTTGGACCAGATGATCCTGAAGGTCTCTTCCAGTCTTAATAATTCTATGATTCTATGACTCTATGATAAGTTTTATGAAGATACATGTAGCAATGCCCATTTTCTTTACATTTTGTATAGAAATTGATATTTGCAACTTTAAAAAAAATGATGTTAGTATAGAGAAATACAAAACCAATAATGAGAATAGAGGTCTTGAGAAGCACCAACACAAGATGTAGTTTGGAGGAGCATGGGCACAGGGAGATAAGAGGTGGGGACAGCATGGCTATAAGCAGCTCTTAGGACTATCTAGAACTAGATAAAACTCATTTTGAGAAGTAATAAAAAGAATAAAAAATATTATTTAAGATGCATAAAAGGCACAGTAAATTCAGAATTAATATGAAGTTGCAGATTGTGGACAAATAGGTAGTCACGTGAGCTATCATTAAAGAAAAAAGACTCCACTCCTCCAGAGTGAGGAAAAAGAAGCCATTAAAAGAAGCCTGGTCCTTTGACCAGGCAAAGCACCCACATGAAGCTACATGACTTGCTGTAAGATACCTATGACTACCTTTTGAAACCACTATCTTTAGGGTCCATAGAAGCAATGGAATAGTGAACATAATGCCAAGAAAAGACAAGAAAAGATCTAGTAACTAAATAATACATGACAATTTTAAACCTTGTTATCATTATTTTATTATTGAGATAGTCTGTATAAAAGTTATATGTGTATATATATGTATATATAAACAGATCTGGATTCTTGGATTAGACCGTTACTGTTTCAGTTATAATCATAATCATAATCATAATCATAAATATTGTGTTTATTTATAAAGGGTAGTTTGTTTATTTTTATTTTTTGTTTCCCATAACAAGATTTTGAGAGTAACAGTAGTTGAAGCAACATTAAAACTTTATAAAATATTATGCCTGGAAAATATATAGAAATAATAGAGTAATCTGTCCTTTGTGGTCTATAATAACGTCTTCCATCTTGACATTTTTAAACAATCCCATTACTATATAGAATATGCAATGAGAATTAAATAAGAAGATAGCTTGGGACTTTGCAAATGTAACTCCCTTCCTACTTTATTTTAGACATAGTTGCTGTGCATCTATTCCCAATTCCATTTTACCTGAGAAAATGAGCACTTAACAGGCTATCTGCAGAATTAAAATTAAGAAGAAAAAGTCACACACTAATCTACATCTCACTCCCTGGAGTGCACTGAGGTGAAGTCCGGAAAATAAATCCCTGAATTCTTTATTTTCCCTAGGTATTTTGGAAGCCAAGGAAAAAGTTCCTCCCAAAATGACTCAGCCTGACTTTGTAGCTCCTGGCTCTCCTGCCCTGTACCTAAGATTATTGTACCTCACTTTGTAGTTCCACCCTCAAGTAGGGGAAGAAAAGCATATCTATTCCTCTCCTGAAAACATGGTAGCCTTCAGTACTTTCAGTGCAATGTGTTAGGTCTCCACCCATTCTTCCCCTAGGGTGTATGTAGGTTTACTTGCCAGAGACCAAGAGGGAAAGAGGGAGGTTGTGACCATATTTAATTTGAAGCCTACAATTTCTTGGGAAAAGAGACCGCATGGTCTGGCTCTAGCATGTTTCATTTATTCATATCCTGAGGGAAACTGAGACACTCTGGCCTTGCTGTAATGCTATTTTGCATATGTGGATATTTTGTATTTATTTATTTTTTAAATTACATAATTACCCCAGGTAATATTAAATTATAGGAGGATCTTAGTCCAAAGACAGTTTCAGAAAAGGCTTTATTGGTTATTTTTTGCTGTTGGTGTTAATTTCCTGGTCAAGCATTCAAATTTGTTGATTAGAAAATGCTAGTCACTAAATAATTTTATGTTTTATCTCCATTATTTTATTTCTTATCTCCCTTCTATTGACTCACATAGAGGAAAACAACCTACTATAACTTTTGGTTATTCTTTGTTCAGGCATTAAGTGACTTTTGCAATAAAAGAATATGATCTTGTACATAAAGACTATATAATGATTTTACGTTTATTCAGTAGAGAAATTTCCTGTTAAAATTCTTTACTTAGTTTTGGCTGAAAAGTAAATGAACAGATAACCTTCACAAGTTGGATCAAAATGCAGATGCATTCTGAGGTAGATTTTAGTTAGAATAGTTAAATTTGACAAATTGCAATTGACTGAAAACATGTCACCACTACAAATGTACGATAGACCTATAAAATGATTATAAGAAAATATCTCTCCAGAGATCACTTTCAAATGAAGATTTCTGGTTCCTATAAGGTTTTTAACTATTAGAACTAGGAAACTATTCTGACATAAATCACACTATAATCTGTGGTATTTTTAATCCACTGAGCAGATAAACTCCACCACAACTGCTGTCTCACTTCCCCTTCTCAAAACAAAAGGTAAAGAAAAAAGTATGATAGAAAAACAAAACAAAACAAAACAAACAAACAAACAAAAAGCTCACAAGCTCACAGGTTGAGATAAAAAAGCTCACAGGTTGAGATAAGGATAATTTAATTAAAGGGAAAAAAAAAAGAAGAAAACAAAAACAAACAAACAAACAAATAACAGGCCAAGGCCACATGGAAGTAAAGAGGGTAGAAAAAAAAATCACTACACATCAACAAGCAATGTTCAGCCACATCCTTGGAAGCAGGGCCTCAATGTGTAGCGGTTGTTTGGGAGGACAGACATCTTCATGATAAGAATCCCCTTTTTCCTGTTTCCCACCTTTTATTGCTGAGTGTGACATCATATAGTATGGAATATCCCTTTGGTTGGTCACCTTCCATCATTATGTGCCCTCCCCGCTTCTTTTCCACCCTCAGCCAGGCTTTGGGGGATTTGGAGAGTCTTGATGCACTTGCCAGCACTGTTCAGCAACTGACAAAACAGTGGTGTGATACCAATGCTGTTCTAGCTACAAGTGCAGAGCACAGCGGGACTGCTATGGGCTGCTGCAGGGAAAGTTAACTCCATTCCAGCCAGACCCAGTACATAGTCTAAAAATAATATCATTGAAAAAAATTAGTGTAGTCAATAGATTAATGATGAATCCTATTATCTATAATACAATTTGGATGGAAAAATCTATGTATTATACTGTAATTATATCTTTGTGCTGAGTTTAGACCAAACTACTATAGAACTCATACAGAATCTCATGATTGATCAAAAGTGTGATTATATCTGAATAATTACCTTGCGAGCAGTGTTGTTTGATTCCTCAGTGTTTATCACAATTTGCTGGAACTTCTGCCTACTTGTTATCAGAATTAATACATTTATACCTAAAAAAGAATAGTAAAATAAATCACATATTTGTGTGTAAATTATTATAAAAAAAAAAAAAGAAGAAAAGTCAGTATCAAAGAACATTCTATAATTAGATATGCAAAGAAGAAATGTTTCTCTCATAGAATATAACTTCATTTGTATTAAACTTTGTTTCTTCTTTAAGTCTAAGATTCTATTTTTCTGAGACTCCAAGTAATTTAAAAAGACACAATCATCTTGCTTTCACAAGATGGATGAGAAAAAAATACAAGAGTCGTCAGTCATGTAGATGCCACTTTCTTGGCAATATATTGAGGATACACAGAAATAAAATTTAAATATTATTCAGTCAGTAAGTAATTTCATAAGATCTATTGATATTCATAGTAATTTATCTAAATTAGGATTTAAAGGATTAAAAGTGATTAGAAAGGATTTTAAGAAGTAAAGGAAGATATCTGTGAATATACTTTCAATGTGTTTCTAAAGTTTGCATTTCTATATAAAAAAAAAAAAAACAAAAACACAAAGTTGTGGTGAGTGCTTTTCCTAAAACCCCAAATCACTAGAAATTATTTTAATGCTATCCACTCTTAGTTTAAAGAGAACATTATGAGTATTTATGAGCACATTATTTTCTAAACATATAGGATTTTTCAGGTTATTTTCAGAATATCAAGATAGTTTATTTATTTATTTATTTTTAATAGCAGCTGGCTACAAAGCAAAATATCTGCTTCACGCTAATATATTGGACTACATAAACACATTTATCAAAAAGGATATTTGAATTCTTACTAGTTTTTGAGAGGAAATTTTCATTTTCAATTGTATACTGTTGGTGTCATATTAGAAATTAAAGAGGTTTTATTTTTCTGTTATGAAATTATCTTTATAATTTTATTATCCCCCATGGTTACCATTAGTGCCTGAAATCTGTAACATTTGTATGAATTAGCTAGGTATGAAAGAATCAAATTTTGAATTACTAAATTAATAAAATTCAATTATGATTAAGATATACATTAGCAATTGCTATTGCTAAAGGTTTATAAATATTTCACCGGCCCCTGATGTGCTTTGTCAAGATGATCTCTACCTGGTTTTCCTTCTCTGAAAGTGTACATTAAGAAACTAATAAATAAATTTTAAAAATACTTTTTTTTTTTTTTTAAGGACAACCAACAGCAACAAAACTACCATCAACAAAAATTACAGGAAATCTTCCCTTCCCTTCCCTTCCCTTCCCTTCCCTTCCCTTCCCTTCCCTTCCCTTCCCTTCCCTTCCCTTCCCTTCCCTTCCCTTCCCTTCCCTTCCCTTCCCTTCCCTTCCCTTCCCTTCCCTTCCCTTCCCTTCCCTTCCCTTCCCTTCCCTTCCCTTCCCTTCCCTTCCCTTCCCTTCCCTTCCCTTCCCTTCCCTTCCCTTCCCTTCCCTTCCCATGATGGGAGTCAGTTTAAATCCTTGTGCTTCTGTTCCCAAATTCATCTTCTGATAACAGGGTCTTATTAAGCTCTCTGATTTTGACAACTCAAGGGAACAAAACAAAACAAAACAAAACATTTTGAATTGACAGATATTTTTAATTGAACTGGCACATTGGAAAAATAAGTTCCTAGGAGGTTTTTCAAACAACTCAGTTCGTATAGTATCTCAATACTTTTTTGAGGGAAAAATAAAACATAAATAAAAGTAAATTAAAAAATTTGAGATTTCTCCATTTTCAAATTGGCAAGTATTATAAGTATCAGGAAAAAAAAAAAAAAGGAGAAAAAAAGAAAAGAAAAAAAAAAGATAGATATTAGACCTTTTTGTTCACCTCCAATTCAAAGGTAAAATATTTGCTTTTAGTAATATTTGCACAACTTTAGTAGTTATTCTCCCGCATTCCCTGTTCCTGTCACACAGGCTCAAACTGGATCACAACATGCTTTTCTGCATGGTCTTGTTCTAGCAGTCACCCACTCACATCAGGTTGTCCTTGGATTTCCTTCTAGGGCAGGACAACACCCCTGCCTAAAGAAAACAGAGGAATGCTTTTGTAAATGGGTAGATTTAAGGAGTATTCCAATCAGTAACGGGGACAGAACTGTAATAGATACCACATTTAATTTCCTATGCCTGACTTCCAGCATTTTTCTCTATGCAGCTTAATAAAAAACTTAGTGACTAGCCATAAAAGCATAAGTATAGTGTGCTTTCAAGGCCTCTGTTTCATTTTCTTGAAATAAAATATTAATTCTTAAAAAACATGGTAATTATTAAAAGAAAGACCTAATGAGTCTCAGAGTAGACTCCACAGTTCTTTCCAAAAGCAGAAAAATTAACTGTCACAAGAAACCTACAGATCAGTTAGAAAAGGAATTTAGACCAAAGCATTTGAACATAACATAACACTGAAAGTTCCACTTAAAACTTAGTGAAGTTGTATAATGTTTTCCATTATGGTTGTCAACAGGAATACTAGTAGATATATGGCATGTAGGATACATGTTCCTGTTAGACAGACTTCTCCCCAGACAAGGTATGTGGGAAAATTATCAGGTCTAAGTGTTACAACAAGCATTGTGGTTTGTGGAATCCACTAGTCAGCCCCATCAGACCTTAAACATTAGCGTTATGGACACTAGTTGTGAGACACTTAATAAAAGAGGTAATAAGGAACAGTTTATGCAGTAGCACACAGAAAGAGCTGTAAACAAACATACAAAATGTAGTTCAGTCACTCAGTAGTTTGAAAGCTGATTCAGTTCACCCTACAGCGGATATCCTCCTTTTTACTGGGCCTTGCTGGAATGGAGTCAATTTTCCCTGAAGCAGCCCATATAATGCTGTTCTCTGCACTTGTAGTTAGAACAGCACTGGTATCACACCAGTGGTGTGTCTACTGCTGAGCAGTGCTGGCACAGCATCGGGGCTCCCTCCTACTCCCTCAAAGCCAGGCTGGGGGTGAGCAAGAGGTGGAGGGGGGAAACAATCAAGGCAGCTAACCTAAACCAACTGAAGGGATATTCCATACCATGTGATGTCATATTCATTAATAAAAGGTGGAACAGTAGAAGGGGGTGCAAGGCTATTGTTATGAAAATGTCTGTCCTCCCGAGCAACAGCTACACGTATTGAGGCCCTGTTTCAGGTACGTGGTCAAGCATTGCTCTTTGATGGGAAGTAGAGAGTAATTTCTTTCTGTCTGTGCTTCTTCATGGCCTTTTTTTTTTTTTTTTTATCTTTTTTTCCCTCTTCATTTTCCCTTTAATTAAATTATCCTTATCTCAACCCATGAGTTGTTTTTTCCCTTTCTGGCATACTTTCTTCTTCCCCTCTACTAAGAAGGGGGAGTGAGGAAGCTGTTGTTGTGGAGTTCAGCTGCCTGGCAAGCCACCACGTGGTGGAGTTCAGCTGCCTGGCAAGCCACCACAACCTTTAACTGACCTTGAATTTACTTTGAGAATCCATTACATGTGTCAATCGTAAGCCATTTGAATGTATTTAAGGTATCCAAGACAAATACACATGACCAATAGGTACAGCATGGGATTTACTGCAGATCTTAGCTCTTGTGGACTTGCACCTGGATGTCAGGGTATACCATGAGGCATATCAAATTAAACCAGACAGCTATATGGGAACAGTTGAATCCTTAGGTATTTACTGACTGTAATGTAAACCTTGTTCAAGTGTAGGTACAAGAGAATATCTTGAGCCAAATCTCTCTATTAGTGTTTTCAGTAGAGTCCTGGGTGTGAGAAAATTTGAAAAAACAGCAAAAATTGAAAGCAAGAAAATACATTTTCTTACAATTTTATGTGATGGAAAAATATCGTTGAGTCGATCCATGTATTCTGACATAAACTGTAATGGCTACAACTAACAGAAATATATATGCTAAAAGAAAAGGAACAAGAACTCTAAGGTGTGGTATAAAAAGATTAAGATATTATTTTAAATCCTCTTCAAATTTTTATATATATTTGCAGAAATAAGACAGGAGATTAATGTGGCTAAATGTATTAGCTACAAGCATGATGAAAGTAGAATATATACTGACATCATTAGCTAAATTAATGAAAAGAACATGCGTTTCCTAGGGATAAAACTGCTTGTTCTTTGTTTCCTAAACTTTACCATAATTTAAGTATCCAGACATTTAGCAAAGTTAATATCAACAGTGAAATATGCATAAAAAATTAAGAAGGCACTAAGATTGTATTCTACATATTCATGATATCCCAGAATACTGAACTATCCAAAAATATTGTCTTGGTGATTAATACAATATCATCATCAGAAATATATTTAATTTTTCAAGACCATTCTGCAAATATATACTTGTGTTTATTTATTTAACTAATTACAATATATTGCTATATGAAAACAACAACAACAACAAAAAAGATAACCCTCAAATGCCATCAAACCAAAGCTAAGATTTTTTTTTAGATCTCTATTTTTTCACAGTTGAATAGAAAAGTTTTTGGCACTTAAGCTCTCTAGCCAGAACATTGATACCTAAGAAAGGAAAAGATGTAGCAAAAAAAGGAATCAGCTACAGTCAACATGTTGAACAAAAAACTCCACAAAGCAAGGCGTTAGAGTAATCTCAGTGCAGATCCAAATTTCAGCAAAAATTAAAATTCTTTGACACATAGGTTTTTCACAGAGATTAACATGAGCAATATTGAATGTGAGATTAAATAAACATTTGTGAGATGTTTTGTAATAGTTCTTAAATTCAAGAATGTTGCTGGATTTTGCTTTGGTCTGTGAATCAAAATAGTCTATCACACATTATGTGCTGTAACCAAAATGATAGAATTTCTGAATGGAACTGTGTGAAATACCAGGAAAATGAAAGAAAAATGTATTTATATTAAATGTATGCTTTTTAATATTACAAATTATGAAAACTCTCAAAATTTATACCATATAACATCATGTATTTCAAATTGTTTAGATAAACATTTCATCATTAGCCTTTAGAAAGAGACTTCTTAGCAAAATCATTGACTTATTAGATTATTTCCCAAGGGGATTGTCACCCTTAATACATTGTTTCCTAATATATGGGGAAAACTCTCTAAACTAAGTCTTAATATCAGAAGTGATGTTCTGTAGAGAATTAAATTTAATTTAAGGAAGTAAAACTACTTCAATCAAGTTATACTGCCTGTGTCTTCATTACAGCTATCTGTTGCCTACTATTAAAGTTGTTTCACTATTTTTATATAATACACACATTTCAAAAGTAGTTCTCAATGAATAATGAAACAAAAGTACTCCTAGAAGAAAGTTTAATAGCAGTTTCAAGTAATCTATAAATGTTATTTTTTTGCACAAAGGCAGAGACATAAAATGCTGGAAAAATGGTATATTATTAAATATTTTTGCAAGAATTATCACAATCTTATATTCAAATATTGAAAATATATGGATATTTTTATTCAAATATGTTCAAAGATTATGATCAAGTCTGTAAAGCTAATGGAGTTTAGAAAACTATTAATCTTAACAGCCATTTGTCTTTAATTGTCTATAAAGGAAAATTCAATCTGTAGAGACTAGGATATATAGAGTCCTGAATTTTGGTGTTCTGTTTTGGTGTTCATATTAACGGATCCCTAGCTAAAACCACAACCACTAGAACTAGGTCTTTCTGGACATTCACTAGACAAATATGAACAATTCTCTATGTTCCGGATACAACTAATGGAAAAACATCTGAGAATTTCCTGTTTTTATTTTGCTAATATGTTGCTACAAGAAGAATACCAAACATCAATATATACTGAGATTATGATGCTATTTTTCTGTAACTGGACCGATAAATCACATCTATAATAATTTGTATATTTCCCTTTCCCAAATTTACAATTTCTTTAACAATCTGGGGTTGATATATAATATAGTGGTTTTAAGTTAGATTTTTTTTTTCCTCTTCACTTCACAGCTTTCTGATTCTTGTTACCCTTAAATTTCCATGCATAAAAACAGTGTAGTACTTCTTGCATTGTGTTACTGTCATTTTGCTTTCAGAGTTGTGGTTTGATTGCTGTTTTAGTACGTTGGGTGATCACAGATTTTGTGCTACATTTCTGATCCTTTTTTTTTTTTTTTTTTTTTTTTTATATATATATATCTCTTTGTGTCTTTCTGAAGCATTTAACAAGAGGTTTTTTTCAGCCTTTCAGGTTCAGTGAGAATGTGAAAGTTGCAGCAATGTCAGTTTCCAATCTTATGCCTTGAGAAGCAGAGGAATTGAGGTGGTTAGGGGCTGCTGGGCAGCAAAGAGCTATTACAGTATAAAAAGTAATAATAGCCTTGGCTCACTAAAGAAGGTAGCAAGAGAATACAGAATGCAGCTCACAGCTAAACAAAGAAATATTGTCTTCATAAAAGTAAATAGTACATACAAACCACAGAAGTTTTCTCAAAGTAGTACAGAGATTGGGTCAGACTTCAACAAACTTACTACAAACCAACTAAATTAACTATATGAGATTATTTCTTTCCTGTGACATTTCAGGATATTATGTTGTAGATAGACAGCCTGATAAATCTTTTTTCTCTGATTCTCTTTCTTTATATTATGTTTAAAACCTGCACAATATTATTTCAAAAGCTAAACCACATATTGTCGAAAAGGGACGCATCAGTTGAGAGTGCATTTGCACAGTAATTGTTACAAATAAATGCAATTTTAAAAATCAGGGGAGAAGCACTATCACCAAAATATTTGGTGACTGAATTAAACATGTAACCATAGGGTCTAAAAATGAAAGAAAAAAAAAATCTTTTAAAACTATATTATGATATTATGTATTAAAGATGTGCAGTGGTTTTATCAAAAATGTCAACTTGGCTGCCTATCCTAACAACTGTTAGAAATAGACACAGCATCAAAATTAGGACTGATCACTTATTGTTTATTCCAGCTATAACACTGTGTAGAGAAGTAGATTCAACCTGTAAAAATACGACACAAAACCCTACACTTTGTTTTTTGGTGTTGGTTTTCTACAAGGGTACAAGCAAAAATAACTTGTACCCTTCTGAAGAGCTATGTCAGTTAGTAATGCAAAATGAAACACCTTTCCAAATACTTTTCTTGTTAATATAACTGTGACAATGCAAAGTTTTCAGTTGTAATGACATCACAGATTTTATTTAATATGTGTTTGAGATCTGGGTAAGTTCTGCCAGGGAAAATTTTGGTTGTCACTACCTTTAGCCATTCAGAGCCTGCTTTCCAGTTCACACATTTCACAAGAAATACAAAAGGACAAAAGAAGGCATTTTCTGCAGTGAATGGGAATCTACCTGACCTACTGAGTACAATTTAGCTCCTTACAGGAACAGTTAACTTTTCTTTCCAAGTCTGGGGGCAATGTTCCCATAGTCACTATGCTGAATGCTTGTGTGAAATTATTTCCTTTGTGGTAATACTATGCATAGCGTGAGTACATTATTTAATTTGACATGAATGCAGCACTAAAGAAGATCTTGTCTTCCCTTTTATCTCTGCCTGTCTGTTGCTGCAGTCTTTTTCTTAGTAAATTCTTTTTCTTTCTTTCTTTCTTTCTTTCTTTCTTTCTTTCTTTCTTTCTTTCTTTCTTTCTTTCTTTCTTTCTTTCTTTCTTTCTTTCTTTCTTTCTTTCTTTCTTTCTCTCTCTCTCTCTCTCTCTCTCTCTCTCTCTCTCTCTCTCTCTCTCTCTTTCTTCCTCTTTCTCTCTCTCTCTCTCTCTCTTTCTTCCTCTTTCTCTCTTTCTCTCTTTCTTCTTTTTCTTTTTCTGGCCAAATCTGCATAGGAATATTCTAGACATATGATTTAAGAAATTATTTAAAAGATATATATATCTTTTAAATCATATATAATACATATATATATATATATATATATCTTTTAAATCATATATAATATATATATATATATCTTTTATAATATATATATATATATATATATATATATATAATATATATCCTTAGAAAAGTGAGTAACAGTCTCTCCTCAAGCAATTTAAGTTGAATATGTCATACTGGATGATCTTATTGTTATAGATACCCAATAATGAAATCTCAGGCTTAATAAATGATAATGCTAACATATATATTGGTGATATTTTTTTATATATTCCATTGACTTTTCATTTCTTACTTATGTTCATTTGTATCTCTTATTTTTTGTCTTTGAATTAGGTAAACTGCAAAATCTATTTTGTACAGTATGCAAAATAGAGTATTGGTTATTTGCACACCCTACTCCTGTTATACTGCATACAGCACACTGCCTTCTTAACCATCTGAATGTTTCCCCTCACTGAGATTTATTGTTATGGTAAGGGAAAAAAATAATAGTGAATAGCCCTAGGTTAACACCAATTTGTGTAGTGAAATACTGCTCAAATTTAAATTTATAGAGATAATAATAGTGTTTTTTTGTTTTGTTTTGTTTTGTTTTTAAATTTATTTTACTCATTTTAATACTTTTAAGGTATTCTGGTGACAGTTCAGATGAAAGACTACAAAATGCCTTCTTCAGCTCTGTGGAATTTATGATGAATTGTCTTTTTTTTTTTTTTTCTTTTTCAAGTATACCCTTAATTAAAATATCTTATCTACATAAGATTTTTCTTGTTAAAATATAGTCTTTCATGAACTTCTCCTCAACTACTTTATTCATTCTGCTTAAGTTCCTACTTACAGAAAATGTTGCCTCCCAGAAGGTATGTGACATCTCACTCTGTTGTAACACGCAGGTTAACTTCCTTTGAAAATTTTCTGATTCTTCTGGAGGCTATCCTAGTTCCATGCTTCCATCTGAAACAGTCATGATAGTCTATGGTTTTGTTTTCTTTTTTCCTCATTCTTTTCTTCAGTGAATTGGTCTAATTTGCAGCTATGTAATCATTAAAAGATTTTTTTTTTTTCCATCATTATTTTCATTTCTAACTCAGTGATCAATGGCAAATAATCAATTTCACTTTTAAGTTTTCATATCCAGTGCTGGCCAACTGTGTATTATTGCACTGACATAAAAAACAAGACAGTATATCCTAAACACTGAGAAACAAACAAACAAACAAACAAACAAAAACACCACTAAGATTCAGTAGAACGCTGATAAATGTTGAATAAAATGTTATCTTAAGTATAAAGCATCTAGCTTTCTTTGAAGGGATGAAACATGCAGTGGCTTGCTGTTTTCTCCCAGGTGCTCTTTCTGCCCTTTGTCTGAGTTATGCTGAGTTTGTTCAGCTCATCTAGCAAGTTTAGATAATTATCCAAACTTTGGAGGCTTGGTCACAGTTTATCTGAACTTCTTGGTTTGGAAATCTGACATACATTTTATGCCTATTGAGATCCTCACTATCGTTTAGGAAAAGTCAGTTTGTTTTTTTTTATATTTTATCTTTTTTTTTTTTTTTTCCAGTTTTGAACACAGTTCAGTAGATTGGATATGTAGTACAAAAGCATTAGGAGAACTTCTGTAAAACACAAAGTGCTTCTGATCTCTTTTACGTTTGAAGGAAGAAAATAAGAATTTGTCATTAGAGGAACTCATGTAATGAACAAGTGAAGGTAACATATTGGCTGTATTGATCCCACTGTAGGACCTGCTTTCATATTCACAGGCATTTTGTTCTATATTACCGTGGTTTATTACTTATTTTTTATATCATATACTGCTTTGATGCAGTCTAATGTTTTTTGTTTGTTTGTTTGTTTGTTTGTTTTCCATTAATAGATATTAGAATGTGAGAGATGCTCAGTTAAACATGGATCTTTCTATGAAAATATTTCAGCTTGAATATGTAATCACATGCTGCAACCAGATATTTCCTAGACAAGAGCCAGAGGGATGGGAATCTTCCAGGCTTGATTTGCTCCTCCTTCCTCTAACAGCAAATAAGCACAAATTCATGCATTTGTCTTGTTGCATCTAAGACGAAATATTAAATCCTGTAGCTTTTATTAGGTTGATACCCTGCCCCCACCTCCTTCAATATAGACATCAAGTTTGGATTTTCAAAGTAAATAAACCCATCATATAAGAAATTAATATGGATCTTTGCTTCTTTATTGGATTATCTTTAAATACATTTTATTCTCTATTATTTTATTCACTGTTTTTATATTAAGCATATGGAAGTTTATTCTTTGTAATATTACTGTCAGTATAACTGTTAAATCACTTTAAGATTGTATGAACAACAACATTCTATTTATCTCATTCTCTATACATGCATTGTTTCTTTCAAAAACACATTTCCTCTGTAGAATAAAAAAATAAAGGACATGAAATGTGACATATATAAAATTCAAAGTATCATTATAAATTGATCTAAGTCATACAGTAATCCCATGAGATCAGTCTGCATAGACAAAACTTCCCATTTACATATAATAAATTAATCCAGCACCAGGTCACAGGTACAAAACCAAACAGGATTGTACACTGCTGCTTTTCTGAGGTGTCAAGTTAGCACCTAGTAATGTTTTATATAATCATACATAAATAAAAAACTATGAGAAAAAGCAAGTGGCAATGGAAAAAAAAAGTTTGAATAAACGATTTCATTAAATAATGAAACATGAAGAATAATAAATTAATAAATAAATACATAAATCTCATTTTTAATTCATCTTATTCTCTCATCTTTCAAATATAGGTTTAATTTTGTATGACACCAGACAGGTTTATATTTCCATGTAAGGTGTTGATGCTGTCTGTACTACATGATATTTCTGATATTTCGTTTGTTCTTCTGATGTCACATAAGACTTTGCTATATAAGAAAGGAAACACACTGTAAGAAACTTTCAGAAGGAAGATTACATATGTTGCTGCTAATGCTGTTTTAGTGGTGTGGCAAAGCTTATAGCAGAATGAGAAAAAGCAAGGAAAACAAATAATCAAAGAAACAAAACACATTATTCTATTCCTATTCTATTCCACATGTCAAGATTAATAGGTATTTGCTTTATATCATTTTTGGCCTTCATAATACTTTTCATAGCACCTTTAAAGTGTTAAGTGGTTTGTTTTTTTTTTTTTTGTTTCTTACTTCACCACATTTTTTTTTCTCTCCACATTTTCTTACATTTATAGTTCAGTATAGTATATGAACATGCATTTTAAACAACACTTTTATGTATGACAGTATGACAATTGATTTTCTCTATGAATTAAAACCAAAACTCTTCATAATTGGTGATCACACAGTGTTTTAATAACATATTTTCATAGTTAAAAGAAATGCCATATTTTTCTTTATCTTTTTAAAATTGCACATTTGAACTGTTTTAACTTCTACCTGATCAGCTTCTAAACAAGATGCTCCTGAATAGGTTGGCATTTCTGAAACTAAGCAGTGTGCTCTCTTTTACCCCTTCACTATCATATATATATATATATATATATATATTTTTTTTTTTTTCAGCATGTCAAATATCCCTTTCTGTTTTAATGGTATTCCTGCTTTTGATTATTTTGTTCTTATTCTCTCCTGTCCTATCATCTTTTCTTCTTTATGGAATATGTCTTGACTGCTTTTGCCTACCTTATTATCCTTCTCCTGTCACCTCAGATCTTTGTTTCATCATTTCTTTTCTTTCTTTTATATTTCCACTTTCATCTTCTGTTTTCTCTTTCTAAAGGAATATTCCAACACTTTATACTGTTGCCTGCACTGTTAATTTCTCCTCCAAAGCAGAGCCTGCATTCTGGCTCTACATTCTTGAGAGTCTTTGTCATTTAAATTTCTCTTCTATTGCCCACCTTCATATTTTTCTATTCTACTATCCATTTAATTAATGTTTGTAAATGTGTGATGATGTATTTTCTGTACTTTGAAAAATATTTATGGCAAGGGCATCCATGGTACCATCGATCTCACGTATTTAGATTTCTACAATGCAGATGTCTACATATACATATATATATTCATCATTTCACTCTCCTTTTACAGATAGAAGCAGAACCTATATGATAGACAAGTCACATGAAAATACCTAAAATCAGTCTTTTAGTCTTTTAGCCTTTTCTGTAGGTGTGAAACTTTGATTTCAGCCATTTCTGCTTTCAGAAAAGTACACCTGAAATGAGGAGAAATATACAACACATGAATTTTACACTTATAAACATTTGAATCAAGGGACTTTTCTGCATAAGATTAGTCACAATTAAAACCACATCTATGAAATATTTTTCATGAAATTAAGTAGTGCCAGCATGGATACAGCATAACTGTTCTTTATGTCTGATTGTCTCGGTTTATGCAGAATAGTCTTGGTCCTTTGAATTTGGCATGCTAAGGCCACCACATTTCTCTAGACAGCTCAATTTTTATTTCTTTCTAAAAAGCTGTTGGTGGAGTTTGTGAGCTGGTACAGCAGTCCTTTGTTGTAGTTGTATTCTCATACAAAATCAAGATGTGGTCATGTATTTTGGTGTTTTAGAAGTACTCCAGGTCTAGTAACATAGGAGACATTCAAAAACAGTGCATAACTTTATTTATTTATTTATTTATTGTAGATTTTCAGAAGCTTTGGAAAAGAAACATTTCCTCTTGGATCTTGTTTACAATGAATCTCAGTCAGGCTTTTAACTGAGGTGCCTAACTTATAAAGCAAGGGGGCTGATTTATCCTGTACTACCAAGGTTCAGGACATACGTACATAACTATCTACAGTATAGTTCCAGCATAACAAGAATTTAGTATGCCTTGTTTACTAGCATCTGTCTGGAATGAGTTGCAGTAAATGACTGCTTGAATACTCCCAAATCATAAATAAAATAAAATAAAATAAAATAAAATAAAATAAAATAAAATAAAATAAAATAAAATAAAATAAAATAAAATAAACATTTTAATTCCATAATAGTCAGATATCATATAATTTTAAAATAGTGTAAAAAGCAAAGAATGTGACATCTGATGCCAACGTGCCAACCAGTGATTATTAATTTAAGTCACACAGCAAGCAGTACACAAACTAGTAAGCATTACGTTCAATCTCCATGTTAGTAGATCACACTGCATCCTAACTATGACAGACAGGTAAACAGATAGGAAGTGATATCTGATAGTGCTTTTATGCATCCAGAATTGAAATGGATGTCAGCACTTGTAATAAAATTGAGAAGACATTAGGAATATTTTGACTTAATACTAGTCAACAGGCTTAATTTGTAATTTATCATGATACAGTTGCTTTAGTTTTGGTTTGTAATGAAACAGACTAACTACAAACTGCTAATCACATCAGAAACCAACCAACCAACCAACCACCACCAACAACAAAACCAACCAAAACCAAAGAAACAAAAACCTGAAAATTAGAAGCTGTCTAAGGTCACATAAACCTTTAAATTCTACCAGGTCATGGCTTGTTCAGGAAATTGAGTTAGAGTCAGTATACAATGCACAACACATTTTACTTTATCAGTAGAAACCTTTTCTTTGTAATTGGCAAATCAGTGGTAAAAACAAATGACAGCCACTGTCCACATTGTATGGAAATACAATTTCTGACAGTTTTTCAAGATTACTTAACTTTTCTTGCCATTCATCTGAAAGCTTAAGGAAAGTTATTGAAAAAGCTGCCAGTCTGTTCAGTGTCACAAGAGCCGTACATTTACTTCTCTGAAAGGAAGAAATTCAGGTAACAGTGAAGATTGACACTAATGGTTATAAAGTATATGCAGGGAATATAAAATAAACATAAAGGTGTTTTATTTATTGCTGGTAAACAAAATAATTTCTTTAAGAACCCATTTTAAAACATTTTTTCCCCATCAAACTGAGGTTCTGTAAGTTTTTTATAGAATGATGATATTAGTAATTGATTATTTGGACAAGTATATAATCATTCCTCTTTTAAAATAATTTTGTTTATAATAAAATGAAGTTTTAAACTTTTTTTTTTTTTAATCTTTAGCAAGACTGTAAATTACAGATGACAAGAATCTTATTTTCTTGAAAGAATTCACCTTTGTTTCCCCTGTCAACCTGTGCTGAACCTGTCTTTGTTAATATCTTTCAAAAATTATACTTTCAGAATATGGTTTGAGGGATGATATTAATAGAGAAACTAAGATATACACCACTTTTAATGAAAATAAATGTGATATACCACGTCATTGGATATCTTACTATTATAAGATCTCATAGAAATTCCTGGATTTCAATTTTATATTTGTTCAGTATCTTCTAAGAAGTCCATAATATTTGGAAGCAATTATGAGAGGAACACCATATAACAACTGATTTTTAATGGCTTTTAATTCTGAGAAGTGGTAAAGCCAGGCTTCTCAGAGATTTCAGTTAATGAATGAGATTATGTGACCTAATTTCATTTTGAATTATATTTAAATATACATGTTCACATATATGTGAGAAATATTAATATTTTTATGAAAAGTAATTTTATTGTAATGTTAGAGCCCCTTTACTCTGAAATTCTCAGCACCATATTGTGATGCACTACATACAACAGTATTCATCTTAAAATAAAAGTTTTCTGTTAAGGAAAGAGAAAAAAAAAGTGGTCCTGATGTAATTTTTTAACCCATGTTTGTAATTTTAAAAGGTAAAATTCTATCTTGAGTTTTGGTGTTCTTTGTTTTTCTAATGTAATTTATATATGCATATATTATTATTATTATTATTATTATTATTATTATTATTATTATTAATTTTATTTCACTTTATTTAATTATTTTATAATTCATTTTATTTAAAATTTTTATTTTATTATTTTATATATTATATATTTATTTTTTCTAGAGAAAAAGAATATAACATTTTAACTTTGTGACACAATGTGAAAATATAAATCTTTTAATTTCTATCTTAAATGGCATTTCCAATTATTACATGTAGGCTTTGTCCCATATGAATAGGGATAGAAAGTTTTAAAACATAAGAATATATTGTAATTATATCAAAGAAATATATATATATATATATGAGAGCATAATAGTATTAAAACACAGTGAAACATTAACAGGAGAAGGAGAAGAAAAGAAGAAGAAGAAGAAGAGGAAGAAGAAGAAGTGGAAGAAGAAGAAGAAGAGGAAGAGGAAGAAGAAGAAGAAGAAGAAGAAGAAGAAGAAGAAGAAGAAGAAGAAGAAGAAGAAGAAGAAGAAGAAGAAGAAGATGAAGAGCTTCTTTTGCAAAAATGAGAGAAAGTAGAAAAAATGACAGAGAAAGCTCACATATTCTTACCTAGCAAATTGGCAGGTGGGCTGCTTTAGAACATTTTTATGACTCATGTGTTAGTATATCCAAAGGCAGATGGATGAAAATGCCAAGCGTATGTAAAGAAGGTCAACAGCAAAGATTCTTAGAGAAAGAAAATGCAATGTTTTTGCTAACATTTTTATAGCACTCTGTGCTATATAGAAGTTGGCTTCTTAAGATGGCTAGGAGGAAAAATCTGAATAGTCACTTCTGCATTATGTGGCATAAAGATAAGTTGAATGTACATTAGCTCTTGTACTTTTGTATTGTTTATTTATTTTTTTCCTGCTTCTCTGAGATATTAGTCCTGAATAGAACAGCAAAAATACGTTTATTTATAGCTCTCCATTTTACAGGTGTCAAATGATACTTTTTTAAGTTGGGAGAGACAACATGCCACTTTTTCCTTATCCCAGAATATTAAAGAATTGCTAAAATTGAAGGACGAAAAGAGAGAAATCTCCAGTCACCTATTCCATGTAGCGCAAGTTTATTAAATGATTGTGATGAAACTTCATCACAGTTATTAGAGTAAAATGTAGGAAGTTCAGGAAAAATCTTTGTATTATTCTAAACTTTTGCATTTAGTAGTAGTTAGTTGTCCACAGGAATCTTCCCTAGTAAGGTGTCAATAAACAGAATTATATATCTGCTGAAAGAAAAATGTATTTTTCCAGCATAGATTTAAAGAGTTTATCATTATCTCTCTTGTGTAAGTATTTCATGTAAGATTTGCAGGCTGTAAATGACTAAAAATAGTACCGATTAAGTACGACATTGCTGTACACTTCTGGATATGCTAGGAGAGAATTCACAAAGACCACTATCTACCTTATGTTTTACCTTAAAGATTCATGATAGATATATAGAAAGCATTCCCATGGCCATTATCATCTCTGTACAGAACCCAAAGATATCTAACTCTAAGCAGATTTGGAAACTAAGCTCTAAAACTTGACTACAGTTTTGAACATAATTGCAATCTACTGTACAATGGTTAGCACCATTTGTCCATTCTTGTTGTCAATGAGAAATGTGAAAATTTCAGCCCCATCTTTAAGAAAGAGGTTTAAATAGAATATACTAAAATATATTTTATGCAGAGTAAAGGTATGGTACTAATCATAGGGCGATAATTAAAATAATTGGATAATTCAGCTTCTAAATAACTGGATGATGCATTCTAATCCCAGATATTTAGTATTTATGAAATCTTATGCTGATGTAACTTTCTATATAATTTTGGGGTAATAGGTGATGAATTTTCCCTAATAATTTTTAGTTTGATAATATAGTATTATTATTCCATACAGTGCTTTATAATAAATTTATGCAGTGCCCCAAAGGAGTCTTTTTAGCAGTTCAAGTGAAGTAGTGGTTCTCACTAAACCTTTATAAGATACCTTATAAAATGAAGTACCTTGAGGCACCAATTTATAGAAGTAGTTCCTAATGCTAAAAACACTGCAAAGCAGAACATTTTTCTGTAATATGCTGGAGTAAATTTCTTTTGTTACACCAGAAGAGTTCTCCTCATAAAGTATCTGCTGTCAGTGACCATCTGATCTTAATAAAAACATTCCTATAAAATAATTCTTTTGAAGCATTATTACTTCAGGCTCTGAACTCATTAGTTTTTACAGCTATATAGAGAAGTTTAGATGGAATATTACTAAACCAGCATGCTGGTGCTTGCCATGCTGGTAGTTTTAAATCAGGTACAGATTTTATTTGCAGACATGTATCTAATTCTATTTATCGTTTCTCAGTACTTCTCTAAATACAAACTTAAACATTTCATGCATACTTGTACACTTCTTAAAGTTTAACAGTTTTCATCAGATATTTAACATTTAACCAACTATTTTTATATTTTATTTCCTTCATTCTGAATGTATTTATATTTCCTACAAGTTGTCTGGAAGTAATTCTCAGACATAATTCAGGATCATTCTAATGTGGACAGGTAAAAATATTTAGGATCTGTGTAGCTTCAGTTCTCAGCTACATATTTTCTGTTACCAATCTGTGAACAGAGAATTTCTTCCTTGTGGTTCTTATTTTCCTTTCTAATATGACCCTTATAGCATAGCCTAGTCAGCTACAAAGGTAGAATTCACCTGACTTAATATAGATAACAGAATGACAGAACCACATAATGGTTGAAATTGGAAGGAACTTTTGGAGCTCACCTGGTCTAAGCCTCCTGTTCAAGCAGGATAACCTAGAGCAGGTTGCCCAGGACCATGTCCAGATGGTTTTTGACGATCTCCAGGAAAGGAGACTCCACAATGTCCATAGGCAACCTGTTCCAGTGGTCAGTAACCTGCAAAGTAAAGATTTCTAATGTTCAGATGGAACTGGACCCAGTACTCCTGGCATGGCCTCATCAATGATGAGTAAAGGGGAAGGATCACATCCCTCAACATGGCAATCCTTTGCCTAATGCAGTCCAGAATGATGTTAGTCTTCTTTGATACAAGGGCACATTTTTTTCTCATGTTCAGCTTGTTGTTCACCAGAATTCCAGGTCCTTTTCTGCCAGACTGCTTACTAGCTCCGTGACCTGCAGCAAGTACTGGTGCCTGGAGTTCCTCCCCAGGTGCAGGACTTTGCACTTTTCCTTATTTAACTGCACGAGATTCTTGACAGTCCATATCTCCAGTTTGTCTAGGTCTCTCTGGATAGCAGCACCACTGATGATAAGTCAACCACTTCCCCAGGTTTTGTGACATCTGCAGATTTACTCTGCTCCATCATCCAGATCATTAAAAATAACATTAAGCATGACTGGAAACAGCACTGACCACTGGGGAATTCTTCTTTATACTGACCTCAAACTAGACTTTGCACTACTGATCACCAACCTCCAGGCCCAGCCATTCCACCTGGTTTTGACCTATTTTATTTTCTGCCCCTTCAGACCACAATTCAGTATGGATATCTGTATTGTAAAATTCTTCAGTATAGATACTTACACTGTAAAACTCCAAAGCTGAGTTACTTGATTAAATTTCTCAGAAAAACAGTGAAGATAAACAGACATTTCTGAGATGTTCTTCATCTTACTTCAGATTAGATATCTATGCCTGATCATATATCTATATCAATTTATAGTGTCTGTTTCTCTCCATTATCTATAAAGTGAAAATGCTTGATCAAAAATAGTTGCCTACTTTAAATATGTGTAAAATTAAGGAGTGTTCAATTTTTCTATAGAAAGCTCAAAAATCTGTCCAGAAGGTGGTTCTGCACCTTTTTGTTTGGTTCTGTTGTGTTTGCTTTTGTTTATGCTGTTTGGTGTTGCAGGTTGTTTTTTGTTTGTTTTTAATTAACTCTGAATACATCCTACTAGTTGGTGGTACAATTAATGGAGGGTAGTCAGTCTGGACTGAGGTAAACTAATAGAATAATGAAAGAGTCACTCAGAGATGCCCCAAAAGACCTAAGTGATCAAAGTAGTATTTCAAGCAAAACTTAAAATATATACTTGCATATATATATATTTATATATACATGTATATATATATTAACTGCAGTTCAATTTGAAGTTCCTGTATCTTATTGGTTTCTAGTTTTCTTTCCTTAATTGAACAGTAACTGTCTCTAGACAGCTCCTTTTGGACATACATTATAATGCTTTGGTCCTAGTATGGCTGAAGACCTCAAGACACAGCTTATACTTTTTTTACTTTTTTTTTTTCTTTTATTCCAAAAATGAAATATGCTGAAATTATTTTGACTGAATGGATTTAATATTGTAGACTTTCTATGTCAATAACCAATGTATTCCTAAAAAAATGTGTTACACAGAAAAATGGAAAGATGTCTACCTCTTTTGTTTTTTCAGTTTTGCATATATGAAAGGATTTATTTTTACAGTATGCCTACTCCTAGTTCCCACTGTTAAGTATCATTCCATTTATTAGCAGCTGCTTGTTTCCAAGTGGGTTTGTGTGTAAAACCTAATTTCTTATACAAAGAATAAGAAAATATCCAGTTAGAGCTTAGAATATGAGCCCTCAAGGAAAGAATGTTAAACAAGCTAAAGAAAAAGAGATATTTGAAATCTCTCTGTGATTTAGATAACTAATTTATGGTCAAATTTCATCAGCTAGAACATCCTTCTGGATCCAGCACGTAAGTAATATGGGGAATACATAGTTGACCTTCACTTTTCCGTGCTTCAGGACTTATCAAAATAAAAAATGAAGTCTTGTTGAATGCTTACCTACATACTAGGTAAGCATTTTAACTATTAAAAATAAATTAAAAACACAGTAACTAGAGAATAAAAGAATTTCTTGCCTGGTTATAGGGGGAAGGGAAAGAAGGATTTTCCTTTTTTCAATTTTTTATTAGAGACTATAAGTGTTGAGTTACTAGAGACTATAAGTGTTGCTGCACTTGAGATCTGGGCACCAGATCTCAAGTGCAGCACCTCTGAGTAAATTACGTATGCGTGGAGAACTGAAAGAAAATTTCTATTATCGATCCTTCCTCACTTACTAACTTTGGACAGCATTCTTCTTACTAACTACCTTTTCTCTCTGGTTCTGTGTTCACCCTCACATTAGTCCTTGGAATCCTAACATTTTTAATCTTGCTCAAGAGGAATGGATGTGGGGTGTTGGTTAGAATGAGCTAGAAATATGAAACCCTCCACAGTGTAAAACAGCTGACAGAACACATTGCTTTGACAGTACAATTCAGTTCTCCACCTTTTATAAAACATATTTTTTTTTCTGCCAATGGCTGAGACTCGGATACTTCAGACCCATTATTAACTAACCCTTTTCATCACCTGAAATCTTACAAGATTTATCTTAAAAAAATGTGTTAAGTGGATACAATAACATTTATTTTGTATTGTCCAGTTTAACAATTTATACAATGGAACAGTGATCAGCTACTACTCTGAAGGATTTTTGTTGTTGTTGCTATTGATTTTGGTTTTGTTTTGTTTTATTTTAGAAAAAAAAACTACCAAACAAACAACAATAATAACAAAAAAAAAAAAAACCTGTACAGAATCTCACGTTTGATTTGGACATGAAAAATAATAGCAAAAGAATGCTATTTAGAGTATTTAGAATATTTAGAGGCACAAGACCTTCTGTATCTTTGTGTATAGAAGCAATTTTAGGATAACATTCTGATGTTTTTGGTGGTCAGAAGAGGGAGCTCTTGAACTATGGCACAGTGCTGCTGATAGATTCTAAACAGTACACCTTTATTCTTTCTACAATTAAAATTAAACTGTGTAATACTTAAAATACTTGAAAATAGCCCACTCAGACAAAATGGTGCGTACAAGGTGTTAACATGGCCTTTTAAATATATATAAATAAGGCTGTAAGAAAGAGTTAAGAATTGCATAACCTTCAAGCAAAGATTAAAGCAGAAATAGTCTCTCCTACTACAGACAAATCAGAAACATGCTTATAATCAGAGATAAAGTATTACTTAGTTTAATTAAGTCTCTGTAAGATGTTGGTGAGAAAAGTTATTTGTATTTAATAATATTAGAAAATATATATATAATAATAGTATTTATATATATATATATATATTTGGTCTGTATCATTTATCTGTAATCAATCAGTCAATCAATTGATCGATCAATTTTAGTAACCTGTTTAGATCCGGACAAAGGTTGTCAATATGAATACACCCATCACTCAAATCAAATCTGATATCCTACCGTCATTACTTAGGAAGATTTTTCAAGGCTATGGATAGGACTTTAAAACTACTGACATATGTAGTATGTATGTCACTTAGGACGGAATTTATTTTACCTGTGTCAGCCATCTTGGAGTTAGGTATCTAGTTGTCGAAATTCTCCCTATTGGCAATGTAATGAAAGAGGTAATAATTGGCTTATCCTGATATCCTAGATATCCCAGATAATTGGAATGAATCATCCTTTTTTTTTTTTTTTTTTTTTTTAAACTTGGTTGTTTAAATTAATCAGAGAGCTCAAAATACTTTGATTTTAGATTGCAAAAATGCTTTAAATGCCTTCTTGTTACTGATTAAACAGGAAATCATCCTTAGGTTATCCAAGCCATCTACACAGAACTGTAATAAGACCTATGCTCTTTTAAGACCCCTGTATAAGACTGTATAAGACCCCATGCTCTTTTGGTAGCTTGAGCCAGGCCTCAAGTCTCGGGTATATCAATAATAACAGAAACTTCTGTTACTAAATTGTACACTTGAATTAGGTTATTTGAATCAGGAGCCAAATGTTAACATTTGTGAGCATTAATTGTGAGCATAAAATTGTGAGATTTAAAATGGAAGTCTGCATCTATCAACATTTAAATCATAGAAAAACTTATTTCACAATACATTTTTCACCCTTATCTATCTTCAGTAACCCAGTTACTGAATAAATTGTCAGAAGATATCATTCAAAGAAGTGAACTAATTTAGTACAGCAGCAATGAAGGTTAATACTTTACTAGACTGCACCAGCACTAAGGTCTCCAGTAGGCCGAGGAAATGACTATTTACCTGTCTGATGCCTGCAAGTGCCCCATCTAGAGTACCAATTTCAGGTTTTGGCCTCATCTGGAGTACTAGAAAGATGGTGACATAGTGAAATAAGTCTGGAGAAGAATCACCAAAATAATTAGGAGACCTGACGCCTAAAATGAAAATAAGTAAATAAATAAATAAATAAAGAATATTGAAAACTTGGCAAGATTATAGGTCACATGATGTACTTTCAAAGTTTGCCTTTGCTTTGAGCAAGGAATTAGATGATGTGACCTTCAAAGGTGCCTTCCAATGTAAGCTATTTTATGGCTGTACATTTTTATATAGATCTTGAGGGTTGGTTCTGAACCTATCAGGTAATTCATGGTGTATCTAAATGTCTGTATGGCTTCTCTGATATTTTACTAATGTCACCTGTAACAGATGACATTAGGGTGGGAGAATGTCTGCCTTGTATTTGTAAGTACTTTCAGTTGAGAACATACTAAATCCACATGCTTGCTTATTTGTAAGTGCATGAATATGGCAAGAATGAAAATGGCTTACCATAACAGCTAATCAATTTCCTACGCAGTTCAAATCACAATGCTATACTTTTACCTATTAACAGTATAGCTCTTCTTGTGACAATGGTGGGATCAGGAACAGACATACCAACCTCTCTTCAAAGCTCTCAGTAAAAGATTTAATTCATTACTAGATGTAAAGTAGACATATGTTTTCTTGAAACACAATAAATATAATAAAGCCTAAATATAGGCTTCATTTACCAAATGAAGAAAAATATGAGGTTATATATCAACGGGATCAAAAGCCCTAAAAGAAGCATGAAATTAAGTGGTCAAATAGTTCCATAATGAACAGCCAGTCTCCTGAACTATCATGTCATCCATGTTATGTATTAAGGCTTAAAATGTATCTATCTACATATTTATCATCTAAATCTACATTTATGTCTGTGTAAAATAAAACTTCAATAATGAATGATCAATAAATAAAGAAAAAATTAGAAGCACATCCTTTGTTATAGTTAAGAAATATATTTATTGAACAATTCTGTACAATGAAAAAAATGTGAATAGATATGTACAGAAAGTTAGAAAATGTATCTTAAGCTACAAGAAGGAAAATCATCAGTGGTTTTGTTCTTTTTTTTTTTTTTTTAAAAAAAAAAAAAGCATTTTCTTAAAAATATGGACATACCTGCCTAGTAATAATTCTACCAGATTTCAGGAGAATAATAAGAAAAAAAAAAAAGAAAAAGAACAAGAAAAATGAAAGCTTTTGTTCCAGGAGCTATCAAACTTTGTACCAGATGGCCCTCTGCCATTCATATACGCTAAAGTGACATTTATATAATTCATTATGTTATGACATCTCTGGATTAATTAAAGGCACTGCTCACTGGTAAAACATATTTTTAGCAATTAAAGCAATTTAGGAAAAGCAGAGAGACAAACTAGCAAATCTGATCAGTAGTGTCTCCAGTGGCCATGAAGCACAGTGTGAGAACCACTATACTAAACTGCATTAACATTTTTTCTGACCTTTTTGTTTATACTGTAATGCTCTTTTATCTAACATCCTCTTGATGTCAGAAGGATGAATTACTTCTAGCATTTATCAAATAAAAATTCTCTATCTCAGACAGATCTACCGGTCACCTGAAAAGTTCAAGGATGCTTTTTAATACACTCTATGAAGTTTGGTGTCAAGGTTAAATTGCTCTGATTTTTTTCTTCAGTAGATGCATTCTGAAAGGTATGCATTTAAACACCATAAAATAATGAAATAAATAAATAAATAAGTCCTGTTTTTTATAAGTCTACAGGGCCTGGAGAAATTATTCTAAAAATAACTAAACGTGTCATTCCTTTAGCTATTTTATTTCCAGTTTGATTAACACACACACACACAAACACACACACACACACAAGAAGTTTTTCCAAAAGCAGTTCATTTTTACATATGCTCTTCCAAATCAGATTTTCACTCTCTCTCTCTCTCATATATTCCCCATTATGTTCCACAGATGTGGAATTTAAAAGATAAACTACAAAAATATTTTGCTATGACTTCCTATATAACACCGTCAATTTCTAATGAGGGATGAAACATTGATTAGTCATTATGAGGAATCACAAAAGAAGCAGAACACTTCAAAAGACTCTTCTGGTGTTCACAAGTGGCTATTTGTGCACAGTAGTAGAGAAGATGGACTGCATAAAAAGCATAGCCAGCAGGTCAAGGGAGGTTATTCCCACCCTCTACCCACCTGGAGTACGGCATCCTGGGCACCCAGATGGATCTCCTGAGAGGGGAGGTGGCAGTCCAGACAGGTGACTGCAGGGAACTCCAGAATCTGGAGGCCCATCTAGGCCATGAGGGAGGAGAGCACTGTCATGGGTGCAGGTGTGCCCTACTTCAGGGACTCCTCAAGCAGTTGGCTGGGCTGCAGCAAGAAATTGGCAGCCTGAGGTAGTCTCTGAGGGTGACAGATAGGAGGGGTCTCCCTGCCCCTGCTGTTGCTCGGCAGCCCTCTACTATTCCCGACAAGGGGTAGAGGCTGCCCCCATTGAACACATGCAGAACAGAGGGCCAGACTGTCTGCAAGAGACAAGGGGCTGAACCCTTGTCTCAGCGTGGAGCAGAAAGAGACGTCTGCCCCTGACACCCACGGTGTCACCTACCCCCATGGTGTCCCTGGGAAATAGATTTGAGGCTCTCAGGGAGGTTGTGGAAGATTCTGAGGGTCTGCACAGTAGTCCGAACCCGGGAAGCAATCCTGAGAAGAAAGTCAAGATTGGTGAAAGTACAAAACATAAGGATCAAGGCCGGATGGAGCACCGCATTGTAACCTGTGCCACAAAAAAAGGAGCGGAGAGGCCTGGTGAATGGGGACTCCTTGCTGAGGGGCACTGAGGCTCCTATCTGCCGCTCAAATAACCTAGACAGAGAAGTGTGCTGTCTTCCGGGGGCATGTGTCAGAGATATCAGGAAGGCTCTGCTGCAACTCGTTAAACCGGAGGACTACTATCCTCTCGTAGTCATTCAGGTTGGATCCTGGGAATCTGCTATTAGAAAAAAGAAGAATATTAAAAAGGACTTTGCATCCCTGGGGAGGTTGTTGAGGGGATCGGAGGTGCAGGTAGTGTTCTCCTCTGTCCTTCCGCTGGGTGACTGGGATGCAGATAGAAGGAGCAGAACAGGACAGGTAAATGACTGGCTGAGGGGGTGGTGTCTGGATCAGGGATTTGGATATTTTGATCTTGGGCCGTCCTTTGAGAGGCCACGTATGTGGGCTATGGACAGACACCAACTGAGCAAGTGGGGCGCAAATGTGTTGGGGAGCAAGCTCTCTGGGCTGATACCAGGGCTTTAAACTAGGTTAGACAGGGGAATGGAGGGGAGCTAAAGGTGACAGAGAAGGGCTGGGGGAAGTCGTCACTACCGTCACTGTTGAAGACAGGGAAAGACTTCTGAGCTCTCCCATAGGATTGTCTGAGGGCTCCTCAGAGAAGGTAGCGTTCCCGATCCCCTGGCCAGTATCTTCTTCTTGCATCCCCCCAGGGGTAACTGCACCTACTGCTTCCCTAAAGTGCCTGTACACCAATGCACGGAGCATGGAAAATAACAGGATGAGCTTGAGATCTGTGTTCAGTAGCGGGGCCACAATCTCGTTGCGATCACTGAGATGTGGTGGGACAGCTTGCATGACTGGAACACTTTCATTGAGGGGTATGTTCTCTTTAGGAGAGACAGGCTGGGGAAGCGAGGGGGTGGGGTTGCCCTTTATGTGAGGGAGCAATTAGAGGGTACCCAGCTCCAGCTGGGGGAGGGTGAAGGACAAGTGGAGAGCTTGTGGGTAAGAATTAAGGGGTGGGCTGGTATGGGAGACACAGTGGTGGGGATCTACTACAGGTCACCAGATCAGGAGGAGGAAGTCGATGAGGCCTTCTATGAGCAGCTGCTAGTAGCCTCACAATCATGAGCGCTGGTCCTCATGGGGGACTTCAGTTACCCAGACATCTGCTGGGTAAGCAACTTGGCCAGGCATGAGCAGTCCAAATGGTTCCTACAATGCATTGAAGACAATTTTCTGATGCAGGTGGTGGAGGAGCTGACAAGGCAGGGGGTGCTCCCGGGCCTCGTTCTTACCAACTGGGATGACCTTGTCAGGGATGTGAAGGTTGGGGGCAGCTTGGGATGCAGCGACCATGAGATGGTGGAGTTCCAGATGGAACTAGGCAAAGGAAGTCAGGCTAAAAGCAGGATTGCTACCCTGGACTTTCAAAGAGCCAACTTCGCCCTCTTCCTGGACCTGCTTGGGAGTATCTCAGGGGATAGGTTGCTAGAAGGCAAGGGTGCTTGTGAGAGCTGGGCTACATTTAAGCAGCACTTCTTCCATGCTCAGGATCGGTGCATCCCTAAGAGTAGGAAATCGGGGAATGGGGGCAGGAAACCTGCATGGATGAGGAAGGAGCTCATCAATAAGATCAAAAGGAAGAGGAAGGTCTCTGAAATGTGGAAAAAGGGCCTGTCCTGTTGGGAGGAGTATAGATGTGTTGTCAGGGCCTGCAGGGACGTGACGAGGAAGGCTAAAGCCCACCTAGAGATGAGGCTTGCGAAAGAGATAAAGGATAATAAGAAAGGTTTTTTCAAGTATGTAAACAGCAAGAGGAAGACTAGGGATAATGTGGGTCCCTTGCTGAATGAGGGGGGTGTCCTGGATACGGTAGACACTGAGAAGGCAGAGATACTGAATGCTTTCTTTGCTTCAGTCTTTGCTTCAAGGACACTCCCCCGGGACTCCTCACCCCTGGCAATAGGACAAAGGGTCTGGGAAATGGAGGGCTTCCCCCAATGGACATGAGAGTGGTTCAGGAGCATCTGAGTGGGCTCAATGCACACAAATCCATGGGTCCCAATGGGATGCATCTGCGTGTGCTAAGGGAGTTGGCAGATGTGATCGCCAAACCGCTCTCTATAATCTCTGAAAGGTCCTGGAGAACGGGTGAGGTGCCTGAAGACTAGAGGATAGCCAGTGTCACTCCAGTCTTCAAGAAGGGCAGGAAGGAGGATCCAGGAAACTACAGGCCAGTCAGTCTCACCTCTGTCCCTGGAAAGGCATTGGAGTAGCTAGTTCTGGATGCCATCTCCAAGCAATTGGAAGAGAAGAAAGTCATGAGGAGTAGTCAGCATGGATTCACTAAGGGGAAGTCATGCTCGACCAACCTCCTTGCCTTCTATGATGGCATCACCATCATAGATGGGGGGAGATGGGAGGAGAGTGGTGGATGTCATCTACCTTGACTTTAGCAAGGCTTTCCATACTTTCTCCCGTGACATCCTACTAGGAAAGCTGAGAAAATGTGGGATAGATGAGTGCACAGCAAGGTGGGGTGAGAACTGTCTGACTGGCCAAGCTCGGAGGGTGGTGATTGGTGGAGCAGAGTCTGGCTGGAGGCCTGTGACTAGCAGTGTTCCCCAGGGGTCAGTGCTGGGTCCGGTCTTCAACATCTTCATCGACGACCTTGATGAGGGAATAGTGTCTGCCCTCAGCAAGTACGCTGATGACACAAAGCTGGGAGGAATGGCTGACACACCAGAAGGCTGTGCTGCCATTCAATGAGACCTGGACTGGCTGGAGAGATGGGCAGGAAGAAACCAAATGAGATTTAATAAGAGCAAGTGTAGAGTCCTGCACCTGGGAAGGAACAACCCGAAGTATCAGTACAGGCTGGGGAACGACCTGCTGGAGAGGAGCTCTGACAAAAAGGACCTAGGGGTCCTGGTGGACAACAGGTTGGCCATTAGCCAGCACTGTGCCCTCGTGGCCAAGAGGGCTAATGGGATCCTGGCATGCATTAAAAAAGTGTGGTCAGCAGGTCAAGGGAGGTGATCCTCCCCCTCTACTCTGCCCTGGTCAGGCCCCATCTGGGGTACTGTGTCCAGTTCTGGGCTCCCCGGTACAAGAAACACAGGGATCTCCTGGAAAGAGTCCAGCGGAGGGCCACAAAGATGATACGGGGCCTGGAGCATCTTCCCTATGAAGAGATGAGCTGAAGAAGAGCCGAGAGACCTGGATCTGTTCAGACTGGAGAAGACAGAGGGGATTTCCTCAATGTATATAAATATCTAAGGGGTGGGGGACAGAAAGATGTAGCCAACCTCTTCTCAGTGGTTTGTAGGAATAGGACAAGGGGCAATGGCTGCAAGTTAGAACACAGGAAGTTCCGCACTGACATGCGAAAGAACTTCTTCACGGTGAGGGTGACGGAGCATTGGAACAGGCTGCCTAGGGACGTTGTGGAGTCTCCTTCTCTGGAGATATTCAAGGCCCATCTGGACGCCTACCTGGGCAGCCTGCTCTGAGGAACCTGCTTTGGCAGGGGAGTTGGACCCGATGATCTTTCGAGGTCCCTTCCAACCCCTACAGTTCTGTGATTCTGTGATTCTGTGATTCTGTGATTCTGTGATTCTGTGATTCTGTGATTCTGTGATTCTGTGATTCTGTGATTCTGTGATTCTGTGATTCTGTGATCCAGTTCTGGGGCCTGCAGTACAAGGATCTCTTAGAGTGGGTCCAGAAGAAGAGCCGTGAAGACAAGCTGAGTGCTGTTATACCTCTCTTATGAAGCAAGGCTGAGAAAGTTGGGTTGTTTGTCCTGGAGATAAGAAGCACTTGTTACAGCTTTTCAGTACATAAAGGGGGCTTATAAGAAGGATGGATAAAAACTTTTTACAAGGGTCTGTAGTGACAGGACAAGAGAAAACTGATTTAAACTGAAAGAGGATAGATAAAGATTGGATATAAGGAAGAGATTTTTCACAATGAGGATGGTGAGATAGTGGAATGAGTTGACCAGAGAAGTTGTGAATGACACATCATTGGCATTGTTCAAAGTTATATTGGATGTGGCTTTGAGCAAACTCATTTAGTTAAAGACGACCCTGCCTATGGCAGAAGTTTTGGACTAGGTGATTTTTAAAGGCCCCTTCCAACCCAAACCATTCTATGATTCCATGACTGGTGCATGCCTATGACTAAGAAGTCAAGCAAAGGGAGCAGGAGACCTGCATGGATGAGCAAGAATCTCCTGGCAGAACTAAAGCAGAAGAAACAGTATACCTAAAATGGAAAAAGGGACAGGCCACTTGGGAGGAATATAGGAATGTTGTCAGAATATGCAGGGGTGTGGCAAGGAAGGCTAAGGCCTGTTTGGACTTAAATCTGGCAAGACATGACAAGGACAACAAGAAGAACTTCTTCAAATACATCAGTGGCAAGAAGAAGACTAGGGAAAACGTGGGCCTGCTGCTGAATGGAGTGACCACCCTGGTGCTGAAGGAAACGTGGAAATTTTTATATAAAAAATATAAAAATAAAACTAATAATTATACTTTCTTCAGTATTTACTGTTAAGGCCAGCTCTCAGGAATCCCAGATCCTGGAGACAGGACAGAAAGTCTGGAGAAAGGAAGACTTTGAGGAGGATCAGGTTAGAATTAATCTAGGCAAAACTGATATATGAAAATCTACGGGCCCAGATTGGAAACACCCGCAAGTGGTAAGTAAAAAAGTAAACGTATAAAGGTGAAAAAAAAAAAAAAAAAAAAAAGGAAGGTTCCTGTGTGCTACAGTCTGTACAAATAGCCAAGGTTGCCCCATCCCAGGTACGGAGTCCAGCACTTCCTCTTGTTGAACTTCATAGAATCATTAAGGATGAAAAAGATCTTTGAGATCATCTGGTCCAACCATCACCCTACTACCAATGTCACCCACTAGACCATGTCCCTAAGCACCAGGTCCAACCTTTCCTTGAAACATTTCACTGCACTCCAGCCTTCGTACACGTAGCCCATGCCGATGGCCGGCTGCAGTCATGGCTTGAAGGTGTTCCTGGAGAGCCCTCAGCAGGCACCAAGAAGCTCATCCACCACTTCCTCCACCACCTTACACGTGTCAGTCATGTTTGGTGCCAGACACTGGAGGCAATCGGCCTAAACTCTATCCAGACCCCATGTGTCATCAGATTCACTATATTCTTTGACTTCTTCCTCCTGCTCCTTCCCCTTCCTTGTGTAGCATCCTGACTCATCTGCTTTGCACTCTGCTGCATGCGCTTGTGTACACCCACATCCATATGGTCTTCCATCCACTGTGTCCTCTGGGAGATGCAAGGAAGATCATCAGCACTATGGCCTGCAGGAGGTGTGTACCACACTCACTGATGGCCAAGGCCACAGTATGGCAACACTACCAGATGGTGGCCCTGATGTCAGCCCTCCCCCCCCTTCCATTGTGACTTCTCCTTTGTGCTGTCACAGGCTCCACAGCCACATCACAGCACTCCCTCTTTCCTTGCCTTGCACCTGTCAAACCACTTATATCCAGACTGAGCCTCCTCTGACGCAGTACTCCAGGCGGGGCCTCACGAGGGCAGAGTAGAGGGAGGCAATCCCCTCTGTTGACCTGCTGGTCACATCGCTTTTGATGCAGCCCAGGATGCAGCTGGTTTTCTGGGCTGCAGTTGCACACTGCTGGCTCATGTTGAGCTTTTCGTCCACAAGTCTCTCTCTGCAGCACTGAATTCTTCTTCCAGTCTGTACTCCTGTCTGGTCTGGCCTCCTCTTTGTGGAAGCCATCTCTAAGTATGTGGAGGAAAAGAAGAAGGTGATTAGGAGTAGTCAGCATGAATTCACCAAGGAGAAATTGTGCTTAAGCAATTCCGTAACTTTCTGTGATGGAATGACTGTCTGGGTAGATGAAGGGAGAGCAGTGGATATTTTCTACCTTGACTTAAACATTCTGTTCTACAACATCCTCATAGGTAAGCTGAGGATGTGTGTGTTAAATGAATGGACAGTGAGGTGGATTGAGTACTGGCTGTATGTCATAGCTTGGGGGGTTGTGCTCAGTGGCACAGACTACATGTAGTTGGAGGTCTGTAGCTAACAGTGTCTCCCACAGTTCAGGACAGGGTCCAATACTGTTCAACTTACTCATCAATAACACAGCGTCCTCCAGAGGTCAGTACTGGGTCCAGTCTTGTTCAACTTATTCATCAAAGACCTGGATGAAGGGACAGAGTGCACCCTCAGCAAGTTTTCTGATGATACAAAACTGGGAAGAGCTGGTGATACACTAGAAGGTTGTACTGCTGTTCAGAAGGACCTGGACATTCTGAAGAGTTGGGAGGACTGGAACCTCGTGAAGTTCAACAAAAGCTAATACAGAGGCTTGCAGGTAGGGAAGAATAACCCCAACCACCACTACAGGCTGGGGGTTGACCAGCTGAAAAGCATCTCTGAAGAGAAGGACCTAGGAGTCCTGGTGGCCAACAAATTAACCATGAGCCAACAATGTGTCCTTGTGGCCAAGCAGGCCAATGGTACCCTGGCGTGCATTAGGAAGAGTTGCCAGCAGGTTGAGAGAGGTTATGTTCCCCATCTATTCAGCCCTGGTGAGGCCACATCTGGAGTATTGGAACAGGTTGTCCAGAGATGATGTAGTCTCCATCTCTGGAGTGTTCAAAACCTAATTGAACATTATGCTGTGCAATGTGTTTTAGGTGACCTTACTTTAGCAGGTGGGTTGGACTAGATGATTTCCAGAGGTTCCTACCAACCCCAACCATTCTGTGATTCTGTGACTGATAAAACTCTCCCACCAATCTGGATAAAATAAGCACTGTAAAACCAAGATTTGGAAATTTGGCAAAACACCACAATATGCATATAAGAAAGACATTTTAAATCAATTAAAGCTGCAGATTTATTTTAGTTTAGTGTGCTTAAGTAAGCCAAAGGATCTAAGAAGATAATGTATATCTATATATTTTTCTGTTGACCCATGAGATTTAATGGATTCATTAACCCATTTTATGGAATTAATATGGAACAAATAGAAACCACAATGTATTTCTCAAAGAAATGAAAGAAATGATTGAATTATCAAATCTTCTGGTTGTTTGTGATTGTGCCTTAGGTGTCCTAGTAGAATATATGATTGATTGGATTAAAATTTTTCATTATTGCAATTATTTATAAATACAGATTTATTGTTAAAAGATCATAATGATTTTGTTGTATAAAAGGTTAATTATTCAAATTAATTTTATTACTGTTGAACTCTTATTAATATTTTAATTGATAGAATACATAATTATGTACTGTTCACAGACTACTATACATGAATCACATAAAGTTTTTATTAAAAAAAAATAGCACATAGCATCATTTTTTGAATGATTTTGAACCAATAGGGTATTTACATCTGTGGGGAAAGTGGAGAACTATATCCTAAAATTATATGCAAATAACATAAAGAAAACAAGTATTAAACCACTTTACACATTCCCAATATAGCTTAAGGAAAAAGAGTTTTTACTGCTTCTATATTTTGATAAATGGCCTTCATATTCAAAAACCCTATCATAAATTTCCGTCATATCTATTTCCAAAGAAAAAATCGTACAATCACCCATATTCCTATAAAACTGAATACTTGATATCTTCCTTGTTTCCTTCTCAAGAGGTGTATTTCCCTTTTTCCTTTTTTTTTTTTTTTTTCTGTATGCAGTTGATATGGCAAAGAACACTTAGCCTAATCATAGTCACAGAATAAGAACTCTTGTTGTGTTTAGCTAATCACAATTTAATTGCAAGAATAATAAAAATATAGACTGAAATATCTAAGTACAAATTAACTTTCTTTTTTACTGAGTCATTGAAATAATTTAAAGAACACTGCTAATTGCCAAGACACAGGACCTTTCTGGCAGATTTTCCCTGTCCCTTATGAACTGGGCAATTTCTCTATTTCTCTTCTAGCATTTGGACTAGCAGTTGAAACAGAAGACATGCCAAAGAAAAATGTGGTTTTATATTAGAATCTAAGCATCTTACAACAGTAAGTGGCTGTTACTGCAGGATTTTTCTGCTGGCAAAGATAGGTTATAGCATGATACAGAGTAAGCTCTGACTTTTCATTTTTTGCTTATTGAAAACTAGCTGGTTTTAATTATCACACACTTACCTTTGTGTCACATAGGTCATTAACTTTTAAGCTAGGGGAAAAGAAAACACATCAAAAACAAATGCAAGTTACTGTATATCTTGTATACACCAATATATCTCAAAACATTTCAGTATTTTGCAGTATTTCCTTGTGTGTTTATCTCATAACTGTACTTTCATCAAGGTTTACATGTATACGCTGCGAGCTATTACTCCAAATTTTCTAATTTCTGTAAACTATAAATAATTCAGAAATAAAAAGCAATTTCTGTTTATATCAAGTTATGTCATATAATGTGGATGTTTCAGTATCAGAAAATTTGAAGGTATTCAGAAGGTATTCAGATTTATTGATTACAACATGCAAGTAAATGAAATGATATAATTAACTGCTAATGAATTTAGCATTTTCTTATTTTACATACTTCGAAGAGCAGGTCAAAAGAAAGTTAGACATGTATGTTTTAAAGTGCAGTGTAAATTTTCAATTTATCTTCTAATTAAAATTGTTAGCAATTCCTAATAAAACCAAATAAATATTTATTTATTTATTTATTTTAAACATATGTATAAAAAGAAGTAGTTATAGACTTCTGCAACCAAATTTTCATTTCAGTCATGATTTTGCAGTTCTTTGAGCTTATACGCTATTTGGATATGACTATATCCTATGACTATATCCTATGAATTATGTCCTATTTGGATATATACATGTAGAAAAAAGTCATAGGAGGAAAAATAAAGTCAACATAAGAAATTCATAGTGCTTGATATTTCAACCTTTACAGTATTGTTGTTTGTAAAAATGTTGAACGTCTTCAAGTGACTAAGACACTCTCACCAGTAGCAAGTGCAAATTATAAAGCAGTCTTTGAATGAGGTGCCTTAAAACACTGAAAATACATTTTTCATGAATAAACAACTCAAGCAAAAACACCTAGAGAACTCCTTGATTTAATGAGTACAGTTAAAATGGCATCTTGGCAAATACTCCTCAAATAGATCTTCAAATACCAAGTTCAAAGGTCAAACAGAAAAGTTCAGTTTGGCAAAGAAGTGACAGTGTCACAAGCATAAGTAAAACCTATACATGATGATGCAACTATTTAAAAAAAAAAAGTATGGATCTTATTAAAAATGGGAAAAAATATCCACAATAATTACAAAAATGTGAATTTAGTTTTATTCAATTGGGTTTGACTGTGTGGTTTTGACATTTTAGACTAATTTATACTGGGTTTTTAGATTAATACCGCACAAATATTAACCTAGAAGCTTCAAAATTATTCCTTTTGACACTGGCCATTGTAAAAAACTAGTTGTAGTTTGCAAAAACTAGTTGTAGATACTTATACCAACCAGTCACCCTTTAGTATAATCATAGAATTATGCATGAGTACAAAAATTAAAAAAAATATTAAACGTAAAACATTTAATATATAAATTATTAATCTGTATCATTAATAGTTATTAATAATTATATTACTGATTATCAAATTATTAATTATGTAAAACGTTGAATATTAATTTATTAAATAATTAATAAATGTAAAATACGTCTGTCTTTACAATAACTTCCAAAAAAATAAAAATCCCCTAGCCAGTTGGAAAAATCATAGAATCACAGACTGGCTTGGGTTGGAAGCCATTCTTAAATATCATCTAGTTCCAACCCCCTTGCCAGGGGCAGGGATACCTTCCACTAGACCAGGTTCCTCAAAGCCCCATCCAGCTTGGCCTTGAACACTTCCAGGAATGGGGCATCCACAACTCTGCTGAGCAACTAGATGGTGCCTCACAGTCAATAATTTCTTCCTTATATGTAATCTAAACCAACCCCCTTTTAGTTTAAATAATACAGGGATGCTGTTCGTGTTTGTAGGGGGAAAATTTGTGAGGTCAAAGCCCAACTAGAGTTGAAGCTGGCCATGTCCTTGGGAGACAATAAAAAGTTTTTTTTAGATATGGGAGCAGAAAGAGGAGAACCAAAGAAAACATAGGTCCACTACTTGATGGGGAAGGTCTCCTCACAGACAATGACATAGGCAAAGCAGAGACATTTAATGCCTTCTTCGCCTCTGTCTTCAATGCTGATGATGAAGGGATGACGAGGGTGCCCTGGGCTGGAGGACCATGACAGTGGAAATGACAGACTCCCAACCGACCCTGAGCATGTGCAGGATTTCCTGCTCCTCCTGGATCCATACAAGTTCATGGGTCTGGATAGGATTAATCCCAGGGTGCTTAAAGAGCTGGCTGACGTCATCGCGGGACCAATCTCAATTATTTTTCAACACTCTTGGGAATCTGGAGAGGTCCCAGTAGACTGGAAGCTGGCAAAGATTGTGCCAATTTTCAAGAAGGGCAAGAAAGAAGACCCTAGCAATTACAGGCCTGTCAGTCTCACATTAATGCCTGGCAAAATTATAGAGAAGATAATCCTTGAAGTTATTGAAGTGCACCTGGGGGACAATGAAGTCACTGGTCCCAGCAAACATGGGTTCACAAGGGTAGGTCCTGCCTAACAATTTTGATTTCCTTTTCTGATAATGTGAGGAATGTTTTAACAATTCCAATTCGTGTCCATAAATTCGTGTCCATAAATTCGTGTCCATAAATTCGTGTGCATAAAGAATAATTCTGTTTGAATCCTGTCTGCCTCTGTTTGAATCCTGTCTGCCTCTGGGCCCTGCACTGGCAATTTAGTTCTTGAACCACAGATGCAGTGTGTCCCAGTCTCCCCCTCATTCTAGTCAATTTATCAAGTCTTCAGAAAACACTCCTTAAATTTATGAACCTGTTTGCTTTTGTTATTCCTGACTTCTAGTTCTAACAGTTACAGTTTTTCTTTTCTGTCTTCTTTGAGATTGATTTAACACTGCTATAGATGTTATGTAGATGACTGTGAATAGCTGGGAAAGAATGTTTTAATTGCTCGTGAGTCGCCAACCTGTTTGGGAGTTTCAGAACAACTGATAATAACTGGTGACTGCTGGTGACTGTTATGGGATCCTTGGTATCTGGCCAGGGGGGCCAAGAGATTAAGAGGAAGAGAAAAGAAGCTGAAGGACGGTTGGGAGACAAGACCTGCGGAGAGTGTACAGAGAGTGTTCCATAAACTTGGAATAGTGCCGAGTAAGTACAAAGGGTGAGAGGAAGACTACGAGCCTTCAGCATGAAAGACCCCTAGAGACCCCCAGAGGAGACTGATGCGCATGTTCCAGTAGGAGGAACTGGACCCCGGAAGCTAATTATAATAATCTACTTTTTTAGAAGTAGTAATGAATATGTATTAGTCTAGGTGCATAAAAATCAGCTGCTTGATGTAACTGGTGTGCGTCCTGGTGGAGCAGAGACTCCCGGTGCACCCAGCGCTGTTTGCTTACCTCTATTCCTTTATATTCTTTTAATAAATCCTATTTTTTTATTTAATCCTAATTTGAATCCTGAGCCATTTATAACAGATAAGATCACCCATCTAGCTGACCAAGGGAAACTAGCTGATGTGATCTTTTTGGACTTCAGCAAAGCTTTTGACACAGTTTCCCACAATATCCTACTGGACAAGATGTCCAGCATACAGCTAAACTAAAACATCATACAATGGGTGAGCAATTGGCTGACAGGCAGGGCTCAAAGGGTTGTGGTTAATGGGGCCACATCTGGCTGGCAGATGGTCACTAGTGGGGTCCCTCAAAGCTCCATTTTAGGGCCAGTCCTCTCTTCAGTGTTTTTATAAATGACTTGGATGTCGGACTTGAAGGTGTTTTGATCAAATTTGCTGACGACACCAAACTTGGAGGAGTTGTGGACTCTGATGAGGGTGGAAAGGCCTTGCAGAGAGATCTGGACAGATTGGAGAACTGGGCGATCACCAACCACATGACGTTTAACAAGAGGAAGTGCCAGGTCCTCCACTTGGGATGGGGCAACCCTGGCTATACGTACAGATTTGGTGACGAGACACTGGAGAGCAGCCCCACAGAGAGGGATCTGGTGGTTGTAGTTCACAGCACGTTGAATATGAGCCTGCAGTGTGCCCTGGCAGCCAGGATGGCCAACTGTATCCGGGGGTGCATCAAGCATGGCATTACTAGTCGGTTGAGAGAGGTGATTGTCCTGCTCTGCTCTGCGCTGGTGCGGCCTCATCTTGAGTACTGTGTGCAGTTCTGGGCACCACAGCACAAAAAAGACATTAAACTGTTGAAGAGTGTCCAGAGGAAGGTGACGAAGATGGTGAAGGGCCTAGAGGGGAAGACATATGAGGAGCGACTGAGGTCACTGGGCCTGTTCAGCCTGGAGAAGAGGAGGCTGAGAGGGGACCTCATCACGGTCTACACTTTCCTCGTGAGAGGGAGTGGAGAGGCAGGTGATTTATTCTCCCTAAACACCAGTGATGGGACCTGCGGGAATGGTGTTAAGCTGAGGCAGGAGAAGTTTAGGTTGGACATCAGGAAGAGGTTCTTCACTGAGAGGGTGGTTGCACACTGGAACAGTGAAATAGTCACTGCACCAAGCCTGTCTGAATTTAAGAAGCGATTGGACTGTGCACTTTGGCACATGGTCTAAACTTTTTGGCAGACCTGTACGGTGCCAGGAGTGAGACTCGATGATCCTTATGGGTCCCTTCCAAATCAGGATATTCTATGATTCTATGGTTCTATTTGTTAATAAGTATATATGTCATAGGTGGCATGCTCTAATGTTTGTTACAGATAGATCTCATTGTTGATACCCAATCCTGTAAACGCTTAATCATGCTGGTAATTTTTCTGTCACTAAGGATTGAGTTCGGTCATAAGCTTAGCCTCCCAATATCTAATCCAGACAATCTAATGTGAAGATATTTGACATAGTATTAACATAGAAAAATTACAAAGCCAGGATTCCTTTGACCATTAGTAACAGTGGTCTGAAACTGCTTGTACCATTAACATAAACTTTGTTTACTTTGTTTAGACACATCATAAATATATTTACTTATTTAAGTGATTACAGAGGTAGACTGACACAAAATGTGAGTGTAGTGACATAATGACCTTGAAGTGTCTGATTTGGAGCTACAACTGAAAACAAGCAAACAAATAAAGTGTGAATATATTCTAAAGGAGGGTTCTGCAGTCTCATCTGGTAGCTGAAAAATGTTTTTTAATATATTTGATCCAAAAAGATTTGAATGTGTAGTATCCAATTAAATTAAAGTGGTCTATTTAAAAGATTGGAACATATTTAGGGAAGGAATTATATGGCTTCTCTGCCAAGGAATACTGGAAAGTTGGTGACTAGAACAAAATGTTTAAAGTATAAAGACGTGACTTAAATTTTACTGAGAAAAGGATAAATGTTTTATTTGTGTGTAATGTCAATGAATAGATATTTACTAAGTCAGACTATTAATTACCTTTATTTACCAAGAGATTATGCATGTAGCTGAAGAAATGACCAGTTGTAATTGGTCACTACCTCAAGGGAATGATGGATGATTCTTGTTAGACTGGAATGACATAAAACTGGATCATGACCAGTTGGAGCAGACTTTCTTTCTTCAATATGCCCATACTTCCCTGCTGAGAACCCTTCTGCCACAACAGCCTTCTGTCAAAGTTCTCCGTGTGCCTTGTCCATCACCATGATGAATCAGCATTTTATTATGTAACAGGTTTCTACTGAGAATTAGCTATTTAGCTGCTTCTATCTTTAATGAAGAATGATTTGCTGTACTGGGTCTGCCTGCGATGAATTTAACATTACCTGCAGTGGCCCATATAGTGCTGTGATCTGCAGTTCTAGGTAGAACAGCCGTGGTATCACACCAGTGTTTTGTCTATTGATGAGCAGTACTGGCACAGCGCCAAGACTCTCTCCAAAACAGCTCAGGCTTGCGGTGAGCAAGAGGTGGGGAGGGGACTTCACCAGGGTCAGTTTATTCCGTACCATATGAAGTCACAGTCAGCAATACAAGATGGGAAACTGGGGGTGAGGGGCGGTGGTGGAATTGGGGGGGTAGAGGGAGGTGCTGTCCTTATGAAGACATCTTCTTGTGTGTTGAGGCCCTGGTTTCCAGGATGTGGCCTAACAATGCTCATTGATGGGAAGTAGAGAATATAACTTTTTTTTTTTTTTGTTATTTCTCTTTGTGTCAGCACAGCTTTTGCATGTTTTTACCTCTTTTTTACCTCTTTCTTTTCCCTTTAATTAAATTATCCTTACCTTAATCCCTGAACCTTTTTCTTTCTTTGGGGATGGGAAGGAAGTGAGGGAGGGGAAGCAAGAGAATGGTTGTGGTCAAGTTTAGGTGCCTGGCAGGGTAAAACCACCATATATGCATAACTATTTAAAGTCAAGTTAGAGTCTAACTAGTTTTTTTAAGGATTATATATATATATGTGTGTGTGTGTATGTAGGTCTTCTCTCATATAGATATGTCACATATCTGCCTTAAAGAGAGATATCAAGCCAGATTCTGAAAGGGATTGACTGTACATTTGTTATACATAAAATCTATCTATGTCAACAGAACAGTGTTATTCAAATATCAGGAGATAACAATCATGTAGTATCCAGTACAAATATAAATTAAATATTATCATTCACAACAAAAAAGTCTGATTTGTAACTTCTTATAGATTGTAAAGGTGTGTACCTTTCAAATTACATTCACTGAAAGGTACTGGAACAGGCTGCCCAGGAAAGTGCTTGAGTCACCATCCCTGGAGGTCTTCAAAAAACGTGCAGATGTGGTGCTTAAGACCTGATTTAGTGGTCAACTCAGTTACTAAGTTAAAGGTTGGACTAGATGATCTTAGAGTTCTTTTCCAACCTAAATTATTCCATGATTCTGTGATTAATTTACATGTATCAGTTTCTGTTATGATTGTGCTAGATAAAATGAGAATTATAACATGATTTCTTACTTTGTTCCATTTTTATTGAGAAAATTATGTAAAATCTTAAACTTTGGCACAAAGAGCTAGTGGACATTCAGTTAGGCACCAGGAAGCTCTAATTAATTTCTCTGTGTTTTTTTTTTTGTTGTTTGTTTGTTTGTTTTGCTTTCTGATTTTTTTTTAAAAACTAAATTTCCCAAATTAAAAATAATTTTGTTATTGTTTCCTTCATTCCTTCAAAACTGTTTAGATGTGCTTGATATTGCAGTTCCCAATGCTGTATATGCTTTCTCTATTTTGACTTCATCAGACTAATTTATTATATTTTATTTTTTCTTTCCTTTAGTTTTTACTTGTTCTTTCAAATAAGCGATACTTTTGTTCAGTTGGTGGTTTTGGTTTTGATTTTTTTTTTTCCTCAAACCTAATTTAATTCCATAGATGGTGGAAATAAACTGCTTGACCAAAATATCTTGCCTTCGTAATAATTTCTGGCAAAGGATAAAGGGAGAGATTTTAATTGGATATTTTCCTTTTTTTTCTAAGACACAGCATTCCAACCTACTGTCTATTGTATGTCATTTGAAAGCTCCATATCTCAATAATCCCTTAAATGCACTCTTAATGTCACTGAGGGTTGGGGGTTTGGTGGTTGCAAGAACTGCCATTTAATCCATGTTTTTTTTACTGAGTGGGAAGGGTAGGGAGTAGATAATTTCTACTCTAAGATTTCTCTTCTAACCCATACAGTCTCATGCACACACAGACTACACACTGTAATCACCTCCCCAGCTGCTCTGGTCGAGATTGGACCCGCAGTATGGATCCAGAGGAACAGGAAACTCACTCTGACAACTCAGCATGACAAAGACCCAGTCACAACACACAACATTTCCACCCTGCACTTTGTCTTTAAAATGGACTTCAAAATCCAGTTATGGAGTTCACCCCCCAGGGGTCATTGTCTTCACTATTTATTGGTTCCTGAATTAATCAGGAACCAATTAATGGTCTCCTTTTCCAAATGTGCAACAAAGGTATGAAGCTGACAAGTTAAATAACAGAGTTAACTTTTGCTTCTCTGTTTGCTGTTGAGTGCTGGATTAATGTAGTCAGTCAGAGCTAGGCAGCTGTCCAGGTCTCATTTGCCTCAGTATGTCCAGATATGCATCGCCCCATGGTACTTAAGTACTACATTATTTCCTTATTCTACCTCACTGGTGTTTTGTAATTTATCAGCCTTCTTCCACTGTGTCATTTGGACCTCTGGTGGACAACAACAACAAAAAAAAAGTGTATAGTGTATACATCAATAACAGTCCAAGTCTATTTCTGTGCTAGAAAACCTCCCATCCATAGGTTTGAAGAAACCTATGCAGAGATGTATCTTCTACTATATGGCTTTTCCAGTTCTCAATTTGTATAGATGTATTTGATTTTCATTTTGACTGGCTTTGCAACCTCTTCTGATTCTCATTTGCAAATATTTGTCAAGGAGAATGTTTATTCATCTGAGTGTTCAGATAAATGCCAAATGTAGCTGGAATTAATTTAATTGCATACAGAAATTTCAGGTGTAAAGTTGTATTGGATTGCACAGCTGGAACATCAGCTCTTAAATATTGAACTTACAGAATCACAGAATCACAGAATTTCTAGGTTGGAAGAGACTTCAAGATCATCGAGTCCAACCTCTAACCCAACACTAACAGTCCCCACTAAACCATATCCCTAAGCTCCACATCCAAACGTCCTCTGAAGACTTCCAGGGATGGTGACTCCACCACCTCCCTGGGCAGCCTGTTCCAATGCCTCACAACCCTTTCAGTAAAGAAGCTCTTCCTAACATCTAACCTAAAACTCCCCTGGCGCAACTTTAGCCCGTTCCCCCTCATCCTGTCACCAGGCACGTGGGAGAACAGGCCAACCCCCACCTCTCTACAGCCTCCTTTAAGGTATCTGTAGAGAGCGATAAGGTCGCCCCTGAGCCTCCTCTTCTCCAGGCTGAACAAGCCCAGCTCCCTCAGCCGCTCCTCGTAGGACTTGTTCTCCAGGCCCCTCACCAGCTTCGTCGCCCTTCTTTGGACCCGCTCAAGCACCTCGATGTCCTTCTTGGAGCGAGGGGCCCAAAACTGAACACAGTACTCGAGGTGCGGCCTCAGCAGAGCCGAGTACAGGGGGACGATCACCTCCCTAGCCCTGCTGGTCACGCTGTTTCTGATACAAGCCAGGATGCTGTTGGCCTTCTTGGCCACCTGAGCACACTGCTGGCTCATATTCAGCCGACTGTCCACCATCACTCCCAGGTCCTTCTCTGCCTGGCAGCTCTCCAACCACTCATCTCCCAGCCTGTAGCTCTGCTTGGGGTTATTGCGCCCCAGGTGCAGGACCCGGCACTTGGCCTTGTTGAACTTCATGCAGTTGACCTCAGCCCATCGGTGCAGCCTATCCAGATCCTCCTGCAGAGCCTTCCTACCCTCGAGCAGATAACTAGTTACTTAGTTAACTAGTAAGCCACAGGATGGAGTAGTTTTGTGTTTTGTTTTGTCTTGTTTTGTTCTTTCACACAAAACACTTGTTAAATAAAGGCAAATATTTTCATATTTGAAAGCAATAGCTTCATAACAGGAATTCTGGCAACAAAATAGGAACAAATTAAATAATGTGATTATCTATGTGTGGGTTTTTGTTCTTGTTGTTGCTCATTTGTTTTTCAGATGAACCTATAACTTAATGATACTGGTTTCAAGAACAGTAATCAGAGATCCAAACTGTAGGTCTAAATAAATAAATATTTATGACAGCATTTTGCTCTGCATAAAGAAGTCTATATTTTATTTTGTAATATATTTCTTTTTCTGTCCATTTTAAAATACATTTAGTAAACAAACAAAATCACAGATGTAAACATGTATATGCAACTAAGATTTTGAAAGTTTCAGAACAACATCAAAAATGCAACAGAATGAAATAGCAATTGAAAAAAAAAAAACAGTCAGCTTGGTAACTCTGTCATTATCCTTTGCTTCCTTCAGAAAAACAAAACAGAACTTGTTAAAGACTCATTATTTTGCTAATCCTAAGACTCACAGAATGTATTATTAATTTGACTCTGTATTGGGTTTATGTGGCAATGGTTTCTTAGGAAGGGACTGCTGGGGTGGCTTCTGTGACAAGAGTCCCCTGTTAGACAAGATCCAGTTCCAGTTGGCTCCAAAAGGGACCTGCTACTGGCTGGAGCTGCACCAATGAGTGATGTTGTTTGTACCTCTGTGAGAGCAGATTTAAGAAAGGGAAAACAAACAAACAAACAAAAATCCAAAAAAACTTCTGTGGGACAGCAACTGAGAGAGAGAAGAGAGAAAATGTAAAATAAACAACCCTGCAGACCCCCAGGTCAGTGCAGAAGGAGGGCAGGAGGTGTTCCAGGTGCCGGAGCAGAAATTCCCCTGTGGCCTGTGGAAAGGCCCCTGGTGGAGCAGGCTGTCCCCCTGCAGCCCATGGGTCCCACATGGAGCAGATCTCCATGCTGCAGCCCATGGAGGAGCCCCCGGTGGGGCAGGTGGATGTGGCCTGGAGGAGGCTGCGGCCCATGGAGAGCCCCCGCAGAGCAGTCCCTGGGCTTGAGCTGCAGCCTGTGGAGAGGAGCAGTAGCAAGGGGGCTGGGGGGAACTGCCGCCCATGCTGGACCCGTGCAGTTTGCTCCTGGCAGATGGACCCCATGGTACAGACCCATGTTGGAGCAGTTCTTGAAGAGGTGCTGCCTGTGGGAAGCCTGCATAGGATCAGTTTGGGAAGGATGGCATCCCGTAGATGGGACCCCACAAGGAGCAGGAGCAGAGAGTGACCATGAAGGAGCTGTGGTGATGACTGACTGCAGCCCCCATACCCCTTTCCCCTATGCTGCTCAAGGGCGGGAGGTAGAATTGGGTGGATGGGTGAGGGAGAAGGTGTTTTTAGTTTGCTTTTAGTTTCTCACTGCTCTAATGTTTCAGTAGTAGGCAATACATTATATTAATCTCTGAATGCTGAGTCTGTTTTGCCCATGATAGTAGTTGGTGAGTGATCTCCCTGTTCTTATATCAACCCTTGAGGCCTAACAGCCAAATTTTTTCTAACTTTCCCTTCGAGGAGGGGCAGTGAGAGAGCAGATATGGTGGTGTTTAGCTGCCCAGAAGGGTAAAAATACTACAGACTGAAAACAAATAACAATGGTGGTGAAAAATATTTTCAGAATTCATAAATCATAGAATCATTCAAGTTTGAAGGGACCCCAGGAGCTGTCTAAAGTAAAATCTCCTGCTGAAAGTGTGGTTGACACTGAGTTCAAACCCATCACTCAGGGCTTTCTTTAGCACTTTTACTTCAATGAACATTTCAAAGGCCTGGGATAGCTTCATAAGCTAAAGAAATTTCTCAAAATATTTATGTATTTTTCTCAACATGTAAATACATTTCCTAAGAATTATTGATGAATACTCTCCCAAAAATAGTCCATTTCAAAACATAGAATCATAGAATGTTATGGTTTGGAAGGGACCTTAAAGACCATCTAGTTCCAACCCCCCTGCCATGGGTAGGGACACCTCCCCGTAGACCAGGTTGCTCAAAGTCCTGTCCAACCTGTTCTTGAACAAACACGTGTCTGTTTTTTCCAGGGAGACATTAAAGATATATAAGTGAATTCTCCAGTAAAACTCTAAGAGGGGAAATGGAGAGGTCATAAGGAATGACCACTAAGACAGCATAAAAATGATTGAAGGATAACATAAATGCTTAAATATAAATATAAATTATATAGAGTAATACAAACTCATGATAACAGCTATTCTGTGCCTATCTTTACTGCTGTCATGTAGTCTGCTACTCTTGTGTATGCAATACCCTTTTTCTCATTCGCATATGTTGCTGTGTGCTGCATTCCTTTAATGAGATATATTTCAGTATATTACTCCTTAATAGTATGATGTGACAAGTAGTTGACTATGCTTTTACGAAGATGGAGAAATCAAAGACTATTCACTGGCTTAAGACAAATGTCTTACTTAAAGGAAACATATTTTATGGTACTGTAAAGATTTTTCTTTTTTTTTTCTTCTTTTTTTTTTTTTTTATTGTACATTAAATCTTTCAGACAAATCATGCAGTTTCTCATTTACACTGCACAAGATAAATATCTTCTGCTCTGCATTATATAGCCAGCATCCTACTGTTTTAATCTGTTTCTGTTAAAAGAACAGGTGCAAAAAATTTGTATACCAATAAGGTTCCCTTGATACCTTCAGTCTGAAAGTATGAATTGATAGCAGCTTTCCTGAGTCACAAACAGCTTTTTGTTGAATATATTTTGTCAGGGCACTAGCATCTTGTTATGTAGCTGTGTCATGTCTTATTATATTGTACAATATGATCTTATAGAAACAAAACAGAACAAAACATTCTCACATGAAATCCTATCTTCCTTTTGAAACCAAAAAATGATTAAAGCCAGTTCACAGCATTGGACCCCTGATCACACCATGGTGCTTGTTGGCCTGTATTCAAGGATTCCTTAGACACAACAATCAGATGACTGTGAGAAAGGCTGGATGAGAAAGAGCTGCAGGTAGCCTGTCTGTGACCTGTGACCTTTGCAAAGGAGCAGCATTTCTGTGCAGGTGCTCACAGTGGGTCAATGTGAGAGTTAGGCTTCAGCATTGCTACAGTGAAGCTCATGCTTCATTGACACAACTTCCCATGTGGCCGCAAGTCACTGAGGACTTGTCTACTTATCAGGCACCCTTGTCACCATCCACCTCCTATCCCTGCTCTGCTAGCTGGGTACCATAGGATTGTGCCCCTTGGCAAGTCAGTGCCTTGCCAGCCACCTCAACAAAAGCTTAGGGCTTTCTGCCCTTGCAGGTAGCCCAACCTCATCACTCCCTAACATCTAAGATCATTTGCAGGGTCTGTCTCTAAAACTGAAAAAATAATGTTCCCAAGGTTTTGGTCTGTGCTTTAATATCAAAGTTGAATATTAGAATTGATAAATAGCATAACGATTTTACATTGCCATGGGACAGAAATCTGTAGTAATAACATCATTTTTAACTTATGGGAAAAGTACTTTTATAATTAGAAAACACTGATGCAGAACCATTCAACTAATATCCCAAAATAACTTTATCTTGCTACATTAAGTAAGCCAAGTTTGCTCACTGAATAATGAAGAACAAAGAAGATTGAGAGTGATGTGCTGGGTCTTAGTCCTATGGAGACATACTTTTATAGTTTACTTAAATTGGTCCGTTAGTTATAAAGGGCATATGTGATACTAAGGAAGAATGAAGGAAAAGTCATCAGTAATACTGGTATTCTATATCTCTGAAAAATGCCTCATTATGTATCAGAAGTTCATCCATTACATTAAAAGCTAGGCATTGTGTTAATGCTAAACAACAGATAATAAAGTTAGATTTTCTTTTGAAATTACTGTCTCAAGAGGAAAAAAAAATTAAAAATAAAATGATGCACCAGCCATTCTGTTCTCTGGATTCTGAATGATGAATATTTTTAATTGTTTTAAAAGCTTCTAGAAGTTCTCATATTAAAGAAAGAGGGAAAGAAAAATGGGAACAGAAAAAGCACATTAGATAGACAATATAAAATCTTTTTGCACTGAAAATTTAAAGCATAAATAAGATGTTTCAAATAACAAGTTCTGATACTGAACTTGAACAACAACAACAACAACAAGTACTGGAAGCTTATCTAGTGAAAATCAGTAGGATTTATGACAAATCTGACCAATCTAGTGGCCTACTGTGACGGAATGACTACATTAGTGGACAAGGGAAGAGCAACTGATGTCATCTACCTGGACTTCTGTAAGGTCTTTGACCCGGTCCCACACAGCATATTTGGAAAGACACAGATTTGATGGATTTGATAGCTACGAACTGCCTGGATGGCTGTAACCAGAGAGCTGCAGTCAAAATCAGGCTCAAAATCCAGGTAGGAGATCAGTGATGAATGCTGTCCCTCAGGGATCAGTACTGGTGCTGGTACTGTTTAATGCCATTATTAATGATGTAGACAGTGGGAAAGAGTGCACCCTCCACAAGTCTGGGGAAGACACCAAGATGAGTAGCTTCTATTGTGTCAATACCAGTTCACATAACAGAAGGAAAGGATGGAACCCAGAGGGACCCTGAAAGCCTATATAGGATCGTAGAATGTCTTGGGTTGGCAGAGACCTTAAAGATCATCTAACTCCAAACCCCCTGACATGGGCAGGGATGCCACGCACTTGGTCAGGTTGTCCAAGGCCCCATCCAGCCTGGCCTTGAACACCTTCAGGGATGGGGCATCCACAACTTCTCTAGACAGCCCAGTCCTTTGCCTCACTACCTTTACAGCGAAGAATTTCCTCCTAATGTCTTATCTAAATCTATCCTCTTTTAGTTTAAGACAATTCCTCCTTGTCCTATCATTATCTACCAGAGTAAACAGTCCTACTCCATCCTTTATATAAGACCCCTTAAAATATTGAAAGGCCACAATGAGGTATTCCCAGTTCCAGGATGAACTTCCCCAGCTTTCAGTCTTTCCTCATAGGAGAGGTGCTTCAGTCCTCTGATCATCTTTGTACCCCTCCTCTGGACTCACTCTAAAAGGTCCACATCTTTCATGTGCTGGGGACCCCAAACCTGGACACGGTACTCCAGGTGAGGTTTCAAAAGGGGGACAATGCCCTCCCTTGACCTGCTGGTCACACCTCTTTTGATGCATCCCAGGACGCAGTTGGCCTTCTGGGCTGCAAGTGCACACTGCTTGCTCATGTTGAGCCTTTAGAAGGGAAAAATGCAAAACAACTCAGGAAAACAAGCTCCAGTTCAATCTACTCATAGTCAAAACCTTGGGGGTGGAGGTGGGAGAAGAAAGAAAAAAAAAAGGGGTAGGGGGGTTGTTCAGGTGCAGAGTCTTGAACTTCCTATTGTTGAACTTCTTAGAATCATAGAATCACTAAGGTTGAAAAAGGCCTTCAAGATCATCTGTTCCAACCATCACCCTACTACCAATGTCACCCACTAGACCATGTCCCTAAGCACCAGGTCCTCACTCAGCTGCTCTGCACGCTGCTGCATGTGCTCCTGCACATCTACATCCACATGGCCAGCCACCTACCGCAGCCTCTGGGCAATGCAAGGAAGATCATCAGCAACATGGCCTGCAGGAGGTGCATGCCACACTCACCAATGGCCAAGGCCACAGTGTGGCAACACTACCAGCTGCTGGCCCTGATGTCAGCCTCCCCCCCCCCCCAACCCCGCCTCCATTGTGACTCATCTGTGCTGTCACAGGCCCCACAGCCACCTCACAGCATTCCCTCTCGCCTTGTCTTGCACCTGCTCACACCACTTACATCCAAACTGGACTTCCTCTGACACACTTTTTGCTAATACCTCAGGTCCTGTCACTGTCCCCAGGGAGCAGAGCTCAGCACCTCCACTCCCCTTGTGAGGGAGCTGCAGGCCGCCATGAGGCCTGCCCTCAGCCTACTCTGCTGTGGGCTGAACAAACTAAGGGACCTCAGCCCCACCTCCTACATCTTCCTCTCTAGACCATTCACCATCTTTGCAGCCCTCCTTTGGACACTCTGATAGTTTTATATCTTTCCTATACTTTGGTGCCCAAAACTGCAAATAGTAGTCAAGGTAAGGCTGCACCAGTACAGAGTAGAAAGGGACAATTGCTTCTCTTGAGGTACTAGCAATGTTATGCTTGAGACACCCCAGGTTATAGCTGGGTCTTTTGGCTTCCAGGGCACACCAGTGACTCATATTCAACTTGCTATCTTCCAGAATCATGTTCTGCAAGTCTGCTTTCTAGCTTCTCATCCCTTTGTCTGTACATATGTCTAGGATTGCCCCATCCCAGGGGCAGAATTTGGCACTTACTCTTGTTGAACATCATGCACTTGGTTATTGCCCAGCCCTCTAATTTGTCAAGATCTCTCTACAAGGACTCTCAACCTTTGAGGGTGTCACTGCTTCTCCCCATTTAGTGTTGTCTGCAAACTTACTATGTACACTTTCAAGTCCTGCATCCGAGTCCTTAATGTCCAAGTTCTCCTTAATGAAAACATTAAGGAGAACTTTCCCTAAAATGGGGCCTCTTAGAACCCCAGTAGTGACTGTCCACAAGTCTGATGTAACCGCATTTATTATAACCCTCTGAGTCCAACCTATTAGCCAATTGTTCACCCATCATATTATGTATTTGTCTATCTGTATGCTGGACATTTTGTCCAGAAGGATACTATATTTGAGAAATATTTGCCCATTCCTGGAAGTGTTCAAGGTCATCCATGCCCCATCCCTGGAAGTGATCAAGGTCAGGTTGGACAAGTCTTTGGGCAACTTTATCTAGGGAAAGATATCATGGCAGGGGGATTGGACTAGATGATCATTAAAGGTCCCATCTAACCCAACCTATTCAATGATTCTATGATTATGTGATTCTATGATTATTTAAATAGCTCTTGTTACACTAACCTAGTGCTATTTTTCATTGGATTAACAATCCAATTAATAAAACTAATAATAAACTTCTGTAAAATATTATAATAATTTCCACACATACACAAAAAATGACAATGAAAATAAATAGAACTTAAAATCAATACAGTACAATCAATACATTGTATACATTAAAATATTAAAGATAATAGACTAGACTCCAAAAAAACTGCCAGAAAATAAATAGCCAGTGCAATTTCTTCTGTGCAACAATTTGTTAATATCTAGCTACAAAATTATCTTTAATTCTTTAATCTACGATTTTAAAGAGAACATTTATTGTGCAGATTATATGAATATTGAATGGACTATTCATAGTGAAAGCATCTTGTCAATCCAGAACATCCTATCTCAGCTTGATACACTGGAATATATGTCAGTACTGCCCATATAATTGCAATCTTCCAAAAATACAGAATGTAAGACACATATAAATGTCAGATACTGGGATACTGCTGTGAGAAACAGCTTTGAAAATCTCACTGGTACAACAGTTCATTGGAAATCAGTGGAGCCACCAGTGAAACCAAAGGTGATCTGACCATTTTGACCTGATAAGCAGATGGTATTACACAAATAATACTGTTTTGGATTTCTTACTAACATCATTTTGAACAATGGGAATTTGATTTTTTTTATATTCTTTCCATTTATGACTTCAGGGAGAAACCACTGGGAGTTGAAAATACACAAATATACATCTGAAAATGCTACCTTCAAAATGCTCTCCTCCCCCTCCCTCCCCCCAGTCCTTTCCTTTGGCAGTCTATGTTAATACAGCACTTTGCATTATGTATCACTGCATATTTCACATTGACTTTCCCTGTTCCCTGTGGTCCACCAACAAACAATGCAATTATGGAGATAAACAACAGCAGAGAAAGAGAAAAATTTGGAGTCACCTTAACAAAAAAATACATTCTACCAAAATCTGAAATGAATTGGAAACTGAAAGAGGTAGAAAGGTACAGGTTCCAGATAATCAGAGCTGCAGAAGTGTTTCTTTTTGTGTTAACCGCATCAATATTTTATGGAGAAACAGAAAACTAGTGTCTGATGAACATGAGATAAAAATCATCTATATAGCTACTCTGGCACACTAAAGTTTTGTTTGTATTTGTGTTTGTGGTATATAAAGTCTTTTCACAGCATCACTCATGTTGGAACTCAATGTAGAACTACAAACAGAAGAAAAACAGTATTACTAACTTCCCAGGATTTCTAATGAAAGCTGAAGTATGAATAAAAAAACTGCTAAACTGAAAGTTAAGCATGTTAAGGCAGGTTGTGCAAACTGATGTCATGTAGCTAACACCAAGTGTCCATTCACTACTTTGGAGAAGGCTGAGAGCATGTCTAATGGCAGCAGAAGGATGGCTGCTTCTTCTTCCACAGACGTGCAACAACAGGTTCTACATCTTAGTGCTACAAACACACAGGAGAAAGCTCTGCCAGGGGGAGACACCACGGTGGGCCATGCCTGAACTTTTCATCTGCACTGGGAGGAAGTAGTGGATGATAGTTATGGGAGACTCCCAACTGCTGTGATGGAGGAAAGCACCTGCCAACCTGACTTCTTGTCTGAGGAGATTTATTCCTTTTTAGGGATTCTAATCATGGATGCTGTGGATAGACTGCTGAGGCTTGTCCAGCCTTCAGACTGTTTCCCCATGCTGCTTCACAGGCACCAATGAAACTGCCAGGAGAGATTAAAAAGTCTCATTTAAATTGCAAGGATTGTGAGCACTGGGGCCTAGGTGGTGTTATTCCAACCCTGCCAGTGAAAGGGTGAAATAGTAGACAAAATAATATAGAAGAATTACCAATGTTCCTAGAAGTAAATTGCAAATACTCAGGTACAGGAACATAGATGCTTTTGAAAAGCTGGAGTGAGTGAGTTCCTAATCCAAGTAGTGCTACCATGTTGATGATAGGTCAGTAAGTAATATAACTATAATGTCTATCACTTGGGCAAGAAAAAAACAGGCTTTTAAGTTAATAAAGAACCTTTTGAAGTTCCTTAATTTACTAAATGTTCTTAAAAAATCTAATGGGATTATTGCTGCTTTGAGAATAATCTCAACAGTGGGCAGGCGCATCATATCAGGTAGATAATTTACATGCCTGTTTATATTTTCTTTCAGCCCCTGTGCTTTATCATAGTTGCTTCTTTCTATCTGCTACATTAACTAGGGGATTTTTTAAAGCCATATTATGGCACATTTTTTGATAGCATAGCATGTTGCATTTATCTCTTTAGAACCACTTCTTGGATTATTCACATGGATTGATAGCATATCCATCATCAGTTTACATTAAATGTTTGACAGAAAACATACAGTACTGATTTTCTTTTCAGGAAAAAGAAAACAAAATTTCCCTCCATGTCAAGCTGTGGAATTCTGTCATTATACAATGGTAAAACAAAACAAAACAAAAACAATTATTTTCTTCCTTTTCATCTATTCTAGGAATATGCAATGAAAGACAATTGAATGAAAGTGTTTTTTTTTTTTTTTTTTTTTGTTTGAGTGAATTTGCTGATGATACTAAACTGGGAGGAGTTGTATACTTGGCTGAGGTTGGAAAAGCCTAGCAGAGAGATCTGGACAAATTGGAGAGCTGGGCAATCACCAACCATATGAAGTTTAACAAGAGCAAGTGCCAGGTCCTTCACCTGGGAAAGGGCAACTTGACTGTACATACAGGCTGGGCAACGACATGCTGGAGAGCAGCCCCACAGAGAGGGATCTGGGGGTTGTGGTTGACATCAAGTTGAATATGAGCCAGCAGTGTGCCCTGGCAGCCAGGAGGGCCAACTGTACCCTGGGGTACATCAAGCACGGCTTTGCTAGTCAGTCGAGGGAAGTGATTGTCCTGCTCTTCTCTGTGCTGGTGCAGCCTCACCTCGAGTACTGTGTTTGGAGTTTAAGCAGCGTATGGACTATGCTCTTACACATATGGTCTGAATTTTTTGGTAGACTTGTGTGGAGCCACTAGTTGGACTCGATAATCTTTGTGGGTTCCTTTCAACTGGGGATATTCTATGATTCTATATATGTGCCACTTTCTGATTTTTTTTTTTTTTCTGAACTTACTGTAATAGCTTTAGTGGCACTAGCTATTATATTAAATGACTCTGCTTAGAGACTTTTTTTTTTTTTTCTATTATTTACTGGTTTCTTTTTCAGTGTTCTTCTGAACAATTTAGAAAGAATAACTGCCAGCATAAAATCCTTTATTACTTTATGAAAACAAAAACAAAAACAAAACAAAATCAAAAAACACTTACCCCAATGTACAAGATGACAGCTGCTGTTGAACTGGGGCACAAGTTATTAATTATCTTAGAACAGTTATGACTAATCTGTGCACACTCAAGGAGAATCTGGAGCCATGTAGGAAAAGCAGCTTCTAAATATTATCAGGCTCCTAAAGGTTGTTTTTTGAACATAGATTTTTGAGTATAAATGTACAGAACAATGGGTGCTTCCAGGTGCTTTCCAAAAAGCTTTGTCACAGCCTATTGAGGGGAAAGGAAAGCCTATCTGGAATTTCTACCTAGACAACTTCTCAAATGCAGGTAGTCTTGAGATGTAAGTTAGTAATTATTTTGATTTTGTCTCTTTTTGTCTGTAAGTTGAGGAGGTTAAGAAAGACAGGATAATGCTCTGAACTCTCATATTATTTTCCTGTTCTCTTGTTCTCCCACAGTTTATTTGCTTCTCATACCATGCTAAGTCAAGGACAAGTTTTCAAAGAAAGGGCAAGCTGTGCATCATCTTTCTGCAACCAAACCTAAAATACTCATTCTTTACTACACACGAACTCTTTATACTGCTTATACTGAATGGCTGTGTGGGAGTTGACTAAGAATGTAGAGGAACTTAGAAAATTATGATAAAATGCTTTCCTTTCTCACATATTAAATGCAAGAATATACACGTACACAATATTCTGTTCTTACACAACTAAGAGTACAAACTTAAACATCTGCTATACATACTACGTATTATGCTATGAATCATGCATTCAGTATATTCACACACAACATTGACATGTAAGTCCTAAGTACTTAGAAACAAAACAGCTTTAAAAAAATAATAATAATATTTAAGACTATTTAATATTTGAGATTTCTAATCTATTATAAAGCAATTTCCCCAAACCATGTTGTATAAGAGCAGTACTGTGCACTAGCTATGCTAAGAGATACAAGAAATAACTGTTAACAATAAGTAAAAATATTAGAATAGTGTTATTAGATGTTAATTGTCCAGAGAAAAGCCTATTTGAGCTCTCTCAGGATTGCAACAGGCTGGTATCTCTGTGGTGGAGTAGCTTTCTCCAAATCTCAGCTATGACTCAAGCATAACTAGTTATGTCAGTCCTCCACTGTCAATGGTCAACAGGCATAACTGGTGAGTACGCACAGGCACTCCTTTATCGCATCTCTGACCCTGTAGCCTAGACTGTAGCCCAGCCTGGGGAGTGACAGAACTTTGTATTCTGGAAGTTGCCGGAATGGTGAGGTTGGTGGAGAATACCAAAATTGCCTTATCTGAACCATGGCCAGCATGGAAATGTACTGACTAACAGTCAATCGTCTCGCAGTCCTATAAATAGTTGTCGTAAGCAATGAGCCCCATGAGCTCTCCACAGGCCACAGTGGGCTACACCCTCGATCTCCCCCTGAGCTGGGATGCCTCTCAAGGTATCCCTGAGGGAAAGTGCACCTCAGGGCTGACTCCCTGAAGAACAAGTTTATCCACAGACAAACACTGAAGCAGGGTGAGCAATTCTCTCTAGGGAGTATTTTGGAAGCATGCATAACTGGATTTAGAAACCTCCCAGAACCTGCAGAAAGTCTCTGGTGAACCTTGCCATTCTCAAACCTTTAACTAAGTCACTGTTCCTGCTGTAGAAAATCCTGTTGAAAACATTGTGTTACGTTGGCTGATGATTTAATGCTGATAAAGTACTGTTAAAAATCATGCTATCTAACCTTGTTAATTACTTTAAAGGTATAAAGTAAGTCCTGAATTGCCCTAACTCAAAGCTGTGTAAAATCAATCCCGCAACAACTCTGCATTGGCATGTCCTCCCCTCAAATACTGTGGTGCAGTTAGGGCACCACAGTATAAGAAAGATATAAAACTATCAGAGAGTGTCCAAAAGGAGAGCTTAAAAGATGGTGAATGGTCTAGCGGGGAAAATGTAGGAGGTGGGGCTGAGGTCTCTTGGTTTGTTCAGCCCAAAGCAGAGCAGGCCGAGGGCAGGCCTCATGGTTGCCTGCAGCTTCCTCACAAGGGGAGTGGAGGTGCTGAGCTCTGCTCCCTGGGGACAGTGACAGGACCTGAGGTATTAGCAAAAAGTGTGTCAGAGGAGGTCCAGTTTGGATGTAAGTGGTGTGAGCAGGTGTGAGGCAAGGCGAGAGGGAATGCTGTGAGGTGGCTGTGGGGCCTGTGACAGCACAGATGAGTCACAATGGAGGCGGGGTTGGGGGGGGGGGAGGCTGACATCAAGGCCAGCAGCTGGTAGCGTTGCCACACTGTGGCCTTGGCCATTGGTGAGTGTGGCAAACACCTCCTGCAGGCCATGTTACTGATGATCTTCCTTGCATTGCCCAGAGGCTGCGGTAGGTGGCTGGCCATGTGGATGTGGATGTGCAGGAGCACATGCAGCAGCGTGCAGAGCAGCTGAGTCAGGACATGGCTCAGCTGGTGTACGAGGTGGAGCAGAGGAGCCAGGTACAGAGTTGTGTGGCTCTGGGAGCCCTGCTCTTCACTGTCTTGCAGCAGTGGCAGCTCTGGGCCTTTGCTGGGCTCCTCATCTTGCTCTTTGGGCTCTGCTGGTGGCTCAGGAAAAGGAGCCATGAGCAGGGCAGCAGGAGCAAGCATGGAAGCTCCACAAGGATGGGTAAGGAGCAGGAGGAAAAAGAGGTCAAAGAACGTAGTGACTCTGATGACACCTGGGGTATGGTAGTTTGGGATGATTGCCTCCAGTGCCATACATGGCTGACAAGTGCAAGGTTGTGGAGGAGCTGGTGGATGAGCTTGGTGCCTGCCAAGGGCTTTCCAGGAACACCTTCTAGCCATGGCTGTAGCTGGCCATCATTGTGGGCTACCTGTATGAAGGCTGGAGCGCAGTGAAATGTTTTAATGGTTTAGTTACATTGGTAGTAGGGTGATGATTCATGGGGCAGTAGGGTCATGGTCTCACTAGACCATGTCCCTAAGCACCAGCTCTAACCTTTCCTTGAACACCCCCAGGGACGGTGATGCCACCACTTCCCTGGGCAACCCATTACAATGCCTGACTACTATTTTTGAGAAGAAATTTCTCCTGATTTCCAACCTAAACTTCCTCTGGTGCAACTTGATGCCATTCCCTCTTGTCTTATCACTAGTTACCTGTGAACAGAGGCCAACCTCCAGCTCCCCACAACTTCATTTCAGGTAGTTGTAGAGAGCAATATGGTCTCCCCTGAGCCTTCTCTCTGTGCTTGTGACAGGAAGTCATCTTTAAAATGCTTTAGTAATTTCCTAGACTCGCTTATTGAGGCTGGATATTCCCAGTCTCTGTCTGGGAAGATGAAGTCTCCCATAAGAATGTGGGCAAGTGATCCAGAGATTTCCTGTAATTGTCTATAGAATATATAGAATAGCTTGTCCATGCTATCACCCTGTGGGGGGGCTGTCGATAATAGACACTCATGAAGACATCTGCTTTGCTACCTGTCCCCTTAATCCTTTCCTAAAGGTTCTTTACCATGTCATCCCTAAGAGCAGGGCTAATTAGCGATAATATTGTACTAAATCTATCAGATTTAAGAAATCTTTAAGAAAACCTTCTAAATATATATATATATATAGTATATATAATGCAGCGTTAGATATGTTCAAATAGGAACAGAATGTTGTATTACTTTGGAAATTATTATTATTAATAATAATAATAATAATACAAATCTGAAAATGATCCTTTAGAGAATTATGAAATCAAATCCAAGATCCAGAAACTAGCCTAGAACTTTGTTTCATATTAGATTGCAAGACACTGACATAACTAATTCTGGACATTTTAAATGAATTTTGCTTTTTAAACTTTTTGTATACTGTGACATGTATGTATATGTCTGTGAGAAGGATTGGAGAATGGAAAGTGGAAAGATACACAGTGCAGAAACTGTACGTTCAAAAGCATATAGCTTTCCAGAAGCAAAATATAACAAAAATGATAACAAATTCCATGTGACATAGTTTTCTGCTGAGAAATTACTACATTTTTGCACTCATTTGACCTTTAAAACAACCAACCAAACAAACCAAACCAAACCAACCAACCAACCAACCAGCAACAACAACAACAAAAAACAGGATTCTTCTCTTTCAAAAGTTTTTATCCATGTTATTTTTTTTTCCAAAGTATATACTATCACTTTCTTTTTTTGCCAGTTTTTCATGTTTTTGAAAAAGTGCATGCAGTGATTGATACAAAGTGTCAAGGGAAATGTTTCCCACTGAAATGTATAAAAGCGATTATTTGGGATTATAGTCTGGGATTGAACGTATTAAATTCTTTTATGTTTATTTAGATGGCCTGTCACCAGTTAGATCTTTTCAGTTTTGTAAAGCTAACTCATAATCCTAGGTGGGACATAAAATCCACACTAATGAAGTAAATCTTGTCAAGGTCACCTTGCCAAAAAAATCAGATGTCATCATTTACTTATCACAGAATCATAGAACTACAGAATTGAAGGGGTTATGTATCAATTTTGAAATTGACTAACACTATTTTTGATTAAAATTGATTAAAATTGACTTACTCTATTTGTATTTTTCACCATGTTAGCAACCTTTCACCATGCTGGTCTTGTCCCAGCTGCTGGAAAGTCAGTCCCAGCCTCTAGAGCCCTATCTGGCATGCCAGAGATTTGAGGTCTCAAGGCACCTGCCTTCAGCAGCACCCCTCCAGGCCTCACAGACCACACCAGCACAGACAGCCCAGTTCTCTCCTGCCCTCAGGCTGGCGCAGACAGCAGCTCCCTGGTGCAGACACACATCCACCCCCTCCAGGCTCACCAGCACACGCACGCTCACAGGCACCCCAAGCACCATCAGGGCCCCTCTGCCCACCCGGCACCCCTGTCCTCATCTCACCTGTCCCACGGGTCCCCTTCCTGCCGGCTGCTCCAGCAAATGCACACACACACCATGCACCTGGTGGTTTGGAGCAGACACAGACACTACCCTCAGCAGCCGGCACCAGGCAAACCAGCTGTGACCTGCAGCCCTTCACTCCCCTCACATACCCTATAGCTGGTGGGGGGGCACACATTGTTCCTACACCAGTGGCTGGGAGGAGAAGACCCTCACAGGCTCCAGGATCTGGCACCACTTTCTGCTCACACACACACAGGTCTCACCAGTAGCTGCACTGAGTCCTTGCAACATACATACAGGACAAGCTACTGGGGAGTTGGTGCAGGGCTCAGCCAGACAAGCAGACTGACCAGCCCAGTTTGCTCTTACCACCTCCTCACTTGTGTTTTGTCAGTCATGTTTATCTTTGCATGTTCTGGTTTATAACTCCTTTGACCAGGTATCCTTAAAGGAGTATCTGGGAGTATTGGTGGATAGTCGGCTGAATATGAGGCAGCAGTGTGCTCAGGTGGCCAAGAAGGCCAACAGCATCCTGGCTTGCATAAGAAGCAGTGTGGCCAGCAGGTCTAGAGAAATAATTGTCCCCCTGTACTCGGCTCTGGTGAGGCTGCACCTCAAGTACTGTGTTCAGTTTTGGGCCCCTTGTTACAAGAAGGACATCGAGGTGCTTGAGCGAGTCCAGAGAAGGGCAACAAAGCTGTTGAGAGGTCTGGAGAACAAGTCCTATGAGGAGCGGCTGAAGGAGCTGGATTTGTTCAGCCTAGAGAAGAGGAGGCTCAGGGATGACCTTATTGCTCTCTACAGGTACCTTAAAGGAGGCTGTAGCGAGGTGGGGATTGGTCTGTTCTCCCATGTACCTGGTGACAGGATGAGGGGGAATGGTGTAAAGTTGTGCCAGGGGTGCTTTACGTTGGAGATTAGGAAGAACTTCTTTACTGAGAGGGTTGTGAGGCATTGGAATGGGCTGCCTAGGGAAGTGGTGGAGTTACCATCCCTGGAGGTCTTTAAAAGATGTTTAGATGTTGAACTTAGCAATATGGTTTAACGGAGGACTTGTTAGTGTTAGTTCAGAGGTTGGACTCGATGATCTTGAGGTCTCTTCCAACCTAGACGATTCTGTGATTCTGTGATTCTGTGATTCTGAGCACTCTCCTTGCAGCACTTACAGCCTTTATTAAATTATATATAAAGCAACTGAAGGTACTGTTCCATTGTAGTTTGTACTCTTCCATCATCTTCATGAATGACAAAACAACTTTCTGTTTTCTCATGTATACTTTGTATCCCCATAGCTTATCAGTTATTTCCCTGTTGTTCCATTGTTCTGATTTACATACTTGTTTTGTGAATTACGTCCCTTAAAATGTACACTGCACACATCACAGTTTCTTCATAAAATACATGTATTTAAAATTTCATGTTACAATTTGTTGAGAAAAAAATACATACATTTTGTTAGAGGTAATGAAATTATGACCTTAATGGAGGCTTTGGGACAGGATATCCACTGATGTAAAGAAGCACTGCTCTACTGACTTTATTGCTCTGGGCCTATAAATCCATGTCTTGTTCCCTGCTTGTATATCCTTGTCTTGCTTTATTGTCTTTCAACTTTGATGAGATGCATTAATACAATATACTTATGCCCAAGAGGTGTTCAGTTTTCTGTGCTTGTATTAAAAAAGAAGCATTTCTTTCTAAAATGGATTGATAACATCAAATGAAAAGATGATTGCATCAGTGCTTCATTACCTTGGTGACTTATTTTTATTAAAATAAATCTATGCATTTACTTGTTTCAGAAAAGAAAGACCAATCTTCATACAGATCTACTGGGCATTAGATTGCATTTTGTAGCCTATCAGATGCTTCATGACTGGAAAGAAGCAAGATACATAGAAACGTAGCTACTTACTAGCTAAGTAGATAATTAGAAAAGAAAGCAGCTTTGCAGCTGCACAGTGAAACACAAATGTTCCTCATTTTCCTGTTAAGCATCTGTTGCTTTATTGATGGGGATAAGAAACCAGAAGCATCATACACCTTAGAAGGTGTATAACCAGAAGCACTGAGGCATTTATCCTTTGTCAGACATAGAATTTCAGTGTCTGCAGAATTTGTGCGTATCTATTATTACTTCACTGACTGGCTTGTCTTTTTGTCTCCAAAAGTCTGTGTTGCTGATTCTGGCTCAGTCCAGAAACACAAGTCCAGACCCACCCCCCTGCCCCCTCCCCCAACAAAAAAACAAATACCCCACCACTTTCTAATGTATTTAAGCTGTATTTAGGCCCAAGAAGGAAATATGGGAATAACAAACTATATTCCCACTTGTTACTATCCTTAGCAAAAAATACAGGAAAGTTTTTATGTCCCATAGCACTAAAAGATTATGAGGTAATTGAAGTCTCCAAATAGGTCAAAAACAGTTATAATTTTCAGACAGTAATTTGGGGTGTATAATTAAGTAGCAAAATCATTAGCAATTTTAGAGACATCACAATGTGCTGAATTTACGTATTTCAGCTGCAAATATAATAATTTGTACTTTAATTTAATTTATTTAAAAGTACTGATGGAGTTTCACCAATCAATTACCAAATATACTCATATTTTCTTCAAAGAATGACTGCTAAACATAAAAAGTACTTGAATATTTTGAAAATAAAAGAAAAAAATATAAAGTTTTTGAACATCCTTGATTTATTTATACCTTTGACCTTATGAAACTGTCATACATTTTTCATTTTAAAAGTGATTTCCTCTTTTGAACCTTGTTGTTTCACTCAGTGTGTCCTAAATCTTTCATTTCAGGTAACAGATAATTGCACTACAAATAAAGAATTTAAATTTTCTCATACTGGATGAATCTGATCATTTACTGAAGGAATAGTAGAAAACTCTGATGAAGCTGCTTTCCAGCAACAAATGCTGTGAACAAATATATAACATAAATGATTTTGATATTCTATAACTTTTTAATGAGTTAAAAAAAGGATAACCTCTGATATCAACATTGCCTTTCTAATTTTGTAGCAGAATATATATATCTATTCCCCTCTTCCCTCCTCTTTTCATATTACAAATTGTCATTGAAACAGTAGATTTAAAAGAACATTGAAATAAAGAAACTTGAAAGGACTAGAACTTTCACGTTAGCATAATTGAATTTCATGTGAAGAAGGCTATGTTTTTCACAGCTTTATGCATATCAAGGAGAGCCTGTCACACACTGGCTCTTTTTGCTTTTCTTCATTTATTTTTGTTAATAATTATGACTGTAGACTCACTGAGATCAAATAACACCATTAACAACATCCAAAATCAAAATGTAAACTTCCAGTACACATGGTAATAAGCACCAGTGATCCTGGATATCCTGCCCAGCTCTTCTTTACTCCCACCTTTTATTGAGGCTTTGAAGAATTTATTAGAGCTCGGACTGACTAATATGGACCCCCCATGAGACCCAAAAGGTACATTGGCTTTGAAAGATTGAAATCTGTATATTTAAAAACCCTTAAGGTTCTATTAAGAAGTGCTTGCAAGCATTTCTTTCTTCACAAATTCAATTATATCAAATTGACACTGCTCCCTGACTAGTCCTTATTTTTTGTGTCTTATGTGAGTTTAAATAAAATGAATTTGTATCTCACTTTTTCCATCCTAAGAGCATTATTTCCACTTTGATTTCTCAATCATGCAAAGAAATAGGGTTCTAGAAAAAATGCCATGCCTATAGTCTGGCAGACAAAAGAGATCCAGGCAGAGAGTCCTTCACTTTTTCATCAGATATGTATACAATAGCCAGAGTTAGATGAGAGGAGCCTCATCTTCACAGTCACTTGTTCATGACATCTGCACATATTATTTTCTCATGGTTGAATAAAAAAATTAGAGCTGTCTGTTAGGGACCCCTGGACAGTCCTGGTCAGGCAGAGACCACACTTTACCATTCCATTTCCCATTTCTTCCTGCTCCTTTTGCTGCCTTTCTGCCTCCCTTTCAATGCCACAATCATCTTCTAAGCAAACAGCCCATCCTCAATTATTTTTTTCTCCTCTAATACCAACTTTAGTATTTCTACTAGTATTAATTAGGTTTTCTTTACTTTTCATGGTATTACTATTGGGGTTACCAAGGCAGTGCTGGACTCTGCTCTTGAAAGATCCCTCAATGATCTCCTTCAGCTGTCTATCTTGAATAAATCCCACTCTGCAGTAGAGCTAGCCTTCATGGTGTGATCAGTAGTTTTATGGAGCACACCACCTTAGAGTGTGGTCATGCAGCACATATGGGACAATAAGGTGATCAGGCCCAGTCAACATGGGTTTAGGAAAGACAGCTTCTGCTTGACTAATCTGATCTCCTTCCATGACAAAGTGACCCATTTAGTGGATGAGGGAAAGGCTGTGGATGTTGTCTACCTAGACTTTGGTAAAGCTTTTGACACTATTTCCCACGGCATTCTCCTGGAGAAATTGGCTGTTCATGGCTTGGGTGGGTATATATTTCTCTGGGTAACAAACTGTTTGGGTGGCTGGGACCAAAGAGTCGTGGTGAATGGAGTTAAATACACTTAGTGACCATTCACAATTCCTGTCCCCAAGGGCTCTGTATTGGGACCGATTTGTTTTAATATCTTCATCAATGATCTGGATGAGGGAATCATGTGCACCCTCAGTAAGTTTGCAGACAACACCAACACCACAAGTGTTGATCTGCTTGAGGGTAGCAAGGCACTGCAAAGGTATCTGTATTGACTGGATCAATGGGTTAAGATCAACAGTACTGGGTTCAACAAGGCTAAGTGCCAGGTCCTGCATGTGGGACATAACAAACCCCATGCAGTGCTACAGGCTGGGCGAAGAGTGGCTAGAAAGCCGCTTGGCAGAAAAGGATGTGGGGGTATTGGTCAACAGAGATCTGAATATGAGCAAGGAGTGTGCTCAGGTGGCCAAGAAGACCAACAGCCTCTGGCTTGTATCAGAAATAGAATGGCCAGCAAGACTTGTGAAATGATTGCTCCCCTATATTCAGCTCTGGTGAGGCTGCACCTTGAATATTGTGTTTAGTTTTGGGTCCCACACTACAAGAAACCCATCAAGGTGCAGGAGTGTATCCAAAGAACAATGAAGCTAATGACAGATCTAGAGAACAAGTCTTATGAGGAGCAGCTGAGGGAGCTGGGGTTGTTTAGCTTGATGAAAAGGAGGCTCAGAGGAGACCTTATCATGATCTACAATTACCTTAAAGGAGGCTGTAGCGAGGTGGGGATTAGGCTCTTCTCTGAGGCACCAAGTGAAAAGACAAGAGGAAATGGCCTTAAGTTGCATGAAGGAAAGTCTAGATTTGATTTTAGGATAAAATTCTTCACCAAAGTGGTTGTGAAGTATTGGAACAGGCTGCCCAGGGAAGTGGTTGAGTTTGGTTAAGTACCTCTCTAGAGGTACATTTATTTAAAAGATGTGTGGATGTAGTGCTTACGATTCTGGTTTAGTGGTCAATCTGGCAGTGCTAGGTTAACCATTGGAATAGATGATCTTAAAGGCCTTTTCCCACGTAAATGATTTCATGATTCTATTCTACTCAATCTGTTTCTCACATTAAGGTTATTGACTATTTTTTTTTTTCTGTCATGTCACATGTTATTCCTTGTGCCAGGTCCTGTGATGAAGGCATGACTAAAATTCAGGTAAACAAAACCAGAACTGATTCATATTGCTTGATCACAGAATCACAGAATCACAGAATTTCTAGGTTGGAAGAGACCTCAAGATCATCGAGTCCAACCTCTAACCTAACACGAACAGTCCCCACTAAACCATATCCCTAAGCTCTACATCTAAACGTCTTTTGAAGACTTCCAGGGATGGTGACTCCACCACCTCCCTGGACAGCCTGTTCCAGTGCCTAACAACCCTTTCAGTAAAGAAGCTCTTCCTAACATCTAACCTAAAACTCCCCTGGCGCAGCTTTAGCCCGTTCCCCCTCGTCCTGTCACCAGGCACGTGGGAGAACAGGCCAACCCCCACCTCTCTACAGACTCCTTTAAGGTATCTGTAGAGAGCGATAAGGTCGCCCCTGAGCCTCCTCTTCTCCAGGCTGAACAAGCCCAGCTCCTTCAGCCGCTCCTCATAGGACTTTTTCTCCAGGCCCCTCACCAGCTTCGTCGCCCTTCTTTGGACCCTCTCAAGCACCTCGATGTCCTTCTTGGAGCGAGGGGCCCAAAACTGAACACAGTACTCGAGGTGCGGCCTCAGCAGAGCCGAGTACAGGGGGACGATCACCTCCCTAGCCCTGCTGGTCACGCTGTTTCTGATACAAGCCAGGATGCCGTTGGCCTTCTTGGCCACCTGAGCACACTGCTGGCTCATATTCAGCCGACTGTCCACCATCACTCCCAGGTCCTTCTCTGCCTGGCAGCTCTCCAACCACTCATCTCCCAGCCTGTAGCTCTGCTTGGGGTTATTGCGCCCCAGGTGCAGGACCTGGCACTTGGCCTTGTTGAACTTCATACAGTTGACCTCAGCCCATTGGTGCAGCCTATCCAGATCCTCCTGCAGAGCCTTCCTACCCTCAAGCAGATCGACACACGCACCTAACTTGGTGTCATCTGCAAACTTACTGAGGGTGCACTCAATGCCCTCGTCCAGATCATTGATGAAGATGTTAAAGAGGACCGGCCCCAGCACCGAGCCCTGGGGGACGCCACTAGTGACTGGCCTCCAACTGGACTTGACTCCATTTACCACAACTCTTTGGGCCCGGCTATCCAGCCAGTTTCTAACCCAATGAAGCGTGCGCCAGTCCAAGCCAAGAGCAGCTAGTTTCTTGAGGAGAATGCTGTGGGAGACGGTGTCAAAAACCTTGCTGAAGTCAAGGTAGACCGCATCCACAGCCTTTCCCTCGTCCACCCAGAGCGTCACTTGGTCATAGAAGGAGATCAGGTTCGTCAAGCAGGATCTGCCTTCCATAAACCCATGCTGACTGGGCCTGATCGCCTGCTTGCCATGCAAGTGCTGCGTGATGACTCCCAAGAGGATCTGCTCCATGAGCTTCCCTGGCACTGAGGTCAAACTGACAGGCCTGTAGTTCCCCGGGTCTGCCCTCCGGCCCTTCTTGTAGATGGGCGTCACATTCGCTAGCCGCCAGTCAGCTGGGACCTCCCCCGATAGCCAGGACTGCTGATAAATGATGGATAGGGGCTTGGCCAGCTCCTCTGCCAGTTCTCTCAGTACCCTTGGGTGGATCCCATCCGGCCCCATCGACTTGTGCACATCCAAGTGCCGTAGCAGGTCACCAACCGGTTCTTCGTGGATGGTGAGGGCCACATCCTGCTCCCCATCCCCTTCCACCAGCTCAGGGTGCTGGGTATCCAGAGAACAACCGGTATTGCCGCTAAAGACTGAGGCAAAGAAGGCATTGAGCACCTCTGCCTTTTCCTCATATCTTGTAACTAAGTTTCCCCCCGCATCCAGTAATGGATGGAGATTCTCCTTTGTCCTCCTTTTTGTGTTGATATATTTATAAAAGCGTTTTTTGTTATCTTTAACGGCAGTAGCCAGATATTGCTCCAGATGAGCTTTGGCCTTCCTAATTTTGTCCCTGCACAGCCTCGCTACATCCTTATAGTCCTCCCTAGTGGCCTGCCCACTTTTCCAAAGATTATAAACCCTCTTTTTTCTCCTAAGCTCAAGCCACAGTTCTCTGTTGAGCCAGGCTGGTCTTCTTCCCCGCTGGCTCATCTTTGGGCACATGGGAACAGACCGCTCCTGCGCCATTAGGATTTGCCTCTTGAAGAGCGCCCAGCCTTCCTGAACCCCTCTGCCCTTCAGAACCGCCTCCCAAGGGATTCCACCAACTAGTGTCCTGAGCAGCCCAAAGTCAGCCCTCGAAAGTCCAATACAGCGGTTTTACTGGTTCCCTTCCTGGCCTCGCCAAGAATAGTGAACTCCACCATTTCGTGGTCGCTCTGCCCAAGACAGCTCCCGACAATCACATCCTCCACCAGTCCTTCTCTGTTTGTGAAGAGAAGGTCTAGCGGGGCACCACCCCTGGTAGGTTCACTAATCAGCTGCGTCAGGAAGCTATCTTCCACTTTCTCCAGAAACCTCCTAGACTGCTTTCTCTGGGCTGTGTTGTGCTTCCAGGATATGTCAGGGAAGTTGAAGTCCCCCACGAGTACAAGTGCTGAAGATTTCGCAACTTCTGTCAGCTGCCTGTAGAACTCCTCATCCGTCTCCTCATCCTGGAAAAAATATGGAACGCTTCACGAATTTGCGTGTCATCCTTGCGCAGGGGCCATGCTAATCTTCTCTGTATCGTTCCAATTTTAGTATATTGCTGCCGAAGCGAGCACAAGTTGATCATAGGTAGAAGGTGTACCTTCTGCTATGGCTGTCCTAAAGATCATAGGAAGATATAGATCTGGATTGAAACAGAGCATCATCAACTTTTCTTGTTTAAATAAAGCACCATAGACTTTCTGTAAATAAGAATTCATGCTTTTCCAGATGACTAATATATTTTGGCATGAGGTATGTACCTGGTCTGGCTAGGTTGTAGACAACTTTCCCCACAGAAGCCCATATAGTGCTGCACTTGTAGCTAGAACAGCACTGGTATCACACCAGTGGTTTGTCTGTTGTTGAGCAGCACTGACACAGTACCAAGACTCTCTCCAAACCTCCCAGAGCCAGTAGACTGGGAATGGGCAAGAGGCATGGGGGGCACATCACCAGGGCAGCTGACCTAAACCAACCAAAGTGATATTTCATATCGTATGTTGTAACACACAGCAATAAAAGGTGGGAAAGGGGAATTACAAGGGGAAGAGGGGAGAGGAAGATGGGGATGCTCTCATTATGCATACATTTGTTCTCCCAAACAACTGCTACATGTGTTGAGGTCCTAGTTCCCATGATGTGGCCAAATATCACTTCTTGATGGGAAATAGAGATTGTTTTCTCTCTTTCTCTGCTTCCACATGGTCTTTGTTTGTTTTTCTTTTTCTTGTCCCTTTAATTAACCATATCTCAACACACGAAACTTGTTCTTTCCCATCATAGTTTCTCATTCTTCCCTCCCTTTGATGGTGGGGTGGGGGGGTGGAAGTGAGACAGCACTTGTGGAGTTTAGCTGTCCATCAGGGTTAATGCGTTATTTTGTACTTTGTCATATTTTAAATTTCTGATGATGCTTCTGGAAGTTATCACACCATTTTGCCACAAAGAGAAACATAGAAGATTCTCTCTGAGAATCAGGAAACTTTTTTTTTTTTTTTTTTTTTATAGTGCAATAAGTATAGTCTCCCCACTCGGAGATCTTCAAAAGCCATCTGGATGTGGCCATGAACCACATGGCCTACGCCTTGTTTTTGCACAGGAGACAGACCACATGACCTCCAGAAGTACCTTCCAACCTCAACTGTTCTGTGATTCAGTCATGATGACATTGCTTACATTTATTTGTTTACAGTACTTAAAATCTGATTTACATGGTTGCCTTTATTACTCCACTGTCTTCTTGACTGCATGTCTTCCCCACCTTGGAATTCTGATTCATTCGTTACTAAATCTCTTAGACCGCTGGACTGACTTATACCAACAGATATGGGACTGCTTATTAACTGTAACAGGTATTTTCTTTGCTTCTGCATTGATAGATCAGAAACTCTGTTACACTTTCTAATCTTCTAGAAAAGATACACATTCAACACTGGAGTTTCCAGGCTAAAAGCAGAAAAACTAAACTTGCAACTTCTCTGGCTTTTGGATTTTTATCTTCTTACCCATGATTATATTAAAAACAGGTCAGAAAAATATTGCTATAAAATTGCATGTATCTGCACTGCCTAAAAAAATAGTCTGTGTTGACAAAGTCAGAGATTGACTTCTGCATTTGGGATACCTCCTGTTATGTTAGATGAACTCCATGCAAGGATTTTCTACAGCATACGAGGGCTTACAATAGGACCTAATCAATCTATCCCAATTTCAAGCAAAATATTACACATCCCTTACTGCAAACACAAAACCTCTGTTCACTGTGAATAATAAAAGGAGGGTAGAAGGACAAAACTGCACAATTTCCTAACCTCTGAAAATTGTATCTTTGTATTTTCTACTTTGATACAACAAAATAATTTAAATATATGAATCAGAACTATCAGCAGTAAATGTGTAGTTATAATGAACTGCATCAATGTTGTTTTCAGATTATTTTTAAATGGTGTAGGGGAAGGGAAGAAATAACTAAATAGATAGCTACGTTGAAGTTCATTACTTCTTTTTCCCCATAAAATTTATCTATGCCAGTTTTTAACCAAATGACCATTTTTAGTGTACACAATATTTATGACAGTCATGATTCACACTGGAATGAAATGATGTGGATGCAAAATTTTACTGATAATTACAGTCTTTCAGCATTATATATAAGCATCCATGCACAGCCACTGAGTAATTGTCAGCATTTCTGGGGGCTGTAATGTACATGAAGATTTATTAATGCTCATCAGAATTCTGACTCACTGTCTTTTATTCGTTGTGCTCTTTATGAATATGTTTATACAGATTTTTATAAACATTCCCGTCCACTGCTGTATATAAAAGTAGTAGGCAAGAATGAAAACCTTAGAAATCAGTGACCTATGTTTAGCATTGGTTAATATATTTTTGGTGTTTAATGAATGTAGTTAGTATGAAACCTGGTCATTTTTATGAGATGAACTATTATGGAAAGGATTTCACACTTTTCATTAAAATAGATGATCATACTTCATGCAGTTTAATGCATATACATGAAATTAGGATATGAATTATTTAAAATTTATTGGAAGGGTTCTCCATTTTAGAAGTTAATAATTGGTTCCCAGGTGAACAAACTGCTTGGCCAAGGACTGAATATTTTGTCCCAATAAGACATCTGAATTTTTGCTGAAGAAAATGGAGTTCATTCCTATTCCAAGTATTACTGTGCAAGCAAAATAATTTGCTGTTCCATTAATAAAGGAGTAATGATTGATAAGCTAATAAGAAAACTCCCTTTTGTATGCCAACTCAGCACACCATTAATGTAATTTTAATTTTCCATCTCCCTTAGAATTCATAAACATTTCAAAGTCATTCCTGCAATACATTTTCTTTCACCTTTGTACATCTCCATCACCCTTTGTCCCACAAAATCTTAGCATGCAAACACTAAATAATGCAACAGTATCTAACCTTCATTCCAATCACCTCTACCTTATTTAAAAGATACTATACTATTTTTCAAAAGCTAGGACATTTTTCTGCATTTCTTGTTCTAAAACAAGTCTGCAGTTATTCTACATATGTGTGTCATCAATTTATGTCTATAATCTTCTTTAAATGCATAATAAAATCTTCTACAATCATAACAAAATCAGTATCTGTTTTCCACCAAATACATAAATAACAAATGGTTTTCATTTCAAATATTTCTCCTTTTCAATATGAATAAATAGGTGACATTCATGAATTTTAGACAAACCCATTTTACTAGACTGAAATCTGAACATTAGCTAATTAGGACTACTTCACCCACAGTTGTCTTTAGAGAGACTATTTTTTATTTTTTTTTTCTTCTCTGTTTTAATCTTCCTCTTCTATATGGAGTGTTAACTATGGTCAGACATGGGATAGCATATTAGATAGGCTACCAGACTGTTTTAATTGAGCCCATTTATGTTTTCCTCTTTCCCAGTGAACAAACTGCTGACAAAAATAGTGTGTACCATCACTTCTTGTAGAAACTCTAACTTACACTTTGAGTGTAAAATATGTTTTACCTTCATTATGTGCCATGGTTCCGCTCGAGTGGGCAACCGAGCTCCACCACAGCTGCTCTCTCACTCTCCCTCCTCAAAGAGGAATGGGGAGAAAATATGTGAGAAGGGCTCAAGGACTGAGATAAGGACGAGAAAATCACGCAATAATTATTGTAACGGGCAAAATAGACTCAGCATAAGAAGATAGATAGTAAGATTTATTGCTCATTACTAACAAGCTAGAGAAGTGAGAAACAAAGGAAAGAAACCAAAAGCACCTTCCCCCCTCATCCACCCTCTTCCACCTCCTCCCACCGAGCAGCGCAGGGGAATGGGAGAATGGGGGTTATGGTCAGTCTACAGCACTTCTTCTCTGCCGCTCCTTCTCGGTCACTCTCGTCCCCTGTGCTGTGGTGTCCCACCCACGGGACGCAGTCCTTGATGAACTGATCTGGCGTGGGCTTCCCACAGGCAGCAGCTCTTCCAGAACTGCTTCAGATATGGGTCCGTACCACGGGGTCCATCTCTCAGGAGCAAACTGCTCCAGCCTGGCTCCCCTACGGGCAGCAGCTCCTGCCAGGTCACCTGCTCCTGCGTGGTCTCCTCTCCACGGGCTACAGGTCCTGCCTTGGATCTGCTCCGGCAGGGGTCTTCCACAGGCGGCAGCCTCCATCGGTGCAGGGCCACCTGCTCCACCGTGGTCTCCTCCATGGGCTGCAGCATGGAACTTTGCTCCACCGTGGTACTCCATGGGCTGCAGCGGGACATCCTGCTTCACCATGGTCCTCACCACAGGCCGCAGGGGACTTCTGCTCCGGCACCTGGAGCACCTCTCCCCCTCCTTCTACACTGACCTTGGTGCCGTTCCTCACTCCCTTCACTCTCCCAGCTGCTGTGTGTCACAGCGTTTTTTTTTTCCCTGTCTTAAATATGCTCTCACAGAGGCGCAAAACAACATCGCTTACTGGCTCAGCTCTGGAAAACAATGGGGCCGTTCCCAAACATTGGGCAGCTTCTAGATCTTTCTCACAGAAACCACCCGTATGGCCCGCTGCTACCAAAACCTTGCCATGTAAACCCACTACATTATGTTATATTCTAAGATGTTTTTTTCTCCAAACTAAATCAATATCAGAACTCTTAGATTCATCAGTAATGTAGTCTAGGTCTATGAAGGTTGACATAAAAAGACAGGAAGCTGAAAATCCTAATTTCCAATCAATTTCCTAAAAATGAAACGAATCACAGAAAACGTATATATGTGTTATTAAAGGAGGGGAAAAAAATTACCACCATCAAATATTTTTGCTTAATTGCAAATTTTGGCTTAGCAAAATCTGGCTCTGAAAATATGACTCTGGCTTGTTACTTTCTCTATCTAATTCAGCTTTCTAGTCTGGCATATCTGGACATTTGTCTTTTTGTCTGCCATTATCAAAGTTTCTGAAAGAGTCCTTGTATCACAATAGCTATGTCTAGTTCTTTTACTAGTTTCCTGCATAATGAAAGAATGTCTAACTGCAGTGCACGAATCTTGCAGAAGTATTCACTTATGGTCTGCAATCAAGGACTATACATAAACATAGTTATAATAAGTAACACATTTCCTACCTTACAGCTATTTTTTTTTTCTTTAGCACTTTCTTTTGAATAGACTGAATTACCCTAATCAGTGAAATAATTTTACTGTGAATCTAAATCTCTATATTATTTCAGTTTTCTCTGCCTGTTAACTAGGTCACGCTTTGGAATTTATTTATTTATTTATTTATTTATTTATTTATTTATTTATTTATTTATTTATCACATGTGAAATCACCTTATCTTTCTTGTCTTTAATATTTGTCATTGATATTCATTTCGAAGACTGGAAATGTGAAACAACAGTTTCACTAATAAATCATAGAAGCATAGAATCATAAGACTGAAAAGAAACCAATCATTAAGTTTGCCAAAGATCTCCAAGATCTAGTCCAACCATCGCCCTACCACCAATATTGCCCACTCAACAAGAAGGTATGTCTTCATATGCATATGGTGTTGGCACTTTTCCTCAGCAAATGTTTGTGAAAGAGGTTATGTTTCCTTTGTTTTCTATTCCCTGTTGATGTTTAATAAAAATACCGCAACACAGTATTAAAAATTACAAAGCATATACATATAATAGGATTATGATGATGATGATGATAATGATGATGATGATGATGATGATTATTATTATTATTATGATTTTCTTCTGTTTTCTTTTGGCATTATTCAAGACCTCTTACTGCAAGCAACACCACCAGATTTTTGATCAGCAAGCTGTAGCTATATTTCTTAAATTTATGTATTAGAATTTATAGTAGGAAATAAGTTTGACCACTGTCAACTGTTTATGAATTTAATTAATACTAGGTGAATTTAATTAATTTGTAGGGATTTCTGATAAAATGCCAGAATACATCTGAATACACTGTTCCTTATCTTGCAAAAGGTAGGATATTTATTTTACAAAAGAGAGAAAACTTGCTTTGCTGTACTAAGGTATGGAAAGTTAAACCAAAAAAGTTTTTAAATAATTTGTCTAAATCAGTTTAAAAAGCCTGTGGTAAAACTAGAAATAACTACAGTTTTGCGGTCCAGGTTTTGTAATCATTTACTCAATTAAATGGACTTTATAACACTCTATAGCTACTTTTATATACTATGCAAATATTAGGACCCAAGGGAATGGTATGAAGCTGCATCAGGAGAGATTGAGATAGGACATTAGGAAAAGATTGTATTGCCCAACACCAAGAGGGTAATTGGGCACTGGAAGAGACTTCCCAGGAAAGTGGTCAAAACAGCAAGCCTGCTCAAGTATGGCTTGATTTTTAGGTAGCCCTTTGTGGAGACAGGTGTTGGGATCGATATTTCTTGTGGGTCTCTTCCAGCTCAGGATATTCTGTAATTCTATGAACTCTGTTGTTTTTTTTTTTTTTTCCTTCTAGTTTAGATTTTTTTTTTCCTCACATAACATTTTCTATCATTGACTTCCCTGTTGAGCCAGGCTAGTCTTTTGTTTCAATTTCTTGACTTGTAGCATGCCTACTCTGTGATTTTAAAATGGGGTTGTTGAAAGGCAACCAGCTCTTGTACACCCGTAAGCCCTCTAGAACAGATTCTCCAGGGACACTGCTAACATCTCCCTGAGGAGCTTAATATTTGCTCTCTTAATGTCCTGGGTGGCAACTCTGCTGAACTTTTTCTCTCCTTACACTAAAATTTTTAAATTCTACTATTTCATGATCTCTGTGGCCAAGACAGACATCCCACCACATCTTCCACAAGGCCTTCTAAAACAACAGATTTAGGAGGACACCTTTCTGTTTGGCTCACTCTGTGCTTGTGACAGGAAGTCATCTTTGACATGATTTAGGAATTTTCCAGACTTGTTTGTTGAGGCAGTGAGATGTTCCCAGACTCTGTCTGAGAAGTTGAAGTGTCCCATAAGAACATTAGCAACTGATCCAGAAATTTCCTGTAGTTGTCTACAGAACAGCTCATCCATGTTATCAGCCGGGGGGCCTGTTGATAGTAGACACCCATGAAGACATCTACTTTTCTATCCATTCTCTTAATCCTCCCCTAGAGGGTCTCTACCACATCACACCTAATGGACAAGGCTGTACTGTCTAATCCCTCCCCTACACACATCACAACACTTCCACATCACCTGCTTTGCCTATCCCTCCTGACCAGCTGATAGCTATGTATCTTAGCACTCATTCTGCCAAGTTTCACTACTACCAATGCTATCATAACTGCAAAAGGAGCAAAGCTTCCAGCTTGTCTTATTTGTTCCTCATCCTGAATGCTTTGTTATACAAGCATTCCAGATGTGCTCCTGAACTCTCACCACTCTCTGGAGTGGCAAATATGCTCCTATTAGCCTTGGCTTTTGTCCTGTCACTGGACATCACTGAAAAGAGCCTGGCTCCATCCTCTCTGCACCCTCCCTTCAAATATTTATATATATTGGTAAGATTTCTCCTGATTTTTTTCTTCTCCAGTCTGAACATTCCCATCTCTCTCAGCTTCTCAACTTAGGAGAGGTGTTCCGGTCCCTTGATCATCTCTGTGGCTCTACTTTGGACTTTTTCCACTATGTCCATATTCTTTTGTTACTGGGGTTGGGGGGAGGGGAGGATGGGGATGGACAGATAGACGGACGGACAGGGATACAGAACTGGATACAGTACTTCATGTGGGGCTTTATCAGTGCTTAGCAGAGGAAAAGGATCACCTCTCTTGACCTGTTGGTAATACTTTGCCTAATGTTGCCAAGAATTACTGTCAGTCTTCTTTGCATCGAGGTCACAGTACTCCCAGGTCCTTTTTTGCAAAGCTGTTTTCCAGCGTGGTGGTCTCCAGCATGCATGGGCTGGTGTTCCTCCTTAGGTGTAGGATTTTGCACTTCTACTTGTAGAGCTGCATGGAGTTCCCTCTACTCATTTCTCCATCCTGTAGAGGTCCCTCTGGATGGTTTCATGGCACTATGGCGAATCAGCTACTCCCCACAGTTTTGTGTAATCTGCAAACTTGCTGAGGGTACACTCTGTCCCATCATCCATATCATAAATCAAAATGTTAAACAGGACTGAACCTAATATGGACCCCCTGGAGAAAAGGAGGCTCAGGGGCAACCTTATTGCTCTCTACAGATACCTCAAAGGAGGCTGTAGAGAGGTGGGGGTTGGCCTGTTCTCCCACGTGCCTGGTGACAGGCCAAGGGGAATGGGCTTAAGTTGTGCCAGGGGAGTTTTAGGTTGGATGTTAGGAAGAACTTCTTTACCAAAAGGGTTGTTAGGCATTGGAACAGGCTGCCCAGGGAAGTGGTGGAGTCACCATCCCTGGAAGTCTTTAAAAGACGTATAGATGTAGAGCTTAGGGATATGGTTTAGTGGGGACTGTTCATGTTATGTTAGAGGTTGGACTCGATGATCTTGAGGTCTCTTCCAACCTAGAAATTCTGTGATTCTGTGATTCTGTGACTCTTATTATTGGCTATGAATAGGCTTTGTGCCACTGACTAGTACTCTCTGGGCCTGGTCATTCCTCCAGTTTTTGGTCCACGTCAGTGTCTGCCCCTCTGCTCCTCCTGCACATGACATCTGCAATGTTGTTTCATATTTTCTCACTCCTCTCCCTCACAGCTATTGTACAGCAATTTTTATAAATGCCACCACTGAGGGACCACCAGCATCACTGACTATCTCAGCTTTGGCCAGAGGCAGGTCCCTTTTGTAGCTATCTGGAGCCATCCGTGTTCAGCACAAGGACAGTCCCTGGTTTATTCTCACAAAGTTCACCCTTACAGGATCCCTGCTACCAAAACCTTCCTATGCAAACCCAATACAAGAAAATTGGACTAAATTATTTCCATTAACCATAGATGTTTTGTTTTCATGGTAGATGTAAGACTTTTAACAAACTAGGAATTTTTAACATCATACATATCAATGCTTTCTAAAATAGTTACTTCGCCTAGTAGGTGTCATATTTAGAAAAATAGAGCAAAAACAGGATTAATGGGAGTCACAGATAAGTGCTTGATGTATCTTTCTTTTTTCTCTCTTCTCCTCTTGAATGGATGATGTCTGAACGAAATTTATGCACCTCAGATCTTTCTCACACATCTTTCTTATTGTTCTCATATCTTGCACATCTAGAGGTATTTTCATAATTCAGAGATCACTTAATTTCCCTTCAGGATTATTTTTTCTTCTGCGGAATGTTGACTAAGCAGCATAATTCACCAGAAAGAAGAACAGTACCCAGCTCAATCCAACCAAAAAGATCTTTCTGTAGAAACAAATATGCTCAAGATTTATAACCATTACATTATGAACCTTTGAATATAGTTCTCTCTTTTTTTTTCTCCTTTTTTTTTTTTTTCAGATTTACTTTCTAAGATAGACTGCCTCAGAAACTAAAGAACAGTAAACCTATTCTTAACCACTGTGAATTTAAGATAAAGTGTTTAGTGCTTCAGCTAAAGAGTTGGACTTCATGATCTAATGGTTGGTCTTGATGATCTTAGAGGTCTTTTCCAACCTAAATGATTCTATGACTATTTAAGTTCTTTCCTTATTCAACACTTCTTGTTGAGACAACCCAGTAGGTGTATTTTACAGGGGAAAATAGAAATTTTCCATGAAAAGGCTTTTACTCTTGCTTTATTAGATGACTAGCTTGTCATGATGTGTTTTATTTTTATATTTTTTAATATAAATTAAACAAATTAATATTATTTTTTAATATTTCCCATTTGAAAGTAGTCTGTCAAAATCTGTTTCAGTGATTGTTAGAAGATTTTAGTTAAAAGCTGCAAAATTTTCCTATAATAAACTTTTTTTTTTTTTTTTTTTTTTTAGTTTAGTTTAAATAGGTACTTGATTCTGCTACACTCATGCTTATGGAAAAATTTGAATGAAGGAATTAAAAACAAGTGGACACAAACTGGATAAAGTAGAAGTTACCTAGACAATTTCCCATGTGCCCAAAGATGAGCCAGCGGGGAAGAAGACCAGCCTGGCTCAACAGAGAACTGTGGCTTGAGCTTAGGAGAAAAAAGAGGGTTTATAATCTTTGGAAAAGTGGGCAGGCCACTAGGGAGGACTATAAGGATGTAGCAAGGCTGTGCAGGGACAAAATTAGGAAGGCCAAAGCTCATCTGGAGCAATATCTGGCTACTGCCGTTAAAGATAACAAAAAACGCTTTTATAAATATATCAACACAAAAAGGAGGACAAAGGAGAATCTCCATCCATTACTGGATGCGGGGGGAAACTTAGTTACAAGATATGAGGAAAAGGCAGAGGTGCTCAATGCCTTCTTTGCCTCAGTCTTTAGCGGCAATACCGGTTGTTCTCTGGATACCCAGCACCCTGAGCTGGTGGAAGGGGATGGGGAGCAGGATGTGGCCCTCACCATCCACGAAGAACCGTTTGGTGACCTGCTACGGCACTTGGATGTGCACAAGTCGATGGGGCCGGATGGGATCCACCCAAGGGTACTGAGAGAACTGGCAGAGGAGCTGGCCAAGCCCCTATCCATCATTTATCAGCAGTCCTGGCTATCGGGGGAGGTCCCAGCTGACTGGCGGCTAGCGAATGTGACGCCCGTCTACAAGAAGGGCCGGAGGGCAGACCCGGGGAACTACAGGCCTGTCAGTTTGACCTCAGTGCCAGGGAAGCTCATGGAGCAGATCCTCTTGGGAGTCATCATGCGGCACTTGCATGGCAAGCAGGCGATCAGGCCCAGTCAGCATGGGTTTATGGAAGGCAGATCCTGCTTGACGAACCTGATCTCCTTCTATGACCAAGTGACGCTCTGGGTGGACGAGGGAAAGGCTGTGGATGCGGTCTACCTTGACTTCAGCAAGGTTTTTGACACCGTCTCCCACAGCATTCTCCTCAAGAAACTAGCTGCTCTTGGCTTGGACTGGCGCACGCTTCATTGGGTTAGAAACTGGCTGGATAGCCGGGCCCAAAGAGTTGTGGTAAATGGAGTCAAGTCCAGTTGGAGGCCAGTCACTAGTGGCGTCCCCCAGGGCTCGGTGCTGGGGCCGGTCCTCTTTAACATCTTCATCAATGATCTGGACGAGGGCATTGAGTGCACCCTCAGTAAGTTTGCAGATGACACCAAGTTAGGTGCGTGTGTCGATCTGCTTGAGGGTAGGAAGGCTCTGCAGGAGGATCTGGATAGGCTGCACCAATGGGCTGAGGTCAACTGCATGAAGTTCAACAAGGCCAAGTGCCAGGTCCTGCACCTGGGGCGCAATAACCCCAAGCAGAGCTACAGGCTGGGAGATGAGTAGTTGGAGAGCTGCCAGGCAGAGAAGGACCTGGGAGTGATGGTGGACAGTCGGCTGAATATGAGCCAGCAGTGTGCTCAGGTGGCCAAGAAGGCCAACGGCATCCTGGCTTGTATCAGAAACAGCGTGACCAGCAGGGCTAGGGAGGTGATCGTCCCCCTGTACTCGGCTCTGCTGAGGCCGCACCTCGAGTACTGTGTTCAGTTTTGGGCCCCTCGCTCCAAGAAGGACATCGAGGTGCTTGAGAGGGTCCAAAGAAGGGCGACGAAGCTGGTGAGGGGCCTGGAGAAAAAGTCCTATGAGGAGGGGCTGAAGGAGCTGGGCTTGTTCAGCCTGGAGAAGAGGAGGCTCAGGGGCGACCTTATCGCTCTCTACAGATACCTTAAAGGAGTCTGTAGAGAGGTGGGGGTTGGCCTGTTCTCCCACGTGCCTGGTGACAGGACGAGGGGGAACGGGCTAAAGTTGCGCCAGGGGAGTTTTAGGTTAGATGTTAGGAAGAACTTCTTTACCGAAAGGGTTGTGAGGCATTGGAACAGGCTGCCCAGGGAGGTGGTGGAGTCACCATCCCTGGAAGTCTTCAGAGGACATTTGGATGTGGAGCTTAGGGATATGGTTTAGTGGGGACTGTTCGTGTTAGGTTAGAGGTTGGACTCGATGATCTTGAGGTCTCTTCCAACCTAGAAATTCTGTGAAACACTATGTGACAAATTCAATTATGTGAATTGTGCAGGATTCCCAGCACATGCTTAGAGCAGAAGAGATTATTATTTTAATTCTAAGATTTTATTTTTATTTTTTCGAAGCAGACTGAAGGGATTTTTGTCTAGGATCTTTTTCTCATTGTTTGTAAGAAACATGAAGTACTTTCTGCTCTATCTTCTGCATTCCTTCTGAAATTAAACAAAGCATTGTCTGTCATTTTAATTTTTTCACCTCAATGTTGTTATTGTTGTTATTACTTGTTAACAGAAATTACGTAATGAGAATGGACACATGCCTCATTTTATCTCTTTTCATAAATTCTTTTGGGGGGGCTTTTACTGGAAAGAGTAGTGTGAACCATGACAACTTATGTAGTTTATTATTACTAAAAACTCTGCCAATTATTATTTTTTAATTATTTTTTATTTTCTTGGTAATCATTTTAATAAATTGCTTTTCTTTTCTCATATGTCATTATAAATTTAACAGTAGAAGGCTTCATGCCTTTGTTAATGGCTGGGTCTTGGATATGGAAAGATCCTAAGTCATTCCCTCCGCCTCCCTTTTTTCTTTTGTTCATGCTGAGGGTTTGCAAATGATTTTCTTGAGCTTGCATGCAGCACAAGATCTCATGGGTTTTCAAAAAAATGTAATTCTTCCTGTTCAAAAAGCATACAATACCATTAAGGATGTTATTGAAGTGATTTGGTGTTGTATGAAATGCAGTTCAGAGTGTGTAGATTGCAACCAATTTAGTATGTGCACCTTATCTAAGCCATTTAATGTAACTGTGGAATTATTGAAAGAGACAGGGCATGCAAGACAGCTGTTCTAAATAACTTTTTCCTTGAATAAATCTCAAAGGAGTTTATGTCAGTTGTTCCAGACTTCTTTTTGCATCAAGGATTTTTGTTTTTCTTTTCCACAAAATCTTGAGCATGCAGAGCTGTGTTCATATTGAGGGGAGCAAAACCTTTTTTTCTTCTGTACTGCTCTGTTACTAATGCAATACAATATATAAGATGCCATGTTCGATTATTTATGTCACACTGATCAGATCACCTATGTCACCTGTCTAGGTTACTGATTACACTAATTGTGGTTTTTACCATCTGAGTTAATACTGAAATTCAGGGTTAGAAAATTAGTTCTTAGTTCTGAGTTTAACTAAAATTTAGCATATAAGACCTTTGGATTCTTTCTGGTTTTGTCTTCTTCTTTGGGCAAAAGTAAAATAATTCTTTCATGCTTAATCAAAATTGTTTAAAAAAAAATGTAATAGTTGGAACTGTAGAACTGCTTTCCAGCTTGGTGGTCCCCAGAATGTACTAGTGCCTGGTGTTTATCCTCCTTGGGTGCAGACCTTTGTACTTCACCTTGTTGAACTTCATAAAATTCTTGTCTATTTACCTCTACAGATGGCTAAGGTCCCTCTGGATGGCAGCATGGTGCTTTTGTGAATCAGCCAATTCCTCCAGTTTTGTATAATCTGTGAATGGCACTAAATCCATACACAAAATATTGCCTTACAAAACCTGTTCAGTTTGATGTATAAGCCAAAATGCCTTGTAAAATGTTGTGCTGATACTTTTTTTTTTTTTTTTCTTTTCAAAATCAGGAATTATTTCATAGTATCAAAGGGCAATTCAGATTGGAAGGTAACATGCAAAGTCTAGTCTAACAGGCTCAAAACAGGGGCAACTCTGAGGTCAGGTTACTTAGGGCTTAGTACCGGTAGGTTTTGACAACATCCAAGTACAGAAACATCAGTCTCTCTGGGCAACCTGTTCCACTGCTCAACAGCCCTCACAGGAAAAATAGTTCTCCTTATATCCGGTCTGAAGTTGCTTTGTTTCAAATTACGCTCACTGACTTTCATATTCCCACTGTGCCCATATTGAAGGGTTTGATTCTTTCTCCATTCTAATATCCAATAGGCACTAGTCTACTTTTGTTAGGTTCCCCCCAACACAACTCCTCTCCATGCTGAATAGGCCTTGGCCCCTCAGCCTCTTCTCACAGGACAGGTTCTTCAGCTCTGACCATGCTGGTGGTTCATTGATATCTTTCCTGTACTAGATACATTATGTATATACGGTCTAATCAGCACTGATTAATCACTTCCCTGAACCTGCTGCCTGTGTTCCCACTCATTTAGCCTCAGATGCTCGTGGCTTTCTTTGGTGTCTGGATGCACTGATGGTTCATGTTCAGCTTCCAGCCCCCCAGGGCTTCCCAAGGCCATTCTCCCAGAGCTGCTACCCAGTCCATCAGTGCCCAGCCTGTATTGCTGCCAGGTGGTCTTTGTTCCTTGGGACAGGACTTTGTTTTTTGCTTTGCTGAGCTTCATGAAGTTTCTGTCAGCTCATTTCCCTAGCCTCTCTAGGTCTGGATGGTTGTCTTGGCCTCTAGTGTATTAATTGGTTCCAACCCCAGTCAAAGCTAGTGCCATCTTCATAAAATTGAATAAAAGTTTTTCTGTTTATAATAGTCTTTTTAAATTTAATGCTCTTGCTCATAGGATAAAAATGTTCAGTAAAGCAAATGCTAAAATATCAAAAATAGTTAATATTTCTACTCCAAGTATTAATCATTGTTTTTCAGTCTGCATAAGATCATGTTCAAATTGTTGCATTACCTATAATGATTGGTAGAATAATTTAAAATGAAACTGAAGAAATATGTTTTGATACCACTAGAAAATTCTGCACATTTTATGCACCAGATTACTTTACAAATGCATTTCTTAAAATCTGCCTTTAGGCATCTGGAGCTAATAATATTCCTATTAATGTTTTGCTGCAAGCAGACAGAGACAAGAACTAGATTTATATATACACTACTCAGAACCACAAAATATTTAATATGATGTAATCTTCCATAGCATAGTTTTCCATAAACATAAATCAATGTGACAAAGAGTGACTAGATCAGGAAAGTCCTATCTACTACTTTAGTGATGAAAAGGGGTAGGTCTTACTTTCTTAAGTTAAAGGTATCTTGGTTTCCGTGAAAAAAATAATATTATAGTAGTATTTTTTTTTTTTTAGTAGACATGTGAAAAAGACTTAATTAAATTTGAAGATTTAAAACATATATTATAGGTAATTCATGCTGTGAAGACTCTCAGGTGTTCACATAGAAAAATGAAGTTTAGTATTCAAAGAACCAAAACAATCAATAAAATAAAATAAAAACACAAAAGTTACCCCCATTCATTAGACCACACTTTAGGAATTGCAGTGTTACACTTGGAGATCAGACATGAGAACTAGAATTCTTCTGACGGTATCTAATGCCCTAGAACAAGCTTGATTTCCTCAGTGTGTCTCTAAAGATTATTACGCAGAGCGCTTAAGCTGCCATAAATCTCCCATAAAACTATGTTGTGCCAGTAAAAGAGTGAAAAGTAAATGGCACTTTTCATGATTTTCTGTGTAAAGTAAATTTAGTATTTCTGAGACATTGTCAACAAATTCTACTAACCTATAACATTCATTTTCGATTTTTAACAAAACAATAAAATATATAGGCATTGTACAAGTGGCTTTGCACGCATTACTTGTGTCTGTTGTTTTGGCCTGTGATAAGGACATTGATGATTAAAATGAAATGTGGCCATTCTGTATGTTCAGATCATCAACAAGTATTGAATTAGTTCTTAGTAAAGTGCGAAAACCTTGCCATTAAAAATGGGCTGTCACAGAAATCTTACAAGGTTATTAAATGTTCTGACAAGTCCACCACTAACCCATGCTACTAAGTTCTACATCTACATATTTCTTGAAGGCGTCCAGGGATGATGACTCAGCTGCTTCCCTGGGCAGCTTATTCCAATGCCAGACAACCCTTTCAGTAAAGAAATTTCTCCTAATATCCCACCTAAACCTCCCTTGGTGCAACTTGAGGCCTTCTCCCTTCATCTTGTCTCTTGGTGCTTGATAGAAGAGCCTGATCCCCACCTTGCTATAACCTCCTTTAAGTTAATTATACAGCATGATAAAAAAAAAAAAAAAAGAAAAAAAGGAAGTAAAATGTTAATGTAATTTAAAATATGCCCTCTAGGTGATGTTATTTACCATTACTGAGTTACATCTCTAGTAAAGAGCATGAGAGAATACAGTTATTTTTACAGTATAAGGAGGATAATGTTAACAATTTTAATCCATTTATCAGGAACCTAGAGCTAAGAGATAGGAAAGACCTGTTATAATGTTTAGATAAGCTTTTTGTAATTACAGGATTATTACTTTGCATTGCATATGATATGTTTTCCATTAATTTTGCTAGAAAAGCTTTAAATCACATGCAAAAGTTTCCATTTCTCTCAGTAAATTGTTTCAGTTTCCCTGGCATTTATACTGCTCTCACAAGAAAATAAGACATAAGGCAAAGAAACTGCAGACCAAGCAGAAAGTCCACCACAACTGCAGTTCTAAATTTGCTAGGCCACTTTACCAAATCCTGGACACTTACTGAAGTCTGGTGTGACTTGTTGACCTAGACTTCTTTTCTGTGGTACCAGGCCTGGTAAGCAGGGCTGCTGCATGCCAGATTACTGCACTGATAAAAAATCATGACTAGGTACCCATCAGGACTTAGGAGCTCAAAGCTGTTTCAGGACTGGCAATACAAAACCTTTGCAAGGAAAAATAAATAAATAAATAAAAATCATTTGTTAAACAGGACTTAAAGTTGTGCTCTAGAACCCTTTTACTTTTTGGTGCCATAAACTAGAATTGTGTTTATTAAACTATGTCATATTTAAAGATTGAAAAATAATAATTTTATGATAGCACTGATTTAACCAGTGTCAGCTGCTTACTTCTACCTATTTCAAGAGGGTGCAATGGTGATTCTGGGATATTAGCAACTAATGCAGCACTCATTTTTATTTATTTATTTATTTTATCACCGACTTGATGGAACATCACTCACAGCAATTTTCTTTATTATTGTTGTCTTTTAAAGAATGCTACAGTCCTTTTACATCTTACATTTTTACCAAACTGCCCCAAAAGCTGGAGTTTATTGTGAAAGAAAATATTGAATAGAAATAAAAACTGCACTAGGAGTGTAACAAAGAAGTTCTTAGAAATCTGTGGTCATGAATCAACTGTGCATAATTTTCTAAGGAATTTTAAATTAAGCATATCTGCAGTACTGAATTTGAATTATTAGAGCTGTCTATTCTCTTCAAGGCTCATACCCACATTATATATAGTGAATTCTTGAGAAAAGTGCCAGCAACGTGACCTCAAAAAAAGACTGTCTCAATGAAATAAAGATATGCCAGTACTTAATTATACAAGGAAGGTTCCTCCCCCCCCCCCCCACACACACACATTTCAAGGACAAATATTGTCTCATAAAGCACAATGCTTCTCTTATTCTGCCCTGTAAGCTGTTTAGGCATTCCACTTTTCCACTTTATAAAGTGCTTGGGTAAAATGCATAAGTAGAGCCTGGGAGAAGGCACCTGAATACTTCTACTACATGTCTCCTTTTCCAAGCTATGCATAACAAAGTTCTCTCCCTGTGTCTGGCCACATGAGTCTTGTACACAGGTACCTCAGAAGAGCATCCCTCTGGTTTGAATTCTACTTCAGCCAACTGGTTTCAGTATTCTGTTAAAAAGTATGCCCTGTGGCTTTGAAACCACAATGTTAAGAAAGGCCGGATTTCTAGGTTTCCTGATTTGTAAGTGAGCCTTTGAAACACTGTGGTAATTCACAAAAAATGAGTAGACAGGTACATGGCATACTGAAACTTCAGACAATCAGGAACTCAGAAAATAAGCAGGACAATATTACTTACATTCAGCCCTATTTAAGTTCCTACCCAAGACATGAATCTGCTAACCAGTGGATTAGCTAACTGTTAACTGAGCACTGTGGGAGGTTTTATATTCCTCTGACTTCTTGTCAGAGACACCACAGCCATGTCGTTACTATGGATCCAAAAACCAAATACAGACTTCACTTAAGTCAATGTGAGTAAGTGGCTAAATGTTGTGAAAAAGTAAAAAAATAAACTTTGACCTGTATAATCATTAAGGGATTCTCCTGAGAAATGATTTTGTTGCTGTTGTTGTTGTTGAAATAATATTTATTAACTCAAGTTTAGCAAAGACAAGGTTTTTCTGCTTCAGTGACATAGACCATGAATGTGAGCTGTGCTGAGCTGTGTGGATTTACCACCTTAACTGGCACTACCTTGGAGATCTTTGTTCGAGGCCATACAAGAAATCTGGGACAGATTGTGTTAATAAAAACAGATCTTAGCATCACATTTTCTTTCAGCAGAAATAAATCCCCATCAGTGCATTATCCTCTGTATGTCAAAACTGTGAGGTCCTGTCATAATCCCAGCACAGACAGTTCAAAGATTTTTGACTGTGAAAAGAGGTCTCTTGGTAAATCATAATAAATAACTGTTTTATTTATTTATTTATTTATTTTTTTTAACAAAAACAGCAACAACAAAAAATTCCATGGGCCACTAATGTCAAAATATTAAAAACTGTATTACAAAGTCATTCAGCTGACTGTTTCACATTTGTCAAAGGTGTTTTTTTAATTAATATTCTCAAGGCAGTTCTTTGAATTTATTCCAAATACAATTAAATAATGTTCTGAACAGTGGTGAAATAAGCTACTGATCCCTAGCTAAACATATTTGACTCTTTTCGTAATATCATTCTGCTAACTTTGAAATCAGTGAACAAGATGGCAGAACCTCTGCAATAAAGGCAAGGAATGTATTTTACAGACTCTAAAGCAACTGAACTGAGAGAAGTCTGTTTAATCCATGATATGGAAGGCTTTGTGCTTTGGACTATAAAGATACAAGTTAATTGCTCTTTTATCAAGAGGCTGAGAAAGCTTACAGTTTTTTAAGCTTCCTGTGAAGAAATATAACAGTTTAATGTTGTTACACAGCAGCTCTCTCTTCCAGCACTCAGCATGGTACCTTGTTAGTGAGGGAGACAACAATGTTCTGCATACCCTGATAAAAAAGACTAAGAGGGGCTTATTTTTTTCCCCAGTTGCTCCATTCCCCCACTGAGTTCTTCTGAATTTGTTAGAGTTGAGCCCTTAAAATGCCAAGAGTAGGTTTGAAATGTTACATACACATTATTTTTAGCAGTGAGTGTCCTTGATAAAATATTGCAATTCATGTATATGCAACATGATAAGTATACTCCAGTGCTATAATCTTGATTTACATTTGTAACAGATGATAATTAGTGTGCCTGGAGGAAAAATAAAAAAGAGAGATGCTGATGTGGTGAAGAACTTGATTAGTGACAACTCTGAAGAGGCTGAGACATGAGAGCAAAGAACCTCATCAACTTTCCTTCCCTTCCCTCTCCCTTTCCCCCTTTCCCTTTTTTTCCCCTTCCTGTGGTGGTTTTAGTCAAGTGGGCAGCCAAGCTCCACCACAACTGCTCTTTCTCACTCTTCCTCCCCAAAGATAAAGGTAGAGAATATACAATGCAAAAGGTTCAAGGATTGAGATAAGGATGGGGAGATTGCTCAGCAATTATCATGATGGGCTAAACGTTCTCAGAGTAGGGAGATTGTAAGATTTATTGCCTATTACTAACAAGCTAGAGAAGTGAGAAACAAAGGAAAAAACAAACAAACTAAAAACAAAACCACCTTCCCCCATCCACCCTCTTCTACCTCCTCGCCCCAAGCGGCACAAAGGAACAAGGGAATGGGGGTTTCAGTCAGCCTATAAGCATTCATCTCCACCACTCCTTCAAGGTCATTCTCTTATCCTGCTCCATATGTGGTCCTTCCCATGGATTGCTGTCCTTCCTGAATTTATCCTGTGTGGGCTTCCCACAGGCAACAGCTCTTCAAGAACTGCTCCAATATGAGCTCATACCACTGGGTCCATCCCTCAGGAGCAAACTGCTCCAACCTGGGTCCCCCACAGGCTCCTGACAGGTCCACCTGCTCCACCATGGTCTCCTTCATGGACTGCAAGGGAAAAACTTGTTTCACCATGGTCCTCACCACAGACCACAGGGGAACTTCAGCTCTGGCACCTGGAACACCTCTCTACCTCCTTCACTGATGTTGGTGTCTGATCTGGTCTAATGGAAGGCATTCCTTCCCGCTGCAGAGGGATTGGAATTAGGTGATCTCTAGTATCCTTTCCAGCGCAAACCATTCTATGATTCTATAATTACATTGAAAAATGCAAAAGAGAAATTAATTGAAAATGGAAACAGTGTGACAAGGAAGAAAATGAAAATTTCCTTGTAAGAAGACAGGAGCTTTTGGAAACTGAGAGAAGAGATGTTGAGTGAAGGACCATATCTGGAAGACGTTGAAAAGAATGGATGATAAGTTTTTCTATAAACAAAAATAAAAGAGAAAGAGAAAGGGAAGAAAAAAACAACACTGGATTTAAGAACTATTTCAAGAGCAGACAAAAGGCTACATGATCTGAGATTGCTTGGAAAGAAAAATTAATACGATGGATAGAGAGAAAAGAAGCACAGGCAATTAAAAAACAGTGATAAGAATGTGAATCCAAAGTTGAAAAGACTCATGATAGAAGTAAAAAAATAAACCTTAATGCATACTTAATTTTGCATTTTTTTTTTTTTTTTTTTTTTTTTCAGCAGGCTGGATAAAGATGACAGCAAACATATTAAGTACTCAAAATAACAAATATTTAGGAGTTCCTCCATGGGTTTCCTGAGCAAAAGAGGACAAAGCAAAAATAACTTGAGACAGTGAAAGTGAGCAAATTTAGCACAGTGACTCAAGATTGGATAGTGAGAGGCAATTTGCAGATGCATGCCTTCAGTGAGACTTTCAAGAAAATGTATGAATTTATCCCAGTGTCTGGAATTAGGAATAGTGCTTATTATTAAAAGAAATGTTGAGAAATTGAGGATGAGAAGACAAGAAAGATTTTTTTTCTTTTTTTGAGTTTACAAGGCAGGGGTAGTGGGGGGGAGGGAAGGGGGAGGGGATGGGGGGTGCAGGGGTGGCCTCTGTGAGAAGCATCCAGTGGGAGGGACCCTGCATGGAGCACAGGAAGAGAGTGACAGTGAAGGAGACAGAGACTAAACGTTAACACCTGGCAGTGTCTCCCATTCCCCATTCTCCCACACTGCTAGGGGGGAGAACATTGAAGAGGACAGATGGGGAGAAGGTGTTTTTAGTTTGCTTTTAGTTTTTAGTGCTTTAGGTTTTTAGTAATAGGTAATAAATTATGATAATCTCCCTATGATGAGTCTATTTTGCCTGTGACAATAATTAGTATTGATCTCTCTGTCCATATCTCAACCCTCAAGCCTTTTTCCATATTTTCTCCCCCTTTTTCTTTAAGGGAGGGAAGTTAGAGAGCAGCTGTACTGGACTTCAGCTGCCCAGCTGGGTAATACCACCACATTTTCTTTATAATTACCAAAGCTGAATTTGACTAGATGATATCAAATCTATAGATATCTGTTCATTTTTATAGTAGAAATGACTCATGTTGCTTAATATGCAGAAGATCTTGCCTTTGTCCCTGTCTTGCTCTAAGTTCACTATTTCTAGGTCTGGGCTGTCACTGCACAGCTTTATCAGACTTTCCTGGGTATTCATGAAGAACTGTTGGAATAATACGTCATCTTAAGTTCCTGTGAAGTTGTTAGTTCAGTACTACTTGTCTCTGCATATAATACAATGGCACAAATGATATATGTTCATTTAACTCAGGGGGTTTCATGTTTCCAAACAGAACTTATATAAAAGTTTTTGTGAGTTTTGAATGCATCCGTCATGCTGAAATTTTGTGAGTAATAATGTCACTGTAAAATAAACAAAACAAATCTGGTGTTCTAGAGGAAAATCAAGGAATCAGAAGTTTTCAGGACGTGATTTGAATTTAACTTTCCAGTGTTATTTTATGATTCACTTTATCATTATAATTCTCTAGCTGGCCAATGAAAAATCAAGGATTTAGGGCCAAATTATTGTGGCTTTGACTAATACAACAGATTTATGAGATTACTGAAACAGCAAGATTTTTACTTGCCAACACGTGAAAATACAGGCAACCACAGTTAGATAATGAGTAATAAAATGAGGTACCTCTTATCTCATTCTGACTTGCTGCTTTGAAGCAAGCTATTTGATGGGTTGCATTATTTTCAAACATTCATGCATAAAATTATTTACAATTTGACACAATTTTAGTAGACTTCCCTACAGAAAATTACAACTGTATATACAAGGTTCTACCCACAATATTCATTATTTAGGAAACATTAAAGTAATTTCCTGCACCTACAATAGGAAAGAATGCTTCTGCATCATTTTCACTTCTTGTTTAAAATGTTGTTAGGCATTCATTTTCATTTGCAACCATGACATAGACCAAAGAAAAATAATTTATCTTGCCTATGCTTAATACTGTACCACTATTTTAAAATATAAGATGATCTTTGAAATATTCTTCCACGTATGAAGCTCATAAAAGAAAATTCTTTTTCCTTTTCCTTTGTTTCCTGTAATATTTATTAGATGCATTTTGCTACTGCAGAGATCCTTTTTATTCTACATCATTTTTCTGTCTTATAAAAAGAATTCCTTTTTCAAAACACTTCATTTTCTCCTACATGTTCTACGCATCGAACAGAGTTTTTTTTTTTTAACATATACTTTTTTACTAGACAAACATTTCCAAAGATAAAAAGAGAGCTCTGATATAATATTAATTTCTATACAATTTGAAAAATACAGGAATGATATTTTTGAACTATCACTAGCACTCCTTTAACCATAAATCCATTTATCATTTCTGAGATAAAATATTTTTGGCATTTCACAAACAAAGTATTAATCTCCTAGAGAGACTGTAAATTAATTATGGTGTAATTCCTTCAATAGAGGTCATAAACACTAACATGGCTGCATAGATTCTTAATATTGTATTCACAATTCTTTATACTTCATTTAAAAGTGTTTTGTTTCCATGGTCAAATGGAAAGAAAGGAAGACAATGAATAAATAAAAATCGAAGATGATAATACAAGTCATTTCTCTCTCCCTCCCTGCTTAATAATCAGAAAATATTGCTGCTCATGAAGTGATTCACTCAAGCAATAAATAATTTAGCAACTTCTGCTATAAGGAGAAGGAAACTCTCCTAAAAAAACATAAGCCTTGTGTTCATTAGGATATTACAGCCCTATAATGTACCCAAAATGTTTATATTCTTTATTCTTTAGATTCTATCACTTTTGTTTTTGTCCTTTCCCTTCTGCCTGTCCTCTACTTTTTCCTCTGCATACCCACAGTAGAAAAAGTTCATGGCTATAACCTCTACATTCTACTCATGTACCCTTTTTTTAACACTTTATTATGAACATTGCTGATTTTGTCATTGTCTTGGTTTGCACAATTGTATCTAACTAATACCTGATGAAAGGCTAATTAAACAAAGGCCAGGTTCAGAGGTACAGTGGAAGGTGAAACAAGAAGTTAGTGACCTAACTGGTGAACTGTGAACACTGTTTTGGCTACGTTTTAGGCCATCCAAGGACGATGACCAGTCCATGGGAATTAGATCTCTTGTCTTTCTGCTACCTGCAAAGAGAATGAGGAGCCAGCCAGCAGCAGCCTCAGTCTTCCATCAGAAAGGCGCAGTAGAAATCACTTGGTCCTGGAACCTGGGAGAGGACAATCCCCATTAGCCTAGTCAAATAATTTATTATGAGTCATTTTCCACTATAATTTAAGAAACACTCTAAATAACCAGCTATCATCTTATGTCCATATTTTTTTCACTGTTATGGTTTCCATGGTGTTCAACTATTATGCAACCTCGAATAAGTTTTAGTTCTGTGTCTTTTATTTTTTTCACTCTATGTGTAAAACTCTACATGTAGTGTCATGTTCTCTCCTCCTTCCCCCTGACTTTTTTCTCTTTTTTTTTTTTTCTCTCATGTTTATTTAAACATGGATTTTTTAGATTTTCTTTTCCATACACAGTAAAAATCCGTCATAGTAATGTCAGATGCATCCTAGACAATGTTTATGTGTCAGTCTCTGCTACTCAATAACAAGAACTCCAAAAGGTTATTAATTTTCCATAGATGAACTAACAAGGCCTTGCTCATGCCCATGTTTAACCCATTCTGGAGTAAGGTGGATATCTGTCTCTATCCCTTCCCCAAGTTTATGGTGGCACTCCTGATGCAACAGAACATTACCGGTAGTTAGGTTCTATTTCTGTCCAAAGTTTTTGTTTGTTTATTTGTTTGTTTGGTTTTAGATGTGTTTTTATTGTCTTTGCACTACCTTGTCCTTTCCACTCAGGATAATATATTTCATTGATTTTTGTTACTGCTATAATTTATTATATAGGAGTCAAAGCTGAGGACTAAGTAGGTTTTGCATGGGCTACTGGAGAAGGAGAGAAAGCTTCTGAGCTTGTGAGGGACAATACAATCCTCACAGAGGAGTTAGTTTAAAAAAATATCTCTTTATAAAATATTATGTGCATGCAGTGTCTTATTGTTGACAATAAACAGACAAATTTTTTTAGGACAAAACTTGTCTTTTTGTAAAGTTAATACCTAAACTAGATAAGATGCATTGAAACTAAAAATGCTCATATATACCATTAGCTATGAAGAGGCCTGACTGCCTCATACGCAGTCGCATACCTGTTAAAATTCTGCACTTCTATTATCCATTTTTTTGTTTGGTAGACAATATGATAAATGTGAAGTTATTCTATTACAGATGTTGAAGAATCTTCAGAGGCCTGTATCTAAGAGCTGTTTATCTCCTCTAAAATGTGTTAATACAAAATAACCATATTTTATGTCAAAAAGGGTAGCGGTCTTTGAGCAATAAATTGCAAGTAAACATCTTGTTGTTTGAAGCAATGTGCTGTTGTATTTATCCTCAACACCCAAACAAGTGTTTCCCATAAGGCTTTATAAATTTTATACTCTCCTCAGTACAACACTGTAAATAAATAAATAAATAAATGAAAAATATTACAGCTACTCTTGATGGCTTAGTTTAGAGAAGATTTGTTCAGCTTGTGTGACAAAAAGGTAATAAGTCATAAATCCCCTAAAAGACAACTGGCAAACATCTGGAAACGGCAAGAAATACCTGATTTGACCTCAAGTTAGGAATGATCCTCACAGATGTACAGTAAAGGTAACATCACTTTTCATGTGAACAGACTTACATATTTCTTTCCATTGTTTTAACAATTTTCACTTTTGCAGTTTTCCTGAGCTTACAGCACAAGGTGATTCCTCTTTTATAGAAATTTTGCTATAATTTTTCAGTTATGGAGGATATTGAAATGTCTTGTAAATTAATATGTAGGTATTTAAATAAACAAAGAATTCCTTGTTCACTAAATGTTGCATAAATATTTAAATTAGACCATTCCTTAGATTTCAGGCACTTTAAGTGAAACACGGCTATTAACAATATGAAGTAACTATCAAATTCTCACCCCATTACCTTTGATTTAGATCACAGTGGCACTTTATACCTAAATAATTTAAGAGTTCTTCTCTTTGGTGATGATTAAAAATGATATTTTCTAAATTTTTACATCAGTGGTTGAGTGTATGCTGTATACATGTCTTCAGCATAAAAGATCCTCCGATCTCTAGGGAAATTTCATGCAAAGATCTAAAAAGTTATTAGCGTGCTGTTATGTGAAAAATGTTTATTCTAGGCTGCATCATTTCAATAAGCTTTTTTTAATATAGTGCTATTAATTTATTTGGTAGAACTGCATAAAAATTTCATTTTTAATGTCTTTAAAGTGCAGTAATATTAGGAAAATCTACAATGTAGAAAGGCTGTTGCTTGTGGCTTTCAGTCGTCTTGTTGAGTACTACTTGCTTCAGAAATAATCTATTTGCAATCCATTTGGACTACCCTAAAGTGTAATGGAACTCAAAAGGTGATGACACATTTCCACAAATCCAGTCTATAACTTGACAAGTAATTTTCTCTGCTGGCAAAACTGATTTAAGATGTGCCCATCCTTCCTTTTCTTTATCTGCTTACACATACCAGAATGTACCTCTTTGTGAATAGCATAACTGCATTTGCCTCATGGGAGCATTGGAAGCCTGACTACTATCATAATCTAGGCTGTCAATTTCAAACTAAAATTAGATTAGATTGATCACCCTTTTTGCTTAGCTATTTTTTCATAATGTCTAAGAAAACTTCAATTTCTTCCTTTTATGTGTATAGGTGGAAGAACTGAAAACAGGAAGGAAAAAAAAAAAAAGGAATTTTTACTCATGTATTCCACTTTGTGGAAGAAATACATATATATTTATATACTTGTATATATATTTGACATCAAGATTTCAATCTGACAAGTAGACCAGCTCTGATCAATGGTGTTCCTCCCTGATGAACCATAAAAACTATCCATGTCATCATAGTACTGTGTATGTGTCAGTCTCTTTCTCTCTTCTAATATTAATCATTACCAGGGACTTAACTCTTTGACTAATTCTGTGGTCTGAACTGCTATGATAATGCCTATAAAACTTCCTAAAATATTTTGTACTTTTGTTTCTCCTTGCTAAGCTTTTCTACCATTTTCCCCTTCCACCTTTGCCTCATTGATTTTCTTTTTAAAATAATATTAAATAATATATATATACATACATATATGTATGTATATGTACATACTACACAAAAGGTAAAGTTCCTTGTCTGAAGTTATACACAGTTTCAAAATATTTCTGGAGATCGAGTAAATAGACAAGAAGTAGTCAATAAATAAATATTGAATAGGACAAGGATGTTATTGATTTTGAAAAAGAATTCATATTGTTATTGAATATGTATTTGATTTTTTCTTCGCTTCATGTCCAATATTAACGCAATCTCAATAAATATTCAAATAGATGATACAAAATAAGTTCAGACATCCATTTTGTTATTGCTGGACATATCTACAACTTCTGAATGATTTAAGTAATTAGTTGCAAAACTTTGCTACTGAAATTTCAGTGCTGCTTGCCAAATGAGGCTATTATGTATGTAATGCAGAAGCTGGCACACACCAAAGCATAAGAGATACTGAATCATTAAAACTAAACTTTCTCTCCCTATAAAAGAAAATCATTTGAAGATTCCATGTAAAGAACTTTATATTCTGTTCCTTCAACTTTTTATTTCTTAGATATCAGATGAATAACACAAAATAAAAATCACATTGCCAAAAAATCTTCTGAAATGACCCTTCCCTTCCCTTCCCTTCCCTTCCCTTCCCTTCCCTTCCCTTCCCTTCCCTTCCCTTCCCTTCCCTTCCCTTCCCTTCCCTTCCCTTCCCTTCCCTTCCCTTCCCTTCCCTTCCCTTCCCTTCCCTTCCCTTCCCTTCCCTTCCCTTCCCTTCCCTTCCCTTCCCTTCCCTTCCCTTCCCTTCCCTTCCCTTCCCTTCCCTTCCCTTCCCTTCCCTTCCCTTCCCTTCCCTTCCCTTCCCTTCCCTTCCCTTCCCTTCCCTTCCCTTCCCTTCCCTTCCCTTCCCTTCCCTTCCCTTCCCTTCCCTTCCCCCCTTGTTCTTGCCCTTTCTCTTCCACTTCTGCTTCCCCTTCCTTTTCAGTAAGCTGTTTGGTAGCAACAGTAATGCATTTGTGGATGGCTTGCCTTCATGTTTTGAAATTCATTATGTCATTTTTTTGGTAAATTAATCCTAATTTGCATTTTAATTTGACAGTCATCATGATTAAAAACAGAATACAGGAATTGCACCTGTCTTCCCAGTTCTAGTGGCTTTTAACTTTATTTCACATAATAAGTTCATTATGGTAATCTTGCAAAATTTGCAGAGTGAACTGAAGCTTCATGTAGCATGGAGTTTATTGTGTCCAAAAACTAAAAAGTAAATTTTAATTTGTAAATTTTCTCGGCAGTTTTAGATAGTGCTAAATATGTTGAATTATTTGATACTATCATAGTGAAAAGTGGTATAATATAGATATGTAGATTATTATTGTGCTTTGTGCTTTCTGTTCATAGTGTTTAATATCAGATACTATGAAATATTTGTCAATTCAGAAAAAAAATAAGGAAGGGTAAATAACCTTAGAGTGATAAATAGTATAAATACACATAATATAAAACACATGCAAATACTTTTACTTCTATGTCTTTTTTTTTTTTTTTTTTCCATTATCTGGTCCCAAAAATGCAAAATCAGTAAAAACACTCAAAGACAGTCATTTACTGGTTTGTATCCATTTAATTATTTGAATCACTTGTCAATACTAAACATATTATTCAACTTTTTCCACATTGTTAAAAGCTAAATATAATAAACAGCAATTAAAATCATATAAAGAAGACAAAATCTGCCAAAACCCACAATAATAACCATAATGAAGCCCATCTTACACTAAAAGATAGATGAATGGGATCCATTTCTGTAAAATTTAAATGACTCCAGTGTTAAATTGATCACTATGGTAGATACAGATGTCTAGAATTAGAGTTCAAGAAATGATATGAAGCTATGTTCTTCTTGGACACCCTATTGCTCCTCTACTACTGTCAAAATGACTGTATCTAGAATAACATTGACTGTTATTCGAGTTCTGAAATTCAGCACACATATAAACATCTACATGTAGATGAGTACATTTTGAATGTCCTAAACTAGATTTGAATCCCAGTCCTATACATTACATAGAAAGAATTTGGTATTAACTAACTAGATTCCCAGATTTCACACAAAGCACTGTGCAACCAGGAGTCATTCAAAAGAAAAATGTGTATTCTCATTGAGTTATAGACATTCTGGACTGTAAGGTTATTGAACAGAAAGGTTTCATATGACTATATGGGCTGGTAGGGCTCGAGTCATTGCTGACAAGTTACGGTGGCAAACTTTTTGAAACATGACAGGGTTTTCTGACCATCCTCCAGCTTCTTCTAGAAAACAAAACAAAACAAAACAAAACAAAACAAAACAAAAAAACAAAAACAAAAAACAAACAAACAACAACAACAACAACAACAACAAAAAAAAAAACAAGGCAATACCTCGACCATCTCAGTGTGCTTACCAGTACAGTCTCTGTCTTTTGGAGACCCAGATACCTTTCCAAAAGGGTGTGGTTCCTTGTCATAAAGCTTCTACCACCTAGAAAATTATACTAGAAAGTTATGCCATTTCTTTATGAAAACCAGTAATATGTAAAAGTGCTGTATCTTGTCTGACATAAATCTGATTTATTTAATCAGATTAAATAAACACATGTTTATTTAATAAACACTTGTTTAAATAAACTATGTTTATTTATTAAACACTTATGTTAAGCCATATACTTCCATATCCTTCCTCCATGCTGTCCTTCAAAGAGAAATGTAACTTAAAATACCATTTCACTGAACAGTTTCCAAAAGAATTGTGATGTTTTTCTCTCCTTCTCTTTGAGTAATTACAAATTTTCCGATTTTATACTGAAGTGTCACAATCCACATAATTTGCCATATGCCCTCTCTGACAGTATACTTGTACCTACTCTGAAAACATGACCTTTTACCAATAACTCTGCTCAAGTGATAACTGTCAGTGGTAGTCATGATGGCTGCATCTGTCTCATTTGGATTTTGGGGAGACAGATAACAAAACAGTAGCAAAGGGCTAATTGAGCATCCACCAGCCAAATATGCCTGATACACAAATATGACTATTAGCCAATCATCTTACCCCCTAAGCAGGGGACAGATAAGTACATTGAGCTCTTCTGCAAAGCAGCAAGCTGTGTAACTGGATCTCCCCTTGAGCTGGGACACATCTCAAGGTTACTCTTTGAAGCCAGGAGATCCTCAGTAAATGGTTAATGGCGTGATGAAATTTTGTGTGCTTTACTAAGTCATATTTTAGATTGATTATGTGCAAAATCCTTTTGGTCTTCTTAATGAAGGTCTGGCTCTGCCCTCTATGCAGTAAATAACTGAGTTTACCTTCTCATTAAATCTTGTTAAACCACTCTCCTATTTATAATTAAACTTTGTTAATTCACTGCTTTTCATCAATAAATATTGTTGCTTCACTCTTGCAACTGAAGTGTATTTCTGGTCTATTACAACCCTCTTCATCGAGCTTTTTTGACAGTAGTTGACATTTTATTTTCCTCCAGATTCTTACCATCCACAGTAACCTACTGGTGATATCTAAATTGTTTTCACTCTTCTGTTCGTCGTTCACCTTCTCTTCATTTCATAGCTTTGTTCTCAGGAAAAGAATATCAGTTGGAGCAACTGAGCTTCAATTACTCTTTATGTTTGCTTCAAATCTCCTGTGACTTTCCTTTTAGAAATGTTTTTAAACAGTGCATTTAAACAATAATTTTGTCTTTGAAATCCTGAGTATTGTGTGACTTCTAACTATAAGTAGCAAAAATGTTTTAAATGTTTTAAACTCCCCACAATCTTCAAAAAGCTTCTATCTTCATAGTTATTTATGTCAATGATTGCAATCTGTTATAAGCTGAATCAATTAAAACAATAATGGTAAGGAGAAAACAATTCCAACTAATGAGAAAAAAAAACTTCCATTGATTTCCTGCTAATGATGAGTGTTTTAATATCCGAAAGCATGTTAATTATATCTCTGATTAACCAGAGTGATTTGTCATCACAGGTCATCACAGCATTTAAATACTTTCATATATCTCACAAGAAGTTATAGTATACTGTTTGCATTAAAAAGATAAAAATTCCATGTTGTTGTGTTGAAAATGGTAATTGTAAACACTGTAATGGTCACTTTCTTCACATTGTAAAAAAAAAAAAAAAAAAAAAAAAAGACTTTAAAAGAGGAAGAAAAGAGGAAGGTCATATTAAAATACTCACTTTGTTAAATGGAGTGGTTAATAAATGCAAAGGAAACTGTTTTCAGATGAATTCATATGATAAGCTCAGTGAGCACAAGTGGAAATGAAAGAAAAACAATACAGAATACATGTTAAAAAATATCTTTTTAACTACACAGTAGCAAATATACAGAACTATCTAGCAGACAAGGATGTAGAATTAGAAATATGAGGATCAGTCAAAGAAAACTTAGAATATATCCAAGGAACAAAAAAGTTTATGAATGTGTTTAGAAGACCTGGGAAAAGGAAAAGGAAAAGAAATAGGAAAAGGAACATCTTAAATATCTGAATTGAAGTATTTCACCTGATATTTATTCTCCCTATTGCATATAGAGATAACTCTAACAGTTTACCTCTATTAATGAAAGAAAAAATCTATGAGAATATGTAATTGATAGTGCATAATTATAGGCAACATGAAGGATATTTTTAACAGCTATTAAGATGTAAAACAAACAAACAGACATTTGCATTATTTTAATAATAAAATATGACAGTAAATACTTTAAAATTAAAAATAATTATTTTAATATTGTTTAAATAAATTATTTTAATAATAATAAATAAATCATGATATTTAGTAGAAGAAAAATATTGCAATTTTAGTTTTCTGGAATATGCATAGGTCTATTAAATAAATCTATCTTTTCTGCAGAATTTAGGATATGGAATATAGAATTATTTAACACTGATAGTAGTTCATATATATATGTGTATTTGTGGTAAGTAATGAATATTACATGTTATCACTGGTTAAGAGAAGATCAAGCTTTCAAAATACCAAGTCCAAGAGCAGAAATCTGCTGGTTCAGGTAAGAAGTCCTTCTGATAAGCTTCTTTATTTGTTTCTTAACTCGTATTTTTGTGCAGCATTAATTTCTGGATACATCATTAGTTTTGCATGCTTTGCTAACACGTTGGTTACCTCTTGCTTGTTGCTGTGTTTTGCAGGTTACCTCTTGCTCGTTGCTGTGTTTTGCAGGTCTGTTAGTCCCATCCCTGTTGCATCACAGTGCTTTGCCAGTGGAATGTTTCTTTCCTCTTTCTCTTTGTAAGGATGCATGGGTGGCCCCCCTTTGCTGACCATGACCAAGCAAAAAGAAGTGCTAATTCTAAGTGACCACGTGGGAAAACAAACAAACAAAAATGTTACCCTCACAAAAGCCAAGAGTAATTTGCTTTCTAATGAGGCTGCTTCTGAATATGGTGCTAACCTTGAGAGTAAGAAAGCTGAAAAAGTATTCCTGCATAGCAACAGGATTGATATTCTATTTATGGAAGAATAGGGCTGGCTAGGACACTAGATGGAGGGGTCATGCCTCAGTCACATGTTTTCTTGAATGATTCATTGTTCAGTCCCAGTCACATGGTTTTACTAAATCGCATTATTTACAACATATCCATATAACTATACATTAATGGAAAAGATTAAAATCTGTTCTAGCAGAAGAGGATAGATTCAACAGCACTATTTGTTGCATGATAGCCTGAAGAGATACTCCTAGTTATTCCTGGTCTCTTTGCCATATATTTTGCTTCCTTTTAGAATTTGCATTTGTGCAATCAGGCAAGCAGAAATAGGAACAGAAAATTAAATGTGTTTGTATAATGGTGTTTTAAAACATTTTCTCTTTTCCTCTTTTTTTTTTTTCTTTTTTTTTTTTTTTTGTTACATTCATTTTTTATAAAATTCATATATAGATGTGTATAACTATATTTCCTTTTCTGTATTTTTTTCTTTTTCTTAGCCATATTAAAACATTTGTAGAGTAGAAAACATTATATTTATGATTATATAAAGACTTAAATCCCTGTTTCTCATCTCTATATACAACAGATTGTATATGCAGGCAAAACTAAACATGAATATATGTTTTGTTATGTTATTTCTTTTCTATGTTCTTATATATTTCTTTATATTGTTATATACTTTTTTTTCTATATTCTTCTTCATAGGAGAGGTGCTCCAGCCCTCTGATCATCAATAAAAAAGTACATTGTGACTCTGACAGTCACAGTTCCAGTTACGTTCACAAAGATATTTAACTACTATCAATGATATTTACTACATTTTGTTTAAGAAACATAGTTTTTTATCTATGAGAATAAATTTCTGGTGCCAGATTGTTGAATTCCAGGGAAAATTAAACAATCCATTTTCCTGTTTCCTAAGGCTGTATTTGGATATATCTATTGGAAAGAATACATAGAAAAATCTCACCAACAGATGTTACCATTCCCACCAACATATAGGAGAAAGAGAAAACGTATCTAAAAGGCTTTTGGAGGGGGAATATAAGAAGCACTTTCCTAAACTTAATCCTTTATTGCTATGAGGCTATTAGTAGACTTTAGAGTGAATTCCCTGCTGTGTTGTGCTCAAAATTAGGAATGCAAGCAACAAAGGAGCTATAGATAGAGATCTCTTAGTTATATTAAAATCTAAGCTAGAAGAAATTAAATAAATACATTTACAAAAAGTAGTATCTCAGAGACTAGCAATTCTGGATTGAAGGTGTTAAATTACAACATCAGGGCTGTTGAAACAAAGAAGAAGCATGTTGGATAAGCTTGTTCATCATATAATCTGTTACCTGCTTTAAACTACAGAAAGATAAGAACATAGAAAGTGTTGTGAACATGTTTAAAAGATAAATAGCAGTTATTTTGTGTTACTTTCCTTCTTTGTTATTGGTAGATGGGCAGGGCTTGTGGTTTGTGCTTAATAGGAGTAGGTAAAAAAGGAGGTTTAGATGTTACATAATTCCTCCAAGTAGCTCAGTATCCAACAAAGTTACCCATATTTCTGTTAGATAACAAGAGAGAAAAACATCTGGAGAGAAATGAGAGAGGAAACTTCAGTGACTGGTGATGTTTGTACAGGATTATAGTCTTCAAAATGAGGCCATTGGCTCATTTGACAAGTTCCTTTGTGCTACATACAGAAGAGATGTGGAAGAGATCCCAAAGGATGTATCACCAGCTTTTCATGCTGAAAAATCTTTAAAAATCATCAGTACTTAGTGAGTGCTGAGGGAAGTATTCAGCAGATGTAAACTGCATGAAGAAATGTGGTTGCTGATATACACATAGATCCAAGATAAGAAACACTATAAATGTACATGTACGCAGTGGGGAAACTAGACTAGGGTTCTGGCTCTGTTATTGTTTGCACTTACACAGCGAAAGAACTTCACTTCTTGTTTCAAATATACAGCAACATATCTTCATTAACCACAGAATAATAAACCTTGTCTATATTATTGAGAGTTTGGTGCTGTGGGGGCAAAATGAAAATAAAATGTTGAGTCCACAGTGAATCTAAAAACTGCTACTCCAGAAGAGGTATTAGATCTTTGCAGAGGACAACATGTGTATAGTCTGAAGTCCTATGTGCCTTAGGTGCTGGATACAGATTCTTGTAAATTAATAGAGGAGCTGGCTGTCTTTTGATAAGTTGTAGGAAGTTGATTACTTTAATATCTACTGTGACTTCAAGCAAGCCTTAAATGTCACATATACTTAAGCAGAATTTCCAGAAAACCAGCAGTTCAAAAATTCATGCTCCAATAATTTATTATGGTATCAGATCCAGGTAAATCAATGAGTCTGTGTCCATAGGATTCTAATCTAAGAGTTCAAGAGATATTATTATAATCTAAATGCAAGGGTGCAGGAGCAATATGGTTCTATAAAAAAATCTCATTCATAGAATCACAGAAAGAGAGAATCACAGATATGTAAAGTCAGTAGTGGTAAAGAAATCATTGAGGTTTGTTTGTTTGTTTTGGTTTTAAGATTGGAACTAAAAGGGGGTTTACATGATTTAGAAACCAATTTTGGTAAAATATCTCTTCATTACATTTGAAAGCCAAGTAGATTTAGATGTCTAAGGCCATTTCTTGATGACAAAATGAAATGTTAGAGACTCTCAAGTTATCCCATAATAATCTGATGTCTTCTTGTACAGTTTAGCTTCGGTGAAGTCTCAGAGCAGTTGCTGCATTAGAAGGTAGTACACTCTTATTACCTCTGCTCTTGTGCAGATGTACAAAAGTACAAAGTCATGTGCATTAACTTTTAAACTCTGTTTTGTGTTATTTAATATAGGACAGGTTCTTCTGCAATTTGTTAGTTATATACCAATAATGGCATAGGACAAAATAAAACTCTCAAAACTGAAGTCAATCCTTTCAATTATGACATTATGACAAATATGTCACGTTTGTGCTGAAGAAATGCTGAAGACTGCATATATAGGTACTTAAAAACAAACAAACACAAAACAAACAATATTTTTCTACACTTTCCCATTATAAAAAATTAGAAGACTTTATTTTGTTGATGACACATGGTAGGTAAGTAACAAATACCTGTGCTCTCACTCATGTTTCCTTTCACAAGCAAAGTATAGCACTGAGAGTTGGTTAGAGTATTGTTAAACATCACTGCCAAAAAAAAAAAAAAAAAAAGTCTGTCAGCTTTGTCTCGGTGCATCTGTGGTCATATTTATCTCACATATTTATCTCATAAAACTTCTTACTCACTTGTACTGGGTCTGTCTGCGATGTTAACTTTCCCGGCAGCAGCCCATACAGTGCTGTGCTCTGCACTTGTAGCTATCACACCAGTGTTGTGTCTACTGCTGAGCAACACTGGCACAGCATCGGGCCTCTCTCTAACCCTCCTAGGGGGTGGGCAAAAAGTGAGAAGAAAAACATCACTAGGGCAGCTGACCTAAACCAACCAAAGGGATATTCCATACCATATGATGTCACACTCAGCAATAAAAGGTGGAAACAGGAAGAAGAGGGGAGGGGTGGGCTCTTGTTGTGAAAACGTCGGTCCTCCTCCCAAACACCGGCTACATGCGTTGAGGCCCTGCTTCAAGGATGTGGTCAATCATCGCTCATTTGTGGGACGTAGAGGGTAATTTCTTTCCTCTGCACTTCCACATAGCCTTCATTTATTTTATTTGTTTGTTTTCCTCCCTTCTTTTTATTTTTCCCCTTCCCCCTCCCTTTTCCCCTTTCCCTTTTTATTTCCCTTTGGTTAAACTGTTTAATTCATAATAATATTTATTTAATTATTATTATTATTTCCCTTTAATTAAATTATCCTTATCTCAACCCGTGAGTTGTTCTTTGCTTTACTTCTCCCCCTCCTCATCTAAAAAGAGGGGGAGTGAGAGAGTGGTTGTGGGGTTTAGCTGCCCAGCACGGTAAAACCACCACATCACTTCAGACCAGGAATACTGCAGGAACCTAATGGCTTGGCTTCTTTCCCGGTAGTTGCTGCATATTGTTCAAGGAAAGTAGTTTTTACAAGGAACAAATAAACAGAGTACTGCAGCAAACTCTTAAAGAAAGAATGTAGATGGGTTCATCCAAAACTCTTCTAGGTCAAATGTTGTCTTCCCTTCCAACAGCTAGAGAAGCACAAGATCAGGCAATTCCTAAATATCGCAAGTCAGGCAGGCGCGGCAGGAGGCCGGCGTGGCTGACCAGGAACATTCTTATGGAGATTAGGCGGAAACAGAGAGTGTTTCGCTACTGGAAGGAGGGCCAGGTGACATCGAAAGAATACAGGGATGCTGTTCATGTTTGTAGGAAGAAAATTCGTGTGGCTAAAGCACACCTAGAGTTGAAGCTGGCTGTGTCTTTGAGAGAAAATAAAAAGGGTTTTTTTAGATATGTGAATGGAAAAAGGAGAACCAAAGAATGCATAGGGCCTCTCCTTGATAGGGAAGGTCTCCTCACAGACAATGGCATAGGCAAAGCAGAGACGCTTAATGCCTTCTTTGCCTCTGTCTTCAATGCCGATGATGGGCTTCGGGACCCAGGGTGCCCTGAGCTGGAGGACCGGGACGGTGGGGATGACAAACTCCCAACCGACCCTGAACGTGTGCGGGATTTGCTACTCCACCTGGATCCCTACAAGTCCATGGGTCCAGATGGGATTCATCCCCGGGTGCTGAAGGAGCTGGCGGACGTCATCGCGGAACCTCTCTCAATTATTTTTCAACGATCCTGGGAGTCTGGAGAGGTCCCGGTAGACTGGAAGCTGGCAAATGTTGTGCCGATTTTCAAGAAGGGTCAGAAAGAAGACCCTAGCAATTACAGGCCTGTCAGTCTCACGTCAGTGCCTGGTAAAATCATGGAGAAGATGGTTCTCGAACGTATTGAGGCGCACCTGGGGGACAATGCAGTCATTGGTCCCAGCCAGCATGGGTTTGTGAAGGGTAGGTCCTGCCTAACTAACCTGATTTCCTTTTATGATAAGATCACCCGTATGGTGGACCAAGGGAAACCAGCTGATGTGATTTTTTTGGACTTCAGCAAGGCTTTTGACACGGTTTCCCATAGGATCCTACTGGACAAAATGTCCAGCATACAGCTAAATAAAAACATCATACGATGGGTGAGCAATTGGCTAACGGGCAGGGCCCAAAGGGTTATGGTGAATGGGGCTGCGTCAGGCTGGCGGGCGGTCACTAGTGGGGTCCCTCAAGGCTCCATTTTAGGGCCGGTACTTTTCAATATTTTTATAAACAATCTGGATGTAGGAATAGAAGGTATTTTGAGCAAGTTTGCTGATGACACCAAACTTGGAGGAGTTGTGGACTCTGTTGAGGGTGGAAAGGCCTTGCAGAGGGATCTGGATAGGTTGGAGAGCTGGGCGATCACCAACCGCATGAAGTTCAATAAGAGCAAGTGCCGGGTCCTGTACCTGGGACGGGGAAACCCTGGCTGCACGTACAGACTGGGCGATGAGACGCTGGAGAGCAGCCTAGAAGAGAGGGATCTGGGGGTCGTGGTAGACAGCAAGTTGAATATGAGCTGGCAGTGTGCCCTGGCAGCCAGGAGGGCCAACCGTGTCCTGGGGTGCATCAAGCACGGCATCACTAGTAGGTCAAGGGAGGTGATTGTCCCGCTCTACTCTGCGCTGGTGCGGCCTCACCTCGAGTACTGTGTGCAGTTCTGGGCACCACAGTATAAAAAGGACATGAAACTGTTGGAGAGTGTCCAGAGGAGGGCTACGAAGATGGTGAAAGGCCTGGAGGGGAAGACGTACGAGGAATGGCTGAGGGCACTGGGCCTGTTCAGTCTGGAGAAGAGGAGGCTGAGGGGAGACCTCATCGCAGTCTACAACTTCCTCGTAAGGGGGTGTCAAGAGGCAGGAGACCTTTTCTCCATTAACACCAGTGACAGGACCCGCGGGAACGGGGTTAAGCTGAGGCAGGGGAAATTTAGGCTTGACATCAGGAGGGGGTTCTTCACAGAGAGAGTGGTTGCACACTGGAACAGGCTCCCCAGGGAAGTGGTCACTGCACCGAGCCTGACTGAATTTAAGAAGAGATTGGACTGTGCACTTAGTCACATGGTCTGAACTTGGGTAGACCTGTGCGGTGTCAAGAGTTGGACTTGATGATCCTTAAGGGTCCCTTCCAACTCAGGATATTCTATGATTCTATGAAAGAATGTAGATGGGTTCATCCAAAACTCTTCTAGGTCAAATGTGGTCTTCCCTTCCAACAGCTAGAGTTTCATCTTTGCTGGCTCATCAGGGATCTGTATGCAGCAGCCTTCATTACACATTATGGGGAGCTACCTTGTGTACCTCTCCTACCTTGTGGGTAGGAGAGCCCTTATTATACCCCCTGTGAAATTTTCCTGAGTCTCACTTCTGCCTTGGACTAACCATGGATTGCACATGTATTATCACCAAACCCTGTACCACAGCACAAAGGAAAAGGAAGAGTACTGTGCCTGGCCATTGAGAAACATAGCTGATGAAAAATATTAGTCACTACTTGTCTATGTGCATTTAAGCACAGTGAGAAACAAAAATACAAACTAAAAATACCTTCTCCCCCATCCACTCTCTTCCACCTCCTCTCCCTGAGCAGCACAGGGGAACAGTGTATTGGGTTTGTGGTGAGTCCCTAACACTTCGTCTCTGCTGCTCCTTCACAGTCGCTCTCTGCCTCTGCTCCTTGTGGGGTCCCTCCCACAGAATGCATATATGTATATGCATATATATGTATATTTGGGGGGTGGGAGGAGGGGAGTAAGTAAATTGTTTTGATGAAAGCAGTAATTTAATTGTCTCGGCAAGTTCCATTCAAAATATATCAGATTGAATAATGTTAGACCTAATTTAAACTCGACTCTGAGAGTCATAGAATCATAGTCAAAGAATCACAGAATCATAGTAAAGATCATCTAATTCCAACCCCCCCCTGTCTTAAGCAGGCACACCTTCCACTAGACAAGATTTCTCAAAGCCCCATGCATCCTGGCCTTAAACACTTTCAGGGATGGGGCATCCACAACTTCTCTGGGCATCCCATTCTTGTGCCCCTCCACTATCATAGTAAAGAAGTTCCTCCTAATATCCAATCTAAATCTACCCTTTTTTAGTTTAAAGCCATTGCTCCTTGTCCTGTCACTACAATCCCTGACAAAGAGTCCCTCTCTTTCTTTCTCGTAAACCCTCTTTAGGTACTGGAGAAAATCCGTTTGGGATTCTTAACAAATATAATACAAAACACAGGTCACAGAAAACTGGATGAAAGTTTGGTGAAGCTGAACTGTCAAGTCTTTAACATAGTTGGGGACCTTAAAAACTGATGATTTCTGGTCTTAGCACAACTATACTAAATGTGGGGCACACAGAGTATTAATCTAATAATCAGAAAGACAAACAGACAAAGTTTTCCCAAACTCTTAAGAGGTTCTTAATTATATCAAAAAGCATTTCAAACTCACACAGAAGTAGAAATATTTAAAAAGCATAGACATTCTGTTTAAAAGGAGAGGAAATCTGCTCCAGAAATTCAGAATAATGGTCAATTATAACAAGTATGATTGTGAGCAGGAACACCTGTAAAATACCTTAAAAAACAAACAAACACAAAACAAAAACATATACAAGGGCTGGAGATGCACTTTATTTCAGTAGTTACATTACAGCACTCAGAATGCATAAATTAGCTCACTAAACATACCTTTGTATGTATAGCTTGAGACTTTTTGTCAAAGTGACGAATGCCCCAGCACGTGTGATGTTCGTCTTCTCTTTATTTTTTTTTTGGAGGAACTAACACTTAGAAGGACTGATTACTGAAGTCCTGGATGTTATTAAGAAAATAGCAGGATGAGTGATTGCCTTCTGATTATGTGAGAAAAAAGAGGGCTACCGTGACTTATAGCTGATATATATTCTAATCATATTTGATGCCTCTTACAGTTCAGGCAGTTTTCATCAAAATCAAGAAAGAGAGAAGAAAGAGAGATATTAAACTTCTCCTAAATCATAGTTCATACTTTGGAGTTTGTCTAAATTGCAAAGTTGCGTGGTTGTTTTTTTTTTTTTTTTTTTTTTTTTAATGTAGTTGTTGGTGACTTTTTTGGGGTTGGGATTAATTTTCTCATCCTTTTCATCAGGTACTGTAATGAGTTAAAAAATATCTCTATCTTAGGTATCTTCTCACACCTATCAAATTCATTTTATCTTTGAACTAGACCTGTCCCAGTCATAAATAGTTCTCTCTGAAAAGCTTCCAAAAGTTTGCAGACCCTTTTGGAGATATTTAACTTTTTTATGGGAAAATAAATATATATACATATATGCACATATGTCTAGAAATAGGTGTTTTATGTATAAAATCAGGCCTAAAGCAGCAGTAATTTTTCAGAACAGATTTGAATAATGAGTTTTTATTTCTTCAGGTTAATATAGTTTTCATATTTCAAGGAAGCATATTTTGGGAATTATTTAATCAGTGAACCCAATTTCTGTAAGAGTGTACCAAATAGAATGATCTGTCTAGGTATCATGGTTTTGGCTGGGATAGACTTAACTTTCTACATAGAAGCTCACATAATGATGTGTTTGGGATTTTTGATGAGAATAGTGGTGTTGGATGGAAACCCACACATATGGATGGATTTGTTTGTTGCAGATCTGTGCTTGCACAGTCAGAGATTTTTCTACTTCTTGTACTGCCCTACTAGCAAACTGATTGGGAGTGCAACAGGAGCTGGGAGGGGACACAGCCCAGACAGGTGTCCCAGGCTGACCAAAGAGATATTCCATACCATATGATGTCATGGCCAGCAATAAAAGGTGGAAAAAAGAAGGATGAAGAGGGGAACATTCAGGGTGATGGTGTTTGTCTTTGTGTTGGGTCTGTCTAGGATGGAGTCACCTTTTTCTGAAGCAGCCCACACAGTGCTGTGTTTTGCACTTGTAGCTGGAACAGCACTGATATCACTCCAGTGTTGTGTCTATTACTGCATAGTGCTGGCACAGCATCAGGGCTCCTTCCAAGCCCCCAAGAGCCAGCAGGCTGGGGGCGGGCAAGTGATGGGGGGAGACATTGCCAGGGCAGCTGACCTAAACCAACCAAAGGAATATTCCATAACACCTGATGTCACACATGTCACACTCAGCAATAAAAAGGGGGGCTCTTGTGGGGGAGGGGGCTGTTCCTCCTGAACAACCACTACGCATTTTGAAGCCCTGCTTTCCAGGACGTGGTCGAACATCGCTCGTTGATGGGAAGTAGAGAATAACTTTTTTCCTTCTCTCTGTGCTTCTGTGTGGCCTTATTGTTTCTTTTGTTTCTTCTTCTCCCCATTCCCTTTTCCTTTAATTAAACCATTCTCATCTCAAACCTTGAGCTCTTTGTGTTGTATTTTCTCCCCCTTTCTCTTTGATCAGAGGGGGAATGAGAGAGCAGTTGTGGTGAAGCTCGGCTGCCCACCCAAGTAAAACCGCCACAGTCTTCCCAAAAATACATTAGACATGATGAGTCCCATTTTCCTAGAAGTATCTGAACACCTGCCTGCTGATGGGAAGTAACAAATGAATTAATTCCTTATTTTGCTTTGTTTGTGTGTGCAGTTTTTGCATTTGCTAATAAATTATTTTTATCTCAATCCATGAGTTCTCTCACTTTTACCTTTCTGATTCTCTCCCCCATACCACCTATGGTGTGTGAGACAGTGGCTGTGTGATACACTTAGCTACCTGCATAGGTTAAACCACAACACTAAGCTGTTAAGAATCCAATGAATTGGAATGTAGTCATCAGTGTCTTCTTTCTAACTCTTTTGTCTCTCAGAAAGCATTTGTACATTTTAAGCAATTACTTTTAAAAAGTGAAAGTAAGGAAACTCACATCATCTAACTTCAAATACTTTATACCACTGTAACTGTATGTAATTCCATCAAAATTGGTTAAAATTAAGGTAAACCAAAGAGCACAAAGGACACTAAACACAGCAATTCAATCAGTCTAGGAAACTAAATCTGTAAGAGAATGGAACAAAAATAAAGACAAATATTTCACTCAGCTTTATTTAATAAGCCGTAATTAAAAACAATTTTCTGCTCCTTTTCATAAGATGAGAGGTATTAAGTTTAATCTTCTGCTTAAATTGCAGTTTGAGTATTCTGAATTTTTCTTTTCTAATCAGGACTCTTTATAAGTGGAATGAGATTTCCTTCCTGTTACATATATCACTGTAGAAGAAAATGTAACCTCCAGAGTCCTACTCATCTTTAATCTTTTCTGATTTCATAAGTTAAAAAGCTATTAGTACTTTCAAGTATATGTTAAACACTTTCAGTATACATTCTTGTCTATTTAGGCTTCTGAGTACATCATAATGATATAGCTTACCATTCCTTGCAATAGATTTGCTTTCTACTGATACTTTGTAGGCAATAAAAAGGGACATCTTTATTTTAGAATAAAAATCATATACTCCTAGACCCCACATGATACTACTAAAACAAAGACCGAGTCTGAAGTGCACCTGAGTAAGAGATCACTCATTTTCAATAACAGAAAAATTAGAATAAATAGAATTAAGAATTAGCTCATTCCCTGGTTTCAGATTGGTTCAACTCACCCTGGTGCAGGCAGATTTGCTTGGTCTGTCTGACCTACAGGAAGGCAGTTCTAAATAGTACGAATGCCAGCCATGCATACCACTTATATTCAGCTTGACTTCTGCAACCTGAGGCTATGATTACACCAGCAAACTTAGCATAGACTAGACACGGGATTAAGCACTGGTGAATGTATTATGTTTATTTATTAAGTGTATCCACTGGTGCAGGGTCAGTAAGAATTCCTACAGTCCACAGGTGTAAAAGCCTTTGGCAACCCTCAAGGGATAAAAGGGGCCAGATAAATATTGATGAAACCAGTTTGAGTTTTGAGGGAAAAGAAAAATTCTAAACTCAGGAGCCAAGACACAGTATGTGATGTTTTCTCAGGAATATCAAGTGGACCCTGGTTGCTTCTATTTATCTATTAGACTTTGGCTGAGAACTTAAACCTGTGACAGCTATGCATTGGACATAATGAGGAGAATAGAAGGAAGACAGAGGAGAAGATACTTATTTAGCTTTTCAGGGGGCTGAAAAAAGATCTGTGGGAAACAGGAAACAGATGAGAACAAAAATACTGAACACAAGAATTTTAAAACTGGTCCATACAGCAAGTCTGTACCAGGAAGCACATGTAGACAAGGAAAGGTATGGCCAGAAAAACATCAAGACAGAATATTTTATGGGCAGCTTCTCTGACAGAAAAAAAATAAAATAAATGGGGAGGGGGGAGAGAGATGTCAATTCAAGAAAATTGACTTTAGTCTAGGCATGGTATAATAGCATTATGAGAAGTTTAAGATGTCTTTTACTTCAGGCAGTGAATATACGTAGAACAATCATAATCTAAAACCTTTTACATTACAGGGATGCTTGAACAGGTGGAGAGAAGCTATTTGGTCAATCTCTTCCCATTTAACACACTACCCCTTTTTCAGATAATACAGAAGTATATCCCTTTAAGAACACAACAGAAGCTGAGTTTACAGAGGCACTTTCATGCTGGCCTCATTTTGCAGACCTATGCTCTGCTGGGGTCAATTCATTTTTCATGAGATAATGCTGTGTTATCCTAGGCACAGAAGACTAACTCTTATTTTGTAAATTTCAGGTATCACAAATACCTTACAATTTTGTTATCTTTTGACTCTAAGCTATTTGTTGCTTTGAGAGCAGCATGAATTTTTAAGCATAAATTCTAGGAACCTATCTGCCATGTAGGGAATTCAGTATGTTTCATTTCCAGGATCCTAATTATCATATTTCACTATCTGATAAAGACGTTCATTTAAGGGACTGAATGTGATTTTTTTGTGCCACCAGTTTAAAATGCTTCTAATTTAAAAACAAAGTTAAAATTTTCTTAAACTATCATGGTATCTGAATTATTCCCCGGAGTGAATATACACTGTCTACAATATAACTCATTATTTTTTTATTTTTATTTTTATTGCTATTTTTGTTTCCAAGACTTTTTTAGACTTAGTTAGTTGGAAGTCTTCATGAACTGAAGAAAATGACTTGAATATAGTTTTCCTCAGTATTTCCACTTATTAAATTCATGAAAAATGGTAAATTACTCTTAGACAGTCTACTGCAGATATATGACAACTTTTTATTTCCCTAAGGTGCTGGTTAAAATACTATTTGTTGGTTCAGCTGAGAGGTACAATTAGGATAAAAAGAGTTATTCAGATTTTTCTTCTGACCTTTAAATGTGCACTTACTCATGGAAATCTGTGTCTTGAAAAAGAATGAACTAAATGATAACTATACCTTATGCGACTAAATGTTGCTTATTACAAGATAAGCACTGAAGCTTGAAAAAGTTCATATCAGAGTGAAGGAATTCTAAGGCAAAGAAGTTTTGTTGAAGTAGCTCTGGTACTACCTTTTTGTTCTCTCAAGGCACATATTTAAATATTGTGATAGAATACATTTTTGGGTGAAGGTATTTTCTTTCTTTGTCCATAGAAAATACATTACTGCTCCACATATTGAGATACAATGAGATACAGAAGATTTCTCTGCCCCTCATTCCCCATGTAATTCATTGCATGTTTCCCATATGTCTCACTGGAACAGGAATGAGTTATAGACAATACTTTATTATCAAAGTGCTTAGGCTTCACTGTACCTGGTAAGTATTAGGAATGGAAAGGTTGTGAATGGTTTCTGAGTCACTATTAAAAGTTAACTAGTTGCTTAAAGCTATTTACAGCTTTGTTAAGCATGCATATGTATAACACTGTGTTGGACAAAGATAACCACAGAGCTATTATTCCAGTCTGGCTTTTAAATCAGATTTTCTTAGACTTCATTCTAACTTGCAGATTTTTCATCTGCACAGGAAAAGTTTTGTAACATTACATTGGGCTTATTACAAAAATAATTTCATTTTACCTCTGTTTGTTTTTTGTTTGTTTGTTTGTTTTTCTTCTCTGTTGACGTTTCACTGTGTTTTACAAAAGAGATCTGTTTTTGTATTTAAGTGTAATATTTGGCAAAATGAAGCCTTTATGTTTCTTAGAATCGTAGGAGCATTTAGGTTGGAAAAGACGTTTAAGATTATCAAAACCAATTGTTAACCTAGCACTGTCAACTCTACCACTAAACAATGGCCCTAAGAACCACATCTATAGAGACTTAATAACAATTTTACAATTCAACCATAAAACAGAATATTTTTATGTATGAATATGATGGACTTTTCCTATCTAGTTTAACAAAAGTTAACTACTATTTGTTATTTTTCTCTTTTTAAACTGATTTATAACAGGATAAAGATATAAATGTGATTTTAACAAGGACTTTTAAATCATCATTATGAATAATAATAAATTCTAGTCTGTTCATGAACCAAGAATAGCAAAGAACAGAAATATTATTATATGTTTGTAATCTTGGGCTAGTATATTTGAGAATAATGTGAAGATTTCCAAAGCTAAAAAAAATACATATATATAAATATAAATAAATAAAAATAAATGATTCTGCACAGTTTTAGAATAAAGACTCCATAGCATTTGTCATCTTTTTTTCAGTAACAATGAGGGGACTAGAGAGACCCTATTGCTCAGGAAAGAATTGATACAGTTTTGTAGCGTGCATGGGAAGAAGAGAGAGACTTAAGAAGATGACAGTACTATTAAACTTGTGTTTAAAAGCTCAGATTCTGATTAGCTCTCAGCTCTGCCCAAATCTAAATCAATAAAAAATTTTCTATGAATTCACATCAAAATATACATCAATTCTAAGCTGAAAGAGAAAAAGAACTCATCTGGAATGATGGCCTGATGCATGTAACTAGCTCCCATAATCTAATAATTACTAATAATCTAATCTAATATTCTAATGATCTAATATTCTAATAATCTAATATTCTAATAATTAATAATTACTAATAATCTAATAATTAGTAATAATTTGATCATGTTATTCTATATGTTCTCCTTTGTCTTAAACGTGTCTATTACACTTTATTGTGCAATCACTGAATCTTTGTTTTAATTAAGGAGTAAGTGCTTCAAGACAGGAAACAAATCTTTGCTAATGTGTGCTATTTTTATATTATAAATAGCACTGTCAGGGTTTTAATGAATGCCAAGAAAATATCTGCAGAATTATTTTATGAATAATTGCTCTATCTAAAATTTGCAAACAACTTTTTTTTTTTTAATTCTTCAGTGAGATATTATAAAATGTAATTTTAAAGTAGTGTTTACCTTGAAAAGTAATATTTGCAAATTGCTAAATGCCCAGATGTAATCTTGATATTACAAAGCACACCTTTGTATAACTTTTACTTTAGTATTTTCATTATGTTCAGATTTATTATTAAAACATTTTTTGAAGTTTAATGATATTTAATTTTTATAGCCACATCAGAGTGATAAACTATTCATTGATGTCAGTTTCATGTAAAGAGTCACTTCCTTCTATCTAATAGAAATCTATTCTTTTTTGGTTTAAAATGAATACCCCTTGTCTTATTGCTTGCTCTCTGATAAAAAGTCTTTGTCTTTCTTGTAGGCCTCCTTTAAGTGCTATAGGCTGCTATAACATCTCTTTGGAGCCTTCCCGTTGAACAACCCCAACTCCTTCAGCCAGTCATAGGAGAGGTGCTCCAGCCCTCTGATCACCCATGGCCCTTCCCTGAACTTTCTCCAATATGTCCATGTCCTTCTTATATTGGGGGCCCCAGAGCTGAACACAGTATTCCAGGTAGAGCCTCACAAGAGAGTATATGTACTGAATTATCTCCTTCTCTCTAATAACATCTCTTCCATGTTGCAAGAAATACTTTCTTTCTGTAAAATAACACTTTTCAGTCTCCCACTCTATTTCAGTTAAATGTTTTAGCATATTGAGCTTTTAGTTTCTTTGCTTTCTTTGAGCCCTCGCATATTTGCATATATGAGGTACAGTTCACAGCTGGAGCTATTCCCAGTCCCAGCACGGAAATTGCTACTATTGCAGTAGATATCAGGAAAAAAAAGCCATTCAAACATGTCTACAAAATAGCAGGCCAGAGAAAGAATGAAGCTGAACATTAGATCACAAATTGTTCACATTGCACAGTTGTTAGTTCATATTCTGACAACATTTCAGATTGAGCTAGATAGAAATCTTTTTTTTTTCTTTTTTTTTTTTTCCCCCACTTTAGTAGAGGTAGTCTTTAGTAGAGATGGGCTGATATTATCTTCCAAAGGTTAACATGATGAACATGTATTTTTATTGACATCACTGAATAAGAAATAATTCCTGATGTGCTTAATCTCTGAGATCTCTGGTTAATGAAGACACAAAGATTCTTCCAGAAGGACAATAAAAATAAATGTAAAATTAAGTGACTATTATTTTTTTTTTTGATGGGATAAACCACGTTATAGATATGATTCTCTCTTATTGTCATTTTTTTTTGATTGGTTAAAATTAATTTCTTGTCTAGTATTTTACTATAACCTTCATATTTAATTACATCAGAGACCAAAAAATAATTTAAAAAAAATGCAATATTAAATGTGTTTTTATTATTGTAGAAATGTGAAGACATTTAAGTCATCCTTCCTGCCTCTGTGCTTATTCCTGAGTAGCTATAATTGTATTGCTCTGATAATTTCACTAATTATAATTAATTATTGAATTGATGATTAAATTTCAGTTCCATTCTTTTCTTTCTCTGGGAGAGGGTATGAATGGGTGATTGCTAATATCTTAACATCAAAATATTAATTTACTCTCTTTATTCATTCTTTTAATTCCCACACCTACAAGGTAGTGATGATTCAAATCTACATTGGATTTTAGGATCTTTGTATAAAACTAAGCCAAATTACCAGTTTTACAGAAGGATTTATTTTAATCTTTGATATGGACGGGACAGTTGTTGTTTCTCCAAGTGCTTTCCATATCATTCTGGTAAATGATCTTGTTGACAGAGTAAAGGGGAAAAAAGTTCATCCAGGTGCATTCACTGACCAAAACAAAGAAAAAAAAAAAAAAAAAAAAAAACACCCCAGCGACCTATTTGCATAGCCTGATCTCTTTGCTAAGACTACAAAGGACAGATCAACAGACCCTCAACATTAAACATGCTGAAGTTTAATAGATCAGTAACCCCGTGTATTCTGAATATACCTACATTTGTGTATGTAATTTCATTAATTTCATATTATTTTCAAAAGCATGGTTATGTCATCCTTAGTCCCAGAAAAGACCTCAACCATTTTATGTACCACGTTAATTATGAATAATTGTGATACTCTAGAAGGTCTATAAAAATACAATAGATTTATGACAGCAATCAGCTGTCCCACTGCATGATAAATACATTTTGTTTGTAGGGGACATTAGGATAATTCTATAGATCATATCAAATTACTCTTTGTCATTAGGTAAAGTTTTTGAATGTTTGATGTTGCCAAATACATACAAAAGCTAGGAAATTTTTTAGTCCAGATAGGAGGCTGTTTTCAAGGACAGAAAGTTAGACAACCAGACATAACCAACAAATCCATGGACTAGATACAGTTACACAGATACTCAGTGTTGTCTTCATCTGTTTCAGAGAAGACTCCCAAGACTGTTGTTCTGTTGAGTTTCTGTATGCAGGTGACCCATGTTCCTATGTTGCCATACCAGTGAATCAAAGTTTCATCAGTCCTGATGCTACACACAAAACATCTAACTATGTACAGAAGGCAATCCTATGTGACAACTTCTACATCTGACAGAACAGTTTATGCTATTTACACTTGTCTCTTCTAAGTACAATTTGGTCAATTTTGTAGGTGTATCCTTTGTGCTTTTGATACAGGTCTGCACAGGCACCATTTGTTTCCCATGCTGCTTCTCTGCAGGTAAATGAAAGGAAATTTATACTCCTCAATTGCCCTTTGCCCAAGTCAGATCCAGGACGTCCTTGACCTTCAAGTTCCAATGTTTCAAACTCCTCAGTGAAGCAAAGTGCTAGACTTGCAGGGCACTTGTGAGTACTATGCAGCCAGTTCTGGGGTGTCTCCAGATTTACTTACTGTGACATGGAAAAATGAATCTGATTTCTGCTTTCAGGGTTATGGAGAGTTAGAGGAGAATACCAGGAGGGAAGTAGGGGCTCTCACTTTACCTGTGGGGCAGGACAAGCAGGTTCTTCATCTTTTTGGCCAGCACTGGTAAGAGAAGGGTTGAAGCAGAAGAGGCCCAGGATGAGTGGTGAGTGTACTCACCAAAAAATAATGGGAGATGCATGTCTGCGTAGTCATAGGGGAATTAGAAGCTAAATCTGAGAGACAAGCAGGACACACGGAGTTTGCAGCAGAGGACCCAAATCACATGTGGAGACTCCACCACTCCCTCAACAGCCCAAGCAAGCCACACCTCTCCGCTCAGCCTCAGGCTATGACAACTGTCCCCAAGTCACCCCGATGGCCAGGAAAGGGACAGGTCTGAGGACAACAGAGGGTGACAACCCCCAGACTCAGCGGGGATTGACTCAGGAAACAGCATCTTTGTTCCAGCCCTCCAAAGGACAGCAGCAGCTCCTGTCCTCCCATCTTCTCCCCTTCACAGATGAAACGTAAGGATATTTCAGACTGTACGAGATGTTTATTTTAATTACAAGTACTGAGAACTTCACTTTCTCTATATATTAATACATATGCACAGATCACATCTAAACACCCACAGCACAGGATTCAACTGTCTGAAAATAAGCTCTGGGGTGTCACCTCAGTAAGGAATCTTACCTCATCAGAGCTACTGCTCCACAGCAGTGCAAGTTTAATATAAATATAGTGCCACGTAAGCCTGCTCTGTTTAGATGTCTCAAATGCCCCATTAACTCTCACATGGCGCTGTTTTCATAGATTCAGTGTCAACAATGCTAGGTCTATGTAGATATCTCAAGTATCCTAGGACATCTAAAATGGTATTAAATATCTAAGTTTAGGCATTTAAATTGTTTTCCTATGTTTAGACATCTACATTTATTTATATATAGTCTGGTACTGATTGATACCAGAAGAAATTCAATTCTGTTCTGTTCTGTTCTGTAGTGGTTTCGATTAATCTATTTTTGAACTCTCTGTCAGGATGAAATTAACCCAGTCTTTTTTTTTTTTTTTTTTTTTTTTTTTTTTTTTTTTTGGGGGGGGTTGTTGCAGGAAGAACGTCTGAAAACACAACAGACAGTAGTATGGTCAAATCATGCTCTCCCTTTATTACCTGAATAGCCTGACTTTTATAGCAAACAACAGAGGCGGATAGTGTCTCACACAAGATTATTGGTCAAAAGCACTCAGACAAGGAACTGCAAGAAAACAACCCCCTTGTGATTAGCAGTCACATAGATTCCATCCTTGAAGCCAGCTGCTGGCGACAATATTTTTCTAAATTCCTCAGTTGGGCGATGTGGGAACACTGTCATGGGAACTTCTCATAGTCATCCTGGTAGCTTGGTTTGCTCACCTGCAGCAAGTCATGGCCTCCTTGCTGTTTCAAAAATCCCTCAACAGGGGGGGACTTTGTCACTGAAGATGACCTTGTGTTTTGTGTTTTGACAAGCACAGCATTTCATATACCAGAGTGTAATTACATGAACGGCTGTTGAATTGCTTATGGCAGTATACATATCCTTTACAGACTCTGGAAAACATAAAACAATTTTCAGATTGCCCTGAAGAAAATAATGTTGCAACACTGTAGCAGCAATGTAGCTTAGTACCAGACCTCATGGGAAGGAAAGATGAATATATTTTAAAAGAGAAGCAAAGTCAGTCTCTCACACTCATATACATGAGACACAAAGTGTGTGCAACCAGTCTGAAGCATGCGGGCCCTGTACTGGGTGGTCTGTGCAGGGTTGATTGCAATGACATGGAGGACAAGGGGTATCAGGTGTAGAGCCCATCCCCACACATCCTGGCTTCCTCGTAGGAGCATGCTGCTTTTAGATGTGATACCTTCATACCTTTCATGCTGAGAGTGATTAATCTCTCTAGATTGCCCAACCTCTGTGAGTCCTTAGGATTTAGTCACTGTCTTTGTTTCAGAGCTTGTTGTCCTGAGCAATTGCAGACAGAGGTGTGCTAGGATCTTGTTGACCTGCTACTGTAGGTGTTGGCAACATGTGATATTTTTAAAACCCTTCTCCTATGAATATTTTGCCCTTGTATGTTCACATTGACTCTTCGATCATTACATTATAAAATATTTTACTGCAATATTGCATAGTTCTAAAAGAATAGATCATTAATTTATTAATGCATTGGAGACACTTTGATACCTTCTGGTAAAAAAAAAAAAAAAAAAAAAAAAAAAAAAAAAAAAAAAAGCAGAAAGATATATTTTATCATTCATAGGTTTTCTTCTCACAAGTCTATCAAGCCAGTCTATCAAGATACTGTGTTACCCTTCAGTATTTCAGCAGTATAGTATGGTATTCTTTCTACTTTTCTGTCCCAGGATTGCAAATTAAAATTACAATTCAGTTCCTTCTATGCAATCATTTAATTCATAAATTCCAATCTGATCAAACCTTCATGTTGTCCCTCTCTGCTTAATAGGAATTAGTTGAGTCTTATGGTTTGCCTTCTCACTTTTTCATGTGTCATTATTCATCTTGCACTACCATTTTTTATCAAAAACAAATTAGAAAAAAAAAAAAAAAGTTTAAAAGGAGAGCAAAGAGACACTTGCCATTGATAAGATAGAGGAAATCTGTTAAGTGATGGAAAAAAAAATATTTTATTTCACTTGCAATTAATACACTGAATGCTCTTTCGGTGGCTGTTCTGCTACATATTTAACTAGAGCACTGGCTAATCAGGACTTGGTTGGTTGAAGTAGAGATGTCAAGAGATAAGTGACAGGGAAAGTAATAGACCTTTCTCATGTCTCTTGTTTAGGGCCAGCTCAGAGAACTGTGGACTTGCTTGGTTCACTTTGCCCTTGGAAATGTCCCTTGACATCATTGTTAGTTCTAGCTTCTGTGGTCACCATCAGCTTTTCCAGGCCATGGCATATTCTCCTTTTCTCTTCCCATGCCTGTCAAAGACATCCACCAGTGCTGCACTGTCTGGAGGGACACTGCCACCATATAGGAGTGTGACAATTTTGCTACCCTGGACACCAGTAAGTGCAAAGCTGGGTTAACTCAGCATCTACCAGGCTAGAACCAGGGCCAGGTAAATCCTAGTGATGGATTTCCAAGGTGGGCTTGAAAGAGTGTCTCTGTCCCCAGGAGGGCTACAGTGTGTGAAGATGTGCACTTATCTGCGTCTCCTGACAGCTCCCAGCACACAGTCAGAGCTGGCTAGCACCACCACAGACAGTGAATTTGCCTTATTCCACATCTATTGATGCTACTTTGGACAAATATTGACCTATTTAAGCTAGGTATATTTTTTTATAAAATGCATATCAGTATATTGGTCTTTCAGAGAAGGCACCGTGTACTTATTTCAGTAGGTTTTGGGTCTTACCTTTCATTTTTGTTCAGTTCAGCTTTCCCTGACAGCTATTCTTCTATTAAATTGTGGACACAAGAAGATTTACTTTTTTTTTTTTTTTTTTTTTTTTTTTTAAGTCTAATTTTGGTTGGCTTGACATGGAGATTAAGAAAAAACAAATAAATCCTTGCTTGTGTGTGTGCTTATATATAAGTGTGGGGATGAGTCTTTTAAGTAGAAGATCTTTACAGATAATAGTATTTTGTAAGTGTGGTGTAATTGCCTGAAGTAACTAGGAAAATTAACATTCACATTTTAAAGAAAATGTGCAACATTAAAGAGGCTTTCAGGGAAGGGCATAGCTGCATTACCTGAGCGTTCCCTAGGCTTCCAACCTTAGATGCTATCACGCTGGGGAAACCTGGTGTTCTAGCTCTAAGGAACAGGATGGAGCATAGAGTGGAGTGAAGACACCACGGCTAGGCTCTGTGACCAGGTGGGGACTCGATTGTTCTTGTGTACACTGAGACCGAAAAGCTACACTTTTTGCTACCCTGAGCCAAGGACCTGTCATCTTTTGACACATGCTGTACCCTAGTGTACTTTTTGCTCATTATAATATCATTATAATACCAAAACACACCTCCATCCCAAAAGCTACCCACCTCCAAGGTGCGATCAACCCTCACTGAGCATGCGCCCTGAATTTCTCGGAGCCTATTACTTTAAACGGAGATAGGAGAACTTTTCACCAATCATAACTAAGATATGCTTGACTAGAGTCACTCAAGCTCCACCTAAAAGATAGAAAATAATATAAATTGGCCTAAGAGAGAGGGGATGTTAGGGAAGACACCACCATCAGGGGAGATAACATCCCAAGGGAATACAACATCCTTAGGACCTCCTGACTCCTGGGACCAGTTGATGGGCTGAGCCTCTCTTCCCCCCATTGGGACGCCTTTGGGTGAGATTTGAACACTTGCTTATAAATCTTTCTAGAGGCTTTGATTCTTTTAACGTGTTAATTTCTAGGCTGTGCACCTGTATCACCTGTGTATTTCATGCATGCTAGCTTGCTTTTGCAGACAGTCACTATCACCAGCAATCCAAAGAACCTGTGTACCTTTTGCTGCAATAAATCACACTTGATTGCATTGTTATAGCTGTCATTAAGCGCGACTAGGGTAAGGGTGGTTATATGTTATTGGTGAATCTATGACCGTTATAGTTCAGTGTTCTGAATCCAACCAGACCCCTAATGGTTAATGAATTTTTGGTGAATCCGACTGGACCCCTAATGGTTAGTGCGTTATTGGTGAATATCTGACCAGACCCCTAACGTTTAACGCATTATTGGCGAATCTGACTGGACCCCTAACAGTTAATGTGTTATTGGCGAAATCTGAGACTGTGATAGTTCAGTACCCTGAATCTGACCGGGTCCATAATGATTAATCAGCTACACCCCTTAACGCGACAGTAAGGAAGAGCAAAACTGGGTCACACACCTTAAAAAAAACAACTGTCCTTCAGACCCTTTAACATCATATAGGTTACGCTTGGCTGATTGCATCTCTTAAATCTTCTGTCACAAAACAAATGGAAATAGATTCTGTTACAAAGAACAAATTTTGCCTCTAGTTACTATCCTGTGATATTTTATGAAAGAATATCTTTATTTTATTTATTTGTTTATTTATTTATTTATTTATTTATAATGATGGCAAGTTTTCAATTATTTATTATCTGAAGTTTTTATTCCTATGTTTCTTTTCATATGTAGGGTTGTCTATTGTACGTTGATACATGCTTATTTCCAGCATTGTTTCATTTACTTAAGATAGAGAAAATGTGCTTAATAATGATAATAAGCACTACAACACTCTTGAAATGTGAAGAGCTTTAACGTTAAACTACATGTCCAAAATAATTTACTCATACCTTGACATTGACAATACTGGATCTTGACTTTCCACAGTGAGCTCAATTCTAGATTAAAGGCAAGGACATCAGAAATATATTCTGTAATAACAATATGAACTCTATCGAAAGTAATTTTGACACTGTCACATAAATTCTTTCTTTAACTGGGGCTCTTGAATATTGCAACAGCTATGAAAGAATCATGGAATCAAAAGCTGTACAGCAAATTGCTTTCCTTGAGGCAAAGTAACTTAGTTCATTCCTTATTTCTGAAGCTGCTGAGATTTTGACATGCTTATAGAAATGAAAACAACAAATGGGATGGCCATGTTATGTAGGACTCAAGGTGGTATCTATGTTTCTACACAAATACCCAAAATATTACGCAGTAGAAGACATCAGTTACTATTGATCTCTAATGTAACACTATCTGGAGTCCCCTGTAGAACTCATGTCAAATCTGTATAAGTCAGATCTTTCCCTTATTTCATTCAGGAAAAAAAAAAAAAAATATGTAGATTTTAGGAAATTTAAGGTAACTTTCCAGACAGCAGTGTGATGGGCAGTGGAAAGTAAAAGTATTTCTTAATGTAAATTCTTTGTGCAAAAATATAAAGAATTATCTTTATAGTAGTTAGTCTCATACTTTTTTTTTTTTTTTTCATGAATTTCAGCCAAGTTACCATTTTCCAATGCAGTTCTTTCTTATTGAGACCAAGCTGAAGAAAACTCTGAAGAAAGATGAAACGGGAAAATGTGCTCATTAAGCTCAAGGAAAATTGTAGGGTGGCTCACCACTGTGTTGGGTTTACATGGTAAAGTTTTGGTCAGAAAGGGCTGTAGCTTCTTTGAGAACAGGTCAGGAGCTGTCCCTATGTCAGTCACAGCTGCTTCCAGCTGGCTGTATTTCTGGCCAAAGTTGATCTAACCAGTGATGCTGGTAGTGCCGCTCTGATAACATATTTAAGAAAGGGTAAAAAATGTTGCATAATAGCTGTGTGAGAGAGGGACAAAAAAAAGCACAAAACAAAACAAAACAAACAAACAAAAAAAAGAGAGAGAAAAAAAACTCTGCAACTACCAAGGTCAGTGAAAAAGGAGAAGGATGTGTTCTAAGCACTAGAGTAGACAGTACCTTGCAGCCTATGGAGAGGATCATGTAGAAGCTGGTTGCCCCCCTGCAGAGCATGGTGTACCATGTCAGAGAAGATTCACTCTGCAGCCCATGGACACCACACCACAGCATCTTAATATGCCCTGGAGGAAGCTGAAGTCAGTGGAAAGCCCATGCAGGAAAAGACTATTGTCAGGATGTGTGGTCCATGGGGACTCAGTGCAGTATGTTCCTGAAGAACTGCACCCAATGGGAAGGACCCACATTTGAGCAGTTCTCAAAAAACTGCAGTTTGCGGGAGGAGCCCCACAGTGGATCAGTGGAAACGTGTGATGAGGAAGGAACAGCAAAGATGCTGTGTTATTAAATTATTGAAGCCTCCCATTCCCTACCACCTTGTTCTGCTCGGGGGTGAGGAGGAAGAAAGTCACAAATGAAGGGGTGAAATTGAACCTGGGGGTTGGTAGGGAGAAGGAGTTTGTAGTTCTGTATTTGCTTCTCACCACCCTGCTCTATTTCTATTTGACAAAAAAATAAAAAATTAAAAATTAAACTTCCTCAGCTCAAGTTTCCTGTGTCTTTGATGGTAACTCCCTGTCTTTATCTGATTCACAAGCTTTTTCTTATTATTTTCTTCCCTTGTTCTGCTGAACAGGAGGAATGTGACAGTGGGCACCTGGAAGCCAGCTAACATTAACCCATCACAGGTTATTAGAAATAAAGCTGCATTTGTTCCAATGCAAAGCAGACCATTCCATCTCCTACCCAAAACCATCTGTTTTAGGTAAATGGCTACCACAACTGAATTGACAGTATTAATCCACCTAAACAACCTGTTACACTATTTGAGTGAATCAACCAGCTTTTTAACTGTTTGTCCCTGATAGAAGAAAATGATTATAAATGTTTTCAAGTTAGTGAGATGATCTTTGTGATTGAGAAGTGAGATTGTATATGTGGTCCAAAAAGCAGTAAAGTATAGAAAATGAGCAATCTAAATAAAAACAAATAAATAAATTAACAGAAAACTCTTGTAGGAAAATAACAGGCTTGAGCTACTTTAAACACATATTTTTTCCATGATTTTGTGGCTACCCAACATTATAATGGTAAGCATGTTATAGACAAAGGTGATGAGAATCACATTTATATTGTATCTCAAATGTATATCAAAAATGTTATGCCTTATTAACTGTATTTTGTGCCTTTAATGTAATTTAAGTATATTGCTGTATCTCTCTACTAATTCAAAGTCCTGTATATCATCATATATGTTCAAATAAATTTGGTATTAAATGTTAAACCCTTCACATGGAATATATAAAAGGATTTTGTCTCAGTCTGACCAAAGATACTCTGACATTTGTTTTACAGTTTTCTTTGCCTTTATGCATAAAAAGCTACCCTGAATGTTTTTTCCATTAGAAACCTTAATAGAAAGCTTACCTTCATGAACCTTGAATTCATATACCTCTCCAGTATTCTGATGAAACTGAGGTATAATAAATAAATAAATACATAAATAAATAAAAATAAAGAAAGCAAGGATTCAGAGTCAAATTGAGTAAAAGATAGCACATCTATATAACTTAATAATTATACTATGCAGCAGAATAAAAAGGGACTCCTGGACTTAGAATTTCTACTCAGGTATCTGCTTATATATTTTAAGCTAATGACTATTTAAAGCATTATCTTTCTGAGGGGAAAAGATAAGAAAGTTTATAACCACAACTGTATGAAATGAAACCATCATAATCACATCTTGAATTAAAAACCTTCGTGCTGTTTACACAATAAATAACCATATGGACTTCTAGGGAGAATAACAGATCTTTCTCTTTATATGTATAAGCCAGGTATTTCAGCTTTGAATAACTTTTTGAGATTTCAAAACCGAGTTGTCCTTGAAACATTTCCTTTTAAGTAGGTCTTGACAGCTTCTTGCTTTCTGTAAATAAGTGCAGCTAGTTGTCTATCACTCCTTTAGAGTTATAATGCACTTACCGCCATAATACAGATACCACTTCCCAAGGCAGAGAAAGATTTTCTAATCTTTGAAGGCCTGGTTCCTTTATTGGATTTAGGTTTTAAATCTATTTTTTTCCTTAATATCAAAGCCCAGTGACACCAAAATCATTTATGAAAAGAATGCCTTAAACTTTCTTCAGGATTTTTTTTTTTTTTAATAGCCAGGAAAACTCTTGGGAAACTGCTAGAATACACTGTTTTGAACAAAATCTTACTTAATAACTCCTGCTAGAGGGTTCATCATATCTTTGTAATGTATGATATAGCATATACACTTCAAAGACTTATTTTTAGCTGTGTTGTATTTTTTTTTTTCCACTCTGAATTGTATTTCACATGCAGCAGTTGTTCCAAGTCCTTCAAGTCCCCTCTTGTATTGTTTTCATCACACTCTATAAGTTTACATATTCCTCCTCAAAACAGCGGCCATTTACTTTGCTCAGTATGGACAAAATACTGAACATGAAAATGTATGGACTCTTATCTGTATAGAATCTAGAAAACATTACATATGAAGGATTTTTGCTGCTTTATTAATATTTTATGACACCAAGAAGTCAGAAAAAGCAAGCAATTTCAAAAACTTTGGAAACAGAATAGCTGAGCATATTTCTTTTGAAGCTATAAAGACCACTTAATAATAGATAAAGAGTGGAAAAGTATAATTACATTAGGAGCCTTTCATCTCTCAGTTACTAATTCAAGACCAACCTGCAACAATATTGACCTTATTGACAAGAAAGATATGCAAAAGTCTTGTTTAAAATATGTTATTACCTCAGTCCTCTACCTAGCTGGCCTTAAAAGATCATCATATAATAACTTTTGCACATTATCAAATATTAACAATAATTTTCACTACATATTCAAAGTAGTCAATAGATTATAATATTGAAAACCAAAATGTTACACTAATTCCCAAAGCATATTAATAACAATGCCAAGAGAAACAGAGTAACATAGGATAGTATTTTTCTGATACAGATAATATATATACATATCTACACATCAAAGAAAATCTTTCTTTGAAGAAAGTTAACTATTATACAAACAAAAAACTAAAAACTAAAAAACTAAAAAAAAAAAAAAAAAAAAAGCTATGATACTGTATTTGAGGGGGAAAGGATATTCATTTAGGACCACACTCTTATGTCAGTTGTGTTTGACATGATCTTGAGGAGCTACTGTCAGCTAATAAAAAGATGGTGTTTTATGTGACAGGAAGAAATGTTCCTTTTCTGTCCTTGTCAACAGTGCTATGTTGCTGACCAGAATAATATTTCTATAGTGCTAGAAATGAAATGACAACATCTGTTGAGCATAAAAGTACAGACTTCCCTGCAGCAGGTGGATAAAACAGTGATATCTGTGCATGAAGATGTTCAGATGACATAGTGATTTTCTTACCAGTGCAAGTTCATGTTATTCAACAAAATAAACCAATATATTACATTTTCTTCAGGAATTAAAGGTTATGTATCTGAAAAAAGTGGAAGATAGAAGCTTTACTAATAAAATACCTTCTGAATCTCTTCAAAAGGTACAGTTATTTCTGAATTTTTAAAGGTACCTCTGATCTCACCGGCTTATTGTGACCACTCCCCAGAGATATACTACAAATATAATAATATTGATTATAAATATATATTAATAATATATATACATAATATATTTTGTATACATATATACACCTATATATAATTATATATACATAATATATAATATATATAATATATTATATATATTATATTATAAATTATATAATAAAATTGATAATTATAATAATAATCAGTATCTGTGTAAATATGTCTTAACCACAAACCATAACCATAACCACAAAATTAAGTATTTATTTACCCATATTCCTTGATCTGGAAATGTTCTGATACATATCACACAGATATCGAAAGATGAAAAATGTTGATGTATTTATTCACAGCTGGCTCAGGAAAGCACTGTCTAGCTATGTATTAAAACATAACCAACCCCTGCATAGATTTCATCTTGGGAAACATAAGAGAGGTTGTTTTCTTCCTGTAGTAGAGGTAGTAAGGATGTAGTCTATCCTTATAAAAAGTAGATTCTTAAGAAGTGTACTTTCTCTTTTCTTTTGCCTCCAGTAAAATAGTAGTAAGCAATAGAAAAACAAAACAAATAGACTTTCATATCATTAACTCACCTTCAGAAATATTCAATTTCAATAATCAAAATTTCATAGTTTAAAATTATGGTGCTGAAGAATTATAGTCTTGGACAAAATTGTTATTCACAAATCTAAATATAAGCATATCATGTTTATTTGGGACATATGGAATTAAATCAGGGATAGACTACTGGTTTTCAACGTCTTGTTAGTAGTCATCCTGGTTAAACCTACTAATCAGTAAAGTATGGATGCATATCTAATAATTCATTCCACAATCTCAGAATACGTTGTCTTCAAATATTATTTATTGATTTTATTCATTTATTTCTGGAAGCAGACATAATGTAATGTTCCCTCTCCCCTCTCCTCATCCCCTATAAACAGAAGTTGAATAGAAGTTGGTATCAGCTTTTTAAATTATTTCTACTGTAAAAAATGTGATTTTTCTAGTGAATATTTTACACACCAATATAGATGACTAATAAACCAGGCGTCATATTTGGTACTTAATTTTCATTTACATTTTGATATATATAGGAGGAAAAACAGAAAATATACAAAGAACTGAATTTATAAGATAGGCAATGGATACTCTCTGGATTTAATTGTGTCCAGGGAATTATTATTATGCTCATTTTTTATTTTTCCTGAATGTTAAGTGAAAAGACTATGTGGTGCACAGATTTATTAAGCCCTTTTATTAAGGTTACAGTATTATTTGGCATTACATAATTTTATACCTTTTATTTATTTATTTATTTATTTATTTATTTATTTATTTATTTATGACTGAACTGTTGGTCTAGAAACTAATTAATAAATCCACTGTAAAATGTGGCACAGGAATCAGGGTCAAGGAAACACACATATCAGCTGCAAGGAGTGTTGTAGAGTGTTGTGTCCTTAAGCTTCTTAAAGGCCTCAGAGGCACCCATTTCCTCCAGAAATCCTGTTCCATGTCACTGTATTGTCCATGTATTTTAGTTTTGTTTCACAATCCTTTCTTGTTCATTATCTTATATTCTCCCACACAAAAGAGCTAGATTTTTTTTTTCAGAAGGTTATTATTTCTGATGTTGTTTGCCATAGTTTATTATCATTGCTTGATTCTACTTTTAACTGAAATAGCAAATTAGTCTGTTTCTCTGTGATTCTGCATCTTTAAGGAGAACTAAATCTGTGGGGAAAAAATTAAAAAAAAAAATCAGTTTAGAGTAAGATATTCTACACAAGCAAGCTAAACCTGTGGGACAATAGACGCCGTGTAGAATAGAAAAATATAGGAAATATAGAATAATAGAAAAAACGCTGTGTAGAAAAATAAGTCTGTTTTTCTCATGTGTGTCCTTTAGTATTTAATTAAAAAAAAGACTTATTTTAGACCCAAGACTATGTGAAAATTTCACAGGAGACACAATCTATCTATCTTTCTTTCTTTTCTGTAGATCTAACCCTAAACTTAATCCTTAGGAGATTTAATCTGACCCTTAAACTTAATCTTAAAAAGAAGCTACAGGGCTGACCTTGATGACCCTGCTTGGCTTGCTATTTTTAGCATGAAGCCCAGCATTCTCAGCCTTTGTCTTAGTCCAGACTTCAAGTATCAAAAATTATAAGATGTATCCTGATTCCACATACCCACCCCAAAACAAAACAAAACAAAAACTCTATAATTCCATCACAAATATTGACCATAAACCCATCTTTTTTTTTTTTCCCTTATTCTAATATTACTTTCTTTATTTCCCTTTAATTTCTTCAAAACAATGCAGCACACTTTTACCATTTCTGTAATGCTTGAAATTGTGGAAATTGGGTATGTTCTCCTGTTTATTATTTCACAAAGTTATTTTTTAATAGTTCTTTAATTGTTAACAGTTCTTCAGTAGTTGATATTTTGGGTATTTATTTACTTTTCTTCATAGAGTTTCTGAGTGAGTTTGATTTTTAGAGATGACAAATCTAGTTTCTTCTTCATAGATACATTCATGTGATGCAAAGTGACACGTTTTCTGCTGGCAGGTAAAACACCTGTTATTGTGTAAGTGTATGTCAATGTATATTACATGAACTTTTCTATACAATGTAAAGAAGCTAAATTCCAAATAAATATTGTTGGGTTTTGTTTACATTTGCATTGTTGCTGTTTGTATTTTAATTTTCCTTTGAATGTCTTACACTAGAATAATTTTACATTACATATGTATTTTCACCTGAAAGAATAATAACCCCAAAGACAGACATTCTAAAACCATTTAAAATATTAAATCAAAATTAAACATCACCACAGGAAATTCTCAGAATGAAAGTAAATGGACAGAATGAAAGAAAGTTTGAACTGGTTTCTATAATAATATCAGATTCACTTGGTTACCTACGTGAACTGGCAGATATATTAATTTCATCTGCATGCTCATTTTATTTAACTTCTTCATTTTTCCTTTTTTGAAGAATAACTTATACCTGTGAGAATCATAGGCAGAATTACTTATACCTTCACCTTTATTTAATTCTGCCTTAGTATTCTAAAGTAATAGATATTATATAATATATCCTTGAAAAATCAGCAGGATGACTATGGAGGATAGTTGAATCTGTAAGTTTCTCAAATACTATATGCCAGCAACAGAAAGTAATCATTCTACAATGCAATATAAAATAATAAAAATTGTATTCTGCAATGGTTCCTCTCCCTGAGAAAAACAATAAAGGTGCTTCTTAACAAGATGGAATTAAACAACGGTCCATGTACAACCAACTGTCATTGCAAGGATCTTCAGTATTAACATCATTATAGTAAAAGTAATAGTGAATAAAAAATTGTGCATATTATCCATTGTACTGTTTCCATATCCAGGCCAAAAAAAAAGTAAAATCTTATTTTTTAAAGATGTTGAATCATATTTGAATTTATATATAGCTATAAATGTATTATTATTATTATTATTATTATTATTATTATTATTATTATTATTATTATTATTATTATTATCATCATCATCATCATCATCATCATCATCATCATCATCATCATCATTATCATTATTAATTATTTTGTGTGTGTATGAATAATGCTGAAATATAGCTATATCTTTTAATATGATGATTCCAGAAAAAATACTTCTAAGAAAGTCAATGACTGGAAAAAAAAAAAAAAAGGTAAATGTCACACCAAACTTCAAGAAGGAGAAGAAGGAAGATTCAATGATTTATAAACTGGTCAGCCTCACCTAATTCAATGAGAATGTCATGGAACAAATCTTTCTGGAAAATGCTTTCAAGAACTTTAAAGATACTATGCATCAAAATATGAGGCAGAAATAAGTGATTAATTTTAGTCCACTTTATTTTTCCCTGTGAGGTCAAGCTCCACCGGGTCTTTAACCACATGATGCTTATCAGTCTATGAGTCTTCCACATCTGATCATTCATGGGTTCTATTTTCTCTGAGGCCAGCCTCATAAATGAAGACTTTCTGGGTCAGCAACCCAGAGCATTCTCTGTAGGTCTGATATTGCACCTGGAATGTGACAAATATGTCAAGGACTATAGTGAGAGTCAATGAGTTGAAAATAGATCTCAGAGGGCATATTAGAGCCAGTACTCTTAGAACTAATTTCTGAACATATGGTTACCCTACCAACAGTTTAAAGTCAGGCATTTCTCAGGTAGCAAACCTGACTTTTTGCACCCATCTGAATATGAGAGGGCAAATCTTTACTGTGAGGCTGACAGAGCACTGGAACAGGTTGCCCAGAGAGGTGTGAGCTTTCTTCTCTGGAGATATTCAAAACCTGCCTGGATGCCATCCTGCACAATGAGCTCTCTAGGTGATCCTGCTCAGCAGAGAGGGTAGACTAGATGACCTTCAGAGTTTCCTTCCAACCTCAACCATTCTGTGATTCTGTAATTCTTTGATTCTGTGATTCTGTTATTCTGTGAATCAATGGCTGTAATATTACCTAGTGTTTCCTTAACAGTAATTTTCTCCTTTTAAGGGTGTGAGAACTAGTGAAAAAAACAGCAGAAGACAGCTCTATTTTTAGCAGTTTTCATTTGTTAAGTCCCAGAGGCTTTGGTGTTTGTCTTTTACTGCTCATGTGTGTGTAATGATGTGTTTCTCCCCTGCCCCATCCCATTCTTAGTCTGGCTGTTGCCTTGCTCAAACACTAGCTATTGCACCCAAGGCCTTGCTCAGACAAATAGTGACCAGTGTACTAACTACACTCAAGGTTTTGCTCAGGAAGATAGCAATTACAATATTGGCTCATGCTGGGTGACGGAGAAACTCACAGATGTTTAGCTCAGCAGTTGAGGGCCAAATGAACATGAGCCAAAAAAAAAATTATGAATATATTAATCATCTCACACCATAAATAATGAGAAGACCAAGAACCCTTTGAGCTCTTCTGAATATCAGCTGGCTCCCTTTGATCTCCCTTTGATCTCCCTTTGAGTAGGGATGCATCTCCAGGTCACGCCTGTTGCAAAGATCCCTTACCCCTCATGAGAGATTCCTTGCTGAAACAGATCCTCAGTAAGTGATTAACAGCTTGCTAAACTTTGTAAGCTTTACTAATATTATATGCTATATTGATTGTGTGCATATAATCCTTAGACATAAACCATTGACCAATTTTGGGACTAAGAGTGGATTCAGCTACACCTGGGCTCCTTAGCTCTTTGGTTCAAAGAGTTTAGAAATAAATGGGGTCCACTTTGAACCTTGGGACTCAACAGAAAAGTCTCTCAGGACTCCCAGGACTAATTTACCCTGCCTCTGTGCAACAAATAATGCAGTGTATCTTACCTTCTTGAATCTTGTTAAGACCCTGCCTTATTTATGATTAAGCTTTGTTAGCTCACTACATTAAATCAAAAAATATATTGCTGCTTCTCTCTTACGAATGAAATGTATAATTTCATCCATGACAATGCGGATTTGTGAGTACTTTCTTTAGGAGTCGGATGCAGATGACCTCTCACACTTCCATACTCTCCCTGTTAACAAACAATAGGGAGTCCACCACTCCATTCTCTCACTTTCTCCTCAAAGGAACTGTAGGAGAAAACATGATGAAAAAGGTCTCATGCTGAGGTAAGGACAGGGAGATTACTCACTAATTACTGTCATGGGCAAAAAAGACACAGCATAGGGAGTTTGTTGAATATAATAAATTATTCATATTATTTATTGCCTGTTACTAAAAGATGAGACAAGAAAATAGAAGTAAACTAAAAACACCTTGCCTCCTCATCCACCCCCTTTGACTTCCTCCTGCAAAGTGGCACATGGGAATGGGTCAGTGAATGGTCAGACTTGTCTCTGCCGCTCCTTCATGATCACTCTCTTCCCCTGCTCCATTGTGGGGGTCACAGCTGCTGCGGCACAATATTTATTCATTTATTTATTTATTTATGTCCCTTTCTTCAGTATTATGCTGTTTGCTTTGCAGCATAGTGGTGCTGAAGAATTTCCTCAGTAAGATTATTCTGCTTCAGGGAAAAATTGTAAATAGTTAAATCATAATCACGGTATAAATGTGCAACACATCCCTTTCTATTTCACAATCTTTATTTAAGTAACTCAAAAGAGAAAGAGAAACAGTGGCATGTAGAAGAGTAGGGTTTGTTACTATGATATTGTATCCAGCAAATGGTGCTATGTCCTTTTAAGACAAGGAGGTTACATTACTCCTATGTCTACTGTGTAATGAGTAGTATACCACAAAAATTTAGACTTTTAAGGAAGTGTAGCAGTATAAGCAGGATGAAGTGTATCACCTGTCTAGTTAATGCCACCCTGTAATGATCAAAACAAAGATATATGAAAGCACTACTGTGTACTAGTTAAACTTTTTATTATTATAAATATATTTTTTACTACATCATCAGTTTTCAGAAATCAGTTTAGCACCATATGACAAAAAGACATACAGATATCTTAGAGTCTGAATAATTTAGTGTTCCAGTACACAGAAAAATCCCATAGATCAAAGTTTCTCATCAAAATAATAAGAGTAAAATAATACATGGAAAAGAGTGTCATGGTTTTGACTGTGGTAGAGTTAATTTTCTTCATAAATGCTCATGCAATGCTGTGTTTTGGATTTTTGATTAAAATTTTGATCATAACACACCAATATTTTTTGTTTGTTGCTGAGTAGTGCTTACACAGAGCCAAGGACTTTTGTACTTCTCTTGCTGCCCTGATAGCTGACCAAAGAGATATTTGATACCATATGACGCCATGTTCAGCAAGAAAAGCTGGGGAAAAGAAAGTTGGGGGTGTATGTTTGTGATGGTGCTTGTCTTCCAAAGAAACTGTTACACATGATAAGCCCTGCTGAAGTGGCTGAGCACCTGCCTGCTGATGGGAAGTAGTGAATGAATTCCTTGTTTTGCTTTGCTTGCACTGACTAGTAAACTGTCTTTTTCTCAACCCATGAGTTCTCTCACTTTTAGCTTTCTGATTCTCTCCTGTATCCCATCTGGAGAGAGTGAGTGAGCAGATGTGTGGTACTTAGCTGTCTGCTGGTGTTAAACCACTGTAAGGAGGAATTGATTTCTGATTATATTTATAACTCATACGTTAGAATACGGATAAATAATACTATTCTCACCCAGAATATGAAGACTATAGATGTTACTGCAGTAACTGGACCACAGTATGAAACACGCCAGTGTCAAAATTCTCTGGAACTGTACTATCTTTTCCTTTACTGCTTATATACCTACTAGAAAATAGCCATTTATTATTTTCAGTGAGGTTCTTTGATAGTCCAAACATAAGTTATAACTCTAAAGAAGGCCAGAGCAAGAGAATCTTTAATTATACCTTTAAATAGAAGTGCTAATGTTTTGCTAACATCTTGTGTTAGAGTACATCTTCACTAATTTTCAGTGTAGAACAAGGTAATACTTTAAAACTTGGAAAAATAATATTATGTCCTACCAAGAAGTTTTTATTTTTAAAAGATTACAAGAACAATTCTATTATAATGTAAATTACTTGTTTTCTTGGTATGAAATACAAATATTCATATAATGATGTATATCTGTTGTATTATCTTGATCAATAGGCAAGTCAGAAACACTAACCCAACAAACATGCTACATGTAAATACAACTCTGAATTTGAACACTAACATTGAATTTGAATACTAACATTGTCTGAAAAGTCTTAAAAACACTGTTTTATGCCTTTTAACTGTGAGTAGAGAGAATGCATTAACTACTCTACATAATTTGATCATTTATTTATTTATTTATTTAACCATAATAAATGATTTCCCACATTAGGGTAGATAAAGGTGATATATTTCTATTATTATTCCCTATATATTTTAATCATTTTAATTTAAGGTAATTTTGTTACCTTAGAGGTGTTTTTTTTTTTTTTCTTTTTTTTTTTGAGCTCATCCATAAAGTTACATAAATAACAAAGGTACGTTTGTAACTGCATGTGAAGACTGACATGAATATCATACATAAATTTAATATTTCTGACCAATCACATGTATCTCTCTATATATTTTTCTGTGTTTCAGAGTTTACTGATATCCACCAGAAATCAAAAAGGAATTTTAAAAACATTGGGGATGTTAATCAATATTTTTAAAATCCTCACATTAATAGAAAGACCATGTGAATGGTCATGTTTGGTCATATTATTTGGATTTGATGTCTCCCTCAGTGCAAAGAAATTTTCATCTTTTTTTATCTGTTTACCTAGACTGTTAGATCAAAAGTGCATGATACTGTCATTCTAAAGTTTATAATGACTATGTGCAGGTGAATTAACAGATTTCATGGTGATTCAGCATCTTCAACCTGATTTGAAAGTATGTGAAGAACATAGTTCAGAAATGGTCCATATCAATCAACAGATAAATTCACTTATTTAAAGCTTCTCCCACCAAAACAACCTTTAAACAAACAAAATAGAATCCATTATGATACGAGCTAGGTATTTCTTCTCCAAAAAGTGATCTTATTAATTTTATGAAGAATAGAGTATCTGATCAAATTATATAGAATCTTAGAATCATAGAATATCCAGAGTTGGAAAGGTGCCACAAAGATCATTTAGTCCAACTCCTGGCACCGCACAGGTCTACCCAAAAATTCAGACTATGACTGAGAGCATAGTCCAAATGCTTCTTAAACTCCAACAGGCTTGGTGCCGTGACTATGTCCCTTGGGAACCTGTTCGTTTGCGTGACCACCCTCGTGGTGAAGAACCTTTTCCTGATATCCAACCCAAACCTTCCCCGTCACAGCTTTACTCCATCACCTTGGGTCCTATCGCTGGTCACCAGAGAGAAAAAATTGGCTCCTGCCCCTCCATTCCCCCTTGTGAGGAAGATGTAGACCGTGATGAAGTCTCTCCTCAGCTTCCTCTTTTCCAGGCTGAACAAACCAAATGATCTCAATTGCTCTTCCCCTCTAGGCCCTTCATCATCTTTATAGCCCTTCTCTGGACTCTATATTTTATATATATATATATATATATATATATATATATATATATATATATATATAACAAATATATGTATATGTATATATGCATATATACATATATACTTAAAATATATTTATATAATATAGTATATATATTATTATCAAATAGATTTGGCTAATTGAGTGTATATAATGTATACTATAAATATACACTGTATACAGTGAAGAATGTGTTAAAAGTTGATCTTCGAAAAATACCATTTTTTGTTTCAAGGGGGGATTTTACATTATTTGCTTATGTTGTTTCACAGTATCTATTAATTACCAGTATCATAAATATGCAATTATTTCAAGATCAGTTATATAAATATATCAAGTAAAATTGTGTCAATCAAAGCATACTTAGTGCCATTAGACTTCAAAATGTATAGAAGGAAAATACTTCTAATAACTAGTTTAGATGAAATATGAGAAATCTGAGGAAAATTTCAGACTGTTACTTTCATTTTTGAAGTGTTCAGAGGTTCAATTTTTATCAAAAGTCATAATGAACTGAGAATGAATTAAACTAATATTTTTTCTTATTATTTGGAGTCCTTAGAGAATCAAATTGAAAACTTTAAATATATGTTCAAATAATGCACTTGGTGGAAGACTTGAAACAAAAGTCTTCACTCTATTCACCATGCAGAAGTAATATCATCTGGGGGGGGGTCATAGATTAAGGATTCTTGCATCCACATAATTATATCACCATTTTGTAAGCTATGGTATTTATAAAATATCTAATAAATATTTTATACAACAAAAAATATGTTTGGATTTCAGGGAGGAGAAAAGGAACTCCAAAATATTTTAAATAAAACATGACTACTGTGGCTGTAATTAATTGCATGCAACTTCTGTAGTGGAAGTCTGTAAGTAGGGTCAATATCATTCAACTTTTTTTCAGACCTAACAGTCTACTATATATGTGTTTTAAACTTTATATAAATTTTCCTACATATATTATATATATGAATATTATGTATTCATATATAAATATATATAGTTTTTCCTACATTTCCTTGATAACAATATGAAGATATGAAGAACTGCATAGCTTATTTTACTATCTGGTTATTAATGTAGTTTTAACTTTTGATATTGAAACTAATACAGAAAATTACTAGAAGGATGATAACATAAAAAAAAAAAAAAAAAAAAAAACTGCTTTAAAAGTAATAAAATTATAAGTTCCCCTTACTGCATGGCATTATGGTTTATGTTGGAATAGACCTGTGAGTCATTAAATTATTTTTTTTCATATGAGATGGAAATTACAGTCACCCACATCTTCATAGAGACCTAAAACTTTCATCCTACTTTCTATTGTAGGACAACACATCAAAGAATCTGCTAAGAAAAAGATTATATAGTATACAGCTAGCAAAAACAAACAAACAAACAAACATGGTTTCTTAAGATGTGGTTATATCCCCTGCAGCACAGATTCTGTGTTTTCGGTTTATAGCTTTATGATTACGTGAAGAGACAGTCAGATTCCTTGAAAAGCAGTATATTGGATTGTTGGAACCAGCCTTTTTTTGTTCTTCACGACTACCATAATCCCCCTTGTCACCCTTCTTCCCTCCCCCCCCTCCAAAAAAAAAAAAAAAAAAAAAAAAGAGAGATAGAGAAAGTGAGATGGAAAGAATCAGAAAAAGGTATTCTTGAATCCTGTGCTCAGGTAACACTGATTTATATATATATATATATATATATATATATATATATATATATATATAAATTAAACCATCTCTAAAATTCCAGAAACTGTTTGACCTCTTGCCACTTTGTATTTCCAGGAGGAAATGGCTGCACACTTTTATTGCTGCAGTTTAATTTCAGACCTATTCATAACAGAATTGCCTATGCCCTCTATATTCAAGGAATTACTTCTGCTTCTTTACACATTTTCCATCACCTTGATCCACAGAAGGAAGTTTTTTGAATATTTTAGTTCACTAGTGTTCTGATTGCTTCAGTTTCCTTGTATTTAGCATTCAGATTTCACCAATTTCTTTCTTCCTCACTTGTATGTACACTAATCAATACCACCCACAATAGTAACAGTCATGGGAAAGTGGGAGTAGGGATGCTGTCTTCAACAAGCCAAGGACACCCTGGCCTCCCAAGACAGACCCTGTGCATGCTGGGGCTTTAAAGGATAGGTGCAGGGGAGAAGAAGCAGGGGTGAATGTTAGGGACCTAGTATTTCATTGGAATATCCAACTCAAATTTGAGAAAATGAGGTTTATCTAGAAGGTCATTCATTTTACATTCAGTTTTCTTTGATCTGTAGACATGATGCTTAAATGGTATTCAACTAAAATATTTGATGATTCTGGCATAATTGTCTTCAGCAAGTACCAACTTTTCAAGTATTTCTCAGATACCTTCCATAGTTAAAGGACCTAAGGTTTCAAATAACAGAATACACCTTCCCAGAAGAACTGTTACAACAAAATCTTGAATTACATCTATTTTTTAGTAATGTTTAATTTCTTTTAAGTGAAGTTTGAGATCAGACTTATCACTTACAGGATCAAGAAATCCATATTAAATTTCCTCTTGGAAGTGGCACAGTACTTAAGGACGTGGTTTTATGGGTAATATTGGTGGCAGGGGGATGGCTGGACCAGATGATGCTGAAGGTCTTTTACAACCTTAATGATTCTATGATTCTATGCCTTCAGGAGTGAGAAAATCAGGATAGTGGAGTATGTAAAGCACTAAAATCAGCGACAGAATAAAACTGTTCAAAAACAATCAAACAAACAAATGAGCAAACAAAAACCCTTCACCTCCCTCTTCAAGTTGATGTCCACATCAGAACCCCGGATTCACAACTTTGCCGCTCCCAGGTTTGAAGTGAGACCTGGCCACACTGTGACCAGACTGAGACATTGACATGCTCAGGGGCTGTACACTCCTGCAGGGCTGCAGAGCCATCTGCAGAATGATTTGGAGGGAAAACTGAGCTCTCTGTGTAACTACTTCTGTAAGGAACAAAAAGTGAATTAGCAATGTGACTGTCATAGTGTCACCTGTCTCCAATTTTGCTTGTTTATGATTTTGCTTATCAGAGTCATGTTGCTCCAGCTTAGAAGTAATGAAAACTGGCACAAAATAAAAACACAGAATAGGAAAAAGGCATGAGAACAATTAATATACTTATAAAATATTAATGGGATCCCAAACTTTATGGGAAGAATCTCAGGTCTTTTCTAAAATTGTCAGAGAGCACATTTTTTAACAAAATCTGAGATGGACTCAATTTCAGAAAGGAAGGGAAGCTGTTTCATGTGTAAAAACAGACTTAAGAGAACATAAAAAAGGTATTTTTTGTCTTCAGTGGAGCTAGATGTTAGGAAGGCTCCAGTATCCATACTGCATGGTCCCAGTGAAAATAAGCAATTGTATTGGGATTGTATACAAAATGAACACTACAGGTACTGTAAGAAGAGGGAAATTAAATGAAGTCTGGGTTCTTAATAATGTCCATATATTGTCGTGCTCAGCAATAAAAGCTAGAGTAAAGAAGGGTGGAAGGTGGGGAGTAAAGGGGATGTGGATGAGTATAGAAGGGGTATTCAAAATGATGGGTTTGTCTTCTCAAGAAGCCATTACATATGATAAGCCCTGCTGAACTGGTTGAACACCTGCCTGCCAATGGGAAGTAGAGAATGAATGAATTCCTTGTTTTGCTTTGTTTGTGTGAGTGGCTTTACCTAATAAACTGTCATTATCTCAGCCCATGAGTTCTCTCACTTTTACCTTTCTGATTCTTTCCTCCATCCCACCTGGAGAGAGTGGGAGAGCATTGTGTGGTACTTATTTGCCTGTTGGGGTTAAACTACATCACACATTCAGCATACAGAGAGTTTATGGGATGAGCTCAGTATTATGATAAGCTTATTATTTTCTAACATCGTTATCAAAAGAATTGGACCATGAAACCAAGGTGATAAAAAATAATAGTTGAACTGAAGAAACAACTGCAACATCAAATGAAGCATCTAAGTCATTCTGTCATCTCTCATTTGACCTTTTTTCACAGTTGGATCTTTAATAGACTGAGAGACGGTACTAAAGTAATGTGCTGTGCTTTCAGCCAAAGAACATATCAATGCCGTCATAGATTTCATGACCATGAAGAGTTCAGATATGTACCTAGCACTCAGATTTAAATCTGTCTTCTCCCTTTCTCCTCTTAAAGTAACTTGAATTTTTTATCATTACTATGCTACTTTTATTTTTCTATCAGCTATCACAAAGTCTTTTTTAAAACCAAAAATAAGATTAAGCTGACTTCATTTTTACTTAGTCCCACTCATTGACAGGGATAAATATAGAACATTTAATCTGAGAAATTTATTTTAATTCTGCTAACTAGTACAAGTGTACCCATATTCAGAAAAATACAGGTATTAGCATCAATACATCTATTAGCATCAATTGGATTGTTAATATGCCTAAAGTTAAACACTTATTTGAAAAGATAGACCTTACTTGTACTGATAACACAGTAAGACCACAGTACACATGCAGACCCATCAGGGTGAAAAATTATGCTTCAGTAGGCCTTAAGAATGTTTAACTCTTATGGAGAAGAGATGGTTTATATAACTATATCACATTCATGACTCTCCTGTTGATCATACGTGCATTGATTTCTACAAATACCTTAACAAGCCTTGGAAATTAGATGCCTGGTATAGAAATACAACTCTGTAAGCTCTAAAGTGATCACAAGAAAGAAATATACCCCGAATAACTATTTCTGAACAGTAAAATAGCCCACAGGAACAGCAAGGATAATATATTTTTTATTCTTTTCAGAGAAGCAGAACAAGTATTTCACAGTAATAAGCTGAAATAAATTATTGTTGTCCTCCTTCCTCAGCTGCATATCTGGGTTACAAATCTTTTATAGAAAGACGGAAAGACAAAAAGACGGGAAGACAAAGAGGAAAGAAGGAAGGAAGGAAGGAAGGAAGGAAGGAAGGAAGGAAGGAAGGAAGGAAGGAAGGAAGGAAGGAAGGACGGAAGGACGGAAGGAAGGAAGGAAGGAAGGAAGGAAGGAAGGAAGGAAGGAAGGAAGGAAGGAAGGAAGGACGGAAGGAAGGAAGGAAGGAAGGAAGGAAGGAAGGAAGGAAGGAAGGAAGGAAGGAAGGAAGGAAGGAAGGAAGGAAGGAAGGAAGGAAGGAAGGAAGGAAGGAAGGAAAAATTTATTTTTTGTAGAAATAATGGAGGTAGAGACACACGATTTCACACGTCTGAGGGACGTGAGGCTATCACTTACATCTTCCTTTGTGAAGTTGTATGGAATTACATTGATACAGTATGAGGATGACCTGTACCCATGAATTTGTGGTTTTGTTCTGTATTTTTTGTATTAATTTGCCTCGTAAGGATCTCCCACTCTTATAAATCTACATTTATGGAAACGTATTTGATTATATGTAGTTGTATATATCTGCTTGTCTCTCCAGCTATTTAATGGAAGAGACCTTTTATTTATTTATTTATTTATATATATATTTTTTTTTGTGAGAATGAAATGTCCTACAGCTGAGGATAGAAGAAGTGTGGTTTTGAACCTCATGAGATATTTTGTAGTTTTATTCAAACAGAAAAAGGCTTTAAATGTTTGTCTAAATCTATGTATTATTTTTCATAAGAAAAACTTTGAAAATATATTATTGACAATTCATACTTGTAATATTCCTACTAAAACTGGGGGACATCATCTTTCATCTTTAATTAAGTCTCTGAATAGACACAGATGGTCATCTAGTCATCTTGCTTTGGTATAGGAAGATTCTTTGTCAGTAGGAAAAGGACAGATAAAGAATTGGATTGAGTTAATAAAAATCTATTATAAAAATTGTTTCTGACACAAAGTCCCCCTTTTCTTTTTTCTATAAAAAAATAATAATTGTTTTCCCTCAGGGTGTATTACCATACTTTTTGTTTATCCTGCCCTGTCATTAACATCTTAAGTTTAAGTTACAACACTTTATGTTGTTGTCTTTCTTTTCTTTCTTCACCACCAAAATTGTTTGGGAAACCAACCAACCAACTGGCCAAGTAAGCAGCCAATCAAACAACCAAATAAAAACTACCTCAGGTGTTTTAAACAGTTATGTGAGTTTTTATGGATATGTTGCTAATAGCTATTGGCATGAAAATTAAGATAGCTTTACCAAAATTGGAAGAAAAAGAAGTTCGGAATGCACACTAAAGTCAAAGAATTATTTCATTTTGACTTTGCCCTTCTCAAGAGTCAATGTACTAAAGAAATATCATGACTATGTTGCCTGACCCATGAAATTGTATTTTTCTATTTATGCATATGTTAACAAACATTGATTTATTGTGTCCTCACTGTACTATATGGGTCAATGGTAATATATTGTAACATAAATATATGGGAGAAAATGGAGGAGGGGGAAAGTTTCTTTTTGTTGTTTTTTAATTAAACATAATGACTATATTAGTTAAAGATTGTTAAATAGTTAAAGATTAGTTAAAGATTGAATTGACACATGACATAAAGCATAAAGTTAGAAGCTGAGTTTGAAACATAAAATAGAAGTGAAGAAAAAATGGAATTATGAGCTGTCTTTAAATAGAAATGTAGAAGTCACATAAGTCATGTAAAATATTATTTTCTTTAAATAGACAAGTTCCTTGTGCAATACTTAGAAGAGTTATTTGATTTTGAATAACGTTATTGGTGATCACATCTAAAGTGGATGTAGTTAGTGACGATCCATTCTCTTTAGTCACCAGTGATAGGACCCACAGGAATGGTGTCAAGCTGAGGCAGGGTAGGTTTAGGCTAGACATCAAGATGAGATTCTTCACTGAGAGGGTTGTCACACACAGGAACAGGCTCCCCAGGGACATAGTCACTGCACTGAGACTGTTGGAGTTTAAGAAGCATTTGGACTGTGCTCTTAGTCACATGGTCTAAACTTTTGGGCAGATCTGCGGTGCCAGGAGTTGGACTGGATGATCCTTATGAGTCCCTTCCAACTTGGAATATTCTATGATTCTATGATTAACACCTCTCTCCTCCCCCCCCTCCCCCCCCCCACACACATAAATATGCAGTTCTGTAGAATTAAAAACAAACATCAACAAAAGTAAACATAGACACCTCACACCATTTTTCCCAAGGTTTTAAGACATTTCCACAGATTTTTCTTTATGGTTATGATTTGGAATCTCTCTGTCAATAATATACTGAGAAGTAAAACATCAGCAAAATAGCTACCTGCTGGGCTGTTACATCATTTTCTAAGATTGAATGATGTCTCAGTGATCCTTAAGTTGGCAAGAGCTCCCCTCCCCTAAAATGAACAGATCTTAGGGTGATGTTTATTTTCTGCTTTCTTTCATTTTCATTTTCTTTCAGATAAGACTCATGAACAGGAACTGTTTTTCTGCTTCCAGTTTCGATATTTTGATTGTGTGAAAAGCTTGACTGACATAAAAAAATACTTTCTTGTTATTGTTTTTATTGTATTTACAGACACTGCTTCAAATAAACCTGGTTCTTTTTATTATTGCATATTGATCACAGTCTAGTACTCTTGAACCATGCTTGGGAGTTGCCTGGGACAATGCTATCTGTAATAGTAAAGCACTTCCTAAGCCTGCTAACAGTGTAGTATTGTAAACAGCTAAGTTCCAATATCTTGTAAAGTTCAGTGAAATGTTTATGAGTGAAAAGAGATTAAAAGAGATTACTGAGATACTGAAATTTACATCTTAAATTAAAATAACCTTATATAAACTTACATAAACAAGAAGGCATTTTTCCCACCTTTCTATTTCTTATATGGCAAGGTATTTTTATAATACAAAAAATGTTTACATAAATGTTTGAATAACTTTCATTGGCATTGTTATGCAAATTTGTGCAATTGTGGACTTATTTTAAAAATACAGATCTACTGTTCAATGTCAAAAGGAGTAGTGAAATTCAAGTTCCTAAGAAACAAAAATGTATTAAATATAATCATATTTTTTTCAATATAAAATTTTATATTTGAAATGTGAACATTTGATATCATTAATATTCCAAGTTTAAATATTCTAAAGCTTAACTCCTTAAACCTAAAAAATGTTCAACTAAATATATTGCAAGTGCAATAATACTAGAAATGTGATTAAAATAAGATTATTTTATTAATGACTTAATATGACTGTAACCAGACCTCACTGACTTTAGCCTGACATTCCAGAGGTCTCTAATAATGCCAGTCAATCATACAGTATAAATGAACAGCTTATTAGATGTCATTTTAGAGTAAATATTTTATATGCTTTTGATCCTATTTTTATCTATTACTTTCTTGTAACACTATTCCCAAAAGTTCTAGTGAAGGAATATGTGTTGCAGAAAAAAAGTATGAGATGTACCTTATTCAAATCAATGATCTATTTCTAGAGAAATCAAACTGCAATATAACTGTGGTGTCACTGCTTATAAAGATAAACTTTCTGGGAAAAGGCTGTGTATCTCCTACACAGAAAGGTCCCTGTTATCTGAGCAGCTTCAAATGATCATGAAGGAAACCATAAATTTGAGTGACTTCTCACTAATAGATTGTAAATACACTGACCTCTGTGTTATTTTCAAAATTCTTATACTAAGTGAATATTTTCATCATAAAAAATATTTCTATAGTAACTTACTGATTTTTGTTATAATTCTTCCGGGGGAAAAATAAATTAAATTTTAAAAAGTATTTGACTTGAAAATAATATAAATATTAAACATTATATTTTCCATAATTCAGTTTTAATATTCTATGTTATTTCTTAAATTGTAAAGCTTATCAATTTAATTAACATTTTAATTAGATATTTCTATTATCTAATAGGTAATATCTATAGATCCCAGATGGATCCTTAACATTAAAGCTGACAGTTCTGTCTTGAAGACATTGTTTTGATGAGTTTTTTATTAAGAAAATTAAATTGTACTGAATACCTTAAATTACTGATTTTCAAATAAAAAGTAAATCAAAGTTATCTGTTATTTCCCAGGAAAAATCCTAACAAAATATTAAGGATTATCAAAAAGTTAACTAATTGTATATCTCTTTCTGCTGTCATAAATGTATAACATAGCTAACGAGATTGGAATTCTTACAAATGCTGATATTTATTATCGTCAGTATGATTCCTTTAATCATGCACCAATGTAGACAAATTAGTATACCCCCAAAATACTGTTTTACTACCAATGTCTTTGAGAATACAAACATGCATTCTGACATACCTAAAGTAATCTAAAAAGCTCATTCATGTCTGCACAATTTGATTCACTGCATTCTGTGATTCTATTTAATGACAGAACTTGGTAGGTAAGACTGATAGTTGGACTTGATCTTAAAGGTGTTTTTTTTTTTTTATTATTTTTATTATTATTATTATTTTTTCAACCTAAATGGTTCTTTGATTTTAACTGAATAGGTGTTTCTCAGTGCCTACAGCCCAGAGTGGAAATGGGGATTTTATTATCAAGTTCTATTAGTGAAATAAAAGTCTCACTCCTGTCCAAGACCATAATAATCCAGAAAAATAAAACAAGGAAAACCAAAAAATCTGGAAGACCCTATATTTTAATGACCCACTTTAGACATTACCTAAATTATTTTCTTTATCTCATTCTCTCTTCTGTCAAATATTGTAACATTCCAACACAATTAAAAAAATAATGAATCCATGAAACAGAAACCAGCAACCAGGACCTCTGGCTGGTAAAGAGTGACCAAGTGATCACAGAGTACACAGATAGCTCCTTGTTCTCTGGCCTTATTTCTGTGTATCTAATTGTTACTTTTACAATGGTCTGAAACATTATTCTTTGGGTTAATATGAAGGACATCTTCATTTTAACATGAAGACTGAATCCAAACCATACAAAAGAGAAAGTCTTGATCTACTCTGTCTAAAATAAATGCTCAAACAGTTAACCATTTTTGAAAAGGTAATTGCCATTATTATTAGCAGTCTTTTAGCTACTCATTTAGGGATGCAATTCACAAGACAACTGTCCAGACTTGGTAATGTCCATATGGATGGAAAAATCCTGGCCTCTGAGATGATTATTACTTCTGGGCCTTTCCTAATGACTAGATAGAAACAGCTCCCCCTACCCTGTTTCCATATTGTTGTTCAAGAGAAATAACTCCTTCCTTGAAATGTATATGATGATAATACACTTAACTGTGATGTCAAAAATAATGAGCTAAAACCAGACAAGGTGAGAAATGGAATGTGTCATAAGAATACTAATCAAGGAGTAGACATCATCTTTGAAGTGTGACTGTTCATGTAATTTTGAAAGGTGAAAATTTCTCCTGGCATTTGCCATTTGCTCTTCTATCAGTCAGGACAATTAAGATTATTCTGGTGGTCTCTGCTATCAACTCCCACCTTTTCTATTCTAAACAAAATAACATCTCACCAAAAAGCACCCTTTTTCACAGATCAATTATAAATATAGTGAATGAGACAAGCTGCACCACATTTTCCTGTGAATCTATTGGTCTTACTCTTAAGTGATAATGCCTGTACTTTGTTTTCAGCCAGTCGCTATTGTGTACCTATTAACCTATCTACAGAATATTCCCTGGAAACATTTTTATTTGTGTTTTATTTTTTGAGAAATAAGATATTGGGTAAGCAAAACAGCAATTCTAGTCTCATTAACTGAAATAATTTGCATGTAAAATGGAAATTACCATTTTTTGCCTTCCAAAAATCTCTAATATTAGAGAATTAACTTTACACAAATGAAATTTGACACCGTTATTATATGAACTCATTTATAAAGTATGTATTTCTTACCAAGCGCTAAAATAAACTAGCATGTGATCTAGGAAAGTATTAAATCAAGGAATTTACATTTGTCTTCTGATAAAATAAAATTGAATTATTTCAGCCCACTAGATTACAATAGATTAATTTCAAGCTATACCTAAGAATATAGAACTCATATGAAAACATACAAGGTAATAGTGAGAACCAAGATTTCAGTGAACCATGAAGGAATGAAGAAAGCATTTTCTCATCTTAATGTTTAATGGCTTTTTTTTGTTTGTTTGTTTTTTGTTAATGGAATTTAAGAAGACTTCTGTTTATTTCACCGAAGCCTCTGTACAAGATGGGCATCAATAGAAAATAATGAATATAACTTGGAGTTATACTGTCTGGCCAAGTTTTCATACATATTTCATTATAAATTATTTAACTACACAACAGCAGAAATCAATTTGGTGTGGTTACTTCACTGCTTCACTACTTTTCAGTGAAAATCTTCTAAATTGCAGAATGTTTAAAATTCATCTGAATAATCCAGGGACATTTTTAAGCTATTAAACATATTGAGTGCACCCATTTTTGGCCACAGAATAATTTTGTCTGTGTGTGCAATGGGTATAAATTAGATAATAATAATAACCTAAAATGAAATCACACGCTTTTGATTTGGATCCCTGCCTAAGCCTGACTTCAAGAGACTATACATCACATTAATTTCATGATATGCAGAAATGCTTGTGAAATACAGATTCTCCAAATATGCTATACTTGGAATGAGACAATGTCTGGGGAATTTTTGATATCAGTAGAAAGACAAGGTGACAAATGAGTACTCATAAAATCCTTCCAACTACCTTGTCAAAGAACATTTAATCAAATCAGAAATTCACCTCGGCTGAAACTTCCCAACCCACATTTTATCCACCTTTTGCAGGAGCATGCTTATTTTTCTCTGCTCTGTAATACATATTTTATCAAAATTATTTAAAGGCAAAATGAAACTGCAGTCCTAACCATTCACAGAAAACAACTCAAACTATCAATAGATAGATACCTATGATATAGATAATGATATAGATAATAGATATCAATGCTAAAATATACTCTTCAGTTATAGTAACTACTGTTAACCTCTTTTGAAACACTTCTGCTTGTAGTATGTTTAAACCAAAATGCACAGCAATCTGCAAAATTTCAGAAACTCAGGACCAATGTCCTAAGTATTATCATGACAACAAGTCAGAAACAGAAAAGAATAGCTATGCTAGAGAGATATGATGGTTTTTGACATTAAATGAAAACATTTCAACCTGTATATTCTCTTTTCTTAGAGAAGGTCTGCCACTGGGAGTATTGTTCTGCTCCAACGCATATTTTGTTGTCTCTGGGATGACACAATAAAATGAAATGAAAAATCTTGTGTAGTGATTATTTAGAAGATCAAGAAGAAATTTTTATAACAAAATTTTTCATAAAGAAGGATTCAATCCAATGACTTGTTTCTTATTTTCTGTTGAAAATGTATATCATTGTATTATGATGGGGAAAAAACAATTTAAAATGAAAAATAAAAGCTATGTTTCAGTATTTTTTTTATTTTCAAAAACAAATATAAACCACTTTTTATTTGAAATAAATCTTTATTTGGAAATTCTACAAAATTTTAATAGAATTCTGTGAGTAGATATTTTATTGTGCAAATTTAATTTTTAGTTACATTATTATGTGTCTTGCTCTGTCTTTTTTTTTTTTTTTTCTCAAGAAAAACAAGCAAATAGTTCAATTTACACTTTAAAATTCCCCTTGATATTTCCTTCTGCCATTTTTCTTTTACAGTGATTTTGAAAGGAAGTGAAAACATACAAAATTAACCAGAGATAATAGAATTATAAATCTATTTTATAGTAAGTAGAACAGAATCAAAATATATTTTTATGGCAGTTATTGAAATTATTCCTCTCCCCTTCCCTCTCCTCTCCTGTCAATGCATCAATATTTATATTCACATTTACTTTCTGTGTTAAGGTAGTCGATAAAATGTTGAAAATTTTGTTTTGAAAATTCTGAAGTGGCTGAACACCTGACTGCTAATGGGAAGTAATGAATTAATTCCTTGTTTTTATTTTGCAGTGTGTGCACTGCTTTTGCTTTACCTAGTAAACTGTCTTTATCTCATTCCATGAGTTCTCTCTTTTACCTTCCTGGTTCTCTGCCCCATCCCACCTGGGGAGAGTGAGTTACATCTGAGTGGTACATACTTAGCTGCCAGCTGGCGTTAAACGATAGCAACCTTCATATATATTCTGTCTTTTTTTCAAAAAGCTTGGTTCTCCCCATATGTTAATCTAGATTAGCCTTCAACTATGACTTCTTTTGAACGTATGTCGATAGGGGTACTTTTTTTCTAGTTTTGCAAATATTTTAGCAATTATTTTAATAGGACTACCTACAGGCTACATAAAACATAGAGAAGTATAGCTAAATCAGGGATGTTTCCTTCCTCTCTAGGAGGAGTCTATCAACCTTTTTTTCACCATCAACTAAGTGGTGAGAAGCTGAAACTATATCACAATAATCTACACAAGCATTTAAATGCAAGCATTTACACAGACAGAGTATATTATTAGACAGCGTATAGTATCTAGTGCTGTAACCTGTCTAAGGTTTTTCTTTTGCCAACTGTTTATGACTTTCTACTACCAATCTTCTGAATATGATACTATTCTGAAATGTCTTTAGTCTTGGAAACATTTCTAGACTTTGAAAATGTACAAAGTTAACCTTTGGGCAATAAGTAACAAGAAAATACCAAAATGTTAAATAAAATAATAGACAAAGGTCAAGCAAATTAATTTCACTACTGAGCTGTCAAGTAGACATGTCATAGACTTGTCATAGATTTATCAAAGCTATATATGAATTAGTATTAGTGGTCTGTGAATCATAAAGTGAGAAAGAGTTCATGTCTTCCCTCAGCAGAGGAATTCAGTGGGGGTGTGTGGACCAGATAACCTCCAGAGGTCCCTTCCAACCTCATCTGTTCTGTGATTGTGTGAATTTTAGAAAGGGGGAGAATGGAATAGAGAACTGGAAAAGAAAAACAGAACAATTAAATTTACCCTAGAAAGCAAAATAAATTTTATCTTAAATACCTAGATTTTCTCTGGGGGAGAGGGGAAGTTACATACAACTCAAAAAAAAAAAAAAAAAAAAAAAAAAAACACAACAAAAACAAAACAAAACAGTATGAAACAATTGGAACACCCAAAGCTGTCCAGAACTGCAGGAACAATTGATTAGCCTCTCTTGAATCATAAAAACGCTTCCATAGTAGTGATTTCCTCTGATCTTTGAGACATTCACACTAAAAACAGTATAATTGAAAGTTCATTGTCAAGTTGCAGTCAGAGGAAAAAAACATTCTTTATGGTTTGCAACTTATTGAAGTACTGTAGAATGTATCATTTAATGAACACTCTGTGTACTGACTGTTGTAGTACAGAACAAAATCTTAAAATATAGTGACTTTTCTATTACTTATATATATATATTTTTTTTATTTTTTCCCCCAAATTAACCTATAATAACCATAATTCTTATCATGTTTTAGTAGTGAACTGCAGGATTGAAATATTGAGTCTGTGTGGTACAACATAGACTGCTCAACATCACCTAGATTTTCAATGTTAATAACTTTTATAATCAGGCTAATGCCATAACTTTTATTTTAGTCTGTAGAACTATTGCATTAGCTAGGAGCATTTTACCAACTAAGATCAGTGGACTTCTGTGTGAATCACATGGACAGGCAAGATGTTCTATTTTTTATTCAACTTGTAACCCTGAATAAGAAGTGTATTTCAGACTACTACTAATGATACATTATATTACTGTTTTGGTAACATTATTCCAGAAAACCTCTATTATACATAGTTCAGATTTTTTTTTTATATATATATATAGTTTGTTTTTAAGACATAATAAGTTAAATCAGTTAGTACCTGAAAATAATTGGATGATTAGACTTGAAGCTTACTGGAAGAGGTCCTGAAATAAAGATTTCTGGAAGATAAATTTAAAAAGCAAATAGGATAACATATATTAGATGGAATAATGTATTTTAATGCCTCTTGTGAACAAAATTGACCAAAAAACATAATAAAAAAAAGGATTTTCTCTTATTGTAGATTTACAGATGTGGGTGTAACCGTAGTATTAATACGGAAGATGGACATTACATTTCCCTCCACATTGAGTCACTTTATTTCCATTTTAATCACGAGGTGGGCAATATTTCCAAGAGGGTGTTCTTCGATCTAAGCTTGACCAACAGGTATCAATGTAACTATTTTTTAGAAGTCGCACACCATCAATATATTCTTTTGCCTTGGAAGAGGAAATAATGTGTTAACACCAGGGCCCCAAATGATAGTTAAGTAGGTCTTTATAATAAATCCTTGACTTCCATCACATGATAAAATGGAATACATGGTAATGTGCTGGTTATATCTAGTATAGTGAGATTCTTTGAAGCACCTACACTTTTTATATTTTAAATTTTCTGTACTATGTAAATCTTCCTAGGAGAGTATCTATAAAAACCTTCAAGTCTACAGTTGATCTTTGCAAGACCTTTCATAATCTTTAGAATTTTCTCATGGAGAAAAATTGTCTAGAGACATATACTGGTTTTCTACTACCAGTAGGAATTAAACCAGTATCTTTTTTTCACTTGCAAGAGGAATTATATATTCTTAGGCAAAGTCCTTAATTTATAACAGTTCTTTGCCACACATAGACTTGTGGTGTATTCTATTCTTCTACAAATTCTACTCTATTCTTCTACAAATTCTTCTTATACTCATCTAGTATATTCCTATTTAGTGTTGGGGTTCATGGGTTTCAGTGTTAAAACTAATTGCTCTCTAAAGTTATATGATTAGAATAGATATGCAATACAAGTAACTGTAATGAGGTAAAAGCAGTTATAAATGAAAAATAGATTGCAAAAATCTAATATCTGCAAAAGATTTATTACAACAGTAATTTCATTTCTGGTAAATATTCAAGAAAGGCAGTGCAGTTACAGCAAGAGATGAATTTAGTCTTAATTCTAAAAATAGGGAATTGATATTTCACTATTTCTTCTTTCTATTATATTAGCAGAACAAATAATTTTCTCAGTTAACTTGCTGCAAAATTCATTATGGAATAAGTTTTGTGTCTTCATCCAGAGTCTTATCCTATGTAGAAAAATATGAAAAAATGGTCCTTTGGCAGTTTATTGTAAAATTAAGCTTATTGATTAAAGTAAAGTTTATTGATTAAATTAATTCACACCATTACTTTTTCTTGAGGAGCCCCTCACCTACCCTCAATTCCTTTTATGTAGGTACCCTATGCAATTCTCCAAGGGGTTGGTAATATCACAGACCCTGACTGGTCAGATTTTGTAGTCATGCCAGAAGTTTGTCTGCTAAATTTGCTGCTGTTCACATATACCATTAAAATTAAGACCATTCATTTTTCTATGTAAAACAAAACATTAATTTTATCACCTACCCAATTTCACCTCAATTTCTGGTCCCTTCTACACAATAAAATAAAATAAAATAAAATAAAATAAAATAAAATAAAATAAAATAAAATAAAAATATCCACTTATCCCGAACCATATCCACTTCTACCTCCTAACCATTCCATTCTACCTCCTCTCCCTAGGCTGCAGCTGATCCTACATGGGCTTCCCATAGGCAGCAGCTCTCCAAGAACTGCTCCAATATGGTTTTGTACACAGGGTCCACCCTTCAGGAACAGACTGCTCTAACATGGGTCCCCCACTGCTGGCAGCTCCTCTCCACGGGCTGCATCTCCAGCCCAGAGTCTGCTACTGCAGGGGCTCTCCATGGGCCTCCTTCATAAGACTCCTTCAGGTCAGATCCAGCTGCTCCAACGTGGGCACCTCCATGAGCTGCAGCATGAATATCATGTTTGCCATGGTAGCGCACACATTGCAGGGGGACAGCCTCCTCCACTGTGGTCCTCTCTACAAGCTACAGCGGACCTTCTGCGACCTTCTGCTCTGGTGCCTGGAGCACCTTCTGCCTTCCTTCTTCACTGATCTTAATGTCTTCAGGATTTTTTCTCTCTTGGTTTCTTCCAGCTGCTGTTATGCAGCATATTTTTCCTTTCTTAAATCTGCCATTACAGAGATTTGACTAACACTGCTCATTGGCTTGGCTCTGGCCAGCAGCGTGTCTCTTTTGGAGACAACTGAAACTGGCTTTTTATCTCTATTATGGGGCAGCTTCTGTACTCTTCACAGATAGGCCAACCTAATCCTATTCCCCTTAACTATCAAAACCTTGCCACATAAGCCATTCACTACATGTGCTTCAAAAAATATATCCAAATGTTACTGTGCTAGGAAAAATGTGCCCACCTGGTCTTTCATAGTTTGTGTCTTTAATGCATGCAAGATATAGAATTGGAAACATTGCAATAATTCTACCAGTTGTCTCCTTTTATAAGTACATCCTCTGTTAAAAGACATTGACCACTTCTGAGGTCACCTACAGTTTATGCAACGATTGTATGTTTTGAAAGCTGTCCTGAAATGAAATTGATTGTGATAACAGCATGAAAATACTACTACTACTACTACTACTACTACTACTAATGATGATGATGATAATAATAATAATAACAATCTTCCAAAAAATAAGAAGATTTGGTGCAGGTGGCTCTAGCAGATAGTCCACATCTTTCAAGCATGAATAAGCCTCTTGAATTCATGGCCTGAGTGGAAAGTAAATTGTGTTGCATTACACAGTGTGTAAATCTGCTTTGAGTCAAAGACAGAACAGCCTGCCCAAATGATTCTCCTTAAGTTTCTGCATTGCAATGTCATATACAATTATGAAAGGGGATGTTTTACCAAACTCAATAATTTACAGGCAGTATATAAATCCAAAAATAGAGAATAATGTTTTGAATATATATATATATATTAATTATTTTAATATAGCAAATCCATTTGAAATTTGGCATTAGTTACATTTTTTAGATCTCTCTTTATTTTTATTTTTACTTAAAAAAAAAAAATTAGCTGATATGATTATCCCTGAGTAAGGTTATATTTGTGATTTAAGATTAAGGTATTCTCTTTATCCTCAGGTTCATATCACAATATTATAGACACCTAAGTTAGGAACTTGGCATGGGACCTATTTCTGCATGACTTATGCACTCAGTTTGCATCCAAATTTCATTTAACCAGACCCATACTATTAAGAAGTTCAATATTTAACCAGTAGGAATTAACCACTAGAACACTTTAACAGAAGTGTATAGAAATGTCTAAAATTTTTTCAAATCAAAATCGAACAGTTCTCTATAATGTACATTGTGATAAGTTCAGGAATTAAATAAATGATGAAAACATATTGAAGTACTGTGGCCATCTTTGCTGGAAGCCTCATGACTCTGTTAAAGTTTTGTTTGTTTGTTTGTTTGTTTTTTCTAACTTTAATTAAAAATGAATCAGTTTCTTGTTTTAAAGAACTGTCATAACACCAACTACTAAGTTCTCTCTATAGTAAGAATGATTTTTCACAGATTGGCTACAAAAAAATTCTGCAAGTCAGTTGTTATTTTCTGTCATTCAATAAGACATCTCAAATATCCAGTGAAATACTGCGTTATATGTAATTTGTGAAGAAGAAAATAAATTATTTTTTCAACTTAATTCTTTAAGCACTAAGTTCTGATCATTATTAGTTAGTAGAAAGCAAGAAGATATTTTTTTTTCTGTGACCTTTTTTCCCTACTGTTTTACAAGTAACCAAAATTTTAAAGTTGTTTCACTTTTATATTGATTTCAATATTAATAACTCAAATAATTGCTTCAAGATGCCCATTGTTACTGGCTTTATACAATTACATTTGTAATTGAATACTCCTGTAAAATAGAGAGAATATTTGAAGCTTCTTTTTTCTTTTCTTATTTTTTTTTTCTTTCTTCTTTTTCTTTTCTTTTCAGGGTATTGTACAGTCATCATCAAAATATCTTCAGGGCAACGTCTGTCTATAAATATTTCACTCTCTGTCATTTTACATTATCTACAGATGATGCTTTTGTTCTTTGTTCTTTAGGTGAGATACTTTAATTCTAATTAATTCTTACAGAAAATCTGAAGTCAGAAATCACTATCTTTTTATTAAATCATATTTTGGAGTGATAAAACAAATACTTTTTAATTGTTATTTATTCTTATTTTTATTTATCTCTACTCAAAATTACATACAAAGAAAACACTTTACCACCAAGCAAAAAAAAGTTAGTATTTTCATCATGACTGCTCTGGTACTAAATTAGATATTCAATTATTAATTTAAAATACCATTAAAAAAGTTTTTTTTTTTTTTTTTTTTTAATGGAATACTGCTTCTGATTATTGGAGTAAAATACTGCAAGCAGTAAAATACTGTTATATCTATGGTGTGAGATGTGTAAGTGTGAAATCAATGTAGTACTGCATGAATAAAATGTATTTAAAAGTTAAGAAACTTAGGAAATATATAATCTTCTTAATTGAATGTACTGAAAAGAATCATTCATTTTTACATGAAGAAGGAGAAATATTATCATGTTTTTAGAAAACATAGGCCTGGTATGGCCCTATGTCTGGCTCTATGTTAATGTACCAGAGTTCATGCTTCAGGACCATAGCTGATATTTCTCTGTGGGATATTTAACTTGGTAAGTCTGTTAATTGTGTATCATCAAAATACAACACGCTGTTTATGACTTTTCCAGGTTCTTGATATATATTTCCTTTAATGTTCTAATTGTTAATCAAAGAATTAAAACAAAACAAAAGAAAACAGACTTAGAACATCAAATACTCCCTTCCCTTCCCTTCCCTTCCCTTCCCTTCCCTTCCCTTCCCTTCCCTTCCCTTCCCTTCCCTTCCCTTCCCTTCCCTTCCCTTCCCTTCCCTTCCCTTCCCTTCCCTTCCCTTCCCTTCCCTTCCCTTCCCTTCCCTTCCCTTCCCTTCCCTTCCCTTCCCTTCCCTTCCCTTCCCTTCCCTTCCCTTCCCTTCCCTTCCCTTCCCTTCCCTTCCCTTCCCTTCCCTTCCCTTCCCTTCCAAAAAAATGCTGTTAGTCTTGCCTCCTGTATAACAAGTCTTGGCAAGAATGAATGATGATAGTTCATAGTCTTTATTATCTTTAACTCAGGATAATATGATATTTGGATAAATCAAGAGTTATAATATATGACAATACATTCCATACTAGATGTCTCTCTGAGGAAAATATAACTCATGTAACTGCAGAGAAAAAAAGCATATTAGTATTTGTATTGTATCTGCAAATATTAATAAAATACCTGCTAATATCATGTCATGAATACATTTAAGACTCCTTTCTGAAGATTGCCTCTGAAAAATGCAGAGGCAAAAAAAGTCTTATCAAGATAAGATTTTTAATTAGCATTGTAGAGAATGCTAATTAAAAATGACATAAGCAGGTTCATTTTGTACACACACTTCACTTAAACAGTATTTGCTGGCATCACATATTTAAGGAATGCAGTATTAGTGACTTTTGAATAGTTACAATAGCTTGAAGATTAGATTACTATTATAACATTCAGTTAAGAACCTTACATTCTGTGTTTTCCTTCTTAAGATACAACGGAATGTATAATCCACTAATCTTTTAAGTTATTTTTCAGCTTTGTAGAGACAAATGAAAGATGACAGAACAAATTATACACATCCTACAGCAATTTAGGGATTTATTTATTCCTACTTTAAACCATACTAAAATAGTGAGAGTCTTAGATGAGATTTCTCCCAATATTAAGGGAATGGGGGAAAAGTGAATGAGTATTATGGTTTAGACTAGATCTGATTTGTTCTTCCCATTGATATTGAGAAAACTAGATGCATATATTGTGATATTCTCACTTTCAGATCCATTTAATTGTTGTTCCTTCACCATTACATGAAAAGTAACAATAATAATAATAATAATAATAATAATAATAATAATAATAATAATAATAATAAATAATAAAGCAGCATTAGTTTATTGTAGAATCATAGACTGGCTTGGGTTGGAAGTGACCTTAAAGATCATCTGGTTCCAAACCCCTTGCCATGGGCAGGGATGCCATTCACTAGAGCAGGCTGACGAGGGCCTGATCCAACTTGGCCTTCAACACTTCCAGGAATGGAGTATCCACAGCTTCTCTGGGCAACCTCACAACCCTCTGAGTAAAGAATTTATTCCTTATATCTAATTTAAATCTATCTTATTTTAGTTTAGAGCCATTACTACATGTCCTACCACTAAACTCCCAGATAAAGAGTCCCCCTCCAGCTTTCTTATAGGTCTTCTTTAAGTACTGGAAGGCCACTATGAGGTATCTTTGGAACCTTTTCTTCTCTAGACTGAACAACCCCAACTCTTTCCTCCTTTATTCATGGGAGAGGTACTTCAGCCCTTTGATCATTCTTGTAACCCTCTGGACTCTTCCTCTGGACAGGTCCATGTCTTTCTTACGCTGGGGGCACCAGAGTTGAACACAGTACTCTAGGTGGGGTCTCACGTGAGCAGAGAATAGGGACAGAATCACCTCCCTCAACCTACTGGCTATGTTTCTTTTGGTGAAGACAAAGATATGGTTGGCTTTCTTAGATGCAAGTGCACATTGCTGGCTCATGCTGAGCCTCTCATCAACCAACACTCTCAGGTCCTTCTCAGATCTGTTCTGAATCCATTCTGCAAGTCTATATTTGTGCTTGGGATTTCCCTTACTGAGATGCAGAACATTGCACTTGCTGTTGTTGAATTTCATGAGATTTGAACACCTCTAAAACGTGTCAAGGACCCTCTGGTTTACATACTTTTCCTCCAGCATGTCAACTGCACTACACAGCTTGGTGTCATTAGCAAACTTGACGAGGGTGCACACAATTACATTGTCCATGCCACTGACAGATGTTAAATAGTTATGATCCCAACACCGACTCCTGAGGAAAACCTCTCCTTACTGATATCCACCCAGATATTGAGCCACTGACTGCAACTGTCTGATTGTGACCATTCAGCCAATTCCTTACCCACTGAGTGCCCCATCCACTAAATCCATGTCTCTCCAATCTAGAGACAAGGATATCATTGGGGACAGTTTCAATGCTTTACACAAGTGCAGGAAGACGATGTCAGTTACTCTTCTGCTATCCATCAATGTTGTAGCCCCAACATAGAAAACCAACAGAGTTGTCAGTCATGATTTGCCCACTATTTCATGATCACTGCAGCCAAGTCTGCCCTTGAGCTTCACCTTACCCACAAGACCCTCCTTGCTGGTGAGAATGAGATCCAGCATAGCACCTCTCCTCATTGGCTTCTCTATAATTTTGAGAAGGGAGTTATCTTCAGTATACTCCTGGAGTCTCCTGGTTTGCCTGTGTTCTTCTGTGCTGTCCCTCCAACAGATATCAGGGTGGTTGAAGTCCTGCATGAAGACTGGGGCTTGTAAATGTGAGGCTTCTTCTCTCTATAAGGCATTTTCTACTTGGTATTCCTGATCATGTGGCCTGTAGTAGACCCCCCCACTATAATGTCACCTTTCCTTGACCTCCCTTTAATCCTCCTTTAATCCCATAAGCTCTCATTCAGTTCTGTGTATCCAGAAGACTGAAAAGCAGTTAAGTTCCATTTTCAGTACCTACACCTTGTGAACAGAAAGAAAGTATCATAGAATAGTAGAATCATTAAAGTCGGAAAAGACCTCCAAGGTCATCTGGTCCAAACATCCACCCACCACCAATACTACCCATTAAATCATGTCCCTAAGCATCACATCCAACTATTCCTTAAACACCCCCAGAGACAGTGACACTGCCACCTCTTTGGACAACCCATTCCAATGCCTAACCACTCTTTCTGAGAAGAAATTTCTGATAATTTCCAACCTGAGCCTCCCCTGGTGCGACTTGAGGCCATTCCCTCGAGTCCTGTCAGTAGTTATCTGTGAGGAGACTGACCACCAGCTCCCCACAACTCCTTTCAGGTAGCTGTAGAGAGCAAGGTTTCCCCTGAGCATCGCATCCTCTTCTCCAGACTAAACAACCACAGTTCTCTCAGCCACTCCACAGAGGACTTTTGTCCCAGACCCATTACCAGCTTTGTAGCTCTTCTCTGGACACACTCCAGGGCTTCAATGTCTTTCTTGACGTGAGGGGCCCCAAACTGGAGGTGTGGCCTCACCAGAACAGAGTACAGAGGGTCCTGGCTACACTGCTCCTGATACAAGCCAGGATGCCATTAGCCGTCTTGGACACCTAGGCACAATGCTGGCTCATGTTCAGGCGAGTATCAATTAAGCACCTCCAGATCCTTTTACTCTGCACAGCTTTCCAGACACTATGCTCCAAGCTTATAGTGCTGCATGAGGTTGTTGTGCCCCCAGTGCAGGACCCAGCACTTAGCCATGTTGAACCTCATCCCATTGGCCTCTGCCAATCGACCCATCCTGTCTACGTCCCTCTACAGGGCCTTCCTACCCTCTTGAAGATTGACACTTCCCCCCAATTTGGTGTCATCTGAGGGTGCACTCAATTCCCTAATCCAAATTATCAACAATATTAAAGAGGATGGGTCCCAACACTGACCCTGGGGAACACCACTCATGACCTATCACCAGCTGGATTTCACTCCATTCATCATCATTCCATGGGCCCAGTTTTTAACCTAGCCAGTTTTTAATCTAGCAAAGAGTGTACATGTCCAAGCCATGGGCTACCAGCTTCTCCAGAAGAATACTGTGGAGGACTATGCCAAAGGCTTTGCTGAAGTCTAGGTAGACTACATCAACAGCCTTTCCCTCATCTACCAGGTGGGTCACCCAGTCATAGAAGGAGATTAGGTTGGTCAGGCAGGACTTACTTTTCATGAACCCATTTTGGTTGGGCCTGATTCACTGGTTGTCTTGCACATGTTGTGTGATTGCACTCTAGATGATCTGTTCCATCACCTTCCTGGCACTGAGGTCAGGCTGACAGGCCTGTAGTTCCCTGAGTCCTCCTTATGACACTTCTTATAGAAGTCATTTCTGGAAGTCACATTAGAGTGTCTCCACTCATCTGGGACCTCTCTGGTTGACCATGACTGCTGATAGTTGATGGAGATTGGGTCAGCAATCACATTCACCAGCTCCCACAGCACCCTCGGGTGAATCCCATCTGTTCCCATGGACTTGTGACAGTCCATGTGGAGCAGCAGGTCTCTAACTGTTTCCACCTAAACTGTGGGGGTTTCTTCTGCTCCTCATCCCAGACTTCCAAGTCAGGAGGCTGAGTACTCTGAGAATAAGTGGTCTGTCTGACTAGTAGAAATGGATTTAAAGAAGGCATTGAGAATCTCAGTCTTTTCCTTCTCCTCAATAGTCCTGTTCCCCCCTACATCCACTGAAGAATGGAGTTTTGCTTGGCTCTCCTCTTACTGTTAATATATCTGTTAATAATTTTTTGTTATTGTTTACCACAGTGGCCAGGTTGAGCTCTTGCTAGGCTTTCACCTTTCTGATCCCTGAATATGCTGGCAACTTCCTTGTACTTTCCCCATGTTGCCTGTCCCTTCTTCCACTAGACATAAATTCTCTTTTTCTCCCAGAGACTCATCAAATGTTCCTTGTTCAGCTGCACAAGTCTTCCCCATCAGCTCATCTTATGGCATGTGGGAACAGCCAGCTCCTGTGCCTTTCAGACTCCCTTCTTGGAGAGTGTCAAGCCTTTCTAGACCTGTCTGCCCTTTGAGGACTAACTCCCAAGGGACTCTCCCTACCAGTGTCCTGAATAGTTCAAAGTCTGCCCTCCTGAAGTCCAAGGAATCTGTTTTCCGGCCCCCCATATAAAATTGTTCTCAAATTATATGTAATTGTTATTTTGCTGACCCCCCATACATCAGAGAATTACAAAATCACAGAATGGTTGAGGTTGGAAGGGATCTCCAGAGATCATCTAGTCCACCCCCACCCTGTTCAAGCAGGGTCACGTAGAGCATATATAATTTTTCTCAAATAGTTTTTACAATATTTGCTGAAATTTATTTGTAAGTACACTGTCTCATCCATTAATAAACTCATCCTTAAAGAAGGAACACAGTCTGTAGTCTGTGATATTAAGTACAGCAGAGAATCTGAAAAGTGTTTTTCTTTTCTGAAGATTTTTTTTTTTTTTTAATCTGAAGAATTAAACTCATTGTAATCATCTAGGCTTTGGCTGTATATGTTGATGTATATGTTGATGTTTTATCTAAAGTACTCTGTATAATAAATATTCATATAGTTTAATATATTGACGACTATATGGTTAGCATTTGTAATTAGGTGATATTCTCTTTGCATCTTACTAATCTTTGCGTCTTTAATTAACTTTTACACTGTGTACTGAAAAATGCAATCATCCACACACATAGACAATTTGTCTAGTGTGACTCTATAGTTGCAAGTGAGAGATCCTCACTCTTGATGACAATTTTTCATGAAGTAATGATTTCTGCCATCAGAGGAGGAATGTTCAGACCCATGTTGGAGTCCATAATAGTAGCAGAACTGCTTGCTACTGTATAAAAACTGCAGCTGGTGGGCTACTGGGGCCATCAGTCAGCACTGAACGGTGGGAACCATGATGTGTTGCAGACCCTTCCAGCTGCTGATCTAATGCTGTCAAACCTTTCCACATAAACAAGCCAACATTACTATTTCATTCACTGTAAGGATTCAGTGGAATAATAAATAGCTTAATTTGGTCAAAACAAAATGGATCTATGGAAACTGTGATTCCTTACTTTTTGAGGGCTCACTGCCATCAAATGTAAGCTTCATTGCTGTTTTGGAACATAAATATTTAGGGTCCCAAACCTATTTAGGTTATTTTAACCATGACTTTTCTAGATGGACTGGCTTTCACAAGTGGTAAATTTTTGTTAATCAAATTGAGCTATGTCATCAGAAGAATATGGGGAAGAGTATGAAGAGCAAATGTGCAAGATTTAAAAATATGCTATTAAAATCATGACTATATTTATTTTATTTATTTTTAATGTGAATTACAGTAGCCTTTTAAGTTTCTGCCTAATAAATTCTGATGCTTCTTGTATTAATAATATGAAATACATTCTACATTGATTGAAAAAAAATAAAATTAAATGCTCTTGAAGTTTCAAGAACTTGATGTATACATGTATAATATCATGTTATCCTGGGAAGTATTTAAGCAAAAGTGTTGAAATAGCCTTACATTTTCCCTAAACATATCTGTTAAATTAATATTATATATGGGTCTGTTTCACCGTTCACACAGATACTCTGCAGGCAGAGTAAACACAACTTTGAATTACAAAGTAATTATGTATTGGCTGTCACACACACTGGTTGTGTGTGATAGCCAATACATAATTATAATACACAACCCTCTTGGTAAAGAAGTTCTTCCTAACATCCAACCTAAACCTGCCCTGGTACAACTTTAGCCTGTTCCCTCTTGTCCTGTCACCAGGCACGTGAAAGAGTAGACCAACCCCCACCTCGCTACAGCCTCCTTTAAGGTATCTAAAAAGTGTGATAAGGTCACCCCTGAGCCTCCTCTTCTCCAGGCTGAACGATCCCAGCTCCCTCAGCTGCTCCTCGTAAGACTTGTTCTCCAGACCCCTCACCAGCTTTGTTGCCCTTCTCTGGACTCACCTGAGAACCTCAATGTCCTTCTTGTAGTGAGGGGCCCAAAACTGAACACAGTACTCGAGGTGCGGCCTCACCAGAGCCGAGTACAGAGGAACAATTACTTTCCTAGCATGGCCCAGTGCTGGCCACACTGTTTCTTATGCAAGCCAGGATGCTGTTGGCCTTCTTGGCCACCCGAGCACACTGCTGCTCATATTCAGCTGTCTATCAACCAATAGTCCCAGGTCCTTCTCTGCCAGGCAGCTCTCCAACCACTCATCTCCCAGCCTGTAGCTCTGCTTGGGGTTGTTGTGTCCCAGGTGCAGGACCCGGCACTTGGCCTTGTTGAACTTCATGCAGTTGACCTCAGCCCATAGGTCAGCCTATCCAGATCCTCCTGCAGAGCCTTCCTACCCTCGAGCAGATTGACACACGCACCTAACTTGGTGTCATCTGTGAACTTACTGAGGGTGCACTCGATCCCCTCATCCAGATCATCAATAAAGATATTAAAGAGAACTGGCCCTAGTAATGATCTCTGGGGGACTCCACTTGTGACCGGCCTCCAACTGGATTTAACTCCATTCAACAAGACTCTTTGGGCCCGGCTACACAGCCAGATTTTAACCCAACGAAGCGTATGCCAGTCCAAGCCACAAGCAGCCAGTTTCTTGAGGAGAATGCTGTGGGAAACAGTGTCAAAGCATTACTGAAATCAAGGTAGACCACATCCACAGCCTTTCCCTCATCCACTAAGCGCATCACCATTATGCAGTTCAATTAATATTTGTTACTTGAGCTAAAATATTCACAAAACTCCAGCAGTTATGCCTCATGAGGAGAAAACAAGACCAAGAGAAAAGATTTTATATACTTTCATTGTGATGAATACTTTTTTCATCTCTCAACTGTCCACTACATTTTATTGCATTGTCATTGTCCTAAAGTAACCTCTCGTGAATTAAAAATGGAAAATTAAGTCTAAATTTTCCACATTCTAATGAATTGGTACAAGTAGAAAATGAGTAACTTATGAAAATATGTAAATTCCCAGCACAGAAACCTGAAAATGAATAAATAAACAAATAAATACATTTCTTAAGACATCTGAATTCTAGCTAATACATGAGAGATCATTATCTTGTAGTCTAAAACAAAAGCTTGTTAAATAAAAATGTCTATTAAAGACTGCAACTTTATAATGTTTATCCATACAGGATAAACTGTTAAGGGACTATGAGGTCCGATGTTATGCTCTGCTATTGCATAGCCAACATAACTGCTCTTCTGTTGAGAACAGTAACAACAAAAAAATCATAGCCTTGGGTACCAAGCTTACTTCAGTAACATCAGTGAAGCAAAATGAGATGTATAATCCACATCACCATTTATTTATTGATTAATTGTATTAAGGGGAGTAAGCATCATCTTCCACGCTAGATGAAGAACAGTTTTTCTTATTTTCCCACGTGTAACCAAATGCTGATAAGAATTTCTGTTTTTCTTCTTAGGGGTTTAGATATTTTGGCTAGTAAGAACGAAGACAAGTAGATGCTATATATAATTGAGTTATAAAATTTATTGCATTCCTCATTAATGAAAATTTTGATCCATTAGAACTGGGCTATAAGAAAGAAAAAAAAAATATTATTAAACCAAAGATAAGTGAAAACGGCTCTATGACTTCCTAAATAAAAATGACTTCCTAAAAAGAAAATAAACCATTAATTTTCTTCCAGTTAGGGAAACTTTAGCAAATGTACTTCAGCAGATAAGGGTGTTTTCTTTGAAGAAGAGGATTAAATGAGGGGTGACACCAGCCTGCTGTATAAAACAGACAAAGATTAATAAAAATCCACTTATACACTTTTATACACTTTTTTTTTTTTTTTTGTAAGCTGCATTACCCAAATAGCTATAAATGCAGTTGTTAATATCAATAGAAAATGTCACAAACTTTTTATTATTCTTTGTGCCTATGTAAGTATGACTAAAGTCTGATTAGATTTAAGACAAATACCAAGAGACTTCATATACTTTAAAACCCTCAAATGAGTTTAAGATCCAATGAAAAGTGGAAGATTAATTGGTTAGTGAGGAAGTCCCAAGTAATGAAATGAAGTAATGAAATCCCAAGGTAAGTCCCAAGTAATGAAATGCGTATGAAATTCCCGGAAAGAAATCTATGCAAAACTTCCTTTGCCTTGAAACACACACACATCTTCCTTGAACTCTATGACAAGATATTATTTACTTTAGAATGGGGTTTGTTTAGTTCAGTTCATTTTCACTTATTTAATGATCACTTAAATCCGTCTAAGGTTAAATCTAGCTATGATTCTCTGTAAATTGTGCTACATAGATCAAATGAATGTTGCATATGCATTTTTGCAATGCCATGAGTTAAAGCAGTAACTTCTGATCAAGAAACATCTGATACCCAGCAAAAATAACACCTAATGAATTTTTTAGTAAGTCTTGATTAAATTGAGAATAAGTAGCCATTAACCTAGAAAGCTAACTGATACACAATTTGAGAGAATATATCTTCACTTGAAACACTTGAACAAATTAGCTTCATGTACTGGTTAGTACAAACATGCGGCTGCCCAAGTTGGTTCCTGTTTTCTGCATCAGCTTTCAGAATAACATAAAGGAATTTGTAGTCTTCTCTATGTAGAACAAGCCCCTGTAAAACCATAAATTACTAAAAGAATTACTTGGCAACAATGATCCAGAAGTTTAACACAGAACTGTAAATTATGTTTGAACTTCCTGAAGCTTTCTTTCTGCTAAAATTAATGAATCTGTGATGCTGCAGTAGTAAAATTTATTTGGGTTTTCTGAACATGTATTTGTTATTTTATTTAACAAAGATTAAATTTCTTAGGTACTTAAAGTTCTCATTCAAGGAAGGAAGGGAGGGAGGGAGGAGGAAGGGAAAGAGAAAGAGAGAGAGAGTAAGAAAAAGAAACAAGAAAGAGAAAGAGAAAAAGAGAAGAAAGAGAGAAAGAAAGAGAGAAAGACAGAAAGAAAGACAGAAAGAGAGAAAGGGAAAGAAAGAAAAAGAGAAAGAAAGAAAGAAAGAAAGAAAGAAAGAAAGAAAGAAAGAAAGAAAGAAAGAAAGAAAGAAAGAAAGAAAGAAAGAAAGAAAGAAAAAAGAAAGAAAAAAGAAAGAAAGAAAGAAAGAAAGAAAGAAAGAAAGAAAGAAAGAAAGAAAGAAAGAAAGAAAGAAAGAAAGAAAGAAAGAAAGAAAGAAAGAAAGAAAGAAAGAAGCTTCTCCTAAACAATAAGCTTAAATCCCATGTAACCTTCCCCTTAATACACTACAGGATCAGGAAATGAAATGTTTCACATTTGCCTCTATATTACTGGGCAGACCACTCTCCTGGAAGACTGAAGTTTCAACTATGTTTGTTCCAGTGAGCCTGTAATTTGCCATTGCAATATGAAATTTCATTTCAGGGAGGAATCTCCTAAAAATAGAGTGTGTTACGGTCTGGCTCTCTGGGAAACCTACATCTTTAAATGCACAGTATAGAAAATATGGATATATGTTTCTGGAATTTGGATTTCATTGTTGGTTTTTGTTCTTGTTTGTATGTCTTGTTTTGAATATGAGATTGAAGTTTCCTCTTCCAGAAAACATCTAACTTCAGAAAATATGCTACAATTATTATTTTGACATGAAATTGTTTAAATTTCTTTGCTTGTTTTTCATTCTCCCCAATCAACTATGGTAGGAAAAACTTAAGGTATTGTTTATTTGAATACTTAGATCTCAGGCTGTCAAAGCATCTTGTTTGAAGATTTTATTGCTTGTTTATATCATGATGATAATATGATCTTTAGTTAGATAGCACAGGTATTGCTAAGACATCATAGAATCACAGAATCATATAATGGCTCAGGTTGGAAGGGATCTTAAAGATCATCTGGTACCAACCGCCCTGCCATTGTTACCCACTAGGTCAGGTTGCCCAGGGCCTCATTTAACTTGGTCTTGAGTACTCCAGGGATGGGGCATCCACAACCTCTCTGGGCAACCTGTTCCAGTGCCTCACCACCTTCTTAGTGAAGAATTTCCTCCTAATCGCTAATATAAATCTCCTCTTTTAGTTTAAAACCATTCTCTTAAAACCATTCTCCCTTGTCCTACCATTATCTCATTGAGTAAAGAGTCACTCTCCATCTTTTTTATAAGTCCCTTTTAAGTTCTGAAAAGCCACAATGAGGTCATCCTGGAGCCTTCTCTTCTTTACGCTGAACAGCCCCAGCTCTCTCAGCCTTTCTTCATCGGAGAGGTGCTCCAGCCCCTTGATCATCTTTGTGGCTCTTCTCTGGACCCGATATCTCTCAAAACATTGTTGTCTTCCAACTGATAACGAATACAGAGAAAGAGAGATTACTGTGAAACAATTGCCTTTGGAAAAAAAAAAAAAGGCACAAAACCACAAGTATGCTATACATTTCCTGCTTCATTCCATATTAGCAATTTACAATGCTCCACAGTTCTGTAATGCAGTGTTAGATATTTGTAGATTTATTTTTTGTTTGTTTTATTCTCCATTTACAGAGATTAAAACTAATGAAAGAACCTACTCCACATTTCATTCCCTTTTCTGTTTTTTACTTTGTTTTTGATACAGTTATATTGCATTTATTGTCCAACGGACTTTGCATAAAATATCCACAATAACTATGCTTTAGTTTAACTTACATGTACATCTAGGGATCTCCTCTTAAAGGTCTGTTTTAATGTTTCCCATTTATTTGTTTTATAACAGGACACTTTTAGCAAATCAGATGAACAGTATTTGGTTTTCCCATTTCTTGTACAACTCATATTTCATGAGTAGATTAAACAGATAATTACTTACCTCTGAAGTTGGGTTGTATAATTTCCACAGTAGATCTTTAATTAAATTATTTTCAATTACTATAAATGATGTATTGGTTCTAAAATATTCAATTAAGCTACATTCACTATGATTAATTTATCCAAGGGTATCTTGATTTAAATAGAAAAAAAAAATCATTTTGAAGACTTATTAACCAAAAACAGCTTTGGTTAATAAGAACATAGAAAATGATCAGATGCCAAATTAAATCTTTTTCAGGAAAAAATAAAAATGGAAGAATGAATTTAAATAAAGTAAAAATTGTGAAAACTTCATAAACCCAAAATTTGCCCTAGATTTTGGAAACCTAAGCGTATGTTTAGAAAGATTCCTTCAAGGATTGTTCTTCACTGTGAAAACACTCTTAGCTTTCATTTTGGGGCAACACCATCAAGAAACCAAGACAGTAAATGACAAACTTCAGAACAAGAAGATAAATGAATGGCTATGGTCAGATGTTTTCACCAGAATTGGACCTCTCTACCCTATTAATATCGGTAGAACATAGAAAAATGTATTACAAAATCTGTTCAAATAGTATTTGTTCATATTTTATTAAAATCTGGGATATGTATTTTCTCCTGATACAATTTGAGTTAAAAAAAAAAATAATAATATCTCACTACTATCTTGCTACTATAACTTGTTACTATGGAGAAAAAAAAAAAAAAAAAAAAAAAAAGGCAATAACAAAAACACCTAAAAGTGGAAATCTGTTTATCTGTTTCTGTAACCTCAGTTAAGTGGAAAGCCAGACCAAAGTCACTGTTGGTCTTTGAAGTCTCTTCTTTTTGGATGTAAGTATTTCAATTTCTATTGATACTGAAGGAAAAAGAACTAAAAATTTGACCTTTTATGTCTGAGAAAGCATCAAATTTCAACCCGAGGCCCCTTTCACCCTGAAAGCTTTAGACTTTTATGGCAAAAGAGATCACTTTGATCATTTAGTCTCATCCTCATGACAGAGAAGAGCAATTCCTTCATCCAGACCATAAATTCTGTTCAAGCTAGTACAAAGCGGATTCACTAGGTCATTCATTTGGTTCACTCCAACAAGTTCCATTTCATTTCATGAAACTAGAGCAAAAAGTGTATCTGCTACCTTAAATTAAAAATAAATTAATAAATAAAATTAATCTGATAGAAGCTACACAGCTCACATCTCCCTGTAAGTACTTCTGGAACTTATATGAGCTGCTCAGAATTCTCTCTGGCAAGAATAGATGCAGCAGATAAAACTGCTTTAAATCCACTGATTTGTTACACGTTTAGGTCCATTAAGTTTAAACATGTTTTAAACATATTAAAATTAATGGGAATCAAATGCTGCTAAGTGTTTTGCTGAAGGGGACATACTGGTGAACTGGGACCTAAGATACTTTTTCCTCTACACAATACTTAGAACATTTTTTAATGTAGATTAAAATCACAGTCCCTCGGAATACAATAGTAACAAATTGGATATAAACTTGAACTGTTCCTATTTTGTGATAATTCCCTTTTTTAATAATTGCTGCAAGAGCATTTCAAATTCAATATACAAAAAAAAAAAAAAAGAAAAGAACATTAATAAAGCAACACTAATGTGATTAACATGGGACTGGCTCTGCCTTGTCTTATTGTGAGCTACGGGCAACAAAGCAAATCCATCCCGGTCTGCTAATTGTTACTACGGAGAAAAAAAAAAAAAAAGGCAATAACAAAAACACCTAAAAGTCTAAAAGTTCAGTATGCTTAACAAAGCCTCAAGATTTCACAGTGAGATAAATCCAAACGTGTAAATAGTTCTGTTTACACAAATATTGTGTTCAGGTAAGTCAGGTAGTCAATCTTACGAGCACCAAGAGGAACAATTTCTAACATCAGTATGTGCTGTGTGTTTTTCTTCCCAAGTGGAGAAAGCTTGTTGCAGAAGGAGCAGAGAAAATTGTTAATTCCTCTTCATAGAAACATAGAGTCATTTAGGTTGGAAAAGACCCTTAAGATCATCAAGTTCAACTACCAACCTAACACTAAGTGCACCACTAACACTGTCCTTAAATGCTACTTCCCCGTGCCTCTTAACTACTTTCAGGGATGCGACTCCACCACTTCCCTGGGCAGCCTGCTCCAATGACTAACCACCCTTTCCATGAAGAAATTCTTCCTGACATCCAGTCTAAACTTTTCCTGACACAGCTTGAGGTCATGTCCTATCTTTTCCTACCTATCTACCTATCCTACCTACCACACCTATCAGGTGACCTTGAGGTCACCTTGAGGTCACCTGAGAAAAGAGACCAGCGCCCTCCTCGCTCTTTCAGGTAGCTGTAAAGAAAAATTAAGTCTCCCCTTAGACTCCTTTTCTCCAGACTAAATAAGCCCAGTTCTCTCAGCTGCCTAGTCCCTTCACCAGCTTTGTTGCTGTTCTCTGAACGCTTTCAGCAATTCAATATCTTTCTGCCCCAAACTGAACACAGTTCTTGAGGTGCAGTCTCACCTCAGCGCAAGGGGACAATCACTTCTCTAGTCCGGCTGGCCATACTGTTTTTAATACAAGCCAGGAAGCCACTGGCTTTCTTGGACACCTGGGCACACTGCTGGCACATATTCACCTGGCTGTCAACCAACACCCTCAGGTCCTTCACTGCATGGCAGCTTTCTAGTCAGTCTTTCCCGTGCCCATACTGATGCATAGGGTTATGACTGAAGTGCAGGAGCCAGCATTTAGCCTTGTTGAATGCCATACAGTTGGATGTGGTCCATCTACCTGCCTATCCAGATCCCTCTGCAGAGCCCTCCTACCCTCAAGCAGATCAACCCTCCTGTCTAACTTGGTGTCTGCAAACTTACTGAGCATACACGAAGATCACTGATAAAAAAATATTAAACAAAACTGGCCCCAGTACTGAGCCCTAGGGAGCACCACTTGTGAACAGGCACCAATCGTATTTAACATAATGACCCTTTGGGCCCAGAAATCCAGACATTTTTTTTACATAGTAAACAGTACATCTGTCCAAGCCATGAGCAGCCATTTTCTCCAGACTAGAATTCCAGAATGGAGCGTTTATGGTTGCAATAGCAATAGCTGTTCACACAAAGAAGTTGTAACTTTTTTTTTTTTTAATGTGTGACAGAGTATCATAAATAAATCTGTACAAGAAACTTATTGCTGGAGAGCCCATACATGAATAAATGTGTATTAATTTCCCACACAAATAGAAAAGGAAAATGTAAATAAATTAATTAAAAAAAAAAAAAGTCTGATTGATATAACACATATAAGAAAACTCTAGTGATTTATGATAGTTTCCAGTCATTTTGTAAGCGTTAAGGAACAAAGATACTTTTAAGATATGTTGCTATAGTGATAATTTTGTATTTTGCTTTCTAAATTCTTCCTTAGGATGTTTTTCTCATTAAAACCACAATGAACAGAGAACAGCGGGAAAATCCATTGAAAATCCATTGAACTCTTGTACCAGTACATGACAGAGTTTAGTGTCAAAGCATTTTGATCTCTTTTCCATATATGAAAGAAAAAAGATTTATTTTTTTATTTGAGAATGCTACAGTCTTGTTAAATGAATTACAAATGAATTTAAATTTCATAACAGAACTTTCAGGTTTTCATAATTCTGAAATATTTAATACCAGAAGTTTGTAGGAAAGTTTGCCAGTTTAAGATCTTTGTTCAAGTTGATTTCTCAGTCTATGTTTTTAGTTGACTTTCTAAAAGGAGGCTAGCATTTATGAATATTTCTGGTTTTGATGCTCAACTTTATATGGCTTTCAAACTGGCTTATTAAGACGTCATAGTTTCAATATCCAGACACGTAAACTTACTTCAGCAGCATAAACACATGCACCAAGTAACTTATGAGATGATCACCTACAAAAAAAGTAATCAATAGAGAAAAAAATGGACCCTTATTTTCTTTTTCCCCAAGAATAAAAACTTAAGCTATTGGATTTAGCACGGATACAAATATTTATATAGATTAGTGTATATGTTACTGACAACAAAATGAAAGTATGACATGTACTACATGAAGTGTTATGACACGCTGATCCCCAACAATTGTACTATATTTAAAGAACAACATTTCTAATACTTCCTAGAGCTTCTCCAATTAATGCATCACTTCCTGGGCAAAGGGAAAATGGTATAGTCAGATGACAAGAGAATATTTGGTACTCCCACATGCACTCTTTGGTGACATATTCAGCGATATAAAGGACATAAATTCACATAACTAAGATGTAGAATAGAAGAACAGGAGATGATTTTTTTCTTTGCTTGTAAAAAGCCACCGGACCTTGGATAAGCTTACTGTAATATATTGTCCTTCATTTGTTTTGCTTGGATGGATGTTCTAGGTCATTAAGAATGTGGTCTTTATATACATGTATATGTATTTGAATAGGTACAAATACCAGGATAGGAAGCTTGAGTACTAAGTTGTGTTTTTTTTTGTTGTTGTTGCTTTTGTTTTTTGGAACATTGGCATCAGATGCTGTTTTCTTATCACAGAGGTTGCAGTTGAACTCTCTTTGTAACTTGAAAAGGAATCAAATTTAAAAGACATAGCAATAACAATGCCATAATTAAAGATGGTAGTAATAAGTGGTTAGGAAGGTATAATGCATATGTACATATATATGTACACAGATTCACAAATATTCACAAATACATTATTATGATTTGAAGTTCTGGGGGCTCTGAGAAGTAGTAAGGTACACATGACAAAGAATGTATTATCTTGAAGTGCCAGTGGAGGAAACATCATTCCAAGAATATGTCTTATTGCTATTTAAAATAAAATTAGCTATGTAAAATAAAATTAGCTGTGCTATCACGGATGAGCAGGTTAACAGTGAAAATGTACTTTGAGGGATAGTCCACAGAGTGGTTGTATTAATAAACTGAAGAAAAATAATATTTTCTGGAAATATATATATATGTATATATATATATACACATATAAAGATGACAAAATTTAGCCATAGGGAGAATATATCAAGGTTGACCATAACTAATTGCACAAATTGGCTGCCTGTAAATTATGTGTATAAAACTGTAAAACTCACATAACTGAGCTGCACAAGTTTTCTTTAGAATCAGGCATGCAGAATCAATCAGTCCAGTGTCCCATATTGATAAAAGTTAACTATTACTTTATTGCCACTAAAGAAAAATACATATTCTACCACTATTTAGTCTGATAGCCTGCCCTTACAGCTTGGTTGTAATTTAGATACAATACTAGGACATGTGCTATTTCTTTGGGTCCATGAGGTTTCCCTATCTGCCAAGGTTGTACCCTGGTCACAGCACAGTGCAGCTCTGTCTGAGCACTGCATCTGGGTTCACTGGATGCTGGCAGAAAGTCCCTACCCAGGTATATAGGGGCTGTCTATTTACCCTTAAAGGCCCAGATCCTGTCCCCCAACCACAGGCTGATGTCCTATCCTGGCACTGTCTCTAGGGAGGTGCCCAGTACCCAGAACTCGGACTGCCCTGGAACCAGACCCTGCCCTGCCGTGGCAAGACCCCACAGATCCCAACACCCACAGAGCTTCCTGAACACATTGTGTTCTGTTACCTTCTGACCATTTTTTTTTTCCAGAGTTTGAAAGGAGATTTCTCTGGAGAAGACAATAAGAACCTGTCATTTGGCTGGACCAAATGCCATATAAATACATAAAATAGTAACAGTCTAAACCAAGACTGCTAAGTTTAGTATATTTACTTCTTATTTTATTCAGTAAGTACAGCTATTTATATTAAATTTAAGTAGAAGGGGGTAAAACAAACAAAAAAAACAGGGAAAAATAAGATTTTGAACAGGCATGTGGCTTGAGGCTTACTGTGGTGACATCACCATGTATTCTGGGGTGAATAATATACTCTGGATTGAATCAGGTGCTTAAGAAATGATTTATTGATATTCAATAATGGAATTAATAAAAATATTCAAGAAAGTTTACCAAATTTAATAATCTAATAGTTAGCACTTTGATCATAATTCAACATTTATGTACTTTACAATCTACATTTAATAGTAAATCAATATTTAATGATAAAATCAATGTAACAATAATTTTAAAGAAATGAAAATAGTGCAAGTGCTGTATGTGTGACATCAACCTTAGATTACTAAATGCTGTGTTTTTTTTTGTTTTGTTTTTTGTTTTTTTAATCTTCTAAAACAATAATACACCCTACACTTTAATTAAAAATAAAAATAAAAAAGCCTGGGATCTCTGCCCAGGCAGTGGGACATGTTTGCCACTTTACCCATTGCAGTACCAAGTAGCCAGTACCAAAATTGTGCACTTATCTTAGAGACGCCTGGGGATGGAAGGAAAGTGTTAGAGCAAGAAAGAGAAAAGGTGGGGAGAGAGAGAGAAAAGAAGGGAGAAAAGGGGGAGAGGAATGGAGAAAGAGGGATGAAGAGAAGAAAAAGAGGGGTCATAAAGGGAAGGAGGAGAGAGCAGGGGAGGGAAGAAGGAGGGAGGAGAAGGAGAGAAAAGGAAAGTGAATAAAAGAGAAGGAGAGAGAAGGAAAGGGACACATCAGCACCCACAGAGGACACTAACAGGGCAAGTCACACAGACTGTTACTGACCAGGTGCTACCTTCAGCAGCACCCCTCCAGGCCTCACACACCACACCAGCACAGAGAGCCCAGCCCCCTCCTGCCCTTGGGCTGGCACAGACAGCAGCTCCCTGGTGCAGGCACACCCCTCCAGGACCACCAGCACACGCTGTGCCCCAAGAACCAGCAGGGCCCCTCTGCCGACTTGGCATCCCTGTCCTCATCCCAGGCCCTCTCACCTGGCCCATGGTTCCCCTTCCTGCTGGCTACTGCAGTGAATGCACACACACCATTTGGGGCAGACACAGACACTGCCTGCAGCAACTGGCATCAGGCTGTGTGTGTGGCCTGTGGCCCTGCTCCAGCTGCCAGCACAGCCCTGCGCTCACCCCACTCAGCCCCATCCCTGAGCAGGTGGTTTGGGGAGAAACACACTGCTCCTTGCTCTGGGGCTGGAGGCTGAAGACCCCTACCCATACCAGTAGCTAATGCTGAGACCCTGTGGTGGTTTTACTTGGGCGGGTGGCCGAGCTCCACCACAACCGCTGTCTCACTACCCATCATCAAAGAAGAAAAGGGAGAAAATACGATGAAGATGAGGAGATCGTGCAGTAATTATTGTGACGGGCAAAACAGGCTCAGCACAGGGAGAGTAAGATTTATTGCCTATTACTAACAAACTAAAGAAGCGAGAAACAAAGGAAAGAAACCAAAAGCACATTTCCCCCCAACCGCCCTCTTCCACTTCCTCCCCCTGAGCGGTATGGGGAACAGGGAAACGGGGGTTATGGTCAGTTTATAGCCCTTCTTCTCCACCGCTCCTTCTCGGTCACTCTCGTCCCCTGTGCTGTGGCGTCCCTCCCATGGGATGCAGTCCTTGGTGAACTGATCCGACGTGGGCTTCCCACAGGCAGCAGCTCTTCCAGAACTGCTCCAGATATGGGTCCGTACCATGGGGTCCATCCCTCAGGAGAAAACTGCTCCAACCTGGGTCCCCCACGGGCAGCAGCTCCTGCCAGGTCACCTGCTCCTGCGCGGGCTCCTCTCCATGGGCTGCAGCGTGGAATCCTGCTCCACCATGGTACTTCACGGGCTGCAGGGGGACAGCCTACTTCTCCATGGTCCTCACCACATGCTGCAGGGGAATTCTGCTCTGGTGCCTGGGGCGATCTCTCACCCTCCTTCTTCACTAACCTTGGCGCTGTGTGGTGCAGTGTTTTTTTCCCCTTGTCTTAAATATGCTCTCACAGAGGCGCAAAACAACATCACTTACTGGCTCAGCTCTGGTCAGCAGTGGGGTCCTTACCAAACATGGGGCAGTTTCTGGATCCCTCTCACAGAACACACCTTTGCAGCCCCCTGCTACCAAAACCCACTACAGACCCCACTGTCTCCAGTCGCTGGCAATCAGGTCAAGAGCACCCCTCCCCTGTTTGAATCCAGGAGCTGCCACCCTCAGCCACAGCGAGGCTCGTTGAGGTTCATTTCCTTCCACATACACAGGTTTTACTTACCAGGAGCTGCACTGAGTCACTGCTGCACATATACACGTGGTATAGAGTGACAATACACAGACAGTTCAGAATGAATACGGTATAAGAACACAGGACCGACTATGGTGATCAGGCACAAGGCTTAAGCCAGACAAGTCTCCATTTTATGTGCAACTGGTCCCTTTTTTCATAAGACACTGCTACTCCACCAGGTTCTTCTAAAGAAAATAAAGTTGTAATCGTCCAACCACACTAGATTCAAAGATATACATAGCTGTAGGTGTATATTTTATGTTTTATTTTTTAGATGAAAAAGTCTTCTCATTTTTTCATAATCATGATATCTATTTTTTGTTGTTTTTATTGTTGCTTATTTGCTTTTCTCATTCTTTGTTCTTTTGTATGTTCCTCTCTTACAATTCCCTGCTTCCGCAAAGTCTTACATCCTTTGGCAGCAATTCACATTTTTTTATTATTTACTATTTATTTATTATTATTATTTTCTAGAGATATACCAGTACTATCTGTTTCAGCAGTTTCTGTAGTATTTTTGCTTTGGGTAGCTATTTTTACTGGGGAAAATATCAGGTTTCACATGAAATATGCCTCATATTTATTCTAAATGAAAGTTGCATTTTTTCCCACTGGCTTAAAAATGCTTCAGCCAGCTTCATCCATTTTTCCAGCACAGTGATATTCTTTTAAAGAGACATGTAATTGTGTTGAATTTTGAAAGCATTGTAAATTATGCACAATCAACAAAGCTATTATGTGACTCTGCAGAATGTACAACTAATGAAACACTAATCACCAGACCTTATCATTTTAGCTGAAGTTCTAATTTAATAATACAGTTTCATATCCCCAAGAGACTTCTAACATTTATTTGTCATGCCAATTTCCATTACCTAATTCAAAATAATTGAGTTGATTCTTCTACATTATACTAATAGCATTCTGGAAAGGTCTACAGTTTCAAAAATGTTATGACAATGTACACATATACATCACATTAATATGTATACGATGTAGTATACCTAATTAGCAAAGGGTTTTAGAATGTATAATTTAACCTTGCGGATGTAGCCTGCTGTGACCAGGCCACAGATTCAATTGGTTTCTTATCCCCATAGGGCAAAGAATACATGAAGAGCACTGGATTTTCATCTACTCTATTCACTTCAGATAGTTGCTTGCATACATGACTTTCATTCTCTTCATGCTCCACTTCTGAAGCTCAATTTGGAATTTAAAACTTTATTTCACAGTCATAAAATCAGTGACAAGGATCTATAATTATTATGAAAATATTTCATAAATATTACAGGACTTGCCTTAACTGAAAAAAAAAATAAAGAAAAATGCTCTTTTGGATCAAGGAAGGAGACAGAAGTGATTGTTGGTGAGGAAGGTTGGGTGTAGTTTGTTCAGAAAACACAGATGACTGGTGTGGATCCCCTCACCTGCCATGTATATCTTGAAAACATCGAAAAGGAATAATTTCTAAGCACTCTTGATAGTACTTTCCATTCTAACATTAACGCACAAAACATTTTGCTGAAGGAACTGCTACAAGGCAATAAACATGAAAAAGTCAGTAGTAATAAATTTACCATTCCCGTTCAAGCACATTATTATATTTTTCCTCTAGTTCTAAGTAGTAAGCTTCTAAGCTTCATTCTTGATGAGTGGTTATATTGCTTGCCCTTTTTTTTTTTTTTTTTTTTTTTTTTTTCCCATGCTGTAATATACTTCTTCACCGTCTAAGTGAGTTTTGTTCTGTTAATATATTTGTTAGAATCTAACCCAGGGTAACATAGGGAGTTGTTAATAATTGCTCTCTGTAGCTTGAAGTGGCATCTAAATGCCACCTCAAGCTGTACCACATATTGTTCAATGTCTCTGAGATACCTGCTAAATCACCAGGATGAAAAGATTTTTAGAGCTCTAGCCTATTCACAAAACATCCAGTTTATTTTGTCCTTATTTCACTTAAAATCCCTGTATAGGCTTTTGTGTTTAAGTTTATTAAGTGATAGATCTGATAGATTCTTTACAAGATCATTGTTGCAGGTGTCCTTATTACCAGCCAGTAACAGTAGTATAGTAAGTTATCCAAAGCTCAAAACATAAATCATTTTTGCTCAGAACTTTCTTACAGTTAAACACGTCTAATAACTGAAATGCAAATGATGTCTCATTCAGTCGTTTCCTTTACTTCCAAAAATAAGATGCCTGAAGAAATTTCCCTCGTTGGTGATGCATCTTCCTGCTCACCAAGCAAATTATCAAAAGTATTATAAAAAGTTTCTGTCTACATTGATAAAATTAGATGTTTTTCAGTCTAGTGAACCACTAGACTCCAGACCACTCTGTTCACAGAAGTACTCTGTTCACAGAACAGTACAGTGTGGTCATGGACATAAGCATTAAGAACAGGTTTGCCTGTTCATGCCTTGCAGAAATGGGCAAGAGTGCTTGCACTTTTCAGGACTGGGGTCTTCAGCAGAGTTCATAGTGCCAATGAACCTTTAAAAAAACTTTTGTTTGTTTGTATGTTTTCTTAAATGGACAGGTGATAAATCAGTTTATTTGATTAATATCATATCAATAATTACACTGATACTTCATATTTTGTAATCATTGTTCTGCTTTTGGCATGATATGTTCATAAAATGTAAATTCCACAAAAATGTAGGGAAAAAAATAATAAAAAAGAAAGGTTTTTCTACTGTTAACAGCTATCAACTGCCTCAGCTGATTGTTTACTTGCATTTTCAGTAATTCAGAGGAGTAAAATACTAGAGTTGGTATAATAAAAATCAATTATCTCCCTGTTCTGTTTATACTGTTTTGCTCAGGTAGTACTGCACTGTTTTCCTGCATAATTCAGCTTTTCATTATCTAGTATTTTCTACAGCTCTAACTGATCTTAAGTTCAAGGAAAAGAGAATGAAAATACATGATCAGACATCATTTCACCTAACATTTTTGTTTCCACTTGTCAGAAATTTTAGAGATTAAATCCAACATACTTATGTTTAGTAGAGCAGATCATTGATTGTAAACTGGGGCATGAAAACAAATCTGTACTTCTTTTATCTGTTCTGGCCATACTTGTTTTTCACATAAAAAGGTGCAATTTATCAGACATTGGAAGGGTGAATTTGGCTGTTAGATTTTGTAAAGACTTCTTTTTAGATTTCTTTAGAATGAAACCACTATGACATAACTATATAATCAAATAAACTGTTTTCAAATGCATTGCTTGTGCGTATTATTTTCTCAACTTTCTATGTGTGTTTTTGTTGCATCAAAATCTGCTCACCCAGGTATTGGTAATGGTCTGTACAAAATATTTTGGTCGATAGCAGGTATGATAGAAATTAACATGTCTAGGCATTATTTTTGTGAACTCACAGATGTTTTATAAAAAAGGATTTTTTAGTCTTTCCTCACTTTAATATCCCAGCTTAAATGTTGAAACTGTCAATGAAAAATGTCTTAACTTATAAATCAGCTCTTAGGCTGTTCATGAACTAAGAAAATAACCTTGCCACACAAATGTTGTCAGCAATGAAAAGCAGAATTTTTGTTTGTTTTGTTGAAGACCATTGTTACTGATTGAAATTTAGATGTTCTATATTGCTATAGTATATCTAGATAGAGTTATCATAAGCTAGAGAAATTAGCTGAATTGCAGTGAATAAAAACAGGTGTTATATTAATCATATTTATTTTTATTATTATTTTGGCCCACTTGACAGCTTGTCAGTCAGTTACATTCCTCTTGATATCTTTTAGATTTTCCATACAACGTACATTCCATTTTTTTTTAGAATCTAAAGCCACTTTAGAACTGAAGGATGATATGGTCCAGTGACATGAGTGTAGGTTATACTGTGATTTTGTCACTGGAGTGACCCTTTCCAGGGTCCTCCTTCTTGCCCTTTTTGAAGACTGGTGTCACCTTGTCTCTCTTATAGTCCTCAGGCACCTTCCTGGTTTTTCACAACCTTCCAAAGATGATTTGGAGTGGCCTAGCAATAACATGGACCAGCTCCCTCAGCACCTGTGGGTGCATTCCATCAGGGCCCATGGAGCTGTGGATGTCAGGTTTGTTTAGACGATCTATCACCTGATCCTCTTCGACCAAAGGAAAATCATCATTTCTCTGGACTTTCTCTCTTGTCTCCGGGGTCTGAGATTCCTGAGGGCTGATCTTAGCAGTAAATACTGAAGCAAAAAAAAACCTGTGCCTCCTCCGTATCATTTGTCATCAGGGCACCTGCCCCATTTAGCAGTGGACTGACATTTTCCCCAGTCTTCCTTTTTCCACTGATGTATTTGTATTCCCTTTCTTGTTGCCCTTTACATTCCTTGCCAGATCTAATTCCAAGTGGGCCTTGGCCTTCCTTGTCACATTCCCATGTACTCTGACAGTATCCCTATATTCCTCCCAAGTGGCCTGCCCCTTTTTCCACATTTTATAAAATTCCTTCTTCTGTCTGAGTCTTGCCAGGAGTTCCCTGCTCATCCATGTAAGTTTCCTGCCCCCTTTGCTTGCCTTCTTACACATAAGGATGCACTGATCCTGAGCTTAGAGGTAGTGATACTTGAATACTGACCAACTGTTTTGGACTCCCCTTCTTTCCAGGGCCCTAACACATGGAATTCTTCCAAGTAGGTCCCTGAAGAGGCCGAAGTTTTCTCTCCTGAAGTACAGGTACTCAATCCTTCTTTTTGGCCTGCTGCCTCCTCGCAAGATAGTGAACTCCACCATATCATGGTCACTGCAGCCAAGGTCCAGATGCACACATCTCCAACTAGTCCTTCCTCACTCATTAATACAAGGTTCAGCAGCACACGTCTCCTTGCTGGCTTCTCCACCACCTGTGTCAACAAGTTGTCATCAATGCACTGCAGGAACATCCTGGACTGTTTGTGCCTAGCTGTGTGGTCTTCCAACTAGATATCAGGGTGGTTTAAGTCCCCCAGGAGAACCAGGGCTTGTGACTGAGAAGCTACTTTGAGCTGTCTGAAGAAGGCTTCATCTACTTCCTCTTCCTGATCAGGTGGCCTGTAGCAAACACTGACAACAGTGTCAGCCATGGCAGCCTGCCCTAAATCCTTACCCATAGGCTCTTGGCTCACTCTTCATTGACCCCTTGGCAGAGCTCCATGCATTCTAGTTGCTTACTTACATAAAGAGCAACTCTACCACCTCGCCTTCCTGGCTGGTCTTTTCTAAAAATCTTGAATGGAAGAGAAACACATACATATGATGGGATGATGGGTTTCATAGAGTCATGCTATTTGAGTATATAATAGTGGTAGAGAGAAAGACATAGCAAAACCACTTTGAGAAAAAAAAAAAAAAAAAACACTTTGCTTTGGAATATACCCAGAAGTACTATTTACTCTCAGAACAGAAGCAAACTCTTAGTGACTCTATATTTGTACAGACTGCATTTTGAAAATTCATGTCTTAAGTGTCAAGCTGGAAACTGCTGTTACAAGAAACCAAAATTGCATATTATACAGTGACATTGAGAAAAAGAAAAAAAAAGGCAAAAAAAAAGTTAGACGTCTTAAGTATTCAGCTATGGCTAGATACACTTTAAGAAAAAAAAGTCTGTAGTCTGTAGATTGGGGTGGAATGAGTAGTAATTTTTTTTTTCTGAAGTTATTCTAATTAGTTGAAAGTGGATGAAATAAGTGTGGATATTAATTTTTAATTAACTACCAGAATTGTAAAGGATTTAGTAATGACATTCCCATTGAAGAAAATGTTGCACCATTCATCCAACTTTGCTTCATTCATCCAACTGTGTGGTGAATTAAAAATAACTCAATGTCCCCTTTCAGGACACGCGCATGTCTCATTCATCATATCTAATACATTTTAATTTGTTTCAAATTTTCTACAGTAAGAAGACCACTGGTTACATATGTTGCTTCAGGTTGGAAGAGACCTTACAAGATCCATAGTCCAACCTCCTGCTCAAAGCAGCATTGACAATTAATGAAGTCCATGTTGCTAAAAGCTTTATGTTTTTGGGTACTGAAAATTTCTGAGGACAGAGACTGACAACTCCTAAAAGCAACCTGTTCCCCTACTCAACTGTTCTCATTGTGAATATGTTTTTTGAATTGTCAGGTCAGGACCTCTAGTTTTACAGTATGACCATTGTTTCTTCTCTTTATGCACCTCCTTAAACAGCCTGTATCTATATCTTCAATAAGTTCTTCTTAGGTATTGGAGTCTGCTATGAATTCTACCTCTTTGATCAGAAGGTGTCTCTTGTGCACTGTGAACAAGCCAAATTTTCTCAACCTTATCTCATGTTGGATGTGATATAAACCATTACCATACTGATGGCCCTGTGAAGGACACTCTCAAGATTGCCAATACCTTTCTATTACTAGTCTGTCAACAATGTTGATAATTATTCAACGATGAATAACAAGGAATAAACAATCAGTAGATTGATTCTCTTGATCACTGTATAACGTGTATCCTGATGATACAGGTTAAGTATGCTTTATCTTTCCTTGCTACTAAGGCACACTGCTAACTCACATCCATGTCACTCTTACACTGGGGAGACCAGAGCTGGACACAGTACTCCAGGTGCAGCTTCACCATGGCTGAGTAGAGGGAAAGGATCACCTCCCTCAACCTGCTGGTAATACCTTGCCTAATGCAGCCCAGAATACTGTTAACCTTCTTTTCACCAAGGGCATATTGATGTCTCATGTTCAAGTTGGTGTCCAGCAGGAACCCCACAAGTTCTTTTCTGCAAAACTGCTTTCCAGCTGGGCAGCCCTCAGCATGTACTGGTGCCTGGCCAGGGGAAGGACTTTGCTCTTCTCTTTGTTGAACTTTATGGGGTTTCTGCCATCCCATTTATCCAGCTTGTCAAATTTCATCTGGATGGCAGCACAATCCTCTGACATATCAGTCACCAATCCCATTTATGTGCCATCAGCACACCTACTAAGGGTGCCATCCTCCCTGATGCCCCACCATCCGATGATGATGTTAAGAAGGATTGGACTCAATATTGGCCTTCGTAGTAAACTGCTAGTTATTGGCCTCCACCTAGAGTTTGCACCACTCATCACTACCCTCTGGGCCTGGCCATTCAGCCAATTTTCAATCCATCTCATTTTCTGCTTATTCAGCCCATACAACAACATACATGTATGTTTAAGGATCTTATGGGACACAGTGTCAAGGCCAACAGAAGTCTAGATAGATAATATCCAGTGTTCTCCCCTCATCTACCTGTATTGGGTTTATGTGAGAAGGTTTTGGTAGCAGGGGGGCTGCAGGGGTGGCCTCTGTGAGAAGAATCCAGAAATTGCCCCGAGTTAGATAAAAGCCAGTTTCATCTGGCTCCAAAAGTGACCAGCTGCTGGCCAGAGCATAGCCAATAAGTGATGTCTTTTGTGCCACTGTGAGATCAGATTGAAAAAAAGGAAAAAAAAAAAAAAAAGTCTTCTGCGTAACAGCAACTGGGAGAGTGAGGAGTGAGAAACAACCCTGAAGACACCAAGGTCAGTGAAAAAGGAGGGAGAGGAGTTGCTCCAGGTTCCAGAGCAGAAGTTCCCCTGTGGCCTGTGGAGAGGCCCCTAGTGGAGCAGGCTGTGCCCCTGCAGCCCATGGTGAACCACAATGGAGCAGATTTCCATGATGTAGACTATGGAGGAGCCCACAGTGGAGCAGGTGGATCTGAAGGGCGCTGCTGCCTGTAAAGGGCCCGTGTTGGAACAGTTTGTTCCTGTTAGATGGACCCCATGATACAGACCCATATTGGAGCAGTTCTTGAAGAGCTGCTGCTAGTGAGAATTCCATGCAGGACCAGTTCAGGAAGGATGGCATCCCATAGAAGGGACCCAGTGTTGGAGCAGGGGCAGAGAGTGACCTTAAAGGAGCAGAGGAGACAAAGAATCATGGACTGACCACAGCCCCCATTCCCCATTCCACTGTGCTGCCTGTGGGAGATTTAGAAGACGTGGATCGGGGGAAGGTATTGTTAGTTTGTTTTTAGCTTCTCACTGTTCTAGCGTATTAGTAATAGGTAATAAATTTTATTATTCTCCCTATGCTGAATCTGTTTTGCCTGTGATGATAATTATTCAGTGATCTTGCCCTGTCCTTATCTCAACCCTTGAACCCTTTCCATTGTATTTCTCCCCCTTTCCCTTTGAGGAGGGGGAGTGAGAGAGTGGTTGTGGTGAAGTTCAGCTGCCCAGATGGGTAAAACTACCAGCTGACTACTCACAATCAGTGTCTTGTTCTTCATGTCCAGATCTGGAAATGTTTTCTGGGATTAGTTGTTCTGTGACCTTCCCAGGGATTAAGGTGAGGCTGACTGGCCTGTAATTTGTCTCACTGCACTAATACAAGTGTAGAGCCAATTTTAAACCTGTGAGCTTTAAGCATAAAGTTTGGGTGGCTTTACAAATCTATACTTTCTTTTTGCCCCCTTCTGATTCTGATCTTTGTGGGCTGAATCTTATGCCAAAATATTGAATAACTGGTACAAAAACAGAGACAGACAAAAATGATAAACACTGTAAAGGTTTACAAATCCTTTCAAGACATTTTCTTTTATTTATTAATTCACTGCAAGATGAAGAGCCTAAGTTTAAACACATGCTAACATGGCTCTCCTGCTTCTGAATTCAATTCTACCTCCTTTATCTATGGTCGCACTGTCCTTCTGCATGGCACTATAGTGTAACATTTGCATCTAAAAGAAAACTGAGGGTTTTCCATAGTATAGAAACTACATTTCTTTGCAATACTTTTCATTTATTTGAGTATCTATCAGTTCTAATTTTCATCATGATTGAAAGCTGAAAAATCCTGCTGTTAGGGTGTTAGTTTTCTTAAAATTCTGTCACAAATAACCGTGGAAGTTCTTATGTAGAATGTTATCCTTAATGCTATTTAAACAACAGAAACATAAATAATATTAACAGTATGACTCTAATAAGTATCTTTAGTGAGCAAGTATGTCACTATCTTGTCACAGTAATTTTACTGTTCTAAGAATCTTCCAAACCAAATATTTTTTATATGCTGGTATTCTGTTCAATTGTTGTACATTAATAGATTACAATGATGGAAGCTAAAGGGAGTTACAAATGCCTGCAGTAAGTAAGGAATTGCTTTAGTCTAAAAACATGGAAGACAGTGTCAGAGGTGAGCAAATGAACCTTATGGTCTAAATGTTCATGTTTCCCCCACACTTTTTATGCTAAAGCTTTGCAAATAAGTTATGAATAACATTAGTCGTGTAAGCATGAAACCTTATGGCATCTATTGAAGATATTGAGGGGTAGTCATGGTGCACTGAATCTATGTCAGATCACATACTTTTACTCAATGGAGCTTATTAAAATGCCAGTAAAACAAATCATTAAGATAATGTTAATTAATGTTTAAGCAAAAAATTAGCCCAGCAGGTGACCAGTTTATCTGCTTGAGCTGAATATCAGCTTAATTTCAGCCTAAAGTCTTTTTCTTGCAATTAGATTATAAAAATAATTTTAACTAAGTATAACAAAATTGTTAAGCGTCATTATTGCTTATTAATAGCTATAGTCTATATTTGATCTCCATACAAAATAAATTGAAGTCTCTGCGTAGAATTGTAATGACTTGGGCTTTCTGTAAATATAATAAAAGATGAGTTGGGATTTCATGTTTTGGAGAGAAGAACAAAATTAAATGAGACAAAATGGATCTAAAAACCGTAATGGAGACTGTAAAGTAACTAGCAAAGTAATTTAAATATTCATTAAAAGGAAGAGATGTGAACAAATAACCTTCTTGAAATTGTGGTACTTGTAGCAGAAAGCTTCCCCCCACCTCTCCACAGCAAGAAAATTAAACACCTATAGAACACAGTTGAGAACTGGGTGTATAACTCACATGCTTTGTATTAGTATGACCCCTTTTCTGATTTAATCAGAGAACCCAGGGAGAGAAAAGTTGCAAATTCTGGAATCAAAGACATCTCTGCTCATACTTATTTCTGTCATAAATATCTGTTGTAGTTTTCAGATGCTGATAGGTGCTGTTCCATGAAAAGCTCTTAAGAGCTCATGTGTTATTGCCAGGTAGAGATCACTGAATAATGTTCACCCAGAGAGACAGCTGGTTAGACTGTATCTCCATTTCCAGCATCCATGTTGACTATAGAGGGAATTGCTGCACAGCTCCTTAAAAAAAAAAAAAAAAAAAAAAAAAAAAAAAAAAAAAACAAACAGCCTTTCAAAGAGATAGAGCTGTTATCACAGAAATAAAGAGAACAGCCACCTATTTCAGTTTCAACTGCCAAACAGTTTTTGAGTTGTGGATTTAAATGCTTCTTAGAGACTGATTTGGTTTGATTTTAAGTTTTATCATGTTTAAAAGACTCTCCAAATAAAGTAATATGTCTGCAGATATTCACTAAAGTATGTATTTTTCACTATAATTCATGGATGCAGAAATATTGGAGATGCTCTCAAGTTGCACTAGAAAAGGCTTATATATAGGATATTAAGAATTTATTCACAGAGAGAGTGGTCAAGCATTGGATCTGGCTTCCCAGGGATGTAGTGGTGTCCCCATCTCCCCATCCTTGGGGGTATTTAAAAGATACTTAACTGGTCTTATGGTCTCAAAGTCTCATGTCTGTAGCACCATGAGACACTAAGTGATGGGAATCAGTAGATCAGACTGTTCTAGTTAGATTCTGGGGACTAAAGCTGATAGGTTCAGCCCAGCAAGGATCAGACAAGAGCTATGTATGTATATAAAGGAAGCAAGCTATTTGGGGATGTCAAATACACTCACACACACACTTGAACAACGATAGAAAAAAAAACAAATAATTTACTAATGAGTTAGCTTGTTAACATACCAACAATATGTGATGACACATACGTGATGACAAAAGTACCGATGAGTGTGATGCTCTTCCCAATCATTGATGTAGCAGATACTTACCCAGGTCATGGTCTGCATCCCGTCGGTGCAGTAGGCATCAATGTCTTGCAGGTGTCCCCATGGAGTCAACATTGACCTCAGTTGATGTTCCTGCCTTGCCAATGCAGAGCAACTTGCCCTGTTTTTAAGTTTTGCCCCTGCATGCTCCCAGTCCCAGAGCAGTGCACGATTGGCTGCCCAGCCTCAGGGGAGAACTCAGCAATCCTTGATAGGCTACTGTGATCATGTACAGGCTCATGGCCTGCGCGTGCTGTGCAGATGACAGTATTGTCTCAGGCCAGATGACTTGTGGCCTGGTGCCAAATCACTGAGCAACCAATATGTCTCTTTGCAACGTCAGAGTTTCACCTTGCTAGTCTTACAACAATGCCTGTTTCACATCGGACCAAACCTAACAGTTCTTAACACTAACACACAGGCTGATGGTTGTACTTGGTGATCTTGATGGACTTTTCCAGTCTTCATGATTCTATGATTCTATGACTGGTATTTCTGATATTTTCTAATGTGGTATCTGAAAGTTACCTATACTGTTCAAAGTATAATGTGGAGTGTTTACAAAGTTTTCAATATCGATATATTCGATATACTTATTATTATTATTATTATTTATTTATTTATTTATTTATTTTGTTTTTCCTTTTGTTTGACTTTTTTTTTTTCCCTGATAAATTTGAATATTTCTGTCCTTGGATATTTACTAGGCCTTTATTAATATTTACTAAGCTTTTATCTAAAAAAATAAAAATCTTTGTTGTGTATTATTTGTTTAATAAGCAACACAGCTTGGAGAATAAAAGTCTGAGAGGGGATCTTATCAATGTGTACAAATATCTGAAGGGAAGATGTCAAGAGTATGGGACCAGACATTTCAGTGGTGCCTAGTGACTGAACAAGAGACAATGGGCTCAAACTGAAACACAGGAAGTTTGGCTGAATATGAAGAAACTGTAAGGGTGACAGGGCGTTGGAACAGGTTTTCTGGAGAGGTTGTGGAGTCTCCTTTTCTGGAGATATTCAAAACCCACCTGAATGCCATCCTGCTCAATATGCTGTGCTTGATTGGGGGTTGGACTAGATCTCCAGAGGTCCTTTCCAACCTCAGTCTTTCTGTGATTGTGTACCCCCAATACCCATCCTATAGTTTTGTGCAATATTTCCTGATAATTTTGAGATGACAAAATTTTGGAATGCATTTCAGCAAAGATCTGTAATGCAAATTAAAATGAAGAACAACAGTAATTTGTAATATTGCTTCAGCATTTGCTGTTGCAAAAACAGCTCCATAGAAATCTTGATATTTAGAGCATAGAATCCACATGAGGTTCTTAGCGTCATAGCATTTATTTAGCTTATTTAGCAAGCCTCATATCTGCTTAGAAAGCTGCTTTTTATCCTTTTTTTTTTCTTGTGAAGAAAATAATGCAAATTAAAATGTATTTGGATTTACAGATTTACTGTATCTTCATAGCATACAGAAATTTCATATCATACCTATAATTCAGAGGCAAAAGAAGTATCTTCTCATACACAGACAAAACAATAAGTCTATACATTTTCTTTTTGTGGTATTTTTTGGGCCTCTGTTAGTTTTCAGTTAACATATTCAAACTGTTATGAAAGGAAAACAAGAAATAAAAGCATCAAGGAAAAATCAAGTCTGAGTCTTGGAAAAAGATACATGTAAATACATGTAGATGTGCTATGTTGAAAGTAAATTTTAAAATTCAAAATCTATTGTTTCCACTCTACCCAAGGAAGGTAGAGTGGATACTGACTTGAAGCCCCCTTCCATGAGACCTAATATCCTCTTTCCAAAGTCAGTGAATGTGATACATGCTCATACTTTGCTTTCTTTGAGAGCCATCATGCAGGTGTAACTAACATAGAGATACTTCAGTATATGATGGTTATACATGGTTATACTTCAGTGTTATATCTAAGGATACAGTGAAAACAGAAGACAGCACTATAAGTCCCTTGTCCATGGCACTTTCATGTAAGAGTCAGATACTCTGTCAAAACATTCATACTTATGTTTTAAATATAGAGAGATTGTTGTTACTGTCTCATTTGATCTTCTGTAGTACAAAAGCCTAGGACTTCCAGAACCTGTTATCTAATTTCAAATGTAATTTCAGAGTAAAATATCTTGTATATAGATAACTTGTTTCTGAAAATTATACTTGGATAGAAGACAAGAATAGTGACCTCTCTACAGCCGCTTGGGGCATTTGTATTTTTTGTTGTTGTTTCTCAGCAGCAGTGAGAACCAATTATTTAATTCCTGAAGCTGTCCTTTAAGTGTCCCAATTTAATTTCATTAAACACATCTAGGAGTAAGTTGTTTATCTTATGTTATTGTGCTGTAGTAGTTCCAGATGCATAAATGTGCTAATGAAAGGAAATAATTTCCAATTTGTCTGTAAGAAGTATAATCAGGATTACGTCTAGTTGTTACAGAGTCCCTGTTTTCTGGATGTGTGCAAGAAATGTCTTGGATAATTAAAATGCTGTACAATTATTTTGTATTTTTTCCTCCCTTTTCTTTCTTCTTGTCTTTATGATCTACCAGTTACCAGGGTTATTTTTTGTTTGATTTCTGGTAGAGTTCATAGTGATCTTAGTAAGGGATATAAATCTTAAAACATCAGTTTCTGAGCTAGTAACATCATTTTGACAGATTGTACTAATTCTCTTATTTTCCCTTTTTCCTTTACCAGAAAGAATGAGAGAATTCATCACTTGTTTGTTTATATTTCTTGGTAGAGGGAAAGTAGTGTTTGGAAATATTCTTCACTCTTGAATAAACATTTCTCCATACCCTGTTTAGTTTAAAGTTATCTGACTGTCCCTCAAATGTATTTGTATGTGTAGCTTTAATGGGTAGGAAAAAAATGGTACTGCACAAATTGTGTACAGGATTTGTGAATACCAGGAAAAAAAAATGTGTCATGGTTGTGGCTGGGATAGAGTTAGTTTTTTTCTTAGAGGCTCACACAATGTTGTGTCTTGGAGTTTTGATCAAAATAGTGGTGATAACACACCCATGTTTTTAGTTACTGCAGAACAATGTTCACACAGAGCCAAGCGCATTTCTGCTTCTTATGCTGCCCTGCTAGCAAGGAGGCTGGGGATGCACAAGAATTTGGGAGGGGACACAACTAGGACAGCTTACTAGGACTGGCCAAAGAGATATCCCATACCATATGGCTTCATGTTCAGAAATAAAAGCTGGGGGAAAGAAGAAGGAAGGAAGGAATGCTCAGTGTGATGGTGTTTGTCTTCCCAAGAAAGCATTACGCATGATGAGCCCTGCTTTCATGGATGTGGCTGAATATCTCCCTGCTGATGGGAAGCAACAAATGAATGAATTCCTTATTTTACTTTGCTTGTGTGTACAGCATTTGCTTTATCTAGTAAACTGTCTTTATCTCAACCCACGAGTTCTCTCACTTTTACCTTTCTGATTCACTTGTAAGTCCCACCTGGGGAGAGTCAGCAAGTGCTTGTGTGATAATTAGCTGCCTGCTGGGGTTAAACCACCACCACCACAGCAACAAAAAACAAAACAAAACAAAACAAAAAAAAGGAAAGAAAAGCATGTGAATTGTTTGGAAGCTTGCTGATTTTAAGAAAAGACATTTTAATTCTCTGTTTAGAACAATATCTGGAAATAGAACATGTATCTCTCACAGGCTAGTATTTTGCTTCTCTGACTAGAGAATTTCTATGCTGTTAGTGTACTTTGGTGTATCTTATCTTTGCCCAAAAGTAAATGTACTACACATTCTTCTGTATTTAATTATTTTATGTGTAAAATTTATCTTTAACATCCAGTTCTTGCTATACAGAATTGCTGTTTTAAAGACAGTAGAGGGAGCACAAATCATTGGATTTTACCTGATAAAATAAATGAAAAAAAAAAAAAAAAATCAGCAGCTTTTAATGTTCTAAATGCATTTTTATGTAATTGATTGACAAAAAAGTAGTTAATTTTTTTTCATTAAATAATCAAGCTTTTAAAATGGTTTAGTTATTATGGTCATTCTGAAAATACTAGTATGCCACTTTATGAAATTTTAGAGCGAGGTGCCTGCACATAATTTTCTTTCAAGGACAAAATTATTGCCTGACATTAGTCATCTGCTGGAGTTCTCATAAGCAGTCCTTTAAAATCAATTTGTTCATAATCCAGAATCAGTCTTTACATACTTAACCTTTAAAATCTGCATTAATTTAACTCAAAGGTGATCATCAGAATAGAGATAAATTTACTATTGTAATTAATATTTCACAGTGATTTTCTTTTTAAAATTTGCAAGTGAAAATGTATTTTGTTTTTAACATGTTCTTTTTGTTTGTTTGTTTGTTTTTCTGCTTATGCATTTTTTTGTGAAAAATGGGCTACAAAAACATATGCATATTAATTTCAAGGTAATTTATCTGTAGATATATACTGAATAAACAGAAAATATGCTAAATGGGTTTATTCTATGATTTTGAACTGAAATAATTCAAAAATTTTTTACTGGTTTTGTAGAGGTTTCTGAACATACCCTATTACTTTTTGCTCCCACTCTTGTTCTTTAAAAAAAAAAAAAAAACAAAAAAACAGAAAAACCTCTACTATATCATTTTCTTTGTTTATAAAACAAACAAACAAACCTCCCCACAGATTTCTACTTCAGTATCAATTGACTGAATTCAGTATCAATATGCTCTATTACATATACCTATATCTTTTAAAATCTATATAGCACACAAGAAAGTAGCATACTGTTACTTCTGGGTCAGACATTAGACTAGGACACAAAACTAGTGCATGTACTCTTGCGTGTACTTGGCAGATGTTACCATGAGTGAACCTGTTAACTCTCAATATTGTTATTGCTTCTGATGTCAGAAAACTCCCTTAACTGTCTTCTTTATTTCTCAGTACCTTTGATTTGTCTTGCATCTTTAGACTTCAAGATGAAGAAGCAGTATCTGAGCAGGCAACAAAAAATTAAATTTCTCTTATTTCTGTCCCAGTTTATCAGTTTATTGTTCCAGAGAAAGACAATGTAAGCTTTTTTTTTTTTTTTTTTTTTAGAAATTATTTTGCAAAACCAGAAACCATAGCTCATAAAGTATTTTAGTGCAATGGCATTGATTTATAACTTTTATTTATTTATTTATTTATTGGGGGTTTGGGGAATATTTTGTTTTCTGTGTTGTGTCTTCTGCACTGTAAACCTGAACACTCACTAAGTGCATAGTGTAGTTAAAATCCAGCCTCTGATATTTGTCTCAGTGTGTCTCAGATCCTTTCAGAAGCTACAGCCACCCTCTGCTGTACTGTCTGATTATAACTCCCAGTGATTTTAAGCATATTTGAAAACTTCTTTGATGATTAAGACTGTTTATATTCCTGCATATGAAGATGTGTGTGCATTTACATTTTAAATAATGTAGATTATTGTAGATGCTCTTGTGTTTTTTTTTTTTTTTTTTTTTTTTTTTAAAGTATTCTGTTCTATGTCCAAGCAACAGGGGACTTCTGATTTCTAGATAATATCATCACTGATACATAAACAATACAATTATATTAGACTAGACCTACAAATATATATCAGTCCCACTGCCTGACCCATTCAGGGCTAACCAAAAGTTAAAGAATATTAATGAAAGCATTGTCCAAATGTGTATTCCACAGTGGCAGGCATTAGACTTTAACCACCTTCCTAGGAATGCCTTTTCTGGTGTTTGACTACCCTCACAGTAAAGAAGTTTCTCCTAATACCTATTCTGAACTTCCAGTGGTACAGCTTTGTGCTATTCCCACGCATCCTAACATAGGTTACCAGGGAAAAGAGTTTATGTCCCTCTTCACTTCCTCTGTTCAAGAAGTTGTATACAGTGAAGAGACCACCTTTTAGCCTTTTTTGTTTTGTTTTGTTTTTGTCCAGAGTAGACAACGCCACCTCTCCTCATAAGACATACCTTTCAGCACTTTCACCAGCTTTGTTGTCGTCCTTGAGATGTTTTCAAGTATCTTAACATCATTTTTACATTGCAGAGACTAGAACTGCACACAATATTCAAAGTGAAGCTGTACCAATGCTAAATATACACAGACCTTTTTTGATCTTCTCACTGTTCTGTGTTTAATGAATCCTAAAATGTGGTTTTCCCTCTTGGATGCCAGGGCACACTGCACAGTATGAACCTGTTCATTTTACAGTTGGACAATTTGTCTGGAAGGATATTGTGAGGGATGGTATCAGGTCTTAATAACATCCAGAATGATTACATCCATTGCCTTCCCTTCATCCACCAAGCAGGTGACCTTATTGTAGGAGATCAAATAAAAGGCAGGACTTTCTTTTGATGAATCCATGTTGACTTACCTCTTTATATTTAGTTTGAAATTTCTCTGCCCCACCTGCCATTTTAGTAACTCCATATGATGAAATAAACACTTTCCCAGAGCTAAATAAAACTTTTATTCTAATGTTTTCTGTTTGCAAAATAAACATCCTATTCTGGGAAAAGCACTAAAATGAACCCTGGTATAAGAGCCCCTGGTATCAAAGACAAAGAAAGAATCCATTTATAAATAGGTATAAATTAGAACCTACTATCAATATGAAGAATTTTGTGCATCTCTTAAGCTGCCGATAAACGCATTCCTCATTCATTCGTATTTCTCCTGCCTGTTGCTGCCTTTGCTTTTCAGGAACTATTGACATAAATCATGGAAGTTCTAATGAACCTCAAACATATAGAAATCCGACTTCTGAAATCAAGTCAGTTAAATTTCCTTAGAGAAAAACCATTAATAGACTTCTAAAAGTAGTTTAATATAGGAAAAAAAATAGTAAATCCAGTGCACCAATTAATCTTCATTATGAATGAGTTGACTGAGAGTTTAACTTAGTAAGTTAAGTAAATATATGATTGGATTTTTTATCTATGTTTGTTCAGCACTTTTCGGTGTATAACTAAGGAGTTGCTCAATTTCTGCACATTCTTCCTTTTTGTTCTGAGACTCAGAAGAACTACTATGGTCATAGAAGTATATATATATGTATATATATATATATACATATATGTATATATATACATATATTTATCTTTTTATTTTTTTATTTATTTTTTCTTTTTTTTTATTGATTTATTTTCTCTTTTCTTTTTTAAATATAGCTTTTTTTTTTTTTTTATAAGGTAGGCTTGATATCAGGCTTATTGAACTCAAAACCATCAGTTTTCACCATCTCATTGACTTCAGAATGCTTAGTTTTGATGCTAAATTTCTTTTTTTCTCTAATTGAGATTTCAATTGTACAGGCAGAATAATCTCTATTTACTGATCTAGAAATTTCTACTTAAAAATTACTTTTTTTTTTTTTTTTTCATAAACCTTTGGTATTTTCTTGTAACTCCATAAAGCCTGCAACCAAGTCATTCAGCAAGTTGATTAATTAATTCCCTTAACACAATGTTTTTCTTATCATTCTGAGCTCCTGTCTTATATATTTTAAATTTTCCAAATATTTTCTTACCTGCTTTTATAACCCGGGCTTCATTAATGATTAATTTTCAGCTTACTGATTCAGCTTAATAATCATTTTTTTTTTCGCCTTTTTAATAGCACTGGAAAAAAGAATGAATGTAGAAGTTTTGTTATTTTAGAATTATCGTTGATCTAATTTCACTCATCATCACTTCTCTTAAAGTATCTGTACTGTACTACTAGTTTCTTAGTTGGTGAATGTATATATATATATATATTTCCCTAAATTTTCACAGCAAGCATAAAGTTAGGGAATTATTATGTTGTATGATCTCCTTTAGGAAGAACATGGAGTTTTTCAATGTAATCAAAAATCCTTAATAACACAAAGTCCATTTTACATGGACTTTGCAGTTATATTTAAACAATGAAACCACTTCAACATCCAAGTGTCTATTAATTGCTGTGATTAGATGCAGTTGCAGCACATTGTCAACATATTGTGGGTCAGATTCTTCCAGCTTTAGCCAGTATTCCCTGTGAATACAGTATAAAAAAATATATCACCATGGGATTATAGCCTTACGTAAGATATGACCATTTTTCCCCACATCCTGTATTTTCCCTTTCTTGTCTGCTCTTGCATTTCCTTTTATAAATTTAGACAGGCTATTTAATTTCTACAGAACATTTGTTCATTTCTTGCACAAAGGAATAGAGTCACAGAAACAAACTGGAAATCTGGTTATTTCTTTTCTGCTTTTTAATTTCCTCTGTCACTCTGTGCTTCATGTTTTGGGAAGAAACATTCATACACTAGACCCGTGCTTACTCTGCCTGTTGTCCTCAGGTTGCTGGTGTTTTTCAGGCCAGGAATCTTTATTTGGTTCCTGTTCTTTGTTCTCGTTGTTGCTGCTGGTGGGTGGTTTATTTATTTTTGTTGGTGGTGTCTGTTTGTTTGTTTGTTTTGTTTAACATTGCAGTGACAAGATGCAATGGCTTTATTTTTGTTGCTTCTTGTGCAAACATCTGTGTCTGTAGCTAACACATTTATTTTTTTTTTCAATCTGCTCTTTGGTCTACAGTCTAGGATACATGGGAAAAAAATACATGATTGCTCAAAGAGCTTTTCTGTTAATAAAACATTAATCCAGCTATCTCTCTTTCATATATCTTACAGTGTACATAATCATAAAACAAAACAAAACAAAAACCAAACATACAAAAAAAAAAAAAAAACAAAAAAAAACAACCACATTCATTTTGCCTTCCAATACTGTTTGGAGTCAGTTCCAAAATGAAAATCCTTATCAATCTTCTCAGGGGAACGTGGAATGGGGGCTGAGGTCAGTCCCCAACGCTTCATCTCTGACACTTCTTCATGGTCACTCTCTTCTGCTCCAATGTGGGGTCCCTCCCATGGGCTGCCGTCCTTCCTGAATGGATCCTGCATGAGTACAGGCAGCAGCTCTTCAAGAACTGCTCCATCATGGGTCTGTACCATGGGGTCCATCTATCAGCTGAAGCACACTGCTCCAGCATAGGCCCCCCATGGGTGGCAGCTCCCCCCAGATCCCCTGCCCCTGCTCCTGCGTGGTCTCCTTTCCACGGGCTGCAGCTCCGGCCCCGGGCCTTCTCCTGTGGGGGCTCTCCATGGGCTGCAGCCTCCTCCAGGCCACATCCACCTGCTCCACCGGGGGCTCCTCCATGGGCTGCAGCATAGAGATCTGCTCCATGTGGGACCCATGGGCTGCAGGGGGACAGCCTGCTCCACTAGGGGCCTCTCCACAGGCCGCAGGGGAAATTATGCTCAGGCGCCTGTAGCACTTCCTGCCCTCCTTCTGTACTGACCTTGGGTTCTGCAGGGCTGTTTCTCACTCCTCACTATCACAGCTACTGTTGCACAGCAGAATGTAGATATATTATTTGTTTACTGATTGATTTTATTTTCTTAAATGTGTTTGGTGCAAGCAACACTGGTTATTGGCTCAGCTCTGGACGGCAGTGGGTCCCTTTGCAGTGGGATGAAACTGGCCCTTATCTAACATGGGTCAGCTTCTGGATTCTTCTCACACCTCTACAGCACCCCACTATCCAAGCCTTGTCGCATAAACCCAAACAACTTCAGGTTACTGGTTTTGAATCTAGTACATATCTTTTTCCTTGTAAGATAAAATGTTTCACTGAGACTTAGTTGTGGCCAGAAAAATTGACAACGGTGCTTCGGACAGCACACACTAAAAATAGGCTTTCCTCTGTGCAAATCTATTTGTATAAGGGAATAGATTACTGGTGCAAAGTTGCTCCTGAATCTATCTGTGTGGAAAACTAACATTAAACAATAGGTAGAAAACAGAAGTCTGAAAGTTAGTTAAAGTGAATTCAGGACTGAAGTGTACCTGGAAAAATAACTTGAGAATGTGGAACATGTCTAGATAACAAGTTATGCCAGTAGACTGAGTAGCTACCTGGAAGCTTTGTGAGGTCAAAAGGCCAGAATGTAGCTCACAGAGGAGAGACACATAGACTGCCACATCCTAATTTGTGTGCAGCATGAAGTGCAGAGTTTTTGCAGCCATGTTCCTTGAAGAACCAGTCTGAGGAAGAGGCTAAAGACATATAGGGAGAGAAGGTTAAATAGTTGGGTATTAAAGGTAGTAAAGGTTGTGGCTTTTGGGGTCAGTGTAGAGATTTTATCATTTTTGAATATTGTGTGTCTTGTAGCTTGAGCCATATATTTGTGTAAGTGTTGAGAAGTGACAAATGGCATTTTTTTTTTTTTCTTGGCCATGTTACATCAACAATTCTGAATTCACAAGAGAAAAATTTTTATTCTCTGAGTTGGTATTACACATAAATTAGAAACAGTAGAGATATATTTTACAGATTGGTCAAAAATAAATTGTTCAAAAATATGAAATATTATTTAAGGAAAAAATTCATTAGGATAAAATAACTATTTAAAGTTGTACATCTGACACATCTGATCCTCTTTCTTGCCATTAAGGAGCTGAATCACAGGTGTATATTCTCATCTACATAGGTGTATATACTCATGTAAGTTTAAAACATTTCCAAATAAACATAGAAATGCTTGATACTTCCATTCTTATAGTACTGGAACTGAGGGTAGGGGAACGCATTTGATCAAAACAGACAGTTTCAGTTACAGGACCAGTTCTAAAGTCTTCACCATTGACAATACTCAGGCTGCATAGAGCTTGAAATGTTACATAATACATAAATTATGTATAATGGCAAAAGATTAAGGCTAGTAACACAAAGGCTGAGCAAAGGGTGTCTAAAATGTCCAGCTGTCTAGGAATAGCAAAATACTTGTCATATCTTTCATTTTTATGTTAGTATTTCACATAGGAAGGACTGGGAAATTGAATCAAAGTCTGACAACAAACTCTTGGCAGCTTGTTTTGCGTCTCTGTCAGAGACAGTCAGGATGGGAGAAATACATGTCATGGTGTTAAGAAAAGGCTGAGAGAAAGCCAACTGAAGGAGAAAGCTTCCTGAACTCACTGGAGACAGGGCAGGGACAGTGGAAGGAAGTTACAAAACTGCAAAGCTACAAAGCTTCCTTTTGTCCTTTCTTCTCCTACCCTGGATGAGCAGAGGTCTGAAGAAGACACCTTCCTCCTCTTCTCAGAAACATCCCATAATCCTTCAAATGCTAGCTAATGCTTTTAAGGGTAAAAGTTGGTGCTATTTTTACCTGTATCAGCTTTTTATTTCCCGTGATACCTCTATTATCGTATTTTCTAAATAATCATGTGTAATATCAATGCCAATTGCCTTTTCAACTAAAGGAAATTTCTCATCTATTTGTAAAGCAAACTTTACTCTCCAAATGTATGGTCTTGGCCATTTGTATCAAATTTATACAGTGAAATATATATATATTTTTCTTTTTTTTCTTTTTTTTCTTTTTTTTTTTTTTTTTAGTTTAATTTCCCCTAACACAGTAATGTTCTTAAAGATATATATAAGTTATATAAGAATTTAGCTTTATTATTTTAATTATCTTCACTTAAATGTATATAAGCTTTGTCAGTTGTTATACCTTAATCATTGTAGCCATTTGGAAAAATGTATTATATACTAAGAACAAACATATGGTATTATACTCCTTCAAAAAGAAACATATTAATGCATTACTTTATATATATATATATAAAAGGTTTATTTCTCAGCTGCATATTTCCTGAATAACACTAAACAACATATTTTCAGAAAGCATTATTGTAGTGTTTTAAGAGGTTTATTGTATGAGAAACAAACTATTAATAAAGAATTTCTGATTTAAATAAGCATGAATCATTCTTTATTGCAGCAACATCTAATTTATATAGCAATCTTCACATAACCAGTTTGCAGGATACTTCACAGGATCAGATAAAACAAAGAATCATAAAAGTATTTCCCAATAAGTGGCAAAAGCAAACAAACAAAACAATAAGAACAGAGAAGAAAATCGAAGCTTACAGTAATTCAGAAGCTCATGTATTATTTTACAATGTTTTCCTTCAAGTAAATGAATGTACCAGGATTCCAATAATTTCAATATATTATTGCATTTGAAATTGTCAAAATTATTACAAATCTGGTAAGCATTATGAGATTTTACTTTGCCCAGGTTTAGTAGAATTTCAACATATCCTGTTCAACAGACAGTTATTGGGAAAATGCTAAATATAATTATATGCTGTTCATTTCACAATTTGAATTTCCATATGTCTTCTGAAGAAAACATTACATTATGCAAATACAAGACATAGCAGAACAAAAATATGGGAATATAAAAATTAAACTCTTAGAAATATGATTGATAAGGTCTTTATAATTTATAAGTTGATATATAGGTGAAATACAGGTGGGAAAAAATAAATAAAAGGTGCCTATTAAAATAAATTGCCACAGGGGTGACTGCAAAGCTTTTCAGAAGATAATTTCTAATTTATGAGCATTGTTATCATATTGTCATTGATTTTCAGAACAGTTATCTGGATGCACAGCAAATGACTGTAACTTGAATGAGCTGGAAATGAATTGACAATTTTGTAAGTAAGGACTGAAATACTTCGGTACATTTTGGAAAGAGTATGTACTATATCAGAAATAATCAAAAAAGACTGATTCAGTTTACAACCATTATTAAAATGACTCTCTAAGACTACTTTTGTCAGGATAGTGATATTTTTTGGAAAATATTTTAAATATCAGAGAATTTAAACAAAGACCAAAATACACCTTTGATAGTAAAAGATACAGTTTGGGGAAGTTCTACAAAATGGATTTTAAAAATTATCTCAGATTTTATTATTAAAAGAAAATAACTTAATCATATATATATAATATAATTCAGTCAGAATTATTCAGTCAGAATAATATGTTTGGAATTTCTATCCTAAATCAATACTTACAGGTACTCATCAATACTTACAACACTCATCAGTCTCAAAACCACTGGATGCCTTTTTGTGGTGCTGCTCTCCAGCCTGTATATATATATATATATATATATATATATATATATATATATATATATATATATATCCAGTGTTGCTTCATACCAGGTACAGAATTTGGCATTTGCTCTTGTTAAACTTCATGGGGTCAGCGATTGCCCAACCTTCTCTTTTGTCAAGGTCTTTCTGCAAGTCCTCTCTACCCTTGATGGTGGCAACAGCTCCTCTGAATTTAGTGTCATCTGCAAACCTACTTAGTATTTTTCATCATAGAAGTGGCCCTGCATCAAAAGAGGAGTGGACAGCCAGTCAAGGAGGTGATTTCACCCTTCTACTCTGCCCTTGTGAGGTCCCACTTGGAGTACTGCATCCAGATCTGGGGCTCCCAGCACAAGAAGTATGTGGACCTGTTAGAACGGGTCCAGAGGAGGGCCATGAAGATGATCAGAGGGCTGGAGTACCTCTCCTACGAAGAAAGGCTGAGAGAGATTTAGGCTGGATGTTCAGCCTAAAGAAGAGAAGGCTCCAAGTAGATCTCATTGCAACCTTTCAATACTTAAAGGGGGGTTATAAAATAAAGATGGAGAGCAATGTTTTGCTCAGTCACTTAATGAAAGGACAAGGGGAAATGATTTTAAACTAGGGAAGTTTTAGATTAGAGATATGGAAGAAATTCTTCACTCAGAAAGAGGTGAGGCACTGGAACAGGCTGTCCAGAGAAGCTGTGGATGTCCCATTCCTGGAGGTGTACAAGACCAGGTTGGATGAGGCGCTGGGCAACCTGATCTAGTTGGTGGTGCCCCTGCCTATGGCAGAGGGGTTGGAACTAGATGATCTTTGAGGACCCTTCCAACCCAAGCCATTTTATGACATTATACTAACAACATACAAAAAAGTATTCTGAGATAAATTCAAGCCATTCATGACTCTGACCATTTCATTAATTTGATATTTCTAGTCCATGTAATAAGAAAGAAATCCAACTGTGAACTGTCTGTTTGAAATCAGTAACTCTTCTGTGTCTAAAAGTCTCTGAAAGTTTGATAACTGCTAAATCTGGTTGATGGAAAAAAAGAAGCATGCCCAGAATGTCATGTACATCTAACTGGTGCCCTGTCTAAGCATAGGGGAAGCATAGGGAAAGCATATTTCCACCCTTTTCCTCCCAAAGTTAGCTTTGCTCTATCACTCCAGACGCCTCTTCTCCCTCCACCTTTTTACATTTATAGGTTATATTCAGTCCCATCATTGAGGTAAAGACATAAAGAGTGTTCGTGTGTGTGTGTGTGTGTGTGCGCGCGCACATGTGTGCGTGTGCATAGGGGCAGGGAAGAAGAAGGAAAGAAAAGATGGAAGAAGCAAAATGTGATGCTAGTCCTATGATCTTGCACATAATATTGGACTTTGAGAATAATAACGTTATATATACCATTATTCTTAAAGGAATTAAAATAATTAATAGCCAAATAAACTAAAAGTAATAAAATTTAAATACTTGGGGCTTAATTAATCACATTAGTTTTACATATTTCTAACCCACATTGAGAATGATTGTGTAAATATATGTCCTGGTTTCAGTTAGAACAGAGTTAATTTTCTTCCTAGTAGCTGGTAGAATGCTATGTTTTGGCTTAGGATGAGAAGAGTGCTGATAACACCCTGATGTTTTAATTGTTGCAGAGCAGTGCTTATACTAAGCCAAGGACATCTCAGCTTCTTGCTCTGTCCTGCCAATGGGCAGGCTGGGGGTGCAGTAAGAGCTGGGAGGGGACAGACCCAGGACAGATGACCCAAACTAGCCAAAGGGGTATTCCATACCCCTTTAGCATCTGACGTCATGCTAAACAATATACAGGGTGGCCAGCCGGAGGAGGGGGCCGGACTGCTCGGGGTTAGGCTGGGCATCGGTCAGCGGGTGGTGAGCAATTGCATTGTGCATCACTTGTTTGTACACATTATAATTAGTAGTACTATTATCATCATTGTATTATTATTATTATTATTGTTATTATTATTTTCCTATCTTATTAAACTGTCTTTATCTCAACTCACGGGCTTCACTTTCCATTTCTCTCCCCCATCCCAGAGAGGGAGGGGGGAGGGTGAGCAAACGGCTGTGTGGTGTTTAGCTGCTGGCCGGGTTAAACCACGACAATATACATGAAATATAATTATTATTATTGGAGTAAGTGATACAGTCTATGTGATTCAGGAAAATTTCTGAAATTCTGTACTAGACTATGCAATAAATAAGTTCATAAAATTAAATAAAATTAAATAAATTCTTAAATAAAATTCAGAGCTCGGCATTTTAAAAAATAATCTTTTGAAGATTTATGCCCTTTTCTTGTGGTTGTTTTTATGTTTGTTTGAAAAGAAGGAAAGGCTGAGGAAAAATGTACAAAGATTCCCTTTTTAGCAGAGGAAGTGGAGGAAAACAGTGAGCTGGTACAAAGATGAGGAGTATATATACAATAAAATCACCTAAGCTCCTAATTCATTCATTAGTCTTTCTGGACCAATTCTCTCAGGCTCCTTTGTCACATATGCAATTAAGATCCTCTGTGGAATGTAGTGAAGACATAACACCTAAACCAATAGTTTGTAAAGGTAAAGGGAAAGCAGAAGAGAAAAGAGTAATAACAATTCTAGCCGAACTGTTAATTATTATTTATTTCTAATTTATTAGGTACAAAACCAGTGATACCCTCTTGAAAACATAGCAGTTGTAAATTTCACAAATAACTAGAGGGGGAGAAAAATGATAGAATTTGTTCCTGTTCTTTAAAAGCCTTGTTTGAAAACAAACAAAGAAACAAACAAAAACAAACAAACAAACAAACAAACAAAAACAAAAAACAACACAACACTTGCTAGATACACAATTGTTTTCATCTGAAAGGTTCTTGGTATGTATTAAAACTCTAATGGGAAAGTCAACAGTGGGATGAAACAGAAATAAGCTTAAAATGCCAGTATGATGTGTACGAATTAAAAAACATACAAACAAACAAAAATGTATTATAAAAATTCAGGACTTCTGAAGCAAATCACATTCCAGTGCAACTTCTAATTTGGTATCCAAAAGTATTGCTTCTAAAGTGTTACTATAGTATTTATTTATTTTCTCTCTCTCTCTCTCTCTCTATATATTTTTTTTAAGAACCATCTAAAGTTAGGGTGTTGTTGGCAAAACAAAAAAAAACAAAAAACACAAACAAACAGAGAAGTACATTTATGAAGGAAATAAAATGAATATTAGAGAAACAAAATTTAACTGAAGTTATGTTCAGACCTGGGGGTATACATTCACTTGTTGATATAAAAAATTTCAAGACCTGGTATTTGAAATCAATTTCCAAATCACAATTTACCCTTTTTAAAGATCATCACAGGTTTTAAGAAAAAAACAGGATGTGAATCCATCTATTTAAATAACTTATTTTCCTTTGTTCTTCTAGGTCTTTAATGCCTGGGAAAAAAATGTTTATTATCATCATCATCATCATCATCATCATCATCATCATCATCATCATCATTTTCATTTCCAAAAAAAATGCTCCTTATAGGGAGAAAACAGAAAGGTTTAACAATGATGAAGTCTACTGTGTAAAAAAAAAATCAGGTGTATGTATTATCAGTTTAAAAACCTAATCTATTTTCTTTATGCTAGTTGTCACCAAGGTTGTTTTTTTTTGTTTGCTTATTTATTGCATAAAGCTTAGATTTTAATGACTGCTGTTTTTGTTTCCTTTTGTTTTGTTGCTTGTTTGCTTGTTGCTTGTTTGCTTGTCTGATTGTTTAAAATACCATTTTACCCAGGAAAACTCTCCAAGCATGGTATTTTCTTCAGTACACCTGCATGGCACATCTCATGGAGTATTCCAGATGATAATGTCTGCCTTACTTCCATTACAGCATCTTCAGAATATATCTTTAGCACTCATCATACATTTACACCACATTTATTCTGTTATTGGACTACACATATACATTAGCTAAGGACCAGTTTATGATATCCCTTAGCCAAGAGTGGACCCTTACAGTTCACTCTTCATCAGCAAGCTGAGATGTGGCCTCTTGTGGCCAAGAGGGCTAACGGGATCCTGGTGTGCATTAAAAGGAGTGTGGCCAGCAGGTCAAGGGAGGTGATCGTCCCCCTCTACTCTGCCTCGGTCAGGCCTCACCTGGAGTACTGTGTCCACTTCTGGGCTCCCCAGTACAAAAAAGACAGGGTCTCTAGAAAGAGTCCAGCAGAGGGCCACAAAGATGACATGGGGCCTGGAGCATTTTCCCTATGAGGAAAGGCTGAGAGACCTGGGACTGTTTAGCCTAGAGAAAAGAAGACTGAGAGGGGAATCTCATCAATGTGTATAAATACCTGAGGTGTGGGAGACCAAGGGATTTGGCCAACCTCTTTTCAGTGGTTTGCAGGGACAGGACTTGTGCCCAGGTAATGGGCACAAGATAGAGCACAGGAAGTTCTGCACTGACATGTGAAAGAACTTACTTCTTCACGGTGAGGGTGATGGAGCACTGGAACAGGCTGCTCAGGGAGGTTGTGGAGTCTCCTTCTCTGAAGAAATTCAAGGCCCATCTGGATGCCTACCTGGTCAGCCTGCTCTAAGGAACCTACTTTGTCAGGGGGGTTGGACCTGATGATCTTTCGAGGTTCCTTCCAAATCCTTCAATTCTGTGATTCTGTGATTCTGTGAAAGTTGCCTGAAGTGGCAGCTGAGAGAATGAGAAAAAATTAGGAGGCTTTCCTTCTTTTCCTCTGACATCTGGCTCACTTCTACTCCATTTCTGATGTCTTTGTCCTGACTGTAGGTTTTCAAATAGTTCATCCTCTTGATGTTGGTTTCAGGGCTAACCATCTACGAACTAATACCTCACATAATTCTACCTCACTTTTACAGAGGGAATCCAATACTCACAGGCATACTATCTTCAGAAGGATGAGATTGCATAGCTGCAGTCATTCTTCAGATCAGTAAGATTAGAGTTACCATCAAGCCAGCTTGAACATCATTATAAACAAGTGCTCTAGCTGTGCAACAAGGTTTATGAAAAAAATAAGGTTGATGCCTATATAGGTGGGATTAAATCAAGAATAATTAGATGTTTCAGCAGAGAGATAAAAAGGAATAAAGTGAGAAATATACAGGCAGGAACAAAAGAAAAGTCTCTAAGGAAGTATGTAAACAAACTTTAATTATCTGGTGTTTCTTGCGGGCTAAGATCTACTACCTGTGTACTTACATGAACTTACTTTGACATCTGTGGATATCCAGGTTCACAGGAAAATGTTAGATGTGCACTGCTGGGTTAGTTATACCTTTTTAATACTATGTTAGAATAATGTCTTAGGAAAAGAGCTTTGGATTTGTTTTGCTCTGGAAGGTTCTGGTTCATTATGATACCAGTAAAAAAAGGAATTAGACTATGTAAGGTGTTATTTTAAATGCTATTTATTAGAGGTAACACTATAATAAGAGAATAGCATAGATAACCTTACATCCCTTTAGATGCAGGAAGCCCTGAGTGGTGTATTGTAAAACAGGATTCCAACCCAGATGCAGTACACCATGCAAAACCCTATCCAAATCAGAGATTTGCTTTTCAGTCACTCAAGTTATTACAGGATTTTCTTACAAGGAAGCAACTCTATTTATGATTTTTGCAGTCAAAACAGAAACAAGGTTCTCATGAGAATTTCTTACTGCACCAGTAGTGAAAGGCAAGGCCATGCGGGTAGCATAATAACTGGTACCAAGGGGGAGCTGCTTACAGCCTCTTCTGTTACCAGGAACTGGCTTTATTCATCCAATAGCCAAGGAATTTCTGCAGGATAGAATCAAAGAATCATAGAATCATGGAATATCCCAGGTTGGAAGGGACCCATAAGGACCATTGAGTCCAACTCCTGGCACCACACAGGTCTAACCAAAAAATCAGACCATATGACTAAGAGTACAGTCCAAATGACTCTTAAACGCCGACAGGCTTGGTGCCATGACTACATCCTTGTGGAGCCTGTTCCAGTGCGTGATCACCCTCTCAGTGAAGAACTTTTTCCTGATATCCAACCTGAACCTACCCTGACACAGCTTGACACCATTCCCTTGGGTCTTATTGTTGGTCACTAAAGAGAATAGATTGGTGCCTGCCTCTTCAGTCTCCCTCATGAGGAAGCTGCAGACCACAATGAGTCCCCTCAGCTTCCTCTTTTTCCAAACTAAACCAGACTGTTCAGCCTGTAATTGACCTCAGCCACTCATCATACGTCTCCCCCTCTAGGCTCTTCAACATCTTAGTAGCCCTTCTATGAACACTCTCCAATAGTTTCACTTCCTTTTTACTGTGGTGCCCAGAACTGTACACAGTACTCAAGGTGAGGCTGCACAAGTGCAGAGTAGAGCAGGACAATCACTTCCCTCGACTGACTGGCAATGCCATGCTTGATGCACCCCAGGATACGATTGGCCCTCCTGGCTGCTAGGGCACACTGCTGGCTCATATTCAGCTTGCTATAAACCAAAACCCACAGATCCCTCTCTGTGGGGCTGCTGTCCATCATCTCGTCACCCAGTCTGTATGTATAGCTAGGGTTGCCCCTTCCCAGCACTTACTCTTGTTAACTTTCATGTGGTTGGTGATCGCCCAGCTCTCTAGTCTGTCCAGACCTCTCTGCAAGGCCTTTCCACCCTCAACAGAGTCAACAACTCCTCCCACACTGTACTTGTAATATACCACAGCAAAGCACAGCAGAGTCCTGGGCATGCTTGAGTTAAGTGCATTGTGGATCACTGACTACTCAAACCACAGTACTCTTACAGCTAGGATCAAGGAAAACCAAACGTTTGAGAATGCCCTCAAGGTAGGTAGGTCTCCATTTGTTGGTGTTTTTAATGAAAGAAGACGGTGAACACAGGAGAAGTTGTTTCATCCTTATCTTCAACCAACAATTTAACTTCTACATAGCCAGAACATGATGGTAGCAAATTTCAGTCTGTAAAATGTATCAGCTGCATCTGCTGCTAGACACTATTTTAATTGAAAATCCATAAATTACTATCAAGTTGTTCAAAGACTGCTATTTTGTCCAGAAAGGCAACTGATATCTGATTTGTCAACCCAACTCTGTTAAACATTGTTAAATGCAGTTAAACCACAAGATGATATGATCCTACAAAATACATTTTGATTCCTTTTTAGTAAGAAGGTGATGTGTAAAATTGGACATTTCATTATACTCTTGAGACTGTAAATGTAGTTATTACTTGTAGAACTAGAACATATAATTTGCAAATCAAACTTCAAATTACCTATATTTTTTTAATAAAAATACATTTCTTATATGCAGAAATGTTTTGAGCATGCTGTTTTATTCTTTTATTTTTTCTTATTATTTTTACATATTTTTAAAAAGTAACTATTGTTCTTTTAAATACCATGTTATTGCAAAACTGTCCTTGTTCTTGCTTTTTTTTTTTTTTTAATTTAATTATTCCTCATTCCTATATCTGAAACACAAAGCAAACATTGGAATGCCCATATCTCGTGAAATAGAAAATTAATTAGAATCAGCTGGATATATATTTTTCAGAATAAATTCTCATTTTTCATATTTTTTCAGATTTACATTTTCATTCCAAAATAGTAAGAAAAACAAGCTCTTAGGAATGCTTTTGAATGCTAAATGCAGAATTCCATGGCAGAATAATGCTGCTGTTTATCATAATCTACAGGTTAAAACAATTTGATGTACCTTTGATATATATTTGAAACATCAATAATATCAATGTATATTTTTGTATATTATTCTGCAAATACTAGATTACTGTAACTGAAAGTGTGTATTATATTTGCAATTAAATAGCAAGTATAGTTATATTTGCTATTTAATATTGAAACAAGGACAAAAATGAACCAGAAAAGATAAGGAAATAATGCACCAAAAGATGCTGAGGAAGTCAGAACACCCTCTACCAGTGCAACCATTTCAAAGAAAAGCTGATTTAAGATTTTTTTTTTTTTTTAATTTTGTCTGATTAGAACCCTTTAGGTTTTGTTATAGTCTAAACCTTGCTTTCATCAATATAGGGCATAAAAAGTCATAAAAGCATCTGATCTGGGATCATAACTATTTGTATCTCTATCATTTCTCAACGTCTCTATATGACACAATATGTCATAGCTATCCTACTGTAATAAACAGAAATATAAATAGTCTTGGACAAAAAACTTTTTGACATCTCTCTCTCTCTATATATATATACACACATACACACAATATATATATAATATATATAATATATATAATATTATAATAATATATATATAATATTATATATTATTTAAAATAAATAATAATATGTGTGTGTGCATGCATGCGTGTGTGTACCATATATATATATATATATCATAGAACAGCTCGGAGTGGAAGGGACCGTAAAGATCATGCAATGGGCAAGGATGCCACCCACTAGATCAGGTTGCCCAGGGCCTCATCCAACCTGGTCTTGTACATCTCCAGGAATGGGGTGTCCACAGCTTCTCTGGACAACCTGTTCCAGTGACTCACAACCCTCTGAGTGAAGAATTTCTGCATTACATCTAATCTGAATCTATCCTCTTTTAGTTTAAAACCATTTCCCCTTGTCCTATCGTTATCTGCCTGAGTAAAAATTTGCTCTCCATTTTTATTTTATAAGACCCCTTTAAGTATTGAAAAGCCACAATGTGGTCACCCCTGAGCTTCTTCTTCTTTAGGCTGAACATCCCCAGCTCTCTCAGTCTTTTTTCATAGGAGAAACATATATATTATATATAATACATATATTAATTCTCCTAATATTAAATTTTTGGTTCCTCTCATCCACATCAGTTTTATCTGTATCTTTTTGATCGTGAGCCTCCAGATGTATGCCACAGGGATTACAGCAAAAAGATGAAGAAATTAAACTCTTTTCTTATGTTAAATTCAGTTCTTCTGTTCAAGGTATTTTTGAAATCTATACCTGTCAGAAGAACAGCTAATATTTTAGGGAACAAAAACTTTTATTCAACAATAATAATACATAACAATAAAAATAGTATTATGATCTAGAAAACAGTTACAGTCAAATTTTACATTACTAATCTTTATCTTCAATTTAATAGCTATATTTCTGAAAATTTGTCAAGTACCTACAGTTTAAAAAACAACTTAACATAGAAAATCAGCATTTCCTAGTGTTGCTGACAGCTATTATAGGTTCTACCTATTCTGCAGCAAAAGATTTTCCAAAAGGAAAATTTCCAAGTGTCTGGTAGCTCAAGAAGATTAAAGAAATATTAAAGCATGTTAGAAGAAAAACCTACTAGACCTAGGGCAACAATGCATGCATTAAAGTATTAAGTATTCATAGATATTTTCCTTATTGTCAAGGAAATCAATCAGTCAAACAAACCAAACCAAACCAAACCAAAAATAAACTAAACAAAGAAAAAACTAAAAAGACTTCTTTTTTTTTTTTTTTTTGGATGTTATTGTGATACAGTGAAATACATCCTGCAGGATATAAAACCCTTTATTGAAGAAATTTAACTTATTTTTTTCCATGTATGCATGATAAATGAAAAATGTAGAAAACTGTTCACTGGGCTCATTTTAAACTTAATGGAGCAAACAAAATCCCATACAGTTCCTTTATTTCAGGAATAAGAATTTGTAAAAAGCTTTATGGTATATTTATATCATGTCAACCATTAAATTTCCTTTTTTCTTTTTTCTTTTTTTTTTTTTTTTTTTTTTTTAAGGTGGAAACAAACATAAAAATAGTCCATTATAATCCAGGAACTTAATTCTCTTTGTCAGTCCACAGTCCACGCTATATATTTGTTTCAGTGGAGGAAAGTGTGCAATGCAATTTTCTGAATTTGTTCAAGACCATCATTTTCAACTCTTGCACAGCCTTTGTTGTGACTCTTATACATAATGAACTCTTGTGACTTTTCTGCTCAGTCCCATAATAATATGATGTAATCGTAACCAAATTAATTGTATTCTCTCCAGCTGTTTGTTGTGGAGTTGTGGTAAAATACGCCTTCCAGTGTAAACATGCAGACACTTCAGTAGTATGCATCAATCCAATCGTGTTTTGTATTCTATTGTACTTTTTGAAAACACAATTTTTGTTTTTGATTTTTTATATTAATGACAATTTTGAAAGGGGTGCTGTATGTATTTCTGTCTACCTTAAGATTACCCAGAGTTCCATTTTCACACTTTCTGAAAGACCATTAGGTAAAATTATTACTGTATTAGCAGAAGACATTTTTGTTTTACAAATTTTCTTTTGGATCTCTATAGTGAAGGAAATGACACTGTTCAATCTTTGAAGACCACAATAGCCTACATATTTCACTGTATTTTTAATTCTCTTATGTGTAGGTCCCTGCTGCACACATTTTATAGATAGACGAATTGGCATACAAATAGATGAAGAGTGTCTTGACAGCCAAAAAAATAGAAGAATACAAATTGAGACTAGATTTCAAATTGTATACGCCGGTTCAGCACCGGCGTATAAAGGAAGTTCTAAGGAAGAACAAATTGTCAATTATAGATAGACAGAAAGCACCAAAAAAGGCATGATCCTATCCTTCTTTTCTGAGGGTTCTGTGAATATGGGAACATACATTTAATCATGATGAAATCAGGAATTTTGTCATTTACTTTTCTACTATCTTGAACTTTGGGCTTTATCTTTAAAAATTTCTAATTTCTATTGTCATATATACAGGTGCTTTATATGATTTGTAGTGCCTTTGTGCATGACAAATGCATGTCCAAACATATGAAGTGAAATTTTATCATAGATTGATTGGTTCTGTAATAAGCTTCATTGAATAGCTAATTATTAGACTACTCCTTTTGGAAATACACTAGAGACACGAGCTTTACAATGTACTGAATATTACAACTTTTACCTTTTACAACTATAAGTCTCTCTTTTTTTTTTTTTTTTTTTCTTTTCAGTTTAATTTCTTACACTGTCTTTGTCGTTATTGTTTTACAGACATAATTGTGATTATTAAGATGTTGAAGGATAATAAAAAAATACAACATATCGTACATATCTATGAGATATGATTTTCTGCAATAATATGCATTATTGCCTAGAACAGTAATTATCATGACAGTAAATGAAATGTTAAAAAATAATATGTAACTGTGTTAGTAATATCAAGACTGTTCACATTTCATGCCAATCAAATGCCCTTATTCCCTCTTAATGCGTGTTCAAGGCTCCAAATTGAAGAGCAGAGAGAATTGATTGTAGAAGAAAAACTGTCGGAATTTGAAAAGGAAGTCTTAAGGGTAGAAGGTATAACATCTTTGCATGTTCAAGGATATACCTATAATATTACAAAATGTACACATACACATTCAAGCAACAGTTTATCTACAACAGCTGAGTTTAAAAAAGTTTTGTGGTCTTAAAAGTTTACAGCAACATATACAACTATTAGAGAATCTAAACTACTGGATAATGACTCTTTCTAATAACTACTAACTGTATCGTTGTATTGTATTGATTGTGTCATGCATTTGTTTCTCTCCATATAGTTCTCCAAGAAATATTCCAATCCGCTAAGGTTTACAGCTTCAGGTATGTCACAACTGAATTTGCAATATCTTCATAATTCAGGATACATGTCATTACCTTGAACTTTGGACTATATCTTTACACATCTTTAATTTCTATTATCATTTATATATGTATAAACAACACAGCTGCAAAGAAGCAGTGAGTCAAGTTCAGTATCCTTCTGTCATATATGGTAGGTCACTCTGCCAAATTGTATTCAAATAACTGCTTTACTCATGTTCATTAGTCTTTGATCTTAAATAAATGTCTTTTTCTCCAGTGGATTTTATTTACGTAGTGAGTTATTCTCTCTGAATCAGTGTATAGGCTCTGAAATGTATCAAATCCCAGAGGGCAGATAATTCTATCAGAGATCCATTATCCTTGCCTAGTTTACCTGCCTTCTAAAGAAATCAGGTTTGGGTTTTATTCCCTTCTCCAAACATCCTGATCAAATTTGTGTATCTTAAGTTGAACCTTAAATTTCATTCTCCTGGCAAACTAGATTGTATGAACTGTTAAAAGTGTTCAGCAATTGTGTTTAAAGAAAGATAGAAATCAATTCAAAAATGTCTTCTCAAAGAAAACTTAGTTTCTTAGTAGATGTTTTGTTCAGAAAGGGGTGCAAGGTTCTTTCTGAATCTCAATAACCAAGGCACAGAAGAAAATGGTGTAATATAACCATACTAATAATTATAATGATAATAATGGTAACAACACCACCACCACCAACAGCAACTGCATTAATGGAAATAAGAAATGTAGATAGCTAGTTAATATTAAGTCCCTCCAGATGCTGGGAATCACTGTGTTGCAGCATCAGGTGGACCCCTGCTGGACAGTCATGACAGGCTGTGCAAATTCCAGCCATGCAGAGGTTCACTATCACTGCTCTCCTTGCCCCTCCTGCCCACTAATGGAACTTTTTATAACTACTATAACAAACAAAAGTATCCATCTTTTTTGATAGGTAAGGGTGCCATGTTCTAAATGTTCAAAAATATTAGTCTTTTGAGCAAGACTGTAAGAGTTCATTTCTTTTTTTTTAAATCAAAATACAATAGCTGTAGAAGGTTAATTTAATTTCAGACAATAAGAAATTTGACTGAGGACTAAAAGTACAACAAAGGACAGTTAAATGGGTGAAAAAAGGTCAAAAAAAACCAAACAAACACATTTGTATCATTTAACAGAAAATTCTGTGCAAAACTTTCAGATAGCTTAAAACTTTTCTTTTTTTTTCTTTCTTTCAGAAAGCATAAAATCACTTTACAAGACTTTGTAATGGACTCCCCATCTCTGAAGACTTTAGTCAGAGACTGAATATTTTGATATGTTTGAAATAAGAATTAATTCTTAGAAGTGGAGTTATGTAGAAAATCAAAGCTTGATTAAAAAAAAAATAAATAAAAATCTTATTCAGTCTTACTGAATGTGTTACTTTTTACTTACAGTGATTAGCTCCTGTTGAGATGGCTTTGCTCATAGTGAAAATATTTGGGGGGAATGTATGGAAGACAATGCTCCCACATAGTTTTTCTTCCCTGATTTTTTTTGAACCTTGCTAATAATATCTTGTTCTTGTTCTTGTTCTTGTTCTTGTTCTTGTTCTTGTTCTTCTTCTTCTTCTTCTTCTTCTTGGTATTATATAAGTAAGCAATATGAAACAAACTAACTTTTTTATTATTGTTTGGTCTTTATGTTATGAGATTCTACAGTTTGACAGTTATACACACACAGAGTACTATAAGTGAAAAGGAATATGGAATACTTTTTGAAGAAAGTTCTTTTTAAATGCCAATGGCTGTATGTGAGTATAGGCATACAGACATATATCACCATGAGGCCTGGAACAGATTGCCCAGGGAATTAGTGGAATCTCCATCCTCAATCCCCAGTTTTCTTCCAAAACTTCACTGGACAAAAGCCTTGAGAAGGGTGGCCTGAATTCAATGTTGTCCATCCTTTGAGCAGTATTTTAGCATAGAAAACTCCCCAAGGTTAAAACTTGAATAATTCTTTGATACTTTAATGGTGTTTTTGTTTGTTTGCTCATTTGTTTGTTTTGTTTTCCCCTATAAAACAACAACAAAATATCAACATAGTTTCCTCTACCATGTTTCATCCCAGTATTTGTAGTTTTTCCAGTGCTGTAGTAGTGCTGTATTGGGTTTACATGGCAGGGAATTGGTTTGCCAGGGGGTTGGGCCTGTAGGAGTGGCCTCTCTGGGAATAGTCCAGAAGCTGCCCCATGTTAGTTAAGGGCCAGTTTCAGCCAGCTCCAAAATGGATCCACTGCTGACCAAAGATTAGCCAATGCTCAATGCTGGTTGTGCCTCTGTGAGAGAATATTTGAGAAACAAAACAATGGGTGCACAACAGCAGTTGGGAGAGAGGGAAGAGTAAATGCAGACAGAGGCAGTCCTGCAGACACCAAAATCAGTAAAGGAGATGTTGCAGGTGCAGAAGCAGAAGTTCTCCTGCAGCCCTTGGAGAGGCCCATGGTGGAGCAGTCTGTCCCCCTGCAGCCTATGGGATACTACGGCAGAGCAGATCTCCATGCTGCAGCCCATGGAGAGGTCCACATAGGATTAAGTGGATCTTGCCTGAAGGAGGCTGCAGCCCTTGGAGAGCCCCCACAAAAGCAGGCCCTGGACTGGAGCTGCAGACTGTGGAGAGAAGCCCGTGCAGGAGCAGGGGATCTGGCAGGAGCTGTGGACCCTGGGGCACCCATGTTGGAGCAGTCCACTCCTGAAGGATGGATCCCATGATACAGACTAATATTGGAGCAGTTCTTGAAGAGCTGCTATCTGTGGGAAGCCCACATAGGATCAGTTTTGGGAAGGATGGCATCATATCAGAGGGAACCTATGCTAGAGCTGGGGAAGAGAGTGAAGATGAAAGAGCAACAGATGACAAAGCGTTATGGACTGACTACAACCTATTTCTACTACAACCCATTCACCTGTGCCAGGAGCAAGAGGGTAGATAGGGGAAAGGTGGTTTTAGTTCATTTTTAGTTTCTCACTGGTTTAGTCTGTTAGTAATAGGTAATAAATTATATTAATCACCCTGCACTGAATTTTTTTTTATTTTTTTTTTTTCCCACTTACAGTAATTGGTAAAAAATCTCCATGTCCTTATCTCAACACTTGAGTCATTTTTTGTTGTATTTTCTCTACCTCCTCTTTTCAGGAGGGAGAGTAAGAGGGTGGTTGTGGTGGAGCTCAGCTGCCCACCAGGATGAAACAATCATAAGTTCATAATAAGTTTGCATCACAGAGCAGGTATAAATTTTTCAGTCATACTTTCTATGTTCTGGGGACATATTTCTGGAACAGACACGTAGTCAACATAGTCAATAAATGCAATTTGATTTTTTTTTTTTCTGTAATTCATAGAACATAATTTCATTAAAAAAAAAAAAAAGTCTACTCTGAGTTCTCATGATCTCTATGATAGAATCATAGAATTATTTAGGTTGGAAAAGACCTCCAAGACCATCTGGTCCAACCATCCCCCTACTACCAATATCACCCACTAAACAATGTCCCTAAGCACCACGTCTAACCTTTCTTTAAACATCCCCAGGGACAGTGACACCACCACTTCCCTGGGCAATCCATTTCAATGCCTGACCACTCTTTCTGAGAAGAAGTTTATCCTAATTCTTAACCTGAACCTCCCTTGCTGCAACATGAGGCCATTCCCTCTAGTCCTATCACTTGTTATCTGTGAGAAGAGGCTGACTGCCAGCTCCCCACTACTTCCTTTCAGGCAGCTGTAGAGAGCAAGAAGGTCTCACTTGAACCTCTTCTTCTCCAGACTAAACAACCCCAATTCCCTCAGTCACTCCTCATACGACTTTTGTCCCAGACCCTTCACCAGCTTCACAGCTCCCATTGGCCTCTGCCCATCAGAGATCTGTGGTAGCTTTATTATATTGAAACTATTTTTACCCTTTTCCATAGAATATTCTCTGTAAAAAGAGAATTTATCAAGGAGACAGGATATGCTGAATTTTGAGACAACTTACATTATTTTCAAGCTAAAATCAATATCGAGTCCCTGAAATAATATTCTGGAACCTCACTGACTAGGAAAATTTTGCTAGCATGGATTGAGGCAATTACAGTAGCACACGAAAGTATTTTATAAGGATAATCAGCAAACTGTCAAATGATAAGGTTTGCATTCTATTTTGACAAACTAAAAAGTGACTGTACATTAGCCTTGACTCACCTCCTTTGTTTTCTCATCCACATAGCTGCAGTGTTTTAATTCCCAAACTGCATTATCTACTTTTGCATACTGTCATTATAACTTTCCTTGGAAAGAACCCGTGATCACTGCAAAAATGATTCTGACTTCACAACAGAAGGCTGTTTTTTGAAGAAGGAAAAAGTATTAAAAATAATATCCAAAACTTCCACCAGTCTTCCTACAATAAAATTCTTGAGAACAAGTTTTTTTTTTCAATTAAGATGTCAACATCTTTTGGAAGGAGAGACAGTATTATCAGTCTTTTCACAGACCAAACTAACTAACTAACTAAATAAAGTGTAATGTATCTCAATTTTACTTATCTCTCTGCAAAGCTCATGAAAATATATATTGCACAAAAATACATTCAGCCTTTGAAAGTCTGTACTATATATGTATCACACAAAAATACAAAGTTTTTTTGTTTGTTTGTTTTTAAATATTCACTACATAATTTACATAGTTTAACATCACCTGCATACAAAAGAGGATATAAGATCACAAATCTTTTGCAGAGTCCTAGAAGAATACAAATATCTTGGAACTTATATTCAGAAAAAGCAAACTATTCTTTAGACAGTTTGCTTTAGTTATATGGAATGCTGTGTGCATTAAAATGAATACTTGAACTGAATTAACGGCAGACACATGTTGTTGCTATAAAGGCAAGTCATGGAATTTCATGTTAATTCAAATCTTTTGCACAATTCACATAGAGTCATAGAGTGAAAAGGGCATTTATGTCATCTGTCCTAATTTAAATAAAATTAATTCATGAAGAGAGTCTAAGTACCTGAATGATAAAGGATAGTGACTAAATTCTTCATAACCAGGGGTGAGCACTGATCATCAAAGTAATCAAAAAGACACTGATGATCGTAGGTATAAAACCAGCAATCAGAACAGAACAGAACAGAATAGTTTGGAAGGGGCATTCAAGGATCATCTAGTCCAACTTCCTGACCATTTCAGGGCTAAGCAAAATTTAAATCATATTATTGAGGGCATTATTCAAATGTCTCTTAAACACTGACAAGCATGGGGCATCAACCACGTCCCTAGGCAGCCTGTTGCAGTGTTTGACCACCCTCTCAATAAAGAAAATTTTCCTAATATCTACTATGAGCCTTTTCCAATGCAGTTTTATGCTGTTCCTCTATGTTCTGTCTTTGGTTATCAGGGAGGAGAGATTGGCACCTCCCTCTCCATTTCCCATCGTCAGGAAGTTGTAGAAAGCAATGGACCTCTAAGCCTTCTTTCCTTCAGACTCAACTACCTAAATGTCCTCAGCCTCTTGAATGAGGAAGTTGCATGTATTAACCCCATAAACACCCACCCACACAAAGACACAGACATTTAGGTTGTATATCTGAACTTACTAAAAATTATAACCTTATACATAGAAAGTCTAAATCTTTGACCTCACCTTGACATATGTTAAAAACAAAAGAAAACAAAAACAAACAAACAAAAAAGCAAACAAACAAAAAAAAAAGAGAGAAATTAAATTAAAAACACCCACAACATTAGAATAATTAGAATAAGAGTTTTTTGTGTTTTTTTTTTTTTTTTTTTTTTTTTTTTTTAATTCCTAGTCCTCCTATTACTCAAGAGGACTCCAAATACCTATGTTCAGAGGACACTGATGTATTGGGTGCAGGTGGCAAAGTGTTGGCAAATGTGGAGCTTCTGAGAAGAAGCTAGGGGCTGCCCTGTGTGAGCTAGCCAGTTCTAACTGGTTCTAATAGTCCCACAGCAAGGCACAACTGAGCCAAGATAGTGGGGTCTTTCTGGAAATATTATTCAAGAAAGAGCGAAAAATGATGAACAGGTAGCAAGTAGTGGAGAAAGTAAAAATAAAAAAAAAAAAAAAAGGAAGAAAAATAAATAAAAAAAAAAAAAAAAAAAAAAAAGGAAGAAACAAAAGAGGGAACACCAAGGGGAGAGGAGAAGAGGAGGAGGTCCTTCACATCAGAGCAGAGATTCCCCTGCAGCCCATGCAACAGCAGATGGTATTCCTGATGTAAACTGCAGTCCATCAAGAGTCCAAGGTGGAACAAGGAAAAAGAATGACAGGAAGGAACAGCAGAGAGAAATTGTTATGTACTGACCATAACTCATACCTTCCACCATGCTTGTGCTTCTCAGGTCAGGGATAGGTGAGTCTGATGTGAAGGAGTGAAGTCAAGGGGAAAAGAAATATGTTGTTTTAATATTTGTCTTTTTGTTTTCCACTACCCAAAGTAGTAGTTACATTGTTATTTCAATTTGTAATCAATTAATATTTTCTCCAGTGCAGTCTCGTTTTCACATGGCCATAATTGGTAAGCCATTTTCATTTCTTTATTTTAATCTATGAACTTTCTCATTCTCGTCCTTTCTAATTTCTTCCCTTAATGCTGCTGAGGAATGAAGTGGAAGTTTGGCAGTTAGTCAAGGCTTACCCAGCACAATAAATGATTCCAAAATCTACAGTGGACAAAAAGTATTTCACAGAATTCTACTTCCAAATTCAAGCTGTGGATCAGGAAATATTTGAAGGTGGAATGAAAGTTTGATGCAAACATAATCAAAATAGGACTTACACATGCAATACATGTGGAAGAAAGCACCCAGATTAGCATCTGGCACTGTAAAAATCAGGCTAATGTTGTAGAACTTGTTAAAACAGCTGAAGTTCAACCCTGTTTTTGCAGACTTCTAACAGCTTCAGAGTTGAATATTATGCTATAAGAAACCTGTTAATCTGAATGCATATACTTTTATACATATGTGTGTAGGTATTTGGATGGAAATAATGGTAAATAGATTGTTTTTATTTTGTGCTTTTTTTTTTTTTTTTTTCTAACATATTTTTCATTGTACTTTCACTAAAACTGGGTAGATACTCTTTATTTTATCTTAATACTGATTTGCTTTAAGGATAATTTTATGAGTGGCAGGTCCTCAAACAACTGTTTTGACAAATACTTTGTGTAGTGGGTTTGCCAAAACCTTGGCAAGGTTTTGGTAGTGGGGGGCATAGGGGTGGCTTCTTGTAAGAAAAATCCAGAAGCTGTCACATGTTATATAAGGGCTTTGCTGCTGGCTAGAGCCGAGCCAATAATTGATGTTGTTCACACCTGTGTGAGAGCATGTTTAAAAAAGGGAAAAAACTGCTGCTCAACAGCAGCTGGGAGAGAGATGAAGGAAAAACAACCCTGCAGACCCCAAGGTCAGAAGAAGGAGGGCAGGAAGTGCTCCAGGTGCTGAAACAGAAGTTCCACTGTTGCCCGTAGAGAGGGCCACAGTGAAGCAGGCTGTCCCCCTGCAGCCCATGGTGTACCAGATTTCCATGCTGCAGCCCTTGGAGGAAACCTTCTGACCTGAAGGAAGCTGTGTCCTGTGGAGAACCCCTGCTAGAACAGATTCCAGGCCGGACCTGTAGCCTCTAGTTAGGGGACCATGCAGGAGCAGGTGATGTGGCAGGAGCTGTTGTCTGTTGGGGACCTGTGTTAGAGCACTTTGTTCCTGATGAATGGACCCCATGGTATGGACACATATTTGGAGCAGTTTTTGAAGAGCAGCAGCCTGTGGAAAGCCCATGCAGGATCAGTTTGGGAGGGTCTGCATCCCATGGGAGGGATACCATGTTGGAGTTGGAGAAGAGAGTGAATAAGAATGAGCAGAGGAGACAAAGTGCTATAGACTAACTCTGACCCCCATTCCCTCCTTCCCCTGCACCGCTTGGGGGGGAAGGAGGTGGAAGAGGGTAGATGGGAGAAAGGTATTTTTGGTTTCTTTGTTTCTCACTTCTCTAGTTTGTTAATAATAGGTGATAAATTTTACTATCTTCCTACTCTGAGTCTGTTTTGCCCGCCACAGTAACTACTGAGTGTTCTCCCTGTCCTTATCTCAAACCTTGAGCCCTTTGCATCGTATTTTCTCCCCCTTTCTCTTTGAGGAGGGTGAGTGAGACAGCAGTTGTGGTGGAGCTTGGCTGGCCACCCAAGTAAAACCACCACACTTTGATATTCTGTTTAAAAGAATGAAGAAATTCTTAAGGCATACTTTCTGCACCACAACAAAGGCAATGTTACAGCTGGGTTTTTAAAAATTAGCATATGAATAGTAAGCCACATTCCTCCATAACACCTCAGGAAGGACCAGAAACTTCTTTACTTCCAGCAGGATGGGAAATTGTGCTTAAAAAAAATAAAAATAATTTCTAAAAGACCTGATCCCAAAGGTCTATATAACTATATATATATTTTACACAACTTCTATGTAAAATTATAGATCTCTAAAAATATAGATCATGCCTACACATTTTGACTGGGGGTCAATCAGTGGCTCTCAAAAGTTTTTGGACAATGAACATTTCCAATTAGTTATTTGATGGAGAGCAAGCTTTTGGAAAGGTGCGAGTGTTGAATAGCATGTGTACAGGACATTTTAAGCCAGCTGGTCTCTGTAATATGAAGCTGTTCACTGCAGCCAAAGGTCCTGGCTATGTTTGTAACAGGACAATAGGAAGGATCTGGCAAGTTATTCAAAATACCTCTGTCCTGGTTTGGGCTGGAATAGAGTTAATTTTCTTTACAGTAGCTGATCTGCTGCTATGTTTTGGATTTTTGATGAAAATAGTGGTGATAATATTCTGATGGTTTACCTATTGCTGAACAGCTCTTACACTGAGTCAAAGACACTCCCTGACAGTGAGGATACTGCGGTTGCACAAGAGGTTGGGAGACGACACAGCTAGGACAGCTGACCCAGACTGAACAAAGGGGTATTCCATACCATACAGTGTCATGCTCAATAATAAAAACTTTGGGAAAGAAGGAGGGAGGGGGGACGTTTAAAGCAATGGAACTAGTCTTCCCAAGTAACCATTACATTTGATGAAGCACGCCATGCTTTCCTGGATACGGCTGAACACCTTCCTGCTGATAGGAGCCAGTGAATGAAAAACTTAGCTTTGCTTGCAAGCACAATGTTTACTTTATCTATTAATTTGTCTTTATCTCAACTTTCAAGTTTTCATTTTTACCTTTCTTATTTTCTCCCTCATACCAATGCGAGGGGAATGAGTGAACTGCTGTGTTATACTTAGTTGTCAAGCAGGGTTAAACCACAGCAAAATCATTATTAGTATCAATTCAGCTTTCTTAACTAGTTTTAGGCTTTGTTTCTTGATCAGTTTGAAATCGAGCAACAAACTGAGCAAGACTTACTAACAATTTTTACAAATGTCAAGAAAGAATAGAAAAAGGACTCTGGCTTCTATGAATAAAACTCTTATCTTCTCCTCTTTCTGTTATCCAGTGGTATGTATGGCAATGAATATCTATTGTAGTTGATTTCTTCCCACACAGTGTTCAAGTTTTGTGATGCAAAATGAAGGCTTGATGGAAACAGAGCTAAAGCAAGACTTATGTCAGGTCCGCAGTTTGTACATGTAAACATATAGCAAAATCAAGATATTCCAGCATAAACATCAATTTTGAAGATGAAGCTTTTAGCAAAAATATGGATACTTTTGGATGTGAGATATGGATCCAAAATGTGTAGATTATTCAAAAAAAAGCAAAAATAAATCAAAAGTAAACAACAGTAACAACCACCAAACAAACAAAGCCAGAAAGTTAAATTACTCAAGAACCGAGATAGAACACCGTTTAATAGAATGGGCCTGGATTTTCTGAGAATTACATATGTTGTAAAGCCATTGTCCTGCCTACATTTATCAGTATTCTGATCATGTTGCAGTACTTTCTTATCTTGATAATGATACTTTTCATCTGGGTAACAGTGTTCACTTCAAGTCTGTGTATATTGTTTGTCATCTCATTATTCACTAAATGCTTTTAACTTTACCACTATTCTCTGCTACTAATTGAAGTCATTTGATATTTCAGGTTTAATTAGGCTTTTCTGCCATTTATTCTGTTTTTCTTTTATGTTGTTGTTCATACCAGGCAGTTGTTCCTAGCCATTCAGACTGTCTTCATTTGTAACAATCTCTTTTTATTTCCTTCAAGAATATGAAGTACCTACACTATCTTAATTTGAAGAAAGCATAATACTTTTCAGCCTCTCCAGGGATAAAGTTTATTTGTGTTTGCCTTGACAGTGAACTTCTCATTATACAGACCTGACCTTTTAGTCCATTAAAAATCTGCATTTCAAATTTAATTGATCATTTTTCCAAGTTTATTATTTCTTTATTTGATTGTCTAGCTGAGACAAATTGAGTTTATTGATAAGGTAGCTGCCATAAAACAAACAAACAAACAAAAACAACAACAACAAAAACTGAAGATGAAGATAATTAATTCAGATAACTTTTGTGCAGAATAGGTTCTGCTCTATAAAGGAAACCTATAAACCATGGAATCCAAATACATAATAAAAACATGGTAATTTATATTTTATAGCATGTCTGTATTTACTAAATTGTGTGATAATACTATCATGATCAGGACAGCTTACCAAGTTTCCATAATTTGTTCCCTATATGCCCCATATGAGTCAACCACTGGAAACAATTTTTTTATTGCCAGAACAGTTGTACCAAACAGATCTCTTGAAGTCTTTGCATGTATCAATGTTGTCTTGATACCTCTTTTACTTCACATATACTACTACTCTATATGATGTTGACCTCCAACAAAATTTTGATGAATTTATCCAGTACTGTATCATAAATTGAGTCATTATATAAGAATATTTCCATTAATTATTTGTAATGTCCCTTTAAAATTATTAACATAGCATGCTATCATTTTATAGGAAATAGCAAACTTACATGTATATGAATAAAGCAAATATCCTCTCTGGAAATGAAAAAGGAGAATCTCCATCTTGCCATTATCCAAGTAATGAAGGTGAATCTTCTTTTTAGGCTAGTACAGTCACCTGCATCATATTACAAAACAGATTATAAACTGGCAGAAAGACACAATAAAGAAGGAAAACAACCCTTGCTAACATTGTCACATTGGTTCTCCATTCTTGGAGAAGTCAGGAAAAAGGCAGTAAAACTGCTACCTTGGACTTCCAGAGGGTAGACTGAACTGTTCAGGATGCTGGTAGGGAGTGTCCCTGGGGAGTCAATCCTGAAGGACAAAGGGGTCCAGAAAGGCTGGATGCTCCCCAAAAAGGAGGTCTTAAAGGCACAGGTGCTGTGTGCTGTAAGGTGAGCCGTTGGGAAAGAAGACTGGAGTGAATGAACAGGGAACTTTTGCTGAGTGTTGTCCTGGTTTCAGTTAGAACAGAATTAATTTTCTTCCTAGTAGCTGGTGGAATGCTGTGTTTTGGCTTAGGATGAGAAGAGTGCTGATAACACCCCGATGTTTTAATTGTTGCAGAGCAGTGCTTATACTAAGCCAAGGACATCTCAGCCTTTTGCTCTGTCCTGCCAACGGGCAGGCTGGGGGTGCAGTAAGAGCTGGGAGGGGACAGACCCAGGACAGGTGACCCAAACTAGCCAAAGGGATATTCCATACCATCTGATGTCATGCTAAACAATATATAGGGGTGGCTAGCTGGGGGAGGGGGCCGGACTGCTCGGGGTTAGGCTGGGCATCGGTCAGCGGGTGGTGAGCAATTACATTGTGCATCACTTGTTTGTATGTATTATTAGTGGTAGTACTATTGTCATCATTGTATTATTGTTATTGTTACTGTTATTGTTATTATTTTCCTGTCTTATTAAACTGTCTTTATCTCAACTCACGGGCTTCACTTTCCATTTCTCTCCCCCATCCCAGAGAGGGAGGGGGGAGGGTGAGCGAACAGCTGCGTGGTGTTTAGCTGCCGGCTGGGTTAAACCACGACAGTGTCTAGGAGAAGAAGGGACAGGTAACTCAGAGAGAATACAAGGAATTTGCCAACATATGCAGAGAGAAAGTCAGAAAAGTTAAAGCCTAGCATGAGCTCAACTTGGCCACAATAGTAAATGATGACAATGTATTTATAAACATATTAATGGTAAAAGAGAAAGGTGAGAGAAGCCAAAGAGAGTCTCCATCCTTTACTGGATGCAGGGGGCAACACGACTACTGAGGATAAGGAAAAGAGCGAGGTTCTTAATGCCTTCTTTACATCTGTCTACTAGTCAGACAACTTATCCTAGGGATATTCAGCTTCCTAACCTGGAAGTATGGGATGAGAAGCAGAAGAAACCCCCACAGTTTAGGTGGAAACAGTTAGAGATTTGCTAATCCACCTGGACTATCACAAGTCCATTGGGCAAGATGGGCCCAAGGGTGCTGAAAGAGTTGGCGGATGTGATTGCCGAACCGCTTTCTATAATCTATTAGTGGCCATGGTCATACGGAGGAGTCCTGGACAACTGGAAACTTGCTAATGTGATTTCCATTTATAAAAAAAGGGTCATAAGGAGGATCTGGGGAACTACAGCACTATCAGCCTGACCTTGGTGCCAGGAAAGGTGATAGTGCAGGTCATCTTGAACTGCATGAAGTTCAACAAGGCCAAGTGCCGGGTCCTCCACCTGGGATGCAATAACCCCAAGCAGAGCTACAGGCTGGGAGATGAGTGGTTGGAGAGCTGCCAGGCAGAGAAGGACCTGGGAGTGATGGTTGATAGTCGGCTGAATATGAGCCAGCAGTGTGCTCAGGAGGCCAAGAAGGCCAACAGCATCCTGGCTTGCATAAGAAACAGTGTGACCAGCAGGGCTAGGGAGGTGATTGTCCCCCTGTACTCGGCTCTGGTGAGGCCACACCTCGAGTATTGTGTTCAGTTTTGGGCCCCTCGCTACAAGAAGGACATCGAGGTGCATGAGCGAGTCCAGAGAAGGGCGATGAAGCTGGTGAGCAGCCTGGAACACAAGTCCCATGAGGGAACTGAGGGAACTGGGGTTGTTTAGTCTGGAGAAGAGGAGGCTCAGGGGTGACCTTATTGCTCTTTACAGCTACCTGAAAGGAAGTTGTGGGGAGCTGGGGGTTGGACTCTTCTTGCAGATAACTAGTGACAGAACTAGAGGGAATGGCCTTAAGTTGCACCAGGGAAGGTTCAGATTGGGAATTAGGAGAAATTTCTTCTCAGAAAGAGTAGTCAGGCATTGGAATGAGTTGTCCAGCGAGGTGTTGGCATCACCATCCCTGGGGGTGTTCAAGGAAAGATTGGACCTGGTGCTTAGGGACATGGTTTAGTGTATGATATTGGTAGTAGGGTGATGGTTGGACCAGATGATCCTGAAGGTCTCTTTCACCCTTAATTAGTCTGATTCTAAGATTTTTTCCTCACTCCAGTTCAATAACTGTCAATTAAGGGACATACTTCTATATATTTGTATGGTTGTTAATGAAACAAAGGAGATTACAGAGTAAGAAAGAAAACATTGCTTAGGCAGATCCATTTTCATTGTAATGATAGACAGAAAAAATATGGAAAAATATAAATAAATTAACAGTTTTTCAAATTACTTAATATTTCATTAATATATGATTTATTTATTCCAAGTTTTTATACAGCGATGTTCTTTTTGAATGTGTATCAAAATTATTAACACACAGAAAACAGCATGTCAAAGACTTTGATAGGTTTTCTGAAGGAATACATAATATAGAAAATTATAAAGGAAAATTAAAGAAGTCAGTCATACACTGCTAGTTGTTAACTGGTTTTTGCTATCTACGACAAAACATTATTTTTTTCTGAATTTCCAAGGCAGATTTTAATCCTGTTGACAGACATCTGCTCTGAGAATGTTGTCGTAACACTGAAATAACAAAGCTTAATTTATTGGTACAGATCAGGAGAAAAGGCATCAGAGTTGCTACAATAACTATGCTAATATTTAATCCATGGAGAAGAGTGTCCTCAAGGTACCTGGCAATTATTTATCAGTAACAATGAAGAAACTGCTGCTACAAAGATAATGGGAAGTTCTTTGGCAAGAAGTCTAGCCAGAAAGCAAAACATTTGCTTGCCAGAGCAATTTGTTGACTATTATCCCCTCGCAGAAGAGTAACTAAGTAGAATAATATTGGCCAAATATGCTAGCCTTTTTCCATATATAACTATAAAAAAACGTTCAGAGCAAAAACTGTTTTTTTTCCATAGCTTAGTACAATGGTTTTGTAAAAGGTTGTGTAGAAACACTCTTAGAAACACTCCTAGAAGCACTGTTGTGTGCCTGTGACAGTCAGCAAAATGATTTATTTAATTTCTTGGGGAAGGGGTGGGGTGGGAAGAGGGAGGGATTGATTTCAAAAGTGGATGAATTTAATATACAACTAATCTGAGAAACAGTTTAAAAAATTCTGAGGATTGAAGGAAGGTAGATTAAAGTGAATATATTGTTTAATCTTTTCCATCTTTTTTCTTTCTTCCAATTTTAATGGAACTTATATTTCAAAATTTGGTATGTATCCTAGTGCACTAATTCTTTTTATTGGGGGTAGTGCCAGTGTTGTATAGAAGAGGGAATTAACGTTTAGAATTGTACAATATACGTTAATTACAAAGAAAAAAACAAGCAAACATAAATGTCAGAGTTGTTGAACAAAGACAATAATTGTGATAAGAGTTCATATTAGTACCAGAAGCTAAACACATATATCATCAGTTAGAAGATAAATTAATTAAATCCCTTGTATTTCAAAGTTTACAACATTCCTAATGTAGCCATCCCTAGTGGCTATATTTAATTGTTTTAATATAACAATATATAATATATATATATATATATAAGCCAAATTTAGTACTACTATATCTATTTATATACAATATTTGTCATTGCTAATTTTCCTCTTGACTCTTATGGAATAAAAATATTATCTTTCTTTTGAACTGCATGGGAATATATTCAAATTCTTTTTCTGCAATGCCCTACTGTTGAAAATTCTGGCAAATTCTCTCTGTCTGTAGTCACAAATACCACAAATTTTAAGTTAGATACTAATTACATTTCCAGTTATTTTCCAATCAGATGACAGAGAATAGGGGCACAAGAAATTCAAGCTGTGTGAAGAATAGCCTAAAGCATAAAGAAACTGCTTCAATAAAACCTAGGTGTCCTCCTCAGGGCTTTATTTTCATCCACTTCTTCAGGGTAAGCACTTATACCAGGTTTTGAAAGATGAAGCAGTATTAATTTTCTTCTTGAAACAACCTCTAGTGTAAAATTGCTTAAGGAATTTAATGTTTTCTTTAGAAATATCTATATCTATATCTATATATATATAGATATTCTATGGGTCTTAACTGATGACTAGTTTTACATTTCATTGGAAAATAAGGTAAACCTGAAGGAAAAAAAAAAAGGGGGGGGGGAGGAGGGGTGGAATCAGCTTATTCCACATTCAAAGAAACATTTGACACTTCATTCTTTGCTTTACAATACAGAATACCAGCACTGATTAATATTTATAGAAAATGAAGAGGAAAATTGGTAATTATCTTTGCTAGGTGAAATACTTTTAGGATATGAGTTGAGATGGTTTTCTGAGGAAATTACACTCTTGAAGTCCTGAAGGATTAATGTAAATCTTCACCAGCTATTAATGTTCTGGCATACTTAACTATTTCATATTGCCTATTGTTCATAATAATAATAATAATAATAATAATAATAATAATAATAATAATAATAATAATAATAATAATAATAATAATAATAATAATAATAATGTTTACTAATTATTCTGTAACCATTTCCTAATATAGTATTTTTTCTGAGCACTTAAATTTATGGTGATCAGAAGTATTAGGCCAATATTTCAAATTCATATACTGTGACATTAAGCTTAAAACTAGACATTCATAAAATTAATTATATCTTCCAGTCTTTCTTTGTTTAATAAGCACATTCTTATTCAACAGGTTTAATTTCAATAATATCCTGATCTTAAAGAAAAAAGTAATTTAATTCCTCTTACCCCCAGATACATCTTTACTTAACAGAGCCTCTTTCCTTTAAAGATTATAGTCAACAAGATAAAAATGTGAGTAAACTTGGATGGCTTAAAAACATCTAGTGATGCACTAAAGGCAATATCCAACATCTGCATCATTCAAGTTCTTAATCAATAAGAATCAGAAAATGATAAGATAAGATACTTGTGGCAGATTTTTTTTTTCTCTTCTTAATATTAAATTTCCTCTGATAATATTTATGTTTAAAATATTGTGTGAAAGCCATAAAGCCATATGTTTTTTAAGCTGGAATTGGTAATTAAGCTTTTCCACCCCTAAAAATATGGCTGTATGAATTGATGAAAAATTTGATAGATGCATCTAATAGAATATTCAGTTACATCCAGCAAAGTCAGATGTATTCTTTAAAAGTATCTAATATATGAATATATGTATTTTTATGATATATTTTACAATTATTTTTGCCAAAAAAAAAGAAAGTATCTTAGCTAAAAAATCCTAAACAATTTCAGTATGATTCATTACTGGGAATACATAATGCTCTTTCGGTTTTAAACTTAGATTTGATCATCTGATGATAATTATAGAACTACTTTCTTGCATATGGATTGTAGACTAATTAAACTAGCCTGCAGGCAGACAAAGCAATAATGCTGGTTAAGCAACATTTTTTACATTCCCAGATGCTTCTGTAGTCTTTACTTTTGCTGATTTCATGCATTTTTTTCTGCCAAGTTAAACAACAGAGGCTATATTATAAAGGAAGATATCATTGAATATACATCTTATTCTAGATATCTCATAGAAATTACCAGAGATCTGGCTGACCAAATTTAACATGTCAGTTAAACAAGTTGGTTGGTTAGAAAACTTACTGGTTACAGAACAAATGTGAATTTGCAAGTAAAAGAGAGCATATTTTGGATATTTTTAATACTTTGTTTTGCATTTTTGATGCTATGAAAGATTAAGCATTAAATAAGCTCTTTCCCCACCTCTTGTTCTCCTTGGCTCCTTGGAGTTCTTGATTAGATGCACTATATTTGTAATAGAGAAGATTTAAGATTTTCTGGGAGAAAAAAAAAAAAAAAAAGGAAGAAAAATTAGCATGGTAGTAGTAAACTACAGCATTCTTTAGAACGCTTTTAAAATTTATATTCATGAAATATAAGCATAAATGATAAGCATAAATGACATCCCCAATCTTGGAAGATATAATTATTATACGGTATACCAGTACTGTTTTCTCTGCTCATGTAAGGACATTTACAAAAACACTATTGGCATCATAGAATCATAAAATTATTTGGGTTAGAAGGGACTTTAAATCTCTTCTAATTCCAACCATCCTGCCTTGGGCAGGAATACCACCCACTAGACCAAGTTGTCGAGAGCCTCATCCAACGTGGCCTTCAACACTTCCAGGAATGAAGAATCCACAGCTTCTCTGGACAACCTGTTCCTGTGCCTCACCACCCTCTGAGTAAAGAATGTCTTCCTTATACCTAATCTAAACCTACCTTCTTTTAGTTTAAAGCCATTACTCATTGTCCTATCACTACACTCCCTGACAAAGAATCTCTCTCCTGCTTTCCTGTAGACTCCTCCTTTAGGCACTGAAAGCTGCTATAAGGTTTTCCCAGAGCCTTCTCTTCTCAAGATTGAACAATCCCAACTCTCTCAGCCTGTCTTCACAGGAGAGGTGCTCCAGCCCTCTAATCATCTTCATGGCCTTCCTCTTGTGAAATGTGTTTATCTGATTCGTGTCAATATGGAACAATTCTAGGGCTGCATGGGTATGATGAATGTGACCTTCTGTCTTACATACCCTTGTATAACCACAAGTCTAAGAAAAACAGAGTGGTTAATGTATATAGTTATTGTATCTTGCAAAAGAATATTTTAGCAATTCATGTCAATAGAGAGCTTGAAGGGAAATGTATTTATAGGCTTTTCCTTGAAGTCTCTGACATCTGGGAGGGGGGTCAGAACAACTGCTATTATGACTATTGCATGAGACACTATGCAAGTCTTGGATATCTGGCCAGGAGATTAAGGAGAAGGGGAAAGCTGAGGGACGACTAAAAGGCAAAGCTTGCACAAGTCTCTGACATACAGCCAAGTTGGACAAAGGAGAAAGACGAGAAAAAAAGCCTGGGAGGAAGATTATGAGCCTTCAGCACAAGAGACCCCCAGAGACCCCCAGAAGGAACACCAGACACATGCTCCAGTAGGAGGGTTTGGATTCCGGAAACTAATTATAATAACCCTGTTCATTACTTTTCTAGAAGTAGTAATGAATACGTATTAGCCTAGGAGCATAAAAATCAGCTGCTTGATGTAACTGATGTGCATCTTGGTGGAGCAGTGCACCCAGTGCTGTTTGCTTACCTCTATTCCTTTAATAAATTATAAACTTTGATTATAGTCCTATTTTGAAGACTGAGCCATTTATGACACTCTGAACTCACTTTAATGCATCTGTGTTTCTCTTGTGCTGGGGACCCCAGAGACAAACACATTACTCCAAATGGTATCTCACAGAAGCAGAGTAGAGGGGCAGAATCACTTCCCTCATCCTGCTGGCCACAATTTTTTTGATGCAGCCCAAGATACAGTTGGCTTTTGGGGCTGCAAGTGCACATTGCTGGCTCATGCTGAGCTTCTCATCAACCAAAACACCCCCAAGTCCTGCTCCTCAGAGCTGCTCTTAACCCATTCTCCACCCAGCCTGTGTTTGTGCTTGGGATTGCCCCAGCCCTGGTGCAGGACATTGCACTTGGCTTTGTTGAACTTCATGAAGTTCTCACAGGACCATCCCTCAAACATGTCTTGGTCGCTCTGGTTTACATCCCTTCCCTCAGGTATGTCAACCACACCACACAGCTTGGTGCCACTGGTATACTTGCTGAGGGTGCATTCAATCCCACTGTCCATGCCACCAGCAAAAATGTTAAACAGTGCTGATCCCAATACTGACCCCTGAGGAACACCTCTCCTTACTGACTTCCAACTGGACATTGAGCCACTGACTACAACTCTTTGAGTGTGACCATCCAAACAATTCCTTACCCACCCAGTGGTCTATGCATCAAATGCATGTCTCTCCAATTTAGAGACAAATACGTCTTGGGGAACGGTGTCAAATTCTTTGCACATGTCCATATAGATGTTGGTTGCCATTCCCCTATCCACCAATGCTGTAAACGCACCACAGAAGGTCACCAGATTTGTCAGGCATGATCAATCTGCCCTTTGTGAAGCCATGTTGGCTGTCAAAAATCACTTCCTTATTTTCCATGTGCCTTAGCAGAGTTTCCAGGATGATCTCTCTCATGGTATTGCTGGGCATAGAGGTGAGCCTGGCTGGGCTTAGTTCCCCAGGTCTTCCTTGTTAGCAATGGGAGTTACGCTTTCTCTTACCCTGAGAGATTGAAGTGCTCCCTCCTTGCTGCCATCACGATCCTAAACGGCACCATTTAATCATCACTGCAGGCAAGGCTGCACTTGAACTTCACCTTCTCCACCTTCTCACCCCTTCTTGTTGCCAATTGGCTCCTCTATCACTTTGAGAAGGAAGTTGTTATCAGTGTATTACAGAAACCTCCTGGATTGCCTGTGCTTTTATGTGCTGTCCCTACAACAGATATCAGAGTGGTTGAAGTCCCCCTTGAGGACCAGAGCTTGTGAATGTGAGTCAGCTCCTATCTCTTTATAGAGGGCCTCATCTGCTTGGCTTTCCTGATCAGTTGACCTTCAGCACATTCCCACTACAGTATCCCCTGTCCTTGCCCTTCCTGTAAACCTGACCCACAAGCTCACTGTCAGCTCCTAATTCATTCCCAAGAAGAGCTCCATGTACTCCAGTCTCTCACTGACATAGAGGACAACACCTCCCCATCGACTCCCCTGCCTGTCCTTCCTCAAGAGCCTGTATCCTTCCATTCCAACACTCCAGTTATGGAAGGCATCCCACCATGTCACTATAATGCCAACGAGGTCATATCCCTGCAACATGTGTACATCTCTACCTTGTCTTGTTTATTGTCCATGCTATACACATTAGCATAGAGACATATGAGTTGTGCCCCGATGAAGCTGACTTACTGGCTGGAGTGGTTGGAATTCCTTTGTGTTGCTCTTCAGGTGGTTTCCTGCTGACCCATGACTCTTCTCCAGGCTCTGGTCATCTATGTCTGTCACTGACATCAAACTGGTAAGAGTTTCATAGATTGAGATCCCCCTTCCCCAGCAACTTTAGTTTAAATTTATTTGAAATCATTGCATCACTTTCTATTCCAATAAATATTTTTAGCACATGTTTATTATTGACAGTGAAAATAAAATAGGAACTTTCAATCCTCTAATGACCTTCATATTATGAAAGAGAAGTAAAATGAGACTATTAAGTAGTACCCCCTAAACAAACAAACAAACAAACAAAACAAAACAATGAAGAAAAAAAAAAAAAAAAAAAAAAAAACAAAACACACACACACACACAAAAAAAAAAAAAAAAAAAAAAAAAAAGACTTGTAGTTTAATGTGCAAGTTAAACAGAATTGAAATAGATAAATCCAAGATTCTGATTCCAGGAAATGAGGTATTGTTCCTTTCAAAATTGTGCAAATATGGGTACCAGGTGTTTTCCTACAAAGCTGGCACACCTACAGATTTTCCATACCACTCTTTATATAATCTCTTATCAATACATTTACATTTTTGCACATTCCTATAACTTCTAATTGGTTACATAATTAGCATACTGCTAACATGACAAAATCTTTCTGCGCATGCATCCTCAGAGGGACCTCTTGTTAGGCCAGGGCCTCTCAACCTAGGGGCATGATTTTTTAATATTATAATGAGGATAGTTCACAGATGGTTCACAATATAATATGCTTATCTTTGTTTTTCAGCCAATTATTCTTAACAAGTTGATTAGAAGCACAATCAAGAACAATTTTTTTTTTTTTTTTTAAGACCATGTTTATTTTAAATATGGTGTTCCTGATTAGCAGCTCCTAAATTAATCATCCTTTAGACATCTCCAAAGCCTGGGTCATCTTGTCCTTTCCTCAAAGTACATATTGTATTTCTTTCACACAAAACAGAGATAACTATCTACTGGTATCATCTCCTCTCCCTATTTTCTCGACCGACAGTGCAACAAGTCTTGTTGAGAGCCAATCAACACATGATGAATTACTTAGTCCCACCTTACCAACAGTATAAATCTGATATTCATAAACTTCTCTTCTGAGGATGAGAATTCCAAATATCAAATGAGTTGACAGGTCTGGATCTCTCTCCTTCCCAAGTAGGGGTGTCTCTTTGGCATCTCCAACTCTTATCTCTAACTATGTCAGATGTTACCTGGGAAAATATTGATAACTGGAAGTTATCAAGTGAAAGTGCTGAACAATTAACTCAAGCTTGAGTATTGCAGTAAGTGAATTTACCAATGGCTATTACGAGTCTGTTATATCTGTCACCTTAGGAAACTACCTATCTCTTCAACTTTGTCAAACTGTCTCAGTGAAAGTCATTGGCAGGGCTCTGAAACAGGCAAGCATTGACTCCTATTTGGCTACATAATCCTTTAGACATAAACCACTGACCAAGTCTGGGTCTAGGACCTGATCCATCTGCACCTAGGCTCCTCTCAAAGAGGAGTTTAGAAAGCAAGGGGGTCCTTTCTGAAACTTGTGACTCAGTGGGAAGGCCTCTGTCAGCCACTTACCCTTAACATGACTGTAACCACCTCTAACCTTGTCTGGACAAGTTCAAATTTGCAGTCTTGTAAAGGAAGATTCATTCTCCCAGGCTGAAGTACTTAAATTACAAAGGAAGGACGAACCATGAAAACAAGAATAAGATAATAGAACTATGCCATCTCTTGCTGTTTTAAGCCTTTATCAGCCAATGGGAATCACAGTCCAAAGTACCCAATTATCATGCATTTTCTTAATGACAAATAATAGCAAGTTAAAATTAGTGTATTCCTTTTTGGGAAACCAAAAATCCAGTATCCAGTCAAATTAGAATTTCCTTTCTACATAGAATGGGACAGGCTCATTCAGCTTCAGGTGAATATGTGCTCAGTTGGTCTGCAGCAGTAGACCAACAGTTTTATAGTCTCTTAAAGTTCTGAGCACATAGGAGAAGTAAAAATCTTTTCAGATATGTGAAAGCAAGTAGAAGAATAATTTGTTTTATGCACAGCAACACTGACAAACAAACAAATAAAACATAAGGAAAAAGGAATAAATGATTTTAATATACTAACATTAAGAAAATTCCATTTATGTAAAGAACTGGTGAAGCCCAGTGAGGATTCAAACCATAACAGTCTTCATCAGTCCTGAAAATATATGTATGTACATCTGCATGTAACTACTCAACAGAGTTTTCAATCAGATTTTAACTGCTTGTCTCAGTAACAGAGGGGCTAGTTTTCTTATGTTTTCTCAGCAAACAGAATTCTTTTTCTGACAGTAGGACGTCTTTTGAAAAATCAGCCAGATTGAAAATGATCAAAGAATCACAGAATCATAGAATCATTAAGGTTGGAAAAGACCTTGAAAAGGTGGTCTGGTCCAAACATCCCCCTAGCATTGGTATCACCCTCTAAATCATGTCCCTATGCACCAGGTCCAATCTTTCCTTGAACACCCCCAGGGATGGTGATGCCAACACCTCGCTGGACAACTCGTTCTAATGCCTGACTACTCTTTCTGAGAAGAAATTTCTCCTAATTCCCAATCTGAACCTTCCCTGGTGCAACTTAAGGCCATTCCCTCTAGTTCTGTCACTAGTTATCTGCAAGAAGAGTCCAACCCCCAGCTCCCCACAACTTCCTTTCAGGTAGCTGTAGAGAGCAAGAAGGTCTGTGCTGAGCCTCCTCTTCTCCAGACTAAACAACCCCAGTTCCCTCAGTTCCCTCATGGGACTTGTGTTCCAGGCTCTTCACCAGCTTTGTAGCCCTTTCTCTGGACATGTTCCAGGGCCTCAATGTCCTTCTTGTAGAGAAGGTCCCAAAACTGAACACAATACTCAAGGTGTGGCCCCACCAGAGCTGAGTACAGGGGGACAATCACCCCCCTGGTTCTGCTGGCTACACTGTTTCTATTACAAGACAGGATGTTGTTGGCCTTCTTGGCCACCTGGGCACACTGCCAGCTCATGTTCAGGTGAGTGTCAACCAACATGCCCAGATCCTTTTCCTCTGCAAGGCTTTCCAGACACTATGCCCCAAGCTTATAGTGCTGCATGAGGTTGTTGTGCCCCTAGTGCAGGACCCGGCACTTAGCCATAGAATCATAGAATATCCTGAGTTGGAAGGGACCCTTAAGGATCATCAAGTCCAACTCTTGACACCGCACAGGTCTACCCAAGTTCAGACCATGTGACTAAGTGCACAGTCCAATCTCTTCTTAAATTCAGTCAGGCTCGGTGCAATGTTGAACCTCATCCCATTGGCCTCTGCCCATTGAGCCATCCTGTCTAGGTCCCTCTGCAGGGCCTTCCTACCCTCTGACAGATTAACACTTCCTACAAACTTGGAGCTGACTGAAGGTGCATTCAATTCCCTCATCCAAATCACCATTAAAGATATTAAAGAGGATAGGTTCCAACATTGACTCCTGGGGAACACCACTCATGACCTGTTGCCAGCTGGGTTTCACTTCATTCACCACTACTCTCTGGGCCTGACCATCCAGTCAGTTTTTAACCTAACAAAGAGTGTACCTGTCCAAGCCATGGGCTGACAGCTTTTCCAGGAGGATACTATGAGACACCGCGTCAAAGGCATAGTGGAAGTCTGGCCTCATTTATTTAGTGAATCAATCATGTTTCTGATGTTAAGTATACATATAAACCTTGAAACACGAGACAACCAAAGTGCCAAGTCAGAAGTCACTCACTCATACACATACCAACTAAAAAAAAAAAAAAGAAAAAAAAAAAAAAGGAAAAAAAGGAATTTAAAAAGCAAACAAATAAACTAAAATTATGGTTTTTTTTTGTTTGTTTGTTTGTTTTTTTCTCTTTCATCAAATAATATATTTTCTATGGAAATTTTACTGAATCTCTTTAAAGTATGAAGTTAGCAGTTCTTAACCTCAACCAATGTGACTTAAATATATTAAGGTTTCCTTTAATAAAACTTTGAATTACACCAGATCAGGAATCTGGAATTCATTTCTAATGGTTTCATTAGATTAAGTTTTTGTAGAACAATCTAACTAACCTTATTTTACTAATACATTTCTTGTAGTTCCAGTTTAACCACCTTAATGTTTTGTCTGAGACAGAAAAAAAATAATAACAATAATAATTCCAGGTGGTATCATTTCTTGATCTTAAAAATATCATAATTGTTCTGGAAGTCCTTTAATCTTTTTTAATAAATTTCAAGACTTATATAAGCTTTTATATAAGTGACAAAGAATTCTTTGTATAGATCTATTAGGGATCTTGGAAAAAGATAATTCAAGCTCTCTGATTTTAAATGGTCAAGTTTAGCAAATGTTGTTATCATTAGCTACATCTGTGCATGTGCCCAAGGATAATAATTCCTTAAAAGCACAAGGAAAATTGCACACTAAATTTTCCTGTTACTCTTAGAGAGGACCGAATAAATTCCAGTCTTGTAAAGCTTACCTTAAAGTATAGTTCTGATGACGAATGGTCAATGAGGTAAGATTCTGATTTTTCTCTAGGGCAGTGTTTATCTGAAGTATGTTGTTAAAATGCTAAATGAGATCAGAATCCTCCAAATAGACTAGACTAGACTAGACTAGACTAGACTAGACTAGAATAGAATAGAAGACCTTCAAGGATCATCTAATCTAACTTCCTGACCATTTCAGAGCTAACCAAAAGTTAAATCATATTACTGATGGCATTATTCAAATGTCTCTTGAACACTGACAAGCATGGGGCATCAATCCTAGGAAGTCTGTTCCAGTGTTTGACCACCCTCTCCCAGTAATGTTTTTCCTGAATTGTGGACCCCAGAACTGCATACAATATTCAGAGAGTTGTATTGGACTGTTAGGTTGGTAGGTTTCCAAAAGTCCTTCAAGGATGTCCTTCCTTCATTGGTTGTTCATACAGTCCTGTAGTATTTTTCTGCATATATCAACTATTACCTTCTTAGACATGATGTGAATTGTACAAATTCGTTGACAATGCTTGTTGTTGCTAGTGGCCTTGGACAGAGGTAACAGACTGTTGATATTTTAAGTTCATCTGTTCTCATTGACTCAGCCAAATTGTTACAGTCCAGAGCTGATCAGGTACAAAGTAACTTTCACATTACCTTTCAGGATGTACTCTTCCAGTTTTAGGACTGCTATTTGCCATCTGCATAGCTGTTTTTCCATCTTCACCCATAGCCACCTGTGGAATCCATTCACACTAACTTATACAAAAGAGGCGTTTATGGTGTCCACTCCCAAGCCCACCAATAATAAAGCTTTGGGCAGGTTTATGTATATTAAAGCCAAATGTTTATTTTATATTGACCATTGGCATGTGGGAATCACTCCTTTCTTCCCCTTTGCTGGATAAGCTACGTTCAAGATGAGCCATAATGCTGTGCTTGTTTACCACACCTTCAGCTTTTATATACCAGACTTCTACTTGCCCTCAGCAGGCTTTTTTATGTTTTTCCTAAAGCTGTGGGCTTCATTGTTATTATTATCATTAATCTCATACTAGAAAGCAATAACAACAAAAAACATGCAAACAAACAAAACAACAACAACAAAAGCTTTGTCCATTTTGCTGTTGTTGTTGTTGTTGTTTTTTGGCTTGTTTGCTTGTTTTTGCAAAAGCTCTGAAGGGCTGCTCTTCCTGGAAGGGACAGCAGAGGGAGAAATCTTCAATCCTGACAGGATGTAGTTCTTCCTTTGACACCAAATCTTTTTACTTCATCACTGATTAACTACTGTATGAGTAGTACATTCTTATTACTTATGAAAATTGATGAGTATATGACAATACTCAAGGCAATATTCATGAATACTCATGACAATATTCAAGGCATCGATGTTGAATTAGGCTAATGATATGCAATACTGTTTATATTTTGATTTCTGTAGCAGCATTTAAAATCTCAGTTTTTCATTGGGTAAGATCTGTTTTGAACCGTGCATTGTATATACAGATTTCCTAGGGATTATCTTAATATTAAATAATTGGAACTTTAGAACATCTTTAGAACATGCATTTATACATACTTACTTGGTATGCAGGGTAATGGGGGACATGAGGCAAATACACCATTGTTAAAAACAGATATAAATATCTGGAAAATATATTTCTATCTGTTTTTAACAATGGTGTATTTGCCTCATGTCCCCCATTACCCTGCATAGGTTTGGGAACATCACTGTATTTCATCATCCACAGTAGAGTATGTAGTTTCACTCCCATAATTTGTCACTAATACTGGTGAACAAGAAACACGGTGACCTAATCTTAAATTCAATGTCATTATACATCTAGGACAGCATTACTGTATAGAGAATGAAGTGAGTATATCAGAAACAGAAACTTTGCTTTGAAGGTACTTCTCCCTGTAAATTTATTATATTTGCAGGGAGACTCCCTGCAGGGATTCCCTGGTTGGTGTAAAGAATTATTCCTCAAGAAGATATTTGTTTTATTACAGGGATTCTCAGATCACTTTTCTTGTTGATTTTGCCTTTCAAACAAGCAAGCAAGCAAACAAACAAACAAATGTGATGCTTCCAGGACGTCTAGAAATCCATCAGGACCACTTAATCTTCTATTTGAATGCTGGGTGCATCATTTACTTCTTTACTTTACCATTTACCTTACATATAACTCATTTGATTTATAAACCCATTGAAGATAAACACCTTTTTTCTCTTCTAGGCCTGCATCAGATAGATGCAGCTCATTTGTTATAATATTTGATACGTATTATAGCAATATTAAAAAAAAAAAAAAAAAGCATTTTCTGTTCCAGAAACACATTTGATTTTGCAAACACATTTGATTTTGCATTTGTATATTACTTTGCACAGCACCTCTGCTTGTTTAATCAGTCACAGAAATATTTTGAACATTACTTTGGTTTCTGTTTAAAAAAAGCTCAATATATATTATGAGAAAAATCTACTGCTCACTTTTTTTTTTTTTTTTTTTTTTTTTTTTTTTACACACATCTGCTAAGCAGACTGAATTCTACTTACAAAAATAAAATAATTTTGTGGCATGTATTTTTTGAATAGTTTAAAATTTAGAGTAAAGTCAATACATTTCATTTTTTAGCTCATTGTGCTCCATTTAAGAGACATATACTGAAAAAGGCAATACAGCTTTTCTACATGCTTTAAATCTTTCATTTTTAATATTGTTAATATTGAAGGGGCAAGACAACTTCTATGACTTCAGCACCACACTTTCTCCTAGATAAACACATTTTTTCTTTTAGTCACCAGAATTATTTATCTTCAAAATAGAGAACTTTTTAAATTCAGCTCACAGCAGTACTGTGGAAACATTTATCTGCTATCAACTGTTGACACAGTTATTTTGCTTAAGTTGCATGTTTACTGAACTGCGAACACAGCAGTATTAAAGGTATATATAAGAATTGTTTCCACCACACACAGAGCAATAATTGAAAACTCTTAATCTAAATGTCCACCCTTGTGTTTTATTCTAAATTTGATTTTAACCAGAAGCTGCTTATGAAGTAGATCGTTTCTTTTTGTCCTTTTTTTTTTTATTTATTTATAATAGAGAGCATAATGTTATGACAATTTTTCTTCCACTAAATTCATTTAATTTTCTTTTAAGCAGGAAAGAAAGATAAGCTGATTAAAAAAACTAAGATTTCTCTGAAGACTTATGCATATGGTCTTGGAGGGATACGTCACAAATGTCTTTTTCGTTAAGAATCCCAGTTTGCAGAACAACTTTTTAAAAACTTCTGATAATTAAAATTGGTTGGGGAACTAGCCAAGTCCCTTGCCATCAGCAGGTCTGCTCCACTTTATTTGACATATTACATTCATAAAGACCATATTTAGTAACAGATTTGATAGGCATATCTCCACAGAAATTTAGTAAAAAACATTACTATTTATTCTAGAGATAAATTAAATTTTATGAGAGGTTTGGTTCACAAAGTGTGTACATGTTATCTATAACCTTGAAGGGATTAAAAGCATTGCAATTCTATATAAATGGTTCTGAAATGTACAGCCTTTACAGAGAAAATAATACATATCTATTAAATGTATGCACAAATAAAAAGTGTTAATATATGGACAGCAAAACATTTAGTATCAGTGACAGCAAATGTCAAATGCACTTGGAAATTTGTCATCAAAGCAGATAAGCTTATTTTGCAATTAAACTGAGAATAACAAAATATGAATGGCCAAAAATGCAGTATAAAGATGTGATTGGTAATTGAGTACCTTATTCCTCAAAGTCGAGTTTTGAAATGACTTCTTATTATTCTCATCAAGGATGCTGTTCAACTAATTATTCTGTTAATTGCCCTCTACACAAAAAATTTATCTCAAATTGTTTTTTGCATACAAAACTAATTTGAATTGCAATATATATATTTTCCCGCATAAGACATAAATCCTTCTATAAATAAAGTGTGTTTTTTTATTTGTTTGTTTGTTTTTGTTTTCCAAGCTGTTTAGTCAGTGTCTAACTATAAAATTCAGTGAAGACAACTAGTTTTTTGCTAACACAAAGTGTTGCACACACACACACACACACACAAAATAAATAATTAAAAAAGGAAAGCAAAATCTTTCTGCGTAGAGTTCTGATGGCTCCCTTGTGATTTTCAGTAACACCTTTGCCCTCCCTCATGGCATTCAGAGGCCAGGGATGACTCTTCTCATGTTTTATCAATAAGAACATAGTTTCAGCACACCCAGCAGCACAAATTGCATGCTATTTAATGATTTGTCTAAATCAAACAGACTATTAGAACTAACATTGCAGTGACAGAATATGTAAAGGAAGACAGTCATAGCACTATCCTTCCATTTAGGCTTTTCTGGGAGAATAATGATGAAGGAACATGCCTTCCTTCATCATGCCTCTCTGGAGAAAGCTAGCAATCAGCCTGCACCACTGTCAGGCCAGGGAACTCACACATTTCATTGTCCAACATAAGCTATGTTTTAAAGATGAAATGAAGTCCATGGGTAGGGGCAGCTGGGATTGCCTCTATGAGAAGAAGACAGGGTGCTGTGATAGACATGTGGATTTCAAATTGGTACAATGGACCCACCAGAGGATGTAGCTTAGCCACACTGATGATACATTTGGGAAAATGTATTTTAATAAAATATTAAGTGTATAGTGCTGCAGATTTCATATATATATATATACACACACATTTGGCTTGGTTTGTTTTTAACATTGCAGGTTTTTTTTTTTTCCTGCTAGATCAGTTTATACAAAGCAATGCAACTTGTCAGGAAAAGTATCATATCTTTTTTGAGTTCTCAAAATAGATTTCTAGACTGATTGTTTTCCAGAGGAACAGAGTGATTGAAGAAATGAGCATTTATTCTGTTTATATATCCACCTCTGTAAATATTTTCTGACATGGTAAGAAATATATTATACTATAAATTAAAAAAAAAAAAAAGTTATTTAAATTAGAAGATAAAATTTTTGGCATTTTTAAATAAACCACCATTTTAAAATGGAATAACTCATAACTATAACGAACAATGAAGAAATTTGATATGATCTATGACTCAGAGAAAGTAGATATTCATGCTTGTATAAAAACAGACACAACCACAAAGATTTTTCTATTAAAAATAAAGAAATATAATGTATTCAAAAATAAACACTTATAGGGACACTTATTCAATAGAGAGATACAAAGATTTTAACCTGTGTTTATATGATATTTTTATAAGAGTTATATATAAATGTTATTTATATGGTAATTATCATCATGGGTCAAATTCTTTCTTATGAGAAGGGAAATAACAACATACATTTTGGTTATGCTTTTTGTTTTGAAATATCTTACATAAAGCCATGCAAAAGAGATCTTTAGTCTCATGTGTTGTTTATTTTTCATTATTTATTTATAATAAATAACCCCTTTCCATAATCTTCTATCAACTGTATGAAAAATTAATTTTAATAATTTAAGCTATTTGAAAAAAACACAAACTTATTTTTTTTTGGAGGCATAACTAAATGGAATGGCAAGCCATCACACATCATTCTTTCAAGTTTGATTTGTTTCTCAGAGCTCTTTAGGAGTTCAAATACTTTTTTTTTTTTTTTTTTAATTATGCTTCTTAATTATACTTTTTGAGATTTTCTAACTCAAGAAATTTTCACCTTTTTTAACTTTTTCACCTCAAGATATCTGAGTTCATTCAGAGTATGTTTGTTTTAGAAGATAGACACCACCAAGATGAAGAGAAACAGAGGAGACATAATAAAGAAAATTTATTCTAAAATCTAAATCTACATTTTTAGTTCTGACAATATCCATTATACAAAGGTACTTCTACTCTAACTTTTAAGCATTTGTCTAGGATTTCTAAATTGAGGTAAGATCACTTTGCACAGAACAGGGATAAAATAAATATCATCAAAATACAATTGAGATCACAAATGGACAAAAATTTATATAAATGTCATCCTCTTCACTTTGACTAGATAAGGGAAGATGATGGCATTTCTATCTAAAGTAATTTTGGAGACCTTAATAACCTTGAAGCTCATTACGGCCTTTTTGAGCAGGATTATTCTATGTCACAACTTCAAGTCTGAGAAAGATTAAACACTGATACTGCTTTATTTATGAAACTTGAAAATAACTTAGTGTATTAGAATGTGCATTCCTATATATATTTGAGATGCAAGATGGAAATTGTAACCAAGAATTCTAATTAAAAATCTTTTAATAAACATTTTGATTACTCATTAGAAACAATTACATCCATAATAATTTCATATCTGTTCATTTCAAAAGGTGAAAAAAAAATTTATACTGAAAATATATCAAACAAAACAAAACAAAACCCATAAAGCTACAAAGCAAAAATTTAATATTAACTCATTTCAATTTTTATGAGTGTATGTCTGGATACTTGTGAAGCAAAGAGAGATTGATAGAATATTCAAAGTTAAAGTTTTATTGTCGTTGTTTGAACTTTAATGTTTTGTAGTGGGGACTAAAATGTTAAACATATAATCTGTCTTAAATTCAGAAATTGGAAAATATAGATGCAATAGTAATGTTGCCTCTATGATTTATAGGCTTCTCTACATATAATCTTGCAGTCATTATATGTTCGAATGAACATAAAAATAAGTTAAGTTTTGCCTGATTATGATCCAAATATTCAGTTTTATGAATTGTATTATTTTATGTATACAAAGTAAATACGTTCTAGCAATATTAAGATGAGATCTGAAAGACCCTTATAATATGATAATACTACATGGGCTGTTTTCTTTAAATGTGCTAGACATTTCAGATGACTATTTTATGTTGCTTTGATTATGTTATATTCCTTACTAGTCTAGTGGGTGTGTATTTTCCACGTGTAGCTGTATAATTTGTTAATTTAATTTGGGTATGGTTTATTTGAAGAGCTATATCTTCCAAATCAACATTTTTATTGGTTTGTTCAATATTTGGGGCTTTACATACTCTGCTAATTCTGTTGCTCATAATGACAGCTAAACTGCATATCTTACAGAAACAGCTGCTTCCTATGATCTGGTTCAATACTAAGGTATTCAGAGTTTTAGATATGCTACCTGTCAATCTTGCTGCATAATTCAGCTAATGCTTGTTTACTTTAATAAATGAATTAATTAATGTTTGAAGTCATTGTACCTGTCACCTAGTGTATAGCAGTCCATCGGACACATATTTCTGTACAAACTTCAGAGACACTTTAGCTCTGTCTTGTTAGTTAGAAGGAAAATTCAATGGCAAAATACTTAAGGTGAAGGCTATAAAAAATGTGCATCTCTAACTAAAAGAATAGCATTTGTATTTCCACATAGATTTAGTCAGTTACTTTTTTACTTTTCCTCACGTTTCCTTTTGTGTTCATTTTATTTTATCTATTTATTTTTCCTAAATTTTCCCATTTTCCCTACTGTTCACTGCACAGAAGTAGGTGATGCTTTTTTTGCTTTTTTTTTTTTTTTTTTTTTTTTTTTTTTTTTTTTTTCTACTTCTAGTGTTCCAGATTAGATAACATATTCTGGTGAAGTTTAATTTGGATTAATTTCTTTCTCTCTTGAAATTCTCTCTGATTATATCAGTTATGTTCACTGTTGTTCTTCTCATTTAAACTACATAACCATAATGGTATTTCAGGGTTGTTAAAACAAACAAACAAAACAAAACAAAACAAACAAACAAAAAAAACTATCAAATTTACCTTGATCAGTAAGTGAAATTATCTTGGAGTTTATCTTGGAGCATTATAAAAATATAATATATATATTTTTTATATAGTATAGAAATATTTCAGCAGAATTTCTAGTTCTGTACAAATATAATGGCAACACCAAAATTACAAAGATTGAGAACATACTTTGAAAAAACAAACAAACAAAGAAAAAGTATGGTTTCTGTTGGTTTCATAAACTCTTGATATATAAAAATATTTCTACATAAGATATTTAGATTTTTTTTTAATGTATAGAATCCTATCTGTATTTAAATCATAAAGCATTTAAAAGTAAACATGTAAAACTGGCAACATTTCCAGTAAAAACCTGTGTTCTGAACTAGAAATAACATTGTATTGCAACATACTGTTTCTCATTGTTTTTCCTGTGTGTTGCAACTTTTAGGTAAATCATTCCATAGGAAAGAGATTTAGACAGAATTGATGTGGAATTGTTGCTTAACATTGAAAAAAACTCTCGCTTTGTAATTTCCAAGTGCTTGACTATACCATTATTTGGACTATTTATTTATTTATTTATTAAATGTATCTTTCTGACAAAGGAGTGTAACGTAAGCTGAGGATGATTCAGTTCTTCACGGAAAAGGGAGTTTCTGAAGACGCCTTCTTTAGATGTCATCTTTAGATGACTCTAAATGTCTGCTAATTCAGAAAAAAAGAGTTTAAAAGAAAAATAAAAGAGAGCAGGCATGATGCAGATGCTGTTAAACTGCTAACCAGGTTAGAACAATGTGCTGATTGTATACCATTGATGGAAGAATATCTCCTCTTCCTCATGAGGGGGAGTGGAGGGGCAGGCATCAATATTACCCAAGGGAATGGTGTCACGCTGTGACTCGGGAGGTTCAGGCTGGATATCAGGAAGAGATTCTTCACTGAGAAGGTTGTTGCACACTGGAACAGATTTCCCAGGGATGTAGTCATGGCACCAAGCCTGTCAGAATTTAAGAAGCATTTAGGACTTATTCGTATGGTCTGAATTTTTGGGTAGACCTATGTGGAGCCAGGAGTTGGACTTGATGATCCCTATGGATCCCTTCCAACCTGGGATATTCTATGAATCCATGTTTCTAAGATTCTGCTAAAAAAAAAAAAAAAAAAAAAAAAGGAAAAGAAGAAGAAAAAAAAGATTTAATCTCAAATTGATTATATGGTATAATGCAGCAATGTGTACATATACTATTAATAAATGCAAACATAATTCAATTACATAGATAGTTGTTGAATGGTATTAAATATACAAAATCCAAGAAATACATGATGGTGGAAGCATGAGAAAACCGCAACACAGAAAGCTTAAGATAATAGTAATAGAAATGGTGTGGTATAGTATTGAACAAAAAGAGGACTCCAAATAACTGGTTCTTGAAAAAATGAAAATAATTAAGTATATGCATACTGGGATGGTCAAGTTACTTAATAGATTTTTAAAATTCACTTGACAGCAAAAATGTTTATCTGAGGTCAAGTTCCTGAAAGAGGAAAAAGTAGAAGGCAAAAGGACAAGCTCATCATAGATGTTAATAACTCACTAGATACTGTCTCAGAGTTCGTATCTACGGCCTTGTTTATCAAATACCTTCAGCTATTACCTCACACAACTCTTTCTCCTTGCATAACAGTAAAGACATGAAAAGGATTTTTTTTTTAAAAGTGCCAAAAATATCTGCGATGTTGAAGTGTGTCACCTCACCTATCCTTTGTGCTGTTGACTTTCAAATATCTGTTTCATCTGATTTGTTTAATGAGAATATTCAACACAAGTTCAGAGAGACACACACCACTTCCATATTCAAACTACATGACCTAGATGATACAAATAGTCTTCTTTATACAACAAGTTATCAGCACACTATGCAAGGACTGGTCAGACAACAACCCCAATTCTTTACAATCCAACTGAAACAGAACTCTGTCTACAAGTGGCTATGTGAAGAAAGAGAATTTTTTAACATTAATTCAATAAAAAAAATAGAAAAGCTGCAGAACTGAAGCAATAGTTTCTGAATGGTGGGTTGTTTCAAGTGTTTTCTAAATTAGTGTGAACTCAGGTATGAAAGGCACCAAAGAAGATACTTCTAGTCACATAAGATGGTGTGTGTGTGTGTGTGAAGATACTTTTATTCAAGAAACAGTAATATATTAAACTGTTAGAGTTGAAATCTTCAATGGAGGAGTACATCTTCAGTACACACTGACCTTGAAAAGACTGCGATGTAGTACTCAGGAAAGAAAAAAAGAAAGAAGAGATAAGTTGCTTAAGTATTACATTGAGGGTGAAGCATATGCATCAAGAATGTACATCTTGTTCCTGAAGTTTAAAAGAGAATGTCATATGGTGAGTTGAAGAAATTCTGTTGACACCTAATAAAGGAGTGAGTTAAATGGAGAACATAATGGTATAGAACTAAAACCTCTAAAAATTGCATCTGATGGAAATTGTGTTATAAGATCAAAGAAACAAAACAGAAGTATGTCAAAGTCTGGGAAAAATCATTTTCTTAAACGTGTCTATACTGTGCAGTTACCTTATACTCTATGGTTTCCCAAGGATTTTTCTCATTCAGTATTTTAATTCTGTAAATCAAAGATTGAGCATTAATAATCACCCAGACAAAAGTTCTGGCACCTGCTTATTTTCTGAACTTCATGTTCTGACATTTTCTTGTGATATCAGGTGAAACTGATTAAAACGTTTATACAACAAAACATATGAATATATCTCTATCTTGAAAACTACCTAAATGTTGTCTGCCTTCAGCTCACACTTACTTCATTCCAAAATGTGAACATTACTATTACCTTTTATGTTTTGTCCCAGACAAGGTTATGGTTCCGCATAACTCTGATTATCAAGGCTGATGATTGTAGTTTCAGATTTTTTTGTGTTATTCATATAACCAACATGATATAATAGTACCAACATGAATAAGAATATATATTGTAGATGCTTTAAAGAGTTGATATGTTAACATATTCCAAACGGAGTATAGAAGAAAACTTCATTACATCCCCATTTACAAAAAAATATATAAATACTTCTGGCTGACTTAAATATAACTGGGTTTTATAGTAATTATTTTGCAGGGTCAAAGCACTTGAGGACTGTGAAGGGCTTGTGAACTATTTTGTAATGTAGTTATTGAAAATGAGATTTTCAGACTTGCCTATAATTTGTCATTAATGACAAATGCAGATGGTGTTTTTACTTTTAAATCTCTCTTCCATCTGTGGCCTGTATGTATGCAAATAACTAAACTAATTTCAGATAAGAGGATTTTGTTAAATGTAAAATCTCAACTAGTCTTCTTTCAGAGAAGATGCGTCTTTTTATGAGCGCATTTGGCTGGAGAATTGTTCTTTCATTCAAACAGTTTGAATCCAAAGACTACGAATTCCATTTACCAGATGGATGAAGAATTGCTTTAAGGTTTTAGCAAGGTTTGTCAAACAATGCAACTATATACACAAACTGCAGAAAGCACACAAAATCCAAAATTAGTTTTTGATGACAACACCATAAAGTAGTAGGACAAAACCAGCAAAAGAAACTTGCAGACACATGTAGCTATGGTTCTAAATTAAGACTTCTATTTAAATAAGATATGTGTCATATACTGCATGAAATCCAGAGCTCTCAGCTGAAGCAAGTCATGGCTTCCTTGCTGTTTCAAAAATCCCTCAATATGATTTCATCTGTTTTCAGTAGTATGTAGTTTCCTTAAATTAAATTGATTTCTTTGCTTATTTAATTTTAAAAGTTCTTTCAAAACCATGCACTACATTCTCAGCTGCTTCAGTAAGACCTGTTTTATTTATTTATTTATTTATGATAGTCTGTTTGTTGAATACAGCTGGTAAATGCTGAACTGCATAAAATGTTTATAGACATGAAACCACCACAGTTTATGTATTTAAGCTTGTCTGATTTTATTGATGTGGCAACACAATGTCACAGCAATAATATTTCTTATAATACATAAAAATTAAAGTTCTTTAATGGTTGAAATTTATAATTGGTTAAGTTAGAAGAAATCCTTTTCTGTTACATTGATCTGGAAGCTAACAGTGTCCTTTAAAAACTTCTTTTATTTCTTAACTTTTGTTGATGTTTATAATAATATAATCTTATTTGCATTATTGTGACAATTGACAGAGTTCAATACTCTCTGATCAGTTTCTTTTAGATAGACCCTGTCTGGAGGGTGTAATGTTTGATACAAAATTTACCTGTTTGAGTTTATTTGATGGTATATCGAATTTTTGATTAATCAGTCATACAAAACATACTGAAATTGCAATACGATTGTAAGGTATGACTAGCCAAAATAGAACATTGCAAATCACAGTACAAATATGATCTCCATTACTGTGGTGTTTTCACCCTGATGGACAGCTAAATCCAACACAAATTCTCTCTCATTCCCCTTCCTCAAAGAGAGATGGGTGTAAGAAAGCAAAATGTGGGAAAAAAAAAAAAAAAAAAAAAAAAGTTTCATGGAATGTAATAATTATAATTTAATTAAAGGGAAAAGAAAGAGAAAATAAACAAAGACCACGCGGAAGCAAACAGAAAGAGAAAATAATTATTTTCTACTTCCCATCAATGAGAGATGTTCAGCTATGTTTTTCAAAGCAGGGCTTCAATACACATAACAGGTGTTCAGGAGGACAGGTGCTTTCCTAACTAGGGCCCTCCCTTCTCCTTTCCCCTTCCCAACTTGTATTGCTGAGTGTGACATCATATGGTATGGAATATCCCTTTGGCCAATTCAGGTCATCTTCCCTGGTAATGTCTCCTTCCCACACCTTGCCCACCCCCAACCTGCTGGCTCGGGGACAGGGGGGTTGGAGAGAGTCAGTGCTGTGCCAGCATCACTAAGAAATAGACACAACATTTGTATGATATCAGGATTGTTCTAGCTGCAAGTGCAGGGTGCAACACTATATGGGCTGCTGTGAGGAAATTTAACTCTATCCCAGCCAAACCCAGTACAATTATTGGTCTCTACTATACATGTATATTCATCATCACAATGTTGGGCAAACCCAAGCACTGGGAAGGAATACATATGTTGATGCCAGCTCAAACCCATTGTTCTCTTAAAAATCCTTTTGTTAGTTGTTTAATTTTTATACTCTATGTTGGACTAAGCCGTGTATTCAATACCCTCGTGCTGGTCTGCCTAACTCAGAGAATCATTTGATCTCTTTTAACAAACCCAGGTAGAAACATTTACACCACCAGTTGATATGCTCAGCTGTGATATAGTCAGTTGATTCCCTCTACTCACTTAGCTGTCTATCTAAAAGTCCACTTTCTATTCTATTTTGTGTTGAAATAAATTCACACCCCACATTATTTTCTGATCTGCATGGGTACATTGCCCTTGTCCATCCCTACCAAGTCATTGCAGGGCTTTATTAGTCAGTGTCAATAGCAAGTGTTTACCTACACCATGACGGAATGAAATCTTTGTTCCAGAATCAACCTACAACAATTCAGTGCCACACAAGACAAAAAAAAGAAAACCCAAGGCCTAAGAAAATTGAATAAAACAAACTGAAAACCTGAATGGAGGCACAAAAGGTGCCATCATGGAAATGGCTAAAATGATCTTTCCTTATATCATCTACGAAATGGCTAAAATGATCTTTCCTTATATCATCTACCATTTCTGTCTCTCACCTTTCCCTCCAATCTCTCACCTCTGTTTACACAAAAATACTGCTGGAGCAGCTTGCCTTTAGAGACTGTGCCACCTCTGTCCTTGGAGGTTTTCAAGATCTGACTGAACACAGACCTGAGCAACAATGTATAACTTCCTGTGGAAGCTTGAAATGACCTCATAAGGTGTCCTTTCACCTGAGTGATTCTGTGGTTCCACAGTTATATAATTCTGTGAGTCTCTGAATTCCTGGATTTCCTTTTTTGTTGTGGTTACAACTTGAAGTATTAAGTACCTTAAAATTCTCCTCCCTTGCTCCAATCCTTTTCCCAATTTCATTTACAATTTTCCCCGTAAGAGAATACTTCCTAGAGGAGGGAGAATTTAGTAGGAAAAAAAATAAATTCCTTTACCAGGAATTTATCCAATCCCGTTCTTAGAGGAAAAAAAAAAAAAAAAAAAAAAAAAAAGCCTAACCAAAATTTTCTTCTCAGTTCTAAATACAGACGATTTCTAGATAAACTCTTCTGCACATGTGGAAAGCCTTCTACGTAACACGAGGATTAGCTATAGTCTATTAGAAATTCTGATTCCCTCTATTTATAGATGATTTTTTAAATATATATTTTATTTATTTATTTATCTATTTATGTATTTTACTATTAATCATTCTAGCAGCTTGTACTTTAAATAGATGTGGAAATGAGAACAAAAAGGGTGATGCTAATTTTCAAATGACATTATCAAAATCAAGTTGTCTACATTGTTATTATGCCAACACCCAACAGCAATCAAATTGGGGAGGGCTTATTGGCTCAGCATATTTAATTTGCTCATCTAGCATAAAAGATTAAACACTTCTTTTGCCAAAATTTCAGTGATTCCAGTTTGCTGGACAGATGTCAACGCACATGTCAGATAACACTGTGGATATACCACTGGGAGGATATTTGATGTAAATGGCTTGCCAAAGCTCAATTATAAGCTTTAGATTCTCAGGGAGCATCTCCTGGCATCTAAACTGATGCCAGAGGCACTGTGAGTTTATTAGCTGAATACCTTAAACTGACTGTTCATCTCAAGGGCAGTCTTTTGTGAGGATTCTGGATTAACATCAATCATCTGTGATTTTAATAGCTCAGTCCATCTAGTATTCTTGGTAACTGTCAAGAGAAATTTCTGCATTGTAATACTGCTTTGCTGGAAGAGCTTAGGGCACTTTTTGACTTATCAGTTGTTACTTTGAGGCACATGTACTTTATTAGCTTTTTAGGAAATGACCACTTTTCTTTCCAATAAAGTTGATCTAACACAACCTACTTTTTCTTGATTTTCAGAGGATAATGTTGGCTTTGAATTGGCCAGCTGTTCCTTTTCTAAATTTGGAGATGAGGCAAATAGGCTGGAGACAAAGGAGGCATACTTTTTAAGATTATTATAACAGAGTTTTTGTGTTTTTCTGTACAAACTTTATCAGTTATTTACAACCACTTTTATTTTATTTTGTTTTATTTTACTTTATTTTACTTTATTTATTTTATTTTATTTTATTTTATTTTATTTTATTTGTTTTCTAACAGTATTTTTTGTCTCATTTCAAACCTTTAACTCATCAGTATAGCTTGCTGTCTAATGTATTTGTAAGGAAGCAAATTCAATGAGATAAAACCATCTTGTTTCTTTACATTATCTATACCCCTATTAATGACTTGTTTTTTGTCCTTACAGCAGTTAGATTTGTGACAAATAAAGTGTAATCTAGGACAAAACAAAGTTCTGTCTTGCATTCTCGTATGATGCAGTGTTGAAGAGCTGTTTGTGAGGACCTGATCTTTATGAAATCAACAAAACAGGCTGCTGAACTGGTAAGACTGGTAACAGTGAAGGCCTGCTGATGTTCACCTAAAATTTATCTGATTGATGTCATCACAGACCCATGTGTGGAACTGATAGTTCCTACCTCTAGATTTTTTAGGCTGATGCACAGTAAAAATTAGTTATCCTTATGTTAATTTGTCTTACATTGAATAATGATCTTCACACTGGCAAGAAAGCAAATGTACCAGGAATATTAACAACTACGTATTTTTTGTGTTCAAGACAAATAAGCCAAATAAGCCATGCAATGTGAAGTATGACTAATATCATCATACTCCAGTTTTACTTGAAGCTGTCTTTTCCTCTGGTGCTCTGGTCAAAGGCAGATTTGAAGCCTATGGCCCTTGATTACAGGAACACTAAAATTTATGCTGTTGTTTTCCAAACCTTTAAGATACACAACCTTTCTTCCTGTATAATTTTATCAGTATAAATTCCTCTCGAAGCTACACTTCCAGAACTCTCCTGAAACTTTTTTTTTTTCCTTGAATTGTATCTTAAATGTTTCTCTCTTGCAGACTTTAGAAGTGACTGTTCTTTGAATACTAAAATACTAAATATTATCTGTTCTTAGTGCCCCATTCAATATATAGGAATAGACTATTAGTATCTACTACACATTTAAGTAGTGCCTCTACACACTTAGGTGTAGAGGACCATGTGTGTAATCAAGAACATATGTGTAATCAAGAGACTGTCAAAAGTTTTATTTTAAGAAGTAATTAGTTCAGCCTTGCCCTCCACTCCCCACAATCTCTTATATTGCCTAGGAAGAGAGAATGTCTTCAAGTGTCCTCTAAGGAAGAAAATGGCATGCTTTAATCTATTTCCAGTTTCCGGCTTTCTGAAATAGAAAACAAGGAAGCATTGATTACTCTGTGAATCATCTGCACAAAATATGTGTATCCAGGACATCAAATGTCTTTCTTAACATTTAAAAGGAATGTACATTTTCCTTTAAAGAAAATTATTTTACATCTGAATACACTAATTTGCAACTTGTTATAATTTAAATGCTATCTTCTATCAGTTTTACAATACAATAATGCAAAAGAACATTTCTATACAAAAATTGTATGACCTTTTTCAGTCTGAAAATTGGCAAGCTGATAGAACATATTAAACTTCTTCCATAGAGAAAGCAAGGAGCATGTGCAAAAAGTGTTTTATTTATTTATGTAATAAATTATTTTGTAATATGTTGGCTACTGTTTTACTCCCAGCACCTAACCAAATAATAGAATTAAAAATAAATAAATAAATCTTATTTTGTTGTTTTTGTGTTATAGTTCTAGGTAACCACTCAGAAAGGTTCACCAGCTATTTGAAATATAGTACATTTGACTTGATTTGCTGCTGTATTTTAATCTTCTGTCCTGATGCAGACAATACAAAATGAATTAGTTGAAGTATGCATGTTAAAAAAACAAATAAAAAACAAAAAAACACACACATTTGAATGTTATTTAGAAAACTATCCTTCATTAAAAAAAAAAAAAAAAAAAAACAACTTCTGACCAGCAGAGTGTGATTTGTTACTACAGTAATTTGTGCAATTTATGCTGAAATTATGAAACCAGATTTATTTTCTTATTACATTACTGAAAAGAACCTTCTTTGGACATTTTCTTCAGACTATTTCACATATAAGTTATCCGGTAAGGAGCTTTTCTTCTCTATTTCATGGACTGGGAAATTAAAAGAAAAGTGAAGTGATGCAAGATCAACTATTTTTCTGTCAAGCACAATGCATGGTCTGCACTTGTAGTGCTTCTGGCTTAGAGCAGCAAACGTAAAGACAAAAAAAAAAAATCCTCTATATTTTCATAGTATAACTAATGAGCTTATTGTACATAAAATTACTAAAGGACGAAAACAGTACAAAATTCCAGGTCTTTCCTTTGCTTCTGTAAGCTAGCTAACTCGAGAACTTTTTGTTTGTTTGTTTGATTTTGTGTGTGTGTTTGTTACTGTTGGTTGTACTGTGTTTTTTGTTTGTTTGTTTTGTCTTTTTTTTTTTTTTTTTTCCAATTCTTCTAGCCTGGTTCTTGGATTATGATGTTTTCTATGCCGCATATTCTCTCCCTGCCCACCCCCACACACACACAAAAAGGAGGGGGGGAGTAGGATGAGTAAAAAAACTTTAATTTTACTATGTGAATAAGTGTGCAATTAATATGTATGAGAAAAATGGACTTTAGTTGTGGTTTCAGACTGCCAAACAATCAAAAAAACCCAGGTTATGATTTGACCATAGCAAGACAAAAAGAAAATCTAGTGATGTACTTTGTGACATGATAAGGACTGAAGAAACAAAATGACACAAAATAGTTTGAACAAATGAAACTGCTTATCGACCAATAAGATGGGTCAATGATGACTAGATTCTGCAATGAAAAATACATTATATCTGACATACATTATTAATATGTTTGGAAAGTGGGATGGAGATACTATTGATTAGATAACTGGTCAGCACAGAGACAATTTAATGTCTTCAAAGAAAAATAGATGTAAAACTCCAAGGTTTGTTCATTTTGTTTTATTGTCTTTGGTTTTATTTTTCAAATAAACTTATTCCTAGAGCTGTCAAACTGAAGAAAGGTCAGTAGAAAGAATTACTAGCAAATTTTGACTGGCCATGAAAGAGAAAAACAACTAATCAAACAAACAAACATAAACAAACAAAACAAAACAAACAAACAAAAAAACAAACAAAAAACATACTCCCAGCAAAAAAAAAAAAATAGTCCAGTCTAACTGCTATGAATTCTGAAGAATCTGGTACTACATGAGAGAACAGGGAAATTTAAGTTCTGAAACAAAAAGAAAAAATTAAAGGGATGAAGTAACAGATACAACAATACTTGGTTTAGAGTTTGCTTATTCAATCGATTATCTGCTTTCCTAGCTCTCAAAACTTATCTTATTAGTCATTTCAATTGCTCCATCTTATTGCCATGCTATTCATTTCACAAACAAAAAAATCTAAATTTGTACACATTAAATTGTATGCATCAGGCAAGCTGTTACTAACTTTTCAAGTCATTAATGTAATGTAAGAGTAAAGAGCCAATATCCTTTATAAATCTGCATATATCTAAATCAATAATGTAACCAATAAGCTAAGTTGATACAGATACCATCTGATCTGACATTTTTTCTGATTTATATATATATATATTTAATATAAAGACAATAACATCAAAAACTATACTAGAAATTTGATTAAAAACTATAATGGAAATTTTAAGTTCATTCATATCTGTTAGAATTATAGAATATCCTGAGTTGGAAGGGTGCCACAAGGATCATCAAGTTCAACTCCTGGCAACACATAGGTCTACCCCAAAATTCAGACCGTATGACTAAGAGCACAGTCCAAGTGCTTCTTAAACTCCAACAGGCTTGGTGCCTGGGGAGCCTGTTCCAGTGTGCAACAACCCTCTCAGTGAAGAACCTCTTCCTGATGAACCTTCCCTGTCACAGATTGACACCATTCCCCCGAGTCCTATCACTGGTAACTAAAGACAACAGATCAGCGCCTGCCCCTCCTCTCCCCCTTGTGAGGAAGCTGTAAACTGTGATGAGGTCTCCCCTCAGCCTCCTCTTTTCCAGGCTGAACAGACCAAATGACCTCAGCCATTCCTCATACATCTTCCCCTCTAGGCCCTTCACCACACTTTTTTTTTTTTTTTTTTTCCTTACAACACCAATTTTATTTACTCAGATATACATTTGCAGTTTTATTATAGTTTTAATACAATTCTACATAAAACACTGCATTTGTATCATTTATTATTGAGTATTAATAAATTTACTTATTAATAATTTTTCCTACCTAAAAGTATTCCTGCCTCCAACGTATTCCTCATTTGCAAGAGAATGAACAATTAGTAATTTGTTAATAATAATTATGAAAAAATACCAAATTATTGCACTAGAATTTGTATATCACATTCACTTGCAGGAAGAAAACAGATGATCTTTCATCCATTTAATTCTGACATTAATTTGATTAATTTGATTAAAGAGAAAAGATCTCTATGTGAGATGTAAACTCGATCCAACCCCTCAACTTTATTGTACATTTTCTTCAGCTGTAAAATCATGAAATCAAGATTAGCATTTCCCTTGCTATTTAAACAAAAACTGTGTCATGAGTTTGGCTGTGACAGAGTTAATTTTTGCCTTAGAGGCTCACACATTTGGATTATTGATAAAAATATTGGTGATAGCACACTGATGTTTTCAGTTGTTGTAGAGGAGTGCTTATACAGAGCCAAGGACTTTTCTGCTTTTCATGCTGCCCTGACAGGTAGGAGGCTGAGGGTGCACCAGCAGTTGGGAGGGACACAACATGGACAGGTGACCCAGATTGACCAAAAGGATATCCCATACCATATGATATCATGATCAGCAATAAATGCTGGGGTAACGAAGGAGAAAGGGAGAGACGTTCAGAGTGATGGTATTTTTCTTCCCAAGAAACCATTATGCACAATGAGCCCTTCTTTCCTGGAAGTGACTGAGCACCTGCCTGCCGATGTGAAATAATGAATGAATTCCTTGTTTTGTTTTGTTGGTCTGTACATCTTTTGCTTTACCTAGTAAACAGTCTTTATCTCAGCCCATGAGTTCTTTCACTTTTACCTTTCCGATTCTCTTCCCCATCTAGGGAGAGTGAGTGAGCAGCTGTGAGGTGCTTGGCTGCCTGCTGGTGTTAAACCACAACAACCTGCCAGGTTCTTTTAGAAATGGCAATGTTTTCAAACCAATGAGAAAAAAAAAATGATGGAAAATATAAAGTATTGGTCAGCTATCTATTCTTACCAATACCAGTACTCTGTTTTCTATTGCTTATGTTGCACTGTAAGTGAAAAGTGTCTCTTGGCCAACTGAGAATTGTGATTATACTAGTTTTTCAGAGTCTGCAAAGCTCAGATGCCTACAACATTTTTCTCAAAATTCCCTCTTGGGGAATTCAGTAGCCTTCAGTAGTCAACTGAACAAAATGAAATGTAGCAAATTCCATTCTCAGGAGGAAGGATGTTATTTAATGTTCAACAACACTGTTTCCCTGACAACAAGGCTTGGAAATCCCTCTCTCTCTCTCTCTATTTATTTTTTTTTATGTTAAATATTCTACTGCCTACAATTCTGTTTGATTAATTTTGTGCATGGTATCCTGGGACAAATAATGAGTCATTCAGAAAAGCTGTTAAAGGAGTATTTCAGGTTGTTGCCATTTTAATAGTGGTCATTAAGTACAAAAAGATTTTTAACATTGTTCTCTATATTTTATGGTTTAGAATATTGGAAATTCTTTGAATTAGTGGTGAGAACTGAGTAAGATATTAAAATAGATGTTTGAGATTTAAAATAAGGAAAAAATATATATTCCCCTCCCCAAACAAACATCATTTATTTAGATGCTTAAAAATGGGGTCTGATATGACCTGGGGAATGATATTCTGGGGAATGATAGTGATGGTACTTATGCAAACTTAAAACAAAACAAAACAAAACACACCTCCTGTAAAATATCTTTATGTATCTTAAATGCTAATTAAGTAGAATAATTTAAAATCCTACTTAAGAGCCTTGCAGGAAATTTATTTTATTTAATTTTAATTATTTCCCCATACTATTCACACACACATGCAAGCACGTACCCATACACACTGGCTATCTTAAGTTTATTATTCTATAAAATTAATTTATAATTAATTATTAAATAATTATTAAATAATTAATTTATAAAATTTATCTGATTTAAGGTGGATTTCAGGGCTACCTTTACTATCAATGAAGAGAGAAAGTGAAAGGAAAGAACTCTGAACAAAGTACTCGTCATCTTAGATAATTGCCTTTATTAACCTTTTAGGCACAACTGTTGTGGTCTATTGTTACCCCTAATATATTTGTGCACAGTGTGCCTAGACAATAAACAGAGTCATTATGCAAGTCTTTATTCTAATTCTGCACAAAATTAGGTGCATGGAAATCTTTCAATATCACGTACACTCTTGACCAAAATTATTGTGATTTATACATACCAGTATAAATAAAATCTATGTACTTCTACAATTTCTGATTGGTTGTTCTGAACTGCCTAATTTAACTATACTGGGCATGCCAATTACAGGATTAAAACACTAGATTTGTGAGGGGTAGCTGTTGCTTTATTTCCATATTGGTGGAATAATTTTGTTGATATGTTAATGACTATTAAAGATTATAGTATAAATGTTACAGTGGGATGTTTTGCTTCTGGTCACTTCCTTTTTCTTCCTTTCCTTCTTGTGTTTTATAATTTGGGATTAAAACTTCATTTGTACTCTCTGTTTCCTGAAATCTGAGACTAAACTATAATTCTGAAACACACGAACCCAAATTGGATCAAAAGTGGAGGTACAGGTTCTCTCTGTCACAGAAAGAGTAATTTCTTACAGTTCTTTGATCATTATCATATACAACATCCACAGGAAACCATGTATATTAATACAAGAAAATATCATCTTGGAAGGTGAGTTCCATAATTAATTGATTTTGATATATATATTTTTCATGAAATGATAGCTATACAGTACTAGAATTTTGAGAAAGAAGCATATAACTTATTATTATCATTCTATTATATTTAACAAATGTTGTATCAGAAACCCTTTTAAACATAGGATAAAGCCTTACTGCCATATGATAAAACCATGCTTTCCAGATGAAGCCAGCAATCCAACATGAGGTAGAACTGAAGCTTAGTGTCTCCATCTGTTTTTACAAATCATGACAATAAATAGGACAAGAAACAAAGAATTAAAATCCCAACAAGGATGATTCAGATTGTGCTTATGAAATACTAGAATGGTGAAATACTCCAGTGCTTTATTTAGAAAAACAGTAGAATCATCATTGCCAAAGATTTTTAAGAAAAGCATGTGTACCTCAAAGCAAGACCAAATAAATCAGGCTGCTCAAAGCCTTGCCTAGTCCTACCCTGGACTTATTCAACCCTGCGTGTATGACTTTGTACTTCAGTTTGCTGAGCATCACAATGAGGATCCTGTCAACTAATTTCTATAGTTTGTCCATGTCCTTCTGAAGAAGGACATACATAGCCTGTTTGTCTGTCATTTTGAGGTCCCCCACAATTTGTTTTAATATGAGAGCATAGTAAGTCCTATTGTCCCAGTCACTGTCCAGATGATTGATAAAGATATTAAATGGTATTAGCCTTAGGGTAGATCACTGACATGCCACAGCTGACCATCAGCGTCACCCTGTCTCAAAGGTCACAGCCATTTGATATGATGATATGTCTGATGGTCTACATGTTTTCCAGTCACTTCATCATACACATTCCTTTCCTTGTGCTTTCATATATTTTGGTTTCAGAGGAAAAAGTTTTAAAATTTTACCAGATATCCTCTTTCTTACTGTGTAGAGATGAAAAATCCTCACTCTCCTATAAAATGGGAAGTTTAGACAAACTGTCAATTTTGAAAAAAAAAAAACAATTCTTTCTTCTTTTGCTATACTCATTTTTTGTTGTTTTTATTTTACCTCTTTCATTATCTCTCCATGAACAATGATAAAATCACATCCATACATTGTAGAAAATAAATAAATATCTGTCTGAAATGTTCCCAGAAGAAAATAAAATAATAATAATAATAATAATAATAATAATAATAATAATAATAATAATAATGGCAAAACCAGCAGTCTTGTTCATTTCTTGGCTTGCTTGTAATCTTGTTTTGTCTGTGTTTTCCTGCTTGTGTGTTCATTTACTTTTTTTTATTTTATTTTATTTTTTAGTTTTCTTCCAAAAAAACTCAAATTTCTTTTCAATTTCAGCTCTAAACAAGCTGAACAAGCTTAGATATGGTATTGGAATTAATTTTAAGTAATGATTTACATTGCAAATGTGTGTAATTATTAACAACATTATTAGAGGGCACTTGGAAACTGTTATCATATGTAAACCAGGAGGTGAGGAATACCTAGTCAGTTATCTGAAACTTATGATTAGAATTGAATTGTATAAAATGGATGCAACCACACACACAAAAATAAATAAATAAAATAAAACAAAATAAAATATCTTCCTTCCTTTTATCTACAGGTGGAATTCATTATATATAAAACATTTCAGACATTTATTTTTTAACCGTATTTTTAAAACTTTGATTGCTGGAAATTCTATTACTCACTGTTGTGAACTTACCTGTCCCAAAAAAGGACTTTTTTCCTCTTAATATTTAGACTGAATATCCCTTAAGACATGTAGGACTGTTATCTAATCCTATCCTTAATAGAAATAAGTTGTCTCATCTTCAATGAAAACAGTAAGTTTTAACTTGTATTAATAGCTGTATTGATCCACTGTTAATCAAGATATTTCAACTGAAAGTAGATTTTTACTTCATGGGATTCACAATTTAAAAACTATTTTAAAACTATCTAATTTAAAAACTATTAAGACCTTTACAAACATACGATACAAGACTTTGGGGCAGTTTCAGAACTCTCAGTAAGGCAGTTAATTCAACATTGATCTTGATAGGGTGATTCACAGCACCAAAGTTAGATATCTGTGTTTCCATGGCAGATAATTAAAAGATCAAAGAGACATCTTTGTCAGGTAAATGAAGAATTGGAAAGTAGGAAAACATGTACACAAACATAATCTAAACTCCTGCTTTTGCATCAAATGTAAGGATATGAATCGCTGAGGTGATCGGCTCCAGAGCAGATGGAGTCTGCAGCTGAGCAGGGGATTGCAGCAGGCAGAGGGTTTACTGCATCTGGGCCACTCAAGACCACCGCCAGGACCTGGCAGCCCTCACAATGGCGGCTGATGAGGAGTGGGTGGAGCCAGGAAGAGCCCACTCTGTCGTACAAAGGCAGCTCCTGGGGAGTGCATGTGGCCAGGAGTGCTGCAGTCAGGGTGTGGCATGACAATTTGTGTAGCAGGATATGCAGGCCGGGTGAGCAGGGGGGATGCTGTTAGAAATGGCTCATTCTTCAAAATAGGATTAAATAAAAAATAGGGTTTATTAAAAGAATATAAAAGAATAGAGGTAAGCAAACAGTGCTGGGTGCACCGGGAGTCTCTGCTCCACCAGGACGCACACCAGTTACATCAAGCAGCTGATTTTTATGCTCCTAGACTAATACATATTCATTATTACTTCTAAAAAAAAAAGGTTATTATAATTAGCTTCCCGGGTCCAGTCCCTCCTACTGGAGCATGCGCATCAGTCTCCGGTGGTCCCTCTGGGGGTCTCTAGGGGTCTTTCATGCTGAAGGCTCGTAGTCTTCCTCTCCAAGATTTTTTCTCGTCCTTCCCCTTTGTACTCCTTTGGCACCGTACCAAGTTTATAGAACATTTCCTGCAGGTCTTGTCTCCCAGCCGTCCTTCAGCTTCTTTTTTCTTCTTCTTAATCTCTTGGCCACCTGGCCAGATACCAGAGGCTTGCATAGTATCCCGTAACAGTCACTAGTTGTTATCAGTTGTTCTGAACCCCCCAGACATCAAAGACTTCATACAAACACAAATAGCTTTCTTATTGACACTTCACGAGTAATTAAAACATTCTTCACCAGCCATTCACAGGGACACTCACACCTATAGCAATGTTAAATTAATCTCGAAGAAGACAGAAAGAAAAAAGGCTGTAACTGTTAGAAATAGAAGTCCGGAATAACAAAAGCAAACAGGTTCATAAATTTGAGGAGTATTTTCTGAAGACTTGATAAATTGACTAGAATGAGGGGGAGACTGGGACACACTGCATCTGTGGTTCAAGAATTAAATTGCCAGTGCAGGGCCCAGAGGCAGACAGTTCTGTTCTTTATGGACACAAATTGTTAAAACATTCCTAACAACACTGAAGGTTGGCCAGCTTGACCAGGGAGTGCTGTGTCCCAGCGTTCTGGTGGGAACATACTGCCACCCAGGTGTCAGGCTGCTGGGTGTGCCCTATTCAAGCAGCTACAGGATGGCAGCTGTGGGAGGTGTGCCCAGGCTGAATAACAGCTTCACCTGGTGGCAGAGCTTTGGGAAGAGGTGGGCAGGCTGAGGGGCATCAAATAGTCAGAGAATGAGATTGACTGGTGGGGTAGCACTCTGCTATCCCTGAGGCAGGCTCCTCAGTCAGCCACTGGCACTGCACAGGAAATGAATGTTCCCCTATCCTTGATGACAGGCAGAGGGAAGAGATCTAAGAGACGGGGGAGTGGAAGCAGGTTCCTGTTCGGCACAGCAGATGACCCCCCTGCTGCATACCTCACCTTCCCATGTACACCTACAAAACAGCTGTGAGGATCCAGAACTTGATGGACAAGCAAATGATGATGTGGATAAAGGGCCATCCACACTGTGGGAGTTGCCCACATCAGTTCAAAAGGATTGGGACATCAGTGTAAGAGACAGAGGAAAAACACTTTCTTGTCATGCTGTTTCCTCCAAAGCGATATTTACCTCTGTTGACATGGAAAGGTTAGTAGCAAGGCTGACAGTGTTTCAAGTACACAACAGAGAGGTAGCTCCTCTCTGATAGGGTGCAGTAGTGTATGCAGCCAGAAGAATCCAAATGAGCTGTAATTTCCTTCTATACCCAGTTCAAGGCATGTGCTTAAACCAATTCTATAGAAGCAAATACTCTCCAACTTCAGTCTGTCTGAAAATATAAACAAGCAAACAAACAAAATGTCACTGTGGCTGCTTTTAGGGAATCAACAGAAGTACATCTGAGAGATTTTATTCTTTATGTATTCCAAACATTCAGGTATGTTCTTGTCATAATGGTGTTCTACCTCCAGTGGATTTCACATTTCACATTTGTTCACTGTACTTAGCAATTTAAAAAAGAAAGAAAAAACAAAACAAAATGCACAGACTTGCCAATGGCTGTATGTATTATCCTTTTTTCCGTTTTTATTTTCAAGATGTTGTGCAAACACTCAAAAGGAAAATAATAGGAATTTTCTAATCATATTATATTATAATTATGCTCATTTACTGCACATCTCTTTTTCATTATTTTAGTTAAACCTTCTAAATGGCTACACTAAGGAATACCAGAACTAAGTGTGTATATATATGTACATATATTTATTTATTTATACAAAGTATATACCAGAATAATGATGTTGAGACTTTTTAACATAATTGCTTTTTGTTGTGTTTGTTGTTCTTGTTTGTTTGTTTTTAGGAAAGATCACTTGTACTGAATCCTCTATATTCTGATAGCACTTTGTTGAAGATTAGCATAAAACAAAATAAAAGGCATTAAAAGAGAAAGTCTATTTTCTTTCAGAAGCAAAAATGAAATTAATCAAATCACTGCAAAGAATGGTATGTGTTACATGAGTTACATACTGCATCCACTTATTCTTTGAAGATAAACATTCTCGCTTTCAACTTCTGCAGGTTTGTCAAAAAGATTTTTTTTTTGTGTAAAATATAATACATAGAAAAGCATAAACATACAAGGCTTCAAATAATCCCTATGTTCAGAATTAAAGGTACAAAATTGTTATTGAAACAATAAAATGCATATCTGCCACTATTTTTTTTTTTTTTTTTTGACTTTTGGATTTCTTTCTACATCATTAGGGTGTCTTCTAACTTATGTTGTTGGTGAAACTAGACACTTTGACAGGAAACATGGAGACTTGGTTTTCCTCTAAGAGTGGCTCTAAGCTGAGCAGGGATCTATTTATGCTTTGAAGATACACCTCATTCAGGGAAGAAAAATGCCTAAGATGCTAGGCGTTGAGTCTTATGGTCACTGTCTCTCTTCAACCCTTAAGAATGTTAAACTCCTGTCATCGAGATGGGGGTCCTGTGTACTCAGACCTTCCAGTTTCTCTGGAAACAGCTCTAGTGAGCTGTTAGCCTTGTAATCTGTATGACCAGTTTTGTATTTGTTAGCGTGTACAGTGACTTTTTTTTTTTATGCCTGGGTCATGGTGTCTTTCTTGAACAATGGTATTTGATTTTTCTGTTTCTAGCTACATTAAGTCTTTCAAGACAAAAATCCAAAAGAAACAGTAGATTTCTTGAGTTAAATTTCTCCACAAAACAGGAATCGATCTTTCATGACTTCCCAGCAGAGGAAGAAAATGTAATGAACAATGACAGAACCAAAGCAGTTGGTATAGGGTTTGGATGTGCTGTTTTGTTTTATAGTTTGAGACAATGGCCTATTTATTCCTCATTATAATAAGATATCTGATTAAACTACTGTGTCCAGTTTTGGGATTCCCAGTACAAAAGAGACTTGGAGCTCCTACATTTAGTTCAGTGAAGGGTTACTAAAATGATTAAGGGACTGGAGAATCTCTCGTATGAAGAAAAACTGAGAGAGGTGGGCCTGAAGAAAAGAAGTCTCAGGGGGTATGTGAACAATGTGTATGATTGATCATACACAGGAAAGGGAGGATCAAGAGGACAGTGACAGACTGTTCTCAGTGGTGTCCAGTGATAAGGTAACAGGTATAAACTGAAACACAGGAAGTTCCATCTGAACATGAGGAAAAACTTCTTTACTCTGATGCTGACAGAGAACTGGCACAGGTTGCTGATAGAGGTTGCAGAGTCTGCTTCCCTGGAGATATTGAAAAGCCATCTGGACACAATCCTAGGTAATATGCTGTAGGTGACCCTGTTTAGCAGGGAGGTTGAATTAGATGATCTCCAGAGGTGCTTTCCAACCTCAAACATTCTATGATTCTATGTGATTCTGTCAAATTAGAAGATCTGTTTCAATTTGACTAATGGACTACATATATTTGTAGCTGTCTGGGGACCTTGACTGTTCTATATGCAGCTATGAAAGGATGTGGGCCTCCCACAGGTCCTATGTCATATCTGTAACCCAATTCAAATGTCCTGTAAATTTTATGGAATCTAAAATGCTAAATTCCTGTACATAACAACAATAGTCAACATAGGAGTGAGATTAAACCCCAAAACTTAGGTGTCTATTAAATAACCTACACCATTTTATTCAGCATGGGGCTTTCCTTTATCTGCAGTATATTAATATTGACTTTATTAATTCTATTTCTTTTCATTATCTACATTATTCCTTTTGTAATTATCAGTGAGAACAAAATAAGAGACTTGGTTTCTATAATTAGTAGTGAATTGTGAGGTTTCTGAAATGATGTGTGTATCTACATTTTTTTTGAGAGTATTAGTGTTGGATACACGTGCTGAGAAGCTGAACAAAAAAAGTCACATGTGAATTAGTTATGAACAGTATTTTATTCAATTACTGTAATTATAATGGTGTACAACCATATTCACATCTTATTTGACTTTTTTTTTTTAAAAAAAAACAACTGATATTCATATTTTTTAAAAGCAAGTTTAAAGAAAATAGCTGAGCACTTTCATATATTTCTATGATACTCAAAAGAATTCTTAAATATTTTCTGTAAATCCTTTAAGACCTGGAAACTTTCAGAAAATTTTAGACCACTTGGCTCAAGTTTGCAAGATAAGAATATCAGTGTTCCTGTATGGATATTGTCATTCAGAAATCAAGTGTCCTTAGTTTGCTGTAACTAAATCCCCCCTCTAAGGGGATCATGTGTTGAACCATGACCGCTTTACCTGACTGACAGCATACAGAGAATGGCCTAATGTTCTTTAGCTTTACAATTCTAATGATTCATTCCATTTTCTAAAGTGTTCCTGTATTGCCAAGGTCTAATATCAAATAGAATTATGTTTTATGTAGTACTTTTCAGAATCAAGAATAGAAAGTAAAATAAAAAATAAATTCAGAAACGCTTTGAGAGCGAAGAATCAAATATGGCTAATCATTTATTCACTTCTTTCTCAAATATTTCAGCCCACTGTAGTTAATAGTCAGTGTGAATGAAGGTAGCAGAATATATATCTTTCATTATAACTATTATTGCCTAATTTTATGGCCATAATACTAAGAAGTCCTAATCAAGACAGAATCCTCATGTACTAGTCACAGTGCAATAAGAACAGAAATAATGTTGCCAATGATTATCTAAGTACAAGAGTCATTAACTATTACAGAATCACAGAATGGTTAATGTTGGAAGGGACCTCTGGACGTCATCTTGCCCAACTGTGGTGATTTTACTCAGGTGGGAAGCCAAGTTCCGCCACAGGCGCTCTCTCACTCCCCCTCCTCAAAGGGGAAGGGGGAAAATATGGCACAAAGGGCTCAAGGACTGAGATAAGGATTGGGAGATTGCTCAACAATTATTGTAATGGGCAAAACAGACTCAGAATAAGAGAGATAGTAAGATTTATTGCCTATTATTAACAAGCTAGAGAAGTGAGAAATAAAGGAAAGAAATCAAAAATGCCTCCATCTCCTGGAGGCATCTCCTCCATCAATCTCAAATGCTCTTCCACCTCCTCCCCCAAGTGGCGCAGGGGAATGGGGGTTGTGTGGTTGTGTTCAGTCTATAGCAAAGGAACATGGGGAGGGGAGGGCATTGGCACTTGCAAAGCTGTTTCTCACTCCTCTCTCTCCCAGCTGCTGTTCCACTTTTTTTGTTTTTTGTTTTTTTCCCTGTCTTAAATATGCTCTTACAGAGGTGCAAACAACATTGTTTATTGGCCTGGCTCTGGCCAGAGGCACAGCTCTTATCTAACATGGGGAAGCTTCTGGATTCCTCTCACAGAAGCCACCCCTATAGCCCCCTGCTACCAAAACCTTGCCACATATACCCACTACACCAACCTCTCTGCTCAAGTAGGGTCACCTAGAACAGGTTGCCCAGGACCATGTCCAGATGGGTTCTGAAGAGCTCCTAGGAAGGAGACTCCATAACCTCTCTGGGGCAACCTATGCCAGTGCTCAGTCACCTGCACAGTAAAAAAGTGGTTCCTAATCATAGAGTCATAGAATATCCTGAGTTGTAAGGGATCCACAAGTGTCATCAAGTCCAATTCCTGGTTCTACATGGTACCAACCAAAAATCAAACTATATTTCTGCAAGTGTTGTCCAAATGCTTCTTAAACTTAAGCAGACTTAGTTCCATGACCATGGCCCTGGGGAGCCTGTTCCAGTGCAAAACTGACTGCTCAGTGAAGAACCTCCTTCTAATACCCAGCCTGACCCCTCTACCCTGATGCAGCTTCATGCTGTTCCCTTGGGTCCTGTCACTAGTTGTTGGAGAGAAGAGACCAGCACCTGTCCCTTCTGCTCCCCATTGTGAGGAAGCTGTAGGCCTTGATGAGGTCTCCCCTCAGTCTCCTTTAAGACTGAACAAAGCTGCTCCTCATACCTCCTTTTCTCCAGACCCTTCACCATCTTTGTAGCCCTCCTTTGGACACTTTTTGATAGTTTTATCACAGAATCATGGAATCACAGAATGTCTCAGGTTGTGGACAGGATGTTAAAGATCACCTAGTTCAACCCCTCCTGCCATGTGCAGGGATGCCACCCACTAGATCAGGTTGCCCAGGGCCTCATCCAACCTGGTCTTGAACACCTCCAGGAATGGTAGGCCACAGCCTCTCTGGGCAACATGGTCCAATGCCTCACCACACTCTGAGTGAAGAATTTCCACTGATTCCACCAGATGATCTCTTCCTCTGAACCCCTGATGCTCCTCAGCCTGCCCACCTCCTCCTGAAGCTATGCCAGCAGGCTGATCAGTTCTTCTACTTGTACATACCTCCCACAGGTATACTCACTGCTTTCATAAGACACTGATAGAACATTCAGGCACATCCTGCAGCCTGAGACCTAGAGGGCTACATGTTCCCTTCAGAGTTCTGTCTGGCTAGCTGCATCAGTTCATGTGGTTGGAGAGACCACACAGGATGCAGAAGATTTGGCTTTCTTCCAAGTGGAGACTGTAACTGGAGCTCTGCATGAGCATGTTACAACTGCTGTTGGAAGTGGCAGTGACAGTGTGCAAAATATTGTACAAACTGCCATTCCATGCAATGGCTGACATGCCACACCCTGTTTGCTCAAAATATACACTGTGTTTCCAGTCATTGCACACCCTAGGGGCTGCTTTTTTATGCATGGGGTGGCCAGTGCGGTTTCTGGACCTGCTCAGTCCTCGTTGCTGCTCTTTCAAGAATTGATGGGTTCTAGTGGCTCTCTCCTTTACCTAGGATTGCCTTGGTGCAGAACCCCTGGGGGCGGAACCCACACAGTGATATCCTGCTCCACTTGGGTGGAATTTTTTCAGGTTTTGCTGGTTTTGATGTTTTTAGATGGAACCTCTTGTGCTTCAACTTGTGTCCATTGTCCTTTTGATGGAGGCCACTGAACTGAGCTCAGTTCCATGTTCATTGAATCCTTCCTTGCCTCTTCCCTGATGAGACCTCCTCTGACTCTTTTCTAGACTGAACAGTCCCAATTAGAACAATGACATTCAAAATATAGGATCAAAGATGAATTCTTGGTCATACTTGTTCTTTGACATTATTATTCTGTATAAGATATTTTATTTTGGTATTTTATTTTAAGTAGTTAATCTTGATTTTTTCTCTAGTATTGTTTAAAAGGCTCGCATGTATTTTTCTACGAGTTTTGATTTTTAGTTGTGTTCATGCAACTTGCACTCAAATTTGACAACTGTGTGTGCAAAGTTATTTATGTTTATCTGCAATTTCATGGAAAATGTAAAAAAGTTATTCATTGATATAATTTCCTTGTTGAATAACACTTGAAAAGTAAGTTATTGATTTGAAAAATATTAAGAATAAAAGATCTAGGAAAAAAACATAACAACAACAACAAACTACTGTCAGGATATTTCCTTTTGAACAATATTAACAAAATGCACTCAAATTTCTCTCAATTTCAGTGGGATTTCTTGTGAAATATGTTGCTTTGAAACCTAAGAGGCTACATTTATAGAGGTTATAGAGGTATTAAGTTGATCAAGAAAAAATAGAAATTGTTGGAAGGCATTATTTAAAGTGTCTGTTTTGCATGTATAACCTGGAGATAAAATTGCTACTGCTGCATTCACTAGGGGATTTAATCTAGTAAAAGATTTATAGGCAGAAAGAGAAATTTGGAGATGATTAAGTCTCTCAGATTAAGTTATTATGTCTTGGCAATCTATTTTGGTAAATTTCCATTTTCAACTTCATTCAGTTGATGAAACTAAGACTATAAATTTGCAGTTTTGTTTTTTTTTTTTTTTTCTCAGCAACTTAAAACAGAATTTCTCTATCAAACAGTTAAATAATTGTTTATTTTGAAACTTTCAGTGAAGATCTTTCATTTGATTTTCTATAACTACATAGGAAACCATCTGTCATATTTCAGCATTTTGGTCAGGCTAACTATGTCATTTAGGTCTAATCCCTATTGTTTCCTAAAAAACCTTTGGTTATAAAACAACAACGGGATTAGTCTATTTTAATCTTTCTTTATTGCTTGCATTTATTTTTATTTTTTTCTATGACAATGTAGAAATTCTTTTACTGTTCCAGACAAAGTAGAAAACAGAAGTATAAAGAAGAAAATAGGAACAAAATATATTTCTGTGCAACATAGTAAATCATTTCTGCCTCAAAAAATGACATGTGTCCTCTACAGTCTAGTGGTCTTTGAGAAATTAATAGGTATAGTACATAAACCAAATAATGAAAATTACAAAATCTTACACTGCCCATATTGCATGATATGCCTAGAAACCAGAAGGGAAACCACAAAGTCATAAAAGGTCAAACAAAATCAAAACTCTTCAATATATCTCTGACAGATTGTCCTAAAACAGAGTAATTTCGTCATAATCTCTGTCTTTCTGAGGAAACAGCTGGAGCTGCAGGTGTTTGAGGATTCTTCAGGGAATCATACTTACCAATTCAGTTTTCTATCAGCAACACTGTGTTGTCAAGGGGCGTATGCTTCTGTGGCTTATCATTCTACTAAACTGCATGGCTTTCAGCATAAACAATGATGATAAACTGAAAACAAGAAAGAGGATTTAGACATTAGCTTCTTATAAATAAACAACTGTCAGAAGGCTTTAATTCCTGCGGTTCAAGACAACTTCAGTGGAGCAAACTTTGGCATATATGCTGTTTAAAAGCATATATTAAAGGCAATGTTATTTTACTCTGTCTTGCATTATCCACTCACACAAAACAATAGAAGAAGAAGAATCACATCCTGTCATCTATTTTACCTTTTACACCCAAGAGAAAAATTCAATGCAATATTCAAGACCAAAATCTACCATTTCAAATCTAGCATTTTCATAACTGTCCCAGCAGCATTTTTATATACTGTGGCTGTTATGGCCTATGTTCTACAGTGCACAGTATCATCTATTACTTACAATATAGTTAGATTAAAAGGATCACAATAATGCACAGTGATACTACAGTCTTAGTATATCACAAGTTGTGCTGGCAGATATGATTATTCATTTTCAACTGTTTCCTTCCCAATAATGTTTGCTAGTAATTTAATTAAGGAAGAAATAATACATTTTCCATTTTGCTGCTGTTGATATTATAAAGCAAGGATTTTTCTTGTGATAAAAACAACTTGAGTTTTTTAAGGAAACAATGTTATGAAATGTATGTTTGCTAAGTTCCAATTTGATATATGTATGTATATGTATGTATATGTATGTATATGTATATGTATATCTATATATAAATGTATATATATGTGTGTGTATATATGTATATCTCTCTATATATGTATATCTATATCTATATATGTACATATATGTATATGTATGTATATATATATGCACATATACATACATATATATATATATATATGTATATATATATATGTATATATATGTATATATGTGGCATGTATGTGCCACAGCTTTATTTTTTCTATCCTGAGTAAGTTAGTATTTTTGTATTGTTACGCTGGTAGAAGATCACTAGAATTGGTTCCACTGTATATATTTTTTTTTAATTTATTTATCAGTGTTGGTTCACCACCTGATTCACCAAAAAGCATATTGTAAGGCATATGTTCCCTGTTCATGTATCATATTTTACTCTCAGATAAATCTGTTATATATTGTTTCTTTGTTTCTTTTCACACATGAAAAAAAAAAAATCTGTATTTGAATGAACCCACCCCTTTAATAATAATAATAATAATAATAATAATAATAATAATAATAATAATAATAATAATAATAATAATAATAATTAATAATAATAATAATAATAATAATAATAATAATAATAATAATAATAATAATAATAATAATAATAATAATAATAATAATAATAATAATAGTGTGAGGAATGTTTTAGCAATTCGTGTCAATAGAGAGCTTGAAGGGAAATGTATTTATAGGCTTTTCCTTGAAGTCTCTGATATCTTTGGGTTTTCAGAACAACTGCTAACTATTATGAATATTGCATGGGACACTATGCACGTCTTGGATATCTGGCCAGGAGATTAAGAAGGGGAAAGCTGAAGGCCAACTAGAAGACAAAGCTTGCAGGGGACACTGCACAAGTCTCTGACATACAGCCAAGTTGGACAAAGGGGAAGGTCAAGAAAAAAAGCCTGGGAGGAAGACTATGAGCCTGATGTAACTCGTGTGCATCTTGGTGGAGCAGAGACTCCCGGTGTACACAGCACTGTTTGCTTACCTCTATTCCTTTAATAAATTGTAAACTTTGATTATAGTCCTATTTTGAAGACTGAGCCATTTATAACAATAGTAATAGTAATAATAAAATGATACATAGAAATAGTTCAAAAAGTTTAAAGTCTGCAAATTGTTGTTAATGACAGTTTGTTGTCAATGACAGATATGTACAAAAAATAAAAAATAAGAGCTGTAAAGCTGTAAATAAATCTCCTGCTACTGTGTTTAGTTATTCTTTACTTTTGCAGCAAATCCACAGATTTTAATTAGCAACAAACTGTGTTCAGTCTCCAAATGGCATTTTGTCATTTCTTGCTGAGTCTTACATGTCCGGCTCCATTTCTAGTGCATTATCCTTTCCAGTGTCATGCTCCTTTATAGCCCTTTAACTTTATAGCCCTTTTTCACTGCTTTCTCTCCCTCCCTTCTTACTGTAAACTCCACAAGCTTTTTCTACAGTGATTTGATCAATTACAACAGGGAAAGTTTTAATTCCTGTAAGGTTTCAAGGGATCCATGTGTAGCAGACACAATATAGCAATCAAAAATTCCTCTCTGTTCCCAAAACACATCCTTTAACCAAATAGAAAATGCAGTATGCATGCAGTAAAATGTATGAAAATTAATAAAACACATAATGTATAATTAATAAAATATAATTGATCATATCAATAAATAACATTCTCAATCTGCTAAATATTTGAAGAATGAATAACAAAGTATTCATTGTAAAAAACAGTGGAAAGTGAAAAATATATATAAAAATAAAAAATCCATTAAAAAAAATCATTGGAATAATCAAACACTCTGCTTTAGTTATTTTAAATAATTGATTTTGAGATCAATCATTTTTACTGTATTTATTTTTAATTAAGATGCATTGACAGAAAGAAATTTAAACTCCTTTTGCATGCACCTTGTCACTGTATATCTTACCAAAACTGTAATCTATCCTGTCCTTTGTCTAATACTATACCTTATAGTTAAGAATCTCTGTACATGCGGCAACTAATCAGCTCAAAATCCTTTCCTCATCACACTACAATGTTGTATGACTATCTAAAATATTGAAATTGATGTATATGCACATTGAAAGATGAAAATATCAAAATGTTTTGTTTTGTTTTTAGAGTTACAGATGGTATATTAGTTGCTATATATTTCATGAAATTTTCTGAGCTTTTTATTGCATGAAATGTGTCAATTTCAGCTGTCTTGACAGCAGTTTAATTCTGAATATTTTGAACAGTTTTCATTAGACACAAAATTTGGTATTAATGTTGTTGAGTGCAAACAAAATAACCTAAAGTTAAATTTAGTAAAAACATGGAATGTCTTTTACCTCATCATTTTTTAAGTAACCAGAAAGAGAACTAATATTGCTAAGACTCCTTCTTACTCATTCTAGGTTTGATTAGATCATGAATTATCTGTCTTCAATATATGATTCTCTACACATTTTCATTATTCAGATTTTGCACAGAATAGTTCATTTAAAGCAAAGAAACAAAACCAAAAATAGGCAAGCAAGCAAACAAATAAAAAAGCAGAAACATTATTTTCTAATAACTTTAAATGCGTTCATTAGGGTGTATAAACCTTAGTGAAACCTACAACGAATAGAAATACATTTCCAGGCTTCATGAATATTTCAGATTGACATTGACCTTTTAAAGGGCTTAAGTGGGATGTAAATTTTCCATGTGAATGTGCAGAGTGAATTCCACTTTATAGTGTAGCATGAACTATATATTTGTTACTTCTCATAAACCTTTTTTTTCCTTTTTTTTTTTTTTTTAATTTTTCTTTTTTTTCTCCTGTAGTCGCCACCCAACTTGCCAAAGTGTCACAGAATCACAGAATTGTCTAGGTTGGAAGAGACATCAGGATCATCGAGTCCAACCTCTGATAACACTAACAAGTCCTCCATTAAACCATATCGCTAAGTTCAACATCTAAACGTCTTTTAAAGACCTCCAGGGATGGTGACTCCACCACTTCCCCGGGCAGCCCATTCCAATGGCTAACAACCCTTTCGGTAAAGAAGTTCTTTCTAATATCCAACCTAAAACACCCCTCGCACAACTTTAGCCCGTTCCCCCTCATCCTGTCACCAGGCACATGGGAGAATAGACCAACCCCCACCTCGCTACAGCCTTCTTTAATTTACTTATAGAGAGTGAAGAGTTCGTCCCTGAGCCTCCTCTTCTCCAGGCTGAACAAGCCCAGCTCCCTCAGCTGCTCCTTGTAAGACTTGTTCTCCAGACCCCTCACCAGCTTAGTCACCCTTCTCTGGACTCTTTCAAGCACCTCGATGTCCTTCTTGTAGTGAGGGGCCCAAAACTGAACACAGTACTCGAGGTGCGGCCTCACCAGAGCTGAGTACAGGGGGACAATCACTTCCCTAGACCTGCTGGCCATGCTGTTTCTGATACAAGCCAGGATGCCGTTGGTCTTCTTGGCCACCTGAGCACACTGCTGGCTCTTATTCAGCCGACTATCAACCATCACTCCCAGGTCCTTCTCTGCCTGGCAGCTCTCCAACCACTCATCTCCCAGCCTGTAGCTCTGCTTGGGGTTATTGCGCCTCAGGTGCAGGACCCGGCACTTGGCCTTGTTGAACTTCATACAGTTGACCTCAGCCCATCAGTCCAGCCTATCCAGATCCTCCTGCAGAGCCTTCCTACCCTTGAGCAGATTGACACACACACCTAACTTGGTGTCATCTGCAAACTTACCGAGGGTGCACTCGATCCCCTCATCCAGATCATTGATGAAGATATTAAAGAGGACCGGCCCCCGCACCGAGCCCTGGGGAACGCCACTAGTGACCGGACTCCAACATGATTTGACTCCGTTCACCACGACTCTTTGGGCCTGGCTACCCAGCCAGTTTTTAACCCAACGAAGCATATGCCAGTCCAAGCCACGAGCAGACAGATTCTTGAGGAGAATGTTGTGGGGAATGGTGTCAAATGCTTTCCTGAAGTCAAGGTAGACCACATCCACAGACTTTCCCTCATCCACCAAGCGTATCACATTGTCATAGAAGGAGATCTGGTTCGTCAAGCAGGACCTGCCATTCATAAACCCATGCTGACTGGGTCTGATCACCTGGTTGCCCATGTCTTCTGCAGCAAGCTTTCATATCCTTAGCTTTGGTACTGTAGGGTGTATTCAGCCATACATTTTATTGGTAGTAGCAGTTAATTGATATGAGACCACATTTATTCATCCCTGTTCTATTATTTCTCCATCACCCTTATGAGAAAAAAAGTAGAATGTGTACACAGTTTCCTCACTCTTATTTCTCTTTGCTGTGAAAGAAGCCAGGATAAGAATTTACAGACCTACCTAACTTTTAGTAAATAAGGGGGAACAATAATGGTGTTTAATAAAGTAACAATGATAATACGCATATATATACAATATCACTATCTGTTCTCTTAATCGTCCATTATTTCTTTCCTCTATAGATGCAACATAAAATAGAGTTCAGCCAAAGCAGAATTATAATTGGTCATAATTTGAAGCTCATTGTGCAGAAGAAAGAGAAGGAGGCATTTTGATTTTTGTTCTTGGTATGCTAAACAGTTCTTCATTTAGCATAATCATATATTTTTTTTAGCTTTCAACTGTTTTAAACATTGCTGCAATTTCCATTGATATTCCCTTTGAGTAACGAAAGTCAGTATTTTAGCCAACAGAAACAGGGTGATTAGATTTGTAGCACACTGATCAATCAAAGCACTGTCTTGATCTCACAGGCCTTCAGATACTGCTTTAGGAAGACCAATTTTAAATTAAGTATTTTGCCTTTTTTTTCTTGTTGTTTGTTTTTTTTTCTCTCTCTCTTTTTAGTAAATAAATTCAGCTGTCCGGAAGGCTCTAAACTACTTAACTCTTTGTTCTGTACCAAGTGAAAACATGCCAGGAGTAATAAGAATCACAAATACAAATAGAATGAGAGTTTAATCTATAAAGAATGATGGACTTTAAAACTGAGAGGAATATATATATAAAAAAAAAGGGCTCTCTTTTTTTTTTTTTTTCTTAATGTATTGTAAATCCAATAGAGTAATACATGAGTATCACATCTCATTTCTTAAAATATTCCGTAGCAGAGAAAATCAGGTTGTTGTGATGAGAATGTATGAGTTTCTTTAAGTGGTGATGGTGTTGTTTAACCCAGCAGGCAGGTAAACACCACACAACTGTTTGCTCATTTGCTCACTCCTACCCCTTCCCACATTTGGATGGAGGAGAGAATTGTGGAAAAAAAAAAAAAAAAGTTAAATCTCATGGGTTGAGATAAAGACAGTTTAGTAGGACAGAAACCAAAAGAAACCAAAGGGATATTAATATTATGATAAAAGAATATTCAAAGCAAGTGATGCACAATGCCCATCCAGACCCTGAACAGCAGACCTCCAGCTTTATTGTTCAGCATGCTGCCATATGGTATAGAATATCTCTTTGGCTAGTTTGGGTCAGTTATCCTCGTTCTGTTCCCTCCCAGATCTTTTTGCACCCCCAGCCTCCTCACTGGCAGAGCAGTATGAGAAGCTGAGAAGTCCTTCACTTAGTGTTAGCACTGCTCTGCAAGAACTAAAACATCAGTCTGTAATCAGCATTATTCTTATCTTAAATCCAAAACATAGCAGCAGGCTACTAGGAAGAAAACTAACTCTATCTCAGATGAAACCAGGACAGATGGATTACAAGATTCTTCAACAAAATAGTGATACAAAATATTTGAAATAAGTATATAGCCTTCTCATGTTTGACACAACAGTCCATTATTTAGCTAAAATTTAGTTCTTAATCTCCACTTACTTAGCTATAAATCAGAATTTTTGAAGGAATGTTGACCTTTTATAACCAAAGCAGAAGAGTTTGAAATCTTAATGAGAACAATCTCTGCATGAGTCTGCAGTCAACGATTAACTTTCCAAATGCCTTAAGCAGAAATAGTTCATAGACTTGCAAATCCCCAGAGCAAAGGGAAAAAGATGACTGTCTTTGATATAATCCTAATTCATTTGAAATTACTTTTGATGTAAAGTCAGTTTTCACACTGAATTTTAAATTAAAAAAAAAAAAAAAAAAAGAGAGGCAGCTGATGTGGGTTGTGAACAGCATCCATTTGTATCTATGAACTGCAGAAATATGACTTTAATTATTCTCAGATGAATTTCTAAACTACAGAATATTAGAATTATATATATATATATTTGTTTTAAATTTAAGGAGTGAGTATACTGTGGATAATGGCATCTCCTTCAGCAAAGAGAGCCAATTGATCACCACTCTTAACATTAAAATAGAGTGAAACATTAAAATAACCCTCATCACAATGAGTAAATGACTTTATAACATGAGGCATTGTTCCTCAGATTAGATAAATAAATAAATAAACCAAATAAAATATTTAGTGCTACCTGGTTTGATATATTTTGCATTTATATTTATTAGTTTCTTATTAGAGAGATTCATAACATGAAATTCTGATTTAATTGCAGTTAACATAAGTTTATATGCTCAATTCTGAGGCACAAAAGTTTTTTCCAGACTTCACTGTGGAACACATCAATCACTTTTCTCCCTATTCCATGAAAAATTTTGTCATAAACTGAAACAAATTAGAGTCTGTATGAGAGAGAAACTACTTGGTAGGAAAGTAAAAACATATTTTGTTATCTAGGACTGATGACTATTTTTTGTAAGTCTAATAAACCTATGTCCTAACTAAGGTAAGTAAATAAAGAGGAACAAAACAAAACCAAAAAATTAAAATGCTCTATTGTATAGCAGTATAATTACCTAGATTGGAATTTCATTATTTTAATTTTTTCTTTATTGCTTTATGAAGTACTGTGTCCCTCTGAGCTAGTGTTAGATGTACAACTATAATAAGATAATAATGCACGTTATCTACTCCTTGTAATTAGAATGCTGCATTTTCATATCAAAAAAAGGAAAAAAAAATCAGTTTTTAAGAAAAACATACTACATTTGGTAAATATTTTAGAATCTAATACAAAATCAAAAGTAAAAACACCAAAAAAAAAAAAAAAAAAAAAGAAAAGCAGTTAATCATATTTGGAAAGTCAATTTCTTAAAATAATAATGCAATTTTCAGGCACTTGTTTTTTTTTTGGCTGAACCATCATAAAATTCAGAATTCTTAATAAAAGCTCCACATTTACTGAAAAATAAGACCCAATGAACTAATATCTTAAAATTTACATATAAATAACTTAATATATTATTTAACAGCTAATTTTAAGTAATTGATTGAAAAATTTTATTGTTTTCTTCAGTGACTCAGACTTTTAATTTGAAATTAAATTGATTATTTGTAAGTCCTGTAGAAATCAATGATTGCTTTTATATTACTTTTCAAGTGTTTGAATTAATGGATAAGCTTTGTCATGACATTTTTTCAAGTTGTAATTTTATTTTATTTTTAACAAGAAAGGGAAGAAAAAATATATGTACATGATTAAAAGAACTTGAAAGCTGAATATTTAGCATGTGTAGCTTGATCTTATAAATTGTACCAGGCTTGTCTTTCGCCTCACACTTGTGAGTAATCTCATTGAACTCTAGGACTTTTCTCATGATAAAGCATTAGCAGAACTGGCCCTGAGATAGTACAGGAAATTAAAGATTCATAGAATTGCTCACAGTGGAAATTATAATGCACTATCATCATATCTGTGTGGTAAGTGACTTTGCTATATAAAGCAAAGTCACTTTACAGCCTTTATTATGCTCCTTTATTTTCCCTGCAGTTGAGATCTGACATCTGATTTTACATGGGAGTGAAAATTATTTTCTAAAAAATCTTAAGTTCATAAAGGCAATGTTTAACCATAATTTTTATATACATTAGGAAACTCATTTTTTCCTCACAGACACATATCAGGATCCATCAACCACACTTTAGTAACTCACAAGTCCAGTATTTGATATGGAGAATTTCTCTGCTTACGTATTTATACAAAGACCTTATACATTTTTTTATAAGTATAAAATAACAATTTGTTGTTATTGTACAGAAGAAGATCATAAATCATTATAGCACAACTTTTTCAGTCTCATCAACCAGCATGGGTTCCCTGTTAATCTTTGAAACCTAACAGACTTGATGAGCATTCCTGCTGTTTTTGTTTTATGACTGACATGTACTTTCATTTGGCATCAATCAAAGAAGACTTGGGTGTTGCTTGAACTCATTTCAGAAATGGTGTTGCATTTTTCAATTGTGTTTAAACTATATTTCTGCATACTATGCAACTAATATTTGACTGACATCTAATCTAACATAGAAGGAAAAATATGTAATTAGCTCCCACTCAGAAACCCTCATTTTAAGTCCCTTAAGTTCCTAGTCAGATAATAAATCAACTAAATCAACTCTTTTTTTTTTTTTTTTTTTTTTTTTTGGGGGGGGGGAGACACTTACAAGGAATAGGTTATTTGTATTAACTGTCACTTATGAGATGAGATTCTGTTGAAAAAGTCATGTTTAATTTAGTTCTCTGATTAAATACTGGCAACAGTTTTGACAGCTATTCACACATTTCGTGGAGCGACTTTCTCTGTAGTTTCTCTTAATTTTCTAAAAGACTGGTGCTTTTTAAAGCAAAGGAAAAGCTTTCAGGGAAGGGAAGGGAAGGGGAGGGGAAGGGAAGGGAAGGGGAGGGGAAGGGAAGGGAAGGGGAGGGGAGGGGAGGGGAGGGGAGGGGAGGGGAAGGGAAGGGAAGGGAAGGGAAGGGAAGGGAAGGGAAGGGAAGGGAAGGGAAGGGAAGGGAAGGGAAGGGAAGGGAAGGGAAGGGAAGGGAAGGGAAGGGAAGGGAAGGGAAGGGAAGGGAAGGGAAGGGAAGGGAAGGGAAGGGAAGGGAAGGGAAGGGAAGGGAAGGGAAGGGAAGGGAAGGGAACAAGGAATGAATATAAATAAAATCCTAAAAAATAAAGGGGGGGTAATAAAAAAACAACATCGAGACAACAAACAGTATGCTCCCAACAAATCTATGCTTTTCTACATTATTGTGTGCAGTTGTTATTTGTGGTGGGGTTTTGTTTTTGTTTTGTTGTTGCTGTTTGTTTTGTTTTGCTTTTCCCTATCTGAAAAATACAATAATAGAAAAGGAGAATATTGAAAAACAAAACAAAAAACTGTGTTTTAAAACAGTTTCCATGAATCACTGAACAGGAGGACTCAAGTTTGAAAAAGAGATAAATTAAATGGGATATGATAAAAGTCTATCAAATTATGTGTGACGTGAATGGTGATCAACCCTTCACTATCTGTTCCAAAAACATAAACAGAGACCATGAATTTAAATATGAGTAGGAAGATTTAGAATAAGCAGATCAATATATCTCCTCACAAAAAGATTTGTCTTTGACGCCAACCAATCTGCAAAAGGAGATTACTGACAAAATTTTGCAGAAGCAAAGGGACACTGAGAAAGTATTTATAAGAAAGATCAGTTAAGAGTAACTGAATAGACTTCAGATATCAGATTCAGGAAATTTCCAGAGCTAAAAAACAAAAACAAAAACAAAAACAAAAACAAAAACAAAAACAAAAACAAAAAAAAAAAGGCCAGGAAAGTACCCATGGTTACTCACCATAAATGAGTGTTTACTTATCATCACTTTTAGGAAAAAATAAAAAAATCTTGGGATAGACTGTCTTTGGTTCTGAAGCAATAAACCATTCTTCATATTTTATGAAAATAATATGAAAATTTTAAATCCTAATTGCTCTGATTCAAGTGCAGCATAGTGCTTGATTAAAGAAAATTTTCATAAACACCTATATGTTACCATAAACACCTATAAGTTTCCATAACATGTGTTTCTTGATGTTATAAATGGCTCAGGATTCAAATTAGGATTTATTCAGGTTCAGGATGGCATTAGTCCCGATCTGACTCAAACAGGAGCCACCAAATGGTGGGGCGCCTCTCCTAGATTAAATCAGAATTCAGGAACTATAGCCATCCCGGACGAGCCCCCAAATTGTTATAAATGGCTCAGGATTCAAATTAGGATTAAATAAAAAAATAGGATTTATTAAAAGAATATAAAGGAATAGAGGTAAGCAAACAGCGCTGGGTGCACCGGGAGTCTCCGCTCCACCAGGACACACACCAGTTACATTAAGCAGCTGATTTTTATGCACCTAGACTAATACATATTCATTACTACTTCTAAAAAAGTAGATTATTATAATTAGCTTCCGGGGTCCGGTTCCTCCTACTGGAGCATGCGCATCAGTCTCCTCTGGGGGTCTCTAGGGGTCTTTCATGCTGAAGGCTCGTAGTCTTCCTCTCACCCTTTGTACTTACTCGGCACAATTCCAAGTTTATGGAACACTCTCTGTACACTCTCCACAGGTCTTGTCTCCCAACCGTCCTTCAGCTTCTTTTTTCTTCCTCTTAATCTCTTGCCCCCCCCTGGCCAGATACCAAGGATCCCATAACAGTCACCAGCAGTCACCAGTTATTATCAGTTGTTCTGAAACTCCCAAACAGGTTGGCGACTCACGAGCAATTAAAACATTCTTTCCCAGCTATTCACAGTCATCTACATAACATCTATAGCAGTGTTAAATCAATCTCGAAGAAGACAGAAAAGAAAAACTGTAACTGTTAGAACTAGAAGTCAGGAATAACAAAAGCAAACAGGTTCATAAATTTAAGGAGTGTTTTCTGAAGACGTGATAAACTGACTGGAATGAGGGGGAGACTGGGGCACACTGCATCTGTGGTTCAAGAATTAAATTGCCAGTGCAGGGCCCAGAGGCAGACAGGATTCAAACAGAATTATTACATTATTACAGACTTATTTTTTTATGGACACGAATTTATGGACACGAATTGGAATTGTTAAAACATTCCTCACATTGACATGCCAAGAACTGCTTAGATGACAGTGATAGAGATGGGAAATATTTGAATGTATGGCTTGTAAGACTTGAAGTTATCTTTAAGAAAGGATTTAAGAAAATGTTACTAATAAGCTATTTTTGATACAAGTATGTGAAGAACCACCATGCTCACGAAGCGTAGACTTTAATTTCTTCTATAAAAATGTTCTACTGATGATATAATTCCATTTAAATTAAATACACAACAGTTTATTGAGAGAGGGAAAAAAAGAAAAATGCAAATATTTGTATTTAAGATATTAATGTGTAATACAAAAAAAAAAAAAAAAAAAGAGAGAGACATATTTAAGGGCCTCCTCAAAAGGATGATTTGTATTTGTTATAAAATCCATAAATCAATGAACAATAGAAAAGAAAACAAATTAACAAATTTTCCATTTATCAGAGTACTTCCTTAGGCATTAGTTCCCTTGCAAGAAATATTTCATTCTTCCCTGCATGACATTTTCAAGAAGGCAACTGAAAAATGCTTTCATTCAGTATATCCAACTGAAACAATTCTAGAGTCAACTGTGGTGCCCAAGATATAGCTTAGTGTTAATATCCACAGACATCTTTTAAAAGTACTAGATTTTCCTTATACAATCTCTTTTATAATTAAACTTTTGGTGTCTTTTCAGCTGCCCTTGTAGATGGCCAGTATCTCTTAGAATTTCTTTAGTGTGTGCATGAAGACTATTTACTTGAGAACAATTGAAATGTTTACCTGTTCAAGTTTATCTGTTCAATGTTTATCTATTCACATCTAGCGTTGTGTTTTCTTTCACATTTAACTCTGTTGCATGTTAGCTTCTTAAGAGATTAACTTCTCTTGGCAAAAAGTATATACTACCGTCTCAACACAGTTCTCATTTTCATGAAAAGTATTACTTTTCAGTTATTAAAATTATTAATGAACTGTTACTGTATTCAGAATTGGCTTTATGTAACAAAATGTCCAACTTGCAGGATAGCAACAAAATCTAAATCAGATACCATTTCTACTATCTGAAATAGTTGATGAAAATATATTGAATAATTTATATTATTAAAGAATTTCCATAATTTTAAACTGCTTGGTTTTGTTTGTTTGTTTGTTTTTCAAATATGTCTTAAATGTAAAACTCTCACTTTATGGTCTTTAGAGTATTATGCATGTATAACTCTTCAGAGGACATATAATTCTTAGACACATAGATTATTACACTTACACAATTATTACTTTTTTTTTTTTTTTTTCTGATTTATCAAATTAATGACCAGAAGTTTTACTCCATTTCTGCTGCTGAATTTAATGAAGACTGCTGGCAAACATCTTTTTCAATACTCAGAAGTTGCAAGAGTGTGTTTTCTAATTCAGGTTCTCGTGGTTTCTAATACTGTTCAGATGCAAACTGAGCAACATACCAAGCACTTCAGTAGAAGTGTTACTGTTTCCACTGTCATGCATAATGATGACAAACAACCATAGCCAAAAGTTCTCTTTTAATGATAACTTGACTAATTAATTGATATGTTCAGCAACATGGGGCCTGGACATTAAAAAATTAATTATGCACAGGGATAAGCATGAATAATACAGAGCTTACTCTTTATTGAAAGTAAAGTATGCAAGCAGCTGTTCCATCATTAATAGGAAAAAAAGATAATTAAAAAGAATAAGTGTTATAGCAGAAACAAACAGCAGGCTTTGTGAATTATAATGCTCTAAATCCACTGAAACCTTGAGATAGAGTTATAGCCTAGTGAATATTTCCTAGCTTTTACATCCATGAATCAAATGCATGCATCACTATTCCAACCATTTCCCTGATACTCCTCCCACTGCTTGTCCTGTTACCTGTACCTATTACCTGTACCTGTTACCTGTTACCTAGGAGAATACTTATATATAATCCTCCCACCCACTCTCTCTCTCTCTTTTTTTTTTTTTCTTTTTTTGGTTATTTGTTTTCTATTCTTATCAAAATATCTATTCTTTAGCTTTTTCTTCCTCATATATTTTGGGAAGTATGCCATGCACTTTAGTAAAAGCTGAAATTACTTAATACAAAGCTATTCTTTCGTCCCTGGAGCTGAACAATATAATGTATGTCATCTATTCCTCTAACTTTAAGGCTGATGGTACTAGAGAAGAGCATTTGAAACAGGTTTTACTAAAAGGCAAGTTTTCCCAGGATGTTAAATTTTGTCCATGGATATTGTAACAGAAAAGTAAAAGAATAATAAAAAATATACCATAAACCTAAACATTCCAGATCCATTAATTTACAAAAATACTGTTAGGAATATTTTTAAATTAATTGAACTGTTTATATCTTGTGTTCTAGACCTTGGCAGTTTTCTGGTAAAGCATCTTTTTGATCATAACTTAGATGTTTAAGACCCTGTATTTATAGCTACATAGGAAATAACTGATTGTCACCCCCCGAATCCACATATGAAGCTAACCTTGAAATATATCTTTCATACAAATAACAATCTACCTCTTAAAATGTATGTAAGAAAACCAAGACATCTGGTAAAAGCTGTAATTATAGAATCAGTTTTCTTTGCACTGAAGCAAACTCCACAAATTGACTTAAATCTTCCAATCCACAGAGAGTCTTTAATGAAGCAGAAAGCAGTTACACAGTGACCTAAAGATGAGCAGACTTGTTCTTGCTCTTTTAGTGAAAGAGATGAAATTTCCAGGATTGTTCATTCTCTAGGTTAATACCCTACATATAGTGGTGAGCATGTCAGAAAATTGTCACCTTGCACATAATGTCTTTCTTTTTTCACAGAGTTGTTCAGGGAAAATCTAGTCTCTGAAGCTACTGATAAAATTGAAATTCCAGAGGTGTTTTAAACCAGGCTTAGTGCTGTATCTCAGCCATATTTTATTACTCTTTGAGTGGGATCCAGAAACACATTAGCATTGAATATCCAGATTTGGAAGGGGCCCACGGAGATCATTAGCCACCCAATTCCTGGCTCCACAGAGGATCACCCAAAAATTGAATTATCTGACAGAGTTGTCCAAATTTTTATTGAACTCTGGCAGACTCAGTGTCATGACCTGGGGAGCCTGTTCCAGTGCCTGACCACTGGAAGGAAAACCAGGACTACAAACCAGAAGCCATCTGGATGCTGTCATATGCTGTGACATGTATCTGTTCACTCTCTAGTACAATATAACATTTCTACAACATACATGCAAAAAGCTTTACAGCACAGTAGTCCACAATGAATATTTGGTTCTGAATATTCATAGGGGTAAAAAAAGAGTTATTTTAGTAGGTAGGATTATACCAAAGAGGAAGTATAGTGGTAGGTATTGTTAGGAATGTTTTAACAATTCGTGTCCATAAAGAACAGTCCTGTCTGCCTCTGGGCCCTGCACTGGCAATTTAATTCTTGAACCACAGATGCAGTGTGTCCCAGTCTCCCCCTCATTCTAGTCAATTTATCAAGTCTTCAGAAAATACTCCTCAAATTTATGAACCTGTTTGCTTTTGTTATTCCGGACTTCTATTTCTAACAGTTACAGCCTTTTTTTTGTCTTCTTTGAGATTAATTTAACACTGCTATAGGTGTGAGTGTCCCTATGAATGGCTGGTGAGGAATGTTTTAATTACTTGTGAAGTATCAATAAGAAAGCTATTTGTGTTTGTATGAAGTCTTTGATGTCTGGGGGGTTCAGAACAACTGATAACAACTAGTGACTGTTACGGGATACTATGCAAGCCTCTGGTATCTGGCCAGGTGGCCAAGAGATTAAGAAGAAGAAAAAAGAAGCTGAAGGACGGCTGGGAGACAAGACCTGCAGGAAATGTTCTATAAACTTGGTACGGTGCCAAAGCAGTACAAAGGGGAAGGACGAGAAAAAATCTTGGAGAGGAAGACTACGAGCCTTCAGCATGAAAGACCCCTAGAGACCCCCAGAGGGACCACCGGAGACTGATGCGCATGCTCCAGTAGGAGGGACTGGACCCGGGAAGCTAATTATAATAACCTTTTTTTTTTTAGAAGTAATAATGAATATGTATTAGTCTAGGAGCATAAAAATCAGCTACTTGATGTAACTGGTGTGCGTCCTGGTGGAGCAGAGACTTCCGGTACACCTAGCGCTGTTTGCCTTCCTCTATTCTTTTAATAAATCATATTTTTTTTTATTTAATCCTATTTTGAAGAATGAGCCATTTCTAACAGTATCAATACATTAAAGTCTTTTTAATTTTCTAAATAGTAAATATAGACAATATGATCCTGGACTAAATCAAAGGGAAATAAAATCAATTTATTATTATTATTATTATTATTATTATTATTATTATTATTATTATTATTATTATTATTATTATTATTAATATTATTATTATTATTATTATTATTAAATTACTACTACTACTACTACTAATAATAATAATAATAATAATAATGATAATAAAATTGTGAATGTCCGGATTGTTAGGTCCATCCGTTCTCCTAAGTTTCAGTCTTTGTCTATGTGGTTGGTTGACTCTGGCCATCAACTAAACACCTACTCTACCTCTCATTGTCTCCCCTCTCCCATGGGATGGGAAGAATGTAAAAAGAAGTCAAAAAGACCAGTGTATCAAGATCAAGATGGTTTAATAAGAAAGTAGCAGAAGCTGTGCACATAAACCAAACAGAATTAATTCACTACTTCTTATCTGCAGTCACTTCCTGCAAAATATGTGTAATGGTCACTTGGGAAGATAAACACCATAACCCTCAAAAAAATAAAATAATAAAAAAAAAAAAAAAATCACACCTTTCTCCTCCTTTACCCAAGGTTTTATTTCTGAACATGAACATCATATACCACAGAATATCTCTTTGGTCACTTGGGATCAGCTATCCCAGCTATGTCACCTCCTAACTTCTTGCTACCCCCAGCCTACAGTCTTGCGCACAGGTGGGGTTTGGATAAAAAGCTTTGGCACTGTACAAGCACTGCTCAACAAGAGCCAAAACTGTTACAAACTGTTTTAGCTACAAAAGTAAAGCACGGCACCATGCAGGCTTCTGTGAAGGAAGTTAACTGTGTTCCAGGCAGACATAGTACAACCCATCACGAAGAAATGTATATTTTTCTGGCAGATAACTGTGAAGAAGTGCATCAACTATCCTGATCATATAAAACTCCTTTCCCGTGGTCATAAGTCATTAATTGTTGTTGTTATGTATGATGGGGGGGGGGGGGGGGGGGGGTGCCAAAGCCTAGCATGTAAGTATAAAATCAAACTAAATTAGTCAGATATTTGAACTCTGGATCTACTGACCTTGCATTTTGACTTGTCACAAGCATACTATGCTTCAGCATACATATTAATCTTATTTATTTATTTATTTATTTTGGCTTTTCAGATAATTACAGTGAGGTAGCCCAAGAATCATATATTCTGAGGATTCTTTCTATTTCTTTTTTTTTTTCCTTCCTTTTTTTTTTTTTTTTTTTTTTGGGGGGGGTGGGGGATTGGGGTGTCATCAAAAGCTACCAGTGTTTCACTCAGACTTGCTACTGAAATGTAATGATTACATTTACCATTGGACAATACACAGCTCTTGGCTTAATTTGTGCTCATCAGTCACCTCTGAAATTCTTCAATGCCTACTGAAGAACTAAAATGAATAGAATTGTAGAATTAAAGAGCATTTAAAGCATTAAAGATCGGAAGGGACCTTGAAAGATCATTAGACCTAACATTCCATGGAAAAAGGGATCCTAGATGAGATTTATCTTGCATCCTGTCAAATCACATCTTGAAAACTAGTGGTGTGAATTCTGCTATGTCCATGGATAGGTTGATCCAGTGATAGATTGTTCTCACTGTATTATTTTATAGTCTCTTAAATGCTAAAAATGTGGTTTTTTTTTTGTTTTTTTTTATTTATTTTTTTATTTTTCAGGGAAATAAATGCAGCATTATAGCAATACCAAATAAATGAATAAATAAATAGAATAAAAGTGTCAGAACATAACTGTCTGCTAGTAAAGTTGCACAGAACTTTTCTAGTAGTTTTCTCTCTTTGATCTCCTTTAATCACAAACCTGACTGTTAGTATAGAAACCACAGATCTTAACACATCTAGCAGTCATAGTGAGTTAAGGACATTATTTGCCACTGGCAAATTTCAGTTTCCTTATAATCTCTAATGTGTTTTTTCAAGCAACTTCAAATTATTAGAAATTTTTTCCTTATTTAAAAAATAAGTCATAATGAAAGATTATGTCTTATTTTTTACTCAGCTGAACATTCATTAAACTCTTTCTGGAATTTTGTCTGAATGAGGATTGCAAAAATGAGCCTTTTATTATTATTTTATAGCTGCTTTAAGTGCATCTTTCAAAAGTCATTGCAAAGGCAAAAAGGATTTGTGAAAAAATTGGATGCAATTAAAAAAAAATAGGTCTCAGACTTTTAATATTCTGTACAATCTATGTGATGAATGTGCTTCTGAATTTGGAATTTTAACCTCACATTGCTGGCTGAAGAAATTATACCAAGATGAAAGAAAAGCCCCTAATAAAAGGATCTGGGGGTATTAGTCAAAGCTTGCCTGACAAGTTGGGTCAATGGGCAAAGCCCAATGGGATGAGGTTCAGTATGGCTAAGACCTGCACTTTGGTTACAACAACCCCATGCAATGCTACAGGCTTGGGGGAGAGGGCCTGGAAAGCTGCACAGAGGAAAAGGATCTAGGTGAGTTGTTCAATGCTTGCCTGAATGTGACCTGGCAGTGTGCCAAAGGCATCCTGGCTTGTACCAGAAATGGTATAACCAACAGGACCAGGGAGATGATAGACCCCCTGTACGCAGCTCAGGTGAGGCCACGCCTCTAGTACTGTGTTCAGTTTTGGATCCCCCACTACAAGAAGAACATCAAAGCCCAGGAATATGTCCAGAGAAGGGCTACAAAGCTGGTGAAGAGCCTGGAACACAAGTCCCATGAGGAACAACTGAGGGAACCGGGGTTGTTTAGTCTGGAGAAGAGGAGGCTCAGCGCAGACCTCTGCAGCTCTCTACAGCTACCTGAAAGGAAGTTGTGGGGAGCTGGGGGTTGAACTCTTCTTGCAGATAACTAGTGACAGGGCAAGAGGGAATGGCCTCAAGTTGCACCAGAAGAGGTTCAGATTGGGAATTAGGAGAAATTTCTTCTCAGAAAGAGTAGTCAGGCATTGGAACGGGTTGCCCAGGGAAGTGGTGGCATCGCTGTCCTTGGGGATGTTCAAGGAAAGGTTGTACCTGATGCTTAGTGACATGGTCTAGTGGATGATATTGGTGGTAGGGGTATGGTTGTACCAGATGATCTTGGAGGTCTTGGAGGTCTTTTCCAACCTTAAATATTCTATGATTCTAAGATTCTGTGATTTTATGTAATGAACGTGGGTGCCTTCAGTGACAATGAGACATTTAAATTCTAGCCTGTTTCATAGGAGTACCAGTCCACCATACTTGCACATTATGCTCAGTACTTAGAGGCAATACTGAGTTCAGTTCAGAGGAACAATGGTACTTTAGGGTAAATAGTTTATTGTTAATGTTCTTTCCCCTGCTCCTTGCATCTTAAGTGTCCTGGTTTCAGTTAGAACGGAATTAATTTTCTTCCTAGTAGCTGGTGGAATGCTGTGTTTTGGCTTAGGATGAGAAGAGTGCTGATAACACCCCGATGCTTTAATTGTTGCAGAGCAGTGCTTATACTAAGCCAAGGACATCTCAGCCTTTTGCTCTGTCCTGCCAATGGGCAGGCTGGGGGTGCAGTAAGAGCTGGGAGGGGACAGACCCAGGACAGGTGACCCAAACTAGCCAAAGGGGTATTCCAAACCATCTGACGTCATGCTAAACAATATATAGGGGTGGCTAGCTGGGGGAGGGGGCCGGACTGCTCGGGGTTAGGCTGGGCATCGGTCAGCGAGTGGTGAGCAATTGCATTGTGCATCACTTGTTTGTACATATTATTATTACTTTCCTATTATCACCATTGTATTATTATTATTATTATTGTTATTTTTTTTTTTGTTATTATTATTTTCCTGTCTTATTAAACTGTCTTTATCTCAACTCACGGGCTTCACTTTCCATTTCTCTTCCCTGTCCCAGAGAGGGAGGGGGGAGGGTGAGCGAATGGCTGCGTGGTGTTTAGCTGACGGCCGGGTTAAACCACGACAGTCTTTTTGGCGCCCAACGTGGGACTTGGGCCTGTATTTAATTTCGGCTTCTCTGAGGTACTGATGAATGTCATCTGCATACTCTCCCACAGTCATTAGAGTTATGACACATAGTTCACATTTCCCAGGAAACTGCTCTAACAGACTATCAAGCTCTTTAGAATGGTGCCAGTAAATTAGTCATTGAAATAACCACTAGAATGGATCCAGCATTTAATAGGACAAAGAAGAGAAATAAACAACATGGAGCATGACTGTGTTACACTCATTTGTCAAGGGCATTGACTCAGTAATGTGATTTCTCTAATCTGGTACCTGCTTACGCATCTTGCATTTAAGTAATATTTAGTAAAATGCAGTAATGGCACTGGGGAGAATGACAAAACTTAGTTTACCTCCCTTCCACACTTTTCTTTTGGAAAGGGTTCCCAAGAATACAGATTCTAAAGCACCTGGAGGCTTTATGAGGATGAGGATGAAAGAAACCTTATCTCCAGTTTAATGACTGTGTTGCAAGAGCTCATTGACAAGGCTGAAAACATTTAACTTAAAACAATGATTTGTTTAAAAAAGACTTTATGTTTACATATGCTTATTAATGTGTATTTGCATTGACATATTAACATGTATTTGCATACATATATGTACACAAGACCCAGAAAAGTATTTTTTGTCTCTAAAGAAGAACGAAAATGAAGTCTGAAGTTAAACTCTGCTACAATTTTCAATACGCTAACCAACTAATATAGGTAACAGTAATTTTCGTATTATTCAAAAGTATTGTAATCTAGCAGAGATTTTGCTTTTTAAAATGTTTATATATAAAAACAAACAAACAAAAAACTATTTTGTTCTCCTTATTTTAATTCATAAAGAACTTAATATGGATAATACATTTTTTTTCGTTCAAAATTTCTTTGCAATATATTGAAAATAATTATATTTATTAAAAGTGACAAAAAAGACTCCTGAAACTGAAGATTCACTGGACTTTTCTCCTGCTTTGTGTTTATTGTCCTATATTCCATTCAGAACAGTTAAATTAATTGTTTTCAATAGTAGACTTAGCCTGTAGGAGCCTTTTGTCTTTTAGTGAAGTGAGATCTGAAGGTATTTGGATTTTTAAGAGGAGACACAGTAGCTGAAAGCCAAGGAAACTATTTATTTATTTCAAATTTTTTGAGTACAAAAGAGAAACAATATTAAATTCAGAATCAAATTAGTTTGGACATAGAAACTATATGAATTTTAGAGAAGCTAAAATTAAAATATCCATTGAAGAAAAAGGAACCATTACATAAAGATTCCCAGGCCTTGAGGGAAATATGTCATTCCCACAGAATTGCACTGGAAAAAAAATAGAAAAATCTACCTTTTCCTCTCCTGACTTCAAAATACAAAGTTTGAAATTTCATCCAAATATAGACTTAGTGCTATTCTGATTCCTAAATTGTTCACCCAAACAAGGTAACAGAAAGAAAACAAAATGCTGCTGGCAGGAGGCAAGTTCTGGGAAGTACATAATAAACCTTGTTGAAGGAATTACTGCTGCTACTGTCCAGTAAATTTCACATATACTTAAAAGTATTTTGCATGTCTCTGTACTGATCAAGCAAAACACATCAGATTGGTGCTGCTGGTTCACAGATCGCCACACAATCTAATATTGCCACACAATCTGAGCCTCATTGCACATGTATACAAATTGCCTTAAAAATGAATTCTTCTTTTGAGTTAGTGAGTATTTAGGAAGTACTTTTGTTTGTTTGTTTGTTTGTTTGTTTTTGTTTTCTTAGTGGTTTCTGAAAAAAAATGACCTCAAAACAATTGCTATTCTCCAGAATCACAATTGTTAATAAAATAAATAAATAAATAGTTAAAATAGAAACCTCTAAATAGAATGGAAATTTGTAAAAAAGTCCCCCTTTAGCCACATGGCATATCTTAGGATGCTCATGTATTTAATATATGTATTAATTTAGCTGATAATGCTTTATCAGTTTGAATAGAAGAATTTGAATATATTTGAATAGAAGAGTTTGAATTTGTAACTTTTGCTAAACCACGTTTCTTTCCTCCTTGCTTTACCCTGACTTCTGCAGATTGAGCTATGAGATTTTTTTTTTTATTTTTTTTTTCCCCAAAAAATCTTCAGTATAGGACAAGTTTCGAGTTCCAGTTGCTGTTTATATTCCTATTGTTATAAGTCTCAGTTGTAAAAGGATTTGCTTATCCCTAATGTAGTCTAAACTATAACCTCAGTGTATTGGGTTTATATGGCAAGGGCCTGGTAACAGGGAGCTGCATGGGTGGCCTCTGTGAGGAGTGCAGAAGCTGCCTGGTGTCAGATCACAGACAGTTCCACCTGGCTCCAAAAGGGGCCTGCTGCTACCCAGAACTGAGCCAATAAATTATGCTGTTTGGGCCTCTGTGAGAGTAGATTTAAGAAAGAGAATAAACTTCTATGTAACAGTAGCTGGGAGAGAGGAGAGAGAAGCAGACTCCTCTGCAGACTCCAAGGTCAGTGAAGAAGGAGGTAATGAGGTATTCCAAGTACCAGAGCAGAATTTCCCCTACAGCCTGTGGAGAGGCCCCTGGTGGAGCAGGCTGTCCCCCTGCAGCCCATGGGTCCCACATGGAGCAGATCTCCCTGCTGCAGCCCATGGAGGAGCCCACAGTGGAGCAGGTGGATGTGGCCTGGAGGAGGCTGCGGCTCGTGGAGAGCCCTCACAGGAGCAGGCCCCAGGCCAGAGCTGCAGGCCATGCAGGAGCAGGTGATCTGTCAGGAGCTGTCACCCGTGGGGACCCAGGTTGGAGCAGTTTCCTCCTAACAGATGGATCCCGTGGTATAGACCCATATTGGAGCAGTTCTTGAAGAGCTGCTGCCCACATAGGATTAGTTCAGGAATGAGGGCATCCCACAGAAAGGATGCCATGTTGGAGCAGGGGCAGAGAGTGACCATGAAGGAGTGGCAGAAATGAAGCTTTAGTGACTGACTGCTGCCCCATTCCCTGTTTCCATGTACCACACAGGGAGAGGAGGTGGAAGAAGGTGGATGGGGGGAAGGTGTTTGCTTTTAGTTTCTCATTCTCTAGTCTGTTAGTGATAGGAATTTATACATGAATCTAAAAATATATTCAGACTGTGCTTCTTCTCATTTAGTTGATTACTTGTGAGTGTTCTTTGGCTGCTAGTATCAGTATGTTAGGAAGGCAACTATAAGCACTTTTAGAAGTGCCCTCAAGATTTTTTTTTTCTACTTTTTCCATTTCTGAATCAATTAAGTGACTTTACTAATATCTTTGTTAATGAATCTGAATGTCTTGTAGTTCATGCTCAACAACCAAAGTCAGGATCTAATTGTTAACCAAGATTTTTATTTTTACTTTTTATTTTTAACAGGAGTAAGATGCATATATACATATTTTTTCTTTGAGCATTCTCCTGGATTTTGCAGCTCATAATGATGTAGTTTATAAAGCTGATTTTTAAAATGTGTGAGGACATGGGTGAGGATGCTTAAAAGTTTTTTTTTTGTTTGTTTGTTTGTTTGCTTTTGTTTTTTTTTTTTTTTTTTTTTTAAGATGACAATACTAGCAGGAAACTAAAACTGTTTCATGCAAACCTTCACAAGAGATGTTCCTTTATTACAGTCATATAGCGTGTTGGGATGTTCTCTGTCCTTGGAGGTTTTCAGAACCATTTGCACAAATGTCAGATCTGCCCCTGCTTTAAGCAAGGGGCACTTCCTGAAGTCACTTATGACTTGCCTGTGATCCTTTAATTTTATGAGAATTATGACTTTTCATTGTTTATTTCCAGATCATGCTGTAAAGTCACTCTCTAAAATCATACTATGATTCCATGATTCAGACTGAATGTAAGGATATGCCAAAAAAAAAAAAACTCTTTAAATAATTTCATAAGCATTGATTTAAAGAGACATAATTCATGAAATAAGAAAAACTAAGGCTCTCCAGCACTTGATGGTTGAACAGAAGTACTATACTTAACACATAGGTGCAAAACCTGTATGGAATTCATAACTTTTACTTAGAATAAATAAATAAATATAAATATAAGATTAATCACACATTGTTTATTCTTGATGCAAATCCAAATTGCAGTTCCTTATATTTGGAATATATATGCACATCTTTAATTATCATTAGTTTTCTATCCTGTTCTCAATGTCCTAATACCTATTAGTTACTATGCTTGAGGGAAGTAAAATGAAATGCAATAATTGAATATTGTCATCATCTTGCCGGGTAATACTACTCTGTTTAAAGAAATGGTTTATGGGCTAACTACCCATTTGAAGTAAGAATACTCAGAGTGTTTACTGGATCATTTACTAAGGGCAACTAGGTTGGAAAGTTTCTGGTATGTGCTTCTTAAAATACTTTTTCTTAAAATAGACTTTGTTTCTGTTAAACCTCCTCTATTCCCAGATATGCAAAGAATTTCAGCTACCTATACTATGTGGGCAAAACAACTATATTATATAATGACAGTTAAGACTAGTCATAAGTTAATATGTACAGGCTTGTGTTTGGAAGGTATGTCATTATTTCAGTCTTTACAAATACATAATAAAGAATGCAGTCCAGCTGGAAGTCCAGCTGGAAGTGTATAGGGCTCTTCTGTTTGGTTAGTTGCTTGTTTGTTTCATGTAGCCCTTTAAATCTAAAAAGCAAGATCTGACACTTTTAACACCTTGTAAGAGAGAAAGAATAGAATTTATGTAAAGTAATAGCACACAGTGCATCCTGAACAGTGAAAGTAATAGTTCATGGAACATTGGATCTGAAATACACACAAATTTTCTGGAAACACACAAAAAATAATTGAAAATGTATTGCAAATCGGGGAAGAGAAATAAGTAAGTTATTCAACTCATGGACCATTTGTTAGACTAGTCCTCTGGTATGACTACTCTGAATAAATACTCCCAGCTATAGCTACCATCAGAGACCAGTGATACCATCATGTTGTTGTCTTTTCAGAAATTCTGATGAAAGACTATCTGGCAAAAATAAGGAACTGTTAGTTTGTGAACTGAAACATTAAAATCAATGAGTCATGGAGGATTAGAGTTTTAAGGCTTCCAGGGTTGGCTATGACGAGGCTGACAACTGTGAATTAAAATGCAAAGAGACACTAGACCATTAAATTGTGAATCAGTGGACTGTGATTCTGATGGAAAGTCAAGAGAAAGAAAGGGATTGCAACTGAGTATCTACACAGATTTTAATGACATTTCAAATATATTTGCATTCCTAGTTATTTAATTAAAACTGAATGGACCAAAGTAAGCAATATTTCATTTTCTTTAGATTCATTCTCTACAGACAAGTACTACTAAGAATCTTTTTTATTACTTAATACAGGTATTTTTAAAAGTTCTTTATGTGATACACATGTATAGACACATATTAGGAGCCTTGTAACTACCACAGTAATGTGGAAAGGGCATGGACATTGTTCATGGACAACAGAGACAGAAAGTTTGGGCCTGACTGCAGCCCCTATTCCCCATTCCCTTGCATTGCGTGGGAGGAGGATGTAGAAGACAGTGCATGGGGGAAAGGTGTTTTTAGTTTGCTTTTAGTTTCTCACTGCTCTAGCTTGTTAGTAATATGTAATAAAGTGTATTAATCTCCCTGTGCTGCGTCTGTTTTGCCCATGACAATAATTGTTGAGTGATATCAATGTCCTTTTCTCAACCCTTGAGCCCTTTCCATCATATTTTCTCCCCCTTTCCCTTTGGGGCGGGGGACTGAGAGAGTAGTTATGTTGGAATTCGGCTGTCCAGGTGGGTAAAACCCTCACACAGAGGTAAACAAAAGTAATCATATTTTTTAAAGATTTTTTTTTTTTTTTAATGACAATTCCTGGTATGCTATATACTATCCTCCTGTAAATCATTATAGATACATTAAAATCAGTAAAAAATAATTATTTGTATTAACTTGGAATCCAGGCTGGTTTTATTTATTTATTTTTATGCAAAAATTTCAACAAATAACAGCAAATATTTCTTCATCAGTTTCTGATGAAATTATTCATATTTATTTTTTTTCCTACAGACTACTGCTTCTTAGAAAATGTCTTATCCTTATTGATACAGGAGTATTTTGCTTAGAAAAAAATGTCTTTAGCAACTTGTACCTGTAGGTAAAATGTGTGGATGAAGCTTTTTTTTCCTCTAACTCACAATGATTGATTTCATGATATCTGTAAATTACACTCATTATCTCCTATCTTTGTGTTCATAAGTGGATATTGCTATCCCAAGTGCACCAACTATTTAAATTGATTTGATCATTAAATCTTCTGGAAATTTTTACTTTATGAATTGAACAAAACCTTTTCTGTGAATGTTATCTATACTGGAAACTATTCTTCTATTAGTTAAATGAAAGATCTCAAGAAGATAAAACATTTTGGGCTGCATGCTCGACTTTTATATTAAGCACTATTTCCCTTTTACATAAGAAATAGCAATACAAGGTGAAGTAACTGGAAAAAAAAAAGTATTCAGTAGTTTTAAAAAATGTTTACAGTGCCCTGAAAGATTATTCTTCATAAAAATTAAACTAATATAAAATGAATAGGCTGCATACAAGTTAAATTTAAATAATCTGATCACATTTACGGGGAGTAGCTTCATACATGACTAGCAATGAGTAGTATAATCATATTTTGATCTACACCAGTTTCTTCTTGACACAAAAATTATTTACATGTGCTTCTTCTCTGCCATAAAAAAAGAAAACAAAGAATTATATTTTTTGGAACACCATTTTCCTTGCATCTGTTGCTTTGATTAAGCAAACAATCTAGGCATCTATGACTAAGGCCATTTGTGTTTAAGATAAACTTCTTTTTATGTAGTTTGTGAGTTGTGTTTAATAAGCAGTGTTCTCATCAATCGCAGTTACTACACTTCAGAGACCGTAGCATGACATGATGCTACAATTTCTTATTGGTTAGAGAATTTATCTCTAAATGGCTTTAGTTGATCCAGGCAACTAAACTGAGAGCTCCCACGTATGCTGCTTACTAGCTCATAAGTATTCAATAAAGTTTCCTTCTTGTACAGTTCAAGATGCTAAAGTTGGTTCACTGTCCACAGAGCACCCTCAGAAATATAAGAGAAAGTTTGAAAGTTAAGCAACTGTAGTTAAGCAAACTTTCTTGCACTTTGCTTGACATATACATATATATATATATATATAATATCATTATTATTATTTTCCACAACATTTGTGGAATTCTCCTAGTACCTATATAATATTGTTTTGAGTACACTGACAAGTTTTTTTTTGTTTGTTTGTTTGTTTTTTTTGTGAGATTTGTTTGCTAATAGTCTGCTTGAAGACTGCCCGCCCACTCCTGAGAAAATTATAGGCATTTATTTTAAATGCCTAAACTTAGTCAAATGAGATTTCTTTATGGAGGTTTATGAAAGGTTTCTGTGCTTTACTAGAATCCTATGGAACACAGGCAACTTATTTAGAAGGATGAACATCCAGGAAAAGATGAAGTGCCTAAGTCAGGCTGACTTGAACTCCATCTACATTAGGTATATGTTTGTGTGTTTGTTCAGATTGCCTATTACATATATAAATATAAAGGGAATTTATATTTACACTGATAATGTTTAAAATTCTAAAGAACCATGAAGTTTTCAAGGTTCCTTTTTTATTTATTTTTTTAATTTATTACTTTTTTTACATTAGCTTCCTAGGAATCATATAACTCTTCTGAAATAGCTGATTTATTTAAGTTTAATAATTTAAATTTAATAATTAAATTATTTATTAAATGCCAAATATTTGGCATTTTTGTTTGTGTTTGTAACTTCAATCAATATTCTATTTTATTGTTTATTAGGCATATATGGCAAGGTGTGGGCAGCTGCAGGTTGCAGGATGGCCTGTGTAAGGAAAGACTGTGGCTGCCCTGTGACAGATGCAGCTGGTCCCAGCCATATTCAATAGACCCATTGCAGGGAACGTCTGAGTCCGGCAACCACCCTGGTGGTTCATCTAGGAAAACATTTAAGAAAGGGTTAAACCATTGCACAGGACTGATGTGTGAAGTAAAGCATGTGAGAAATAGCACTAAAAAAAACACCTGACAGACATCCGACCTTCTGAGAAGAGGTGCTCCAGGTGTCAAAGCAGAGTCGTCTATGGACCATGTAGTCCATAGAGTGGAGAACACAAGAACAGATATACATACTGCAGAACACTCCGGAGCAGTTTATTTAGAACTGCAGCCAATGGAGAGGACCCATACTAGAACAGGGAAAAAATGTGAGGAGGAAGGACTGGCAGAGAAAACAGGTGTGGACTGACCACAACCCCCAAATTCCCATCACCTGTGTCTCTTGGCAGCAGGTTAATAGAGGAGTCAGGAATAACAGAGTGAAGTTGAGTGAGTTGAATGTGTGTGTGTAGAGGAAAAAGTCTTTTAGTTTCATCTTAGTTACTCACCATCCGAAACTATTTTAATTAATTGGTACTAAATTAATTTTCCCCATGCCAAGTCTGTTTTGTCACCAGTAGGTGGTGAGAAGTCTCCTTATTTTTGTTTTGACCCATGATCCTTTTCATCTTATTTTCTTCAACTGTCTTGCTGAGGGGAGGGAGTGAGAGAGTGCCTAGATGGGGTTCTAGCACCAGATCTAAGTTAATCTATCGTATATTTCAATCTCTATTTAATGTCGCTTTTAGTACAACTTAAATTGTTATGTACAACTTAAATTGTTAAATTCTATGTCAAGAATTTAACACTTTATGTCTGGGTTTAGCACATCGCTGCTTAGACATTCAAATATAGGTCCCAGCTCTTAAAGGAGACACAGAGATGTTCATGTGATCCGTCATGTTTCAAGTGATCTGAATCACACTGGAGCACTCTGTTGTGTAAACTTTGGATGCCTCCTGTTAGTAGTACCTCCAATAATTACTGGTAGGGAATTGTAATTACTTGAAATTAAACTATATCTATATAAAGATATAGATATAGATAGATGATTTGACACATATGTAGATATAAATAGGTATAGATGATATAGATATAGATTACTGTTTACATTCTCCTAGGGGACTTACATTCTCATAGTACTGTAATGCCTCAGGTCCCACTGTATAGATCAGGTCTGTGGCCCAACTTTATGGTGTTTGAAGTGATACACATATAAAGAGCATATTAAAACCTTCATGTCTCATCTTGTTAAGGTGGGAAAACTAAGTTCTAGAGAAGCAGAAGAGGTGAAATAGATATAATAATTAAATGCTTGAATTCAGAAGGAACCTCTGGAGGGGACTAATTAATTGCTCAAAGCAGGGTCACTTTTAGCAGGTTGCTCAGGTCTATTTTTAAATCAAGTTTGGAATGTCTCCAAGAATGGAGTGTCTCTCTGGAAAATCTGTTTCAGTGTTCAATCATCCTTCTATTAAGAAAGATGTATTTATTTATCTATCTTTTGTTAGAATTTCTTGTATTTATTTGTCAAACTGGTTTGATAATGCATGTTGTGTCAGATTTTTTTGTAAGTATTTGTTTCTGAATAATTGGATAAATGTTTGTGTATCCTTTTAAGCAGTACAAGTGGCCATCAATAATACAATGCCATCTGTACTATTATTTGTGATTCCTGTGTTATAATACTGATGGTGATTTATATCCTTCAAAATAGAGAAACTTAATAATGAATATGCCCAAGTGTGCAATTCATGAATAGTTAGACTGAAATATGTAACAAAAGTAACAAATATCTACAAATAACAAATAACACTCAGAAATCCAGTCTAGATAGTCACCAAAACTTTTAAATTATAACATTAATAAAAGTATTGTTTATAAAAAGACTTGCCCTTTACAACTTCCCTTTCGAGTGGACGTTTGTTGCCCTGAAGAACAACAAATAATTTATTTCATTTTTAATCATGCTGAGCCTAAAAAGAAATTATTTACCCGTGAACAAGCCTCAGCTGACTTCCTCAAATTATGGCAAGAAAAATTAGTTTTGAAGAATATGGAAATCCAAACTCACTTTAGAAAGATTTTTTCTCTTTTCTATTGCTCACTTCTTGAAACATAGTTTTGATTGTAAATGCAAATACATAGTGAATTTTTAATGTTTGTAATTGCACTATGACCTAAGGAACATGTGTAGAGATATGGTATTCTGTAAAAAAAAAAAAAAAAAAAAAAAGTTGTTTAAAGCCTAAATATCTATTTTCAATATCCCAATATGCAGCCCTGTAGCTCATGATATTGAACAAATATATATGGTCTGAATAAAACTTTTTGGAAAGTTTTCTTATTCTAATGCTTGGATTCTGATATAAATATGTAAATGAGGGAAAGTCTATGAGGTAGCTCATTAATGTAGGGCACCTATTATTTTATAAACTTTAAATCAGTTATTATTTTTAAAATATCAGTTCCAATTCTGTGTATTGTTATATGGTCAGTCACAGAACATTTAACAGCATCCTTTCTGTGATTCAGGAACAAAAATTCTCAGTCCTGTACTGGAATTCACAGAATCATAGAACTGTAGGAGTTGGAAGGGACCTCGAAAGATCATCGGGTCCTGCCAAAGCAGGTTCCTCTGTGCAGGCTGCCCAGGTAGGCGTCCAGACAGGCCTTGAATATTTCCAGAGAAGGAGACTCCATAACCTGTGGAACAGGCAGCCTGTTTCAATGTTCCGTCACCCTATATCAGATATATATCACCCTCTACAGATATATATCTGTAATAAGCTTTTATTATTATTATTATTATTATTTTATATATATATATATATTTTTTATCTGAGGCTTAGTAGAACGTTTCAAGTACTTATCTACATATTTTAAATGTATGCCATATTGTCTCAAAGACCTTTTCAGTTTTCAGCAAGTCATCAGTGACTAGTTTGGGGAGAAAAATTTGCTTTCTACAGTTAAGCCAGAGATGAGCAAAAGTAAACCTGTGCAAATTGTAATGCTATGTCTATAATATCAAGCTTGTCACACAAGACCTGAAGAAAGCTGACTTGTAGAGATGAACAAGTAGGAACTTACTGAAAAGGATCGAAACATCTGAAGTGTCATTTTGTCTAAAATAAGAAAATGGTTTGTTAGAATGTGTCCAGGAAGGCTTTATCATGCTTATCTTCTGTGATACGTTACTCTTTCTCTTTTCAGTGGTGTCCAATGACAGGACAAAATATAATTGGGCACAGACTGAAACACAAAATATTCCAGAAATCTCTTTTTTTACTCTATGGGTAACAAACCACTAGCATAGGTTACTCAGAGAGTTTATGGAGTTTCCCTCCTTGGAGATCTTCAAAAGCCACCTGGACACGGTCCTAGGCAACTTGCTCTAGGAGTCCTTGCTCGAGCAGGAAAGCTGGACCAGACGACCTCCAGAGTCCCTTCCAATCTCAACCAGTCTGTGATTCTGTGAACACACTTAGTGTTACTATATTTGTCATATACAATACTCTTAAGTAAGACAATATTTGTACGAATGTTCAGATAAAATCTGAGGAGGCTCTCTACCAGAATGATTTAAAGATTTGGGTAGCTACTTTTTATTATTTTTATTTATTCATTTACTTTGTGCAGGTGCAAATAGTATATTTGTGAGTGTTTGTTTATTTGTTTGTTTATATCAGAGGATAGCGATACTTGCTTTTTGTTGTTCTGTGGAATAGAACTAAGATAGAAAAGGTTCATCTTCCTTCTCAAAGTTGAAATATCCTTTCTGTGATTCAAGAACAAAAATTCTCAGTCCTGTACTGGAATTCACAGAATCACAGAACTGTAGGGGTTGGAAGGGACCTCGAAAGATCATCGGGTCCAACCCCCCTGCCAAAGCAGGTTCCTCTGTGCAGGCTGCCCAGGCAGGCGTCCAGACAGGCCTTGAATATCTCCAGAGAAGGAGACTCCACAACGTCCCTAGGCAGCCTGTTCCAATGCTCCATCACCCTCACCATGAAGAAGTTCTTTCGCATGTCAGTGCGGAACTTCCTGTGCTCTAACTTGCAGCCATTGCCCCTTGTCCTATCCCCACAGACCACTGAGAAGAGGTTGGCTACATCCTTCTGTCCCCCACCCCTCAGATATTTATATACACTGAGGAGATCCCCTCTCATTCTTCTCTTCTCCAGGCTGAACAGGTCTCTCAGCCTTTCCTCATAGGGAAGATGCTCCAGGCCCCGTATCATCTTTGTGGCCCTCTGCTGGACTCTTTCCAGGAGATCCCTGTGTTTCTTGTACCAGGGAGCTCAGAACTGGACACAGTACTCCAGGTGAGACCTGACCAGGGCAGAGTAGAGGGGGAGGATCAATCACCTCCCTTGACCTGCTGGCCATGCTCCTTTTAATGCATGCCAGGATCCCATTAGCCCTCTTGGCCACAAGGGCACAGTGCTGGCTCTGGTTCTGTCGTCCACCAGAACCCCCAGGTCCTTCTCCTCGGAGCTCCTCTCCAGCAGGTCGTCCCCCAGCCTGTACTAATACTTCAGGTTGTTCCTTCCCAAGTGCAGGACTCTATGCTTGCTCTTATTAAATCTCATTTGGTTTCTTCCTGCCCATCTCTCCAGCCGGTCCAGGTCTCGCTGAATGGCAGCACAGCCTTCTGGCGTGTCAGCCACTCCTCCCAGCTTTGTGTCATCGGCGTACTTGCTGAGGGCAGACACTATTCCCTCATCAAGGTCGTCAATGAAGATGTTGAACAAGACTGGACCCAGCACCAACCCCTGGGGAACACCGCTAATCACAGGCCAAATCAATCCTTTTCTTTTGTCCTTAGCACCTTTTTCTTCAAATTTTGCTCCTAGGTTGCAATATTGGAAGACAATAAAGTTAATAAAGACTGAGGCAATGAGAGGATCTGTTTTCAGCTAGCTAACAAAAGGTGCTAGAAAACAGAACCATATTATTTTTAGATGTTCACAGTGACAAAGTAAAAGGCAATAGACACAAGTTGTCACACAGAAAATGCTGTTCAGACTTCAGAAAAAAAATCTTCATGATAAAGATGATTAAGCATTGAAACAGATTACCCATGCAAGATGTGCATGGCATCTCAAAAAATCTGATTTTGAAGTTACCCCTGCTTTGAGTGGGAGAGATTAGAACACACGGATGACTGTGTCACGTCATCTGAGTGAGAACTATACTCATACACTATCACATAAAGATAAATGTAATAGTCTCCCCCAAGCCCAGAATGAACTTGTAAAAGGTGAAAAATTGGCCTAGGATTTTTCATTCTGTCACATTAATCTAAACATTAATGAACAATGTTAAGGAAATGCATACAAAAAGGAGAAGTTTATGATTTTAACCAGCAGGACCAGGGAGGTGATAGACCCCCTGTACTCAGCTCAGGTGAGGCCACGCCTCTAGTACTGTGTTCAGTTTTGGATCCCCCACTACAAGAAGAACATCAAGGCCCAGGAATATGTCCAGAGAAGGGCTACAAAGCTGGTGAAGGGCATAGAACAAAACTCCTATGAGAAGCAGCTGAGGGAACTGTGATTGTTTAGTCTGGAGAAGAGGAGGCTCAGGGGAGACCTTCTTGCTTTCTACAGGTACTAGAAAGTAACTTGTCATCGAGCTGGGGGTCAGCTTCTTCTCACAGTGATAGGACAAGAGGGAATGGCCTCAAGTTGCACCAGGGGAGGTCTAGGTTAGAAATTAGGAGACATTTCTTCTCAAAAAGAGTAGTCAGGCATTGGAATGGCTTGCCCAGGAAGGTGGTGGCATCACTACCCTGGCGGTGTTCAAGGAAAGTTTTTACCTGGTGCTTAGTGACATGGTCTAGTGGGTGATATTGGTAGAGTAGGTGATGATTGGACCAGAAGATCTTGATTACTTTATTATTATTTGTTTAAACTACTCAGATGTGAAACAAAAAATAATGTCAATGAAATATTTAAATATACTTTAACCCCTCAGTATAGAATGTAAAATATTATGGATTAAAATAAATAAATAAATAAATAAATAACATGTAACTGTGTATGCGCCTGGATAGCTAGAGTTTTTCTACATAAAGTGTTAAGATGGAATAGATTCAAAAAATGTGATGGCCCAAATTGTATAACATCACATAAAAAAAGAATGAGATAATCCTGGCCTGAGAGTTTTGAAATACAGTCTAGATATGAGGTTATATGTCATAAAGAGTAAAGCAACATCCAACATCAATTAGGAGGATTGCAAAGCAAGCCTGGGATATATTTATGCGTGTATATCTTAGTTTATTTTCATAGCATTCTAAATGAGCACTAAGGCTGTACAGGAAATGGAATGAGGACAGCCAGATGTTTGAAACCAAATTTGCATGAGAGAAAAGTTGGACGGTAGATTGTAATACACTGGGTATGGAAGAAAAAAGGAGAGAAGAGTCAGCAGCGAAGAGGAAATGTTACCGTGCACTGATTTGCCCCCCCCTCCTTTTTTTTTTTTTTTTTTTTTCATGAGGTGTATACTTTTGAAACAATTTATGTATTGAATAAAAATGAACAAAGAAGGCACAAACCATGTCTGGTGTCAGTTTGTCTTCCAGAGGAAAACAAATGTCTTTAAGACCTTAAAATGACTGCTGTCAAAGATGATATTTATGTTAAAAATATAGACATTACCATAAGTAAATAAATACTAATCCATACATCATGATTTTTTTATATCTTTCACGGTTGTTATGATATTAATTAAGTTCCATGATTTGCAGACACTGTTGTCAGTGATAATAACCTTTTTGTAATCTTTAAATAAATCTAAACTTAAGTTACTTTCTCATTTTCAAGCTAACAGCTATATTTATATATCGATTCCAGAGCACATCTATCAATGCAAGATAAAAATGCCTCTAGTTTACATATAGCAAACCTAGAAATACAAAATGTAACTGAGCTGCAATGCTCCATCTAGTCTCCTTACCAGTCTGACTTCCATCTCCAAACCAGAAGAATGATACATAAATGTAATTGCACTTGGCATTTTGTCCATCTTCTGTTCATCCAAGGGTTCTGAAACTGTTTTCTTTTGTTTTGTATTTTTATTTACATTTTTCCCCATGTTTTGTTTTCAGTGAAACAAATAAGTTACACACAAAACGAGATATAGACATAGTTTTAGGGATTTTTTTTTTTCTTTCCCTGCAAAGAAAACACCAAGCATGTTACAGTATGGCTGTTGAAGTAACTGGAATAGGTATTTAGGTATTGATGTTGACAAGCTCTGAATGGGCACCAATGTAGTGATACCCAAGTAGTAGTGATGCTCAATAGGTCTGTCCAAGTGTTTTCCTGACATTTAGGGAAAACACCCCATTCCCTCACCCTTTAATCTTCCTGACCAGTGGAAGAAGGTTTGCCTATTTTGGTATAGTCAGAACAGTTTTGATGTAATATTCAGTTTCTGATTATATTTTTAATTTCCCTACTAACTCCTTTCTCTGCCTCCCCCCCCCCCAATAAATAAATAAATAAATAAAGGGTATCATTACTTTTTCCACCTTGATCTCAATTTTGCTACATCTGTATGTCTAATACTATTGGATATACCATCTTTGCCTTACATGGTGTTATGGATAAGGTTACGGAAGCACTGCTCCCCAAAACGTCACACCTTGTGTGACTGCTCCCCAAAAAGTCCTTGCAGTCCCTGAATGCTGTTTCTATGCATCTGTGATGCCCAGTCTCTTAACCTACAACTTCCCTTAACCACCTGTTCAATCTGGGTACAATCTGGTCATAATCTGTAAATTTTGTCAGTTTCTTCTATGCCATGTCCTGCAGTTTTTCGTGTCTTGCCCAGTACTTTTGCACATCTTCTGTAGTTAACCTAACCTCAGGCCAGTGCTTTGATTGCACCTTAATCATGTAAGCACGAGCAAATCTGCACTATTTGACCTAGGATCAGAAACTATTTCATTGATTGGTGAAATTTAACAGTGTAGATGCTGTTTAAGAATCACTTTGAAATTAGCCTAAGAAACTCAAAGTAAAACTGCTCCTATTAAATTTGGAAGGACTTGATAAACTTCTGTCAATTTTGACAGCAGTTCATTAACATCAACAGCAAATATTTGTTATCAAGGTATATTTTCTTTATAAAACAATCTCTTCAAACATGGTACATGCTCTCAATTAATCTAAATCTTATAAACAAAAGACCCTACAAAAAGAAGCCATATAAACATTGTGTACAGAAATATAATAGAAAATATTATTGCTGCATTTACACAGTGAAGTATTCAAAAATAAGAAATGCAAGTATAAAGATGGATAAAAGCTAGCTATCTTATACATTATTATACAGACATGATAACCCTCTATTTTTATATATCCTTCTATATTTCAACACACATAGTTTTATGTGTTAGTGACCCCTGACTCTAAAAGCAGCTGATAGTGAGCACTTCTGCCTCACTTGTTCACAATGTTGGAAACTGTAAAAAGATTAAAACTTAATTAAACAATATTTCACCAAGATGCAATCTTCAGCTTTCCCATCTTCATCCCCAGTAGATTCCTATTACTTATAAAGCCCTTTCTTCCTTCCCACAATTGTCTTATGTTCATCAGTACATGTTGTTTGCTTTTATCTTTGGAATATTTCTAAAAGTGCTCCCTTGACAGACTTTTAAGTCTGGTGACATGTTGCATCTTCACCTTCTTTCTGTTTCCAAAACAACGAGGTTTACACTGCATTCTCTTACTGAAACTTCATTATAATTATGGGTTATGATTAATTCAGATGTCTGTGTAGTCTCTTTTCATTATTAGGATACATGGTAATAATAATACTGCCTTAAGTCTGTACTATCCTAAGAAGATTCTGTGACTAGTCTTATTGAAGTAAACGCTTTTTTTTTTTTTTTTTCATTTCAGTTCAACTGACACAACTGCACCCAATCACAATTTAAAACCTTTCTACTTTTTTTTTTTTTTAATTTTTAGTGTTAAATACTAAAAACTGTGTTTATTTTTTTCTTTTTCTTTTTTAATTTAAGTGTAAAGAATCTTTGTGTTAGGTTATAAAAAATGCTGTTTCTTGTTCATCAATTTTAAATGGAATCATAATATAATGTGTATGTTTTCACTAATGTGATCTTTCTCCTCCTTTTTTCTTAGCCTTCTCCCTCTCCCCTTTCCCCTTTCATTCCCCCTCTCCCCCCCCCCCCCCCCCCCTTCTTTTTTCTTCTTATTTTTTAATTTGTTTTCTCTTAGGCATTTGCCTTCAACATGTGGTCTTTAATGAACATTGACAACACTTCTTCAGGTTCTTTGTGCACACTGGAAAATTTTGATTTGTTTGCAATCTTACTGCGGAATGTCAGCATAACTACATCTGTTTCTTGTTTTTCATTATCAGACTTTCACTTGCAAGCAATATAGCTTTCATAGCTTTCAGTTTGTTCCCTGCTGTTACTCCTGATGTTTCAAAAGTCTTTTTCTTTTTTTTTTCTTTTTTTTTTTTTTTAAGAAACTGCAATTATTAACATGAAAAGTCAGCGTTTGCCATTGAATATATATAGAACAAAATGTGTTCAGTTTTAAAAATTTGACTGCGCTCAATGGGTTCGGTTCCCTCTAAATTGAAACAGTTAACAAACGCAAATTTTTGGAAGAGTTGTTGTTTACTAAAAATAACACAAAATTATTCAAATTACAGTTTGAATCTTTGAGGCATTTATTCATTGTTACACAGAACGTTACTTCCAAAGTACAGGTTAGACATTTTTTTTAGGAAGTAAAAGGTCTACTTATGAATGTGTTCCAGTACAGAAAGATTGCTATGAGGTAATATACCCTTGAATTATAGAGGTTCTTGCAGGGAAAATTAAAAGAAAATAAAATGGTAATTTCTACTGAAAGTTTTTAATGAGAAAAAAAAAAAGTGGTGAGAAATTTCAAGGTGGTTCTGGTACATAAATATGAAAACAAATAAGGAAAAGAAAACTACTAGAGCTATAACAAAAAGGGAAAGGAAAAAAATAATTTGAAATAAAATTGTTTCTTTGTCTAGAAATGCCCATCTGAAGGGGATACATAAGAGTTTAAATAAATAAATAAAGACAAAAATAGAAATAATAAATAACGAGAGAGCAAAAACAAAACTGAAATAAAAATTCCTGACTAAGGGAAAGAGAATATTGTGTGAGACTTATCTTTAGTAACTTATCTTTAGTAGGTACCTGTGACATTGACATTACAGCTGAACTAGTCTTTTCATGCTTAATAAAAAATAAAAAATAATAAAATAACATATTATCAAATATCACCTTTAGGATGAGGTAATGTCCTAGAAGATATTTTTATTCTTGGTATTGAATATGAAGGGAGAATAGCTTACTGCCTAACATACAGTCATTGGCTATAGTCATAACTGTTGATACAATGTATTAGTTTAATGTATCAAAAATTAGGAAAAAAAAAAAAGAAAAAAGAACTACTGTCTTATTCAACTTGCTTTTTTGTTTGTTTTCTAATTATTTTCCCTTTTCTAATTAAATTACTTTCAGTGTTTTTTTCTGTAAAGAGCTTACTCTTCCTTTTATTTTCCCTTTTATGTGTCTGTAAAAATGATAGAATATCACTGGCATTTGAAAACAATTCCACTGTTTAAAACCTTCAAAAAATTGTCATAACTCTTGCCATGACAAATCTTCTACCTAAAGCTCAATTTCAAAAGTCATAACATATCAAATTTTCTACATAAAAATCTAATTTTATATAAAAATATAAGTATGATTCAAATGTACAATTAAGACATTTAAGAGAGAAGGAAAGTTATAAGGATACAAATCATTCTTTCAGTGTTTTGTTGTTTGTTTGTTTTTTCCTACATTCTTTAATGATGCCTTTCATGGTTAAAACTACTGATGCAAAAGTCAGTAGTAAACTGTTCATTGCATTAATCCACTATGTACAAGTACATACATGTTGCGAAGCACGGACGAAAGCACGACAGACACCAGCAGAGTCAGATCATGCTTCACCATTTTATTGCCCGAATAGCCCAACTTTTATAGTGAATTTTACAGGGGTGGACAGTGTTTCACACAAGATTATTGGTCAAAAGCACCCAGACAAACTGTTAAGAAAATAACACCACCTTTTGATTAGAAGTTAGGAAAACAACCCCCTTTGTGCTTAACGGTCGCGTAGACCTAGTCCTTGAGGCCAGCTGCTGATAACAATATTTTCTGAGTTCCTTAATTGGGTGATGTGGGAGTCATTGCCGTGGGAGCTTCTCACAGTTACTCTGGCAGCTTGGTTTGCTCAGCTACAGCAGGCCCTGAGATTTCTAAGGCCTACCCCTGGTTGCTTAAAGCAAGCTTAGATCGAACAATTATGCCAATTCCCAACACATACAGTAACACATATATCTTTTTTGGGGGGGGCAGATTGCCACAGAGTGAAATGAAAGATTATTAATTCAATATCCAGATTTCAGTTGAATTTGGCTTTTATATCACATGTCCATCTCAGAAATGAAGAGAGGGAGTAACATCATGATAAGAAAGCAAGAGTTCCTGCCTTGTCTGATTGGGATGGGAATAGTAATATAAACATACTCTTTCTAATAAACCAAGAAGGCTTTAATCAGGGAGGAATTGTATTGCAGGATACTGCTGGCAATTTAAAATTTCGAAAAGAAATATCTGAGTTGTGTGGTTCACATAGATAACACTAGTTCTTTACAGGCTTTGCCATAAATTATGTTACCCAAGAATTAAATTACAACATTAGTATGACAAATCTGAATAGTCCAAAGAAAAGTAATGTTTCACTCCAAAAATGTTAAATGGGATTTTCAAAATGAATATTTATTAGGTATTGTGAAGTAGATTTGCTTATGATTTTTAAATATGCTGCTTTTTTTTACAGTTCCAGCATTATTCTTATATAAAATGAAATACTGAACAGCTGGAGAAAAGAAGTTCCCAAGCTTCCTATCAGTGTTAGCAAAAGTCTAATGAAAACAATGGGGGATACACAGACTCTTGCACTCCTGCTGGGCCAATAAGAATTCACAAATACCTATCTGTACAAACTTAAGGGTCCCCCAGTGCTACAATCAATGCATGTCATCAAGAGGTCCTGATGGAGTGCAAGATTTTTAATAAAATAAGTTGTTTAAAGAAAATATGAAAACTTCTGATTTATAAGGCATTGCACAATCAGTTGTAAACAGAGGGATAACATCTAAACCATTAGATATTTTTCTGGTACATGGATTATCTGCATATATTTTGATGATGACAGAAAATTGTAAGGAGGGGACAGAAAATTGTAAGCATACAGATGCTCTGTATGGCTTGTGCTGCTACCCAGAAGGCCCTCAACAGGCTGGACAAATGGACTAATAGCAAACTAACAAGGAGAAGTGTAAAGTCCTACACTTGGAGAGGAACAACCCCAGGCAGCAGCACATGCTGGGGCCACACAGATGGAAAGCAGCCTGTCAGAAATGACCTGGGATCCCTTAACTGCAAGGGCTGTAGACACTAGAATGTGTTTCATAGAGAGACGGTTAATGTCCCATGTCTGTCCATGTTTAAGAGGCATTCAGATAAAGCTCTTAATATTATGTTGTAACTGGTTCAGCCTCAAAACAGTCTGTCAGTTGGACTCAATGATCTCTATAGGTCCCTTCCAACTGGAACTATTCTATTCTATTCTATTCTATTCTATTCTATTCTATTCTATTCTATTCTATTCTATTCTATTCTAAACACATCTCTTTCTCATGCTGATGTTTACGTTTACATTTATGAATAAACAGAATGAGCCAGCAATGTGCTCCTGAAGCAAATAAGGATAGTGGTCTCCTGGGCTGTATTAGGCAAAATATTACCGATAGGTCAAGGAAAGTGATCTGTCCCCTTTATTCTACTGAAACTTGTTGACCAGGGAAGTGATGGAGTCTCCATCCTGGAGGTATTTAAAATAGGTGTGGATGTTTCACTTAAGGGACATGGTTTAGTAATGGGGCCTGGCAGATAAGGCTGATGGTCAGACTTGATGATCTTGAAGGCTTTTTCCAACCTACATTTTTTACTGTGACTTTTTGTTGTTGTTGTTGTTTTATTTTATTTTATTTTTTTGTTCTTGGAACAGGTTACCCAAACAGGTTGTGGAGTCTCCTTCTCTGGAGATACTCAAAACCCCACCTGGATGGCATCCCGCACAATGTGATCTAGGTGATCCTGCTTGGCAGGGGGATTGGACTAAATGATCTTCAGAGGTTCCTTCCAACCTCAGCCATTCTGTAATACATGATTCTATGATTCTGTGATTCCACTCAACACAGGTAAGGTTATACCTGGAGTACTGCGTCCATTTCTGGGCTCCCTAGTATAAGACAGACATGGAAATACTGATGAAAATCCAACAAAGGGCCACTAAGATGAGGAAAGAAATGGAGCAAGTCACATACGAGGAAAGGCTAAGAGATCTCGAACTGTTTAGACTAGAGAAGAGATGTTTCAGAGAAGAATCTTATCAATATATATTAAGTACCTGAAGGCAGGGTTCAATGAAAGTAGAGCCTAGCTCTTGTCAGTCATGCCCTGTGGTAAAGCAAGAGGCAATGGGAGCACAGGAGACCCTCTGAAGGTCAGAGAACGTTTCATTGTGGAGGTGACTGAGGACTAGCACAGTCTGAGCACAGGTTACTAAAAGAATTTGTGGAGTACCCCTCTTTGGAGATATTCAAAATATTCTTGGACAATTGACTCTATTCAGGCCTCCTTGAGCAAGAGGGTTTGACAAGTTGACCTCCAGATGTCCCTTCCAACCTCATCCTCTGATTCTGTGTAAGTTCAGAAAATACTCAGCAGAATAGAAATAAACAAACAGAAAATACTATCATCATCAGAAATCCAAAATATAACAGTAAGTGAAGTATATGCTACTATGAAGAAAACTAACCCTATTCTAGCTAAAATAAGTATAACTGGAAATAGAAGAGAGATCTTTCAGTTGTAAATGATACATTTCAAGAAAATGATAGGACTCAGAAAGAGTGTCATTGATCTACGTATTCATAGATGATTCAACCAAGGGAAAGAAATATTGTTCAGTGCTGCTAACAGAATAAATAAGGGAAACCCAGTGACCCCTTCCACATTCTCCTTTGCTTCTTCCATTTCACTTTCTATATATCTTTCATGTTCCTGACCCTTGTAGCTTCTATTTTTCCTTAGCATGTACAAGCAAGGGTACCAGGAGTGCATCTTCAGTTTTGGGTCCCAGTGGAGTGTTCACGTTGGTGCTGAAACTGACTCAGATGGGCTGTGTCCAGAACAGGATAGCTCTTCCCTGCAGCCCTTCAAGTTATTTCCCCTTCCATACTATCTACAGTAATGTGGTCTTGTGGCCCACAAGACCCCAGCAGCCCCTGTGTCACAGCAATTGCCCTTTGTGTCACCAGATAGGGGGCTGTTGTGGCACTTCCACAATTCACATGGGAAGCAGGGATTATAAGAAAACATAAGGAAACAATAGCAACTTCAGCTGTACCTTATACTGGAGAAAGTGGTGTCCGCTCAGGATCAGCTGGTGAAGATTGTGGGATGCTGTTGGTTTACTGTAACAACCCCACTCTCTCTTTTTCTTAAAAAAAAAATGGGGTCATTAATCTTTGTCTCCAGAGGAGCAGTGAAAGCATAATTATAACACCAAAAAGGTAGATATTCGATGCTCTGTGTGACAATGATACTTGTATCAATGTTTTTGTGTATTAATTAGATAATATACTCTACATGCTAGTATCATTCTAACCGCAATCACAATTGTATTTTGATTAGCCTATTAAAAGCTTAGTTAGACTAACAATACATTCTTAGTTCTACATATTAGAAGTCCCTCTTGTCCATTATAGGATTTTAACTGTAGCAGCAGTATGTACCTGATTAAAACTGCTGATATTAGTATTCTCTTAGATGAAGTGGGTATTATCTTAGATGATAATTCTAGCAGAACAAAAATGTAAGAAAAGCTGCATAACTTTTAAAATACCTTTAAACCTTGCGTTTTAAGGATCAGTGTTTTGAAGGCAACAGAATCCTTGTATGCTTCAGAAGCTGTTATATTGAAATGGAAACAAATTTTAATAAATATGGTACTTAATGTAGTTAATTTTAATTTTAATTGAGCATTCCATTAGTTATGCATTCCATCTTATTATTCTTGCTGTATTATTGAATCTTCATACATCTCAGACTTATTCAAAACATCAGAAAATAAAAGGTAATAAAATAAATATTTTATTTTTGTCTGTACTGTTAGCAACAGACCTCTTAACAAAACTGCAGCATTAATTACTGGATTAATAACAAAAAAATTTCAAAGCGATACTGATTCTCAGCTGTAAAACACATTTGAAATGACCGGTTTAATTCTAATGAATAATTAATTTTTAAATATTTTTGATAAGATTCTTTATATCTGCTTCAAAAGTCTGAATCATGAAATATGTAACCATCACACTTGTCAAAATATTTAACCACTACACTATCAGTATATAAAGTATTTAAAGTATTTTAAGTATTACCTTTCACATTTCAAATATTTTGCCTTAGTCTTTGCATTAATATATCAAATATATTAGATATATTTGCCAGTCTGAACTATTCTGGACTGGTCTGATCAGTTGATATTACAAATAAAATATAATCAGATATGTTTAAACAATTTAAAAAGTAGAATAAAAACTGGAAAAAAAACAGATCAAGTTTTCAAATTCAAAGTTAAACTTCTGATGTAATTTTTTTTTGTTTTCCTTTTTAATCTTTCTCTCAGCAGCATAAGGTAATGTGATCACAAGTGATACGGATGCAAACCAAAACTCTAGTGTTTTACAATGTGTCAAAGAGAAAAAAAAATGCTTTAAGTCTAGAAGTTTAATGCCATCTCTGCATTTTTTGATAGATGCGGTCTTATATTTTTGTCAGTTTAACAATGTTCCAGTAAACTTATCTGGAATAGATATATATTATTTATGGTTCATTCATACCATTACAGCAATGACATGCATTAGTGCATGAATTTTTTGGATTGTGGGTTGTCTATTTATTTATTTATTTATCTTTAGTTGTTTATTTCTTTAACCATAATACTGTTTGGAATGACCATATAGGAAATAGAAAGAACTAATTAAAATATATTTCTAACGTAACTGAGGAAGCTTCTGGTCTTCTTTGTCACAAAATGACATCAATGGCTCACAGTCAACTCCATGTCTAGAAGAAACCATAGGTCCTTTTCTACAAAGCTCTTTTCTATCTCATTTAAATGTAATGTATACTATTACATGGGTTTATTACCCCATGGGGAAAGGACATTGCATTTCCTTCTGTACTTCATAAGATTCCTCTCATTTTATTCTCTAGACCCTCTGAACAGTAGCATGCCTATGTGGGGTATCAGGCACTAGTCTCAGTTGTCTGGCTAAGTTGGTGTCTAGGTACTCTGTCCCATTGTTTAGATCATTAGTAAAAACATTAAGTAGCATTGGCCTCAGTATCGATTCCTAGTGTTATAGTCTCAGTTGTCTGGCTAAGTTGTTGCCTAAGTACTCTATCCTATTGTTTAGATCATTAGTAAAGATGTTAAGTAACACTGACCTCAGTATCGATCCCTAGAATACAACCAGTTTGCAGACTACCTCATTGCCCACTGATTTAGTCCATACTTCCTCAGTTTTTCAGGGAGGATATTGGTGGAAACAGTATTGAAAGCCTTGGTAAAGTTAAGATAAATAACATCCACTGCTCTCCTCTCATCCACCAAATTAGTCATCTTATTTTAGAAGATAATGCTGTTGGTCAAGCATGATTTGTCCCTCATAAAGCCTTGCTGACAACTCCCAGTCACCTCCTTATCCTTCATAGAATCATATAGAATCACAGAATCCCTGGGTTGGAAGGGACCTCAAGGATAATCTAGTTCCAATCCCCGTATCATAGACAGGGAAGCCACCCACAAGATCAAGTTGCTCAGGGCCTCATCTAACCTGCTCTTGAACACCTACAGGGATGAGGCATCCACAACCTCTCTGGGCAACATATTCTAGTGCCTCACCACCTTCTAAGTAAAAAATTTCCTTCTAACCTCTTATCTAAATTTCCCCATTTTTGTTTAAAACCATTCTCCCTTGTCCTGTCATTGTCTACCTGAGTAAAGAGTTCTCCATCCTTTTTATAAGACCCATTTGAGTATTGAATGGCTGTGATGATGTCACCCCAGAGCCTTCTCTTCTCTAGGCTGTACATCCCCAGATCTCTCAGCCTTTCTTCACAGGAGAGATGCTCTAGCCCTCTCATAATCTTTGTGGCCTTCTCCGGACACTTCCACATCCTTCCACATCCTTTAACAGTTCCACATCCTTCTTGTGCTGGGGACTCCAGACCTGGATGCTGTACTCCAAGTGGGGCCTCACGAGGGCAGAGTAGAGGGGGAAAATCACCTCCTTGGACCTTCTGGCCACTCCTTTTTTGATGCAGCCCAAGATGCAGTTAGCCTTCTGGGCTGCAAGCTCACATTGCTGGTTCATGCTGAACTTTTCATTCATCAGAACCCCCAAGTCCTTCTCTGCAGAGTTGCTCTCAATGAATTCTTCTTCCAGTCTGTACTCACATCCAGGATTTCCCTGGCCCATATGCAATACCCCGCATTTAGTCGTGTTGAAACTTGTTAGGTTTACATGGGCCCACATCTCAAGCCTGTCCAGGTTCCTTTGGATGGCATCCCTTCCTTTTATTGTATCAACTGCACCACTCATCCTGGTGTCATCTGCAAACTTGATGAGGGTGCACTCGATCCAACTGCCTATATCTTTGAAGAAGATATTAAGCAGTACTGGTCTGAGGACAGACCCCTGCGGTACACCACTTGTCACCAGCCTCCGCTTGGGCATAGATCCATTGATCACCACTCTCTGGGTGTGATCTTCATGCCAATTTCTTATCCACTGAATAGTCCACCAATCAAATCCATCTCTCTCCAATTTGGAGACTAGGATATCATGTGGGACCGTGTCAAAGGCCTTGCAGAAGTCCAGGTAGATGACATCAGTTGGTCTTCCTTTGTCAACTCCATCATAGAACAACACCAGATTCGTCAGGCATGATTTACTCTTGGTGAAGCCATGCTGGTTGTCTCAGATCACCTCCTTGTCTTGCATGTGCCTTGACATTGCTTCCAGGAGTATCTTTTCCATGATGCTGTCAGGCATAGAGCTGAGGCTCACCAGTCTGTAGTTCCCCAGGTCCTCCTTTCTACCCTTTTTTAAAAAAGGAGTGATCTTTCCTTTTTCCAGTCACCAGGGACTTAATACGTCTGGAAATAATTAAAAGTGATCTTGCAGTGGTATTGACCATTTTCATCAGGTCTCATTCTATGAAGTCTTGACTTGGTTCCATCATATCTGTTTAAATGTTCTCTAAAGTTTCTCCCTTACCATGGGGAAATCCTCCTCCTTCCAGAATTTCCCACAGGTCTCAGGGATCTGGCATGCCTGAAGATAATCTTATTTATCATGACCGAGACAAAAAATGATACTAGGTACCTTGGCCTTCATCATGTTTCTTGTCATAAGATTCCCTGCCTGATTCAGCAGCAGGCTTGTATTTGTGTGTGTGTGTGTGTGTGCGCGCGCGTGTGTTTTTTTGTTTTTTTTTTTGCTATTGATGTACCCACCAGAGTCATTTTTGTTATTATTCACTTACCTCAGATCCATCTGGTCATTGGCTTCTATAACACAGTCCCTTCACGCTCAGATATATTGTGTCTCTATATTCCTTTCAGGTCACCAAAACCTCCAGCATCTTTTATGCTTCCTTTTTGTGTCTGAGTTTAGTTAGGATCTTGTTTTTCTGCCGAGGTCTCCTGCCACTTTTACTTAATTTCCTGCATGTGGAGATGTGTAGCATCTAAAAAAAAATGGACACTACAGCAAATAATGGGCTTTTTTCACTAAAAGACTTTTAGTCACAGACTTGTAATGTTAACAAGAGAAAGGTCTTCCCATTCCTAAGGAGTTAAGCAGGACTGACTAGGAGCTAAACAAGTCAGTACAGTAATCCCAGCTGAGTGTGGTTTTGAGGCCAGGGTCCCCCGTGTTGTCTCTATAAAGTGTCTCTGCTAATGACCCTGAACCCTGTCATTTATAGGATTGGATAAAGAATACCTAATTTTGATCAGATAATCATTCACATTTCCCTGGTGCTCAACAACTGGTTGTCACCATTTCAGGTCCTCACAGTCTGCTGTCTGCCCCTCTAAAGAGAACAGTTGTTTCCCTTCCTCTCCCCTCCCTCCCCATTCATGCTGTAGGACTGAATTAAACAATATATGTGATCTTGTATAATGGCCAGAGTTCCTATTTGTCAATCTATTTACTTAATAGTTGCCTTCAGAATATTTTTTCTCCACTTTTCTTCAGTGTTAATTTCTGGTGGAAAAATCGTTTTAGAGCAGTTCTCTATCACTACATGAGTGTTTTATGTCTTACAGAAGACTAGACACTAATTATTCTGTTTCCTGTACTATTTTTAAGTATTCACTTTCTTGGGAAGCTAGTCCATTTATTTTTATGAAAAATTACATTTAAAAATACAACCAACCAACCACACTAATCAGACAACAACAATAACAAAAGAGAAAAAAAGAAAAAGAAAAGCTGTATTTAAAAACAAAACTGAAACTTCCAAGGTGCATATTTTGTTATTCTGAAATGTTTATTCTGTGCAAAATAACTGCACAGAAATTCAAGGCCCAGCTGCATTTTTCAGAATGTCTGAATTCCTTACTAAGCTTCTTTCTCACCTCTGCACTTGACCATGCAGTGAAACAAGAGAACAATTTACAACAAAACGTTGTTATTCCTAAAACAAAATCACTTTTCCCTGCATAACTCTTAAAATTGATTACATACTGCACTTATTGCATATAAACTGCTTGTTCAGTGAAATTGCTGGAGAATAATTTTCCTCTGTATGTTTGTCATGTTAACCCAAAGAGTTAAGTTTGAGTTTATAAATTGCAAAGTTCAAATTTCTAGAGATGCTTTGATTGCAATGATATACATATATATATACATGCACACACACTATATATATATACACATATGTATTTAACTTCTATTCATGCTTTGCAGGGTTTAATTTACTTTTAATATGTACTGGGACCAAATCTCAGATGTGTTGCATCCATTATGAAAAAAAATATTTTACTTTCCTAAGGTGAATATATTGCAGAGTCAGGATAATTAAGGTTGGGTATATTGTAATTATAATGATATTTAATACAGAAATGCCTATTATAGGGAAAGTACTACTTAGATATTTTCTTGAGTTTTGTTTTCCTATTAATCAAATTCATTATAATTAATTTTTTTTTTAAAATTGTTAACGCAGACTGAAGACTACATAACTGTAGCAGTTGTATTCATTTTTAAACTGAAGAATTTTCAGTGTTTAGCATAATGAAGTCAAATCATTATCTATTCAGCCAGATGACAGCTTGCATTGTAAATAATGCTGATTAAAGAAGTAAAAAGCAAATCTGCAATCAGCTGATATACTTCTTGTATTTTAAATTAATTTAGTTGCAGAGAAAGAAAAGCTGGACCTAGGACAGAATTTAACTCAGGCATAGTAGATTCTGAGAATATATTATTTATATGTTCAAATAGCACAAAAATATAAAACAAAGGCTCATGAAGATGTGAAACATCTTTCAACCAGAATGAATTTTAATATAATAGAGAGCTTGAGAATTAGAGATTTATATGAAACATTTAACACATAATTATTATTATTTTACTTTTTTAATTACTGATCAATTTGATTAAGGAACTTGGGAACTTGCAAGTCTCACTTGCAAAAAAATCTGAAACACTGGAGTCCTGATTTTCTCAGAATGGCCCTTCATTTCTTATTCAAGATCATACTGAACAAGAACTCTCCAAAATGCCTCATCTGCATGCACCAACTTGCAAACATATTACTCAGAATTTCTGTTTTAGTTTACTTGTTTTTAAATAAAATTGGAGCTTCTATTGTTTCCCAAACTGATGGCTTGATCATTTTACTGTTGTGTTTTTTTTTTTTTTTTTTTTTTTTTTTTTTTGGTGGCGGTGGTTTCTGTTGTTGTTGTTGTTTGTTTTTTGTTTGTTTGTTTGTTTTATGATAATCTTAGAAAATGTATAATCAATTTGGACTGCTCCTGTCTACCTAGAATTGAATACCATAGTTCATCAGGAGACGGTTGCTTTCATGCTCTAGAGCAGGAATCCATTATTTTCATTCTTAGTTGTATTTTGACCTGCAAAAGCTAAAATATTAATGCACTGATATGGGTATATCACAATATTAGACAAATAGTTAATGTATTATTATTCACATTTCCAGTATGTGCAACATTACTACGAGTCTTGAATGTAATGTTTTTAACCATAAGTTTAATTGGTTAAAGTTAGAGATTTAGAATGTCAAAAACGCCCAAAACACTACTTTGCCTATTGTTTATGTACAAATGTACTGTTTCTAAATTAGAATCTTGTATGCAATGTTTAACCTCTGCTAATACCTAAATCCCCACTTCCATCTCCTAAAAGTGTTATATAATAACACAGACTGATTTTCATGTAGAATACAGTCCTAAATGATTAAGAGAATTATTATTTCTGATTTGGATTTTTAATAGGTATTGCTTATGTCTGTAGTTATTAAAGGGCATAGACAATCATGAATAAGGAAGTGGTTTGGGAAGATGAAGTTAATCGTCTTTGTTGCAGCAGTCAAAAGTTTAAGATCCTGAGAAAAATGAGCAGGAAAAACAGAAGAATTAGAACCTAGGTACTAGGAGGGATTTAATCTTCTTTATAGATCTTTGTAGATTGCTATGGAAAAATGTACTGTATGGAAAAGGGACCTAGGACAGATGGTTGGTCTTCAAAAGTAAGATCTTTAAGTTGCAAGAATGGCCTGTTCTGATGTGAAAATATCAGTCCATATACCATAGAAGGTATAGGTACCCCAAAATTCTTTGAAGAGATCCTGAGTTGTATTTATACAATTCTGTAGGACTGGATAAGATACCATTAAAGACATAGCTGGCTAATATCACTATAGTGACGTGATAACCTTTGAAGCATTATGATGCCTGGGCATATCTCCTCACAAAAGGAAAATGTTATTCTGTTCTTCAAAAAGGGCAGGGAGTATATCGGGAGCTACAGATTGGTGGCTGGCCTCAATTCAGTCTCTGGGAAGCTTAGCATGGAAGCTATTTCTGAGCATCTGAGGGACAAGATGATTATTAACTGTCAACATTGATTCAGCAAAGACAAATTGTGTCTAACTGACCTAGATGCTTTCTGCGATTAAATGATTTTCTTTACGGGTAACCTACATCCATGAGTGAATACCCTTTATCATTAAGAAGGTTTTTGGCAGGGTCTCCCAAAATATCTCATAGCTTAATTCAAAATAAATGGTTTGCATAGGTAGACAAAAGGTAGGTAAAAAATAGCTTGGCCACCAGGCTCAAAGTTTTGCAATCAATAGCAAAATATCTATTTGGAAAAGAGGTAACAGATGCAAACTGAAATAAGGGAACAAAGGAAATACTACCCTATAGCTGACTGACTGATGACCATCTGCTTCTAAAACAGTAATGAAGCTCTATAACACTCGGAGAATATGTTCTTCTTACGAGCATCTTTATGATGATAATCTACATGCAGTAGTCTGTTCATTATCACTAACTTAGCAAAAAGTGGAAAAGATGTATCTTATATGTTATCTGATTGTGTCTGTAAACTCCCTCCTTTTATCTCATTCACATTTGTCTGATAGAGAAAGTGTGTCTTGATCACAGCTAAACACTTTTTTTTTTTTTTTTAGATGTCATTGTTTTTAATGATTGCCTACAGAAACAGAATCCTTAAAACTCTACAAAAGGACATTTGATTTATACTCCTTAAATTAATTGAAACTGAAACAAACAAACAAACAGTTTTTAAAATATGATGTTAAATAGATTTTTTTTTTAATTGCGTAAGAAATGTGGTGCCTATAGACCTTGGAGTTTTAATTAGTTTTAATGCAGCCATCTTTGGGGGAGAAAAATAAATAGAAAAATAAAGAAACTGAGCTATAAAAGATAAGTGCTACCTATTACATATTCCTTTTGGCACAGGCAAAAAAAAAAAAAAAAAAAAATCAAAGTACAAGCAAGAAATATAGAAGCTTTTGGCTTCTAGTCAAGCTTTAAAAGGGATGTCTCATCTATCTAACTAATGAAAAAGATTTAATCCACAAAGCTGCCTTGCCTTCAAAAAATGCACTTTTTAATTTTATAAGTAATTCCTCAGTTAGAACACTCATTACATGTTTTATCTGCAGAAAATACTATATGATCCCAACAATTGTAGTAATTTTATCACAGTAATACAAAACTATATCCTCAGTATGTATTATTCACAATTCCACCATTATGTCATACTCATAAGTGGTGACTGTTTTGTAATTTAAGCAAAACAAAGAAAGAAATAGACAAAAAAAAAAAAAAAAAAAAAAAAAAAGGAAGTACACTTAATGGTCAGTCAGCAACACTTATATTGAGTAAAATATTTAAGTCATGACTCGTGCCATTTTTGATTGTTTAGTGAGAATTTTTGTTTGCTTTATTTTGCTGCTAATATTTCATGTCCCTTACACTATTAACTTTTTCAAGTATCAATTGAAGATACTTGTGGTGTCTTCAAACAAGGAGAATGGTTTCTTTTGAAGAATGATTTTTGAATGGTTTCAATTGAAGATACTTGTGGTGTCTTCAAACAAGGAGAATGGTTTCTTTTGAAGAATGATTTTTGCATGGTTTCAATTGAAGATACTTGTGGTGTCTTCAAACAAGGAGAATGGTTTCTTTAGTCATTCTTCACAAGAGAAAATCTACATATTAGGTCTTTCAGAAATACACTGCAGTAGCAAATGACAGATTTATGTGGTATTTCACATTTTCCACTTCTTGTAAGATGTTAATAATGTCCATATACTTGCCAAAATATGATCTCAAAATCATGATACAAAGACCAACACTAAATTACTAGAACTGTTCACACAGAAAGTTAATACTTCTAGTGAATAATTACAAGAACTTAAACCTATATTTCATACCAGATTATACTTTTTCTTATGAAAGAGTTAATTTTCATGCATACTCTTCAGAAGCAGTATTATATCTGGCGTAATCAGTAGATCTGAAGCTGAAATTTTTGTTTCTAGACAAATCACAAAAGTCAGAAGATGCTATAATATCTCATTTTCAGATGTCTTTCCTTAGGCATCTAAATAAAGCCTTTGATATCTTCTCACTAAAATCATTCAACTTATAAAAGAACTGGAAGTCCAAATTCCAACTCAGAGTAGGTCAGAGCTGAATTCAGGGAAGGTTGCTTAAAATTTAAGTCCCGATAACCTTGGGTTTAGACATTAAAATATGGTCACCTAAATGTCTTAAATGTGGTTAAATCTGGAGTTAAACATGATGCCTCATATTACCATCTTTTTAGACCTCAATTTTTGAAGGCTCTTAAGTAGATATGTCTACAAATTTTCCAAAGAAATGGCATATTGTGTCATTTCAACATAAATGTGGGTACCTATAAACTTGAAATAAAACACTTATAACAGTATTAATTCTTTGTTCAATAATTTTAAAAATCAAATGCAAATAATAGGAAATAATCAAGAAGTAATCCAGCTGTAATGGCTCATTAGGTATTGTCAAGATAAGAAGTATAATGTTATCACTGTTCACAATGATATGAAATTAACAGAGGAAACCATATATATAATCAACTCTAACAATTAAAGTCTGTAGTTTTAAAAAGGGTTCCCAGAAATCAAATGAACTGTGATCATTTTTCTAAAATACAATATATTTGTGCTCAGAAAAGCATAATTCCGTAACTGTAGTTCCAAAGTTCTATAATAATGTAATACCTGTAAACCTTTCTATTTATTTTTATTTTTCTCTTTTTTTTTATTTTAACTGTAATTCAATTGAAGTAACTTTTTTTTTTTTTTTCTGAACTGTTGAATACACAATCCAGAGTTCATTACAGCATACAAGTTTTCCAAGTTAAGCAGACCCCATTTAAATGGATTTTTTTATTTTATTGTATTAAAAATAGAATAACATTTTAAAAATAAATCAACAACAGTATAAAAATACCTTCTTTTTGTTGTTTGTTATTTAAAACAAAAATCAATACATATAATTTTGTTATAGTGTTTTGTGATTTTGTTTTTGTTTTTCAATCCATTTGGCTATGTTTGCAAGCAGTAAAGAATGACTAGTTTTGCTTAGAGAACAATATGTGGCTAAGCCATGATTAGCTGCATCTGTTCAGGATTTCATTCTGAGTCTGAGAGTAATCTCTGTAAGGCAATCAGAACTCACAGTAGGATGTCTATCTAACTACATGAATTATAATTCACTATTTTGAAATAAAAAATATTGTTGAGCTGGTGAAGGTAGCTTAGTACAAGTAATGCCTGTTAGGAATACCATTTTGTATCCCTAATGTATTCAGTGTTATGTTTACAGATTTGATAGTCTATTCTGTTGACACTGATGACACCTATCTAGCCTTGAGTTTTTATTTACAGGGGGACAAAAGGCAAATTGGCCTACATGCTAACTCAAAATTAAGGATATATTTTTAGAAGAAACAACAAATCATGTTTTTCTACTGTGTGGACGCTTTGTCATACTGTAACCAGGAAAACAAACTAACTAACAGAAAAGTTCTTATACAATTTCTTCATTGGTATCAGTCCAGTGGTCACTGGATTTATTCAATTACCTTTACTTTTTTTCATACTGTGATGAATATTCACTGATAGGGTGACATAATTTGAATGTCAGGAACGGTGATAGTTGCTTGCATTTTAAATATTACTTTGGTACTATAATTTTTCTTTTATTTTTCCTTTTTAATTCTGTTACATATGCTCAATTTTCATATTGATTGCTATTATTTAAATAAAGATATACCACACTGAATCCTCAAAATAAATTGTGCATACTCAGCACCCTCCATATCACCTAAAATTTCCTGATTGGTATCTACTTAATTAAAATTACCAATTTTGAATTTCAAGCCATTAAACATTTGCAGTAGAATATTTTATTTTGTAATCGTATTAATTAAACTAATAATAATTATGAATTGATGTATTGGAATTACTAATTAGTGAAAAATGGGTAATTTTTTAAAAATATTTAATCACTTCAAATATGTCCTGTCCTGGAAATTTGTATTGTTTGAAGTACTAAGTACTAGAATATAGTCTTAGAAAGTAGTCTGCTAATGCTTTTGAGAACTGTTCCTTTGTTTCTAAGGTTCTTATAATTCCCTAACTTTTGTTAGATCATCTTCCTGGTTTTGCTTTGTAATTTAATTTATGGTCTAATATATTAGCTTTTTCTGTCTTTCAACTGTAACACATTTGAACTACATCTTCTTTCATTAATATATCAATTCAGTTACTCACATAAGTCTATTATTAAAAATAAACTCTACAGATGAAGGAAATATTATGTATGTCTGAAATATGTGCATCAAAAGAAAGATTTCAAGTGTTTTTTTTCATGCATGTATAAGTTATATTTCTATAAATATAAATATATTCAGTTCCTTTTGAGTAAGCAGTTTTGGTGTGGCAATACTGTGCATTGGGGAAACATATCAGAATGGAAATATATACATGTATAGTACTCTGAAAAAGTGCCATGGTGACACATGGTTCTTTGGTATCTGGTTCACAAAGCTCACTTACTGATTTGACTTATCTCTGTCTTCAGACAAGGATTGACATTAGTTTCAGCTCAATATCTGGCTGGGATACTTTCTGATTAATCTCTCAGCTGTTTGTCCAAATTAGCTTGACTTTGCAGTCAGAAAGGTAGTGCTATGTGCTTCTTTTATTTTTTATTTTTATGATGGTTGTTAATTTACATATGTATACCTATATATATATTGTATATATACAAATAAATATGTATATATAGATATAGATATACACATGTCCAAATGTCTTATGAATGTATTAGAACTCAAAATGCAGAATAAAATAAACCACTTAAATCTGTTTGAAAATAGAAAGGTGTTTGAATTGACTACTTTGCATTAATCTAACATTTACATTTAAAAAATTACATCTACATACAGAGATTTTGACAGCCAAGGCTGCAAAAAGTAAAATAAAATAAAACTAAATAAAATAAAATTAAATAAAATAAAATAAATAAAATTGTTGTTTGTACAGATACCAAAATTCAGAAAAAAAAAAAAAAAGATCTTAGCAAGCAAGAGACAAATTCAGACAGAGACAGAAATGATTCAGTATGGGTTCATCTAACTGAAATATGTTAACTTACGAAGGTCACCCAAGTTGTTAAAATTAGCAAGGATTCCATGTGGCACATCAATCATCTTAATGAAGAAAATAATATACTATTCCAAGTTAATGATGATCATATCTTTTAGACTTTTTAGAAAAATTTGCCATAAAATATTTTGTACATTTCAGAGACCTTCACACGTTGGTATTAGGGACTTCTGTCACAAAAAAAAAAAAAAAAAAAAAAAAAAAAAAAAAAAAAACGTTTCATAGTAATAGTCATAGTCATAGTAATAATAATAACAAAGGCATATATAATAACAAAGGCAAAAGTATAGTAATAACAAATAATAAAAATAATATCAGAGGAAAAGATTGATTATAATAACATATAATATAACATAATATAATAATAATTTTATAATATTAGACAATTATAAAACAAGAAATCTATGAGCTATTTTTCTATTAGATAGTGTTAGTCATACAGCATTTTTCCTCATTTTATGCAGCAAATGTTTAATTAGGTAAATATTATGATCAAAGAATTGATTTGCAATCAGTGAAAGGATTTGCTAATATACATATGTGGGACTATGAATTCATTAATTCTAAGGATATAAGTTTATAAGGTTATATGTTATGGAGTGAGATTTAGTATATGAGAAGTCTCACAAATCTATGAGTCTCTATATACATATACTCTTTGCCTGCTTAAGTGGATCTATTGAGTTCAGTGGAATTGCATATGCATAAATCCATTGTACCATTAATAAATTTTCAGGCTAAATTTTGTTAATATTCCTTAAATTTTTTTTTCTATTACTTGGTATAGCTAGAAGGAGAAGACTTGCAAATACCAAAGAATACTGTTATTTAAATGCTGAAAAATAATATCTATTAATAAAAATACCCATGTTTCACATAAAATAATTTATAAAATAAAATAAAATAAATAAAGTGTGAAAAAAAATATATTATTTTAGATCCAAGATTTACAGGCATTTTACTGTAGTGAATAGATCTTCTGTCTGAGGACACACACATGGACACACACACAATAAATAAATACAATTATTTATCTCATACCTACCATAGAATCATAGAATGGCTTGGTTTGGAAAGGACCTTGAAGATCATCTAACTCCAACCCCCCTGACATGGGTAGGGATGCCACCCACTTGGTGAGGTTGGCTAAAGTCCCATCCAGCCTGGCCTTGAATATCTCCAGGGACAGGACATCCACAACTTCTCTGGGCAACCTGTTCCAGTCCCTCACTACCCTTACAGTGAAAAATTTCCTCTTAATATCTTGTCTAAATCTATCCTCTTTTATTTTAAGACCATTTCCCCTTGTCCTATCATTATCTACCCAAGTAATGAGTCCTTCCCTATCTTTTTTATGAGACCTATTTAAGTATTGAAAGGCCACAATGAGGTCTCCCCAGAGCCTTCTCTTCTCTGGGCGGAATATCTCCAGCTCTCTCAGTCTTTCTTCACAGGAGAGATGCTCTAGCCCTCTGATAATCTTTGTGGCCTTCCTCTGGACACTTCCACATCCTTCCACAGCCCACATCCTTCTTGTGCTGGGGGCTCCAGACCTGGATGCTGTACTCCAAGTGGGGCCTCACGAGGGCAGAGTAGAGGGGGACAATCACCTTCTGGCCACTCCTCTTTTGACACAGCCCAGGATGCAGTTAGCCTTCTGGGCTGCAAGCACACACTGCTGGCTCATGTTGAGCCTTTTGAGGGTCCACCAGAACCCTCAATTTCTTCTCTGCAGTGCTGCTTTCAGTGAGGTCTTCTCCCACTCTGTACTACTGTCTGGGATTGCCCAGGTGCAGCACCTTGCATTTGGACTTGTTGAACCTTGTGTGTTTCACTTCCCTAGATATACTCAATCATAAATTTTATAAAAATAAACTGTGGAAGTAGTCTACTTGCATTGTACTCTGTTTACGTAGGCATTATAAAAACGAGTGAATGAATACCTGTGTGGTGTTTAGCTGTCTGCCAGGTTAAATAACAATTAAAAAACAATTTAACACTGTTGTTCCTTATACTTTTTTATTCTCTTTAATAATTTAATATTTAGTTTTAGAGCAAGGTAATAGAAACTGTTTCTTGGTTGAAGAATAGTTGTCATATCTCCCAGCTTTGGCTGCGTATATCAGAGGTTGAAATATCAGAGGTTGAAAGGTTGATGAGTGCTCACAATGAAATGCCAAGATCTGATATTATTCTACTGAAGCCCAGGCTTAGTAGTATAATGTTGTACTTTATAAATTAATAAATGAGGACAGAGAATTTCCTGAAAAATGACTTAATGATTAAGCCAGGAGTTGATAAGACCATTTATTTTTATTTATGCATGAATATTGAGATATGGGTTTCCTGTTCTGAAAGTATCAAATTATTTTAACTTCAGTGAAAATAGTTTTGTTTAATGGCAATATTGTCTTTTCAATTCAAGGCATTATTTTGACGTAATACAACATCTTTAGTGGTATATAGATGTCTAAATCTAAGCCAATCAACCAAGGTAGATTTTCTAAGTGAATACAGTAAACTTCAGAAAAAAAGAGTTGCTCATACTCAATATTTATATAAAATACCTTCTGGAGGTATCTGTTAGGGAGACACTGGTGACTAAACATAAGCTTTTTAGTGTTGTTTAAGATATCATAGAGTATTTTTAACATATCTAAATTGGACATGCTTGAAACATGATCTATGGGAGACGTATATTTTCTGAAATAGCAGGTTAAATTCAGAAAGGAAGCTTCCAGTTGCATAAAATATAACTAAAGATTTGAGTATTAGTTCATGAGTAGCTTTCCTTGGAGCTCAAATCAGCTATATATGTAAATTTGTGTATATTTAGTGTATATACGTATATATATTTAAATATTTAAACATAATGTGTACTTAATGCATAAACTTATATACATTACAGTATATTTGTATATATTTAATTACATACAATTATATCTGTTAATCCTTCAGAGTCTTTATCCTACACTTAATCCTACACTGTGGATTTTAACTTTACTGCAAATGGGCACAAGTTTCCCATAAATTCCGTTACATATTTGATCATTTCATTTGAAAGCCTGAGATATCTTACTTCTCTACAAATGTCCCTGGTTATGCTGTTTGTTTTCTGTGTACAATTGAAATTATCCTTAAATAAATAGCTAAATCTTATGTATTTAATTAAATGTAACTAAATAAGGGAAAGTGAATACCAGTCATATTCAAAGATATTGATAATTTACAAGTATAAGAAATATTTCTGAAGAGTTTCCTATTTATTTTTATTTGTTTAGTTGATCTGTGGACCTACAGAAAAATCTCTAATATTTAACTATTCTGTACATTTCTTTGATGTAGCTGTTACACATATAAAAACAAACACCTTTCTAAATACTGAAGAGAAATAAAACCCAAAACATTCCTGCTTTATTTGTAAAAACTTTTTTTGTTTTTTTTTGTCCCCCAGGGGAAAAAGAAAATTAAAAATTATGCTAGCAGAAGCAGTCTGCACCAATATGCAACAGAGAAAACAGAAATACAGTGCCGAATACTAAAATTATTTATTTTCTTTAACTTGATTTATATTTTTCACTTGACATGGACATGCAATGTCAACTCACAGCAAAATTCATATAGTATTCTGAAATGAAATAAGAAAATCTATTTTTTTTAAAGTCTTTGATGAACTACTAGAAATACAAGCAAGAAACTCAATTCTGAAGCAAACATGAGAAATAAGAAAGGTACAATTTTATATTATTAGCCACAACTGAAATATATCTTGATGACTTAGGTGCAGGGACTTGGGTCAAGTTGTAGGACTAATGTAGAAGTTGTCAGCTGTAATACTATTCCCTCATTTACCCTTCATAATCATGTTTCATTACGAACTTTATTTATTTTTTTAGTATTCTTATAAACTTTTTATTTATTTATTTATTAAAAAAGAGTGAGGCTACTTTTTACTGTAACTTCTAAAACACTGCTGTTGCCATCAGAAAGAACTATATAGTAAAAGACAACTTTTAACTTTGTTGCAATTCTGCTTTAAGGATTTGCAAGAAACCTTTGTTCTGCTTGATACTTCTGATAACTTTAAATTCTACTTTTTCATGAACAGGGCCTACATATGTCACTGATGTTAGTCTGATTTCTAGTTTAATATCTTACATGCGAAATTATTAAATTATTGTGATTAAAAATAAAATGATAGAAATCTTAAATTTAATATTCTGAATTTCGAGACAATTATTCAATGTGTATTCCCTTCAGAGAGCATTTGAGGCTTAATGCACAAGCACCTACTAATTGTCTGAGATGCCCATAAGGAAAATGTATATTTTGTATCTGTCATTCAAAAAGAGCACAACTTCCAGAAGTTCCAGGTTATTTCTGCCAGCCCTGTTACCCCAAATATCCTTAAGAAAGTCAGATGTATAGGTAATAGAATAGAAAATAGCTTGGTAACTGCAGGGTACTCATAAATCATGTGTTGATATAAAAGGGAATCAAAATTGAAATTGTCAATATCTTTAGAAATCTGAAATCTGGACTCAAAGATTATTGCTCCTGCTTTTTCCAATCAATTTATAATAGGAAACCCACATTATGAAAGGAAACTATATATAACTATAGATACATATGAACTAAAAGGCCATATACAGTATCACTGCCATTATTCATCAATAAGAATGACTGTTTTAAGCACCATTAACTTCACTTAAATCTAACATAACAAAGTGATACATGATATTATATGAATGATATATATATATATATATATATATATATATCACAATTATAATTCCGGAGAGAACAGTGCTTAGGGCACCCGTCACATCATGGAGAGTGGGGATTCACTGAGCAACATAAAGGGCTGTGGAACAAAAATAAAAAAAATGAAAAAAAAGAACAAACATTAAAATAGACTAAGAAGCTACTACTTCGGGGACTGTAATATTTCAGCAATGCAATAGTTCCAACAGGTAAAACTTCAGTAAAAGAAATATAAAGACAAGATAAGAAATGTTTAAGTTAAGAAACAGAAAGTGAAAATAAGAAATATATATATATTTGCACCCAGTAACTCCAGATTTATAACAGTCCCCAAAAAAGTAATCAGCAATAACACATGGACTTACAACAGTCATTTACTTTCCACTTTATTTCCCTACCTGAAATGTTCCTCTGATATGTTTCTATACACTACTATACAACTACTGTACACTAATAGGAACTTAGATGCCTTACTCTAAATTTAAGTATTTATTGTTTGGAACTTTGTACCACTTGGGCTTTTTCTGTATTAGTAAATTAAATTAAATTAAATTCTGTATTAGTAAATTAAATTAAAAAGTAAATTAGTGACTATTTCTGTATTAGTAAATTAAATGGGACCAAAACTGTTGTCAGTGCCTGAGATCTGTTCAGAGAAAGAACTGGCAAGGTTCAATAGTGAGTATTAAAAAAGCTATCTTATTTTAGTAGGGAAGAACATTCAGAAGTATAAGCACAAGCTATGCCATTTTATTTGTCATCAAGTGCAGAACGTAAGCCATGAATAATTTTGTTTCATTTATTAGAATAGATGCAGTTCGTGGGTACATCTATAAAATCTTAAATTCAACACCTGAACATCCACTGAATTTAACTGTAAGCTTATTCCCTGTTTTGGGGTAGAGTAATTAAAAATAACTAACTAACTAAATAAATGAAATAGAATAGTCTGCTAATAGTTTTAAGAAAAATCTGCCCTAAATCTGATGTATATTTGTTCACAGGACTCCAGATCACAGAATCTCTCTCTATTCACTAGACAAAAGACAGGCATTTCCAGTGAACTACTGGGTTACTCAGTTAGCATACTTACCCTTTGGAAAGTTCTTTATTGTACCATCAACAAAAAGGAGAGTTTAAGACAAATTTTGCACTTAAGCACACAAATAGTTCCGCATACTGTGACTATCAGAATACACATTTTAAAAAATACTTCAATACATATTTGAGCAAATACTTTAACATCGTATGTCCGTTTGTAGGAAAAAAAAAAAAAAAAAGGTTTCAAAATGGCTATTTTACTTTATTGAAAGGTATAATTTATAATAATGAAAGAATATTCTGTGAAGGACAAATAGTCAACTGTTTGTAAAAGTATTTTCTTTTTCAATAAGACAAAATGAAACACTATTTCTTGTGAATTATTAATGCAATATTTACATAATCATAGAATGACTGAGGTTAGAAGTAACCTCTGGAGGTCATCTAGTCCAACACTCTTGCTCAAGCAAGGATATCTTGACCCACTTGCCTAGAACCATGTTCAGATGGCTCCAAAAATGGAAATTCTACAACCTCTCCGGAAACTTTGCCAGAAATGGACCTAGTATTCCAGGTTTTGCTTCACCAGTACTGGATGACTTTTTGTTGTTGTTGTTGTTGCTAGTGGTTTGGTTTAGTCTGGTTTTGATGGTTTTCTTCTTGTTTATTTTTTCTGTTGTTTGTTTTAGGATCCTTTCCCTCTACACACACACACACACACACACACACACATATATATATATTTTTTTTTTCTGATGTCTTTGAGCACTTAATTTAAATAAAATTTTAAATCTGGGATAATCCTTGATAAGTATGCTGTATTACTTTTCAATAACCCACTCATATTTCTCTTTAAATGAATAAAGGATTATTGATATTGTTTATCTTCAACTCCTCATTTAATCTATTATAATCTATTCAGATAAGCTACTGACTCTTCAATGGCTTACTAAGATCCTTAAGAACCACAAGATCATAAGTTAAATATATGTATTTATATCTCATATTAAGAACAAGACAGAGTAAATTTGCCTCATATAAAGCCTGGTGTGCACCCAACACTTTGAATATTATACACACTTCTGAATTTATCATTATAGTTTAACCCAAAAAGCGGCTAAGCACCACACAGCCATTTGTTCACTCCTTCCCCACACAGTGGAATGGAGGAGAGAATCAGAAAAAAAAGTAAAACTCGTGTGCTGGGTAAGAATATTTTAATAGGACAGAAAATAATAATAACAATAAAAATAGCAAATAATAATAACAACAATAATAATAGAACTCACAAAACAAGTTATGCACAGTGCAATTGCTTACTGACAAGCAGCAGCTGCCCCTTCCTTCTGCCTACTCCCTCAGTTTTATTGGTCAGCATGTCATATGGTACATAATATCCTTTTGGTCACTTTTGGGTCTGCTGTCCTGGTTGTGTCCCCTCCCAGATTCTTGTGCACCCCCAACCTCCTCACTGGCAAGGCAGTATGAAATGAAAAGTCCTTGACTTAGTGTAAGCACTGCTCTGCACAAATACAACATCAGTGGATTATCAACATTATTTTCATCCTAAACAGAAAACACAGCGCCGTACCAGCTAGTAGGAAGAGAATTAACTTTATCCCAGCCACAACCAGTACATTAATTTCCGGAAGGAAACAAAAGAATGGAAAGACAGTTAAAATAATCAAGAGGATGAAAAACAAAACAAAACAAAACAAAACAAAACAAAACACTAAACATACTGTGACTCATAGAAATACTGTAAATGTTTATGATATTTCAGAGGTGATAGCCAGCTAAATGAAGAACAAGCTTTCATAAAAATATAAAAGCTCTTTATGTATCTTCCTTATGTATTTTCTTTGATCAGATGTTTACTTATTTGGTTTTCCACCTTCACTATACCTATTTTTTGTACATTAATATCCTAGCAGGATACTCATTAGTTTACAGCTAAACTAATCACCTTAATGTCCCTTTATAGTCAAGGAAGAAAAAAAAAAAAAAAAAACATTCCTTAATTATAGGCAGAAATTTATCCTATACTGAAGGTTTTCTAAAACAGTTCAAATTAATTATTTCCAAAAGGTGACTCTTTGCTCATAAAAACAGTTTATTATAATAGCCATAAACACTAACCATGTAAAAACTGTAAGTAAGACAAATCTCAATTTTGTTTTTCACATAAAATTGATACCCAACGGTCCACAAATCACTTAATCATCTTACCTGTCATAGCTTCGTTTCATTTAAAGTCCTACAGTTTTGATTTATTTTCTGCATCTTAACACTTATAAATAATGTAAGATATAAATAATGTAAAATGATTCTATGATTATCTTTTTAACTAGGCAACTGTACTGACCTTTTCTGCATCTGACTTTTCACCTCCTTCAATTAGTTTCAGTCCAGAAAAGAGCACTGTTTAGGCGGACATGGTATTTACATCTCTGGCATAAGTGTCAGAGAGACAGAAACCAAGTCCTGTCTCCAAGACTAAGTAGCACAGACTGGCACATAGTCACACTATTTACCGGTAACCCCTTAGTAAATTTGGACACAAATTTGTCCTAGAGAGTCCTATTTGGAACAGTTCAAAATAAAGGTGGGGAGTCAGAAAATGACATAGGGTTCCAGTGCTTCAGTTGCCTCTTTTGTTTAAGTATGTAACACCGGGACAGTTCTGTACCAAAGCAATGGTATTGCTTATATAGTTGTTTCTACCAATTTGTGAATAGTTTGCAGCACATTCCATGTGCATTACTGGTTTTGGAGCACTCAGATATTACGTGAGAGAGCCCTCTGAGCAGTTTATCATATCCTATGAAAAATGTCTTAAACTAAATGAATCTGTAAGGGTATATGGAAGGAGCTGTTTTCTTTAAGGGTACCCAATCTAAGGAAACATAAACCAGAACATGCAAAGACAAACGTGACTGACTAATTATAAGAACAAACCTGGTCAGTGGCATTAATTGGTGCCATATGTGCAGTGTGAAAATGTTTATTTTTTTTTCAGCTGGAAGAAGAAGGAAAGGGAGGGGGACAAACACATAAAAGTCATAAAACCTGATCAATTAACAGTAACAGAGACAAAAAAAAAAAAAAAAAAATGGTCAGTCTTACCAATTGAGGGGCTCCCAAGTACACGTAGATAAACCAGGACTTTCCAACTTATAAGGATTCAAACCCAAGGGTCCAGGATGTTGTAGGGGTTGGTGAGGCCATGCTAACTGATGAGACAATGTACAGGAGAAAGGGGAGCTAAGAGCAACAAGGTGATGGTGGCGTGAATACACAGAAGTGGGTATAGGAGAGCCAGTTGCATGTAAAAAAAAAAAAAAAGGTCTGGTCAGACTGCTTGTCTTTGATTCTTACACTCTGCGCCGGATCACGACAGTCTGTCCTATCTTCTTGTATCTTCTTATTAATCTATCTATTAATCTATCTCCATATTCTTGCTCTATCCCAAGTGTATGTATGCTGCAGCAACTAAGTGCCAGGTACTGAAGAAATCTCAGTGTGTTTGAAAGGAAACGGGTGCCTGTTCCTGGAGTAAGTCCAAAGGTGTAGGTGCCCCTGGTGCCATCTACTGAAGCCAGTGAAATCTCAGAGTCAGCTACTAGAGGTGTGGGTCTTCAGACCCCAGGAGCAAGAGCAGTAGGTGTGTTGAAACAAGCTGCTTGAGATTGGGGACAAGTGAGGTGAGTGAAGGCTCCATGCCAGCAGCTGTAGCAGGGCCATGGGTCACAGCCCATGTGCTTGGTGCTGGCTGCTGGGAGCAGCTTCTGTGTTTGCCCCAAACTGGGTATGCATAGTGTGTGTATGTGTGTGAATTTGCTGGCAAACGCCACACTAGAGAAGCCAGTAGGAAGGGGATCTATGGGATGGGTGAGATGGGATGGGCTGCAGGCAGGGTTGCCAGCAGGGCAGAGGGGCTGTGCCTCTAGTGTGTGTGTGTGCCACAAGTGTGTGCTGGTGAGCCTGGAGGGGTGTGTGCATGCCTGCACCATGGAGCTGTTTGTGCCAGCCTGGGACTGGGATGTTCATGATGTTGTGTGAGGCCTGTTGGGGGTGCTGCTGAAGGCAACACCTGGTCTGTGGCAGTTTGTAGCAGTGTCCTGTGTGTCTGAATGTCTCTGGGATAGGTCACCAGCATCACTACTGGTTGAACCTGCAAATGGGAAAGTGGCAGCTGCATCTCTCAACCTGATGAGAGACCTCACGGCATCAGGCAATGGGCTCCACCAGTCAGGTAGGAACAGTCCTGGGCTTGGGATGCTAGAAGAGACAGTCCCACTCTTAACTCCTCTTAACAGAATCAGCTTCCAGAAGTGCATGTTTCTCATGCCAGAGTATAAAGAAAGCCTATGATGATTCAATTAGATTGGGATTACTGTTGTATGTCTAATATTAGTAGTAATTACTAATATTAGAAGTAAATAATTTGCCTTACATGGTCCCACAAAGCACTCATTTTCTTTCCTGGTATGGGTACGTTTCTCAGTGTTATTCCATATTGGTCAAATGACAAGAGAAATACATGTAAGTAAAGATATCCAGTAAGACTATGAGGTATAATAAAAATACATATTGAAGCCAGAATCTTCCTCAACATGTATTTCTAACAGCATTTGTTCAAATCTTCTTCCAGTGCATGTAAGAAATGTTTCTCATCTCCTTTGCTTAGAAATAGATTCTGCCACTTATGATTTTGTTTGTTTTATAGATACAGATATAAACCCGTTTGTTTGTTTGTTTGTTTGTTTGTTTTTCCTTTAAGTCTCGTGAGAAAGACAATTTATAAAGGCAGCAAGCTGGATTAGACATGCTTCTTGAGAAGCTGAGTACATCCAGTACTGTCAAGATGGAATAGGAACCAAAGTGCAGACTGGCACAAAATAGTGAAGTAATAGTGAAGTAATCCAGGAAATGTAAGTAAACCTAAAATGGAATTGCAGGCATGCTTACAGAGAAGATCCTATGGCAGTTTGCATTATTGAGTCGGTTGGTATAATTCAGGATTGCTTAATTTTCACTATTCCCTGAAAATATTCTCAGCACCATGAAAATGTAGACATACAGAAATCTGAAGTGATTTAATCTCAAACTTTCAGTCTATGGATAAGTTAATATATCTGCCACCACATTCTTTCTATAGATTCATGTTTTCTTCCCTGAATTCTAATGACTAGATTAATAGCTTTTAATAATAATATAATCACAGGGTTATGACGAAATCTGTAGCAGGCAGGTTCTACAGTTGCTCTGTCTCAAAAGAGGTCTTCTCACTATTTTAAGTCATCTGTTTTAAAATGCAGGATAGCATTATACAGGCCTGGCCCTATTATTCAGTCCAAGAGATCTGAAAACATACAGAATATTCATTATGACTGTTTTTTCTTTTCCCAAATCAATATCTGCTACTCCCTCGAGAAAGAGTATGTGATAATGGACTATAGACAAAATGCGGAACATTTTTTGATTTTCTTGCTAACACTGTCTCCTTTATTCATTTTTCTTTCCCCTCTCCCTCTCTCCATTTACTCTGCTCCCTAGTTTAGGCCTTCCTTGTGTTTAGATACATACTAATGCATTTATCTACTTCCAGTGTTTTCCCTGAAGTGCCCATTAAGCCAATGCATCTCAACTGTTTAAACAACTACTATAATCTAAAATGGTCCCAATGGAAAATGAAATAAAACTAAGCATGCCATATGGATGAGATTTATTTAACCAACTATAGCTATTTACAGGGATATATAAACTTGAGGTAGCCCAGACTCCCTTCAGTGATTCATCTCATGCCTATCCACATCAGATGAATCATGTCCTAAAAGTATCTATGAAAACAGTGGCAATCTGAACATATGAAAGAGAAAAAAAATAAAAAAGATAAGATGAAATAAAAGTTTTGATGACCAAACATTAACTTCAACAATAATGATAATTCCCTGAAATAATTATTATATTAAAGGATGATTTTAATCTTAATTAAAGTTAACAAAAATAAATAAATAAATAAAATCTTAATGAGCTTAGTAACCTCCATTAGAATTATGTGACCAGAGGTGTGTGGTTAGACTTATATGAAATGTTTGGCTTTCTCACAGATAGATAAATAAATGAAAGCTAAAAAGAAATAGGTCCTGTATTCTGTTTCTGATTGCACAGTTAAACATTGCTGAAAACCTAGTCATCATAAGATATTACTTTGACAATACAAACTGCAGGAGCTTTAGTGTAATATACATATTAAAAAAGTCAAATCAGGGACTTTAATAAGCATCTGGATGAAAACAGCATTTATTTATTTTTAATATATATTTAATACTGGGATAAGAATATTGACAAATAAAGAGCCTTAGGACTTACAGAAACATACCATATTTTATTATTTATTATTTATTTTCTCTGATATTCAAAAATAAAAAGAATACATACCTTGCTCAGCAAGAAATTTGGATAAATTACTTGCTAATCTCTTGTTTTTCTTTTATAAATTAAATTTTATATAAATAAATGACTGACCAGGCTTGTTTCTGTTTATTGTCTTTGTTAATGTTAATTGGTCAGGTTTTATGACTCTGTCTTAGAATCTTAGTGGACAAGCTGACCATGAGTCACTGAGGAGCCCCTCATGGCAAAGAAAACCAACAGCCTCCTTGATTTTATTAGGAAGAACCTTGACATCAGTTAAAGAGAGACGAGCATCGTTGAAGCCACATCTGCACTCTTCATTGAGTTCTGGGCTTCTCAGTACAACAGAGATGTGAATTTATCCGAGTGAGTCCATCTAAGGGCTGTGAAAAGGATGAGAAGATTGGAGCATATTTCTGATGAAGAAAGAGAGAGCTTGAACTGTTCAGTCAAGAGCAGAGAAGGCTCAGGGGGATCTCATCCATATATAAATATCTGACAGGAGGTAATGAAGATGAAGGAGCCAGATCCTTCTCAGTAGGCCAGATCCTTCTCAGATCCTTCTCCTTTTCACTGACAGGAAAAGAGGCAATGGACACAAATTAAGGAATATGAAATTCCATCTGAGTAAGAGTACTGTAAGCGTGATCAAACATTGCCAAGAGGTTGTGGAGTCTCCATCTGTGCAAATATTCAAAATCCAACTAGATACAGTCCTGGGTAGCCTGCAGTAGCTGACCCTGCTTTGGTAGGGAGGTTAGACTTAGTAGTTCCCTTTCAACTCTTAATTCTGTGATACTGTGAAATATAATTGTTAAATTTGTCAAAACTTAATTCAAAAGGAAATATTGTTCCATAGGGTTCAATGATGGGTTTGTAAACTAGAAATTGACTCAAAGGGTGTTTTTGTTTGTTTGTTTCTGAAATCTAAATGACACTTTTTCTAAAATGACTTATTGTCACTAACAATCTGGAGTGAGTGGAATGTGGGTACTCTTCGCTTAAAATCTGGATAAAGAGACTGAGAAATCAAAAGCGCACAGAATTATTTTGATTTTTTTTTTCTTTTTATTAATTCTGTTGTAATTTCAGGATCCTTGGCGCAGTTCTAAAAATCATGTTACATCTCAGAGCCTGTTTTAGTGAGAACTGATGCTGAGCACATCAGAGGAAATCATGAACATCCTGGTCTCTCAGCTGTATATACATGTATGTATATTCATTATATATATTAAATGTCAGATCTTTAGATACTGAAGAATTGGATGGTGACAATTTTGAGTTCATAGATCATAGAATCATGGATCATAGAATAACCTTATTTGGAAGGCACCCACAAGGACTATCAGTTCCAACTGATCAGTTCATAAGGTAATATTTAAAAAGTATGATTATTGAAAGTGAAAAGATGTGCAGTTATTTCATTTAAAAAGGAGTATTGTACTTAGTTATTATTAATAATAATCTACAAACTGCCATTCAGTTATTTATTCGGAAGTGCGCTTTGTATACTAGTATATTTGATCATTGGAAACTCTATAAACTTTAGCATCATGAAGGTCAATGAATTTTCAATGATAAAGTGTAAAGTAACACAATATTCCCTAATACAGAACAAAAAAAGACAATGCAGTCACTTGAGAGGAAAATTTCGCCTCGAGTCAGAAGGCAATATCAACTAGCAGAGATATGTTAGCATTTTAAGAGTCTGTGACCCAAGGAACTTTAAGCAGGAGAGACATAGGTTTTATGACTATTTGAGGACATATCCCTAATTAAGAGCCATAAAAAATGTGCTGTAGAAACTCAATAGTTCTGTAGTGATCAGCTCTTCTAATATTAAATGACATGCTGAAAAGTTAATGGTTTTCCATTAGTTGAAATAATGCTCTTAAAACAGTTTAATGGCTATAGCGGAATGTTGTAAATTAGGTAATCTACGTTCTCATCACTGTTCTGGCACTTCCTTTGGTAAGGTTAAAAAGTCAACATCTCCCTTATACTCCAACATTTTCCAAAATTATAAGTCAGATATGATATCAGTTTCTAGACTCACTGTGATGTTGACCTCTAACTTCATAAGCATGATCTCACTCAGAGTTCTTTCATGTTTCTTTCTTAGAGTAGAACTCCCATTCTCTTAGTGGCTTGAATTGCAATTCTTGTTTTAAACTGAAGTAACCCTTTGTTATTAGGGTCACTTAGAACCTGTTCTGGTGATTTAAATCTATTAAAGAACTTCCATGCAAAGCAATAAAAGACACTTACAACATCTCTAAATGTTACAAATGATTAAGACTACAAATGATTAAGACCAAAAGGCTGTGTTGTCCAAAAGCCTTTTATTTATGGATTATGATAAATGTACATTTATTACACTGCCTCCTCTCCCAACCTTTTACACTGTCTGTTCCTTTTGTTTATCCAAAGTGCTTGTCTCAGCTTCACAGAAATATTCCATGATTTTGCTATTCTGAGATTTGCTTTAAATTTTTATTAGGAAATTCATATTTATATGACCAAGGAAATGTAACATTCTCAACAAGGCTACTGTTTGTTTCTTTGTTCATTCATTTTCATTTGTTTGTTTGTTTTAGGAATTCTGTTATATGTTTTATTAACCCAGAAGACAATCAAACAGTGAACAGCACACAAAAAACTCATTCTTCGTGTTGCTTGAACCTGGTATTCTTTACTGTATCATTGTGGTCATGGTTAGTTAACAGTATGCTGAAAGACAATGGAAATATGAATTACTAGCTTTGTATCATCTTGTTAGACAAATTGGTCTGTTATTCTATAGACATACTGTTGTGTACTCTTACTCAATATGTGTTTGCACAATTCAATAGGAATAACCTTTGATAACCTCATGTTTTACTATAAGTAGTGATGATAGAGTCATTATTAGCTGCTTTTGAAGTTTACTCCATTTAAGTAAAATAAGAAATGATAAATACCTTGTACCAGATCTCGCTGGAATAGAGTTAATTTTCTTCATAGAAGTCTGTAATGTGCTGTGTTTTAGATTTGTAACTAAACAGTATCAATAACATGCATTGGCATGTTTTGCCTGGTACTGAGCAGTGTTTGCACAGCATCAAGGTTTTCTCTGTTTGGTTCCTCCACCTTATTAGTGATTAAGCTGTGTATAGACCAGAAACTGTGAGGGGACACAGTAGCGACAGCCCCAATTGACCCAGGGTATATTCCATAGTGTGTAGGATATACAATACTATATGAGCAGATTGTGCTCAGCAGCAAAAGCTCAGGGAAAAGAAAAGGGATTAATAATAATATTTGTTTTTCTATTACACATGCTGAGGCCTTGCTTTCCAGGCTATTGTTGGATATCTGACCACTGATAGGAAGTAGTGAAAGAATTTGTTACCTTATTTTCTTTGCTTGCACAGCTTTTGTTTCACCATCTTTAACTTGTAAAACCATCTTTATCTCAATGAATGAGATTTCCTACCCTTCTTCTTTTTTCTGTGTTCCATGGAATAGTGAGTAAACAAACTGACTGTTGGCCAGTTTTAACCAAGTATAAATACTCATATACTTAAGGGTTGGTTTACTGTTGAATGCAAAAAAATCAACAATTTATGTTCCTTTTGATCTAAAAATTAGAGACTCCATCAGAAATGGAAGAAATTAGGATTATAATAAACTTTCAGATAAAAGAATTTTAAGAAGATAAAATGAAATTTGTGTCACTGGGTAGAAACATGGTGCACTTTTTTTTTTTTTAATAATTATTTTCTTTTAATTAATTTTGGTACTGTACCTGACCAAATGTATCCAACAAATCAGAAATGAAACACAATTTGACATTGATTTTGCTTTTCTAGAATGAATACATTCCAGATCAATTTAGGCTCCACTTGAAATATTTATATATATTTATGAAAAACATAACGAAATATCTTTGAATTTGTAGTAAGTTCTATAAATTGCTACATTCAAGCTAAAGCATAGTTAAATAGTAGACGCAGAAAAACACACACACAAAAGCAAATTCTAAAACGCTTCAAACTATCAAACTGTCTTCACATACAAATGAATGTCTATACAGAGGAAAAAAAATGAAAAAAAAAAAAGAAAAAAGATAATTAAACGCTACTTCCAACAACAAAACACCAACAACAAAACAAAACAAAACAAACTCTGTTTCCTGGTTTGCTGGGAGGACAGCTTTTGAAAATAACAGTCCACAAAATCCATGATTTGTTAAACTCCTGAATTCCAATTGCCTCTACAGATTTTATCATATGTTGTTTTAACATAACAGGTGGTTGCATTTCTGGTCAATCATCTTGGATGGATTTGGTAACCAAGCAGACATTCCTGAAGCCATATTTCACCTATCTGCTCTAATAATTTTGGGTTTATTTGAATGTAAACTCTGAAAGATAACCAGGTCTCTCACAGTTCCTGTATTGGGTTTATGTGGCAAGGGTGTGGTGGCAAGGGACTGAAGGGGTGGCCTCTATGAGAAGAGCCCAGAAGCTGCTCCATGTCGGATAACAGCCATCTCCAGCCAGCTTGAAAAATGATCCGCTGCTGCCCAGAGCTGAGCCAATGAGTTATGGTGGTTGTGCCTCTGTGAAACCAGACTTAAGAAAGGGAAAACAAACAAACAAACAAAAACTGCTGTCTAACAGTGGCTGGGAGAGATAAGACTGAGAAACAGCCTTGCAGACACAAAGGTCAGTGAAGAAGGAAGAGAAGGTGCTTCAGGTGCTGGAGCTGAAATTTCCCTGAAGCCTGTGGAGAGGCCCATGGTGGAGCAGGCTGTCCCCCTGCAGCCCATGGTATACCGCAGCAGAGCAGATTTCCACACCACAGCCCTTGGAGGAGGTGGATGTGGCCTGGAGGAGGCTGCAGGCCCCGGGCTGGAGCTGCAGCCCATGGAGAGGGGCCCACACAGGAGCAGGTGATCTAGCAGGAGCTGCTGCCCATGGGGGACCCGTGTTGAACCAGTTTGCTCATACGCATATTTGGAGCAGTTCTTGAAGAGCTGATGCCTCTGGGAATCCCATGTGGGATGAGTTTGGGAAGGACTGCATCCTGTGGAAGGGACACCACTTTGGAGCAGGGTAAGAGAGTGACCGTGAAGAAGCCGTGGAAATGAAGAGTTACATATTGACCACAGACCTTATTCCCCACACCCCTGCACCACTGGTGGGGAGGATGTAAAAGAGGAGAAGGGGAAGGTGTTTTTTGTTTGCTTTCAATTTCTCACTGGTCTAGTCTACTAGTGATAGGCAATAAATTATATTAATCTCCCTATATTGAATCTGTTTTGTCTGTGACAATAATTGTTGAGTGATCTCTGTGTCCTTATCTCAATCCTTGAGCCTTTTCCAATTGTATTTTTGCTCCTTTTCCTTTGAGGAGGGGGAGTGAGAGAGTGGTTGTGGCAGAGCTCAGCTGCCTAACCGGGTAAAACCACCACACCTCATTTTTATTTTAGCTTCCTTACAAGCCTGCTGTCAGTGGATTTTCTATTTACGTTTTGCTGTAGTGCAGATAGTCTGTTGCTTATCAAGAGGAGAAAATAACTGTCCAGTTAGAAGACGACTTTTGCACAGAACTTCATATTTTATGTTACTTTATTGCAATATATTTTTTTGCAATGGTGTGTCATTTTTTTTGTTTGTTCTTGCTCTAATTTTGTTTTGTTTTGTACATTTTATTTTATTAATAAATAACTTGAGCTTAACATGTGCTATACCATCTTCGTTTTAGGAGGAGGATGGGGTATCTGTTTTACAAAACAGGTTTTGAACTTCTCTTTTTCAGCAAATTGTCACTGGCTTATATACCTCTTAAAAAGAAATTGACAAGTAAAAAAGATACAACCAAGAAACAGATAAACAAACAAAAACAAAGCAAAAACTGTGATTTGAACACTTCTATGAAATTAAATCTCTCTCTCTCTCTCTCTTTCTCTCTTTTTTAATAATCTATTTATTGTTTATTTTGCATCTAAGATCTATCTGCCTCCAGATTTAGGCAGACGTTGAAAGTTACCTGTTTGTTGTGGTTTAGTCCCATCAGGCAGCTACATGTAAGTGCCATGCAATTGCTTGCTCACTCTTTCCAGGTAGAATGGAGGAGAGAATCAGGAAAGTAAAGTGCAAAAACTCATGGATTGGGTTAAAGACAGTTTAGATTTTTATGTTGTTTAGCCTGCTAATAGGAACGAATTCCTTATTTTGCTTTGCTCATACACACAGCTTTTGCTTTACCCAATGATCTGTCTTTAACTCAAGTATTTTTTAAATTTTTATTCATGAAATAGTTTTCAGTTAAACTGGAACTTCATGAGGTATGATTGCTACTTGCAATTCCTAAGTGAAATGTTTGTATTATATTATTTTTTCCTTATAGCTGGGATTTTGATATGCTAACATTTACATTTGTCAGTGTTTTGTTGTTGGTGGTGGTGTTTTGTTTATTAGTTTTTATTTTCCTTTTTAATTCTTAATAGGTTTTGTGGATAATGCTTTATTTTACAGTTTTTATAACTTTTACTGAAATTTTATTACTTTTTTTTTTTTTTTTTTTTTTCCCTTCCAGTGGTTACCAGGAATACACATTTATTCTTGCTATTTCAGTTCAGGCTTCCCAATTTATTTTGAACCTCTAGCTGTGTTTAGATTTCCTAGACCTATTATTTATCACTGATTCACTGGCTGCTTCCATTCACAAATATGTGGGTATCACATGAACCAGCATCTCACAGTGTGACATCTGTCTTCTGCACATTTTTTAGATACAGATATTTATATTTAGTCTATAGAATACTTCACATCTGCTGACTTGAACATGTTGTATCTCCTGTTAGTGATAAATGTGGTCTGTATCATACGTAGTTCTCAAGCAGCTGCTTATTTTTTTGCTTTTTCTCTTTGCTTTCTGTGACTATCTTAGATTCATGGACTGTTATTCATTTCTGTCTTGATGTTACAGTAATATTTGGTTAATTGCTTATCCAACATTTTAGCTGGATGAAAAACGGCTAGCTTATACAGGAGGTGTTTTTTGTTGTTGTTGTTGTTTTGTTTTGTTTTGTTTTGTTTCCCCCTAATCCTCCCCCACATGTTGTTTTTCATAGTCTATCTTAACTATATGAAAAAACTGGCAATGTCTATGGATATGTCTAGCTGGCAGAAGTTTGTTTTGTAACAGGAAATGGGCTGCTTGAAATTGTGTGCACTTAGTATTTACTATTATGTAGAATGATCTTTTGCCTCTAGGCAAAAATATGCAGTGATTAATGTCCACACTGTTAAAGAATGATTTTCTTTTAGCAGATTGGCTACAACCACCTTCTATAACACTTGATTCTGTTTCTTTTCTGGACTGCATGTGATAGTTTTCTGGTCTTCAGAAATGTTTTTGTGTGTTTCTTTTATTTTAAAGTTATGAAAATAAATCAGCAATTGTCCTGTTTTATAAATAAAAACATCATTTGCTGTTTTTATTGAAAACATTTTATTACGTGTGTATGGAAAAATTAATAAATTAATAAAAATATTTAACTGATAATCAGCTAAAACATGGGAAAATAGTCCCAAGTCCTAATCAGCATGTAGTTTATTGCCCAGTAAGGTCAGACCTTGTTTTAGAAAAGTAGCATCAACCAGGTGTCAGACAGCAAAATGACAGCATTATATCACCTAACAAAACAAATGGAAAACACATTTCAAATAGTTTTTTTAAAAAATAAATTCAAATCCAAGACCTCAGGCTAATCATTCAATCTACATAATTTTGTTTTACAAGGAACAATAAGAAATGACAACAGTGATATACTTAATAATCCTGTGCTTTTATATATACATAGAACTCCATAGAGAGAATTAGAACAGGAGAAGTAAGAAAATTATGAAGTTATTCAGAAGCTCCTATTATGAGAACAAAAGAATTATTAGAATGAAACTGCTACAATATGCACGTAAATATTGATTAGTCTGAAAAACTTTTTTGTTACAGGGTATTTATTTTTGGAACAGGTCACTATTTATACAACCTGGTTGTTCAGCCAAGTTAAAAGGGAAATTATAAACAACATAATCTACAGTTTACAGTTAGTTTGTATAAACTAATATGCAGCTCCATGTGAAAATTATTATATGTCTTTAAAAATATATTGAAGTATTCAAAGAAGCTACTCAGGACTTGTCAATTATTGTGTTTCTAGAACATTTCCCTCAATGATCTGTCATTTTCATCAATGTTTATTAAACAATGCAAAATAACTCCCATCTACAAGAAGGGCTGGAGGGTAGACCCGGGGAACTATAGGCCTGTCAGTTTGACCTCAGTGCCAGGGAAACTCATGGAGCAGATTATTCTGAGTGTCATCACGCGGCACTTACAGGGCAAGCAGGTGATCAGGACCAGTCAGCATGGGTTTATGAAAGGCAGGTCCTGCTTGATGAAACTGATCTCCTTCTATGATAAAGTGACGCGCTTGGTAGATGAGGGAAAGGCTGTGGATGTGGTCTACCTTGACTTCAATAAGGCTTTTGACACTGTTTCCCACAGCATTATCCTCAAGAAACTGGCTGCTTGTGGCTTTGACTGGCTAATGCTTCATTGGGTTAAAAACTGGCTGGATAGCTGGGCCCAAAGTGTCGTGGTCAATGGAGTCAAATCCAGTTGGAGGCCACACCTCAAGTACTGTGTTCAGTTTTGGGCCCCTTGCTACAAGAAGGACATCGAGGTACTTGAAAGAGTCCAGAGAAGGGCAACTAAGCTGGTGAGGGGTCTGGAGAACAAGTCTTACAAGGAGCAGCTGAGGGAGCTGGGCTTGTTCAGCCTGGAGAAAAGGAGGCTCAGGGGCAACCTTACCGCTCTTTATAAGTACCTCAAAGGAGGCTGTAGTGAGATGGGGATTGGTCTGTTCTCCCACGTGCCTGGTGACAGGATGAGGGGGAATGGGCTAAAGCTGCACCAGGGGTGTTTTAGGTTGGATATTAGGAAGAACTTCTTTACTGAGAGGGTTGTTAGGCATTGGAATGGGCTGCCCAGGGAAGTGGTGGAGTCACCATTCCTGGAGGTCTTTAAAAGACGTTTAGATGTTGAACTTAGTGATATGGTTTAGTGGAGGACTTGTTAGTGCTAGGTCAGAGGTTGGACTCGATGATCTTGAGGTCTCTTCCAACCTAGACAATTCTGTGATTCTGTGATAACATTTTTAAAGTCATGGTATAACTTGAAAGACACACTAGTATCACAAGGAAACTTTTATGCAGTTTGCATGGAATAGACAATGTACATGAAAAGACAGAGTACTGTTGGTGAATTCCTGCATAAAATAGGAAAAAGTACAAAAACTTGAAGAATAATTTAGTATTTAAATTTCAATTTAAAAATGTTAGTGATATGAGTTTCTCCGTAAAGCTTGGATAAATGTGATCTTTTTGCTTTTATAGTAGTAAGAAAAAGATGGAGAGCATTGTCAAAAGTAAATAAATGAATAAATAAAATTGGACTTTCTTTCTGGAAGTAAAAGATAACTCCACAAGGAAGACTGAATTAACCTCTATTTAAATACAATGAAAATGTGAATGTTTATTCAAATTCGTAAGTTATTGCTGCGGGATTCTGAAAGTCTCAGGAGAATGAGTTCATAAAAATGAATGATATGTTACATTTGAAAAATAATATCAGAATTATCTCCTGTCATAGGTCTGGAAAAGAAAAGAAAAAAAAAAAAGCTGTCTCCGTTAGGTCACTTAAAAATCTAGTTATGGGAATATAGGTATTAAAATAGTGGTGTTTACTACTATACTGGGTCTGGCTGGAATGTTAACTTTCCCGGCAGCAGCCCATACAGTGCTGTACTCTGCACTTGTAGCTAGAACAGCAGTGTTATCACACCAGTGTTGTGTCTACTGCTGAGCAGCAGTGGGGCAGCATCGGGCCTTTCTCTAACCCTCCTAGGGGGTGGGCAAAAAGTGAGGAGAAAAACATCACCAGGGCAGCTGACCTAAACTAAACCAAAGGGATATTCCATACCATGTGATGTCACACTCAGCAATAAAAGGTGGAAACAGGAAGAAGAGGGGAGGGGTGGGCTCTTGTTGGGAAAACATCGGTCCTCCTCTCGAACACCGGCTGCATGCGTTGAGGCCCTGCTTCAAGGACGTGGTCAATCATCGCTTATTTGTGGGAAGTAGAGAGTAATTTCTTTCCTCTGCACTTCCACATAGCCTTCATTTATTTTGTTTGTTTGTTTTCCTCCCTCTTTTTATTTTTCCCTTTCCCCCTCCCTTTTCCCCTTTCCTTTTTTATTTCCCTTTAGTTAAATTGTTTAGTTCATAATAATCTTTATTTAATTATTATTATTATTTCCCTTTAATTAAATTACCCTTATCTCAACCTGTGAGTTGTTCTTTGCTTTACTTCTCCCCCTCCTCATCTAAAGGAGGGGGAGTGAGAGAGCAGTTGTGGGGTTTAGCTGCCCAGCACGGTAAAACCACCACAACTACTGGGCGTGAGGATAGTACCATTGAACCTTTACTGGTCATGTTTTTGAATCTTGTTAGATTTTCTGTTACAGATGAATTTATTCAGGGGCCTCCTGAGATCATCTAGTCCATTTAACAGGGTCAGTTTGAGTGAATTTCTCAGGTACATGTGCTATTGAGTTTTGAATATCTCCAAGGAGGCAGATTCCATAATCCCTCAGGAAAACCCATTCACCTGTTTTGCCCTCTTCACAGTAAAAACATATTTACTTATGCTTACATGGAATTTTCTGTATTTAAACTTGTGCCCATTGACTCTTGTCCTATCACTGGATATTGCTGAGTATCTCCATCTTATCTCTACACAGTGATAAAGTATTTCTGAGCTTGCTTTAATTTTTTTTTTTTCTCCAGGCTGAACAGTTCCATCTCTCTCAGCCTCTCCTTATATGTTAGATGTTCCACATTTTTATATTGGAATTGCTTTAAGATACCCATGTCTCTGTTGTACTGCAAGCCTAGAACTTGACCCAGCACTCCAGATGTGTCTGACCAATGCTGAGGAAACCACTGTTGCATTAAGGGGTGTAGCCAATTAGCCATTATAAGCCCAGTCGCGTTCAGGGTACTGAACTATCACATTAGGGATTCACAAATAACATAGCACACCCTCACTCTAGTCGCATTCCATGAACTACCACAGCCAAACTTAAAGAGTTTGGTGACGTTCAATGAGACCTATCATGGCTAGTTTAATGAGTAGTGCAATTTACTCGAGCAATAGTTGCACACACAGGTTCTTTGGATTGACACTGTCTGCAAAGCACACTTAAATTCCAAAAGTATGAATAGCACAGGCTGGCTATTAATGAATTAAAAGGCACAAAGACTCTATAGAGTCTTTATATATAAAGACTTGTCTCTTATATATAGATATATAAGTTTCCCAGAGAGTCACTTGGCATAACTAAGTGTTCAAATCTTACCCAAAGGCATCCCAATGTGGGGGAAAGAGAAACTCAGCATGTCAACTGATCCCAGAAGTCACAATGGTATCATCTCTCTCATCTCCTCTCTCTTAAGCAAATAATATATTTTCTCTCTTTCAGGTGCAGCTTGAGTGACTCTATTTATGTATATCTTGGTTACAATTGGTGGAAAGTTTTCTTGGTTTAATTTAAAGATATTGGCTCAGAGAAATACAGATTGCTTGCTCAGTAAGGGATGGTCATACCTTGGAGGCAGGTAGTTTTTTTGATGGAGGTATGTTTTGTTATTATAATAATATTGTAATAATATGATAATGAGCAGCGTTCACTAAAGTACAGCATTTTGTCAAAAACATGACATATCATTGGCTTAGGGTAGCAAATGTGCAGCTTGTCGGTCTTGATGTGCAGATCAGGTTCCCATCTTGTCAAAGAACCTAGCTGCAGTGTCTCCACTCTGCTCTATGCTCTTCCTCTTAGAGTTAGTACTGTTCCTTTTAGAGTTCTAACTTCTTGGAGTTAGCACACCAGGTTCCCCCAGTGTGATTAACATCTCAGGTTGGAGGCCTAGGGAACTTCTATGTAGTGCAACTACACTGCACCCTGGAAGCTTCTTCAGTGCTGTACGTTTTCTTTAAAATGTGAATATCAGTTTAATATTCAAGTCACCTTAGGCAGTTATTCCACAACCATCTCCCTCGACCTGCTATTAACATTCTTCCTTTTCATAGAATATCTGAGTTGAAAGGGACCCACAAGGATCATCAAGTTTAATTCATGCATCCCAAAGGACCAACCCATAAATAAGTAAGTAAATAAATAAATAAATCAGATCACGTCTCTGAGAACATTGTCCAAATGCTTCTTAGACTTCAGCTATTTGGGTACCATGACCACTGCCCTGGGGAGCCTGTTTCAGTGCCCAAAAACACTCTTGGTGGAAAACCTTGTCCTGATATCCAGCATGAACTTCCCCCATTGCAGATTTAAGCCATTCCCTCAGGTCCTATCAGTTATCACCAGAGAGAATAGATCAGTGCCTGCTCCTCCACTCCCCTTGTGAGAAAATTGTAGACTGTGATGAGGTCTCACCTCAGTCTCCTCCTCTCCAGGCTGAACAATCCAAGTGACTTCAGCCATTCCTTATATATCTTCCCTTTAGACCCTTTATCATCTAAGTTGTCCTCCTGTGCATTTGTTTTCCTTGTTTAATGTTCTGCTTCCTTTCAGTATTAGTTACACTTTCTATGACGTGCAAACTTAGTCTCCAAAGTAGAAAAAAAAAAATAAAAAAATCTAGAGTTCATAAAAATGAAAGGGAGTGCAAGCTTTTCAGTGTAGGGTTTCTGAGTATTCTAACAAACTCTAACCAGTATCTGATATGGTGCATTTAGTAGATCTCAGTTATTTATCATAAATTAATAATGGTATTATTTTAGTCTTCACACCCACTATAGATATTCCAAAATGGAAAATTCACAGGTGTGAATATATACAGTTTATTAAGAGTAAATGAAAATTAAGAGATAACTGAATATGGAAAAATACCACTCCTTCTAATCAGAATAAACAGAAGAAGAAAGAAGAAAAAGGAAACAACAACAAAAATAACAAACCTCCAAGCTACCATGGTCAGAAGTAAAGCTCATAACACATATTAAAGACCTAAAATGAATTTAATAAAAATATAAAACAACGAGGAAACACAGTCTATGACATTCTTTCTTTTGACATAGATAATTTCTTTACAACTGAAATTAAATAATAATTTATTTCTGATGTAAATAAAATCTAGCAATAAAATGGAATAGAAAATCAATAGACATGTTTTGACTAAAACAGGAATGCCCTTGAAATATAGTCTTTGATCTTCGGAAGTTTAAAAACTTTTTATAATTATTTACATCACTGCGCTATATAGAAAATGATTTCTAAACATTTCTACACTATACATGAGTAAAATATATTTTAAATGTCAACAGATGTTAACATTAAAACTAGAAAATTTTTGCTTTTGACTAGGACAAGGTCTCAGAAGCAGAGCAAATAAGCTCTTCATGTGAGAAAAAACAAACCAAAAAACAAACCAAACACCACCAAACCAAACCAAACCAAACTAAATCAAACCAAACCAATGATACAAACAAACAAACAATAAATTGAGAAAGTGAGTATCTAATTTATACTGTAATTTTGAAAGCTTTTTTTTTTTTTTTGCGGGGGGTGAGGGGGGAATATAGCTGATCTTTTCTTGTAAATGCTTGTCTACAATAACACTTTTTTTCCAAAAGTGTCTATGCAAGCTTCATGTTGTGCATTTCAAAGGTAATGGAACTATGACAGAAACTAAATTCAATAAAAAAGTTTATATATATATATATAAATATAAATATCAACGATATTATTTTTGTATTAATTACAAAGTTGTATGAAAAAGTACTTGACAGAGTGATCTGGAATAAGTTGGCCTAATTAGAAGGAAGTAGAAGTTCTGTGTTCAGGAGATAAAAATATTAATGCCAATATATTTTCAGCATTGGACAGTTCTAATACTTTACATCTTTACAGGGCTGAGCTTTTCCATCTGTCCACCAATATTTAAAACACTCAACCATTTTAAATATTGGTATCTTTCCTTCTCTCATTCCACTTTTTTTTTTTTTTTTTTTAACAAAACACCCCACAACTGTAAAATATTTTATTGGATTTATTCCAACTTGCTGTGAAGTATTTGGCAGTTATACTAAAGCAGATAAAATGTTAATAAGACTAAAAGCTCCAGGAGGATTTGAACACGATATTCAATTAGGAAATGGAACTTGAAACTATCCTCTTACTTACCTGTCATAATATAGATTGATTCTTACAAAATAGGAAGAACAGAGAGCTACATTGCTCCAAGGGGATGAGATATTCCTCTTGAAACAGTTCTCCACAAATTCCCAATGAAAACAGAATAAACAGCTCCATATGTCTAGTCAGTTATTTAACTTTTTCTGCTTACTTCTGAATGCCCTGGAAAATGCAACTCTAATCACAGGATGCAGCTCAATCTTGTCTCCTTTTTTATGATGAAAGAAAAGGCAGGGAGTAAACTTTTAATACTTTTCCTGTTTTAACTTTGCAAAGACACAGCACAAAATCTTACTCATTTTGATGAAGATCTATAGGAGTCTTGTGGCTGTTAGCTTCAAAATCGATTACACAAAGCATTTCATTATTCTTAAGGAACATACTGAAACTAAACTAAAGCAAGCTACATTTTAAATCCTTAGTATCTCAGGATACCAAAATCCTTTTTTTTTTTTTCATAGCAAAGTAAATATAAATTTCCTGAAAATCAATTAGATCAATGTGTGATTTGGCCTTGCATAAACTGAACAACAAATTTCTATATATTTGTATCTCTTAAGCTGGTTAAAAAAAAAAAAAAAAGTCAATAGACTAATGCCAATACAAGAGATAAGGTGATTATGTTAAGTAGCAACATTTTACCAATCAATTTCAATCCTTAGTTTTAAAACACATCAAATGGGTTGACGTGGATTTTGAAATGAAATGGATTTTTCACATTGAAAGATTTGTCTCCCTGGAGACTGTTCTGTGTAGTGAGCCTTGTTTTCCTGGAAGTAGGTGAACTGCCTGCCAATAGGAGGTAGAGAATGAATTCTTTGTTCTACTTTGCTTGTGTGTGCAGCTTTTCTTTACCTAGTAAACTGTCTTTATCTCAACCATGAGTTCTCTCACTTCTACCTTTCCAATTCTGTCCCCAGTCCAACCTGGGGAGAGTGAGTATGGTACTTAGCTGCCAGTGTCATTAGAGAACTGTTGTCTACATGTTCAGATTTATTTTTTATCATGAAATAAAAATAATTATTTATTCTTTTATGTGAGGGACAACTTTTGAAATTTATTTTATTAGCAAGACATGGAATTTGCTGCTTGATCTGGGGTGCTGGACAAGATGAAATGTATTGCTATTAAAGAATGAGGAAAAGAAGGTATTCTGTGCCTTATCCTTTTCTCTGTCCTGTATATCCAAACATGAACGTGTCTGACTCAGCAATGGGCCTACAATTTCCTTAGTCTTCCTTTTGTCATGAATGTACTTACAGAATCTCTTCTCATTGCCTTTGACATCCCTGATCTGGTATGAGTCTGTCTCTCCAACAGATATCATGATGGGTCCATGAGGACCAGGGCTTGTGAATGTGAGGCTGCTCCTATCTCTCTGTAGAGAGCCTCATCAACTTGGGCCTCCAGGTCAGGTGGCCTGTAGTAGACTCCCACTGTAATGTCTCCTACACCTGACCTCCCTTTAATCCTATCCCATAAACTCTCAGTTGGCTCCACATCCATCCCCAGACAGAGAGCTTCACCAACTTCAGTTGCTCACTGACATGGAGGGCAACAGCGCCCTTCTCATCTCCCCTCTCTGTCCTTGCTAAGGAGCCTGTATCCTTCCATGCCAATGCTCTAGTCACAGGAGCCATCCCCGCACATCTCCATGATGGGGATAATAATTTTGTAAGTGTGTGTATGTCTCTAACTCATCTTGTATATTCCCTATGCTGAATGTATTAGCATGCAGGCACTTCCTAGGGGCGCCCCAGTGCATCATGTTCCTATAAAGTGTTTGGGAGATTTCTCCATAATGGTGTCTTGTAGGCGTAACCTTGCTAACCTTCAAGTCCTGGAACTTTCTCTCATAGCCCCAAGAATGGGTAAAAATTCAAATTCCCCCTGCTTATTTCCATGTCACATCCATTAGTGTAGATGTGTTTATAGAATCATAGAATCATAGAATATCCTGAGTTGGAAGGGACCCTTAAGGATCATCAAGTCCAACTCTTGACACCGCACAGGTCTACCCAAAAGAGTTTAAGTTGGACCCATAATGAAACTGGCATATATAATCATAGAATCATATAGTCATTAAGGTTGGAAAAGAACTCCAAGTTCATCTGGTACAACCATCTCTCTACCACCATTACCATCCACTAAACCACATCCCTAAGTATCACGTCCAACCTTTCCTTAAAAACCCTCAAGGATAGTGACTCCACCACTTCCCTGGGCAACCCATTCCACTGCCTAACCACTTGAGGTCGTTCCGTCTTGTTCCATCTGTGAGAAGAGGATGTCCCTCAGCTCCCCACAAATTCCTTTCAGGCAGTTGTAGAGAACAATAAGGTCACCCCTGAGCCTCCTGTTCTTCAGGCTAAACAATCCCAGTTTCCTCAGCTGCTCCTCATAGGACTTTTGTCCCAGACCCTTCACCAGCTCTGTAGCCCTTCTCTGGACATGCTCCAGGGCCTCAATGTCCTTCTTGTAGTGAGGGGCCCAAAACAGAACAGAGTACTCGAGGTGTGACCTCACCAGAGCAGAGTACAGGGGGACAATCATCTCCCTGGTCCTGCTGACTACACTATTCCTGAAACAAGCCAAGAAGCTGTTGGCCTTTTTGGTTACCTGGGCATACTGCCAACTCATGTACAGGCGAGCATTAACTAACACCCCCAGATCCTTTTCCTCTGCCCAGCTTTCCAGCAACTCTGCCTCAAGCCTTTGGCATTACATGGGGTTCTTCTGGCCAAAGTGCAGGACCTGGCACTTAGGCATGTTGAACCTCATCCCATTGGCCTCTGTCCCTCAAATCAACCAGTCCAGGTCCCTCTGCAGGACCTTTCTACTCTCTGGCAGATCAACACTTCCCCTCCTTGGTGTCATCTGCAAACTCACTTGATTCCCTCATTCAAATAATCAATAAAGATATTAAAGAGGATTGGTCCCCATAATGGCCCCTGGGGACTTACTGGATGGAGTGTCTGGCATTCCTTTGTGCTGCACCATTTGACTCCATTCTCCACAGTATTATCCTAGACAAACTGGCTGCTCATTACTTAGACAAGTGTACAGTTCTCTGGGTAAAGAACTAGATGGACAGCCAGGCTCAAAGCCATAATGAATGGAGTCCAATTCGGTTGGCAGCCAGCCACCACTGGTATTCCCAAGGGCTTAGTACTGGGTCCAGTTTTATCTAACATTTTTATCAGTGGTCTTGATGAGGACTTTGACTGCACCCTCAGTAGGTCTGCAGATGATACCAAGTTAGGTGGGACTGTCCATCTAATTGAGGGTTAAGAAGACATTGCAGAGGGATCTTGTCAGGCTGGATAAATGGGCTGGGTCCAGTCACATGACATTCAACATGGGCAAGTGCTAGGTCCTGCACTTTGGCCAGAAGAACCCTAGGCAGCACTACAGGCTTGGGGAAGAGTGGCTGGAAAGTAATCCAGCAGAAAGAGACTTGGGGGTGCTAGTCACTGAAGTTTTTTGTACGTTGAAGTGGATACATATACTTAAGACTGAATATGGAAGGTTTTATTCCTCAGTTTGCTGTTTTCATTTCCTATATATTTGAAGGATTTTTTTCATGCTTATTCATTTTAATAATATTTGAATTTTGATTAGTTTTTCAACAATAATTTTTATATTATATTGTTATAGATTATAACCTCATTACAGTTACAGTTCTTCTGTTTCTTGACTCTGTGCTTCCCTTTGCAGAACATATTTTAGATTTTTGTTATTCTAAATCTCCTCCTGAAATTCATATTCAGAATTCATATTTATGTTTTTAGCTCTTTGAGACTGTGCTGTGACAGCTAATTCAATGTGGTAAGTTTTGTTGTTGAGAAAAAAGTGCTAGCTCCTTAGGAAGAAAAACTGGTGGTAGTTCTGCCATGTTGAGGAGGATGGATTGAGTCCAAGAACATAAGCAGTAAAGTAGCAGTGGGTTGAATGATCTCAGTGTTGAACTAATCTCAGGGTTAATGTTAGGCATGATCTTTCGTGCTTTGTTGGGTTGAGGTTAGAGTTTGAGCTCCCCCATCTCAGTAATCAGGTAGAGATTGTGCAAGAGTCTTTCTGAAGATATTGAAAGAGTAAAGAAATGTGCTCAAATAATAATACAGGCTATGTGATAAGCACGATGGATACAGTAAATTAAAATAACATTTTTATTTCAACATATATTTCACCAACAGATTTAAGAATGTTCTATATATTTATAAATGTGTACCATAGGCATAAACACGCATACAATAGCACATTTCAGGGTTATTTTTTAATAGTCTTTAAAAAAACAAAAGTCATGAGCAAGATATATTGTTTTCAGGGTCTAGGAAACAACTTTTCCCTGATGTAGGAACACAGACAGAGTTCAAAAATAAAAGTTAAAAATTAAAATCTGTCATCAGAATACCTTAGTTTTAACAGCAGTCAATTGGTTTTAGAAAGCAGACCAGAGGGACGGATATGGCTGATAACTTGAAATTAGATCTGTTGTTTAGTGCTATTGTTTGACTTCAAACAGGCAAAAGTGAGTAGGAAAATTTAGAAATCAATATGTTATCTAAACAACAACCAGCCATGTTCACCTGAGACTGTGATAACACAACCAGACTTGTGAGCTACAACACCAGATAAAGGAAGAGGCACAATATAATAGGAGAAGACTGTAACAGATTACAGGAAATTGAACTGGATCCATTCAAACAAGCTGACACCTCAGTAACGAAAAAAAAAGGTAGATTTTTTTTTTCTCTGTATTGATTTGAAATAGATTGGAAAATTCTTAACATTAACAAGTTGATGTATAATATAAAAATATTTATAATAATTATATCTATCTATATAAAATGTATTTTCTATCCAGTATGTTTTACGGTTAATACATGCTTAATTGCTCAAACAAATATTCTAAAGCATATACATATAATACCTAATAGTCACATGTGATAGTTAAGAAGTTGTTAATATGTCATTGGCATTACTCTTTAAAGTGTGTGTGCTTCTTGCAGTCTGTTTTTTATACTTGAATTCTTAATATACTTGAATTCTTAATCACATTATAGTTTCAGCTAAGATCTAGAAAAAATCTGTCAGAAGAAATAAGTCAACCGCTGTTTAGTCACAATCTGACTTTGTCTTCTTTGAGAATGAAAGTCTAAAGCCTTTCCAAGTCTTAATAAATTACTTACTATTTAGTAGCTATTTAGTATTTCTGTAATTTTCACCTAAGCAGAGACTCAAGTCCATTATCATATGGATCTCCATTATCATATATTTATCTCTATCTCAGATGTATTCCTAGTTCCATCTAAATGCTTTGGGCTGGTCTTATGAATGTATCCTCCTTTTAAAAGGAAATTAAAGGTAATGAAAGAACTGCTGGTGCAGATAAAAACCTGTGAAAGTTGCTTTGTCTTTTTTTTTTTCTTTTTCCCCAACCTCATCCAAAAGTAGACAAGCACTAGCACTTGTGAAAACACCCCTCCCCCCCCCCCCCCCCTTTGCTTCAAGGTAATTAATGTTATATTTATTGGTAAAAGTAAGGAGGGAAATATAGATATCCTTTGTTATTACATAAATATTGTACTTTTGAGAAGATCAAGATTCTGTTAAAAAATCACATGGTAATCTAATGATTAAAAATAATGTCCTATTGTATTTTGGCTTCTGAAAATAAAGACTATTTAAAAATTTAAAGAACAATTTCTTATAAGAATTTTTATGAAGCTAAAAAAAATAGACTGAGAATGTGATAGTTTGTATAGGAAGTGGCTGGGTTTTTGAAAACCAAAAACAAAGAAGCAAAAAAAAGACAAAACAAAACAAACAAAACCAAACACAAATGAACAAACAAATAAAAACTGATTTCTTATTGTTTTAACACATTTACCTCCTCTGGAGTTCTGAGCTTCATCCACTAGTTCATGTCTAATAGTAGGAAACTTTAAAATAAAATTAAAAAATAAGATATGATAGATTAAAATAAAATAAAAATAAATAAAATTTAAAAATAAAATAAAAATAAATAAAATAAATGAAACAAAACAAAATAAAAATAAATAAAATAAATGAAACAAAACAAAATAAAAATAAAATACAAATAAAAATGCAGCTGAAATAAGTTTTTGAAGAGGTAAGCAATTTCTTCGGACAATATTGTAAAAAATAAAAATAAGAAGCTGACGAATTCTCAGTAATGAATTGAATTTTTTGAGCAGTATATGCATGATTTGGTTGTTGGAAATCTTACACGTGCTAACTGATATTCAGTATGAATATCTAAGAGATGAAGAGAAAGTTCATGAACAACATTATCCCATCAAGTCTTTAAAACAGAATTTTAAGAGTTTTTAGGCAACAAAATCCTTGAAAATGTATTAATTTCACATATGTTGCTTGGGTGTACAGACACATTGGTTGTGATCACACAGAAAAAGGTTGTGATCACACACACAAAAATTCCTCGTTAATATATCTTTCTCTAACAAACTTTGAGTTAGAAAGTTAGTCAAAGCTCTTTTCCTTAAGACTGTTAGTTCAGAGAATGATTCATCTGGGAAGATACTCCAAGAGATTTCTAGTCCAACCTTCTGCAGGGTTTTTTTGCAACTACTCTTGGCAACTTCCTTCATCACTTGACTGCATTCAAAGTAAAGTAGGTCTAGTTAAAATTGCTTTTAAAATTAAAATCGTGTCTGTTACCTTTCATCTTCCCACCATGCACCAATGTGAAGAGCTTATCTCTTTCTCCTTGCTGACTCTTAGCATGAGGAAATACTAAATTTACAAATACCATATAAGAATATTTTATATCAGTTCAATGTAATATGAAAAAATTAGATTTTATTCCCTTTAAGCCTTTGAGATCTTAACTCTCAATATTTATATTTAATACGAGTATATAAATAACTAATAAAAAGGTAAAAAAAGTAAAAAAAAAAAAAGTTTCTGAAAAAATAACCTCAACCATATCAAATAGCTTTCGTTTAGAAAGCCATTTATTTTCTTTTAATTTAGAAGAGTAGGGTTTTTTGTTTGTTTGTTCATTTTGTTTTGTGTTTTTTTTTTTTCTTTTTTCTTGAGAAATAATGACTTGAACTATTTATCTTCAGATCAAAAGATAAAGTGTGTAAGTCAATAAAATGTTTGACATTGAAGTTACTTAAATATAAATTTGATCAATAAAATATAACAGGAACAAAAATAAGTATATTATCTTACTGATTTTTCCTTTTTAACGCCAACCTTCTTTTTACCTAGTTACTGGGATGAAATTTTCTAACACCTACTGCACATTTTGTTCCAAATAAACATGATCTCTTTCTGGCCAGTTTCAAAACACTGATAAAGATAAGCAAGAAAATGTCTGAAGACTTGTGCCTTGCCTTCAAAACTTAAAAAGTTGGCAAGGCTCATTATTTATATAAAAAAGAATTTAAAGGAGTAAATTATCAATATATACTTTTTCTACTGGGTGGACTTATAGCTTAAAAATACATTACTCCCACGAAGTTTCAGTCATTTTCTGATATTCAAGAGAACCAAAGTATCAAGCACATTTCAACTCTGAAAGATGGAAAAAAAAAAAAAGTCCTACTAATGTAGGATTCCCTGTATACTAATACAGGGAATATTATTGTCCTGGCATTAGAACTCAAAGAGGAAAAACAGTAATTATTTCTATAATTTTTCTACCACTGGGAAGTCATTTTAGAGTCAGATGGACAATTAAAGATGTGTCAGTATGTTGATATACAAAAGAAAGGTGTTATATATATATATTGTCTTGTTAGTTCAGGGAGATCATTATTATCCATTTCTATTTTTCGTACTCAATGAGCTTCTGTGAAGGCTCTGTGACTGCAGTGAATGTGCTCGGTGAATATCAATATATGCTTGATCTTGAAAGTTGCTACTAGGTACAATTAATGTCAGAAATATTTTACATATACCACAAGTCATATTCCTTAATAGGTTCTTGTTTCATAGTTGTTCAGTTTTGCTTGTATATGTCTTAATTTTGGAATAATACATAACATAAATATATATACATAAAGTTGACGACAGCACAAAAGCAAGTACATCATTAAATACAATGCAGTATCTTTCCATTTAACAGTTTTGTGATTATAAGAAGGGTTATTTAGATCTTTGTGCACATGTACAAAACCAGACTTAAATAGACTTAAAATTCTGAGATCTGGAATTTTTCTCTCTTATCTATGTTTGAAACAGTTATCATAGACTCCCATTATGCACAAGGGAGAGAATAAGTAGGCACATTTAGAGTGAAATTTGTTCTGTTTCAAAAGTCTGACTTACAGCAAGAAGACTACCATTCTCTTTAAAATGCTCTGTATAAGCATGTAGAATGAGATGATGCTCAAATGTGTCTCTATAGTGAGACCGATGGCCAGATAAAAACTCAAATGTCTGAAACATCTAAAAAGTGCGTGTGTTTTTTTAAAAACTCATTTAGCAAAACATACACACACACACAAATCAGTTTTGCCTGCCTTTGGTTGTTTAAATCATAGAATCATAGAATATCCTGAGTTGGAAGGGACCCTTAAGGATCATCAAGTCCAACTCTTGACACCGCACAGGTCTACCCAAAAGTTCAGACCATGTGACTAAGCGCACAGTCCAATCTCTTCTTAAATTCAGACAGGCTCGGTGCAGTGACCACTTCCCTGGGGAGCCTGTTCCAGTGTGCAACCACCCTCTCTGTGAAGAACCCCCTCCTGATGTCAAGCCTAACCTTCCCCTGCCTCAGCTTAACCCCGTTCCCGCGGGTCCTGTCACTGGTGTTAATGGAGAAAAGGTCTCCTGCCTCTCGACACCCCCTTACGAGGAAGTTGTAGACTGCGATGAGGTCTCCCCTCAGCCTCCTCTTCTCCAGGCTGAACAGGCCCAGTGCCCTCAGCCGTTCCTCGTACGTCTTCCCCTCCAGGCCTTCCACCATCTTCGTAGCCCTCCTCTGGACACTCTCCAACAGTTTCATGTCCTTTTTATACTGTGGTGCCCAGAACTGCACACAGTACTCGAGGTGAGGCCGCACCAGCGCAGAGTAGAGCGGGACAATCACCTCCCTTGACCTACTAGCGATGCCGTGCTTGATGCACCCCAGGACACGGTTGGCCCTCCTGGCTGCCAGGGCACACTGCTGGCTCATATTCAACTTGCTGTCTACCACGACCCCCAGATCCCTCTCTTCTAAGCTGCTCTCCAGCGTCTCATCGCCCAGTCTGTACGTGCAGCCAGGCAAGTTACGAAGTTATGGCTAAATCAGCCATTTCTAAACAGGGGAGAAGTGCTTGACACTTGAGCTTAACTCTCTAAATGTCCCATGGTGATATAACATGCTTTCTTTCATATGCAATAAAGTGCTAGAAAATTACCTAGCTGGCCCAATATTTTTGCTGATAGAATGAACCAAAGCAAAGCAAAGCAAAACAAAAATATAGACTACAAATGTATAGGTGCATGCAACAGCAACAGAAAATGAAATGCACATAGATATACTTTTATCTTTATATTGACTGGTCTTTCATTATCATTTAATATCTCCTTCAAGGTCAAATCTGCTAGTAATTGCTTTAGAGGAGTGCAGTGCTGAACAGATTATATTCAGGTGAACTGCCATCTGTATTTTAAAATGCAGACATGCTTCAGTATTCTGTGCATTCTGTGCATGACCTAGTCATATCCATTAGAATTTCTTAGTTTTGTCAGATATCATGAACTGAATATGGACAGACACTGTCTTTCCACTGTCTTTTTTACAGTATCACTGATGTCACCTGCTTCCCAAGCAGCCAAAAGTTGCAAATAGTTCTACTTCGAGTTTCCTACAAGAACAGTAGGAAACAGTGTGGGCAGTCAAGTATTAGCTGACCACACTTCAGACTTCTGTCAAGATAGGCCAGTTAAGTTATGAGAGAGGCAGATCATGTCCGATTATCATATTGCCAAAACTGCAAAATATTATTTAATTTAAAATATATTTATTTATTTAATAATAAGAATAAACTTTATGGAATGACTAGATTACTCAAAGTTCCCTAGCAAAATGAAACATCTGATAAGAAACAAAATGAGAAAAAAAAATCATAAATAGTAACACAACAGATATTGATAATGAAGGGTAATAAGAAAATACGAAGAGAGAGATGTGCTCTTTTCGTTGCTTTCACTAACAGTATCCATGTAAAATTTTTTCAAAGAAAAAGCCTATTAATCACAACACATGGCCAGGAGCATATTAGAAATTATGTCAAATGTGCACCGCCACATTCTAAGAGAATGAAACACTCTGTTGAAACTTTTATCAGTTAACTATGTAACTATGCAGAGTTTACTGATGATAGTACACAGGGAGATGCTGTTTACTCTCTGGAGGGATGAGAGAACTTGCAGAGGTATCTAAATATATACCTCTGCACAATGCCAGTCACCATTGGCATGAAATTCCACAAGGGAAAATGCAGGGTTCTGTACTTAGGATGGAGTAATGCACAGGCACCTACAGAGAGAAAAGTGGCTAGAAAGAAGATCAGCAGAAAGGGATGTGGGGGTTGACAGCTGCTCATTGACAGCAGGTTCAACATGAGTCAGCAGTGTGCACTGGTAGCCAAGAAGGCAAACTACATTTTTCAGAGGTTCAGTAGAAGATCATAGTTATAAAGAAAAATTTATTTGCTCTGAAGGTGGTCAAACACTGGATCAGGATTCCTGGAGAGATGATTGATGCTCCACAGCTGTCAGTTCACAGCTGTCCAAGAGGCATTTGGATAATAGACTTAATAATATGTTTTAACTTTTGATTAGCCCTGAAGTCATCAGGCACTTGATGATTTTTGTAGGTCTCTTTCAATTGAACTATTCTATTCTATTCTATTCTATTCTATTCTATTCTATTCTATTCTATTCTATTCTATTCTATTCTATTCTATTCTATTCTATTCTATTCTATTCTATTCTGTTCTGTTCTATTCTGTTCTGTTCTGTTCTGTTCTATTCTATTCCTAGAGGTTTGCTTCACAGATAGATACCAGGATTAGAATGTAGTGGTGAAGGTCTGAAAAATAATGCATTGATTTCAGAATAAATATGGAAGATAAATGCCCTCTTTTGCCTCTATACACAAAAGGCTATTTGTGAAAAGTTTTAAAATGCATTTTGTGCATATATAGGAGCATGTTATAGAAATTATTGTTGCAGTTTAGAATCACATTGTATAGTCACATGCAAAATCACTCATAATCACACATGAAAATACCTTTTGTAACAGTTTTACTTTGCATTTATTATTTTACTTTTCTAAATTTATATCTGTTTTAAAGTATCTTTATGGCAAATGTAAATGTGAGATAAGTGTAAAATATTGTAAACTGCTATTCAACTGAAAAAAAAAAGTTTTTTAGTTATTACTAAGCTCAAATTTTGAATAAATAAGTATTAAATATATTAAAAGAACTAAAAATCTGTTCTTTGGCAGAAAACAAGCAAACAAACAAACAAGGAAAAGAAAATGCATCAGGGGAATAAAATTTGTTAGCCTGGTGACAGAATTTGTTGCCAAAGTTCTACATCTAACTGTGAAAAGAATTAATAGATTAGGTAATTTTTGTTTTTTTCTCAGAAAGCAGAAACCAATACAGGTATATATTCTGGAAGGACTATGGAACAGTGTATTATATATGTCATAAATGTCAACTATTAGCTCTCTTTTAAGTACTAGAGACACCTGTCTTTATACTATTGATGCTAAAAAATGCCATTTGGTGCTGGGAAAAAAAAATGTTGGTCAAGCAATATTCTTCTCGACAGTGTCTGAAGACAGTGATGGGGAGCAAAGGAATTTAAACAGCAGGCATTACATGAATTTTAGTAAAAGGTAACTATAGTACTTGTTTGAGTACTTCAACAGATTGAAAAAAATGTCTTGAAGCACAGATGTTAGAAGAAAGTCATCTTCCAAATACTGTTGCAGAATATGTAGACAAACTAAAAGAATCTTCAGTATTGTGTTCAGCTGTTAAAAATCTCTGAGCAAAATGAAATATTTTAGGCATTTTTTGTTCTACACAATTTTGTGGTAGTTAACAGCCATTAAAGTTTAAAATTATAAAAGGACCTGAGCTTTCTGACATGTAGATCATAGGTAAAAACAAGTCACCAAAATTGTTATTTCCATGTAAAAGACAAATAAACAAAAAAACAACTTTTAAACAAGCTTAAAAAGTATATTGCGGTAATCTTATGGCAAACAAGGTATTAACCATATATTGCTGAAATTATAAAATTGTTTAGCAGCTCAAGGATGCAGGCAGCATAGAAATGAAAAGTGAAATTATAAAGGCTGATCTAATCAACTTCTGTGGAAATTCATCTATTATTTTTTATTATTATTTTAGGAAATTACTTGTAATGAAGAGGTCACCGCCACATCAAGGATCTATCAAGATATACTAATCCTAATGCTTTCATAGCATTTCCTACTCTCATAATAAGAACAGAAATACAATGTGAGGTTAATCTCTTCAAGTGTTCAACCACCACCACCACCAAAAAGTTCTGAAAAAGGTCCAATCTATGTAGCTGTTTACAAAAATTAATACCTAATGCTAACAACTGAAGAGACATCTCTTTAAATCAAACCATTCATTGCTTTAAAAAAAGTAAATAAGTCAATATCAGACTACATGACCTGAACAGGGGATGAAAAAGGAAGTTTTATTTTAACAGCCATTATATGTAGAATATATATATTATATACATATATATCTTTAGTACATACATATAGTACATATATATATAGTACATATATATATAGTACATAGTATATACATATATATAGTACATATATATATGCATATAGTGTATATTCTATATATATATGTACACTATGTATATGCATAATATATATATATTCTATATATATACTATACATGTATATATACTACAGTATATACTGGGAAATATCCTCTTAAAGAGTTGATGTAGCTGATAAATAGGTCTTTTTTTTTCCTCTTGTCTGTGGTAAGAAGTGAATATTAATTGCAGAATCCTTAAACCATAAACAATGTATTTGTTAGCTGCCATATTCTGGGTTATTTTTGTAGCACTATTATTAAAAACAAACTCTATGAAGAAACTGAGTGGATAGACTGTGGTGGTTTTACCGTGCTGGGCAGCTAAACCCCACAACTGCTCTCTCACTCCCCCTCCTTTAGATGAGGAGGGGGAGAAGTAAAGCAAAGAACAACTCACGGGTTGAGATAAGGATAATTTAATTAAAGGCAAATAATAATAATAATTAAATAAAGACTACCATGAACTAAACAATTTAACTAAGGGGAAATAAAAAGGGAAAGGGGAAAAGGGAGGGGGAAAAGGAAAAATAAAAAGAAGGGAGGAAAACAAACAAACAAAATAAATGAAGGCTATATGGAAGTGCAGAGGAAAGAAATTACTGTCTACTTCCCACAAATGACCGATGATTGACCACGTCCTTGAAGCAAGGCCTCAACGCACGCAGCCGGTGTTCGAGAGGAGGACCGATGTTTTCTCAACGAGAGCCCACCCCTCCCCTCTTCTTCCTGTTTCCACCTTTTATTGCTGAGCGTGACATCACATGGTATGGAATATCCCTTTGATTGGTTTAGGTCAGCTGCCCTAGTGATGTTTCTCTCCTCACTTTTTGCCCACCCCCTAGGAGGGTTAGAGAAAGGCCTAATACTGTGCCACTGCTGCTCAGCAGTAGACACAACACTGGTGATAACAGCAGATAACACTGCTGTTCCAGCTACAAGTACAGAGTACGGCACTGTATGGGCTGCTGCCAGGAAAGTTAACATTCCAGCCAGACCCAGTACAACCTCCACCCCTTATTCCACAACATTTTTGTCACACTCAGATCCCCATACTTTAGTATACAAGCATTCTCATCATTATTCCTTGTCCTTTAACAGGACAAGGATTTAACAGGACAGGATTAATAGGCAGGTGTATCTTTTCATTCCATAGGTCTTTCTTGGAAAATGTTCATAAGAACTGTTGATGATTAGGTCTTCATCTGCCAAAGTGGCCACTCAAGGCAGGCGGAGTTGGATGTCTGGACACCAGCACCAGCTTAGCTCAAGTCCTTGTTGCACTGCCCGGCTCCTTGCAAAGTTGACCTGTTGTTGATCCTACAGCAACTTCCTACAACATATAACTTAGATTACAGATTAGTTTTCTCTCAATGTCAAATCTCCTTGAGGCACACACTTGATATCCCCATTCTTTTGCATGACCCACCAGGTATACCCTGGTCCTTGGGCGAAGACAATCCCACGAGTGGGTTTGCCTTTTCCCGAGGCAGGAGCAACCCACACTGCCTTCCCCATCCACCTTCCTACATGCACTACGGGAACTTTAGCTCCTTTCACAGTGTGTAGGGGTTTTGTTTCGGCAGGACCAGCATGGCTGTCAGACCCCCTATTGTTAACTAGCCAAGTGGCTTCTGGTAGATTTGTGTCCCGTTGTTTCCATGTCCTAGCACCTAATGCTCGTAACATAGTCTTTAACAGTCCATTGTACCTCTCAACCTTCCCAGAGGCTTGTGGGTGATAAGGGATGTGGTACACCCACTCAATACCATGCCTCTTTGCCCAGGAGGTTACAAGATTGTTTCGGAAATGACTCCCATTGTCAGACTCAATTCTCTCTGGTGTACCATGACGCCACAATACTTGTCTTTCCAGGCCCAAGATAGTGTTTCGGGCCGTGGCATGGTTTACAGGGTGTTTCCAGCCACCCAGTAGTTGCTTCTACCATGGTGAGTATGTACCGTTTGCCTTGGCGAGTTTTTGGAAGTGGTCACAATGCAATCATGTATGGTTTATTACAGCAACAGATAACCAGGTTCTTCTGCATTGCCGGTGATAGTGACTGTCTGCAAGCCAGCATGCATGAAATACACAGTTGTTACAGGTGTTACAGGTATTACAGGTGCGCAGCCTAGAAATAAATGCATTAAAAAGATCAAAGATTCTAGAGAGATTTATAAGCAAGTATTCAGATCTCACCCAAAGGCGTCCCAATGGGGGGGGGGGGGGGGGGGGGGGAGGGAGAGAGGCTCAGCCTGTCGACTGATCCCAGGAGTCAGGAGGATGTTGTATTTCCTCGGGATGGTATCTCCCCTGACGGTGGTATCTTCCCTGACATCCCCTCTCTCTTGGGCCAATTTATATTATTTTCTCTCTTTTAGGTGGAGCTTGAGTGGCTCTAGTCAAGCATATCTTAGTCATGATTGGTGAAAAGTTCTCCCATCTCTGTTTAAAGTAATAGGCTCCGAGAAGTACAGGGCGCATGCTCAGTGAGGGTCGGTCGCACCTTGGAGGCGGGTAGCTTTTGGGATGGAGGTGTGTTTTGGTATTATAATGATATTATAACGAGCAAAAGTACACTAGGGTACAGCATGTGTCAAAAGATGACAGGTCCTTGGCTCAGGGTAGCAAAAAGTGTAGCTTTTCGGTCTCAGTGTACACAAGAACAATCGAGTCCCTACCTGGTTACAGAGCCTAGCCGTGGTGTCTCCACTCCTCTCTATGCTCCATACTGTTCCTTAGGGCTAGCACACCAAGTTTTCCCAGCGCAATAGCATCTAAGGTTGGGAGCCTAGGGAACGCTCAGGTAATGCAGCTATGCCCTACCCTGAAAGCCTCTTCAGTGCTGTACATTTTCCTTAAAAAATGTGAATGTTAGTCTTAGTTTCCTAGTTACTTCAGGCAATTGCACCACACATTCCTATTCCTGAAGGATAATAATGAGCCTGATAGAGCTCTGCTCTGATACTATGTGGCATTCCTGATGCCTGAAACTACTGAAAAACTGACTGTTTAAAATTAATTCTTGAGGTTTACTGGAAGCAGATAAAGTAAACATATATACATAGTAAGAAAAAAAAAAATCTACTAGACATCATTCTAATTAAGAAGATGCTAAAATAAACATACAGGTAATTTTGATGAAAGGGTACTACCCTTGAAAGGAAGATAGGTTTGCAACATCCACTGCCATGTTTACAACATGGAAGCTGAAGTTTTAAATAATTACTTGAAATTGTCATCTTTGTCAATCATACCTAGACAAAATGAAGATAATTTGTCCTGCTTTTTTACTTAGATGTCTGGACTACAGACATAGCCTTGGCAGGGCAGACCAATGACAGGTGAAATATACTAAAATATTAAAATTATGTCTTAGATGAACTCCATATATGCGTTTCAGGTGCAATTAAATATACTTTCATTTGATATATGATTTCTTGTTCCTGGAAGCACATATTATCACTTATTAAATACAGAAAAAAAAAAATAATCTGAATGCTCATGTAACAGGCTGATTCACAAACTATAAAGTGTTTTTTTTTTAGTGATCTGGTATTCGAGTTCTTCGACAGGCATTAAGGAAAAAAAATAGTAAGAGGAGCAGCAGTATCATAGACTCATAAAATGGTCATAAGGGTGGTTTAGGCTGGAAGGGGACCTTAAAGGAACCTTAATGATCATCTTGTTCCAACCCCCTGCCATGAGTACAGACACCTTCCTCTAGAGCAGGTTTTCCATCCAAACTGGCCTTGAACGCTTCCAGGGATGAGGCATCCACAACTTCTCTGAGCAACCTGTTCCAGTGCTACACCACCCTCACAGTAAAGAATTTCCTCCTTATATCTAATCTAAACCTCTTTTAGTTTAAAGCCATTACTCAGTGTCTTATCACTACACTCCCTAGCAAAGAGTCCCTCTCCTACTTTACTGCAGGCAGTCCCTTTACATATTGGAAGGCTGCTATAAGGTTTCCCCAGAGAGATCTTCCCTTCTACAAGCTGAACAAACCCAAATTCCTCAGTCTATCCTTGTAAGAGAGGTGCCCCAGCCCTTACTCCTTACTCCTTACTCCTTACTCCTTACTCCTTACTCCTTACTCCTTACTCCTTACTCCTTACTCCTTACTCCTTATTCCTTACGCCTTACTCCTTACGCCTTACTCCTTACGCCTTACTCCTTACGCCTTACTCTTAGTACACTCCCTTACATGTAATCCCTCTCCTGCTTTTTTGTAGACCTCTTTAGGTTCTGAAAAGGTCCAATAAGGTCTCCCTGTAGCCTTCTTGTCTCTAGGCTGAACAGACACAGCTCTCTAAGCCTGTCTTCATAGCAGAGGTGTTCCAGGCTTCCTCATGGCCCTCTTCTGGACTTGCTTCAACACGTCCATGTCCTTACCGTTGGGGGTCCCAGAGCTGAACTCAGTAACTCAGTGCTCTAGGTGTAGTATCCTAAAGACAAAGAATCTTGGTTAGATATAAGGAGAAAAATGAAATGGAAAAAGTGTTTGACTTGAAAAAGAAAAGAAAGAAAAGAAAGGAAAGAGAAAAAAGAAAAGTGAAACTCCAGTTGAAGTCTAATGAGACTTTTTAAAGGCTTCTAGATTGCAGTTTTCTAATTGTAACTCATATTCATTCAGGGTCCTGAGTGGACCAACAGTTTGTAATTACTGACAGTCATACAGCTCTGTAAGCCTCCTCCGTATTGGAGTAGAAAGATCCACTTTCCCCACCATGTGGACTGCAGTGTGGATGTGTTCCATCATGGTCTGCAGAGGGACAGCCTGCTCCACCATGGTCCTCCACTTTTCACTGTCTGGAGCACCTCTTCCCTCTCCTTCACTGACCTTAGTGTCTGCAGGGTTGTTTCTCTCACATATTCTTACTCCTCTTTCCCAGATGCTGTTTCACAAAATTGTTTCCTTTCTTAAATGTGCTCTCACAGAGGTGCAAACAGAGTCACTTATCAGCACATCTTTGTCCAGCAGAAGAGCTGTTTGGAACTTGCTCTGTCTCTGACATGGGATTCTTCTCACAGAGGCCATCCCTGCAGCTCCCCACCACTACCAAATCCTTGCCACGTAGACCCAATGCAATGGACAAACTACTTCACCATGGTCTGAGCTGCAGGGGAATTTCTGCTCTCGTATCTGGAACACCTCCTCCCTACCTTCTTCTCTGGCCTTGGCATCTGCAGGGCTGTTTTTTTTGTTTGTTTGTTTGTTTGTTTTTATTTGTTTTGTTTGTTTGTTTTGCTTGTTTGTTTTTCACTCACTCCTCTCTCACATATTGAACCTTAGTGTTTTTACCTTTTCTTGGGTATTTTTTTCACAGAGGCATCACCACCACTGCTCACTGGCTCGGCTTTGTCCAGCAGTAGGTCCCTTAGTGAGCCAGGTGGAATTGTCTGTGTCTAGAATAGGCCAGCTTCTGGTCTCTCCTCACAGAGAACATTACTATAGCCTCTACCTCACACCCCACCAAAAAAAAAGTTGCCACTTATGCCCAACACAATTTGGAAATGTATTTTGTCTGGTGTAGCCTGTTGACACCAATTCACATCCCTTCCTTGTGGTGGTGTTCCAACTTCCTCAATCTGATTTACTTTGTCACAAATTTGTTTTACATGAAAATAATGTATTCTCAGTGTTCAGTGGCTGCACCTGAATATTATTGTCCCTTCTTCCCCCATCTCTTAAATTGCATTTTATAGATTATTGTTTAGAAGTTAAGGCTTAAACTCAACAGTTGTATTTTACAGTCAGATTTTTCTCAGTTCCTTGCTTGCCAGCTTAGCTGTACTTCTTGCCTTTATGTGCTACCATACCATCTGCATAACAGTACCTCCATAACATAACATATACATATAACATACATAGCATAACAGACTCAATATGGTTTGTTTGTTCTTTGTGATGTGCTGAAAAATCATTTTTGAAAAATTAATTTCCTCCTCATCATGTCCATTTTCTGTTTTTCATCATGTACTTATGATGAGGTACATCAAAAATAACTCCAGAAGTCACATAGAAAGACCTACTTCTATGTAATGCAAAGAATAGCAAATTCTGACTTTTATTATTTCTTACATTTTTCCAAAAAAAAAGGATTTTTAGTAGATTAAAAACAAACAAACAAACAAACAAACAAACAAACAAACCACTTATTTAATGATTTTAGCCTAAATGGCTTGAAAATATTCTTTTTAGAATTTAAACGTAACATTGTCAAAGCTTTTACTCTTTGAGATCCCCAGTCTCAGGTGTTCCAGGTTTTTCAGGAAAAGATGTCTGGCATATCTAGATCACTGGCATATCTAGAACTCTGATATTAAAGAAAATGACAGAAAACCCTTTAAATTTTTTTTAGATTCCTATGTATACTTTTGTTTTCTTCATCCTATCCTATTATTTTCTGTACACTAATTCTCAAAATGTTATTTCTTACACATTAAAAATATACAACTTTTGAAACTGCAAGAGTTACCTCAGATGTGCTTCCTTTCTCAATCAATGCAGTCTTTAAAATACATTTTGGAAAATAAAAGAAAATAATTCATTAACATAGAGTAAATATATATTTTTTTAATCCTAAACAGAGTTTATGCACAGAATACAGTTTGTACTTTATGCAATATTACTTCTTCTAAAGAGAAAAAAAAATCACAGAAAAACAGCAGTGCTCAGTGGTTGCACCTGAATAATATCTCCCCAACCCTATCTTATTTTTTTATATAAATATTATCATTTAAAAATTAAACCTCAAAATCAGCAGTTTCATTTTATTTTTTCTTTGGATTTGTCTTTTTTTTTTTTTTTAATTTCATAGTAATGCAAATTCTTTATTTTTATGTTTAATCTAATTCTAATGATATATCAAAGCCATGAATTCCCCTATAATAATAAAATAATAATAGTAACAATAATAAATATTTTAATAGCTATTATTATTATTATTATTATTATTATTATTATTATTATTATTATTATTATTATTATTATTATTATTATTATTATTATTTTATCTGTACTAATGACTGTAATTTTCCAAGGAAGAAACAGCTTATTTTCTTTATATTAAGTATTATAACAAAGGGTGGAGAATAAAAATGATAATGCTTCTTTAATTTTATGTCACTGATTAGATTGTTCTTCAGAAAACATACATATATTTCAAATGAGTTTTTGTCTTTACTGTCCCCACAATTTAATTAAATGAAATCTGTTGTTCTGAAACCTCTCTTCTTAACAGAAATAAGAAATTAAGCATATTAAATAATAACAGTTTAAAGTTAAAGTAGATGAACATTGGATGTTATGAAAATATTTGGCTATATTCAGTTTCTTCCTTTTGGAGAATTTTTGGGGGCTTCAATTTCACTCAGAAAGACTACTAAAAGGAAACAAAAAAGGAGGAAAGTGCAATTAGTAATTATTTTTGCCTAATTTTCATTATCAAAATATTCTTTAAATACCCATTTTATTTCACATTCTGAAAAAAAAATAAAATACACAGAAAAAAGCATTTCAGTGAAGCTTCTTGTTCATTCTCAGTAAAAACACTAATGTGTAGATCCATTTTCTAGCTGTGTACTGAACATATCCTTTGAGGGCATGTTTTAGGTGAGATTTTATACTAGAGGTGTTTCATCCTAGGATCTCAGCTAGACTCAAAGCTGAAAAAAGTCACAAATGTGGTCAGTGGAATTGCAACTCAGAAGCTCTAACCACTCTGATGTTTGCCCTACCCCTTTTCAAACCTTTAGCCTTTTTGTCATCTTTTGGCCTTATCCAAACCATCTTCCTTCTAATTCCTGGTGGCTACCCACCCTATATTCTTGTGCTTTTTATGCCTGTCATTTTTGTATAAACTATGAACTCCACTGTTTGGCACATAGATGAAGAGTGAAACAATAGCTCACTAATTTTCTCACATAAACAGCTTGCTTAAAAGAACTGTGCAGCTTTTCATGTGAAGCATTCCACACATACAATTTCAATCCTTATCAAATGATCTATAATAAGTCTATATTATCAATATAGACTTATTTGCTACTCTATTATTGTGTTTAATTCATTTGGGATTTTTATAAGAAATAAACAGAACTCTGAAATTGCATGCAGTGTGGAGTCTCTGGTATGACATATGGAAGTATATGGTATTATTAATGTACACATTCATAGCAAGTGTGTATATTTATATATGCATATCATATTGTCCAGGATAATCAATTTAAATTCTTTATTTTGCTGCTGATATTCAAAATAAAGCTCAGCTGATAGAGCTCATACATGTTATTTATAACCTGTTTTTTTCTGGGTCAGAGATTCAATGTGAGGATAAATAGAGAACAGACTTCCACTGAACGCAAATAAGACAAAGAAATTCAGCCTGGAAATGATAGAATCAAATACCTTAAAATTAAAAATCTGTGGGTCAAGAGGGAACTGGCAGATGAAGTTGCTAATGCACTACTCATCATATTTGAGAAACTGTGGCAGTCTCAAGAAGTTCCCACTGAATGGAAGAGGGAAAACACAGCCCCTATTTTTAAAAAGGGAAAAAAGAAAGACCTGGGAAACTACAGGCAAGTCAGTCTCACTTTTGTGCCCAGCAAGATCATAGAGCAGATCCTCCTGAAACCTGTGTTAAGGCACATGGAAAATAAGGAGGTGATTGATGACAGATGACACAGATTCATTAAGTGCAGATCATGACTGACAAATCTGGTGTCCTTCTATGATGAGGTTACAGCATTGGTTGATAGGGAAACAGCAACTGACATCATCTACTTGGACTTGTGCAAAGCATTTGACACTGTCCCCAGTGATATCTTTGTTCCTAATTTGGAGAGACATGGATTTGATGGATGGACCACTCGGTGGGTAAGGAATTGGCTGGATCCTCAAAGACTTGACCCTCAAAGACTTGCAGTCAATGGCTCAGTGTCCAGGTGGAGACCAATGATGAGTTGTGTTCCTCATGAGTAACTACTGGGACCAGCACTGTTTAACATTTTTGTCAGTGACATGGACAGTGGGATTGAATGCACCCTCAGCAAGTTTGCACATGACACCAAGCTGTGTGGTGTGGTTGACATACTTGAGGGAAAGGATGTAATCCAGAGCGACCTAGACAGGTTTGAGGGATGGTCCTGTGAGAACTTCATGAAGTTCAACAAAGCCAAGTGCAATGTCCTGCACCAGGGCTGGGGCAAACCCAAGCACAGGTTGTTGGAGAATGAATTGAGATCAGCCCTGAAGAGGACTTGAGTGTGTTGGTTGATGAGAAGCTCAACGTGAGCTGTCAATGTGTGCTTGCAGCCAGAAAGCCAATCATATCCTGGGCTGCATGAAAAGAAGCTTGACCAGCAGATCGAGAGAGGTGATTAATGACAACTTTTTAGTGGTTCAACTATAATTGGTTTCAGATTACTGTGGACCTCATTCAAATTTGAGTCACTAGAGAAAATGTATTTACAAGTACATGTGCCAAACAAGACTTCTGTTGCAGTGTTTTCTATTTTTAATGAATACAAGTAAAACTTTTTACATTAAGATTTCTTGGCCCAGAGATTTAACCTTTCTTAAAAGATAAACGTTTTTGAATGTATTCATGAAGCTTCTTGTACAATGCATTCTTTGAATATATATTGTGCATTTCTTTATTTGCTTGTTCATTAGATTTTTTTTTGTTTTGATAGAGATTAAACAAAACAAAACAAAACATCTTCCTGAACAGCAGACAGAACATAACTGAATTTAGAGGTCTTATTTTTAGGCTTTATTTATTTATTTATTTATTTATTTTTAAGGAAGATTCCCATTTGCATGTTTAGTTCCTGTTGATAGATATTTCACCAACAGATCACATCGCAAATTAAGAAACACACTGGTATTTTTGCAATTAAATATTAATTACAGGATCATTTATAGTCTATAAAAAGCTAAAATTTAAATGTTGTTGCTATTTAATTACACAAGAAATACAAAAATAATTGAACTGCTATTAATAGACTAATGTAAATGATGCTAAAATATTTTACTGGTGTTAAGCAAGATAATTAGAGCAAGTAAACTAGATATTAATGAAGTTATTAAAAGTCAGTATTTGTAGGCTGATACCATATCTATTTACTTAAAACCATCAATGTTAATTAAAGGCTTAATTAGCACAAATAATGTGTATGTATGGGTCACTGAGCAGAATCACTAGACCGAGAAAATGAACAGTGTGTCTGTGTGGCTTTTAATAGAAGACTTTTTTTTTTTTTTTTTTTGGTCTGGGATTTCTATTACAGAATCCTACATTTTCCTACAGGTTCTAAAAGTATCAAAGAATACTAAAAATAATAAATAAATAAAAATAAAAATACTAAATAAATACTAAAAGAATCCTACAGGTTCTAATTAGAACTCTACAGAAGAACTCTACTTCTAATTAGAACTCTACTCTAACTCTAATTAGAATTCTACAGGTACTAGAATTATGAATCTTTACTGACATTTCTGTCAACAAACTATTTTATGACGAAGTAGTTGTGGGCATAAAGGCTTTTGTTATACCTGTATCAAGCAAATGTCTGGCTATCCCTTTGTGTATTAGGTACATCTGACTGAAAAACATATGACTGGATATATTCAGAATTTTCCACTATTTTTAGCTGAGAATGTCGACAGAAAGGTAAAACATTAAAAACCTATCCCTCTGCCATGCTATTTATAGAATCATAGAATCATTTTAGTTATATATTTTCTACTTCACAACCCATTCAGTGAAGAGTTTTTTTTTCCCTAATATCCAGCCTAAAACTCTCTTGATGCAACTTTAAGTCTATTTGCTCTCATCACTTCGAGCTTGGGAGAAGAGTCCCTACATCACTATAGCCTCCTTTAAGGTAATTGTAGAGGGTGATAAGGTCTCCCCTGAAACTCCTTTTCTCTTAACCCCAGTTCCTTCAGCCACTCCTCATAAGACCCCTCATCAGCTTTGTTGTCCTTCTTTGAACATGCTCCAGGGCCCTGATATACTTCTTGTAGTGAATAGCCTTTTCTTAGTTTCAGTGTTTGTTATGTAGGGAGTAGATCAGGCTGCCTCACTCAGTTCCACCCTCCATGTGTCTTTTCTTTTCAGTGATCAAAGGGGTGAAACAGTTCTGTAAAGACACCTCAGGCTTTGGGAGAAAACTCTAACTGCTGCTGGTTGTTGTCTTTTCACATCTTTCACTCTGCTGTGTTTCTGCCACCCCATCATAACTTTTTTACTTGTACTAGGTATAGATAAAAAAAAAAAAAAAAAAAAAAAACTTTACCCTCAAAGTCTTTGGGTTAATAGAGTGTGTTGATTTTCATTGGAATTTACAAAAGCAAAATCAGCATGCCTTATTTCATTTCATTTTCTTAATATGGATTATGTATTCTTCATTTCATATATTTCATTTATTTTATATTTAGATTATCTGGAAAACAGATGCCTCTCATTTGTGGTTTACATGAATTATTAGAAATAAGGTCTTTGGTATACAGTTTCATATACCTGTCTTTTTATTTAATTTTCAGACTTAAAAGGTGATCTGAGGAAGTATACAGATTTATATCTGAGCAATTAATGTCACCCTAACATATCTTTCTTCTAATAAATTAATCAAGCTCTCATCAGTTTCCTCTCCCTCCGGTACTTGCAAAAGACATTGAAGGAAAACTAGGATTACTAATTCAGCAGCAGAAATCTAGAACCTCTAACCAGTTGCCTATAAGGTAGACTTCCACTGTCATCTAAAGTACCTTAGAATATAGCCAAAGTATCAGGATGTAGCAAATGCAATAGAGGATGAATGAGAAACTGTTTTCTTTCTGAAGCTTCAGCTGGAACTAGGTAGTCTATTCTAAGGTGTCTCAAATGATTCTGAAGGTTTACCTTCAAGCAGTCAGATCAAATCTCTTACACAAGGTTTCATTTCAGATTAAGGTACCTAAGTTTATGAACATCTATATATGTACAGATTTCTACATAAGAAGTAGGTGTCAGAACTCCCATGATAGTCAATAGAATCATCGATGAAATGGAAAAACGAAGCAGACCAAAACACAGGCTTTGAAAGCCACATGAGGTACATTTTTGTGCCTCAGTTGCAGCAGCCTCCATGAAAGGACAGAACTTCAGTAAGTACAGGCTACAGTTGCTACTCATATGCAGGTGTCAGCTATTTCAGAGTCTGTAAAATGAGGTGATACATTGTCCTTATTTTGTCTGGAATAGAGTTAATTTTCTTTGTAGCAGTTGGTATGTGCCATGTTTTGTACTTAGGAGAAAAATATGTTGATAACACACTGATTTTTTAATTGTTGCAGAGCAGTGATTACACTAAGCCAAGGACTTTTCAGTTTCTCATACTGCCACTGAGAAGGCTGGGGGTGCACTAGAAGTTGGGAGAGGACAGAGCCAGGACAGCTGACCCAGACTGGCCAAAGGGATATTTCATAACATATGATGTCATGTAGGACAATAAAAACTGGTTGGCTGGGGAGGAGGACCACTGCTTGGCAACAGACTGGGCAGCAGTCAGCAGTTGGTGAGTAATTGCATTGTGACTCATTTGTTTTGTATATACATGTATGTGTGTGTATATATATAATATATGATCATAAGAATATATTATTATCATCATTATTATTTTCCCTTCTGTTTCTATCCTATTAAACTCTATTTTTCTCAAGAGAGATTCTCTTCCCCATCCCACTCAGGGTGTGAGAAGTGAGCAAATGGCTGTGTGGTGCTTAGTGGTTAGCTGGGTTAAACCGTAACATATGTTTAGTCAATTTCACCCTGCTTTAATGGGTCAGTTTTGGGGTAACCTGAATCACTGTCTAGACTTCATTCACTGCACTGACTGTGACGATTGTTTCACCAATTACTGTAAAAAGTCAAAAAGTGAATGGAATATGTATATCATAACACGAACAAAATTCTCTCAAATACTACTAATCTCATTTTTCTCCTGTAACATCTTGTCTTTTCTTTTTTGCTCCTTACTACATTGATCCCTTGACTGTTTTGTCTTCTCCACTTAGGGATTCATACCAAATTTGGTGAAAATGTCTTTCTGTTAATGTTTGTTTAAAAAGTTTTTAGCAGAAGAAAGTTTGCATTTTTAGTATGCTCTAAGTCATGATCAAATTAAACATGGTCAGTGGAAATAAAGCATTATCTGCAATAAAGCTTTGCATTTTATTCAAATCTTCCAAAGCAAATTAATCCATAATAAGGATTTGGGTTCTTCTTGGGGTTTCTATGAATGAGAAGTGTCTACTTAGTTACAGTTATAGAAGATTAATATACCTTACTATACTGTTAATACGTGGACAATTTGGAAATTCCAAATATATTTTTCTTCAAATATAAGATGTGCTATAGTTTCAGTAGCTTTTAAGACAACCAAGAAATTTACTCAGGGTATAGCACTTTCTATATTTGAAGAGGGGTTGTTGTCTTAAATCACAAAATCTGAGTGAAAGTTAATTGGCTTGTTCTAGAGATGACTTATTTATTCCTTACCTACAAGATGACCTCCTGTGAAATCCATACAGAAATGTAAGAAATGTCTTCTGTAACACCGTGCTCATGTTAATAGGAAGACCGAGCTGCAACATAGTAGAAGATAGTCTGGTTTTATGGTGATACATCATATATAGCAGTAAGCAAGCTAATGCTTAGAACCCATCTGTGTATTAAAGGCTGTTTTAAATGTTATAACTGCATTTCCTTCTTATTCTCCACTATGACCACTTGTGAATACTGAGGCTACCTGTTAGAATGTTAAAACTGTTCAACAAGATGCAGAATAATTACTGCCTTAATAACATACTTCATGATATATATTATCCTTTCTTGCAAGTTATTATGTGTTATGAAATATCACTCTGCACTTCAGTTCTTCAAGTATTCTAGATTTATTTTTTGTTTGAACAAGAAATGTGATAGTGAGAGTTGGTTAATATGTTCTTTGATTAAGAACAGTTAATCTTTTCTTTAATCTGTTATTTTCAAGAAGTGTTAAAGTTTGTTAGACACTAAAAGTACGAGTATCGATGACTGTGAAATATATTTCACTGTGGTCATTTAAATTCACTGCACACTTTTTAATACACATAGAAAAAAACTGAGCTTATTAATGTATGTCCTTAAAATGCAATATTATTATTTTTTTTTCATAGATGACTCGAGGAGCTGATTATTTTTGCAACAGTGAAGTCAGTCATGCATTATAGTTTTGTTCCATCACCTACACAGCTATAAGTTTTCCTTCAGGTTGAGTTATGGTTATACCTTAATGTGGTAACTTTAAAATTAAAATGTGCAGAAGATTAAAAACTTGTTAGAGGGTTTTTTTGGTTGGTTGTTGTTGCTTTTGTTTGTTTGTTTGTTTTTATTTTGGTTTGGTTTGTTGTTATTTTTTTTTTGGCTTTGGCTATTGAAAAATTCTGAATCTACATACATGCTGATGAAGAAAGAGGTCAAATCTGAGTGTTTTTTGTTTGTTTGTTTGTTTGTTTGTTTGTTTTGTTTTCAGTTCTTGAATAACCTAACATCTCAAAAGACTGTAATACTGCACTGATACCACAGTTTTTAGGGCTTAACTAAACCTATTTCTTTTTTCATCCCATAAAATTATGTTTAAATATATGTTTTTCTTTTCTAAAATGTAGCAATACATGATATATATGGTTTCAGAAAAAAAAAAAAAAAACTTTTAAGTTGATTAAAAATTGTCTTTTAAAAATATTTTCCAATTAAACAGATGTCTTGGTTCATATTTTATTAATTTCAATTGCCTATTCTATTAATGGACTACTATTAGATAGATTTTCAGTATGCTACTCAGATGCGAAAAGTAAGATTTAAATAAATGAACAAATTATAAAATAGAATAAGAATAAAAATTGGTCTGGCTTTGCATTTTTAGAGTTGTGTTTCAGCATCAATAGCAGAATCTGAAATGTCAATAGCTATTTATGCCTTTTCTTTTTTTTTTTTTTAATTTATTTTTTTTAAGAAAATAGAACTCTTAAAATTAATCTGTTTTCATAGCGTAGAATAATTTTACCTGATGTGAACTATCAAAAACCTAGACATTTGGGTAGGTCCTAAATTCCCTAAAAAAGATTATCTATTTTTATTTGAAATGTCCTGAACTATTCCACCAGGTCTCCAATGATTGTTTCACTGTCTTTGGTAGTATCATGACTGTGTGGTCGTCTTGGATAGACTGGTGCTAACAAATATTACATGATGTCTACAGTTCATATGATGTAATCTAGACCCTCATATAAAATTATTCATCTAAGATCCTGCTAAAATCAAGCAAAAAGAGTAGTCCTTCCCTTTCCAGGTGATGATTTGTAGATATTTAATTTAACATTGAGTTGAGATTAAACACTGTGAAAGTAAGGAATTAGAAATGGAAGGGGAAAGTACCACATCACACTGGTTTTATGTGGCAAGGTTTTGATGTGGAATGGGGGCTAGGGGTTGCAGGGTGGGGAGAGAAGCTACAGTTTCAGCAAGTCTTAAGGGACCTACTGCTGGCCAAAACTGAGCCAATGTGTGATGCTAGTAGTGCCTCTGTGAGAGCATATTTAAGAAAGAGTAAAAAATACTGCACAGCATCTAGGAGAGAAGAGTGAGAAAAATGTGAGATAAACTACCCTGTAGACACCAAAGTAAGTGAAGAAGGAAGGAGAGGAAATGCTACTGGAGCCAGAGCAGAGCACCCTGAAACCCACAAAGAAGACCATGGAGAAGCATTCTGTCCTCCTGCAGCCCATGGAGGATCATATCAGATCAAATATTCACACCACAACTTGTGGAGCATTCAATGCAGGAGCAGGTGGGTATGGCCTGAACAAAGCTGTGGATGATGGAGAAACATGAAGGAACCATGCAGGAACAGGATCCTGATAGGAACTGTAGCCTGTAGAGTGGAGCCGGTGGTCCAACAGGAACTGTGGCTAATGTTAAATAACATGCTGGAGCAGTTTAATAACATGCTGGAGCAGTCCATTCCTAAAGGACTGAGCTGTGTAGAGAGAATCTATGCTGGAACAGTTATTGAAGAACTGCATCTTGTGGTAAGGACAAATGTTGGAGCAGTTTGTGAAGGATTGTATCCTGTAGGAGGGATCTCATGCTGGAGATGGGGAAGAGAATGAAGATGAATGAGCATCAGACAGGATATGAACTGTAAGCAACCCCTGTTCCCCATTCCCTCTGTGCTGTTTATGGGGGAGGAGATAGAAGAGATGGGAAAGAAAGAACCAAGTCTATTCCTGGAAGCGGGAAGAGTTGATGAAGTTTTTTTTTTTTTTTTAATTATTTTTATTTTTTTATATATATTTTTTGTTTGTTTGTAACTCTCTTAGTCTATTTTTAATTGGTCATTAATTAAATTGATATTCCTCAAGTTAAATCTGTTTTTCTCACAAAGGCAATTATTGTGCAAAATTCCTGTCCTGATCTTGACACATATTTTTATTTATTGATTGATTGATTGTAGTTTCTCCCCCTGTCTTTCTCAGGAGGGGGAGGAAGAGAGTAGCTTTGTAGGTAGGTACCTGGAAAGGCTAACTGTACAGTTGTTGCTGGCTTTTGAATTCATAATCAAAACTGTGTTGGTAACATATCAATGCTTTAGTTGTTGCTGAGAGGTACTTACACTGAGTCAAGGTCTTTTCTGCATCTCACGCTGGCCTGCCAGTAAAGAGGCTGGGGGTGCACAAGAAGCTGAGTGGGAAGACAGTCAGGACAGATGACCTAAACAGTCCAAAGGTTTATCCCATAGGATATGATGGCATGTACAGCAATAACAGCTGGGGGAAAGAAGAAGGAAGGTGGAGGGTGGGTGGGAGGATGTTGGGAGAGTGATGGAGTGATGTTTTTCTCATGAAGAAGGTTTGCTTTCCCAGAAATGACTAAATATCTGTTTACCAAAAAAAAAAAATAGTGAATTAATTCATTGTTTTGCTTTTGCTTTCATGTGCAGCTTTTGTTTTAACTATTAACCTGATTTTATCTCAACTTTTGAGTTGTTGTATAGAATCATAGAATGTCTTGGGTTGGAAGAGGCCTTAAATATCATCTAGTTCCACCCCCCCCTGCCATAGGAAGGGATACCACCCACTACGACAGGTTGGCCATGTTGGCCATCAACCCATCTTTGAACATCTTCAGGGATGGAACATCCACAACTTCTCTAGGCAACCTATTCCTGTTCCTCTCCACCCTTACAGTGAAGAATTTCTTCCTACGTCTAATCTAAATCTATCCTGTTTTAGTTTAAGACTATTCCCTCTTTTCCTACCATTATCTACCCAAGTAAAGAGTCCCTTTCCAGCCTTTTCATAAGACCCCTTTAAGTATTGAAATGCCACAATGAGTTCTCCCTGGAGCTTTCTCTATAGGCTGAACATCCCAAGCTCTCTCAGCTTTTCTTCATAGGAGAGGTTAGAACTCTTATCTTCTTTGTGGCCCTCCTCTGGACTTGCTGTAACAGATGTGTGTCTTTCTTTTGCTGGGGCCAGTCCTGGATGCCATACTTCAGGGAGGGCTTTCCAAACACAGAGTAGAGGGGGACAATCACCTCCATCACTCTGCTGGTCACGGCTCTTTTGATGCACCCCAGGACAAAGACTTCTGGATTGCAAGTGCACACTGCTGCTTGTGCTGAGCTTTTTGTCCACCAGAACCCTCAAGTCTCTCTCTGAAGGGCTGCTCTCATGTTCTTATACTTTTTCCTTTCCAATTCTCTTCCCCGTCATACTGGTGGAGAGTGAGTGTGGTGCTTAGATAACTTAACATCCAGGTTTTTGTTAGGATTAGTTCTCTTACAACAAAAATCACAGAATCATAGATTTTCTTAGCTTGGTTGGGATCTCTGGATATTACCTAGTTCAATCACCTTCCTAAAACATGGTCAGATTGAGCAAGTTCCTGGGGACTATGTCTAGTCTGGTTTTGAATATCTCCAACTATGAAGGCTCTCTGGGCAATTTGCTCAAGTGTATGACCACCCTCACAGTAAAATAATAAATAATATAAATAATAAATAAAAACAGCCATTTTTATTTTATTTATTTTAATCAGACAATTTCCTGTGTTTGTCTTTGTGTTTGTTGCCTAGTTTCTGTCACTGGACACACCTGAAAATAGCCTGGCTCTGTCTTCTCTACACCCTCCCATCAGATGTTTATACACATTAATGAGATTACCCAAGAGATTTATTTGAGCTGAATGGTCCCAGCTCTCTCAAAATCTCCTTATATGAGAGGCATGTGACCCTTGATCTCCACTGTGGACCTTTGCTGTATGTCAACAATACTTCTGCAGTGGGGAACCCTTGGCTAGATACCATATTCCACGTGGCCTCACCAGTGCAAAGTAGAGGGGAAGGATCGACTCCCTCAACCTGCTGGAGAGGCTCTGTCTAGCACAGGTCAGGAAGTTGTTAACCTTCTTCAGAGGAACAGTCCCCAAAGCAAAACAAAATTAAGCTTCTACCTTCATTGTAAAATCACAGGAGTTTGCTCATGGAGTCAAAAGTAGTTATCAGTTCTTGAAACCTTAGGTTATGCCATTGTCAGATTTCATATTGCATTTCATTGTCACTCTGTTAATAAATGTCATGGAATGGCAAAGCTTTCAGTGTTATGCTGTTATCTTAAGTCTTACTTAAGTAGGAAACTTACTCACAACAGACAGATAAGTCAGATACATTATTTATAGATCACTGTTTAGTACCTTTTACATAATAGCATCCAGAAATTGGATCTAGCATATACAGAAAAAGTCAATACATTACCTTTCATCTCCTAGAATATTCAAAAGCTCTTTGTTGCCACAGATAGGGTGAGATTTTAATATATACATATATATATATATATATATATATTTTTTTTTTTTCTGTATGGAGTTTCTCTTGAATGCAAAAGGGACATATAAAGAAGGTGGATGTAGGAACCTGCTAACCAGAGCAATACAAACAAACTTCCTGAGATTGCAAGGGTAAGGCTAGGAAAGCTGAATTTCAGTGTCAGTTGGAAATAGTAAGAGATGTGAAGAATAACACAAAGGGTTCTTACAAATGCATCAGTAATGAAATGAAATGAAAGGAAAATGTATTCTCACTGATAAATAGGACAAGAATCTAGAGAGAAAGCATATAGAAAATGCTGAGATACTTGAGGTCTATTTTGCCTTACTTTACTGGTAAGGTTTGTCCTTGGACTTCCTGGACCCTGCCAACAGAGTCAGTATGAGTGAAGAACTAGTCACAGCAGAGGAAGACTGTTAAGGGCTACTTACATCAACTGAACATACACAAGTTAATGGGACAAGATAATATACAACCAAGAGTGCTGAAGGAGCTGGCTGATGCCAAAGCAGGCCAATCTCCATCATCCTTGAAAGGTCATTGATATTGAGGGATGTTTCTCAGGACTGAGAAAAGGCAAGCAACCTACCCATCTTTAGGAAGGACAAAGAGAAGGATCCAGAAAACTACTGGACAGTCAGACCAGTAGTCTGGCTCTGGGAAGGTTATGAAGACAGTCACCTGGGAGCCATTTCTGAGTACATGGAGAGCCAGAAGACAATATGAACAGCCAACATGAAGGGGGAATTGTGCTTTACCAGACTTTTGCCTTCTATAGTGAGACAACTGTCTGTATGAGCAAGGGGACAGCAGTGGCTGTAGTGCTACTTGGCTTTAACAACAATTTTGGCAATATCTTCCACACTATTCTAATAGTTAGACTGTAGACTGGAGAAGTGGACAATGATATGGACAGTTCACTGGACAGTTGGGCTCAGAAGACGGTGATCCGTTGTACAAAATCCAGCTCAAAATCAGCTAGTAGTGACATTTCCAGGTGATCTATAGTGTGACCAATACTGTTCAATGTACATATTAATGACATGGTCAATGGGAAAGAATAAATTCTTGGCAAGTTTGCAGATGAAAGAAAATTTAAGGAAGTGGTTGGTATGTGGGAGGGCAGGGCTGCTATTCAGGAAGACCTCAGCAGCATGGAAGAATAGTCTGATGGGAACCACTGAAGTGCGACAGAAGCAAACGGAAAGTCCTGCACCTAGAATGTAACAATTCCTCAAAACAAGACGGTTTGGGCACCAAAAGGCTAGAAAGCACCTTTGGTGTAAGGTACCTGTATGGCCTGGTAGGCAAGTTAAACATGAGTGGACATTGTGCTCTTGCAGCAAATAAAAGACCCACCTCATTCTGAACTATACTATCAACAGTGTTGTCAGCAGGACCAAGGAGATAACTCTTCTCTCACCAGAAATGATGAGACTACCTCTAGAGTATTGTATCCAGTTTGGGGTATCCTCATACAAGAACCACTTTACCACATTGGAATAAGTCCTGTGGAGCGCCATCAAAATGTAAAGTACGTGATGTACAGGGACAGTATGAGACTACTGTGTTCTCTTATTGTTTTAATTTGTTTTCCCTTAAGAGAAGTAAATGAGGGAAACCTTACCACTGTTTAAAACTACATGGTAAGCAGACATGAAAAAGACAGACCTAAATTCTTCTCAAAGCAGTGCAGCAGAAGGATAAGTAGTAACAGACACGGGTTGGTGTGGTGGGTTTATGTAGCAAGGTTTTGCTAGCAGGGGGCTACAGGGGTGGCTTCTGTGACAAGAATCCAGAAGCTGACCCATGTTAGATAAGGGTCAGTTTCAGCTGGCTCCAGAGGGACCCACTGCTGCCCAGAGCCAGGCCAATAAGCGATGTCTGCTCATCTGTGAGAGCAGATTTAAGAAAACAAAACAAAACAAAACAAACAAAACAAAAACAACAACAACAACGACAATAACAACAACAAACACTGCTGCACAACAGCAGCTGGGAGAGTGAGAAACAGCACTGCAGACCCCAAGATCAGTGAAGAAAGAGGAGGAAGAGATGCTCCAGATGCTGGAGCAGAAGTTCCCCTGCAGCCTGTGGAGAGGACCATGGTGAAGCAGGCTGTCCTCCTGCAGCCCATGGTGTACCACAGCGGAGCATATTTTCATGCTGCAGACTGTGGAGGAGACCACAGAGGAGCAGGTGTCTCTGGCTTTAAGGAGGCTGTGGCCTGTGGAGAACCCCCACTGGAGCAGATTCTGGGCTGGACCTGTAGTCCATGGAGAGGGGACCATGCAGGGACAGGTGACCTGGCAGGAGCTGCTTGCCCATGGGGGACCCAGGTTGGAGCAGTGTGCTATGATTGGAGGGACCCGGTGATACAGATCCATATTGGAACAGCTCTTGAAGAACTGCTGCTTGTGGGAAGCCCACAAAGGAGCAGTTTGGGAAGGATGGCATCCTGTATGCGGGATGTTGGAGCAGGGCAAGAGAGTGACCGTGAAGGGGCAATGGAGGAGAAGTGTTATAGACTGACTGTAGGCCCCATTCCCCTGTTCCCCTTTGCCGCTCACCTGTGGGAAGGAGGTGGAAGAGAGTGGATGGATGGAAGGCATTTTTAGTTTCTTTCCTTTGTTGCTCACTTCTCTAACTTGTTCCTAATAGGCAATAAATTTTACTAATCTCCCTACTGTGAGTCTGTTTTGTGCATCATGATAATTGCTGAGCATTCTCCCTGTCCTCACCTCAACCCTTGAGCCCTTTTCATCATATTTTCTCCCTCTTTCCCTTTGAGGAGGGGGAGTGAGTGAGTGGTTGTGAGCTGCCCACCTGAATAAAACCACAACAGTTGGAACACACAAAATTCCAGCTTGATATATGAAAACTCTTTTCACCAAGATTAAGAGTGGAAACTGATACACACATATACAGGCTAAAATAAATCCAGAGAATGAATCCCAGGAAAACAAAAAGTTATATAAAGAAAAATACCTTCTAGTTCAAGGAAATCACATTATGAAAACTTGGATCTTATCAGAATAAGACCCTACAATTACTCTATTTCATATTTCACTTATAACACAGTATATTTAAAAAAAAATGCATACAAGTTGCAGGGTTGAGTTCAAGAGTTAAGAATGACAGAGATCAGAAGTGTCATGCATATCTCATATCTCTGTGTTCTGGATGAAAATATCATGATGTTTCATTTAATTACCTGATTAAAGTTTTATTGTTGTTGTTTGCTGCTGTCATTTGTTTATTTGTTTTAGCTGCTGTGTACATGACCTTGTGCTTTAAATACTGCATATTATTCACACCCTGCTCCAGAAATTGAATTTTCTTCTCCTGCACATGTAGTTTTACTGTGACAGAAAGCATATGCTTCACAATTTATTTTCACAACAGTTTCATGAATAGAGAGATATTATTATCCCTATTTCATAAATGAAAACTCAGGAGAAATTAAGATTTAAAAAAGGAAAAGTCCTCGAATACTGTGAAATATGTTCATCTGATTTGTGTCAATATGGAACAATGCTAGGGCCTCATAATGAAATGTGACTTTCTGTCTCACACTCCCTTGTATAAATAACTACAAGTCCAAGAGAAACAGAGTGGTTAGTGTATATAGTTCTTGTATCATGCAAAAGAATGGTCTAGCAGTTTGTGTCAATAGAGGGTTTGAAGGGTAAACCTTGAGACTCAGGTCTGGGAGATAAGAGAATAGGAGGGAGGTTTTTTTGAGATAACTGCTGACTATTGCCTGAGACACAGTTTTCTGACATCTGGCCCAGAGACTACTAAATAAGGAGAGGAGGGGAAGCTGAAGAACGACTGAAGGACAAAGCCTGGGAAGAAGAATAGCCTTCAGTACGAGTGACCCCCAGAGGGACCACCGGAGACTGATACGCATACATCCGTGGGATGGTTTAGGTCCCAGGAAAATAATTATAATAACTCTGTCTTTTCCAAAAGTGGTGTTGAATATGTATTAGCCTTGGAGCATAAAAAACAGCCGCCTGATGTAACTGGTGTGCGTCTTGGTGGAGCAGAGACTCCTGGTGCACCCAGCACTGTTTGCTTACCTTAATAAATTGTAAACTTTGATTACAGTCCTATTTTGAAGACTGAGCCATTTATAACAATTACCTTACCTCGATTACCTATGCAGTCTTTCTTTACCTGCTTTATAAGCATTTCACTGTGGTGAGTGCAATATGTACTGTAGTGGGTGAATATGAGACACAAAATCAAAAAAGTCCTAAAAGAACAAAACAGCAAAGCTTTCAGTTAGAGAAAAAAGGTGAGAAACTCTGGAAATTTCAAGGCAGGAATCATTTATTTAAATGCTTCCTACTTTTGCTACTTTGCTGTTTGTCTGTCTATACATACAGGACAATTAGATAATATTAATAGATATTAATCTCATTCTACCTACATTCATTTCACATATAGTGATTGCAGTTTCATAAATACGATACCATTGAATTGTGTTACAGTAATTGAAGTAATTGAAAACAAAATCTTGCCTTAAGTTTTATCTTTTGAGGTCATTTTGACAGGTCAACTAAACCTTATGATACTTTGATTAAAATTCAGTTTCTCAGGAGGAAAAAAAATGAATAAATATATAAAATAATTTAGATTGCAGAATAATATGCTACAAAGTTTTACTGTTTTCCTATTTTGTTCCATATACTTAAAGAGAAACAAATGAAGATTAGTATAATGTATTTATTGTTGTAATGAAATTGTAATTTTGAAATTTTTATTTTTAAAATTTGTATTTATTTTTATTTTTATTTTTAATTGGTATTTTGAAATCTCATATAATGCTTGTTATTTCTTCCACTGCATACATTAATAAACTGCATGAGCTCTGAAAATGTAAACTGAGATAAAAAAAAAGTATCTCCAGTTTCTGATTCTAATTGGCTAGAGAAATATTATGGCAATAACACTAATAAATAAATAAGTAAATAAATAAATAAAATAAAAACCCTGTGGAAACAGAATGTTTACTTATTTAAAATTAATTCTTCCTCAGAGTAGAATGCAGATATATTTCCAAGAAACAGATTCAAAATGGATAAAATGGTAAGAGTTTAGAGGGAAAATATAGGAGGGAAAATAGATGAAAAATATTAATAGATTAAATAAATATAAATTTATACTGTTATGACATGGAAAATGAAATATAATTTGACATTTAAATAAAGCATAGGCTAAGTGACTTATAAAAAAAAATAAAAAATAAAATGGAGTCATTCTCAAAACATTCTTGTAATAGAAAACTCAACTCCACTCAGAAGGTGGAGTAAGAAAATGAAGATATGAAGCCGACATAAAGAAGATGTAATCAGATGACTTTATAATTTTAAAATTCGATGGAAATTTGTATTGGAGTCTTAATTTTTGGACTGACTGGAGAATTTCAGACAAGTTAAGTCAATTTATAGCAAAGCATAGTTTCTAGTCTCTAGGACAATTGAGTAGGAAAATGCAGTTTCCAGGTAATTGAAATATTTTCTATTCCCTTGAGGGAAGAAATAAACTATTGCTGCTAAGTATTCCATTCCATTTATCTAGTTGCACAAATATTTCATCTTTTTAAATGACATATTTTTTTGACTTCTTGTTCTGATGATAATATTCCTTATTTTTCCTCTAAATAACATGAATTCTGTCAATTAAAGCAATGGCTGCATGCTGATTTTTTAAATGGCTTTGCACATCCTCTTTTACTATTTTTTATTTTTATTTTTTCAAAAAAAATATTAAGATGTTAGGTTATTTTTGCATACTCATTTTTCTACATTGCATTAGCAACTGCAGACTTTATTTATTCATTTGTTTATTTATCAGTATATAGTTTACAAATTTCAACATATTAATACCAGATATCAGATACTGACACAACCAGGTACTGACAAAATCAGGTACTATCGGTGAAGAATTTGTTAACAAATAACTATATTAGTGGTTTTTATTTGTCTACCTAGGTAGGTAGTTGTATACATATAACAAAGACAAAAAGAATAAATAATATAGTCCAAAATGAACTGTGTATATATATGCAGAGAAATTTCCTGTATTATTTTTCTTTAAATTCTTCCAAGACATTATTTATTGATGTATTTTATTTAAATTATATACAGGATATAATATAGAAATGCATTTTTTTGAGGTAAAAGCTTCCATAGGGATATATGAGTTCTAGAGTGTTCAATATTTGTAACTTATAATTAAAATTATGATTCTAATGATATGATTTTTTTCAATTTTGTTAATCTTGTTAAATTGTTATTAACCTGTTTCATAGAAGCTCATATTTTATTACTTCAATAAATGTTTCACATCATTAAAAATCCCAGTGTTCTCACTGGTTTAACAACAAATGGACAAGTAACTCAATATTTACAATTAAGTTGTGGAAATAAGCAATAAAATGACTATGAAATATTGGTTTGTATAGTGTATTGTTTTGATGGCTCACATCTCTGTTAAATGAAACAAACCTCAGTAATGAAAGCAAATGTCAAAAATAAAGAAAACAAAACAAATAATACAATGAGTTTGGGGAAATAAAATTAATTGCATTTTCAATCAAATCTAAGAAAAGCAGCCATAATGACTATGAGGATTATTGGAAATGATGCTGTCTGTTAAATCTTAGGACTTCATCTAAAACTTGAAATCCAAACACCAATTCCAAGTCACGTTAGTAAAATGATTTCTTTTTTAATCTTAAAAAGAATATGTGAATCTCTGAATAATTATGGACAACAAATCAAACGTGAAAAAAATTATAGATGGGAAATCGGACCTTTAAGCTGTGTGGTCAGCCTCTTCTACAATGTTGCAAACCTGTACACAGGAAAAAAATTCAAACAGAAGGAAATTCTATTTTATTTTTTTCTTTACTTGTTTGGTTAATTGTTTGTTATATTGTAAAAAAGTATTAAGTGTTACTCAGGAATACATGTGGATATCCAGTAGCTGAATGATTTAACTAATAGTGCTTCCAGCAGTAGACTACTTAAAGGTTTACAGTGTGCTCGCCCACATTACAGACAAAGAAAATGAAGCATAATTCTGCTGAAATCACTCTGTGCTCTACTGGCAGAGCACAGAGTGCACTCTTTTTCTCATAAACCAGGAAATATCACAATATTCAGAAGAAATTCAAAATTTGTTATTTGTATACTAATCTGCAAGGCTTTTTATGTGTGTGTGTCTGTGTGTGTTATGAACAATTCTGGAAAACTGTCCCTTAAAACATATGAACAAGGTCTAATGAATTACCTTTGAAAACCCACTGACCCCAAAGTATCAAAGTAATTTTGCTTTGAGATTAGGATTTGAAGATGGAATAAGAAAGTGTACAATTTTGACTTTCGTCTGATTTTTTGACTGAGATTGTATCAGTCATTCTACTTTATGACTATATAGATTGTGCGAAATCTGCCTTTTCTGAGCTTAAATGTTTTATATTTTAATTTTCATAAAATCTGGTAGTCAGTCATTTATTTTATGATGCATTGATTTATTAAGATATCTTATTAGATGCTTGCAAAAGGTCTTAAAAACATTAAGTATGTCTTGAAAGACCTGATTCTTTTGCTCCAGAGTGTTTTTAAAGTATTATAATTTCATTTATTTGAGAAGCCTGCTTAACACTAAACATGTCTTCTAGATTGGTAAAAAGTACCAATAACATACAGAATTAGTAAGAGAGAAGCAACAACATGAGGACAGATTAAGACTGCATTGTAAGTACAAGCAATTATTTCATGAGCTGGAAATAGGCACAAGACAAAAACAAATGAACAAAACAAAACAAAACAGAAGTTAAACTACGGATCATTTTCTCCTGTCATCTACCTTGGTTGACTTGGTATGACAAAGCTTTCATAAATACCTAAGACAATAACTTCTAACTATTCCAGCATGATAGAAAACGGAATTGTGGTCTGTGAATATTACTAGTCATCCCTATTGCTTGTAGAATGCAAAGCTTCTTACTCAGTACTTACAGACTAAAAAACATATGACACTGGCAGATCCTCCTATACGGTGTTTCCTAGTGAGTAAAAATAAATAGATATTCACATATTTAATCAGTACTGGCCCACACTCAACACTGTTAACTTTACTGTTTATATAAAAAAATAGATTCTTATTATGCTTTTATGGTTTCTTACTACACTACTAAATTTGATACCCGTAGATTACTGTATTTTATAAAACAACTGAAAATTGCATCAGATATTTCCAAATCTTTCTGGATCACATTTTAAATCTTGTGTTCCTTGACATAAGTTTCCTTTGTTTCCGGTACTTTTTAAATAAACTATAGTACCTCTCTACACAATCCACTCTGACTAGAACTGCCACTGTTGGTCTAGAATGACATGGAATGACTGATGACACCATATGGTACAGTGAAATTCTTAATATTTTATTTTTATTTTTGATTATCTGTTTGCCTTTTATCTGCTACCATTCTTTCAATGAAAAGTAATCTATATCCCCTCTTTTTCACATATTATGAATATTGCCTATTACTCTGACATAACTAGGAGACTTCCTTAATGAATTATACATCTGTTTATGATTATGCAAACCATAGAAATATGTTACCTGATTACTGATAATATAATGATTTTGCCTTTGTTTCAATTGCTAGAGTTAATTTTCTTTTGTATTTTGCATGACAGTTGTGATGAGTGACTAATTGCTAGCACCTGGCTCATAAACCTTATGGTAGTGATTGAAAGTAAAACTACATCTAAAGAAAGTTACAAGTGTCAAAACTGTACGTAAATAATTGAATTAAAGTGAGTTAAAATTACATTGTTTAATGTAAGAATTGTTTGTAGTATGACATTTGTTTTTTTACTAACACATTAAGTGTTAGTAAAACGCTGATCATTAAGACGATCAGTCACAGACATTTCAGTTATAATATGTCACTTTCCATCTATCCTTGGGCTTCCAAGACGAAGATTTCCATCTACTTTGGCCTGTCAAGCCCGAAGCAATTAATCATACAGTTGTTGATTTATGATATATAATGTTTCTAGAAGTTCTACCAGGAGGTCAGTGTTTCAAGATTAGATTTTCCAGTGATGACATATGGAAAGGATTCCATAGTACTAGAGTAAAATGAATACTTATGTCTCTCACTGCTTTCTTCACTTTACCATCTGGTCTTTCATAAATTTTTTCTCATAAGCCAGGAAATATCACAATGTTCAAACAAAATTCAAAATTCATTATTTGTATACTAATTTACAAGGCTTTTTATGTGCGTGTGTCTATGTGTGTTATGAACAATTCTGGAAAATTTTCCCTTAAAACATATGAACAAGAAAAGGCAAAGATGAAGTGCATGTAAAATGTTCTCAATTACAAGTGCATTGCAGGGTAACATTCTCTCCATCATAATAATCACTACTATGGTTATTATTGCTGGTATACATGTATACAGAAGTAGTAGGCAAGATCAAACTTAAAGTGGGTACATTCTCCCCTATAAGAAACTTTACTGTGAAGGAAGCTTGATAGATCCAGGAAGGAGTCTATAAACAAATTTAGTGATGTCTCACAGCAAAATTAAACTTCTTTGCCTTTACTGTGTTTTTAACACTGTGATAGACTTTACAGGAAAAGAGAGAGAGAGAAGGCATTAATGCAATACTTTTAACATTTTTGACATCATTAATGATTTGCTTTTTAATTAAAATGCTCTACATTTAGATACTTTGATTCTGCCAGTATTTATATGTTTGACAAGTATCATTTGACATTAGATATATGTACTTACAGAGTGCCAGACTTTAATAATTAGCAATAATTCTTTTTCTATAATTTCTTTTTAATTATGGTATTCTAGTAATATAGAATCAATATAGAATATAGAATCAATAAAAAGTGGTCTGTAAATAATATTGTTTGGTCTATATTGAAGCATAAAGAAAGAGATAAAAAATGTATACTTTCCTTTTTTTTTTTTTTTTTTAATTTATTTTAGATTTTAAATTGCCAATTCCAGCCTTTCAAAATAGAGCATGCATTCTAATAGTGCTATGCTGCTTTGCTCCAGGAATTATTGTCTAACCAAAAAGCAATAAAATCAAACTATATATATATTTTTTTCTGCTAAAATTATTTTGAATGCAGTAAATTTCACTATGAACACAATATCTGTTCTCTATAGTTTGATTTATTATTTGATGCTATCTTTCTGCAAGGGAAACTAAAGACTGAGGTCAGCACTAAATATTAAAAACTGAATTGTACTATTACCTTGGAATACTTTTTTGAACTTTGTAAGACTGTGAAAAAGAAAAGTGCAAAAGATTCCCCTTGCACATATCACAACAGAGAAAGTTTAAGCCTAATTATGTTTATTGCAGACAACAGAAACAGAATGTATTTGTATTTTTTTAGGAAATGTTTTGAAAGAAATGAGACTGAGACTGAGACTAGTGAATACCAATGGTAGGTCAGATTCTGCAGATAACACCTGAGGTCTTTTCTCTCCTACAAGAGTTCACAGTTATGCGAATAAACACAAGGGTTTCCAGGACTCTTAAAGTACATGATAGTACTAATGGATCAGAACATCTCTCCTATGAGGAAAGTCTGAGAAAGTTGGGAATGTTTAGCCCACAGAAAAGAAGGCACAGGGGGAATGTCATCAATGTCTATACCAACCAGATGGGAGGGTGAAAAGAAGAGAGAGCCATGCTTTTATCAGTGGTGACCAGTGACAGGACAAAGGCAGTGGGCATAAACTGAAATATAGGAGGTTTCCTCTGAATGTCAAGAAATATTTTTTTTACTTTGAGAGGAATGTCCCTCCTTGGACATGTTCAACAGTTTTCTGGACATGATTGTGGGCAGCCAGCTCTAGCTGGCCCTGCTTGAGCAAGGGGACCATATGGCCTCCAGAGGTCCCTTCCAACCTCCACTGTGATTCTGTGATTTTGTGAAGTTTACTAAAAAAAAAATTGATATTGTGCAATTTTCAGATACCTTTTAAGACTATGCTAGACCAGGTTTACAGAGGAGAAGATAATGATGAGACAAAAGGTACTGTTTGCAAAGTTTGACTCTACTCTCAGAGAGGGGTAATACATTTTTACAAGCAAAGTACAATCCAGAGAAGATCCAATTTAGGAACAAAATCTGATTCTTTTCTAAATTTACACTATGTTATGCAGACCTAAGGAAATTTCTGGTCATCACTGTAGTCCAGCAGTGTATTGTTATTCAAAGCACTTTATTGAAATTCAAAGTGACAGGTAAATGATGTGCCATATTTACATAACTTCCCTTTATTGTTGTTGTCTTATTTGTTGCTTGTTTGTTTGTTTAAAGGAGAAAAAGCAGTTTAATGATTCAATTACCTTTGTCATTTTGGAAGGAAAACTTTTGCCAGATACTGTTTTTGTCCACTTGCATTCTATTATTATTCCTTTTTATTACACTGAAATAAGTAATGTGTGTGAAAGAAATGAGAGAAAAAAAAAAAGAAAAAAAAAAAAAGTGCCTATTTTTCTCCATACTATTAAGATACCAGAAATACTACACTTGTATTTGTGGTGGTCTTACCCTGCAGGGCAGCTGCACTCCACGTCAACCACAATCTCACTTCACGTCCTCAAAGGAAAAGGGGGAGAAAACACAATGGAAAGAGTTGAGATAAGGACAAGGAGATTACTTAACAATTACTGCCATGAGCAAAACAGACACAGATGATTGATATAATTTATTGCCTCTCGCTAGCAGACTAGAACAGTGAGAAACTAAAAGCAAACTTACATCTTTCCCCTCAGCCTTCTCAACCTCTTCTATACCCTTCTCCCCAAGCCGCACAGAGTAACAGGGAATGAGGGCTGTGGGCCAGTCCCTAATGCTTTGTCTCTGCCGCTCCTTCACAGTCACTGTCTCCCCTTGCACCACGTGGGATCCCACCCATGGCATGCTGTCCTTCCTGAACTGAAACTGCAGACTTCCCACAGGCAGCAGCTCTTCAATAAATGCTCCCATATGGGTCCTTACCACAGAGTCAATCTGTCAGGAGCAAACTGCTCCAGCACAGGTCCCTCATGGGTCACAGCTCCTACCAGATCCCCTGCTCCTGTGTGGGTTCCTCTCCACAGGCCACAGATCTGCCCCAGAGTCTTCTCTGGGACATGGTGGGGGCTCACCATGCACTGCAGTCTCTGTCAGTCCACATCCACTTGCTCCAACGGGGGCTCCTGCATGGGCTGCAGTGTGAAGATCTGCTTCGCCATGGTAACCATCGGCTGCAGGAGGATAGCCTGCTCCACCAGGATCCTCTCCACAACTTTATCTGTCACCTGGAACACCTCCTCTCTCTCCATCTTTGCTGACCTCGGTGTCTGCAGGGCTGTTTATCTCTCCTCTGTCCCAGCTGCAGTTACACAACAGGTTTTTGTTTGTTTGTTTGTTTTTGTTTGTTTGTTTTCTTTTTCCCTTTCTTAAATCTGCTCTCCCAGAAGCCCAACCAGCATCTCTCACTGGCTCAGATCTGACCAGTAGTGGGTCCCTTTTGGAGCTGGCTGGAGCAAGCCCTGATCTAATACAGGGCAGCTGCTGGGCTCTGCTCACTGAAGCCACCCCTGCAGCCCCCCTGCTACAAAAAACTTGCCACATAACTGAATGCTGCATTCAGGAAAAAGTAACCATTATTCTTCCTGGGCAATGTATTTTACCACCATGTATTTCAAAAATCTCATGAAAACATAAGTTAATTGAGTGCCTAGTCTGTTCAAGAAGAGGTTGCCATGACAATAATAATATACATTCATTACATATTTACAATTCATATATCTGTAGGATTTGAACAATAGATAGTAAAAGTATATAAAAAAATACGATAAAAAGAAAAGTAATTCAAGCTATTTTGGTAAAATATTTTCAGAATACTGTCTAAAAATGGTCATAAGCCCTTTAGATGTTTTTTTAGAGGCTACTGAACAGAAGTTTATAACACTTATAACTAGATTTTGTCCTGTCCTTATCTAGCAGAGGCCTTCATCATAAATTCCCCTTTGCACACACATTTCTCTGATTTAGTTACTCATTTTGCCCCGCAGATCTGTAGGTGTTATACATCTATATAACTACCGTTTTTTTTTTGTTTGTTTGTTTGTTTTTGTTTTTTTTTGTTTGTTTGTTTTCAGAAGTAGAGAATTTTGCCTTATTCTGGAACAGAAGCTTCAGCTCATCCTAAAGCCAGAGACACACTGTGCAGTGAATCACCTGAACTCAGGCTGAGTGGGAAGAACTGGCCACAGGCAGCCCATTCTTCCTGACAAGGACCCCAGTATTGATGGTTCCTCCTCTCTACTCAAGGAAAACCAAACCTTTTTACCCAGCATTAGGAGGATGAACATAATACCATAGAAAAAGGGTAGATGCTAGAGAGATTAGGTATAACAATTTTAAGGGTATTATTTATTAAGCTTTTTTAATATTATCTAATTTTGACCTTTGGAAAGTTATTAATCACAAATTTTTTTAACTTCATATAGAATCCCCTGGTATATGCAGTACACTATGCTTTTATAGAAAAGACAATATCAAACTGATATATGATATCTAAAGGGTTGTTATTTGGAGTTTCTTTTGCTATCATTATTGGTTTTCATGTGCTTGTACATCCTGTCAAGGGGAAGGAAGTAAGAAGAATATAGAAAATTATCAATTTGTTCAAGTTGTTTGTTCTTTTTTCAAGCCTTTGATTAAAGTTCCATCCCCCCTCCAACCCCCTCAACTTTATTTACAGAATTATTAGGGTTAGGTTTTTTTTTTTTTTTTTTTTTTTTTTTTTCTCCAAATAGCTATAAATCTCATTCTTTCATAAGGCAGACTATAATAATAACGTTTAATGGAAATAGCCTTATTCTAATATTCTGGGAGGGCATTTCATTGGTTTATTATTACTGCTGTTATATATGGAGTGGTAATTTGTGTCAAGAAAATGGTTGATATTAGTAAAGAAGGGGGAGATTTGGGAATGTGGCTATTGGGGTTGGAAAGACCCGTGGTTGAGATAACAATTAACAATGAGGCCATCAGGAATGTAAAAGAGTTTTGAGGGAACAAAGAAGGGTGATTCAGGAGACTCCATGCAGTCTCGGGTTGCTTGTTCTCCAGCTGGTTTCTTGTTCTCCAGCCATTAAGGCATGGAAGTTTCTAAGTGTTTGCTGTTGCTGTTGTATGCAAAGTTGTTTGACCAATAAAAAGTTGTTTTGAAAAGAACTGCTGTGGAGAGAAGGGTATAAGAGGGGAGCCTGCCCTCAAGATAAAAAAAGGCAACGTGATGTGATGAAGTTATGTCATCAATAAAGAAGCAGGAAAAAGGAGTGAAGTGGAACATGTTGGCAGAATGGAGACCAGGACGGGAACAGGAACTTTGATTTCCTCATGAAGATAGGTTTGGCCAAACTCAGCAAACCGCTCAGAGAAGCTCATACTGAAAGTTGCTGGAAATGGGCGCACCGGAGCTGGGAAGAAGCTCAAGCTGAGAGAAGCGGACCTGCACACACAACTGCCTCTCGCTGGTAAGCAGTTGTGCATTATGGGGAATCATTCATCCTTAGGAACAAAGACTGTTCTGGTTGCCTTACAGTTTATTCTCCTTATTAATGATTGGACAGTTTATGATCCTGAAACAAGGAACCAAATTGAGGTCAAGGTGTGGTACTCTGCAACTAAAAATGACAAGGTTGCAGTGGGATTACTCGGCACCTGGCAAGCAATCTCTGAGGTCTTAAAGAACCATGTGGGACCACAGTCAGAAATGTGTGGTTTGCCAGACAGTGTGGGAGCTGTGGGCTTGTTTACTGATCCGACTGCTATGCCATCCGCCCCTCTGCTGCTACAGCCATAGAAGGCTTTTGCTGTTATGCCCCCTGTTGACCTGAACGTGCCTTTTGACCCAGGCCTCATTGGCCTTGAAAAGGAGGTTGAAATGCTTTCTTTCGATATGGGAAGAACAGGATACATAAGGCCTGAAGACCGAGTTGCTTGACAACTTAAAGCAAGACATATTATTCAAAAGGAATGGAAAATGGAGACTTGTTTGTAGTCAAGCAAAGGAATGGAAAACAGAGACTGGTAAGTCATGGAACTAAAAGGATTATTTTTTACCTTTTCTGAATGTGCATTTGTATAGGCGTACTCAAGTTTAGTAAGTCATGGAACTTAAAGGATTGTTCTTTCCTGATTCTATGTATGTATAGGCATACTTGGGTTTAGTATGTAAAGCAATGTTCTGTATATTTAGAATGTTTGATGTTCGTGTGTGTGTGTTGGTGGAGTGTAGATTCCCCGCACACCCAGCGCTGTTTACTTGCCTTTTATACCTTTTATAGCTTTTATACCTTTTATACCTTTTATAAGTATAAATATTACTAAATTCAGATTGAGTTGAGACTTCATTTATAACACTGCTAACAAATAATTATGCTGAAGTAGTACTTTTGGACTCATGCTCTGAAGCATGAACTCAGAAAAATAACCTGTGATTAAAAAATAAATCTTCCTAACCAATCTATGCTGTTGCCTGCCATATTTAGCAAGTTGAGTGTTTAAAACTGAGAAGGAAGTAAGAGACAAACAGCAACTGGCATTAAGTGTAGAAAATCCATTAGCTGAATATTGGCTTAGCATAGCTTTTCTAAGAAAGGAAAGTACTAGAAATGTGCGTCTTTGTCATCTGTTCAGTGAAACATGGCTCCCAAAAAGGGACTGTGTGTTGCCTTATCAATAAAACAAGAGGTTATGAAGTGAAATAGTACAAGCAATAAAGACTGAAAATTCATCCCCTTACAATGTAAATTATTTTCTTCAACTATTTATTCTGTAATGATACATGATCAAAAATATTTGCATTAAATTATAATATTAAATTTATAACCACATTGTTTGTCCTTCTTGATACTGTGAGTGTGATTCAATGAGCTAAAAATAGATGTAAATTGTTATTTAAACACCTTATTCTTGGCAGTGCTGCAATTGTGCCACTATGTCCTTTTCTCCTGATACAAGCACACACACATACAATACCCTGGATTGTATACACCTATTCCAGCACAGAGGTTACATTGAGAATGCAACTGAGAAAAATGCTCATGGCACTTGAGCTAGTGAAAAATACAAAAATACTCAGGGAAATGTACATGTAAATGTCTGCTGTGGAGATACACTGGAATCCTTTACATCCCCAGAGCCTTTTTGACTACTTCTCTTCCCTTCTCTTTTTTCTTTGCTTTTCTTTTTCCTTCACATTCCTTTTCCTGGCTTTTCTTTTCTCTCTGTGCTATTTCATGTGTGAGAAACTCCCCCCATTCTGCTATGAATGCTATGAATACCATTATAGCAGGGATCTGAAAGAATTTAACTAAACAGGTGTAAGTTTCAAAGGCTTTGTGATATACCAAGATGTCTGTGGCATTTTCTAACCTGACTGATCTATCTCTTGCATTTACTATGGAAAAACAATATGCTTCTGAGGAACAGCTAATGTCTCACAGGGCTACTACATTCTGTCTGGGATGAACGATTATATTTTGCTATTGTTTTAAAGATTTTTTATTTTATTTTATTTTATTTTACTTTATTTTATTTATTATATTTTTATTTTTATTTTTTAGAAAAGGAACTAATGTTAGTTGTGATCAAAGATCAATACTATTAGGAGACTGCATATCTTATGTGTTATGCTTTGAGGTGTGCTAGTATGCACCTGGACTGTAGGACAGACTGAAGTGACAGAGAGCTGAAACTCTGGCTGCCAATCTGTATACTGCAATTCCCAATGACAATGAGAAAATAGGATATCAGCAGAGACATTGCTAGTAAATATAAACACCTACTTTGAAACGTATCTAAACAGTGGATATTTATATTCAGTTAGAATCATAGAATCATAGAATCACAGAATCATAGAATATCCAGAGTTGGAAGGGACCCATAAGGATCATCAAGTCCAACTCCTGGCACCACACAGGTCTACACAAAAATACAGACCATATGACTAAGTGTAAAGTCCAAATGCTTCTTAAACTTTGACAGGCTTGGTGCTGTGACTTCTTCCCTGGGGAGCCTGTTCCAGTGTCCGACAACCCTCTCGGTGAAGAACCTCTTCCTGATGCCATGCCTAAACTTCCCCTGCCTCAGCTTAACACCGCTCCCGTGGGTCCTGTCACTGGTGATTACGGAAAATAGGTCATCTGCCTCTCCACTACCCCTCGTGAGAAAGTTGTAGACTGCAATGAGGTCTCCCCTCAGCCTCCTCTTCTCCAGGCTGAACAGGCCAAGTGACCTCAACTGCTCCTCATATGTCTTTCCCTCTAGTCCCTTCACCATCTTCATCGCCCTAGTTAGATTTTAGAAGGAATGTTTTCAATTTTTAGATCAAAATTATATTGCCATATTGATTACAGTGACACTATTTACAAATTCAGTTTAGTGTTTATAATTTCACAATCATGCATGTGCATACACGAGTTTTTTTATACATACTTAAGTTCAATTATATGTGAATCTGAACAGAAATTTTCACAAGTTTTTCTCAAATAGGATATGACTGAACTTTCATAACATCATACATGTAGTGAAAATGAAAAGAGAAAATAGAAAGATACAAATCCATGCACATTACAAATAGATATAAAACTATAACAATTTTCAATATTTCATGAATAAAGAAGGAAATTTATGTTTTTAGTGTAAAACTACATTACTTTCTGCAAGATTAATATTACTCTCACATCATTTCAGCTGTCTAAAATATGAATGCAAGTCATTTAGGTTTGTGTCATAATCAGTACAGTAAGAAAGACGATTCCAAAGTGTTATCGATCAGAGAAATGTGTCTTACGATAGAAAAAAGCCCTTTGGACACTTTGTCATTTTCATTTTAAGTGCAGAAAGTATTTATGAAATTCATGCGTGCAGAGATATTGGCTGAATTTTGATAAGGGAATTTCATCTTTTTTTCTGATTTAGTAACTTGGAGATCCAGCTACAGATGGTTTGAGGAACACTATAAAAAAAAACACATTTTTCTGTTCTGTTTTGAAAGTTCATAGAACACTAAGGCTGCAGGGTACTGTGTTCTTTTAAATTCCCATGTCATATTTTTGAGGAATCTAGATACTTCTAGATAATATCTAGATGTAATTTGGAAATTCTGTAGGTTTTGCCTCATTTTTCTGTTTCTTTTATACTGGAAAACAAAATAAAACAAAACAAAGAAACAACTTTGTGATGTTCAGAGCAAAACCACAAGAGGAAATTCTGCATCCTCAGCTTTTTTCTTCCCTAATACATCTCATAAAAAAAAGAAAAAAAAAAAGTCACGTTGGCTAAGGGCAAAACTATTAGCCATTTTAGAAAAAAAAAAAAAACTCCACAGCCCCTCACTAGTTACTAGGCCCTGATCCAACAAAGCACTTAAGCACAGCTTTAACTACTCTGATGGCTCATGTCCATAAAGCACAGAGATTATCAGAACCTATTTAATTTAACTCTACTAGAAAATTCATTTCTGTTTTTCAATTTTGGAATGTGAATATGTATGAAAGAAGGATCCTACAGTCGTGAATGGAATATAAACCATTATTTGGAGAGAGAAGTTCAAAAACAATCAAACTTACTTAACTATACACTTTATCAGTATTCTCAAAGTGAATGTGCCATGCCATACTGTCATCTCAATGCATTGAAAACCTAACTCCTTCTTGCTTTAAAAAAATAGAGGGGTGTGGGGGTGGAGGTGGGTGAAGGGAGAAGAGATGAATCTCACAAAGGTTTACACTTTCACAGTTTTCCCATAAGTATCTGTTAAAACAATGGTATCAGGTCTTGGATGTTCAAGGCCAGGAGAGAAACACCATGAGAACAATAGCGTCATGAAAACAAAGGAAAAATGCTAACACAAAGACTTTGGAAAAACTCTGACACAAATACTTAAGTGCCTTAGTTTTGGCTGGGATGGAGTTGATTTTCCTTCTAGTAGCTGGTATGGTGCTGTGTTTTGGATTTAGGATGAGAATAATGTTGATTACACACTGATGTTTTAGTTGTTGCAGAGCAGTGCACTGCAACTGACTTTTCAGCTTATCACACTTCCCTGCCAGTGGGCAGGCTGGGGGTGCACAAGAAGTTGGGAAGGAACAGAACCAAGACAGCTGAACCAAACTGCCCAGAGGGATATTCCGTAAAATATGATGTCATTCTAAACAATTAATATGGAGTGTCTGGCTGGGGTGGGGATGACTGCTACTTGGGAAAAGGCAGGGCATTGGACAGTGGGTGGTGAGCAATTGCATTCTACATCACTTTCTTCATACATTCTATATTTATTATTGTTATTGTTATTGTTATTGTTATTGTTATTGTTATTGTTATTGTTATTGTTATTGTTATTATATTTCACTTCCCTTTTTGTCCTATTAAACTGTATCTCAATCCATGAAGTTTTAAGTTTTTTTGTTTGTTTGTTTGTTTGTTTGTTTGTTTTGTTTTTCTTTTTCCCAATTCACTTTCTCATGCCACGGGGAGATGTCAGAGAATGGTTATGTGGTGCTAAGCTGCATGCTGGGTTAAACCACAACAAAGGATGTTCAAGGCCAGGAGAGAAACAGCATGAGAACAGCATGACCAAAAAAAAAAAAAAAAAAGGAAAAAATTTTACCACAAAGGCTGTGTGTGGAGAAACTCTGATACAAATACTTTCATAGCCAGTTACAGAAGCAGTGGAAGTCAGGTTTAGATAATTGTAAATGGAAAACACTCAGCATTACAAAGGTTAAGTCACTTAAGGCATATAGCATCATTATTAATCCAGATTCTGATTATTATTTATTATTTTCTTTCTTCTTCTTTTTACAATGAATAGAAATGAAATCATCATCATTGTAACTGTTTTTTTTTTTTTTTTTTTTTTTTTTTTTTATGTCATAAGATTACTGTCTTTAGTATTTCAGGTTGATTGAATCATAAAACTCACCTATTCATTTTCACAAATTCTCAATTTGATCCAAATCACTGACACTGTAGGAGCCCAAGGTGTAGATACCTTAAGGTGCTAAGTAACTGTACTGTATCCCACCTTTCAGAAAAAAATCTAGTAACAAATACATCAAAAAGCATAGACAAAAGCAGGTGGAAAACATGTATGGCACAGAAGTTTGTGGTGATCAGTGGAAGTCTAATTGGAGGCCTATAATTAGCAGTGTTGCATGGAAGTCAGTAAAATCATTTTGAACGAATCAGATACAACCAAATCAAATCAAATTAAATCAAATAGAATAGTCAGGAGACATATAAAGAAAATCAAGTCCACCTGCCTAACCACTTCAGGGCTAACCAAAAGATAAGGCATATTACTAAAGGTATTATCTAAATGCCTCTAAATGCCACTGACAAGGATGAGGCATTAACCACCTCTCTAGGAAGCCTGTTACAATGTTTGATCACCTTCACAGTAAAGATTTTTTTTCATAATGTCCAGTCTGAAACTCCCCTTATGCAGTTTTGTGCTATTCCCGTGTGTACTGTCACCAGTCATCAGAGAGAAGAGATTAGAACCTCCCTGTCCATTCCCCCCCCTAAATTGTAAAAAGCAGTGAGATCATAGAGGCCATAGAGATGACCTCTTATCCTTCTTTTCTTCTAACTGGATAAACCAGGTGTCCTCAGCCTTTCTTCATGCATTCCAAATATTTTGTCAGCTTTGTTGTCCTCCTCTGGAGTATCTTAACATCTTTTCATATAGTGGAGACCAGAACTGCACACAATATTCAAGGTGAGGACACACCAATGCTAAATACAGAGGGAGAATGACTGACTATCTGTGCTGTGTTAAATGCACCCCACAATTTGGTTTGTACTCCTGGCTGCCAGGGCACCTTGTTGACTCATGTTGACCTTGCTATCGACCAGTATCCCTACACTGCTTTCTGCAGAACTGATCTCCAGCCACTCATCTCCCAGCCTGTATGTATCTAGCATTATTCCATCCTAGGTGCAAAACCCAGCATTGTCCTTTGTTAAACTTAATGCCATTGATGATTGCCAAGTGATCTAATTTATATAGATTCCTCTGTGAACCCTGCTCCCCCAGTTACAGTCTTCCAGCTCTGAGGACTGGGCACCCCAAGATCTATCATTAATATTAAAATCTGAGGCAAAAATGTCATTAAATGCCATGGCCTTTTCTTCATCCTTACTTGTTAGATGACCATTTTCATCAAGTATCTGTCCAATGTTTTTCTTAGACTTCTCCCCAGTAGGGCATCCATTCCTGTGTACTATTTTTGTTATTGATCTGGATGATTGAGCAGATCTGGAGTGAATGATATGCCATAAGTTTGTGCGGCAGTTGTTGAGGGATATGGACAGGCTGGAGAAATGGGCTGATAGGAAATCTAACAACTTCAACAAGGGGAGGGACACAGTCCTACACTCCCAGTATGAGCTTGGGGCTGACTGACTGAAAAGTAGCTTTACAGAAGGACCTAGGGGCCCTGCTGGTCACTAAGTTGAACATGAGTTATTAATGTGCCCTTGCTGCAAAGAACATTAATGGTATCCTGAGCTGCACTCAAAGGAGTGTTGTTACTAGGTCAAGAGAGGTGATTCTTCCACTCTACTCAGCACTGGAGAGGCCACACCTGGAGTACTGCATTCAGCTCTGGGCTTCCAGTACAAGAGAGACATAGGCATACCAGGAAGGGTCCAAAATAGGGTCAAAGAAATGATTAAGGGACTGGAGCATCTCTCCTATAAGGAAAGGTTGAGAAAGTTGGACTGTTTAGGTTCAAGAAGAGAAGGCACAGGGAGAGGATTCATCGATGCCTATAAATATGTGAAGGGAGGGTGCAAAGAGGATGCAGTTAAGCTCTTTTCAGTGGTGCCCAATTGACAGGATCTGAGTCAATGGGCACAAACTGGATCACAAGAGGTTCCATTTGAACATCAGGAAACATTTTGTTACTGTGAAGGTAACTGAGCATTGTACAGGTTGCCCAGACAGGTTTTGGAGTCTCCCTCCCTGGAGATCTTCCAAACCCACTTAGACTTGGTCCTGGGCAACTGGTTCTAGGCAAGCCTTCAGGAGCATGGGGGTTGGACCAGAGGACCTCCAGAGTTCCTTTCCAACATCAGCAATTCTGTCATTCTATGTAAAAATAATGTAGACTGCATAGTGAAGGTAGTCCTAATTGAACTCAATAATGACAACATGAGCACAGCTCTATATTTTTTTTATTTTTTTTTATTTTTTTTTCAGTAAGGAGAATCTACATGGAAAATGTTTATAATGAAACTTGGATGAATGAATAATTGTGAAAATAAATTATATGAGAAGAAATAAGAAAAATATAATGTATGTGCCAGATGTAATGCATGTCTTAATACAGATGAGAAGCAAAGGTAAAAACTAGTGAAGAATTAGTGAAAATACCTAATGTTCACCATGTCATGACAACACTTGAAGCAAATTTTTGTGATTGACAAAAAATAAAGGGCATAAAGAAGTTTGTAGGAGATTAAAATTTAAAAGAGGAAACCATTACATTTGGAATCTTAGAGGTCTCATACACTGAATAACAACATCATTTGTGACATAAATGTAGAAAATACTTTCAAAATGATATTCTAGGCAACTGTAGCTAAATGTTACCATTAGACCATCATGGTCTAGACAATTTTGCTAGATTTCTTTGGACATAAAGCTCAAAGTTTGGTGATTTTGTAATATTATTTAACAAATACAGTTTTTGAGGATTGTCTTTCAAAATACATTTAATACCAGAAGTATTCATATTGCATAGCGTGCAAATTTTAAAGTAATTTGCAAAGATGGAAAGTATCATTTTTTGGCATACTAGTGTGGAGCAATGTTATTACTGGAGATGATATATGATTCCCAAGAGTCCTGGCAATTAGGAAAACAAAACAAACAAACAAACAAAAACAAACAAACAAACAAACAAAAAATACCTTTGTCTTAATAGGAAGAAAGAGCAAGTACCAATTTAAAAACCACAAATCAACTACCAATGAAAAAGTAGTTATAAAAAACATACTGCCTAAAGCTTCCAAGACTGCAGTAGTACAAAATATGTGGGTAGAAAATAAAAAGAATTTCAGAGTTGGAAGATATTTTGAATTTCATCACAATCCTTGCTAGAAGACTCATTTAGATGAAATATATAAATATGGGAAATTAAACTATTACTGAAATATATAGGCAACATTCAGATATGTGCATACATAACATGGAAATGACAGTCAAATGGAAGAGAAAGTTCAAAGGATTAATTTACATTCTGGAGATAGCAAAAAAGCTTCCAATGGAAATACTTTCCAATGTACACTAGAGTTTTGTTGAAACTGAAAATTTTGTTAGGAATATATCCATTTGTTTTTAGTAGGAAAATTTTTAGGTTATGAAAAATCTCAGATCTAGTCCTAAAATCACATCACCTCAGTATTTCTGATACTCTACAGGTTAGGACTTCACCTAAGATGTGGAACTATAAAAGGACTGCAGACGCAAGGTAATTTAGCTTAAGCTGAACTGCCATGACTGCATACAAATACATTCCAGCACTCGACTCCCCAAGATGAATGAGAGTGGTTTGAATAGTGTCTTCCTTAAAACAATTACTTCTCTTCTTTGAGAACAAAAGCTACTCCCATGCGCATGTATGATGCATTATCTTTCCCTCACTTCTTTATCCCTTCAAGAATACCTTTGAATAGTCCTGATTCTTCTAGTTGCTGAATATGAACACTTTAAAAATTGCAAATATCTGTGATGCTTTTGAAAATAACAAAACCAACAAAATTTCTGAACTATTCTGCAGGGGTAATCCTGAACTTTTTGATGATGACATGCTGGGATTGTTCAGCCTAGAGAAAAGAAAGCTTAAGGAGGATCTCATTGATGTCTACAAAACCTGAAAGGTAAAGAAGAGGAGCCAGGGTGTCTTCAGAGGTGCCTGATGACAAGACAAGAGATGATGGACACAAAATGAAACACAAGAGGTTCCATTTGAACATCAGGAAACACTTGTTTACTATGGCGGTGACTGAGCAATGAAACATGTTTCTGCGAGGTTGTGGAGTCTTCCTCTCTGGATATATTCAAAATCTATCTCTAGGTGTTTCTGGACAGACAACTCTACTTGGCCCTGACTGAGCAGGGTGGTTGGACCAGATGACCTTGAGAGGTCCTTTACAACATAAATCATTCTATGATTCTTGGAAGAGATAAGGCAATTTCACTGAAAGCATAAGTATGTTTTTGGCAAGATGTCCTGTTATATTTATAAACTTGTTTAGAAGAGTGCATGCATTGTCTACAAATTCAAAACTGTGCTTCATAAAATAAATATTTAAAGTGAATATGATAAAAGTTTGACATTCTTTGTATCTTTGGTAAAAGCAGAAACATGATGGAAAATAGAACACAACAAAAATAAACATATTTTTAATGATAAAATTCAGATTTTTGTTCTCTAGGATCTTAATATACAGAAAATTTCACAATTTTGAGATACCAATGACTCAGGTGTTGCCATGTTAATGGTGACATGAAAAGCAAATTACTGATGCAAAGTAGCATGTTGTTCAGGAACAGGGAGTTCTTGGAACATACACTAAATGATCAATGTTTCTGAAGTACCTATTTTCAGATTTTCAAAAAGAATTGTAGTAGGCTGGCTAAATATTTCTTTCTAATTTCATTTCAGGTAAACCTTATCAGCTAAGATGTATAGTCACATTTAACGAATGTAGCCATGTTCTGAGGATCCTGCTGGAGCAATAAGAACAAGGGTCAGTTCTACATTGTCAAATAATGTAACAGAACTCCATGTCCCCAGCAAACATAGGAGGTTTACATTGAAACAGCTCTAGATTGGGCTGATTGCTATATTACTGACTGTAGTTCATTAAGATAGAACACATTTTCTCATGAATTCTCACCTGAAAAGAAGACAGTTCATGTACTCAACAGTGATCTGCAGAGTAAGATGGAAAAAGCTTCAAATAATACTCCTGCCCCAAGGCAAAAACAAATAAACAAACAAAGAAACAAAAACAATAAAATAAACTAAAACAATTAAATAAAAAACAATAAATTGTTTTTTAATCTAATTTAATTTAATTTAATAAGTGCAGGGTTTCACTTTTATTATGAAGGTTGTGAGTGCTCATAGTCCAGACTTTAAGATCTGTGCCCACTTCAGATGTTCTTGCCTTGTGTAATGTGATAGTACTTCAGTTAAAACATGCTGTTCTTCTTGTGAGGTGGCATAGGATAAGAGAATATATTCTTCTGGTCTACCTTATACACAAAAAACATTCATAGTAAAATGCATTCAATATTGGTAGTCTGGATACTTAAGATGATTCTATCTGACAGTTCAGTGAACACATAAAATTCAATGTTGAAGATACTGAGTTTAGGAACTATCTGTTTAAGGAAAAAAATCTGACAGAGAAAAAAGAATAAAGGTGATGGGAACATTGGCAAAGAACAAGAACAATAAGGAATGGACAACTGATGGAAAGTTCTGTTTTCTGGGAATAAAAAAAAAAAAAGAGAGAGAAAAAAAAAATAACTTCAATTCTCATTTAATAACTTCAATTCTCGTTTAGAATGTGGCCCTGATATGAGGAAGAAAGATATAGACAAGTTTATGCCAAATACTATATATTAATAGAATTATATATTGAATTTCATTTAAAAATGATTATAAGAAAATTTGTCTTACAATTCTGACAAAAATTCTACCGTACCACGGAAAGATTTATTTGCAATATGCAATTTAACGAGGATTATTTTTGAGTATTAGTAAAATAATGTTTACAAATGCCATTATACAAATCTTCATGGAATCATAGAATGAATCAGTTTAGAAGGGACTTTAAAGATCATCCATCTAGTTCCAACAAGTTCCTCATGAGATCTAATTAAATCTCCCCTCTTTCAGTTTAAAACTATCACCCTTTTTACTATCTGCCTACGTGAAAAATGTAAAGTAGTACTGCAGTTCTAAAATGGATTAAGGTCCTGACATATTGTCATGGTTTCAGCTGGGATAGAGTTAACTCTCTTCCTACTAGCTGGTCTGTTGTTGTCATTTAGATTTAGGATGATTAATAATAAATAATGCTGATAACACGCTGATGTTTTAGTTGTTGCAGAGCAGTGATTACACCAAGTCAAGGATATTTCAGCCTCTCATAATGCCCTACCAGCAAGGAGGCTGGGGGTGCACAAGAAGCTGGGAGGGAACAGACCCAGGACAGCTGACCCAGACTGGCCAGAGGAATATTCCATTGCATATGACACGGAGAACAATAACACTGTGGGGAATTGGCTGGGGAGGAAGGTGTGGGGCAGTGCTCTGAGTCTGGCTGGGCACTAGTTGTCAGGTGGTGAGAAACTGCATCATACATAACTTGCTCTGTATATTTTTGTTATTATTATTATCAATTTCTTCATTTTATGTCCTATTAAACTGTCTTTATCTCAACCCACAAGTCTTTATTTATTTATTTGTTTTTCCATATTCTCTCCCCCATTTCACTTTGGGGGAGAGAGTGAGTGAGTGAATGGCTGTGTGGTGCTTAGCTCCCTGCCAAGTTAAACCATAAAACTTAAAAACTAACATGGTGATGTATAGAAGAAACACTTTTATTTGAGTGGTACAATGATTTTTTTTTTCTTTTTCCTGCAAGTAAGGATTTAACAGCAGTGAAAAATCAATATGCAAAGCCTCAGGAAGACAATTTCAGTATGTGAAGTCTGCATGTTGTAATTGACTACTTGTGAACCATTTAGAACTGTTAAAACTGCTCCTACAGATGTTTTTCTATTTATGAGGACAATTGCTTCTTGCTTCTATTCAGAAAAGTAATATGGAATATTTACCATGTATAATACAATTACAATCTATGGAATGAAGTAAGTGCTCAGTCACTGTATTTTTAAAAGCATCATTGAAACATCAGGACCAGGAAGGAATCAATTTGTGAAGTGTGATGTTTTCACATGGATGGGCAGCTAACTCCACCACACTGCCCTCTCATTCCCCTTCCTCAGAGGAAGAAGCGTGAGAAAATATGATAAAAAAAAGAGTTCAAGGGTTGAGGTAAGGACAGGGAGATCACTCATCAGTCATTATCATGGGCAAAACAGACTCTACATAGGGAGATTAATATACCTGACTGTCTAGCAGACTAGAACAGTGAGAAACTAAGAGCAAACTAAAAACACCTTTCCTCCACCCAGCCTATTCTATTTCCTACCCCTGAGCAATGTAGGTGAATGTGGAATTGGTCTTGCAGACAGTCTGTAACAATTTGTCATCTTCTGTTCCTTCACCTTCATTGTCTTCTCCTGCTCCGTCATGTGATCCCGCTCATGGGATTCATCCCTACATGAACTTCCCACTGACAGAAGCTTTTCAAGTACTGCTCCAATATTGTTTTGTACCATGGAGTCCACCTGTCAGGAGCAAACTGCTCCAGCATTGGTCCTTCACAGGCAGCAGGTCATGCCAGATCACCTTATCCTGCATGGGCTGCAGCTCTGGCCCAGGGTTTGCTCCTGTAGGGGTTCTCTGTTGGCTGCAGCCTTCTTAAGGCCATATTTACCTTCTCCACTATGGGCCACTAGGGAATTGCTGCTCCAGTACCTGGAGCATTTCCTCCCTCTCCTTCTTCAGTGACCTTGGTGTCTGCAGGGTTGTTTCTCTCACATTTTTCACTCCTCTCTCCCAGCTGTTCTTGCACAGTTGATTTTTGCTTTCATAAATATGCTCTAGCAGAGGCCCAACCAACTTTGGCCATTGTCTCAACTTTAGCCAGCAATATAACCCTGTTGGAGCTGGCTGGAACTGGCTCTGATCTAACAAGGGGCAGTTTCTTAACTCTTCTCACAGAGGCCATCATTGCATCCCTTGTCCTACAAAAACTTTTAATGTAAATCCAATAGAAGAGAGGATTAAATCTACAGAATTCAAGAGCCAATCTAGAACTTCAATTTGAAGAAAGGACTGTAAAGCTTCTGTGAAGAAGTCAGAAATATTTCAGTCAGCATGTCTTAACCAGCAGGTTACAGGCTAGTACCATTGCTGGTGTTAGGATCCTCAGAAAAAAGTATAGCATGCTAGAATTATGCAGTTTACCAGGTTCGGGAGCACACGTGTACACACACACACACACACACACACACACACACAGGTCAATGTTACATAAAGGTAACATTTTTTTTTTTCTTTCTCTTTAAGAAATGTTGGAATGGCTACGTTTGGCTCCGGACCAAAACTCCATCTAGCTCAGCATCCTGTATCTTTAATGATCATGAGCAAATGCTCATATAAATGTAATAACAGGAGAAGGGCTATTGATTATTTCCCCTAAGTTTATAAATCTCCACAATTTTTAGCTTTGTGAATTTCCTGACCCTGGTATGGTTTGACTGTTTAGTAATTCTCTCATGTTTAGTTTTCTAAGTTCTGTTGTTTCTTCCTTGGACCTTTGCCATGCGAAGCACAATGGAATATGTGAGACTTGTCAATTCACATATCATTTGTTTAATTGTTTATGTGGGAAAGAATTTGCAACAAGTAAGGGGATAATTCCTAATTGCCTTTACACACACATACATCTAACACATACTTAGAATCACACAGAATTTCTGATTAAATGATACTTTCACACATCCTTGACCAAATGGCAAACCCTTACAGATCCCTCCCAGTGCACCCTCTGACCATGTGTGCATAGAGTGCTGGCCCGTGTCATGTGGGATTATACATTATGATTTCTTCTGGGTCCTTCTTGCAGGAGGACAGTAGCTGCAGTCTGACAACAGAGGTCAGAAATCTCTAGAAGTATCTGCCGGGACTGTTACCTCACAGAACTGACCTCTCCTAGTGCCAGTCATCCCTCTCACAGTGCATTGATGATCTACTTTGAATGCAGGGTTATGTGAGAGGTAGGTTGCCCATGGGGACTACTTCTCCACACAATTAATTCAATAGACAGTTATTTTCCCAGCAGCACCCCAGCTGGCACTCTGTTCACAGTCTGCCACCTTATCATCCTGTTGTCAAGGCAGAACTATCATAGTTTTGTTTCAATAATTTTTATTCTGTCAGCGCTATGTTGCCAGGAAAGTCACAAGTGATTAATGTTATACCTAACATCTTATACATGGTAGCTTAGGTGCCTTAAGATGGAAAAAATCCTCATGGGGACAGACACAGAATTTTTTTTTATCAGTGTTTATTGAACAGGTCTTCCACATATTTGATACCTTTTTCATGAAGAAACATCTAATTCTTGGATATTTTGAACATATTTCCTTTTGTTGATGCCTAGTTCTTGTCTATCACTTTCTACTCTCCTCATGACACTCATGATTTTATAAAAATCTAACATACCTCCCTTTCGAAAATATTTTTTTTTTTTCCATTTGAAGATCCTTAGTGTATTGGCTTATCTCTATAAGGTAGTCATAACTTTAGACATTTTTCAGATCTTCCTTGAAGATTTCCCACTCTCAGTATAATCATTTTCAGATAATTAAGTGCATTATTCAAAATGCGTGTAAAATATAGGTACTAATTCTTTTTTAAACTCTGGATTTTTATTTATATACTTTTATTCAGTATTTGATAAATATTACTTCCAACATAAGCCCATTTTAGAAAGAATTTGATCAGTTAAAATCTAGAAGTATTACAGACGTTGAACCAGAATTACCTAATTTACCATATCTTGTATATAGCACTTATTTCTTGGCTTTCATTTACGTGGTTGATGGATACAAAAAGGGCTTCAAGCATCTACAGTTTTCCCCAGACAAATCTGTTCATTCCAGAAGAACTTTTTTTTTCCCTTTTCTTTTCTTTTCTTTTCTTTTCTTTTCTTTTCTTTTCTTTTCTTTTCTTTTCTTTTCTTTTCTTTTCTTTTCTTTTCTTTTCTTTTCTTTTCTTTTCTTTTCTTTTCTTTTCCATTCTTTTCCATTCTTTTCCATTCTTTTCCATTCTTTTCCTTTCTTTTCCTTTCTTTTCCTTTCTTTTCTTTTCTTTTCTTTTCTTTTCTTTTCTTTTCTTTTCTTTTCTTTTCTTTTCTTTTCTTTTCTTTTCTTTTCTTTTCTTTTCTTTTCCATTCTTTTCCATTCTTTTCCATTCTTTTCCATTCTTTTCCATTCTTTTCCATTCTTTTCCTTTCTTTTCCATTCTTTTCCATTCTTTTCCATTCTTTTCCATTCTTTTCCATTCTTTTCCATTCTTTTCCATTCTTTTCTTTTCCATTCTTTTCCATTCTTTTCTTTTCCATTCTTTTCCATTCTTTTCCATTCTTTTCTTTTCTTTTCCATTCTTTTCCATTCTTTTCCATTCTTTTCTTTTCCATTCTTTTCCATTCTTTTCTTTTTCTTTCTTTTCTTTTCCTTTTTCCTCTCCTCTCCTCTCCTCTCCTCTCCTCTCCTCTCCTCTCCTCTCCTCTCCTCTCCTCTCCTCTCCTCTCCTCTCCTCTCCTCTCCTCTCCTCTCCTCTCCTCTCCTCTCCTCTCCTCTCCTCTCCTCTCCTCTCCTCTCCTCTCCTCTCCTCTCCTCTCCTCTCCTCTCCTCTCCTCTCCTCTCCTCTCCTCTCCTCTCCTCTCCTCTCCTCTCCTCTCCTCTCCTCTCCTCTCCTCTCCTCTCCTCTTTTTCCACAATGGAGCAGGTGGACTTGTCCTGAAGAAGGCTGTGGCCTGTGGAGAATCCTTTCCATAGCAGATTCTGGGCTGAACCTATAGGCTGTGGAGAGGAGACCATGTAGGAGCAGGTGACCTGGCAGGAGCTGCTTCCCAAGGGGGACCCACGTTGGAGCAGCGTGCTCCTGATGGATGGACCCTGTGGTATGGACCATATTTGGAGCAGTTCCTGAAGAGCTGCTGCCTGCGGGAAGCCCATGCATCATCAGTTCAGGAAGGACACGCTTCCCATGGGAGGGACCCCACATTGGAACAGGAGAAGAGAGTGATTGAGGAGTGGAAGAGATGAAGTCCTATAGACTGACTGCAGCCCCCATTCCCCCATTCCCCTGCACCGCTCAGGGGGAATGGGTAGAAGAGGGTGCATGGGAGGAAGGTGTTTTCTTTTTATTTCCTTTGCTTCTCACTTCTCTATCTTGTTAGTCATAGGGAATAAATTTTACTATCCCCCTACTCTGAGTCTGTTTTGCCTGTCATTATAATTGTTGAGCATTCTCCCTGTCCTTATCTCAACCCGTGAGAACTTTGCATCATATTTTCTCCCCATTTCCCTTTGAGGAGGGGAAGTAAGAGAGCAGTTGTGGTGGGGTTCGACTGCCCACCAGGTAGAACCACCACAATTACAAATATTAATAATATAACATTACCTTATAATAATTATCAACATAATCGTTATCAACAACATACTTGTGATAAATTATATACATATACATTCATATACCAAATCTCTATAATTTAGGCAGCGTCTTATTTCCAGTGATGAAACATAACAGGAAAGTAGAGCAAATAAAATGGAAGGATATTAATGCATACATACTTTTCCTCTAAGAATTAAGAGAGAAATCTGTTGACTTTGCCAGAAGGTTTATTTTTAAATATTAATCTTGATATAAAGACCCTTTTAAAAGAAGAGACAGATGTCCTGAAAATGTGCAGTGTATAAAGTATGAATTTGCAAAAAAAAAAAAAAAGAAATCCATCAGTGATTTTAATACTTTTTTTTTTTTTTTTTTGGTACAAATAAGCTGATTTTAGCTTCCTTGTACATAATAACCTTCTATTAATTTATCCTTTAATGTATTTCCTCTAGAATATATTTGATACCCTTTGAATTCATTAGAATTAAAAATGAGATAGATACATTTAAACTCAAATCATAGGATGCTTCAGCAAAACTTATATTCATTTCCATTTCAAAAGGAGGGAATCCAGTAAAAGTGTTTTAAAGCTTAAGGGATTTTAAAATATAACTGATCCTTAACCACTTATACTACCAAAAAAAAAAAAAGTAAAATAATAATCTAGCTTCCTCTAGCTTCTTTTTCAATATTGCTTGCTATAGTGAAGCTGTCACAGAATTTTCAGCAATAAGAAAAATAGCAGGTCAAAAGATGCCATTGAAGATATGAATTGAGTTTTGAATCTAAGATAGATGTTGTAAGCTAATAAAAGTGCTCTAGAATATAAATTACTCATATATTAATCCAAGGTGGCATCAATAATACTATAATAAAATCAGTACATTCTGATTTCTCTAGCTTCTGAAATCTTAATATTTCTAGTTTCTATTGAAGTAAGTAACTCTCTTTGGGCACTGGAATTGTCTTCCCAGGGAAGTTGCCATGGTACCAAGCCTGCTGGAGTTCAGGTAAAATTTTGACAATGCTTTCAGACAAATGGTTTAATATTTAGGTAGTCCTGCGTGGATCCAGGAGTTGGACTCAATGTTTCTTGAACACTTCCAACTCAAGATATTCTATAATTTTATGAAAAACTACTTCTTTACTGACCCATCCTGTCTTTAATGTGTTCCATCTCCAATTCAGAAAGCAATATTGGAAAAAAGTCTGCTATGAACTGATGTGGACTAATGTGTTTACTGTGTTCATACCTCATGTATTCAATACACTCCAGTAAAAACAATTGCTTGGCAAACAGATGTCTTAAGTTCTCCTCAGCTTGGAGTGACTTCACATTGTGTGTCTCAAACACTAACATGTGAATTATCATGGGAAATATATGTATATATGTTCCATTTAGAATACTAACACTTTAATCACAAGAATATATATATATATATTTAATTTGGTTGTTTGTTCTTGTTGTTTTGTTTGTTTATTTGTTTTCTTCATTCTGCTCATTCCCTGTAGACTTCAACATGTCTTGAACCAGGATAGCTTCAAATTCTTTTATTGTAGTGTCAAACACTTTTGAACTGAGAAAGACCGAGATAGACCTGGAAAAAGATCTCTAATTTCCTTGGCATTGATTATAAAGAATAAGGTCATTTTTAACAAAGGGTTCTCCCATCTTTTAAATAAAATATCTTTAATATATAAAAATATAAAAATAAATTAAATAAAGGGTTCTTTCTCTTGCACTGATATTTCTAACTTAGTTTCTTACCCATAATGTCCTTAGCATACTATTAGTGTACCTACAAGCTTGCTCTTCAATGTTTAATTCAAGAAATAAATGCTCACCAAAGCAATGTTGAACCCAAAGTTAAGTAATGGTACATTCTGGGATACAGTCAGGCTAGAGTGCAGATTCGGGCAACCAAATTCCACACATATTTAAATTAGGGTGCATTTTGTCTTAGGCATTAGCACTCAAAAATTAGTAGTTCTCATCCACTTTTACATATAATGTGACAATATTATTTCATATACTTACAGCTATTTATTTTTTATTATAAGAAGATTCTTTATATACTAATCAGGTGAGATATATAGTGATCTTAATCTTTTTATTAAACTGAAAAGTCAAAAGGAAGGTGAGATTTTATACAGATTTCTGTAAACAACATACTGTATTATTTCACCTGATTTTTTCCAAAATAAGTGTTTATGTGTCATATATCATTAGTTAAATTTATCCTATTTGAAAATGGCTCTTTAAAGAAAATTGAGAAATTGAATTTATTTATAAGAACCAATTGCTAATAATGAGGGTTGAGCTGGATAACTTGATAGGACCGTGTAAATATTTTTCTCATTGTTTTGTTTGAAAATACATTAAAAATAATGGGAGAGATACAAATAAAATGTCAGTTTGATACCAGTCTCCACAACCCTTTTTCCTGTAAGACACTGTTTGAAATTCTACTTTCCACAAAATTGACAATCTGTTATTGTAGCCAAACACTTGACAATAATCATCTCAGTACTCTGAGAGATAAGCTTGCATTCCTAATGAATCAGAGTTGCAGCAAACCATTCCACACTAATAAAACTGTGTTGGACATATTACTTTGGTATTTCAGTATGACTTAGTTGTCGTTTTCCCAGCTGACTTTCTTCACATCAAGAGCACATGGACAGCAATGAATACATGTATGTTCCAGCTGAGGAGAAGGTATATACAAAAAACTTCAAAATATACTACTTGCAAACTTTTCATAAGAGTTTTGTTTCTTTTGAATGAGGAGCTGTACTATTACAGAATGATTTGATAGCTGTCACAGACTCAGTATTCGTCTATTAAGAGAAGATTCAGAGTAAAATAAAGCTCAATAATGTTGGAAAAAGAAAAAGAAAAAGAAAAAGAAAAGGAAAGAGAAAGAAAAAGAAAGAAAAGGAAAAAGAAAAAGAAAAAGAAAAAGAAAAAGAAAAAGAAAAAGAAAAAGAAAAAGAAAAAGAAAAAGAAAAAGAAAAAGAAAAAAGAAAAAGAAAAAAGAAAAAGAAAAAAGAAAAAGAAAAAGAAAGAGGAAAGCAATAGAACATCTTTAAAACATCAAAGCTTGCAGTTATGGCAGCAGACTTTTAACTTTTCCCCCTTTTTCCTTCTATTGAAAATAGAGTAATTGGTTTAAATAAATTTTTTCCTGAAGTGACACTCCAGACAATCAGCTTCTTTCTTAAGATCATTTTGGTATAAATACAATCATGCCAATCTTATGACATGACAATATCTATCTATATATGTTATTTATTCAATATATATTGCAATCAATAACACATTTTTTTTTCTCCAAATATTTTTTTCATCTACTTTTCCTCCTCAGTGTTTTGATCCTACACTGCCGTTTAGGTTCTCATAAGTGATACCATCTTCTCCTTGACTCTTTTTCTCTCTGTTTAGACTTCTTACAAATATACTGTGCTAAAAACTTGAGAAAAAACAAAAACAAAAACAAAATAAGAAAAACATGAGAACAATTATTTTTCCAATGTACAGACATCTTTCCATCTTTCTCTAAAATTATAGTTTGGATACCTTATCTATGTGGAAATTTTCTTCCTCCAGTTCCATCCAAGAACATCTCTAGTCTTCTCCAATTCTTGCCGGTCTATATTAGTTTACTTTTGGAGTCAAAAACTTAATAATATCTGCAGAAACAGTGAGTAATCTTTAGGGGAATATTAGTGGAATACAGTTACTAGAAATCCATATATGTTTATTTTACCAAGATTGTCCTGGAAATAAGCTATATTTCAGAGAGTTCAATGCCCAAACCACATTTTATTTATTTTTTAAATAATAATCCATTAACTTCCAATTGAATATATGTATACTCAAAAACAGATACATATGAGATTTATCACAAGCTTCTAGGAAATTAATTTTTCAGAAATAAGATATCAAAATTGTTGATGTTTTAAAAAATATATTCTCATTTTAGAACTCACTTGTTTCTCTATTTTCTTGAAGTTTATCGGTTCTTTTAGCTCTCTTCTGTCTCTGTACCTAAGCTTATATAAGGTTATCTTATATTAAGAGTTTACACTTGTAGTTAATAATAACTTTCTTTTTTACTTCAGTTTTTATTAGTCAGGCACAGATTCTAGTTAGTCTGTGTAACCATTGTATAATAGTATTATATAATTGTTCTATTAGCAAACTAAATTTTGAAGTGTTATATTTATATATGTCACATTATCACATACCTCAAGAATTGATACATTGAATAGTAATGTATCAGCAAATTGGGTAAGAGGAACAGCATAGAAATACGAATAGAGAGCTCAAAAAATTGGGTCATATAAACTGTATTGTTCGTTATATTCAGCCAAACAGGACAATTTGCAAAGAAATTAATTGCATAAAGTCAATTACAAACTTATTCCATTGGTTTCATTTGGACTATCTCTGGAATAATGAGTAATTTTCATATGAATTTGTGGATCAAAAAGAGCTATTTTCAAGTGAAGGTGTAGCCATTCAGCATCACTTTTACCTAAGCAGCATAAATCCAAACCAAAACAACTCCCTGGCTGAGTACCTTAAGTATCTCTGTATGTCTTTTTGTTTCCCATGGCAACTACATTTGCTCATAAATCGTCTTGTGTTTTTATGAGAGAGAAAATCTATATGAAAATAAAATATTTGTGTATTTAAATTAATAACATAGTTATTTGGACTACTCCAAAGTTCCTGTGAATATCTTTTGCTTTTACCTTCAAGGTACAAGGAATAATAAATTGAAACTTTTAGTGGGAAAGGTGGGGGTGGATTTTCTTTTTAGATCATAATGAATCAGTAATGCTACAAGAGCTATCTTGTAGAATAGAAATTCACAAAATATTTTAAGAACAAAGTGTTTGTAGTTTTCTTCCAACAATGCAGAATTAGACTTTATTTGCATTTATTCTGAAATAAATCCTTTACAAAACAATATAATGTAATATATATATATATATATATATATATATATATATATATTATATATATATATATATATATATATATATATATATATATATATATATATATATATATATATTATATTTTTTTTTCCAGTTGAAGAACTGTGGGCTCAATTCTGATCTATAAAGAAAAAAAATATGTGATTTTTAGATGGATGGTTTCTCCAATACACAGAATTTATACAACTATGCATTCATATGTCACATTGGGGGTTATATAAGTCAATATATAGCATCAATAATATCAATATATAATATCAACAGCATTTTACTGTTCAGTTATATACAGAACATCATTAGAATTGTGTTAGATTTAGGATCAGGGTCAGGGTCAGGGTTAGGGTTAGGGGGCAGAAAGAAGGTGTACAGTCAGGTAAAGAACAAAGGAGGGTAGGATCTTCCAGTGAAAGGAATGAGGGACAGTAATACAGCTAACCAATAGCTGACAAGACAATTAAGTACTGGGAGAACCCCCTTGGATAGCCTGCCATATCATATTTGTACCTGAAAGACTTGGTCTAGGAGGATTGAGTGAGCAGGAAGTGTTGCATTTTGGTACTAGTTAGAGTGGGGAGAGAAAGGTTACAGAATTGTAGTTCTATTGTAGTTTCTGTCCCATTTCATCGTACTGTTTCTTATTCATTTTTGTACCTATAAATATTTTTATTGTAACATAGCAAATTCAGTAGGAGATAAATTTATTCCTTCAGTAAATGACAGCCTAATGGTTATGGTGTTGTCTTAGCAAGCAGAGGAAAACATTTCAAATATCTTCAGGCTAGAAGGACACAAAATGAGTCAAAATCTAACAAGATAATCAACCCCTTAAGAACCATTTATTTCAGAAAATCATGGTCTTCTCTTTCCCACTTCAGAAAACCCAGTGGCAGAATTCTGAGTAGATTATCTTTCCACAGTTTATTGAGTATTCCCTCACTGACACAAAGTTCTAATTTGTCCACAGAATGCATTTTGCAGTGAAGCTATTTATATCAGATTCAACAGTTCTATGATAACTAAAGTTGGAGTCACTTTGGAATTAGTACCACCTGTCATATCCTGTTCAACATTAAGCTTTTGGGATCTCTCAGTTTGTATGATGAATCTAGTCATGAAAGGACAGAAACTGTGTATTAGAATACCAAAACCAAAATCAATCTATGATACATAAACATTTATTTCTCAACCCTAACTTTGCTTCTAAGTATAGCAATATTGGAAAAACTGGAGTGACTCATTCCATTTAAATGCCAACATCAAACAGGCAGAAGACCAAGTTGGATCCTAGATCATTTTAGATCTTGAGAAACTGACATGCGAGGAGCCTACTTTTTCGGTCTTTAATGAAGGGAAGTTAGAACTAAAACATTTCTCAAGAACAATTGCTATTATTTATAAAATAATTTCAGTTATTCAGGTTCAGGAACATCTGACATAAAGATATTCCTTAGGGAAGAAATTTTGATCCAGCTGTATCAAAGAGCAAAATTCTCAACAATTTTATCCAAAGTGTAAGCAACTGCAGCTGCTGATAAGAGTGCTGTCTGTGCCAAACATTGTGCAATACTGAACATGCACTACATGGGGTAAAACATTATCTTTGTCCTTCTCACCTGACTCAGAGTGATGAGCCCTGTTTTTCTATTATATAGAAGTATTCCAGATTCCTTTATCTACAACAAATTTTATCATTTTATGGTTTCATTAAGTTTTTGCATTTGCACAATGCTATCACAATCTCAGTAATTTGCAGTGTACATATCCAGGTGTTGCAGAAATAATATTTTCTTGTTTCTCTGAGGATGTTATAATGCCAGTCTTCAACGTATTACCTAAAACAACAAAAACTTTATCCTACTTAATTATTTTTTCCTCATACAATTTGCTGTAGATGAAATGAATATAGATATTATTGCAACTAAATAAATGTAGCTGTATATGTATATATATAATATATATAAAAATTCAGGAATTGGTGATCATTGTGTTTGTAGCATTTAGAAGATTAACAAACCAGGTCAGTTTCAGAATTTAAAACAAAACTTTGCTGGACTGACATTAATTAACAATACAATTCATGCTAATTAATTCTTACAGATTACATTTCATTATTATTATGTATTCAAAGTGTTCAGTCCTTAGTAATTATGCATACCAAAGTGATGTCTAGTTAGCACTGATGATTAAGGTCTGGGACAGTCTTTATTGAAAAATCTAAGGTGATAAGACCTGGAAGCCCTTCGGCCAGGATAAGTCAGACTGAAGTGGGTTTGTCATCTCTCTCCTACTCTGATTTTGTGACCTTATTCTTCTTTTACAAGACAGTTAAGTTTCTAATCTTAAAGATGCTAGTCTTTTGTTTCCAAAGGTAAGAAGACAAAATATGAGGTGGAAGTAATAGGCAGGTACCTTATCCTGTAGCTTGTCTACTTTCTTTGCTGTTTTAGTTTTTATTTTGTTTTGTTTTCTCCTTGCCTGGCTGTTGCTTGTTTCCTTAAAGCAAACACAGTCTTTTCCCAAGTCACCATTTTGTACTTTTACAATGACCAGTAACTGTCAATCACTGAGTTGTTAACAGTCATATAACCTTTATTTTCAATCTATGGCCATATTTTCAAGGTTTTTGCTGTTATCTTCACTTAAATTACATATTGTGACAAGAGAAACCTGGTAAAAAGGTCACACATCCAGTCCCCATAACATGTTGATAACTGTAGGCAAGGATGAGGGCCTTACACAGTCAGCGTAAGTCCTATCCTAATACAAGTCCTATGGTCTGGGGCTAGCAGAAACAATACTCTTTTCAGTAGACTACCAGGTATTGATTGAGATGTTTAACTGTTTAACTGTGTTTAACTGTTTGAGTTTATTAGCGTGCTTATGTTTGGGTTGATAATTAGCAAATTTTCAAATCTGTATTGTGTACTACTCAGTTACTACTACATGGGTTGTACCTGGCCTCTACTTTAGCTATGTAATATACTCTGGACATGTTATTTATCTCCTCCTCTCAACCAATTACTTAAAAAGTACTTATCTGTAGTTCAAAGTTGTTTTTAAATTTAAGAATTTTGCACAGTAATAACAATCACAATCCACTGAACACTACATGAACGGTAATGTGCATAAAATATATATTCAAGTAAGAGTGCAGAGTAGTTGACCTGCAGAGCTGAGGTTCATTAAAATACCTTGTTGCTGTATTGGGACATATAAAATAATATAGGTCTTCCACATTAAATTCATGATTGATTCAGAGGTGTTTTTTTGTTGATTTTTTTTTTTTTTTACTTTATAGCATTAATCAGACAGAATAATTTAAATTATTTTGTGTTTACTGTAATTCAAATATAAAATATGTCTTATTGATGAAACTGAATTTCTTTCATAATGTATTTACTCAAGAAATGACTTAAAGGTAATATTCATTGCATTATATTGATATTCTTCTGACTACTTATTAATTAAACAAAAAAAAAAAAAGAAAATGAAATGACACTGATTTACATCAACTGAAATACTGTCCCACCAAGTATATCTTTTATCTTCATTTCTTTATGTGTATTATGTGTATTATGTGTATTATGTGTATTATGTGTATTATGTGTATTATGTGTATATGGAGCACAATTCTACTTACACTGGAAAAATAAATAAATAAATAAAAATTCTCCATTGGCTTCAAGAGAGTAACAACATATGACCAGGTGACCAGGTACTACTTAAACATGGAAAGATGATTAAATCTGATTTTATTTTTTAAGTCCAAAATTATTGGAAGGCTGTCATTCAGTAACAAGTTTTTGTTGGGTCTGTCTGAGCTGGAGTCACCATTTCCCTGCAGCAGTCCACAGAGTGCTGTGCTCTGCACTCATAGCTGGAACAGCACTGATATCACTCCAGTGTTGTGTCTATTGCTGCATAGTGCTGGCACAGCATCAGGACTCCTTCCAAGCCCCCAAGAGCCAGCAGGCTGGGGGTGGGCAACTGATGGGGAGGGGACATTGCCAGGGCAGCTGACCTAAACCAACCAAAGGATTATTCCATAACACCTGATGTCACACTCAGCAATAAAAAGGGGGGCTCTTGTGGGGGAGGGGGCTGTCCCTCCTGAACAACCACTACGCGTTTTGAGGCCCTGCTTCCTAGGAAGTGGTCGAACATCTCTCATTGATGGGATGTAGAGAATAACATTTTTCCTTCTCTCTGTTCTTCTGTGTGGCCTTATTGTTTCTTTTGTTTCTTTTTCTCCCCATTCCCTTTCCCTTTAATTAAACCTTTCTCATCTCAAACCTCGAGTTCTCTGTGTTGTATTTTCTTCCCCTTCCTCTTTGAGGAGAGAGGGAGTGAGAGAGCGGCTGTGGTGGGTGGAGCTCGGCTGCGCACCTGAGTCAATTTGTTACAGTTATTATTTGTTAATGTTTATTATGCTATCATAGCCTGTTGTACACAATGATATATCTATCCGTTGCCAGAATCTGTCTGGACTTTGTCCAGATATGTTAAGTGGAAATAACAGTAAATAATAATAATAAAGGCAATATTCACTGTTTAATTCTGGTACATTCTGGTAAAAACAAACAAACAAACAAACAAAAAGCTGTCGATTCTTATTTATGATCTATGCAGTTTCATTTGGCTGCTTTGAAAGGAAAGATACTTTATATTATTGTTTTGTACATTGAGGGGTCCTTACTATGAATAAATCTGAGGAAAAAAATCACCCTTCTATTATCTGTCTGCATTGATTTATGTCATGAATATTATACTGTTAAGTACAGAATGTTAGATAAAATCCCTTATAAACATGAGAATCGAAGTTATCTCATACATTTTGTCTTAATCCTGTCCTTTCTGATCCACTCTTGTCTTCTCTCTCTGTCAAAATCCAGGGGAAATAAAAATCCATTGTAAAATTTGGTCATGTTGGCAAACACCTGTTTGATAACAAGTGACTACAATTAAGGTGCGGCAATGAAACATTTGAAGATATTTAAATGAGTAGATTTTCAATTATTTGCATTATAATTGAGTTGTCCTGAGCTTAATACATACTTATTTTGGTAGTAGACTTTATTTTGTTAATAAAAGAACTGAAACAAAGCCTATTTAATTACAGAATGCTTGTGGTTGGAAGAGACCTCTGGAGATAATTTAGTCCAAAATCCTGCTAAGCAGGGTCACCTAGAACATGTTAAACAGGATCACATCCCATCAGGTTTTGAATATCACCAGAGAAGACTCCACAGCCTCTCTGGGCAACCTTATTCCAGTGCTCTGTCACCCACACAGTGAAGATGTTTTTCCTCCTGTTTAGATGTAACTTCTTGTATTTCAGTTTGTGCCCGTTGCCTCTTGTTCTGTCACTGGGCACCACTGAGTATGGCCCCATCCTTGACACCATCCCTTAAGATGCATACACACTGGCAAGATTCTCTCAGTCTTATCTTTTCCAAGCTAAACAGGCCCAGTTCTCTCAGCCTCTCCTCATGCAACAGGTGCTCCAGTCCTCTAATCACCTTGGCAGCCCTTCACTGGACTTGCTCCAGTAGTTCTATGTCTCTCTTTTTCTTCTGAAAGCACAGAAATGGACACAATATTCCAGGTGTGGCCTCACCAGGGCTGAATAGAGGGGGAGGATCACCTCCTTTGACTTGCTGGCAACACTCTTTCTAATGCACCCAAGGATACCGTTGGCCTTCTTGGCCACAAGGGCACATTGCTGTCTTGTGACTAACCTGCTGTCCATCACGATTCCCAGGTCACTCTCCATAGCGCTGCTTTCCAACAGGTCAGCCCCAGATCTGTTTTGGTGCATGGGGTTATTCCGCCCTAGGTGCAGGATCCTGCACTTGCTTATGTTGAACTTAATGGGGTTCCTCACTGCCCAACTCTCCAACCTGACAAGGTCCCTCTGAAGAGCAGCATGGCCCTCTGATGTATCAGCCACTTCTCCCAGTTCTTTATCATCAGCAAATTTGCTGAGGGTGCACTTTGTGATGCATTACTATTCTAGGTATTAAACAGCAAAATATGCATTGGTTCTCCTAAATGGACCTACAAATAATCTATATTGGTAAGTGATTTTTTTTTTTTTTGGCTAAGCTTTTAAGAAAATATTGCCTTTCAGAAGAATACCAGAAATCAAATTATGATTCTTTTGTATTTTATTGACTACACACACCAAGTGTAATGCATATTTTATGCATATTTTGTGTCATTTTTATGAATACCCTAGGCATTTGAAATGCTACCTACTATGCTGAACGGAGTTATAATGCTCTAGTAACACAATTAAACAATTGTAAAACAAGAGGGATATCAACACCAAGTTACATAGATCATTGCTGTATTTAAAGGTGATTTATTTTTTCCTGAGAGGAAAAGGAGAATTTGGAAACATCTGAAAGTATATAAAAAAAAAAGTGAAGGCTTACCTCACTTCTTTCTCTAACTCATTTTATGTAAATATTTAAATCCATGTGCAGCTTAAGAAAGAATTTTATTTGCTAACTTTACTTACTAGCTTTATCAATATATTCTTAACATGAATGAATTTCAGAGACCTTGGGCTTAATTTATTTTACTAAATGGAGTAGCTAGATAAGGAGGGACTGAAAGAGATCAGCTCCAAAGCAGGAAGCATATTCCTCTCAGTGAAAGCTCTTGGTTAGGAAATTGCAATTTGTAATTGTGAGAAACTTGACCCCAAGACTTCTATAAACTTCTATAATACATCCATTATGGAAGAAATATATCTTAGAAACATTTACAAGCAGATGATTTTTGTATGGTCTTTTTTATTATTATTATTTATTTATTATTATGTTTTTGATTGTCTGAATATATGTAATGACTAGTTTCTTCTAACAAGAAAAAAAAAAAAGTTTATATAATTTCAGACTTTCATGTTAATGTAACTGAAGACTAAAGGGGTTGTTAGCCTAATATTATATCAATAGGCTTTACATGTCTACTACTGATGACATCTATTGCTTACAAATGGCGGTAAAAAGTGCCCCAACAGATTGTGTTTCTAATGAAGGAGATGTCAAGTGACCTTTGTGCATATATTACAAAGACTGAAATATGTATAAATATTTTCTCCTTCTTTATTATAAGTGTGAATGTAAGTGTAAAAGTGAACAGTGTTGTTCAGAATTTCATGACTGCGCAACGTCAAATAAAATCATATCACAAGTCACCGGAATATCCTGAGGCTCTGAATATTTTGTATACATGTACTATGACCTAGAAGACAAGTAGAAATTCGTGCACACTGCTGTCCCAGTTAGGGGCACTCAAAAAATTAACTCCTTATCACTATCATAGTGTCTCACTATGTAAAGCATCACTAGTAAACAGTACTACCAGAATATTAATAGTGTTTATAGAATCAGAATCATGTAGGATGGAAGGACCTCTGAAGGCCATCTAGTCGAGTTTCTTCCTAAAAACAGGTCAATGTACGTCAGGTTGCTTAGTGCATTATCCATCTGAGTTCTGAATGTGCTCAATGATAGGGATTACATAGTGTCTCTTGGAATCCATTCTAGTGTTTCACTATGGTGTTTTCTGGAAGAATTGTAAGAAAGAATAACTACATATATGTGCTGAAATGCATCTGGATAGTTCTCTTAGTATTCTTTTCTGCAAAGCAAGAAATATGGGGGAATTTATGATTTAACTGGAATAAATGAGAGGCATGTATCAATTATTTTGTCATTATTACAAGCTGAAGACTTAAGTAGCTATTTCAATCAGAATACGTTATATTACAAAGTGAAATGCTTAATGGTAATTGCACTGCAAATATTACAATATCAAAATACCATTCTATTAGATGAAAGATTACACTGGATTTTTTTCTTCTTTGTTAACAGTTAAAATATTTCTTTCAAAATAACAGCAAATAATTTTTAGATAACTATTTTGTTGCACTGTGAAAAGTAATAATTTACTTTTGGAAAAAACAAACAAACAAACAAACAACAACAAAAAAAATGCAGAATAGGGCATTTTTACAGTAAGAAAAAAAAGAAGAAAAACAAATAAACTAAAAAAGTCAGAGGTGTTGAAATGTCCTGTGTTTTTTGAGTTTGTGTGTGTTTGGAGAAATGAACCTAAAGTAATAATGTGTATTTAAATTTATTGCCTTTTGTGCATTTTTGCAACATATGTGATTAAATATCTATTTTGAATTACATTTGCAAACATCAATTCCATTAATTCAATAAGCTAATTTTGATTCTTCCTGTATTGTACGATCTTTTCAGCAGTCATAAAAGTTTGGCATGACAGTTACACTTTTAGTTGTTTCCACCGAGACTGCACAAGAGAAAAAAAGGTAAAATGATGGAGCTTCTCACTGATTTAAAGTAGGGTATTTCCCTGTAATTTCAGGGTTATTTTAATTGCACTGATAATTAAGCTGATAATGAAACAGTGATAATGAAACACAGAATTCTCCTTCACTTGCCCATGCCTGCTTACCTCTCACATGTCTGGAAGTTCATTATGAGGCCTCCATAAAGTATATGATATTTGAGACTTCTATGAAATACTGTAGTGTTTTCTGCAGAGGGAAACCATGGTGATTTATCACAGAAAGAACATTTTTAAGAAAGTCATCAAAAATAACAACATAGAGCCTCCATTTCCCAGCTGAAGATTCCTGGGAATCAAATGTCTGGAGAGCCATTGACACACAAACCTCCAAAATGCATTTTATTGAAGTCATCAGAAATGAAATACTATGAGAAAAAAAAATCTGTAGTAGTCTTTTGTGATCATGACAACTTCATTTATTATATTCATATAAGCATGAAATCACTGAAAGTGTTATAATCTGCTCCACTAATTTACCTAACCTTCCTGTAAAACAAATTAAGTACCAGGTAGTACTGCAGATAATATACCAGACAGTATAAAGACTAGTTAAGTACTGAAATTTAACACAAAGTTTTTCTGCATGCTCTAATGTGACTTTATCACACTAGAGTCACATTCAGCATGCTGGTCTGCCATCTGGTACCTAACTGAGAATCCTTGGATGAAATCTTGATGTTGTTGAACCGATAGTGTTGCAACTGACAAAGTTAGTGGAAATAAACTGAATTTAAAGAGTGTAAGAAGACTGGTAGCAATGAAATTAGTGTATTATAGTAATTAAAGAATCTGTAATTAAAATGGCGAAACCCTATGTTCATATAGTATATATTTCATTAATTCCTAATTTCATAATTTAAAGTATTTGCAGTGACAATGAGGGAACTCTGCAGTCTGTGTGCTAAGGAAAAAATAAATTTAAAAACTACTTGAAATTTCATTGATTTATAGAAATAATAATAATAATAATAAAAAAAATCAGTAAAGAGGAGAGTTTGTATAACCCATCACATTGAAGTCACAGAATCACAGAATCACACAGAATTTCTAGGTTGGAAGAGACTTCAAGATCATCGAGTCCAACCTCTGACCTAACACTAACAGTCCCCACTAAACAATATCCCTAAGCTCTACATCTAAACGTCTTTTAAAGACTTCCAGGGATGGTGACTCCACCACTTCCCTGGGCAGCGTGTTCCAATGTCTAACAACCCTCTCAGTAAAGAAGTTCTTCCTAATATCCAACCTAAAACTCTCCTGGTGCAACTTTAGCCCATTCCCCCTCATCCTGTCACCAGGCACGTGGGAGAATACACCAACCCCCACCTCGCTACAGCCTCCGTTAAGGTATCTATAAAGAGCAATAAGGTCATCCCTGAGCCTCCTCTTCTCCAGGCTGAACAAGCCCAGCTCAGCATGGGTTTATGAAAGGCAGATCCTGGTTGACGAAACTGATCTCCTTCTACGACAAAGTGACGCGCTGGGTGGATGAGGGAAAGGCTGTGGATGTGATCTACCTTGACTTCAGCAAGGCTTTTGACACTGATTCCCACAGCATTCTCCTCAAGAAACTGGCTGCTCTTGACTTGGACTGGCGTATGCTTCGTTGGGTTAGAAACTGGCTGGGTAGCCCAAAGAGTCGTGGTGAATGGAGTCAAATCCAGTTGGAGGCCAGTCACTAGTGGCGTTCCCCAGGGCTCGGTGCTGGGGCCGGTCCTCTTTAATATCTTCATCGATGATCTGGATGAGGGCATTGAGTGCACCCTCAGTAAGTTTGCAGATGACACCAAGCTAGGTGCGTGTGTTGATCTGCTTGAGGGTAGGAAGGCTCTGCAGGAGGATCTGGATAGGCTGCACCGATGGGCTGAGGTCAACTGTATGAAGTTTAACAAGGCCAAGTACCGGGTCCTCCACCTGGGGTGCAATAACCCCAAGCAGAGCTACGGGCTGGGAGATGAGTGGTTGGAGAGCTGCCAGGCAGAGAAGGACCTGGGAGTGATGGTTGATAGTCAGCTGAATATGAGGCAGCAGTGTGCTCAGGTGGCCAAGAAGGCCAACAGCATCCTGGCTTGCGTAAGAAACAGTGTGACCAGCAGGGCTAGGGAGGTGATCGTCCCCTTGTACTCAGCTCTGGTGAGGCTGCACCTTGAGTACTGTGTTCAGTTTTGGGCCCCTCGCTACAAGAAGGACATCGAGGTGCTTGAACAATTCCAGAGAAGGGCGACGAAGCTGGTGAGGGGCCTGGAGAACAAGTCCTATGAGGAGCGGCTGAGGGAGCTGGGCTTGTTCAGCCTGGAGAAAAGGAGGCTCAGGGGTGACCTTATTGCTCTTTACAGATACCTTAAAGGAGGCTGTAGCGAGGTGGGGGTTGGTGTATTCTCCCGCGTGCCTGGTTACAGGATGAGGGGGAATGGGCTTAAGTTGCACCAGGGGAGTTCTAGGTTGGATCTTAGAAAGAACTTCTTTACTGAAAGGGTTGTTAGACATTGGAACAGGCTGCCCATGGAAGTGGTGGAGTCACCATCCCTGGAAGTCTTTAAAAGACGTTTAGATGTAGAGCTTAGGGATATTGTTTAGTGGGGACTGTTAGTGTTAGGTCAGAGGTTGGACTCGATGATCTTGAGGTCTCTTCCAAACTAGAAATTCTGTGTGATTCCGTGATTCTGTGATCTATAGATATGTGTTTTTGGCAACGTAGCATACTTTAGGATATATCAAAGCACTCTAGATGATTACTTGTAGACAGGTGAGTTCTGCCTTTAGTTTGAGGAGAGATTAATTTTCAAATGCAACTCATTTGTATTTTATTAATTCTTTGAATGGCTGACACAAAGACTTCAAAAAAGGAACATGTAAAACAGTCATTACAATAAGAATCAGCATGCCAGATAAGTGAGGATGAAAAGACTGTCTTGAAATTAAAGTAGTGCTGAAATATAGGTCTGTTCTGAAAAATGTTGGACAGATATCAAAATCATTTCACACAGAGCTATAATCTCAGTTTCACAGGGGTCAAAGATTAATGTATATATATTTGTATATATTTGTATATATTTGTATATATTTGTATATATTTTGAAATATATATGAAAATATTTTTTGTATATACATTAATCTTTGACCCCTGTGAAACTGAGAGTATAAAAAGAAGACAAATTATATATTTTTTTCTTTTAAAAGTCTGGTAGAAGACAGGTGGGAAGAGTCCTGCATTCCAATCTTTCCTAAACACTTAGTAAAGTAAATAATGTTTATTACATTGTCCTGGTTTCAGCTAGGATAGAGTTAATTTTCATCCTAGTAGATGACAGGGTGCTACGTTTTGGATTAGGATGATAAGACTGTTGATAACATGCTGATGTTTCAATTGTTGCAGAGAAGTGCTTACACCGAACCACGGACTTTTCTGCTTCTTGCTCTGTCCTGCCAGCGGGCAGGCTGGGGCTGCAGCAGGAGTTGAGAGGGCACAGACTCAGGACAGCTGACCCAAACTAGCCAAAGGAGTATTCCATACCACCTGACCTCATGTTAAACAATACATAGGGGTGGTTGGCTGGGGTGGAGGGGCCGGTTGCTCAGGGATAGGCTGGGCATCGGTCAGCGGGTGGTGAGCAATTGCATTGTGCATCACTTGTTCCATACACATTATTATTAGCAATGCTATTATTATTATTATTATTAATATTTTCATGTCCTAATAAACTGACTTTATCTCAACCCAGAGGCTTCATTTTCATGTTTCTCTCCCCCACACCAGAGAGGGAGGGGGGAGGGTGAGCAAACAGCTGTGTGGTACTTAGCTGTCGGCCGGGTTAAACCACAACATAAATTTAGTAAGTGTCTGCCCCTAATTTAATATCTACAGGACTTAAACTCAAGCTTATGAAACATGTGCCCTCACCAGCAAGAGCTCTAGTCACCCTGCCCAAATTGCAGAAGGTAAAGGAATGACTTGGAGAATGAAGAACCACCCACTGTAGGAGAATACCAGGTTCAAGGCCATCTAAGGGTCAAGACCATCCAGAAGTCCATGGGATCTATTGAGATGCACCCATGGATCCTGAGGGAACTGGCAGACAAAGTTGCTAAGTCACTATCTATCTTATCTGGGAAGTCATGGCAGTCCAGTTAAGTTCCCAGAGACTGCAAAAGTGGAAACATAATCCCCATTTTCACAAAGGGAAAAAAAAGGAAGACCTGGTAAAATACAGGCCAGTGAGTCTCACCTCTGCCTGCAAGATCATGGAGCTGATCACCCTGGAAAGTATTCTAAGGCACACATTGATAGACGGGTGATCAGTGAACGACAACGTGCCTCACAAATTGGCGTCCTTCTACAGAGGGGCTACAGCTCTGGTGGATAGGGTAAGAGCAACTGACACCATCTATCTTGACTTGTGCAGAGCTTTTGACACTATCCTGCATGATATTCTTGTCTCCAAAATTGAGAGAAATGGATCTGACAAATGGACCACTCAGTTAATAAGGAATTGGCTGGATCATTGTACTCAAAGTGTTGTGGGCAATGCCTCAATACCCAGGCAGAGACCAGTGACTAGTGGTATAGCTCAGGGGGCAATAATGACACCAGTATTATTTAACGTCTTTATTGGAGACATGTGCAGAGAGATTGAGTGCACCTTCAGCAAGTTGCCAATGACACCAGGCTGTGTCATGAGGTCAACACAGTAACTTGTTAGGTTTGAGGGGTGGACCTGTGTGCACCTGGATCAGGGCAATCCCAAGCACGAATAGAGTCTAGTTGATGAGTGGATAGACAGCAACCCTGTGGAGAAGAGATTTTAATGGCTATGTGATATAAAAATACAGTAAACTATTGACAAAAGAATATGTGGTTAAAAACTGTCTAGTAATCCAGTCAAAAACACACTGCCTGTTACACAACATTTTTGTATATTCAGGTAGACTTAACTATGCTTAGTTTTCTAGTTTTTAACTTTGTTCATCTTCAACAGAGGAATAGAATAAAAAATGTAGAAAGGGGCATGGATTTAATGAGAATGGGATAAGATTGGGATAATAGAAGTAAAATACATAAAAATCATGGAATGTATGAGTGACAAACACCATCTAGTCCAGACTTACCCATCCTTCTGCATTACCCACCAAGTTCACCCAGGTCCTTGAACAAAAGTCATCCCATGGATGGGCTTGCCTTTCCCCAAGGCTAAAATAACCTAGACTGTCTTCCCCAGCATGTTTTTTTATGTGCACTATGGAACTTTATCTCCTTCTACAGTACATAACAGTTTTGATTGGCCAGGACCAGCTCAGCTGGCAGATTCCCTAGTGTTGACTAACCAGGTGGCTTTTTCTGAATGTGTATCCCAGTGTTTGAATACCCCAGCACCCATTGCTCTCAGCATAGTCTTTAACATGCTATGGGGTGTCCTTTTGCACCCCTCCTGAAATATTGGCAGACTTGAATACCTCTCTGTAATACCTGTACACCAATGTGTATAGCATGGGGGAAAAGAAGAAGAATTAGGGACCTGTGTGCAGTTGCAGGGCTTTTATCTCATTGCAGTTACAGAAACATGGTGGGATGACTGTCACGGGCGGATACATGTTTTTTAGGAAAGAAGAGCCAGGAAGGTGAGGTTGTGGTGTTGCTCTTTATGTGAGAGAACAACTGGAATGCATTGAGCTTTGCCAAAGGGTGGATAAAGAGTTAGTTGAGAGCTTATCAGTAAGAATTAAAAGTTAGGCTTCCATGGCTGACACTGTTTTGGATGTTTGCCACAGACCACCTGATCAGGAAGAGAAAGCAGATGAAACCTTTAACAGACAGCTGGAAGTAGCCTTAAAATAACAAGCCCTGGTTCTCATGGGGGACTTCAACCACCTTGGCATCTTCTGGAAAGACAACATAGCTAGGTACAAACAATCCAAGATGTTCCTTCAGAGTACTGAGGACAACTTTTTGACACAGTAGGTGGATATATACATATGAAACACGCATTAACAAAAATAAAATAATAAATAAAATAAAATAAAATAAAATAAAAATATTAATAATAATATGTGTGTATATATATATATATATATATATATATGTATATGTATGAATGAAAGTGTCAAGGAGTGGTGAAGTCAAGAGCTGAGAGAGAGAGGTGGGTACGACAGTAACTCACCAAAGGGTGCAGTCCCACAACCAGGAGAGCAGGGCCAGGTGCAGAGAAGTCTGCAGTGACCAGGAAGGTTCAAATACAAGTGTGTAATTGTGCCTATGGGTCATTATTGACAAGGCACATGGCATGTTTTCAGTCTGACTACAGCCAGGACCCACTGCAAGATTCTAAGCTTAAAAGCAGCACTTGAATGAATTGGAGTCAGGCCTCACATCTCCCAGACCTTTCTCGCATTGCTGCTTCCCATCAGCCCAATCTCAGTTCACACAGCTGTACCAAACCTACACTCGCCCAAGGCATTAACATCCAAACACTTGGGTGGCATGAAGAGGGTGCATGCTGGATCTATCTGACTGCTTTTCTGCCTACCTTTCTGATTAAATAAATCTTATTCCTTGGTGATCTAAAGTGAGCTAAATGATTTTATTTCCTATTTCATAGGTCAGAAGCAATTATACAGATGACTAATCAGTTTTAAGCAGCAAGAGATGCAAATGCTTTCCATAGCCTACATGTTTTTGCAAAACATTGTTTAATTATACAAAGTGGTTTCCTAGGACTGGCGTGCATGTCTTATATTTAGTTGCCAAAGTTTAGCTCATTCAGATAATCTCGTTGTCATTTAATGAAAAAATACTCCAGTGTAGCAGAATTATGATAATATTTCTGTTGTTATAAGTATGGAATAAATTTGAAGCACTGTCTAATACATTTTGCTTAAAATGTAATGCAGAGGCAGTCTCCACCATATGTGTAAAAATAAAGAAATTGAAAAAGTGAAGGAAAAGGCTAAGGTCTGTAGAAGATGGTTTGATTTAGAGATTGCTTCACACATAGAAATGTTACTTAAATATTTATGAAACACCTCACCTCTTCTCAGAAACACCCTGTGTAGAATAAATAACAAATGGAACGATAAAGAAAAATAAAAGTGACATTCTATATTACTTATCAAATATAAGATGCCAAGGGTTGAAACAAACCTGAAAGTAAACACCAGGGAAAACACCAGGGAAAAGACTGAACACAGTAGCCACATCTGTCCAAAATTATAACTGAATTTTTGAAAATATGTTCTCAACCGGAAAACATTTTAATCAGAAATTAACTGAAGACCTGATAATTCCCTTTAGGGGGAATTATTATAAGAATAGGAGAAAGGATTTTTTTCTTTATTATTATTATTATTATTATTATTATTATTATTATTATTATTATTATTATTATTATTATTATTATTATCTCACAGAGAAAGATCATGAGAGAAAAAGTTATTGCTCTTTTTCTTTTAATACTTTATTTTATTTTTCAACTAAATGGAACAATGTCAACAACCCCCCTTTTTGCATGCACACTTCAAACCCCATAATCTGAATGACTATTTCATTGTACAATCTACCTCCACAAGTAGCAAAGCTAAGGAATTTTTTGCTACAGAATACTATATCTGATGAAGTTTGCCATTGAGTTTTGTAATTGATCAGATAGGGAAAACAAACAAATAATAAAAAAAAAAAAAAAAAAAAAAAAAAACAGGAGAGAACTATAAGACCTAGAAAAAAATTCTGGCTCAGAAAAATCCTTGAATAAATTTAAAGCTTCTATATATGTATATGGAGACTGAGAAAATGCTGCAGGAGCGAATATATGCTTGTCTTGACCATAGGTATTTTTTGTTAGCTGTTATAAGAGATCACAGATAGATACAGAGACATGAAGATCTTTGAAATTATCCAGAAGGCTAGTTTCAAGCTTCTCCCTCCTCCCCAAGTAATAATTTTCATTCCAAATCCACTCTCTATTTTATTTAGGATACATTGGGCTGTGCTAAATTGTAATCTATTTCTTCCGAGCTGTACATAGAATCAAAGAATCATAGAATGGTTTGGGTTGGACCTTAAAGATATCTAGCTCCAACTCCCCTGCCATGGGCAAGGACACCTTCCACTAGATAAGGTTTCCTTATTCAACCCAGCCTGGAACACTTCCAGGAACAGAGCATCCAGAACTTCTTTGAGTAGTTACTACCTAGTGACTCTCCATACTCATTGTGAAGAATACTTTCTTAATATCTAATCTAAAACTACCTTCTTTTAGTTTGAAACCATTTTCTCTTGTCTTATCACTGCACTTCCTTACAAAAAGTCCCTCTCCAGCTTTCCTGTAGTCCCACTTTATATACTGAAAGGACACTGTAAGGTCTCCCTGGAGCCATCTTGTCTTTGAGATAAACAACCCCAAGTATCTTAGCCTTTCTTCATAGGAGAGATGCTCTGACCCTCTGATCATCTTTATGACTGTCCTCTGGAGTCACTCTAACAGGTCCAAGTCTTTCTTGTGCTTTGGGTCCCAGAGGTGAATGCAGTACTCTAGGTGGTGTTTTATAAGAGCAGAGTAGAGGGTGAGACTCACCTTCTTCAACCTGCTAGCTACACTTTTTTTGATACAGCTCCAGACAACAGAAAAAAAAAAAAAAAAAAAGAGAGAGAGAAATTTTTTCTTGAAATGTAGAAAGGGTGTAGTAATGGAGGGATAAAGAATATAAAACATCTTAGTTCAGTCTCCTGACATTTTAGTAGAAAAACAAAAAAGAAAGAAAGAAAGAAAGAAAGAAAGAAAGAAAGAAAGAAAGAAAGAAAGAAAGAAAGAAAGAAAGAAAGAAAGAAAGAGAAAGAAAGAAAGAAAGAAAGAAAGAAAGAAAGAAAGAAAGAAAGAAAGAAAGAAAGAAAGAAAGAAAGAAAGAAAGAAAGGAAGGAAGGAAGGAAGGAAGGAAGGAAGGAAGGAAGGAAGGAAGGAAGGAAGGAAGGAAGGAAGGAAGGAAGGAAGGAAGGAAGGAAGGAAGGAAGGAAGGAAGGAAGGAAGGAAGGAAGGAAGGAAGATATTACTTTTCCTTATATCATGTAGCCTGTCTGTGGAAAATAATACTTAAATACTAGATGTGTGTTTTCACCTTACTTATAACAAGGGAAACTCAGTGAAGGTCTATATAAGTGATATTGAGCTCCATGTTTCAATTTTAATTTATTAATTCTTTATACCCCAACACATTTTTCCATATATACATATCTTTGCACACATTTACTAGTACCCTTTATTACTTTTTTTTAATTTTTATTTTTTCTCTCTCTCCAGAAGCTTAACTCTCAATATTCATTGCAGTATTCTGTCAGGGCAGAAAATTCCTATTTTGAATACCTAGTATAGGTATTGAATAACAAGATAATATTTTTTTTTTTCAATTTTTTTTTTTTCAGTTTCCCTACAAAAATACTGTCATAACTCTCACTGGCCCTCTTTCACTCCATTATTTATGATGCAAAATCAAAATAATTCCCCAATGACTCTGTTAGAGATGACTGAAACTGGATGAAGGAGTGGACGATATCTTAGCATTGTAATAAATGGCTTAGTCTTCAAAATAGGACTATAATCAAGGTTTACAATGTATTAAAGGAATAGAGGTAAGCAAACAGCGCTGGGTGTGCCGGGAGTCTCTGCTCCACCAAGATGCACACCAGTTACATCAAACAGCTGATTTTTATGCTCCTAGGCTAATACATATTCATTACTACTTCTAAAAAAAACAGGGTTATTATAATTAGTTTCCGGAATCCAAACCCTCCTTCTGGAGCATGCGTATCAGTCTCCGGTGGTCCCTCTGGTGGTCTCTGGGGGTCTCTCGTGCTGAAGGCTCAGAGTCTTCCTCCCTCTTGTCCTTCTCCTTTGTCCAACTTGGCTGTATGTCAGAGGCTTGTGCAGCGTCCCCTGCAAGCTTTGTCTTTTAGTTGTTCTTCAGCTTTCCCTGTCTCCTTAATCTCCTGGCCAGATATCAAAAACTTGCATAGTGTCCCATGCAACAGTCATAACAGTTAGTAGTTATTCTGAAACCCCCCAGATATCTCAGACTATAAATACATTTCCCTTCAAGCTCTCTATTGACACAAATTGCTAAAACATTCCTTTGCAAGATACAAGAACTATATACATTAACCACTCTGTTTTTCTTAGACTTATGCTTATACAAGGGTATGTAAGACAGAAGGTCACATTCATCATACCATGCAGCCCTAGTATTGTTCCATACTGACACGAATCAGATGAACCTATCTCACAGCATGAAAGGATGAAGTAGAGGTAAATTATTTCTTTGTACCATACCAACCATACATTAACACTCAGAAGCTTTGTTCACATATATAAAATTATTTAAGGAAACAACAAACAATAAAAACAAACCTTTCTACCTTTTGAGTAAATGTATTAGTTATGTTAACCAAGGTTGTCATCACTCTAGATGATTTCCAAATCATCTAGATGCCTGGCTGTTTATTATAGAGGTGACTAATCCATACATCTCTGTGGAGGTTTCAGCAGTATATTGATTTGTTCCATCTCCCATGAAATAATTTAATACTTGTGATAAGCATGCTAATGAAGATTTTTCTTAAAGCTTATGCTGCCAGAATCTATTAGATAATAGTATATTTTCTTTCAAAACCTCGGGGAATATCTAAACCAAATAATGAAGAGTGTATTAAGATTGAAACTAATGGATTTTTTTTTTTCCAAATAACATTTAGATTAGAAATCTGCCTCTAGCAGATGTGCTATCTAGTAAAAAAAAAAAAAAAAAAAAGTATATTGTTACATGAGAAAATATATATATATAAAGTTAAATAAATAAATAAATAAATTATAATCTGTACTTGTTAAATGTTAAGATAACAAGGTTAAATTCCACTATTTAGAATATTAAGAAGGTCAAGAAAGCTGTATAGGAGCATCCTCATGCTGAAGCAATGACTTTCCATTTGTGGTCACAGAAATGGTAACAGAGCAATTATATCAGTTGAAAATTCATAAGTCCATGGGGTAGGATGGAATTCGTGCCAGAGTACTGAAGGAGTTAGCAGACGTTATAGCTGGACACCTCTCAATACAACTCACCTAAAGTCTGCGGAGTCTGGGGAACATCCTTCTGACTAGGCAGTCACTAGTAGCATTCCTCAGGACTCAATTCTAAGGCCAGTTCTGTTAAACACTTTTATTAATGATCTGGATGCAGGATTTGAATAGATTCTCAGCATGTTTTCTGATATTACAAAACTGGAAGATGCTGTTTATTTTCTGGAGGGATGAAAGGCCTTACAGAGGGATCTAGATATACTGGAATGCTGGGCAATAATCAGTGGCATGAAGTTCAACAAAGATAAATGGCAGGTTCTGCGCCTGGTGCAGAGTAATGCTAAACACAGGAAAAACTGGGAGATGAGCAAGTCTGCAGAAAGGGATCTGGGGATGTTGGTTGATAGCACGATCAACATGAGTCAGCAGTGTGCACTGGCAGCCAAGAGGACAAATTACATTTTGGAATGTATTAAACACAACACAGCTAGTCATTCATTCTCTCTCTGTATTTAACATTGGTGTAGCCTCACCTTGAATACTGTGTGCAGTTCTAGTCTCCACAATATGAAAAGGATGTTAAGATACTTGAAAGTGTCAAGTGGAGGGCAACAACGCTGATAAAATGTTTGGAAGGCATATGTCCTATGAGGAAAGGCTGACGACATTTGGTTTGCCTAGTTAGGAGAAGAGGAGGCTAAGAGGCCACCACATTTCTCTCTACAACTTCGTGAAGAGGGAAAGCAGAGAGGGAGATGCTGGTCTCTTCTCCCTGGTAATTGATGACAGAATGTGTGAGAATGGCACAAAGCTGCATCCAGGGAGGTTCAGATTATCATAGAATCATAGAATCATGGAATCATAGAATGGCTCAGGTTGGAAGGGACCTCAAAGATCATCTAGTTCCAACACTCCTGCCATAGGCAAGAACACCACACACTGTATCAGGTTGCTCAGACATAACGAGGAATTTCTTTACTGCAAAGATAGTCAAATGCTAGAACAGGCTTCCTAGTGAAGTGGTTGAGTGGCCTCATCCTTGTCAGTGTTCAAAAGACATCTGGACAATGTCCACAATAATATGCTTTAACTTTTGGTTAGACCTGAAGTTGTCATGCAGTTGGACCTGATAATCTTTGTAAATCCCTTCTAACTGAATTATTATCTTCTTAACGGTGAGTTAACAGACAGGACTCTCTTATGTTAATGATGATACATCATCTTAAAATTAGGAATCATAAAATTTTGAGGCAGTTTCAGTGAAAATTTCAGAACAATGGTGGGGCAAGTGCTCTGGGTACGTTCTAAAAACTTGGTGACGTGCAGAGAATGTGGTGTCAGCCTAAAACTTCTATTACATGTTATTGTTACACCATTTTCCTAACAAGAGTAAGAGCCCAGATTCTGTGATTGGAGATAGAAAAGGGTGATAGGATCACTTAGTTTGGTCTACCAGCTTTGTGGGAAACAGTGAAATAGACATTATTCCAGTAGGTGGCAATATATTTTCAATAAGAACACCCTTTCTGATTCCTGTTGTTTACTGTTCTCCAGCCTAAAAAATGCTATGAGATGCTGTGTTATGTTAATTGTTACATCCTTAGAAGAGGATGCAAGCTTGGACAAAATATTAACAAGCAAACTTATAAAAATATTTTTGTAAACATGATCTGCACTGATTATTTCTAACTTGAGAGGTTTGGTAAGAAAATATATTTCTACATAAATTGATGTTATTAGTAAGAGATTTAATGTCTAGTATCTCTTACACTGTGGCTGATATTCTGTGGAAGCAAAATGCAGAATGGTTATGTAACACTGTCATTTTACGTAGTGAAATGAAGAAAAAGAGATGTCTAGAAGAAAGAAATATGGTGCAGAAGTACAGAAAGACATATATATATATTAGATGTGTTCATATATACATTAAGACCCTCTGTGTTTATATGTAGAGATAAATCCTTTGTGCAAGTATATATGTATGTTTTATATAATATATGTATATGCAACTGTATTAATGCATATATTTACACAAAGGGATTTTTATTCTAAAGAAAGACATATAATTTATGCCTTACAACGTAGATCTGATTCTAAATCACAAGGTTGACCTACTTTTGTGTGTGTATGAATGAGAGAAACTTTTCCAGAATGTGATTTAAGGCTGAGGTCAGGTCAAGGATGGCTCTCTTTTCAGTTGGTTTCTTTCAGTTAAGCGTGGTATGGGCTTAGCCTGTGAGGCAGAGAATTTCTCCATCAGACAAAAAATTTAAACCAAGCAGATGGTTCAGATAACATCTCAGATTCCTTTATGCACTTTTATGGTGCCAAAAAAAGTGTATGGAGCTAAATTGAACATGGAGTCCATGGTCGTCCATTCTGTTTAATTGTCAGTTTGCTTTTTGGCTTCATTTTGCAAGACTCCAAGGAAGTCACTCCAAAGTAAACCAGAAGTTCAAGGTTAAACAATCAAACAAACAAAACCATAATCCTAAAGATATTTTATTCTGGAGACAACTAGTTAGGTTAATACTAGGATAGTACAGATATTATTGTGTGTATTCTATTTTTTTATGTTGCTCTCCATTATGCGTGTGTGCTGTATACCCTCATACTTTTCTACAAACTCACTGACTGACTGACTGTCTGACTCACTCACTCACTCACTCATCCACCCATACAGAATTATGTATGTTTTTCATATCTTTGGGCCAACAGAGTACCCAATAAAAGTCAGAAGATATCTAAAACAGCTCTGTGTGGTGTGTCCACACCTGGTTTGCTTTTCAAGAGCTAGCTCCAACAATGCAAATAAAATAAAATAAAATAAATAATTAAATAAAAAATAATAAAAAATTGCTATGCACCTTTGGTTTCAGTAGTATTCTTCCATTTGGTCTAATATTCTCTGTGACATTTTTTGGAACTTATGAGTTAACATCTTGTATACAAAAAGCTGAAAAATATTACTTGTGAATTAGCAAAGGTGAAGAAAATATGCTTGCTTTGTATGTATAACCATCTGACTTATAAATATGACCAACAATCATCTTTAAAGACTTATGAAGAAAATAACATTTTGAACCTTATGCCAGACATTTTTCTCAAGCAAAATGTCCAAGCAAATTAAATAGTATTACACACAATGAAATATATTAAAGTGCTTTTCTCTTTGTATTCCAGAGGGTATGCAAATATTCCACTGAGGAGAAGTTAATTGGATTTTTTTTTTAACCTTTTTTTTTTCCATTTTAATTTTTTTTTTCCCCAGAATATGTATTACTTACAATAAAGAATTCTGACACAAGCTGAAAGTTAAATGGGTGTTTAAGTGTTTAGATGACACAAATGGAAATGTTGTGTGAGGGTTAGATTCTTTATTATGAAAGTTAAAATGTTTTTCATGGTTAAATAGCCACTCTTAATGTAAAATAAAATTAAATATATATATTTAAATATATATATATATATATATTAAAGATAAAGCATAGTGTGAACTTGCCTTAAAAGCTGGGGTTTTCCCTGGGTAGATAAAGCTATGCCTGTAACTAAGAATGGAAAGTAATATATTAATTAATGCCTTCCACTTTTATGGGCAGCTCTGATAACTGGAAGGCTTCTTCTTTCATCATTATACAGGAGTAGCATTTATGTAGCTATAGGAGTAGCTATTACCTTAAGAACCCTTTATTATCAGTGGACAAAACAGACTATCGGAGTGTGTAAGCATCTGGTTACATGTTGGAAAATTCTTCAGGTGTCACGTCATTACGATCAAAAGTAAACATCTGGACCTAGTTAAGTCACCCATGCATATCGGTCTCCTACTTTGTGAGGTACCCTCTTGTATACCACCTTCTCTGTAGCTTCAGAAGAACTTGTGCCTTACTCTTATGCAACCCTGTATAGCTCCTCTATAATCATTACTAGTCTGCTGAGGATATAGCATCCTGTGTGTCACCAATAGCAACAAATGTCAATGTAGGACAGTAAATGAATCAACATCAGCAAGATGTGATTCACAGCCTATGAGTGTCTTCTTCTCTCCTAAGCTAAAAAAAAAAAAGTCTATTCAGAATCATGAGAGTAGATTTAGAGAAATATTCTAATCCTCACGATTTCATTATTCCTTTACTGCGTCAGATGTTCTGACTTGTTGCTACTTCTCCCTGGTCTCATGATTTCTCCCTACCTTTTACTCTCTTACATCTCTTTACATCTACTCTCTTACCAAGTCTTCTGTCATGTTCATCCCAAAGTGTTGTCACCAGGATGACTTTTTATCCTCTATCATTATTTTTACCATGTCTTCATGATCCTACAGCATAGCAGATTGGCTTCTCCTTATCTGCAGAGTCCTTCATGTATCTCCCCAAGCTATGTTGTCTCTTCTTTTCTCAGAAATGCTTTGCGCTTTTTTACCTTTTCACTCCTGTGCTTTTGTCTTCCTCTGTCCACCTATCTCCGGTTCATATCTGTTACTCTAAAGCAGCATTTGAGAGTTTCCTGCAACCAGATCTGAAAATCTGCAAGGTGTAGCACAGGGTATTTTTTCAGTTAGTCAATTATTTAACAATGATTAATTGTAAGATACTTCATAACTTGTTCTTGTTGACACATGGAATATCAGCCAATGGTGAAAGAGAAAATTTACTATTTAGCTGCAAAAGGAAGAATGTACAGCCTCAGCATAACATCTAGGAAGTTTTTATTGATTGAAAATGGTATGTGCCCCACAATTTAACATTTATGGTGAAGACAAATTTAATGTATTTTAACCTTTCATTGGTAAATTTATAGATAGATCAGTCAAAGTAGTATATATGTAGTATGTTTAAACAGACAAACAACACCACCACCACTCAAAAAAAAAAAAAAAAAAAAAAAGAGAGAGAAAAATCTTTTAATTCTGCATTTTAATGCACTGTGGAAAGCTGTGGTTAGAGTGGGTCATACATCAATTTATTAAAATGTTGTTTTTAAATCTCAGCAGCTGACTAAAATATTTGAGGTATAATTCATCAACAACCAACCTTGCAACCTGATGTATTAAGCTTTTGATATGAAATGTTTTCCACCTACTGCATCAGATTGTGTTTTTAAAACATGATTTAGCTCAGTAACTGAATGTAGACTAAATTTAAAATTTCTTTAAGAAAGACAACGTAGTTAATATATTCCTCATTTTGTTGTCATTTGTTATCTTTTTTTTTTTTTTTTCCCACTTAGAAACATCTGTTTTTACAATAGACCTGAATTGTATATTATTCACTATTTCTAATACAGAATCTATTGTTACAGTCAGACTGCAGCTATACAACTACATTCTGCTGATACAAACCCATAGTGGCTTCTAACAGCAAGGAGTATTTCATCTGTTTTTATTTATAATGAATCAAATCAGAAAGAGGCATCTCTTTTACATGCTTTTGCCATTAATTAAAAGAACAATTACTAAAGTGACATATCCAGCAGCTAATTTTTCTTCCTCCATAATTCCCCTCCTCCAAAATAAATTAAAATGAATAAAGAAAAAAAATATATATATTTTTTTTCATTCCGAAATAGAATGCATTGTCTCTGAAATCAAACTAGTCATTTTATATTTTATTTTATTTTATTTTATTTTATTTTATTATTTTATTTTATTTTATTTTATTTTATTTTATTTTATTTTATTTTATTCTGACTTACAAAGTCTTTTATTGCTAGTCTAATAAGACTTATAAGAGGGGCTGATTCTCATAGATCTTCTTAAATTACGGTAACAGGTTTAGCAAAATAAAAACTAAATAAGTATTTAATAGAAAAATTTAAGTATATGTTCATGGAATGAATATCCTTCCAGGAAATACTAGTGTCTTGCACCTTTCAGTTTCACTTTTTCTCCCATTCTCTCTTGTATTACTGAAGTTGATTTCAGTTCTCAGCTGCCCTACAATTTTAGTACTTGCAGAATTATAATTTAAAGAATTACAAAGTTAAGAAAGATGAATCAGAGTAAGAAATATGCATCAAGGGGGTATTTTCTCTAAGCAGACAAAGATGGAAATAAGGTAATAGAGGTCTGGGAGCAACAAGACTGAGCACCTAGCTTTCTGAGCTTATATTTGGAAGTGATGTTCATGCAAGATGCTTTCAAATTTAGAACCAGTTTTTATTCTTTGCTTCCTATGCTTTTTCTAAAAGCAAAACAACAATAACAACAACAAAAACATAACATCACAGAAATTTAATTTCATTCTAATGAAATAAACATTTTTAGAAAGAGTATATTGATTTGTACATTTTATGCATGCATAATATGATACAATAATGTCCTGAAAGGATTTCACTGTAAAGTTCACAGTCCATAGGCAGAACTACAATTCAAAATTTGGAAAGCCAGTGAAGTCTCCTTTCATGAATGCCTAATTATTTCTACAGATTAAATTACTAAAGGGAGCCGACTGAGGACAGTTTGTAGGCCAGACAATCAGGTAAGGAGTTCCACACTGTCTTCCTGTGTGTAATTTCATATGTTTGAAATTCCAGTTTCATATGTTTGAAATTTCTATTAAGCTTTTTGTTGTTGTTGTTCCTGGTTATTTTGTAAACATACTTGGGCCTAAATTTATTTTGAAAAAAATAAAACAAAATAAAACACATTTGATATTTAACAGAAAATCAGTACCATATCACGTTAACCACATTATGTTGTGTCACATCCCAATCTTTTTATAGTTTTGTCACATGCCCACATGTGAAAAAAAATGGTCTATAACCACATTCCAAAGAAGTCAGTGAATTCTATTTGACATAAATATAGATGAACTTCAAAAAATGAATACAGATATATTCACAAAATTATCCCTGATCATAGTTTTTTTCATTTTTCAGTTTCTGAGAAAACAATTTACATCTTCATTATAGTTTATGGTAGTATGAATAAAATAACCAGTAAGTACCTTTTGGCATAAGAAAAATAAAACAAAATGTGAAATATATATAGAATAGAACTTTACTTGGAGAAAATGTTGAAAATGAAAGCATATATCTGTCTCTTGGATGTAAATATTGATAGTAAAACAATAATAATGCAACAATAACCAAAAAATATCAATCTGTGAAACAACATTACCACAAAGACTCCCAAGATCTAAATAAGTAATGAGGACTATTTTTTTGCATACTTTTTTGCAGAAATGAATAATGAACATTTAGAGCACTTAGAGGTGTGACTGATACTGTCTTTCAAATTGCACCAGTCAAAGTATGTACTTTACTGTTTGCTATTCTTCATTTTTATCAAGTATCTAGTTTCTAGTTTCACTGTTTCTGTGAAAACAGATTTTTTTTATTTTATTTTATTTTATTTTTTATTTTTTTTTTGTCACAGCATTGTCTCTTGTTAGTTTATTCAGTAATTATGCAGACAAATGACATAGTTAAATCCAGGCGAAAATGTGCAGTAATTACATAATCATTTTATTTTTAAAGTCATTTTATTTGCGAAAACACTATTTTCATGTGCCTCTTTTTCTTAAAAGGGAAACAAAGATCTAAACTCATTAGAGAAAATAAACCAGTCCAATTAATGCTATTCAACTGATCTGCAAGCCATAGGAGGTCAAAAAGACGATATGTCCCAGTCAGCGCATGAAATGTCCACATAAGAGGCGGACAGTGACCCTCAAATCTCAATGCAGTGTACTTGTAATATTTCTTACTTATGTGTAGTATTTGTATCTTTTATTGTCTTAGCTTTTGTGCTCTGCATAAAAAAAATGACAAAACAGAAGACCTTGACTGTGGTGTAATGACCCCATGGACACCAGGGTTTTTTTAGGATCAGTAACTGTTACCACTTTAATGAGGGCATAACTTTATATAACTTTACTGAGAACAGTATACCAATCTTATACCAATTGCTCTACAGCAGTACTTTTCCACTATTCATTGGTCAACAATTTTGCCTGGCAACAAAAAACACCCAGCAACTTCTCCACCTGTCTTAACAGCTGGAGAACAAGCAGCCATGTCAGTAGACAAACAAGGTGTCTGTTAAAAGTCTGATGTTATCACCAGCCATGTGGCTTGTCAACCCCCATGGCCACACTCTCCCACTTGACCGCTCTCAGGCAACTGTTTCATCTCTTCCATGTTGTTATTTCTTCTTTCTGCATTCAGGCTTTTGCATATAGATCTTTGAAATTATTAAATTTATTTATTAAATATTGGTGTTGTGCATGGTGTGGATTTCTTTGTCATTTTTGTGGTTACACCACACAGAAGATATTGCTGAGATTTAGGCCAGCTTGCACTGCAGGTGGTATGGTTCCAGAAAGATCTTTTATCTCCTTTTACCACAATCACAGAAAAATAAATTCTCTTTATGAGTGACTGTATTGGTGATTCCCAAATTTAACCAGGGTTTCCTACATTTCTACTGATTTTATCTTATGATTCTAAGAAAAAATTTAATCCTGCAATTAGTATATCAGCCTTGATGTTTCTTGTGTTGTACAGTGTCCTAAGAACCTTAAGTTTTACAATACAAAGGGCATTGCAAAACTGTATGCTTCACTTTCAATCTGTCTTTTAACTTTCAATCTGTCTTTCACTACAGCCTGTCTTTCACTTGCAACTGCATATCCTTTCAACTGAGCTGTTGTATCACTATTTTTCTGCTACTGGTCTCATGCATTTTTTTCTTTTGCTGCTATTTTCATGAACTTTCACAAAGCTTAGCAACAAATTGGTGTGTAATTTCTGCACCTGAATAAAGCATCCTTCAGTCAGCTCTAATAGCATCATTATGGGGAACGACACACAGAGGAACAAAAACTTCTGTCAAGTTCCTGAAAAAAAATCCATAATTATTATCTGGAAAGTATTATGAGGCAACCACCTGCTGCATTAGAAAGGACCCCCAGAGGAATACACTCATATTAAAAGATTTCTGTCACTGCTTCCTTGCTTACCATTTTCCCTTTCCTTTACACCTCTTGTTTTTTTTTTTTTTTTTTTTTTTTTTGTTTTGTTTTGTTTTGTTTTGTTTTGTTTTGTTTTGTTTCCCCCCAAGTTACGATTAGAGTCAATATATGCCTTCAGCGTATAATTTATTTACAATAGAGCTCTTAGTTTGGAGCTGATCTCACAGATACATGATTTTCCCTGTCATCATTAAGCCTTATAATACTTGAAGAAATATTAGGATGAAACTTCTTCTGTAGTTTTAGAACAATAACATGTAACTGATTTTCCTGCATTCCATAAGTTTCAGGTCTTAACAAAGACCTTAATAAAGCTGAAGGTAATTCCCCTGTATTCCCAAGTCAAATAATAGTTTCCTTTCAAGATGAAGTTGATATCAGAAAAAGATTTACAAATAAGCTACAAATGAAAGAGTTTTCAGCATAAATATAGTCAAGCTAGGTGGGATTCCACTTCTCTCCAGCACTTTTATCTTTCATTTTAAATTGCATTTATCTGTAATTAATAATGAAAGTATAGGAAGCTTCAAATTCAGATTGTCAAACCTGTTAATTAATTTCATATAGGTTAGAACTATAATTTTGTATTGAACTCTAGCAGTTAAATTCAGTAAGATAAATAAATAAATAAATAAAATGGAGAATTGATTAAGGAAGCAAACTATCATTAAAAAAAAAGTCTTGCAGTTAATGCAGGGAAAATATATTTAAACACACACACAGAAACAACCAAACAAATATATGAGGTCATTAAAATAAGACTAATAACGATGTTTATAGTCATAAATCAGATAGTGACAAATGTATCTTTCCTATATTCTATAGGAAGCCATATAATATATACTTTAACATGCAAAGATAACATTATTCTTTTGGCAATTAAAGAGGATGGTAAAATGTTTTAAGTTGAATATATACATATATATATATATATGTATAATAAATGTTTCTATATGTATAATTTCTATATGTATAATAAATGTTAAATATAATAATAAATGTTTCTGAAACATGTAACTTGCAAGACCTGTTAGAAATATATAAAAGTTTGCAAAAGGCTAGATGAAAGTTGTGAAATGTCATACAACTTGGTGAGATGAATCAGAAGTATACCTTTAGAATTAATTAAAAAAAAATAAAATAAAAATAAGGAAATCCAAATTAACACCGCACAATAGATTGACAGTAACCAGAGATGGGATGAAACAATAAAAAAATAGAGAGTTTTAGAAATAGTATTTTTAAAATTATGGCTTTAAGGAAATTAAGTCTTATCAAACATACCTGGTGTAATATTACCAATGCAGCTATGTTTCTGTAGGAAATAAACTAGTGTCTTAAATTGAACATCTACAGCACTCAGGAGAATGTACTGTGACTGGGATGTAAGACACTTTATGAAGTCTGGTTTACAGAGACTACTGATGAAACCTGCTATTTCATTGTTATTCCTGACAATATTTTCACTGCCCAAAATTTATGTCTATGTGGTGGAGTGGCAATATGAAAAACAAAGAATCATAGAATCATTAAGGTTGTAAAAGACCTCTAAGATCACCTAGTCCAACCATCACCCTACCACCAATGTCACCCACTAAACCATGCCCCTAAGCACCACATCCAACCTTTCTTTAAACTTCCCCAGGGACGGTGACTCCACCACATCCCTGGGCAACCCAATGTCTGATTACTTTTTCTGAAAAGAAATATCTTCTGATTTCCAACCTAAACCTCCCCTGGTGCAACCTGAGGCCATTCCCTCTAGTCTTACTGCTGCTTATCTGTAAAGAGAGGCTGACTCCCAGCTCCCCACAACTTCCTTTCAGGTAGTTGTAGAGAGCAGGAAGATCTCCCCTGAGCATCTTCTTCTCCAGAATAAACAACAGCAGTCCCCTCAGCTGCTCCTCATAAGACTTTTCTTCTAGACTCTTTACCAGCTTTGTAGCCCTTCTGTGGGCTTCAGAGCCTTGTGTCGCGTTAAAGGGGTGTAGCTGATTAACCGTTACGGGCCCGGTTGGATTCAGAGTACTGAACCAGTCAGACATTCACCAAAACTGGGGGTCCGTTCGGACATTCACCAAAAACGTAATAACCGCCTGGGGGTCCGCTCAGACATTCACCAAAAACGTATTAACCACCTGGGGGTCCGTTCAGACATTCACCAAAAATGCATTAACCGTCTGGGGGTCTGGTTAGATTCAGAACACTGAACTATCACTGATAACCACCCTCACCCTAGTTGCATTAATGAGAGCTATCACAATGCAATCAAGTATGGTTTAGTACAGCAACAGATAATCAGGTTCTTTTGGATTGCCGGCGATAGTGACTATCTGCAAAAGCAAGCTAGTATGCATGAAATACACAGGTGTTATAGGTGTTACAGATGTTATACAGGTGTTGTAGGTGTTACAGATGTTACAGATGTTATAGATGTTATAGATGTTACAGATGTTATAAGTGTTACAGATGTTATAGATGTTACAGATGTTATAGGTGTTATAGGTGTTACAGGTGCGCAGCCTAGAAATAAACGCGTTAAAAGGATCAAAGACTCTATAGAGATTTATAAGCAAATATTCAGATCTCACCCAAAGGCGTCCCAATGGGGGGGGAAGAGAGGCTCAGCCCGTCGACTGATCCCAGGAGTCAGGAGGTCCTAAGGATGTTGTATGTCCTTGGGATGGTATCTCCCCTGACGATGGTATCTTCCCTAACATCCCCTCTCTCTTGGGCCAATTTATATTATTTTCTATCTTTTAGGTGGAGCTTTAGTGGCTCTAGTCAAGCATATCTTAGTTATGATTGGTGTAAAGTTTTCCCGTCTCTGTTTAAAGTAATAGGCTCCGAGAAATTCAGAGCGCATGCTCGGTGAGGGGTGGTCGCACCTTGGAGGCGGGTGGCTTTTGGGATGGAGGTGTGTTTTGGTATTATAATGATATTATAATGAGCAAAAAGTACACTAGGGTACAGCATTTGTCAAAACATGACAGGTCTTTGGCTTAGGGTGGCAAAAAGTGCAGCTTTGTGCACAAGAACAATCGAGGCCCTACCTGATTACAGAGCCTAGCCGTGGTGTCTCCACTCCACTCCACGCTCCGTGGTGTTCCTTAGAGCTAGCACACCAAGTTTCCCCAGCGCGATAGCATCTAAGGTTGAGAGCCTAGGGAATGCAGTTATGCCCTACCCTGAAAGCCTCTTCAATGCTGTACCTTTTCCTTAAAAGTGTGAATGTTAGTTTCATTTTCCTAGTTACTTCAGGCATTTACACCACACCTTGATGTCTTTCTTGTAGTGAAGGGCCCCAAACTGAATACAGGACTTGAGGTACAGCTTCACCAGAACCGAGTACAGGGGGACTATCACCTCCCTGGTCCTGCTGACTACCCTATTCCTGATACAAGCCAGGATGCTCTTGGCCTTCTTGGCCACCTGGGCACACTGCTGGCTCATGTTCAGGTGAGTGTCAACCAACACTCCCGGATCCTTTTCCTCTGCACAGCTTTCCAGCCACTCTGCCCCAAGCCTGTTGCATTGCTTAAGGTTGTTATGACCAAAATGCAGGATCCAGCACATACATGTTCCTTGGCACTTTCCTGGTGTCATTTTTTGATATAGAGAAAAATCATTTGTGTGATGATTTAATTAATAGCAATATATTATTTTTTTAAAAAAATCAAAACCTCTGTTATAGCAAAATAGTGATAAGGAACTCTTTCCCATCTTCAGTGTGGATCTATTCTGAGACAGAAAATCTGATAACCAATAAGAATTTTTGATTTATTTTTTTTCAGCTACTAACTTCCAGGTATAGGTATCAACATCTTTTAAAAGTCAAAACTTCTATTAACATAAAATTAATGAAACAGAAATGTGGCTTTACTCAGAAATGTGGCACAACTGACTAGTTCATAAAAAAGAAATGGACTTTTATTGGGTAAGGTAAACCAAGTGACTTAATTTATTCCCTGTCATGTGCTTTTCAAGCTACAAGACACTTATAACACCGAGATGGAAGTGACATCTATAGTGAAGACACTCCATTGAATTTCTTTCCTACAATGAGAACCAACACTAACTATACATATGATACGATTGATCTACATGTATTACTATTCTGCTGGAAAATAACTAAATCTTCCTGATATCTCATAAGGGACATGAAATAATCAATCTATGTAAAAAATATATTCTACATATGTGTAATAAAAGAAGTTTTGTTTTAACGGCTCCTGTATTAAAATATAGCAATAACATTTAGGTCTCTCCTGTAACAGTACTTATTGATAACAATCTCTATTCTGTTCTGTTAATTTTTGTTTGTTTGTTTGTTTGTTTTTAACTTAATATGATCTTTTTTCTTCTATTTTCTTTAATACATTATGATACTGAGAAATAATGTATTTTGGCTTAGATGGTTTTAGATGATCTTGCTTACCGGGATATCAATTTCTACTAAGTAAAACAAGGTGACTGATGTGTATTTCTTTTTTTGTCCCCAGATGTAGGCCAATACTATATACAAATATAGATTTTTTTATATTTTCTTGTGGTTTCAATTGTATTTTTTTTTGTTCTCTCTCTTTCTCTATATATATATTCTTAACAAATAAAGGCAACAATTTATTTGGATTAAGAGTCTTCAAACTGTTTTATTTGAGAGTCATGTCTTATCTCCTGATAAATACTAATATAGCAATGTTTTCAGGAAATCATCATGAGATCTATGTCATCATGAGACCTATGTTTCTAGGTTATGGGAGATTGCAAACCTGTTTTCCTGCAATGTAAAAATATACTCTACCTACTCCTTGCTAAGCTTAGAATCATAGAATCATACAATATCCCAAGTTGGACAGATCCTCACAAGGATCGTCAAGTCAAATTCCTGGCTCCAGACAGGACCACCCAAAAATCAAACTATGTGCCTGAGAACATTGTCCAAACACTCCTTGAACCCCATAATGATTGGTGCTATGACCACTTCTGTGGGGAACTGTTTTAGTGCCCTAACCACCCTTTCAGTGAACCTTTTCCTAATAACCATTCTGAACCCTTCCAGATACAGTTTCATGCCATTCCTTTGGGTCCTATCTCTGTTCATCAGAGAGAAAAGAACAGTGTCACTTGCTCTACTCCACTTACTGGAGAACAGCCCAGCAGAAGGGATCTGGTGATTTTGGTCAATGGCAAGTTGAAGCTGTGTCAGAGGAGGTTTAGGGTAGTATGAGGAAAAGGTTCTTCACTAAGAGGGTGGTTGGGCACCCTTATACAACTGATCACAGCGCCAAGCCTGTTGCTGTACAATATTCTCAGACATATTGTCTCATTTTTGGGTGAACCTGTGTGGAGCCAGGAGTTGGACTTGATGATCCTTGTGAGGATCTGTCCAACTTGGGATATTGTATTATTCTATTCTATTCCATGATATTCAAGTAAGAGAATTTAAGACAATTACAATGATATAATGTTATTGAAAAACAATTTTTTGAGAGTCTCCAAAGGAGGACAATAAATATGGTGAAGGGTTTAGATATATAAGGCTGAAGTCACTTTCTCTCTCTTTTTTTTTTTTTTTTAGTTTGTTGTTTTTTTTCTGAGCCTAGAGAAGAAAGACTCTGAAGAAAAAATCTTAAATATATTTAATCATGTGTACTCTAGATCAAAGACATTTATTGTCTTAATGCAAATAAATTAATTTGCCCCTATATATATGGGGCAAATATATAAATATAGATATTAATATTAATCATAATATATGCAGTAAATAGTATATATATATTTAAATATATACGATATATTATACATATTTTTATATAATATATATTATATTATATAAATAAATATATATATATATATAATGGATAATTACCACTGAAAAACATATTTTTGTAATTGTGTTAATCACAGGTAAGTATTATAAAATATAGCAATTACTCTCTTTCTATTGTTCTGAAAATTTCAGAAATCCAGGTTATTAAAATTAAAATTTTATGCATATTGTGACTTAACCAAAAGATATTTATTATTTATAAGTTTTAACCAAAATCTTTCAGAAAGAAAGAAACAAACAAACAAAAAGAAAAAGAAATGTAGAATGAATCATGTAGAATTATTGCTATTGTTTAGTACTGTAAGGCTAATGAAGTTTTAAAGTCGGACTAGAATCTACATATATATAGTGTTTATCAAATTGTTGCTGCTATCCCAAATAATCTGCCTTGGTCTATTTTCTCTTCTCTTTAATTTTGAAGCACTTAAAAAAAATTGTTATTACACAAATACTTATTTGTGTAATACTTATTTGTAATTTGTGTCATACTTATTTGTAATTTGTGTAATAGTTATTTATAATAATTATTTGACCTCAGTGCCAGGGAAGCTCATGGAGCAGATTCTCTTGAGAGTCATCACGCAGCACTTGCAGGGCAAGCAGGCGATCAGGCCCATTCAGCATGGGTTTATGGAAGGCAGATCTTCCTTGACAAACCTGATCTCCTTCTATGACAAAGTGACGCATTGGGTGGACGAGGGAAAGGCTGTGGATGTGGTCTACCTTGACTTCAGCAAGGCTTTTGACACCGTTTCCCATAGCATTCTCCTCAAGAAACTAGCTGCTCTTGACTTGGACTGGTGCATGTTTCGTTGGGTTAGAAACTGGCTGGATAGCCGAATCAAATCCAGTTGGAGGCCAGTCACTAGTGGCATTCCCCAGGGCTCGGTGCTGGGGCCGGTCCTCTTTAATATCTTCATCGATGATCTGGATGAGGGGATTGAGTGCACCCTTGGTAGGTTTGCAGATGACACCAAGTTAGGTGCGTGTGTTGATCTGCTTGAGGGTAGGAAGGCTCTGCAGGAGGATCTGGATAGGCTGCACTGATGGGCTGAGGTCAACTGCATGAAGTTTAACAAGGCCAAGTGCGGGGTCTTCCACCTGGGGTGCAATAACCCCAAGCAGAGCTACAGGCTGGGAGATGAGTGGTTGGAGAGCTGCCAGGCAGAGAAGGACCTGGGAGTGATGATTGATAGTTGGCTGTATATGAGGCAGCAGTGTGCTCAGGTGGCCAAGAAGGCCAACAGCATCCTGGCTTGCGTAAGAAACAGTGTGGCCAGCAGGTCTAGGGAGGTGATTGTCCCCCTGTACTCGGCTCTGGTGAGGCTGCATCTCGAGTACTGTGTTCAGTTTTGGGCCCCTTGATACAAGAAGAACATCGAGGTGCTTGAGCGGGTCCAGAGAAGGGCGATGAAGCTGGTGAGGTGCCTGGAGAACAAGTCCTATGAGGAGTGGCTGAGGGAGCTGGGCTTGTTCAGCCTGGAGAAGAGGAGGCTCAGGGGTGACCTTATTGCTCTTTACAGATACCTTAAAGGAGGCTGTAGTGAGGTGGGGGTTGGCCTGTTCTCCCACCTGCCTGGTGACAGGACGAGGGGGAATGGGCTTAAGTTGCGCCAGGGGAGTTTTAGGTTGGTTCTTAGGAAGAACTTCTTTACCAAAAGGGTTGTTAGACATTGGAACAGACTGCCCAGGGAAGTGGTGGAGTCACCATCCCTGGAAGTCTTTAAAAGACGTTTAGATGTAGAGCTTAGGGATATGGTTTAGTGGGGACTGTTAGTGTTAGGTCAGAGGTTGGACTCGATGATCTTGAGGTCTCTTCCAACCTAGAAATTCTGTGATTCTGTGATTATGTTGCCTCTGACATCACTGAGGTCTGTTTCAATATAGTAGCAGACCAAAAAAAAAAAAAAAAAAGGGATCTTGACAAACTGCAAAGGCTAACATGTGGTTGAAACGTAGCATTGAGTTCATTTGTCGTATTCATTGTTTAAAGTTTCAGAAATTATTATGCTAACTTCCCATCTACTGCCACAGCACATAGTCTTATTTATTCCAGTAAAACCGAAAAAAAAAAAGCTGCTGAGGTTTCTGAAGCAGACAACTGATTTGATGCCATGTCAGCAGCACACTGCACAGAAAAGCTGTAAAAACATTTCAAAGTATTCTGTGACCTACAAAAAGCTAATGAAAGCGTTTTTCTTACAGTAGTTTACATTTATTTATTTATTTATTTATTTATTTATTTTTCTGTAGAAGAATATACTTTAAAATTGTTTTGGGATCTTTCTCAAACACAGGTTTTGTGGTTTAGCCCTGACAGACATCTAAATACCACATAGCTGCTTTCTCACTCTCACCAGGTGGGATTGAGATAAAGACACTTTACTAGGCAAAGCAAAAGCCATATGCAAAATATAAGCAAAATAAGGCTTTCATTCACTACTTTCCAACAGCAGGCTGGTAGGAAATCTAGGAAAGTTAGACTCATCGCATGTAACAGATTCTTGGGATGACAAACACCATCAGTCTGAATATTCCTCCTCTTCTTCCTTCTTTACCTCAACCTTTACTGTTGAACATTTTATCATATGATATGGAATATCTCTTCGGTCAGTCTCGGTCACTTGTCCTGGCTGTGTCCCTAGCTTCTTGTGCATCCCTAGCCTGTTTGCTGGCGGGGCAGTATGAGAAGTAGAAGAGTCCTTGGCTTTTGTTGCAGGTACTGCTCTACTACAACTAAAAACATTGGTGTTTTATTGTCACTGTTTTGCTCAAAAAAAAACCAGCAACCAACCAACCAAAAAAAACAAAAAACCACAGAATTTTGTGAACCTAAGATGACAATTAGCACTAACCCCAGCCAAAATCATGACAGCAAAGTTTATCTTATGAAAGCCTTTTTTTTTAAAAAAAAAACAAAAAAAAAAAAACTTTTTTTTTTTCCTTTATACTTCCCTACTTACATGGTGAGGTGAAATCTGAATAGTTTTGACTATCTACAACGAAAAAGTAATCCTACTAGCATTTAATCAGAAAATTATGCTAATTTTTGTTTGTTTGTTTGTTTTTGTTTTCCTTCCTTCCTTCCTTGCTTGCTTCCTTCCTTCTTTTAAAGGAGAAAGAAAAAAAAAATAAAAACACAACACCATTAATTTCTTTATCACATGACCTTTGTTGGACAGTGTTGATTAACATCCCCAGGAAAATGATTAATTTCTCCAATCACCAAATACATTAAGGCATAAGAGGATCTTTAAGCATTTAAAATGTTAGCTAGACACCAATGATTTCTATCATTAGTATGAATCACTATAATGGAGAAAAAAAAAATAATTAATTGAGGGTGCAAATGACAACACAATTGTAACAGTCTATGTAAGAAACTGTCTCTGAAAGGCCAGGAAAAAAATAGACAAAATAAAGGGAGAAAGAAGAAGCTGAAGAAGCTGAAGAGTGACCCCTTAAAAAGGAAATTGCCATTCTTGTATGTATCAGAGAGGTTTATTAGTAGAACCAGGAATGTTTTAGTCCCACTAAAAAGACACATGGAATGAATGAATCATTTGGAACATCACTTGTATAATTTTGGACACACTTGTGGTCAAGAAACATGATTTCAGAGTGAAACAAATAGACAAGAATTTGTAGAGTGATAACAGGAAAAGAGTTTTTACAACAGGACATTACAGGAGATAATCTAGTTTAGTATGGTACATGACAGCTTTCTATAAATATCTCAGTGACACAAACATCAGGAAAGGCTGGCAAAGAGACATGTAAAATAAATAAAATATTGGCACAATAAAGAACAGATATAAAACGGTCATGAATACATTTAGGAAATATTTAAAGAAATATAATCTTAGAGATGGGAATACAAGAAAATATGATGCTTACCTCTGATTGTATAATATTGAGCTCCATAACACTGCACAATTTTTCTAGAGATAAAAAAAAATAAAAATCTTACAGTAGTAAGTTTACAGTACTGGACTCACAAATATGAAGCTTGGAAATGGTTCAAGAAGTTAAGATCCTTCGAAAAGTACAGAAAATAAACAGAAAATAGTACAGAAAAATAGTACAGAAAATAGTACAGAAAAACAGTACAGAAAAAAAAAATAGAGAAAATAAACGATCTAGAAACTACTCTGCTAGTAAAACCCATAGCTCATGGGAAAATTTCTTTTCATTATTAAATCATTCCTCACCCACAACCACTAGGACCAGAATTTTAGCAAAGCAGACTTCAAGGCAGCTACAGGTTGTACAAAGCAATTTAAAAACAAAAATACCTGTGTCTAAGAATTTGTGTGGTCTTATTCGTTAGATATATTCAAAACAGAGTAAAATCACTGAATAATAAAGTGGGATGGGTGGTGACTGTCAGAGCATGTATCTAGAAAGATTGATATACCCTCATTCAAGGCCTTCTTTGGTCATTTAAATTTATATTTCTCACATGCCAGGAGAAGTACTTTATGTGTTGCTGTAGAGTACTCTCTAAGAACATTTGATGTATTTCCTGAAGCCAGGACATGGGCTGTAAAACTAAGAGCTGAAAAACATCTCTAGTTTGTGATTGGAAAAGTCAGAAGGAAACAGAAGCACTGAAGGTTAAAAAAAAAAAAAAAATGTTTATATGTTATTTCTGTTCTCTCTCTTCTGATGGTTCCCTAATGTGAAATACATGAAAAGCTGTCCTTCAGTAACAAATGGCTGCAACTTACAAATTGGTATAAATATAAGAACCTTGAGATCTTAAGTTATCTTTTTGTCCTTAATCAATTTTTTCCAAATGGAATTCAGGGAAATCTGAAAATCTGAGCTTACATCTGTGTTTACAGTTTTGTGACTGCCTAAAATGAACAGAATAACTTATTTTCAAAATGATTGTTTTTAATTTTCTTTAGAGAAGCTTTTATTTCTTTAAGCATCACTAACAATTCATTTTTCATTAAGTCAATATAAACTCTAGTAAGAAAATATATGTATCAATTTCTAAGATAAAAAATAATTTTGATAATTTTTGGTCATTATCATATACATATCACTTGTGTTTTCCTATTTAGATAATTAACAATTAATCTTATTATCCATGTCAGAATCATTCCATGAGGATCCTGAATGTTTACTGCATTTGTAAACCATTATTAAAGCTTTTCATTAGTGACACATCTGCTTAAGACTGTCTTTTGTTAGCTAGTTTATTTTCCATAAAAATGTCAAGTAGCGGGTGTTGTTTGGCATCTCCTCAAGTTCAGTTTTGCATTGTCAATTGAATTCTATTCAGCCTGTCAGAACTTGACATCCTTTGTCTCTTATAAGATAGTTATTATTAGTTCTGTTACATCTAAAAGTATCAAAAAAAAAATAATAATAATAATCCAGAAGACATTTTTAATGAACGAACAAACATTTTATTTTGATACCAGAAACTTTATAGCATATTCCTACTGCCAAGGCCTAATCAGGATCCAAGCTTACATAAATGAGTAAATTTCCTTTTCTCTCTCTCTCTCCTTTTTTTTTTTTTTCTTTTCCTTTTTCTTATGTATTTATTTATTTATTTAGTATTAGAACTACAGGGAGAATAGAAAAACAGAGGACAATGTCTGCTTTTCTGTGTGTGTGTTTGTGTCTAAACAGACTAAACATATTTCCCTTTATCTCCACTGTATTCTTCCTATAATACAATTACTTGAGTTATGTATTTGGAGGCTTTTCTACTATTTTCTACTAATCTATTAAGTGAACAGACATATATTTTTTAAAACCGCATTTTTTTTTCCTTTTGGTATGCTTGAAGAGGAAATTGTCACAAACCTTTTTATTTCACTTTTAGGTTTGCTACATAATCTAGTCTATTATTTATGAGACATTCTCAATAATTAGACTGATGTTGCTTAGAATGCAGATACTTTTAAACAGCACAAGACAAAAAAAGTATGGGATCTTTCATCTCTTCTCAGAATGTATTTTTGTTTTAAAAGGGGACATTTTGATCAGCTAAGAAGAGAGTCTGTTGTTAATTAAGAATCCAACAAAACAAAGCTACACAAAAAAAGGGAAATGATGGTGAAGAGAAACAAATTGATTGATAAAGACAATTACAAATGCATAAGAGGAGTCGAAACATCACAGTAGTTTGCTGTTAGCTGTGTCTGGTGCTTACAAGGTACCAGTGTAGAGAAACCTCCTTCCTTAAAAATCTTGAAAAGTCATCTGGGCATGGTACTGGGCAAATAACTTTTGCCCTTCTTGAGCAGATAGGGTGAACGCGATGATCTCCAGAGGTTATTTCACAGCCTTAGTCATTCTGCAATTCTATGATTCTATTCTTACTGAGAAAGCTGACTCAGAAAAACTGTGCAATGATGGATCATGTGGTATGTGTTCTAGCCTTTGAATCTAACCTCTATAAGATAGTAAGGTCTGTGTCATAGAATCTATTTCATAACACAAATTTTTTCTTTATTCTTGAAAAAAATGCTTTGAGTTAGAGAAAAAACAATTATATATCAGAGCGCTACCCTCATCAATCTCTGATTTATATTTATTATTCTCTATAATCTACCTATATATATATAGGTGTATATAAATATATATACTTCTCCATAGATTATAATATATAGATTAGGTAGATTATCTACCATCTATAATTTATATATTATAATATAATCTATATTATAAATTAATTGTAATTTAAGTTATAGATTATAGATAATCTACCTATAAACAATCTATACAATTATCTTTATTTTTTTTTCCTAATATATTTTATTTGAAATATCTTTATGATTATTGAAATAATGATATTTATTATCATACAGGATTTTTACCAGATGAAGAAAACTTTATTTACTTAGTATTTACTTTCCTTACATGAGTTTTTAGCAGAAGCAAAATGCTAAAACATTATTAACTGAAAATATTCATGCTTAATTTTAAAAAAAATAGAAAATAAATTCAGGTTCCAAACCAATAAAATATAATTTTCAATACAATTGTTATATCTAGGGCAGATAAAGAGTGGATATTGAAGGTAAAGAATTTTCATCTGATGTGCCGTGTACTCCATCTTTAATGAGTACATATACAGGTCACCTTGCAGATGTAGTCAAAAGCTGTGAATTTTGAGGATGAATTTGTAGAACAGAAACATGTTCTGTATGCTGTTTTCTTATGTGTATTTAGGGATGAAAGGCTTTATGTATTTTGTTTTATTTTATGAACAGTGCTAGGTGATACATTTAACACCAGAGATAGAGGGGGGAAGAAAGTTACTCATCTTTTTGTTCCCTTTAATTTAACTTTTCAAGCTAGAACTTGGATAAATAAGTCACAGGTTAAATACCTGACAACACAACATCAGAGGTGTGGGAGTGTTTGGAAAATATAGAAAGAAGTGCTGACTTGCTGCTAGAAGGAAACAAATAAAAATAATAAAATAAAATAAAATAAAATAAAATAAAATAAAATAAAATAAAATAAAATAAAATAAAATAAAATAAAATAAAATAAAATAAAATAAAATAAAATAAAATTCGAGTTTAGTGCTAAATATGAGATATTGTCAGAAGCTCAGATGTGAGCAACCGAAACAATTAAATGGAGTATGAGGCTGAGAGAAAGTGTGGTAAGACTGTAGAAGGAATATATAGATGGATCAAAGACATCTGGATGTCTTTAGAATATTGAGCTCTTGTTAGTGGCCTGATATTCAGAAGCAGAAACACACACACACACACACACACACACACACATATTACTTTCAAGGTTTAATTCTGTTAGAAATCTATTATTATTATTATTATTATTATTATTATTATTATTATTATTATTATATTTTTATTTTTTAAACACTTTATTCTTTTATTTTAAAATTTAATAAAAAAATATAGTATCATTTATTTTTGAATACAGAGTTAGGGCTATTGAACTCTTACATGAATTCAGTTTATATTAAGATTTCATCCTGAATTCCTGAATTCTGTGGAGAAAAAATGAAGTAAAATATTGAAAAAAATGTTACCTCCAACTAAAGTATTTCATGATTAAAATTCAAAACTTCAAGAAAGAATTACATAATATATTTTCCAGTTTCCAAAGCATCAAACATGAGTTTTGAGGGAAAGTAAAATGGTTAAACATGATTAACTGAAAATATTCATGATTAATTTTAAAAGAAACAGAAAATAAATTCAGGTTACAAATCAATGAAATACAATTTTCTGAATGTATATTACAGAAATAACGAATTCATATTTAAAAATATGTATTTTCAACTGTAAACTACTTGAACACTTGTTTAAGTGGCTTTCACTCTTTCAATGTAGTTGTATAATGCAGAGCTCATCTGAATGCATATAGATGACTGTACCTCTGTTAAACTACCCTAAACTCACTCACAGTTGAGATAAATAGTCATTTTTAAAGCATGGTTCATCTCATTTTAAAGAATTCCACCCTCCACCCACAAAAAACAAAACAAAACAAAACAAACAAACAACAACAACAACAACAAAAAAACGCAAGATGAATTGTGCCTGTGGTGGTTTTACTCAGGTGGGTGGCCAAGCTTCACCACAACTGCTCTCACACTCCCCCTCCTCAACAAGGAACGGGGAGAAAATACAATGAAAAGGGCTCAAGGATTGAGATAAGGACAAGGAGATCGTGTAGTCATTATTGTGACAGGCAAAACAGACTCAGCATAGGGAGATAGTAAGATTTATTGCCTATTACTAACAAGCTAGAGAAGCGAGAAACAAAGGAAAGAAACCAAAAGCACCTTCCCCCCCATCTGCCCTCTTCCACGTCCACCCCCCGAGTGGCACAGGGGAGCGGAGGAATGGGGTATATGGTCAGTCTATAGTGCTTCTTCTCCACCGCTCCTTCTCAGTCACTCTTGTCCCCTGTGCTGTGGGGTCCCTCCCACAGGATGCAGTCCTTGATGAACTGATCCGGTGTAGGCTTCCCACAGGCAGCAGCTCTTCCAGAACTACTCCAGATATGGGTCTGTACCATGGGGTCCATCCCTCAGGAGCAAACTGCTCCAACCTGGATCCCCCATGGGCAGCAGTGCCTGCCAGGTCACCTGCTCCTGCGTGGTCTCTTCTCCACGGGTCCGGCCTAGAATCTGCTCGGGCAGGGGTCTTCCACAGGTGGCAGCCTCCGTCAGTGCAAGTCCACCTGCTCCACTGTGGTTTCCTCCACGGGCTGCAGCGTGGAACCCTGCTCCACCGTGGTACTCCATGGGCTGCAGGGGGACATCCTGCTTCACCATGGTCCTCACCACAGGCCGCAGGGGACTTCTGCTCCAGCACCTGGGGCACCTCTTCCCTTCCTTCTTCCCTGACCTTGGCACCTGCAAGGCTGTTCCTCACTCCTCACTCCTTTCACTCTCACAGCTGCTGTGTGTTGCAGTGTTTTTTTTTGTTTTGTTTTTGTTTTTGTTTTTCCCTGTTTTAAATATGCTCTCACAGAGGTGCAAAACAACATTACTTATTGGCTTGGCTCTGGTCAACAGTGGGGCCCTTACCAAACATGGGGCAGTTTCTAGATCACAGAAGCCACCCCTATGGCCCCCTGCTACCAAAACCTTGTCACATAAACCCACTACAGTGCCTTAAAAGGATATTCACTCATCAAAACTCACACCCTATATTTTTTGAAATATATGTTTCTCATATCTTCAGTCTTCCATGAATATATCTCTAATATATCTCTAATTTTAATGAAGAACTATATTGTACAACATATCTAATACAACCTTTCAACGCTGGTCTCAGAGGAAAGGAGCAGAGATACGACATTATTGATCGGGAACAGACTGTACTTGACACAAGACAGTATGTTTCAAAAATAAAAATAAAAAATAAAACTGAATATGTTAATCTCTTTATTTAGTGTGCCCCTTGTATAGATTATATGTCATAAATTATTTAATACTGTCTAAAGATGGAGACAGATCCATTTTAGAAAAATAAATAAATAAGTAAAGGCCAGAAAAATCACTTCACTTTCTGTCTTCAAACTTCATTCAGTTTCTCATATGGATTACAAAGACTTTACAGGAAGAAGACTGCAAGAAGTTAGCTGCAGTAAACAGATATATACAAAGCCATAGGTGGATTGTGGAGTGAGGACTAATTCCTTCAATCTGTTTTCAAATGTTTCATTAATACATTTTTATTTTTATTTTCTTACAAATAGTTGTTGTTTTACCCAGCTGGGCAGCTGAGCTCCACTATAACCACTCTCTTACTACCCTTCCTCAAAGGAAATGGGGAAGAAAATAAGATGAAAAGGTCGAAAGGGTTAAATAAGAACAGGGAAATCACTCAACAATCACCATCACATGTAAAACAGACTCTACACAGGGAGATTAACATAACTTGTTGCCTATGACTATCAGACAAGAGAACTGAGAAACTAAAAACACACTAAAAACACCTTCTACCATTCATCCTCTTTCTTTCCCCCCCCCCCCCCCCACCTCCCGAGAAGAACAGGGGGGTGGGGGAATGGGGGCTGCAGTCATTCCCTAACACTTCATCTCTGCCACTTCTTCATGGTCACACTGTTCACGTGGGGTCCCTCCCTTCCCAAACTGATCCTGCATGGGCTTCCCACATGCAGCAGCTCTTCAGGAGCTTTTCCAATATGGGTCTGTATCACGGGGTCTATCCATCAGGAGCAAACTACTCTAGCATGAGTTCCCCACAGACAGCAGCTCCCTCCAGACACCATGCTCCTGTGTGGGCTCCTCTCCATGGGCTGCAGCTCTGGCTCCTGTGGGAGCTCTCCATGGGCCGCAGCCTACTCCAGGCCACATACACCTGCTTCACCAGGGACTCCTTCAGGGGCTGAAGCGTGGAGATCTTCTCTGCCATGGGACACCATGGGCTTCTTGGTGCCTGCTCTGCCAGGGGCCTCTCCACAGGCCGCAAGGGAACTTCTGCTCTGGCACTTGGAGTACCATCTCCCCCTCCTTCTTCACCGACCTTGGGGTCTGCAGGGCTGTTTCTGTCACATTTTGTTTTACTTTTCTCTCCCAGCTGCTCTTGCACAGCAGATATTTTCTTTATTAAATATACTCTCAGAGTCTGAACCAGCATCAATCATAGGCTCAGCTCTGACCAGTAGCAGGTCACTTTTGGAGCCAGATACAGCTGTCTCTGATCTGACATGGGGCAGCTTCTGGACTCTTCTCACAGATGCCACCCCTGCAGCACCCCTGCTACCAAAACCTTGCCACATAAACCTTAATGCAGTAGTTAAAAAAATATATATATAGTAATAATAATAATAGATATTTCGTGTATATGTTCAAATACTATGGATTTTTGTTTGGCTTGGTTCTGTTTAATTCCATGCTCATGCTATAATTCATTAAAATGAAGCATATCCTTCAAATCCTTAAATTTTTATTACATAATCACAGAATCACAGAATTTCTAGGTTGGAAGAGACCTCAAGATCATCGAGTCCAACCTCTGACCTAACACTAACAGTCCCCACTAAACCATATCCCTAAGCTCTACATCTAAACGTCTTTAAAAGACTTCCAGGGATGGTGACTCCACCACCTCCCTGGGCAGCCTGTTTCAATGTCTAACAACCCTTTCAGTAAAGAAGTTCTTCCTAACATCTAACCTAAAACTCCCCTGGCGCAACTTAAGCCCATTCCCCCTCGTCCTGTCACCAGGCAGGTGGGAAAACAGGCCAACACCCATCTCGCTACAGCCTCCTTTAAGGTACCTATAGAGAGCAATAAGGTCACCCCTGAGCCTCCTCTTCTCCAGGCTGAACAAGCCCAGCTCCTTCAGCCGCTCCTCGTAGGACTTGTTCTCCAGGCACCTCACCAGCTTTGTCACCCTTCTATGGACCCGCTCAAGCACCTCGATGTCCTTCTTGTAGCGAGGGGCCCAAAACTGAACACAGTACTCGAGGTGCAGCCTCACCAGAGACGAGTACAGGGGGACGATCACCTCCCTAGCCCTGCTGGTCACGCTGTTTCTGATACAAGCCAGGATGCCATTGGCCTTCTTGGCCACCTGAGCACACTGCTGGCTCATATTCAGCCGACTTTCCACCATCACTCCCAGGTCCTTCTCTGCCTGGCAGCTCTCCAACCACTCCTCTCCCAGCCTGTAGCTCTGCTTGGGGTTATTGCATCCCAGGTGCAGGACCCGGCACTTGGCCTTGTTGAACTTCATGCAGTTGACATCAGTGCAGCCTATCCAGATCCTCCTGCAGAGCTTTCTTACCCTCAAGCAGATTGACACACACACCTAACTTGGTGTCATCTGCAAACTTACTGAGGGTGCACTCAATGTCCTCATCCAGATCATCGATGAAGATATTAAAGAGGACCGGTCCCAGCACCGAGCCCTGGGGGACGCCACTAGTGACTGGCCTCCAACTGGACTTGACTCAATTTACCATGACTCTTTGGGCTCGGCTATCCAGCCAGTTTCTAACCCAACGAAGTGTGCGCCAGTCCAAGTCAAGAGCAGCCAGTTTCTTGAGGAGAATGGTGTGGGAGACGGTGTCAAAAGCCTTGCTGAAGTCAAGGTAGACCACATCCACAGCCTTTCCCTCATCCACCCAGCGCATCACTTTATCATAGAAGGAGATCAGGTTCGCCAAGCAGGATCTGCCTTCCATAAACCCATGCTGAATGGGCCTGATCGCCTGCTTGCCCTGCAAGTGCCGCATGATGACTCCCAAGAGGATCTGCTCCATGAGCTTCCCTGGTACTGAGGTCAAACTGACAGGCCTGTAGTTTCCCAGGTCTGCCCTCCGGCCCTTCTTGTAGATGGGTGTCATGTTTGCTAGCCCCCAGTCAACTGGGTCCTCCCCCGATAGCCAGGACTGCTGATAAATGATGGATAGGGACTTGGCCAGTTCTTCTGCCAGTTCTCTCAGTACCCTCAGGTGGATCCCATCCGGCCCCATTGACTTGTGCACATCCAAGTGCCGTAGCAGGTCACCAAACAGTTCTTCATGGATAGTGAGGGCCACATCCTGCTCCCCGCTTCCACCAGCTCAGGGTACTGGGTATCCAGAGAACAACCGGTATTGCCGCTAAAGACTGAGGCAAAGAAGGCATTGAGCACCTCCGCCTTTTCCTCATCTCTTGTAACTAAGTTTCCCCCCGCATCCAGTAAAGGATGGAGATTCTCCTTAGTCCTCCTTTTTGTGTTGATGTATTTATAAAAACGTTTTTTGTTATCTTTAACGGCAGTAGCCAGATATTGCTCCAGATGAGCTTTGGCCTTCGTAATTTTGTCCCTGCACAGCCTCGCTACATCCTTATAGTCCTCCCTAGTGGCCTGCCCACTTTTCCAAAGATTATAAACCCTCTTTTTTCTCCTAAGCTCAAGCCACGGTTCTCTGTTGAGCCAGGCTGGTCTTCTTCCCCACTGGCTCGTCTTTGGGCACATGGGGACAGACCACTCCTGCGCCATTAAGATTTCCCTCTTGAAGAGCGCCCAGCCTTCCTGGACCCCTCTGCCCTTCAGAACCTCCTCCCAAGGAACTCCACCAACTAGTGTCCTGAGCAACCCAAAGTCAGCCCTCCGAAAGTCCAGTACAGCTGTTCTACTGGTCCCCTTCCTGGCCTTGCCAAAAATAGTGAACTCCACCATTTCGTGGTCACTCTGCCCAAGACAGCTCCCGACAATCACATCCTCCACAAGTCCTTCTCTGTTTGTGAAGAGAAGGTCTAGCGGGGCACCACCCCTGGTAGGTTCACTAACCAGCTGCATCAGGAAGCTATCTTCCACTTTCTCCAGAAACCTCCTAGACTGCTTTCTCTGGGCTGTGTTGTGCTTCCAGGATATGTCAGGGAAGTTGAAGTCCTCCACGAGTACAAGCGCTGAAGATTTCGCAACTTCTGTCAGCTGCCTGTAGAACTCCTCATCCGTCAGAATTCAATCCATCAGAATAATAGTATACTTATTTTTCTTTTGTCTACATTTGATACAATTTCATGTTAATTTCATGTTAATATTTTAAAATTACACAGTTGTAAAAATATAGAATCATAGAGTCATAGAATATCCCGAGTTGGAATGGACCCATAAGGATCATCAAGTCCAACTCCTGGAACCAGTATGATATTTGAATGTGTTTCTACTTCTGCACAAATACAAGGGTCTAGAGGCTTCTTTTATCTGAACCTCTACAAAGCACTGGGTGCCTTCTCTCCTTTATTGTTGCTGGAGGCAACCACAAGCAGAGTAGTACTAGTCCATTCTCCTCATAATATGTATATATATTGTCTATATCACTTATATTGTGTGTATATATATATATACATATGTTGTTAGGAAATTAAGTTCTATTATTTTATTACTTTATTGTCATTTATCAATTTTTTTAAATAAAGTAAGGAAATACTGAAATTTTTGAGAGGTAATCATCAGATAGCTAGAAGAAATGCCAGCTGCCCATCAACAGCAAATGTGTACAAGCTTGACTACTCTTTGTGAGAACACTTCCTGTTACAGGGAGAATTTATCATGTCTTTATAAAATAATAAAACTCTGCTTTCATAAGCCAGGAGTATTGGAGATTATTTTTATGCATCAGGATCAATTTTTATTTTATTTAATTTTCATATCTTAGCTGACCTAATAAGTTTCCATACATAAATGTAAGTTTCCAAGCCAGTGCTACTTCTGAGGGATTCTTGAAGAAACGCAGGAATTCAGTTTTCAAAATTTTTCAGATAGGATTCCCGTCTGCATCAAAGAATAGTTATTGCACATCATGCAGCTGTCTTAAATACTGGTTGCACAGGGAAAAATAAAACAAATCAAAACAAAATAAAATAAAGTAAAATAAAATAAAATAAAGAAGAAGTACATTAAGAGTGAAAAATTAAACATTTCATTGTTAGGAGAGGAACAGGAAAAAAAATACAAAAGTTTGCAATACTGGTTCCTGTACTAGCTGCAAGTTATTTTTTTGTCATCTCATTGCTTCGTTCTGGGCTCTGTGCCATTTTCTTTCTGTCTGTTTGTCTATCAGTTTATCTACCTATATATCTAAAATACATGTATACATACTGGTATTTATTCCGGGGAAAAAAAAAATAAAAAAGTATATTTGTACTAATCATTTTTTTTTTTTCTTCTGTAGAGGTCTTTGTTACAAGACATGGGTACTTCCCAGATAGTAACATGTTTATTTTCTTAACTCTCCCTTAAAACCAAGTAGTGTTATCAACATACACAAAGAAGTTACTAAGGTAAAAATAGGATAAACATTTTTCCACTGAATATCTTAAATTATTGTATGCAAAGTACTGCCTACTTTCTTATTCTATCACAAGTTAAACAGCACCCCACAGACAAAATTACATGGACTAAATGGAGAATAGCAATCCTATAATAAAATGTGAATATTATAGAAGAGGATTTTATGGTGTGAGAAACAAGCCTCATTTTCTTTTGTTGCAATTCAGCATATTCAGTGAAAAGCAGTGCTTGTGATATCATTCTTTATATCTTGTTTTTCTTTTTCTTTTTCTTTTTCTTTTTCTTTTTCTTTTTCTTTTTCTTTTTTTTTCCAAACATTGATCACTGCGTAAAATTTTCCAGAAAGATGCAAACACACATTTCAGAGTCCTTCTATAGAGCTATTATAAAGTTTAGGTGAAAGCAAATATGCAAATCATTTCCAATAAATATTATATAGTCTTTTCATAACGAATTAATTCAGTCAGTAGAGATAAAGCTTAAGATCTTGGAAGCAAGATTATATCGTATATGTTACTGATAATATACAAATAATTTTACTTGCTGCAGTCAGACTGGGAATAGTCATTTACTGGAACTCATTTAAATAGTTATGGATGTTTGTTCTTATGCCTAAATCTGTCAGAGTTCAGTAGAAGGACTAATTTCTACTCATCTTCTTTAGTTAAGTACTTTTAGAGTTATATAACATGAAACTTTTGCTTGGGTGTTTTTTTGGTTGTTGTTGGTGGTGGTGGTGTTTTTTGTTGTTGTTTTTTATTTTGGTGGTGGTAGTGGTGACGAGGGTTGTTGGTTTGTTTTGTCTGTTTGTCCCAACAAACAGACACCTGATATAAATTAGATATTTATTCCTCTGGAAAATCTTGTGTAGCCCACTAACTACATACAAAACCAAAAGAAGTGACTCTTACTTACTTACTCTGTTAATATACAGAAAACAGAATTCTGTGGCTGGTTTTCAGCAAGGAAGAGCTTTGAATCTCTGTTGCTGTTATCCTGGGGATTTTTGTTGTTATTTATTTTGACTAAATAGTCCTTTCAGCTGCACCATTCCCACCTTGAAGTTGACTTCTAACAGACATATCATTAGTGTATCCAGAATTTTCAGATTCAAAAGTTTTGTATTCCAAGAAAAAATAGCCCCGTGGCAATTTTCATATTTTCCTTTGTACATTTTCTGTACATATGAGTGTACATATACCTAACAGTTTCTTCATTTCTACAAATATATGCCATTAGGAATTTGGGCTAAATGTAAGAATAAAGAAATGTACTGGCACTGGTAAGAAAAGGTAATGGTGTTTAAAATGGAGACAGGCAATGTATATTTTATTTATTTATTTATTTATTTATTTATTTTTGTTCCAGTCTCATTCTCTATTTTAGTTTTTCCTCTCTTGCCATCAAGGAGTCATCACTTCATCACTTGTCATGATTTACCACTCAGAACAAAAGTTTTATTTGATTTGTATTTAAAAGACAAAATGAGAGAACAAATTTATTATACATATGGAAAATATTTGCTTATATGATGATAAACATTAACTTCTGTCATAAGCTTCATTCATCACACTTTTAATGTGAATGCTACAATTGTGAGTGAATTTAGATAACATCAACTAGTCCCCTGTAGGTTTTCTTTGAAATAAATTCTTCCAAACACAAAATTTCTTTCTTCTCTTTTCTTTGCTACTATTTCATAAAGATATAGAACCTTAGCTTCTCCAATGGCTTTATGTTTTGCGTGTGTCTAATAAAGTGGAAGCGTTTTGTTCTCATCAGTTAAAACAACCTTTGCCATTTTATTTATAACTTAACTTTTAAAACACTGAAAAAATACCAGACAACATTTATAAAACATATCTGAAAGCAGTATGTTTGTTCTCTTTAACTGAAATCCATTCACCTTGAAAGTATGAGCTCATGCAGGATAAATGACCCAGAAGATAAGGTCACTCTTATTAGGAAAGAAAGTAACTGGACTCAGAGACATAAATTACAATGAAAGCATGGTTATTGTCATAACTCATCCAGACAAATGTAAAAATACAATGGTTTGTCTCCTTTGTGTGTATATGTGAACTTAACATGTAACCAACTTATATTTATGACCATTTATGTGTTTACATTTAACTTTTAAAATTATTCTTTACTGCATAAGCATAGTATTCTAATTTTTGCTATGCACAGGTAGTTTGTATTGAAATTAATAGGGAGTTAAAAGCATAAATTTATGTGAGATAATTCAACTTTTTTTTTTTTTTTTTCCTAGTTTCTTCCTAGCTTAGTACTGCAAAGGACAACTTTCTTTCTTTAGTGAGTTTCCCATACTTTCTAATATGTTGATGAACAGTCTTGTCTCTGTCATCTATGTACATAGCTATGTACATATGACTTTCTGTTCTCATGATTCTTGAATCTTGGTTAAGTCCATCTTAATCTTCTCTCTAAATTCACACATTCTTACTTCTGTTCTGCCCTCACACTCTTCAATGAATTTTTTTTTAGATTTCTTCTGAGTTTTATGTTTCTCTTTGCTTATGATATACATGTATTCTTATACTTTTCTGTGTAATTGATTTAAGTAACGGAAAAACAAAAGCACAGAAGCATCTAGGTTGCAAGAGACCGCCAAGATCACCCAGTCCAACCTCTGACGTAACACTAACAAGTTCTCCAATAAACCATATCACTAAGCTCTACATCTAAACATCTTTAAAAGACCTCCAGGGATGGTGACTCCACCACTTCCCTGGGCAGCCCATTCCAATGCCTCACAACCCTTTCAGTAAAGAAATTCTTCCTAACATCCAGCCTAAACCACCCCGGCACAACTTTAGTCCATTCCCCCTCGTCCTGTCACCAGGCAGGTGGGAGAACAGGCCAACCCCCACCTCGCTACAGCCTCCTTTAAGGTACCTGTAGAGAGCAATAAGGTCACCCTTGAGCCTCCTCTTCTCCAGGCTGAACAAGCCCAGCTCCCTCAGCCGCTCCTCATAGGACTTGTTCTCCAGACCCCTCACCAGCTTCGTCGCCCTTCTCTGGACTCGCTCAAGCACATCGATGTCCTTCTTGTAGCGAGGGGCCCAAAACCAAACACAGTACTCGAGATGCAGCCTCACCAGAGCCAAGTACAGGGGGATGATCACTTCCCTAGCCCTGCTGGCCACACTGTTTCTTATACAAGCCAGGATACTGTTGGCCTTCTTGGCCACCTGAGCACACTGCTGGCTCATATTCAGCCGACTATCAACCATCACTCCAGGTCCTTCTCTGCCTGGCAGCTTTCCAACCACTCATCTCCCAGCCTGTATCTCTGCTTGGGGTTGTTGCGCCCCAGGTGCAGGACCCGACACTTGACCTTGTTGAACTTCATACAGTTGACCTCAGCCCATCAGTGCAGCCTATCCAGATTCTCCTGCAGAGCCTTCCTGCCCTCTAGTAGATCGACACACACACCTAACTTGTTGTCATAGAATCATAGAATCCTGGACTGTCCCAAGTTGAAAGGGACCCATAATGATCATCGAGTCCAACTCCTGGCACCACACAGGTCTACCCAAATGTTTAGACCATGTGCCTAAGTGCACAGCCCAATTGCTTCTTAAACTCCAACAGGCTTGGTGCTGTGACTACTTCCCTGGGGAGCCTGTTCCAGTGTGCAACCGCCCTCTCGGTGAAGAACCTCTTCCTGATGCCATGCCTAAACTTCCCCTGCCTCAGCTTAACACCGTTCCCGTGGGTCCTATCACTGGTGATTATGGAAAATAGGTCAACGCCTGCCTCTCCACTCCCCCTCGCGAGGAAGCTGTAGACTGTGATGAGGTCCCCCCTTAGCCTCCTCTTCTCCAGGCTGAACAGGCCCAGTGACCTCAACTGCTCCTCATATGTCTTCCCCTCTAGGCCCTTCACCATCTTCGTCACCCTCCTCCAGACACTTTCCAACAGTGTAATGTCTTTTTTGTACTGTGGTGCCCAGAACTGCACACAGCATTCAAGGTGAGGCTGCACCAATGTAGAGTAGAGCAGGAGCAGAGTAGTTCTGTCTAATCACTTCTTCAAAGATCTTTTCCTTCCCCACAGTAGGTGGCTAAAACTCTGTCAATATCCAGTCCATTTTCAGTCTTTTTCCTCCTCCATTTCTGCTATACATTGAAACACTATGAAGGGGTAATTAGTTTGTTGATGAAGTTCAAGGAATGGAAACTTGTAAGCATATGCATGTACCAAACCACTTTCTCAGGTGAAAGTGAATTATTAGCCTGAGAAAAAAAAAAAAATCCTATCCATTTTGGGTGTATATTTTTATTTCTCATTTTCAGATATCTGATTTTTTTTTTTTTTTTTTTTTTTTTTTTTAGTTTAGTTGTTTAAATTCTAGCAGGAGCGGTGCTAGACTTTCACATCATTTCTAATATCCTGAACAGCTACTGTCATTCCATATTAGGGATCTCACCTGAACTTATCACTTAGACTCTTTATTACTACGAATACCACCAGAGAAGGATTCCTCAGAGCTGTCTGATACACCTGTCTCAAAGGAGAACTTACCATCCTCTGACAGTGCTTATCTTTCTTTTCCAACTAGAGAGGGAAACTAGATGACTATAAGATTACATTAATAGATTTTTATGGTTAAGATTATGTTCTTTTTGTCCCTTTCCTATATAGGTATTAAAGTAAAGCAACAATAAAGAGCAGAAATTGTGAAGCATAGCTTCTAAAATCTCAGACTCTCATGATGGTAAAATTGATGAAAAAAGCACTCAGACACACAGGTACACTGATCCAGTGCACTGATTACATACAAAATGATGGTTACAATTCAAAAAAAACAGTATTAGTACAAAACTATCACTTATTTCCTATTAGCTGTCAACTTGATTTCACTCAGCCAAATCCACATCCTGTGGATAAGCACTTCTCTGTTATCGTTTTACAAATAAACCAATAAAAAGAAACTTTTGTAAATACATGTTTTACTTAAAGATGCATTGCCATACAGCTGTAGTTGCCATCATGGAGCTTCTTATCCTTCTTCCTTGACTGATAAAAACGTTCTTAATGAATGTCTAGAACATAATGTCTTCTCCAATCTTCACATTCTTTAGTAAAACACTAAATCAGAGTGCACACCCTTGGTAAACACATCATAATTAAGAAGTCTTTTCACAGCCCACAGTTATAGGGAACAATATTTATTTTGCAAATCATTGGCCCAACAATTGACACATTCAATCAATCTGTTTAACTAAAATTGTGCAGCGGGAAAAACAGAAGTCTGATTCTCATCTGGCAGCACCTGGCACAGAGTTAGAGTTCTGATAGTATTGAGAAGCTAACTAGAGTTTCTAGATGCAGTTTCAGGTATCTGGGGCAGGCAGTAGAAAGCAACCACAAAATTTTATATTTTCATTCCTGCTTCAGAAAGAAAACACCAAAGGATTCTTGTCCTTCATTTATGTCTGACCTTAGTAAATTCATATGTGATTTCAGTTAAGTCATGCTGCCACCTCTCTCAGGCAACAAAAAGTGCTGCAACTCATCTGTAGTTCTCTGACAGGTTCTGTTTTGTGTTGTCTTTCTCAGTCTGAAATACGACTGGCTCTCATAATGGTTTCCACTCTTCAGCATTCATAGTGAGAAAAGGTAAATGGAACAGGATACAGATGTGTCAGATTGCATGGGCTAAGAATAATTTCAGAGGGGTTGTCCAATAAGGAAAACTTATCCTTCACAGTACACTTTTAAGGACTGAACAGATTACCTGTAGGACAGGATATTTCAGCTCTCCAAATATAAGGCAAATTTTAGTTCTGACACATGAGTTTTCTCCACTGAAGTCCAAAATTCCTTGTGTTTACAAGCTTTCTGTTACAGAATTGAAGGGTTTTATTTTCTTCCAGGTGTAAATAAAATAAAACAGCATAAATCTCACCTTATAGCTCTATACCCCACACTCTTCACTCACTTCAAAATCATATCACAGATTTTAAAAAGACCTTCAAACTGTCTCTGAGACTTTTCCAAACTAAATTTTTGTGCATTCAGCTAACTTTCTGTCTGTCTATACTAAAAATTTAAACAAAGTTAATAGCAAAGATGAAGAAATAGCACAGGATATATATATATATATATATATATATATATATATATATATATATATATATATATAATAATATATATATATATTTTAAAATATAATATATATATATATATATATATTTTGGTTCATATATATGAATATGTGAATAAAATAGTGTATTGGGTTTACATGACAAGGATTTGGTAGCAGGAGGGCTGCAGGGGCGGCCTCTGTGAGAAGAACCAAGAAGCTGTGACATGTTAGAACAAGAGATAGCTCCAGCGGGTTCCAAAAGGGACTTATCGCTGGCCAGAGCTGAGCCAATAAGTGATGTTGTTTGCACCTCTGTGACAACAGGTTTAAGGAAGGGGAGAAAATGCTGGGCAACTGCCACTGGGAGAGAGATGAGTGAGAAACATCTGTGCATACCCCACGTTCAGTGAAGAAGGAGGCTGAGGAGGTGATCTAGGTACTGGAGCAGAAGTTTCCCTGTGGCCTGTGGAGAGGTCCCTGGTGGAGCTGGCTGTCTCCAGCAGCCCATGGTGTATCATGCCAATGCATATGTCCAGATTGCTGCCAGTGGAGGAGCCCACCTAGGGCAGGTTGCCCAGGACCACATCCAGACGGCTTTTAAATATCTCTAAGAATGGAGACTTTACAGCCTCTCTGGGCAACCTTTTCCAGTGTTCAGTCATCCACACAGAAAATAAACGTTTCCTGATGTCCAGATGGAATCTGTATTTCAGTTTATGTGTCTTCTCCTGTCACCAGTCACCACTGAAAGGAGGCTGGCTCTATTCTCTTTACATCCTCCCATATATTGATAAGATCCAACCTGGACTTTCTTTTCTCTAGGCTAAACAGTCCCAGCACATTTGAAGTGCTTCTCCACAAACATATGCAGTATGAGGAATAAAGTGGATGAGCTAGAAGTCTTGGCCCAGTCCCACAGCTACGACATCGTTGGCATAAACAAAACCTGGTGGAATGAGTCCTGTGGCTGGTGCGCTGCAATAGATGGTTACAGGCTCTTCAGGAGGGACAGACATGGGAAGGCGAGGTGGCAGGGTGGTGATGTATGTGAAGCATGGGATGGCCTGTGTGGAATTTCAGGTTGGGGATGGCAAAGTTGGGAGCCTCTGGGTTAGGATTACGGGATGAACAAATAAAGGGGATGTCACTGAGGGAGTCTATTACAGACCACCTGTCCAGGATGACAATACCGATGAATTATTCTTTGCAGAACTAAGAGATGCCTCCAGATCAACCCCCAATTTGTCCTTATGGAGGACTTCAACTTGCAAGATGTCAACTGGGATCACCACATGGCTGACACGAGCAAGTCTAGGAGGTACTAGTATAGCACCTAGATGATAACTTCTCGGTGTAGGTGCTAAGGGAGACAACTAGGAAAGGTGCCCTCCCAGATCTATTGCTGGAAAACAGAGAGGGTCTTGTGGGAGACATGGCAATTAGCGGCCGTCTCAGTCATAGTGACCATGGTTGAGTTTAGAATTTATGGTGACAGAAGGAAAACTGCCACCAAAACTTCAGCCCTGGATATGGGGAAAGCAAACTTCAGGCTGCTCAAGGAACTAGTCTGTAAGGTCACCTGGGAAGCTGCTTTTGAAGGCATTGGCGTCCATCAGTGCTGCCTCCTAAAAGTACAAGATCAGGCAATTCGAAAATATTGGAAGGCAGGAAGGTGGGGCAGAAGGCCAGCCTGGCTGACTAGGGATCTTCTACTGGAGCTTAGACGGAAAAAGAAAGTGTACTGCTGCTGGAAGGAGGGTCAGGCGACAAGGAAGGAATATAGGGATGCGGCTTGTGTTTGTAGGGAGAAAATTAGTGTGGCCAAAGCCCAAGTAGCTGGCCATGTCCATGGGAGACAATAAAAAAGTTTTTTTTAGATATGTGAACAGAAAAAGGAGAACCAAAGAAAACATAGGTCCACTACTTGACAGGGAAGGTCTCCTCACAGACAATGACATAGGCAAAGCAGAGACGTTTAATGCGTTCTTCACCTCTGTCTTCAATGCTGATGATGGGCTTCGGGACCCAGGGTGCCCTGAGCGGGAGGACAATGACGGTGGGAATGACAAACTACCAGCCGCCCCTGAGCATGTGTGGGATTTGCTGCTCCACCTGGATCCATACAAGTCCATGGGTCCGGATGGGATCCAGCCCAGGGTGCTTAAAGAGCTGGCTGATGTTATCGTGGGACCTCTCTCAATTATTTTTCAACAATCTTGGGAATCTAGAGAAGTCCCAGTAGACTGGAAGCTGGCAAATGTTGTGCCAATTTTCAAGAAGGGTAAGAAAGAAGACCCTAGCAATTACAGGCCTGTCAGTCTCACGTCAGTGCCTGGTAAAATTATGGAGAAGATGATCCTTGAAGTTACTGAAGCACCCCTGGGGGACAATGCAGTCATTGGTCCCAGCCAACATGGGTTCGTGAGGGGTAGGTCCTGCCTAACAATTTTGATTTTCTTTTATGATAAGATCATCCACCTAGTTGACCAAGGGAAACCATCTGATGTGATCTTTTTGGACTTCAGCAAAGCTTTTCATATGGTTTCCCATAGGATCCTACTGGACAAAATGTCCAGCATACAACTAAACAAAAACATCATACGATGGGTGAGTAATTGACTGATGGGCAGGACTCAAAGGGTTGTGGTAAATGGGGCCACATCTGGCTGACGGATGGTCACTAGTAGGGTCCCTCAAGGCTCCATTTTAGGGCCAGTCCTCTTCAATATGTTTTAAATGAATTGGATGTAGGTCTAGAAGGTGTTTTGAGCAAATTTGCCAACGATACCAAACTTGGAGGAGTTGTGGACTCTGATGAGGGTGGAAAAGCCTTGCAGAGGGATCTGGACAGATTGGAGATCTGAGCAATCACCAACCACGTGAAGTTTAACAAAGGCAAGTGCCAGGTCCTGCACCTGGGACAGGGCAACCCTGGCTTTACATACAGACTGGACAACGAGATGCTGGAGAGCAGACCCACAGAGAGGGATATGGAAGTTGTGGCTGACAGCAAGTTGAATATGAGCCAACAGTGTGCCCTGGCAGCCAGGAGGGCCAATGGTATCCTGGGATGCATCAAGCATGGCATTGCTAGTCAGTCGAGGGAGGTGATTGTCCTGCTCTACTCTGTGCTGGTGCGGCCTCACCTTGAATGCTGTGTGCAGTTCTGGGCACCACAGTACAAAAAGGACATTACACTGTTGGACAGTGTCTAGAGGAGGGTGACGAAGATTGTGAAGGGCTTAGAGGGGAAGACATATGAGGAGCAGTTGAGGTCACTGGGCCTGTTCAGCCTGGAGAAGAGGAGGCTAAGGGGGGACCTCATCACAGTCTACAGCTTCCTCGCGAGGGGGAGTGGAGAGGCAGGCGTTGACCTATTTTCCATAATCACCAGTGATAGGACCCACGGGAACGGTGTTAAGCTGAGGCAGGGGAAGTTTAGGTATGGATCAGGAAGAGGTTCTTCACCGAGAGGGCGGTTGCACACTGGAACAAGCTCCCCAGGGAAGTAGTCACAGCACCAAGCCTGTTGGAGTTTAAGAAGCAATTGGGCTGTGCACTTAGGCACATGGTCTAAACATTTGGGTAGACCTGTGTTGTGCCAGGAGTTGTACTCGATGATCCTTATGAGTCCCTTCCAACTCAGGATATTCTATCATTCTATGACTTCATGACTTTTTTTTTTTTTTTTTTTTTTTTTGCTTTTTTGTTAGTTTTTCCTGATTCTTTTTGTTTTTTGTTTGTTTGTTTGTTTGTTTTTCCCTTCTTTTCCCTGGAAACAGAGTATAATAGAGCGTGGCTAATGCACATTCATCCTTAGGGACAACTCCTATGCTGAAAATAATGGAATCCATCCCCACGAAAGATTTATAAACTTTGGTTAAAACTTTCTAAGTTTTGCTTTTTTTTTTTTTGTTATTTTTTTTCTTTCTATAGGCATTGGATGGTGTACCAAGCCCAGCATCACAGCATACCAGATCAGAAAATGTAGAAAGTTAAATATGCATCATGTTCAGAATAGGCAACAACAGGGTTCTTTGAATAAACCAAAGGTGTTGAGAATGACATACATGTAGAGCAATGAGATGAATAAGAAAGCGGCTTGTAGGAGAAAGTGAGAAATTCCAGTGTCTCAGATCCCGTAGTTTTAGTTGTGAGGTGTGGTGAGAAATTGTATAAGTTTATATGCAGACTTATGTACATATGTATATATGACTTCAAACTTCCTTTTCATAAAGAAATAAAAGGAAGATCTTTTTTTTTTGTACCGAAAAGTAGGTTCACTATAATGACTTTTGAACAATAAATGGTAATAAAGTAGGACCACATAAACCTGCTGTCATTGCTCTTGTCAACAACAAAAACAAATCTGAGATACTTAAAAAGTAAGCTCAGACTTCATCAGAAGCAATTCTGCTGAAAATTGTGATTGATGGACAATATACATAAGGAAGTCTTTGTTGTCCTTCTTGTTTGCTCCTGCTTTTTTCATGGCAATACTAAATGGGCTGAGTAAGGGTAGGAAGACTTAAAGTGTTTGTCTGAAAGACACATGAAAGTCTCAGAATCTCATTTAAAAAAAAAAAAAAGCTGTTTTGTTGTTACGTTTAAAAAATTCCAATATACAAAAAGTTCAATAGTATACACCACAAAATTCAACACCACAGCCAAGAAGGTGCTAAGAACCAGTACAGGATACTAAACAACATTTTAGTCCTAAAATATTTTATTCATGTGAACACAGAGTATCTAAGAATGTCATCTGAATCTTTAAAATCAGGAACTTTACAGGCAGTGTTTGACATAGTATCTGAGGATTCATCATTAAGACAGTATCATATCTTTCCTGAATTTGAGGGGACATCAAAAACTAATCAGAATGTATTATTGAACTGTATGTACACTGTCTGTTAAGACTATATTAAGGGAAGGCTCCGTACAGCTTTTATTCAGGAATAATTTTTAAACTGAAGTTGTCACAACAAATCCTTGTCTGAGCCACACTTCAGCTGCATTGCTGCTATGTCCATGCTAGCCACGTACCCTTTTGAATCAGATCTTCACCTTCATCAATGGTTCCTTCCCTTCCCTTCCCTTCCCTTCCCTTCCCTTCCCTTCCCTTCCCTTCCCTTCCCTTCCCTTCCCTTCCCTTCCCTTCCCTTCCCTTCCCTTCCCTTCCCTTCCCTTCCCTTCCCTTCCCTTCCCTTCCCTTCCCTTCCCTTCCCTTCCCTTCCCTTCCCTTCCCTTCCCTTCCCTTCCCTTCCCTTCCCTTCCCTTCCCTTCCCTTCCCTTCCCTTCCCTTCCCTTCCCTTCCCTTCCCCTTTATGCTAGATGTGAATATACTGTACGAATCACTACAGATGGGAAATATAGACATATAAAAGGTGAATAATGTAATAACAAATTTCAAAAATGTTATTATAAGTAACCTGGAGCAACCCAATGAATTGGTAGCTCTCTTCATAAACAACCTGTCATGTAATACATTTTTAAATAATTTTACTGTAGCAGAAAATAAGCAACACTTGCTGATTAAATTATGTTAAAATCAGTCAAAATACAACCTTGTTATTTACCAAATAAATCTTTAATTGCTGCTATGTTAAAGTTGTGTAAAAATCTATTCCATGACACAACCTCACACTTCAGTGAAAGCAGGAAGAGTAATACAGACTGTCTTTAGCTGATTAATGAAGAATGCCTGTGATACAGTAATTATCCACACAGCAAATAGAGACTGATGAAGAATTTATGTACCCTTTTCCTGGATGAATTGAATACTTCAGTCAAATGTTATATGTTTGTAGGAAAAAGTAAATTGAAGACACATGAATATTTTATACAGGCACATAGCTCTCAAAAATATTTAAACTCTATTACATCACAGATGTTTCCTTTAAGTCAAAACAACATAATGTAAATTTTCAGTTAAATGAAAAAAAATCTTTAAATTATTATCACAACTGCCATGAAAATATAGGAATAAGAAATTTTACTCTCTATACTGAAATGTTTGAAAGTGTATTTCAGAAACACAGTAGGTTTGGAAAGCTCTGTGCTCTCGTAGGGCTGTTGATAGAACTAGATGAACTAGATGAACTAGAAATCTACCATGAACTTCAGCACAAAGTCTCTGTGTTTCTTGAAAGAACAGATGGGCATCTCTTTTTTTTTTTTTTTTTTTTTTTTTTTTTAATAGGAAACTGCCAGATGTTGATAAGAAAAGCATACCCTTGTAAAGACTAATCCATTGTGAATTAGCCGTTTACATGTGTTGCCTTCTTTTTTCTGATTTCCAATGTACAACAATAAATATTCCTGTTTTCTTAGCATTAGTTCTATATGAATAACCTGTCCTGAGACTTAGAAACAGAGGAACAATTTTAATGCCATGATGCCATGTTGAATATGCTCTGAACTATGCAGTGATAAATCTGATCGTCAGCTAAACAACAGGCAAGATGAAGCAGCTCTATTCCTTCCAAGATACCTGGACACACTAAAGGTTATGGAATAGAGGGGTACAGAAGATAAATTACAAAAAATAGTAATTAAAAAAAAAAATAATGTAGGTTTCATCTTGGAGTTATGTCTGTACATGAAATGTCTGTTTATAAGTAGTAAAAAAAAAGCATCAGTTTGTTTCTTGCTAAAAAAAAGTTCAAATTTTCTCTGAGATGTTGGAGAGAAAGGAACTAACCATGTCTGACACTACTTGTTCTTTCTTAAACAGTTGTAATGACTGAAGCGTGAAGTTCATGAATTGCCTCACTTTAGGAGGCAGAAAACAGTCTATGTGAACTTCTGACCCACCAGGTTTATCATCACAAAGTCATAATCTGTGCCTCAATATTAGCTTGGATCTCTCATGGTATTACTTATGATGCATGAAATACTGACCTCCAATAAAATTGAAATCAAAATTTCTAATGATTTAAATGAGGAAAGGTTTTCAGCTCTGTTATAATGGTTGAGCTATATGTTTCTGTCAGGTAGTATTGGTATGAAGTTGGAAGTCATTTGAAATTCAGAATGCTCTGTAGCGTGCATAATATCTGACTATAAATTGTAAAATCTTCGATTTTTCTAACAAAGTTCTCTTAGTTAATTTTGAAGCATTATCATTACTTTTATTTTTTTGCATGGAAAAAAAAATAATTTTAAATTATCCATATTTTATAGTTAATAGGAAAACAAATTACCTGTATATTTAATTTTAAAGTAATAATAAAATAAATTATATGTTTTAAGAACATACATAGTGGGAATATTTCTATAATTCATAGAAAATAAATGTATACAATATCTTCATGATACATAGTTATTTTTGGAACTCCTGCCATTTAATAAATTGTATTTCATACATTTTATGGATAACCTATTCCACTTTTGCACGTTGAAGTGGACATTAAACTTCAAATTTCATCAGCAAAATTTGCTATATCTACCATTAAACAATATTTTATAAGCATGATACAAGAAATTAAAAGGTTTTGAAGAACCCTGTGATCCAATTAGACTTATACACACTGTTTAAATTATATAGAGTTGAAAATAAAATAGAAACAAGCATAATTAATTATGAGTGGTATTTCATTTGTTTCCTGGAGCAAAAATCTGAGTAAAATCCAAAGCATTTGGCTGAGCATCAGAATTTATTCAGTGTTTTGCTCCAGCCACACTGTAGCAAAGTGAGGGTGCTAGATTCCTGCTCTTTAAGATCCCTCCTGATAATTTATGTTCGGAGCAACATTACGTCATGACTAAACTAGTAGAAAAATTGTATATCTAAATATTCTGTAAATATGCTTGAATAACTTCCAAGGTTCATAACCTTCATCTGGAATCCAGAGCACAGAGAATTCTATTTCTCTTGAAGGCAAATAACTTTCTGTAATTCCCAGAAGAGGGACTCTGCTCTCCATAAGAGTGTGTTGGCTTGGATGCTCTGCCAGGAATTACATATTGGATTTGTTTCACCAACCTTTGAACATCTAATATGTAGGCACCTGTATCTGAAATAGTCACTTAGATTTTCTTTATGAATCAATGAAGATAAATAGGAAATTCTATTCTTCCTTCAATTTGTTTTAGACAAATACCTCAGGAGGCAGTGAATCCTTGCCTAACTGTTAATTTTTCACTGAAATTTGAACATGTTTTCTGGACATCTTAAAAATAATAATAATGATTATGATAACAATTATAATAAAGTGAAATCTATAAAAGTGAAATGTACACAGGGACATTTTAAAACCTTACAGTGGCTGTGAACTTACAAAATAGTGTGAAAAAAATGCTTTAAAAATTGAAGTGCATGAATGGAATAAATTAATCATAAGACATGGCCACATATCTAGTGTCTGATTTTTCTTCTGGTGTCTGTTTACTTAAAAATCTTAGATATATCACAGCTGTCTAAATCAGATGTGATATTTGTGTTTTAGATGTACAACACTGGCAAATGAGTGCTACTCAAAGTAAACAGCTTTGTCCTGAGTTGGCAGGGCTAAATTTCCAGATCATTACACAATAATGTGCCATTTATCAAAGCTTAAAAAAAAAAAAAAAAAATGCTTAATGCTTCAGAAGCACAACCAGCCCATCTCATTAAAGATTGCTGCAAATTATGAAGAGTTTTGCAAATTTGGGTATGATTTGGGTATGTGAGATAAGTTATAACTATATAAATATCTGAAAATGCACCAAGAATTCATACCCTGTGTTTATATCGGTTATGTAACTATAATTTACAGTTTATAATTCTACAGCTTATTCATCCTTTTGAAAAAGTATCTCCTAACACTATTGTCTTTAATGTATATCTAGAAAACATGAGAAAACATTCTGAAAACATCACCGGAAAGATTGACATGTATTAAAAAGAGAATTTAATAATGTCGAGATGAGTCCCATACCCCGTAGTTTACAGTTACCATAACAGCATTTGTGTTGTGTTACCATGTAAGGTACTAATATCAAGATTAGGGTCAAAGTGTTTGGAAAAGTAAAACACCATCACTGCAAAAGATTGCAACAAATGTAAGACGCAAATGCAGCACTCTACTGTAACAGAAAAATGAAGGAAAAGGCAGCCTCATAGAAAATGCCTGTGTTGTAATTTTGGTAGCTCTTAGTGGTCAAGAGGTGCTGAAGTAAGCAGATCGCAGTAAAATAAAAGCTGTATATAAAAAGTGGCCACAACAAGGGAAAATACTCCTCCGAAAACTGGCTAGAATATTTTACGGTGATAAAGCAAGCCTTCTCCATGAATATTGACAGGATTTTTTTTGTTGTTGTTATTTTTGTTTTTCAGGTAATCCTAGAGAAAAAAAAAAAAAAAAAGTGTATAAATGATGATGCAGTGTCTGTTAGTAATGCTAGTATTACTGATAAAATTACAGCATTGTTTTTTCTTACTATTACTTAACGAACAGTACAATATTCATTAAAAATCTAAGTGATGATTGCTTTTCAAAAAGTGCCAAATATTAGGCAGCAGATGACCTACATGTAGATATAGCAAAGACAGCCAAGTAGAATTTTTAAATGTGGGGATATTTCAAAATCACAGAATCATAGAATGGTTCAGGTTGAAAGGGACATTAAAGATAATCAAGTTCTAACCCTGCTGCCATGCCACCCACTACAGAAGGTTGTCCTGAGCCTCTGAACATGTCCAGTGATGGGACATCCACAATTTCTCTGGGCAACCTATTACAGTGCATCATCACCCTCTAAGTGAAGAATTTATTCTTTAAACCTAATCTAACTCTAGAGGAGTTCTACAGGCAGCTGACAGAAGTTGCAAAATCGTCGGTGCTTGTTCTCGTGGGGGACTTCGAATTCCCAGACATATACTGAAAACACAACACAGCCCAGAGAAAGCAATCTAGGAGGTTTCTGGAGAAAGTGGAAGATAGCTTCCTGACACAGCTGGTTAGTGAGCCTACCAGGGGAGGTGCCCCGCTAGACCTTCTCTTCACAAACAGAGGAGGACTGGTGGGAGATGTGGTGGTCAGAAGCTGTCTTGGGCAGAGTGACCATGAAATGGTAGAGTTCTCTATTCTTGGCGAGGCCAGGAAGGGGACCAGTAAAACCGTTGTATTGGACTTCTGGAGGGCAGACTTTGAGCTGCTCAGGACACTAGTTGGCCAAGTCCCTTGGGAGGCGGTTCTGAAGGACAGAGGAGTCCAGGAAGGCTGGGCAGTCTTCAAGAAGGAAATCTTAATGGCGCAGGAGAGGTCCGTCCCCATGTGCCCAAAGATGAGCTGGTGTGGAAGAAGACCAGCCTGGCTCAACAGAGAGTTGCAGCTTGAGCTTAGGAGAAAAAAGAGGGTTTATAATCTTTGGAAAAAAAGGTGGGCCTCTGAAGAGGATTATAAGGATGTTGCGAGGCTGTGCAGGAACAAAATTAGGAAGGCCAAAGCTTATCTGGAGCTCAATCTGGCTACTGCCGTTAAAGACAACAAAAACTGTTCTTACAAATAGATCAATGCAAAACGGAGGACTAAGGAGAATCTCCATCCTTTACTGGATGCGGGGGGGAAACCTAGTTACAAACTATGAGGATAAGGTTGAGGTGCTCAATGCCTTCTTTGCCTCAGTCTTTAACGGCAATACTGGTTGTTCTCTGGATACCCAGTACCCTGAGCTGGTGGAAAAGGGTGGGGAGCAGAATGTGGCCTTCACTATCCATGAGGAAATGGTTGGCAACCTGCTACAGCACTTGAATGTGCACAAGTCAATGGGGCCAGATGGGATCCACCCAAGGGTACTGAGAGAACTGGCAGAGGAGCTGGCCAAGCCACTTTCCATCATTTATCAGCAGTCCTGGCTATCGGGGGAGGTCCCAGCTGACTGGCGGCTAGCAAATGTGATGCCCATCTACAAGAAGGGCCGGAGGGCAGACCCAAGGAAATATAGGCTTGTAAGTTTGACCTCAGTGCCAATGAAGCTCATGAAGCAGATTATCTTGAGGTGTCATCACACAGCACTTGGAGGGCAAGCAGGCGATCAGGCCCAGTCAGCATGGGTTTATGAAAGGCAGGTCCTGCTTGATGAACCTTCTCTCCTTCTGTGATAAAGTGATGCGCTGGGTGGATGAGGGAAAGGCTGTGGATGTGGTCTACCTTGACTTCAGCAAGGCTTTTGACACTGTCTCCCACAGCATTTTCCTCAAGAAACTGGCTGCTCTTGGCTTGGACTGGCGTATTCTTTGTTGGGTTAAAAAGTGGCTGGATAGCCAGGCCCAAAGAGTTGTGGTGAATGGAGTCAAATCCAGTTGGAGGCCGGTCACTAGTGGCGTCCCCCAGGGCTCAGTACTGGGGCCAGTCCTCTTTAATATCTTTATCGATGATCCGGATGAGGGGATTGAGTGCACCCTTGGTAAGTTTGCAGATGACACCAAGTTAGCTGTGTGTGTCAATCTACTAGAGGGCAGGAAGGCTCTGCAGGAGGATCTGGATAGGCTGGACCGAAGTATGAAGTATGGTAGGCTGGTCAACTATATGAAGTTCAGCAAGGTCAAGTGTCGGGTCCTGCACCTGGGGCACAGCAACCCCAAGCAGAGATACAGGCTGGGAGATGAGTGGTTGGAGAGCTGCCTGGCAGAGAAGGACCTGGGAGTAGTGGTTGATAGTCAGCTGAATATGAGGCAGCAGTGTGTTCAGGTGGCCAAGAAGGCCAACAGCAGCCTGGCTTGTATAAGAAGCAGTGTGGCCAGCAGGGCTAGGGAGGTGATCGTCCCCCTGTTCTCGGCTCTGGTGAGGCTGCACCTCAAGTACTGTGTTCAGGTTTGGGCCCCTCGCTACAAGAAGGACATCGAGGTGCTTGAGCGAGTCCAGAGAAGGGCGATGACGCTGGTGAGGGGCCTGGAGAACAAGTCCTATGAGGAGCTTCTGAGGGAGCTGGGCCTGTTCAGCCTGGAGAATAGAAGGCTCAGGGGTGACCTTATTGCTCTCTATAGGTACCTTAAAGGAGGCTGTAGTGAGGTGGGAGTTGGTCTGTTCTCCCACGTGCCTGGTTACAGGATGAGGGGGAATGGACTAAAGTTGCGCCGGGGTGGTTTAGTCTGGATGTTAGGAAGAACTTCTTTACCACAAGGATTGTGAGGCATTGGAATGGGCTTCCCAGGGAAGTGGTGGAATCACCATCCCTGGAGGTCTTTAAAAGATATTTAGATGTAGAGCTTAGTGATGTGGTTTAATGGAGGACTTGTTAGTGTTCGGTCAGAGATTGGACTAGATGATCTTGAGGTCTCTTCCAACCTAGAATTTCTGTGTGATTCTTTGTGATTCTGTGTAAATCTCCCCTCTTTAGTTTAAATCCATTGTCCTGCCATTTTCTGCCTGAGCAAAAAGTTGCTCTCCATCTTTTTTATAATTTCCCTTTAAGTATTGAGATGCTGCAATAAGCACCCCACAATCTTTTCTTCTTCAGGCTGAACAGCTCCAGCTCTCTTAGCCTTACTTTAGAGCAGAGGTGCTCCAGCCTTCTGATCAACTTTCATAGTCCTCCTTTGGACCTGTTTTAACAGGCCCATGTACTTCTTGTGCTGGTGACCCCAAACCTAGATTCAGTACTCCAAGTGGGGCCTGGCAAGGGCAGATTAGAGGGGGGAAATCACCTCCTTTTTCCTGCTGGCCACTCCTCTTTTGATGCAGCCCAGGATGTAGTTGGTCTTCTGGGCTGCAACCACACACTTCTGGCTCATGTTGAGCTTTTTGTCCACCAGAAACCAACAGTCTTTTTGCTGCAGGGCTGCTCTTGATGATTTTTTTCACCCAGTCTGTACTCATGTTCAGGATTTCCCCGACCCAGGTGCAGCACCTAGACTTGTTGAATTTCATGAGGTCCACATGGGCCCACCTGTCAAGGTTGTCCAGGTCCCTTTGGATGGCATTCCTTCTTTTTGTATTTTCAACTGCACCACTCAGCTTGGCATCATCTGCAAACTTGCTGAGGATGCACTCAATCCCATTGTCTATGTAATCGATAAAAATATTAAACAATACTGGTCCTAGGACACACCCCTGTGGTATATCACTCATCCCAAGCCTCCACCTAGACATAGAGACATTGACCACCGTTCTCTGGGTGCAACCTTTAAGCCAATTCCTTCTCCACTGAATGGTCCAGCCATCAAATCCATATCTCTCATTTCTGGAGATCAGGATGTTGTGTGGGACCATGACAAAGGCTTGCAGAAGTCCAGGCAGATGACATCCATTGGTCCTCCCTTGTCAGGTGATGCAGTCACTCCATTGTAGAAGGCTACCAGACTGGTCAGGCATTATTTACCCTTGGTGAGGCCATGCTTGCTATCTCCAATGACCTCTTTGTCTTGCATGTTCCTTGACATTGCTTCCAGGAGAATCTTTTCCATTCAGGCACAGAGGTGAAACTCACTGGTCTGTTGTTCCCTGGGTCCTCCTTTCTATCTTTTTTAAAAATGGAATTGATGTTTCCCTTTTTCGAGTCACCAGGGACTTCACCTGACTACCAGGACTTTTCAAGTATGATGGAGAGAGGCTTGGCAACTCCATCAGCATTACTTCAGGACCCTAGGAATAATGTCATCAGGTCCCATAGACTTGTACTTCTATTTCTAAAATTTTAAGCAAACTCTTTGAAATTGCTGTTTTGAACATATAGATACTTAAATTTTGACTTTTATGTTTGCTGTTCATGTAATGGTATGATGGGAAAACAAACAAAACAAAACAAACAAACATACAAACAAAAAAAAAAAACAACAACTTTAAATTACGTTTTGTTCATTGCTGAAATAACTACAAGTTATATGTAAAAATCCCTTCCTATATGCTGTTGTGGTTTAAGCTAGCAGACAGCTAAACACCACAAACAAATCAAAACCAACAAAAAACAACCAAAATCAAAACAAACCAAACTGAACCAAATAACCAGTGTAATTAATGCAGAATGCAATTGCTCAGCACACACCAACCAGTGTGTAGCCAGTCACCAAGCAGTGGCAGACCCCCAACCAGCTCCCCCCAGTTTTATTGTTCATGATGATGCCACATCCCTTTTCCGGTTTGGGTCAGCTACTCTGGTTGTGCCCCTTTACAGCTTCTTATGTGCTTCCAGTTTCCTTGCTGTCAGGGCAGCATGAAAAGCTGACAAGTCCATAAGCATTGTTCTGCAACAACTGAAAACATCAGTGTGTTATCAGCATTACTCTCATCATAAATCCAAACCACCAGATACTAGGAAGAAAATTAACTCTATTTCAGCCAAAACTAGGGCAATACTTAGTTTAGCTTCACCAAAAGCATTCTAGGAAGGGAAATTTTCTAATCTGCCTCTGGCACCAAAAGAAAAGTGCCAACTTAGAATGTCAACAGTGAACTTATTAGAAGGCTTGTAACTAAGTACATTTTTTAGTGGATTCTGCCCTCCTGACATAGCAGAGAAAAGAAAGTAGCTTCTAGAATACTGAGCTTTCTGTTGAGTAGGCCAGCTGTCTGTAAAGCTATTTTTTATGACTTTTCAATGATAGTACAGTGGGGAAAACAGGTCATTAGATCTGAGTAAAACCTCAAATAATTTATTATTGTAGGGAAAAGTAGAACATAGCAGCTTTTCATATTTTAGTTACAAATAATGTTAGTCTCTACCTTCTTTAAATTTTTGTTTCATTAAACACATATTGCATATTAAACCACAACTGTAGTCTTTGCAAGAGGCAAATGCAGCATAATATCTGATTAATATACGCAGGTGCAGCTCTACTGAAATCAGTCTTTATTCGAGGCCTGAATTTGTCCTAGTTTGATTCATAGAATCACAGAATGTGCAGGATTGGAAGGGACCTCTGAAGATCATGCAGTCCAATCCCTCCGATGAGCAGGATCACCTAGAGCACATTGTGTGGGATGGCATCCAGGCAGGTTTTGGATAGCTTCAGAGAATGAGACTTCACAAGCTCTACGAGCAACCTGTTCCAGTGCTCTCTCACTGTCACAGTAAAGAAGTGCCCCCTCATATTTAGCCAGAACTTCCTGTGCTTCAGTTTGTGCCCATTGCCTCTCATACTCCCGCTGGGCACAACTGAAAAGAGACCGGCTCCATCATCTTGACACCCTCTTCTCCGATATTTATATATATTAATATGTTCTCCCCTCAGTCTTCTCTTTTCTGGGCTAAACAGACTCCGTCCTTTCAGCCCGTCCTGGTATGGCAGGTGCTCCAGCCCTCTAATCATCTTTGTAGCCCTCCTCTGGACTTGTACTATGTCTTTATTGAACTGTGTAGTTCCATGTCCCTCTTGTACTAAGGAGCCTAGAACTGAAAACAATACTCCATGTGAGGCCTCATAAGGGCTGAGTAGAGGGGGAGGATCACCTCCCTTGATTTGCTGGCAACACTCTTCCAAATGCAGCCCAGGATACTTTTGGCCTTCCTGCCCACAAGGGCACATTGCTCATGGTCACCCTGCTGTCCACCAAGACTCCCAGGTTCTTCTCTGCAAAGCTGCTCTCCAACAGGTCAGCCCCCGGTCTCTATTGGTGCTTAGGGTTATTCCTCCCTAGGTGCAGGACCTTCCACTTGCCTTTGTTGAACTTCCTGAGGTTCCTTCTGGCTTAACCCTCCAGTCTGACAAGGTCCCTCTGAGAGTACAGCCCTCTTGGGTCCTCTGAGATTTGTGTCATCAGCAAACTTGCCGAGGGTGTATTCTGTTCCATCATCCAGGTAATTGATGGATAAGTTGAACAGGACTTGACTCAGTATTGGCCCCTGGGGAACACAGCTAGCTACAGGCCTCCAACTAGATTCTGCAGCACTAAGCACAACTCTGATCTCTAACGTACAGTCAATTGCCAATCTACCTCACCATCCACTCATCTAGGCCACACTTCCTAAGCTTGTCTATGAGGATGACATGGGAGACTGTTAAAAGCCTTCCAAAGTCAAGGTAGACCACATCCACTGCTCTCCCCTCACCTATCCAACTAGTCTTTTAATCATAGAAGGATATCTGATTGGTTAAGCATGATTTCCCCTTGGTGAATCCATGTTGACTATTCCTGATCACCTTCTTATCCTCCACGTGCTTGGAGATGACCTCCAGGATGAGCTGTTCCATCACCTTTCCAGGGATGGAGGTGAGGCTGACTGGCCCGTACTTACCAGGGTCCTCCTTCTTGCCCGCTTTGAACACTGGTGCAATATCGGCGCTCTTCCAGTCCTTAGGGACCTCTCCTGTTCTCCATGGCCTTTCAAAGATAATGGAGAGTTGTGTAGCAATAACGTGAGCCAGTGCCCTCAGCACCTGTGGGTGCATTCCATCAGAGCCATTGATGACATTTATGGATGTCAAGTTTGCTTATGATCTCTGACCTGATCCTCTTTGACCAAGGGAAAATCCTCCTTTCTCTGGGCTTCCTCTCTTGTCTCCAGGGCTGGGGTCTGAGATTCCTGAGGGCTGATCTTAGAAGTAGAGATTGAAGCAGAGGAAAAAAAAAAAAGTATTCAGCATAATTCAGAATAATTGTACGTATTAATGTATAGCCATATTATCCTCAAAATAAATTTATAACTATATTATCCTCATTCCTTTTCTCCAAGGAAGGCCTAAACAATTTCTTATGTATACAACAAATTTTTATGTATATGAAATGCAGATTCAAGTTTTTCTTATTTAGTCAAAGTTACGATTAAAGTTTGAAAGTAATAGTTCCACAGAAGTAGAGAATCAATTACCAGTTGAGGCATCAGTATCTTGGTAAATTTTAAGAGAAAATGTCAGATGAGTGTTTTGCTAATCTATTTGAACTTTTATTTGTATTACCTGTTATTTGACTCATTTTTAAAATTATTATTTATTTATTTACATCGGAATTAACTTACCACAAATACCATCTGTCTCCCAACCCAATAAAAAAATAAAAAAGATAAAGAGGAAGCTCTTCCATCTTAGATAAACTTAGAGACTGAATGCAAATGAACTTTGAAATAATATAGTTTTTCAACTTCCATCAGCAAAGAAGTATATCAGCTAAACTTTATTACCTCAAGTTTTGTTATTGCTTCAACTCTCGTTACAACAGCACATTTTCAAAATACATAATAGGATCACTGAATGGAATAGAAGCAAACCATAAAAATGTATAATAAAACCACAACACTAAAGGTGTGTTACTAACATCACAAATAGTACATTACTCTGCAGATAATTTTGCAACTATCATATACAAGCATTCAAACAGTATTGATATTATTTTTCTTCAAGAATTAAGTTATTTACTGATAAATGTATTAGTAGTAAGAGTTTAGTAATAATAGGACTATACAGGAATTGTGTTATCTTTGATTCTCATCACATAATAATAAAAAATAGAATACCTTTATAAATCTTAATAACACTTTTTGGTGTGCATACCAAACATATTTTTATCCTGTTTTACACAGGCATAATACTTAACTATTTTCATAACAGATATTTTAGACTTGATAACTTTGATGTGATTGATCTGGATAGGCAAGGCAAATGAGAGTACACTTCAGAATACAAAAAGCTATATTGATACGAAAATACAGGGACAAAGAAAACACAGGCTAGTGATTTAAGCTATGTATATCAATTAATTTATGATTCTTAAATAGCAAGAGTAGTAAAAGTATTATCTTATAAATAATATTTTTTAATAGTTTATATAACTGTGCTCTAGTGATGAGTCTCAATTCAACTGAGTCTGTTAGACAGATGCACTTTTATCAGATGCATATCATTGTGCTGTTCTCTCAAACAAAGCACATCAAATGAAAATTAATAGACTAATTTCTTCTGACATATAAGAGATGTCTTGTGTTTTGCCTTCAACAAGTTTAAAACAACTGTTTTTATTTGACTGTAGCTTCAAAATTCAGATACACCACCATAAAATTTTCCAGTTATTTTTGATATCCACCTATTGAGAAAAAAAAAAATCAAAAATCCTCCTCATTAACTGAAGTGTTCTGATATACACGTAGATTTCAAGAATGACTTCAAGAAACATGAAGGATTAAAGAAAATATGTAGATTATTTGTAGAATTTTTGGATTTCTTATGGATTTTCTTATCATCAGAATCATACAGAAACATGCACAGTCCCAATTCAAGGTAGACTTTAAAGTATTAAGCAGAGAAATAAAACTTTTAGGCAATGTATTTAGTGAAATCAAATGTTATGTAGTGCAGGATCTGGTACGGAAGATGTGCAAATTCTGCAGAAGTCAAGAGTTATCCCAAAATATCACAAAAGCAGAAAAATAATGTTTGCAATTTTGTTGCTGTTGTCATTGTTTGTTTGTAATTATTTTAACTCGTGTACTTAGAAGTGTCTGATTTATTCAAAATAACATTTTTACTCTGCCCTTTATCTATATTGTGTTTTCTTGTTATTGCTGTTCATTTGAAAATAGATCAGCATGTCATGAAATGTCACTAAAGATTCCTGCTCAGAGATATAATATTTTAAGCTGGAGTTGAAAAGTGGGGTTATAATTTTCCAGAATATGAAAAAATATTGCCAGTTGTATTTTCAGGCATATGGATTACCATTATCCATGAACTTTATGTTTTTGATACAAGAATATGGTATATCTACAGGAGAAGAAATAGATACCTAAACAGTAGCTGCAGAAGGAAGTGATTGCTTAGTTTAAGGTGCTATTAAAACATACAAATATAAAATATGGGTGTCTCTGGTCAATTTCTTAAGGAAAAAAAAAAAAATCATCCTAATGCTATTTGAAAAGCCTTGTCAGTTATACTGTGAAATGTAGTGTTTGTCAAAACATAACATAGATATTGAAGTTTGACTTCAAGATATCCCTAAAAACATTATTTTATTCTGAACTGCAAAATGTAAGGTCTTAATTAAAGATCTTAAAGACTGTGGAGTAGGTGTGATATGCTGAATTAATTGATGAATTTCTTGTTTGATTAAAGTATGATTAAACCGATTTATTTTTATTTCATATTCTATAAATGATAAATGACTCTAAAACTAGTTCTGTAATTGAGTTACACATACAGTAAATGAAGAGATTAATGTTTAATTAACTAAGGTCTTAACTTGAGGCTCTATTCATTAAGGAAAATTTATAGCAGTTATGCTGGCCTAACAGTTTTTTCATGGAACTTTTGTATCAAAGTTATTGTGTATGAAGAATTAGGTTAATTTCTGAAACAGCCAAAGGCTTTTTTCTTCACAGAGGAGAGTCACATATCAATTCTTACTTGTTGTAAATTATACCTGCATCTGTACCAATGAATATTTACTTATTTCAATTGCAGAATATTCTGATGTAAAGTACATTAGATGGTTATTGGATCAAATTAATATTGATTGTGACTCTACAACTACATTAGGAGCATGCTGAATTCATCTTCTATTAAGTAAAACTGAAAAAAAAAGAAAAAGAAAAAAAAAAGTACATTCTGGTGAAGATTTTAAATCTGGTTTCATTGTAGTTCAGAATGAAACCTAAGCATCTCTGTATTCTCTGTATTTGACTTTTAGTTGAACATTTCATTTTGGTTTAGAGTTTTTATATTTGGACATAGAATATTGAAACCATAAAAAAATGAACAATTTGGTTTTGGAATTTAAAAAAAAAAAAAAAGTCTGGAAAAGGGCATCTTGTCCTAACTATTTTTAGATATACTGTGACTCTATACATGTCACCATATAAATTATGGAAAGCAACAAATAAGTGAAAGTGAATTCAGAGGGGAAAATGACAAAATTCCAGTAGAATTAACAGAAGATTTAAATATAACTTCAGATTCAGTGTTTAACAAGAAAAACAGATTTTAGAACCATACATAGACACATTAAAAAAAAAAAACAAAAAAAACAAACAAAAAAAACCCTGAAAGCTCTTATCTGACTGAAAAATAATAGAATATAGATCTTTTTATTTCTACAGTTGCTACTTGAGCTTTAATAACAATGTAATCACATTAAAAATAGGCAAACGCATAAAAAAATAATTTTAGTTGATAATAAATAAATTTAGCTTTGTTTCATGATTCACAAGTATGTTTTCATATGTTGGTGTTCTGATGGGAATATATATTAAAAAAAAATCCCTAGCATTTTAAAGTGTGGGAAGATAACTACTAAAACAGGAGAAAAAAAAAAAAAAAAAAGGGAGGGGGAGGAGGGGAGGGGGAGTGAAATAGAAGATAGATCATTTTCTAGACTGAAAGGAGGTATGTACAGCTTGTGGGAAAAAGTGTACTGAAAGAAGGGAAAGAAAAACAGGGGAACATAAATAATGTCGGAGAAAAGCAAAGGACTAAAAAAAAAAAAAAAAAAACAGGTTAGATAAAGGTACTTTTGGAAAAGGAGTGAAAATGTTCTCTGATACCTTTGGAAAGAGTTAGAGATGACTTATCTGGAAGAGTTATAGATGATGACCTAAGAGAAATGAGCATTGTAGCATTTGTAGGGTTGGTTTGGAGGTAGGCCTAGAATGAGCTGGAGAGGCGTAGTAGGAATCGTAGGTGAGAGATTGGAGACCAGAGAGCCAAATATGAATCTTCAAGGATGCATTGTGCTATACTGAATAAATAAATAAATATTATAATTAAATAATATAATATATATAATATAAATATAATTATAAATAATAAATAATAAATAATAAAAATATATGGAGAGAGATCTGTGTTGATGATCTAGCTCAGTTCAGAAATAAATATTGAGCCAATTGGCCTGAAGAAAAGAGCTCAGCAGAATGAATCTTAGTGAAGTAACCATCTGCAAAGCCAAGTTGCAGTACTTGTGAAATATTAAAAAAAAAAATAAATAAATTCTAAACTCTTTTTATTAGTTTTACTTGCTTTTTATTACTTAATAGTCTAAGCCTATATTTTTGTTTTTAGATTAATAAAGAAAAAAGTAATATGCTACTGAAAATAGGCTGGTATATCTTGAAATTAATTCTTTGTTCCTTTAGTAAGCCACATAAAAGTTAAACATCTGTCTCTTCAGCAGTGTTTTATCTTGTTGCTTCTAAATTTTTTTTCATGATTTCAGAATCTGGTGTATGAATTTAACACTAACTGTAAATCTTACAGTGAGGTCATGTCTTAACAATCCATTATTTCCATTTTCATTAGAAACAATGTCTCAGTAACAACTGAGCAGAGTCATGTATGATCTGAGATGTCAGGGCAAATGTGAAATCATCCCTGTCAGTGGTCCATATGTGAACATCAGTACAAGGATCTATAAAAATAGCTCAACAATTGTATTTTTATACTTTCTATTTTATGCTCAATACTTATGACAATGTTAAACTATTTCATACTAATGAGTCATTTCAATTCAGGGCTCACATATTTTTGGTATTAAAACTTGGCATGTGAATTTTACTAGCCTTCAGAGAACTTTTTTTTTTTTTTTCTTTCCTCATCTGAGCTGGAAAACAAAGATCTTATAACATTATTAAAGAAACAAAAATTAGTTTTGTCACAGACTTATAAATTGTTATTGTAACATTTCCAAGCTCAGCAAGTAAACATATAATATTAAACCTTCCTCATCACATTACCATAAAATAAATTGACCATGAGCAACAACAACATCATGAAACTGATTATGGTAATGTATCCTTCCATTGTTTTGAATTCCGAGATATTTAGGAGGAAAAAAAAAAAAAAAGTTTAGATGAAGCTGTTAACTATGCTTGTGCTGGTATTTCAGTTTCAATATTTATATTTCAAATACATAAATCTGTGATTATTTATTCAGGCAGTTTTATAACCTTCAAATGTTTTCAAATCAGAAATAAATATATAAATAAATAAATAAATAAGAGAGAAAAGATACAAGCTTTCCCCTTTTGGAAGGTGACAAAAGGAAGAGAAGTCTTAGGACTACTGCAAATTCTAAACTCAAATAACCTTTGTATCACTTATAAGATGGTTAAGAGAGAGCTTTGGTGTTGATTTGACCTAAATAAATGCTAATAGATGCATTACTTATTGTATATTGTGTTGTTTTTCATTGTTATTTGTTTATAGACCTCTTGATTTGGAGTTTAAATCCTTCTACTTTGCAAATATTCACACACATATTAAGTTCCTATTTTCATATTTTTATTGTATGTTTGGGGTGATTTTCAGGCTGGTTCAGTAAGCAATCTCAGTGATCTCTACCGTAGCTCTCTGTTGAAGATTTAAATTGTCCTCCCTTCTCTCCAGAGAACCTCCAGCTCCCACTGAAATGAGGACAGAAAGATTTTTCTTTGTTATTATAGGTAGTGATGTGTTGCGTACATTGTTCAAATTACCCCAAGCATGTACAAAGTCTACTGTGAATTTGTAATTCTCTCAGCTGGGATTATAGTATCCCAATCAACAACAACAGACAGTACTCTCATACAGCTGCTAATTCCCCTGCTGTCATACCTCACTAATACTTATGGCTTACCAAAACTGTGCAGCAGTACATTAAAATAAATAAATAAATAAATACATAAATAAAAAGGGACAACTTTGTTAGGGAACATCGGAACATGAGGATTAGGTGGTTATGTCTCACCTCTTTGGGCATGTTTTTACACTTCTGTGGCTAGAAACATGATGTACAGAGCTTAAGTGAGTAATGGAGTTCTGACTAAAACCTTGCTAATAGATGAGAACTGCCAGTAATTTACCTTTATCATAGAGATTGGCACTAATATGATATAGAAGTAAGTGATTTCAAAATACTTTGGACTGGAATAAACACAGAAAAAAACTCTAGATCTCTGAAAAATAAATCTACAAACAAAATGACAATATATATTTAGAAACAGATGTTGTTGCTTGGGTTGTTCTAATGCTGAAATTTCATCACAGACTACTTATTTTTTTTTTTTTTCCAATCCTGTTTATATGAAGTTCTTCCAAAAAAGAACTGTGTAAACCACTGAATGAAAAGAACACACATTGAACAGAAAATTCATTTCATCTGACAACCTAGGTGTATTATATAAAAGAAGAGACAGTATATCAGAAGAAAGTGTACACTTCATGAAATGAAATAAAATGTTTTTATATGTAAAACAAACAAACAAACAAAAAACACTTATTTCAAAACTGTATTTCCTTCTGAGAGAACTTACTGGCTGTACTAAATATTTTCGTATGCACTTTAAGTATTTAGAGACACCAATAGAAACAAATCGCAGTTCATTCTTATTTACAGAATCGAACAAGCATCTAGGTTGGAAAAGATCTCCAGGATCACCTAGTCCAACCTCTGACCTAACACTAACAAGTCCTCCATTAAACCACATCACTAAGCTCTACATCTAAACATCTTTTAGAGACCTCCAGGGATGGTGACTCCACCACTTCTCTGGGAAGCCCATTTCAATGCCTCACAACACTTGTGGTAAAGAAGTTCATCCTAACATCCAGACTAAACCACCCCGGTGCAACTTTAGTCCATTCCCCCTCATCCTGTAACCAGGCACATGGGAGAATAGACCAACCCCCACCTCGCTACAGCCTCCTCTAAGGTACCTATAGAGAGCGATAAGGTCACCCCTGAGCCTCCTCTTCTCAAGGCTGAACAAGCCCAGCTCCCTCAGAAGCTCCTCGTAGGACTTGTTCTCCAGGCCCCTCACCAGCGTCATCGCCCTTCTCTGGACTCGCTCAAGCACCTCGATGTCCTTCTTGTAGCGAGGGGCCCAAACCTGAACACAGTACTTGAGGTGCAGCCTCACCAGAGCCGAGAACAGGGGGACAATCACCTCCCTAGCCCTGCTGGTCACACTGCTTCTTATACAAGCCAGGCTGCTGTTGGCCTTCTTGGCCACCTGAACACACTGCTGCCTCATATTCAGCTGACTATCAACCACTACTCCCAGGTCCTTCTCTGCCAGGCAGCTCTCCAACCACTCATCTCCCAGCCTGTATCTCTGCTTGGGGTTGCTGTGCCCCAGGTGCAGGACCCGACACTTGACCTTGCTGAACTTCATATAGTTGACCAGCCTACCATACTTCATACTTCGGTCCAGCCTATCCAGATCCTCCTGCAGAGCCTTCCTGCCCTCTAGTAGATTGACACACACAGCTAACTTGGTGTCATCTGCAAACTTACCAAGGGTGCACTCAATCCCCTCATCCGGATCATCGATAAAGATATTAAAGAGGACTGGCCCCAGTACTGAGCCCTGGGGGACGCCACTAGTGACCGGCCTCCAACTGGATTTGACTCCATTCACCACAACTCCTTGGGCCTGGCTATCCAGCCAGTTTTTAACCCAACGAAGCGTACATCAGTCCAAGCCATGAGCAGCCAGTTTCTTGAGGAGAATGTTGTGGGGAATGGTGACAAAGGTTTTCCTGAAGTCAAGGTAGACCCCATCCACAGCCTTTCCCTCATCCACCCAGGATGTCACTTTATCATAGAAAGAGATCAGGTTCATCAAGCAGGACCTGCCTTTCATAAACCCATGCTGCCTGGGCTTTATCGCCTGCTTGCCCTGCAAGTGCCATGTGATGACACCTCAAGATAATCTGCTCCATGAGCTCCCCTGTCATTGAGGTCAAACTTACAGGCATATAGTTTGCAGGGTCTACCTTCTGGCCCTTCTTGTAGATATGTAACGTATATCTGGACTTATATAACAGGATATATATAACATATATATATGCCTCTCCACTCCCCCTCGCGAGGAAGCTGTAGACTGTGATGAGGTCCCCCCTTAGCCTCCTCTTCTCCAGGCTGAACAGGCCCAGTGACCTCAACTGCTCCTCATATGTCTTCCCCTCTAAGCCCTTCACAATCTTCGTCACCCTCCTCTAGACACTGTCCAACAGTGTAATGTCCTTTTTGTACTGTGGTGCCCAGAACTGCACACAGCATTCAAGGTGAGGCCGCACCAGCACAGAGTAGAGCAGGACAATCACCTCCCTCGACTGACTAGCAATGCCATGCTTGATGCATCCCAGGATACCATTGGCCCCCCTGGCTGCCAGGGCACACTGTTGGCTCATATTCAACTTGCTGTCAGCCACAACTTCCATATCCCTCTCTGTGGGTCTGCTCTCCAGCATCTCGTTGTCCAGTCTGTATGTAAAGCCAGGGTTGCCCTGTCCCAGGTGCAGGACCTGGCACTTGCCTTTGTTAAACTTCACGTGGTTGGTGATTGCTCAGATCTCCAATCTGTCCAGATCCCTCTGCAAGGCTTTTCCACCCTCATCAGAGTCCACAACTCCTCCAAGTTTGGTATCGTTGGCAAATTTGCTCAAAACACCTTCTAGACCTACATCCAATTCATTTAAAACATATTGAAGAGGACTGGCCCTAAAATGGAGCCTTGAGGGACCCTACTAGTGACCATCCGTCAGCCAGATGTGGCCCCATTTACCACAACCCTTTGAGTCCTGCCCATCAGTCAATTACTCACCCATCGTATGATGTTTTTGTTTAGTTGTATGCTGGACATTTTGTCCAGTAGGATCCTATGGGAAACCATATGAAAAGCTTTGCTGAAGTCCAAAAAGATCACATCAGATGGTTTCCCTTGGTCAACTAGGTGGATGATCTTATCATAAAAGAAAATCAAAATTGTTAGGCAGGACCTACCCCTCACGAACCCATGTTGGCTGGGACCAATGACTGCATTGTCCCCCAGGGGTGCTTCAGTAACTTCAAGGATCATCTTCTCCATAATTTTACCAGGCACTGACGTGAGACTGACAGGCCTGTAATTGCTAGGGTCTTCTTTCTTACCCTTCTTGAAAATTGGCACAACATTTGCCAGCTTCCAGTCTACTGGGACTTCTCTAGATTCCCAAGATTGTTGAAAAATAATTGAGAGAGGTCCCACGATAACATCAGCCAGCTCTTTAAGCACCCTGGGCTGGATCCCATCCGGACCCATGGACTTGTATGGATCCAGGTGGAGCAGCAAATCCCACACATGCTCAGGGGCGGCTGGTAGTTTGTCATTCCCACCGTCATTGTCCTCCCGCTCAGGGCACCCTGGGTCCCGAAGCCCATCATCAGCATTGAAGACAGAGGTGAAGAACGCATTAAACGTCTCTGCTTTGCCTATGTCATTGTCTGTGAGGAGACCTTCCCTGTCAAGTAGTGGACCTATGTTTTCTTTGGTTCTCCTTTTTCTGTTCACATATCTAAAAAAAACTTTTTTATTGTCTCCCATGGACATGGCCAGCTACTTGGGCTTTGGCCACACTAATTTTCTCCCTACAAACACAAGCCGCATCCCTATATTCCTTCCTTGTCGCCTGACCCTCCTTCCAGCAGCAGTACACTTTCTTTTTCCGTCTAAGCTCCAGTAGAAGATCCCTAGTCAGCCAGGCTGGCCTTCTGCCCCACCTTCCTGCCTTCCAATATTTTCGAATTGCCTGATCTTGTGCTTTTAGGAGGCAGCACTGATGGACGCCAATGCCTTCAAAAGCAGCTTCCCAGGTGACCTTACAGACTAGTTCCTTGAGCAGCCTGAAGTTTGCTTTCCCCATATCCAGGGCTGAAGTTTTGGTGGCAGTTTTCCTTCTGTCACCATAAATTCTAAACTCAACCATGGTCACTATGACTGAGACGGCCGCTAATTGCCATGTCTCCCACAAGACCCTCTCTGTTTTCCAGCAATAGATCTGGGAGGGCACCTTTCCTAGTTGTCTCCCTTAGCACCTACACCGAGAAGTTATCATCTAGGTGCTATACTAGTACCTCCTAGACTTGCTCGTGTCAGCCATGTGGTGATCCCAGTTGACATCTTGCAAGTTGAAGTCCTCCATAAGGACAAATTGGGGGTTGATCTGGAGGCATCTCTTAGTTCTGCAAAGAATAATTCATCGGTATTGTCATCCTGGACAGGTGGTCTGTAATAGACTCCCTCAGTGACATCCCCTTTATTTGTTCATCCCGTAATCCTAACCCAGAGGCTCCCAACTTTGCCATCCCCAACCTGAAATTCCACACAGGCCATCCCATGCTTCACATACATCACCACCCTGCCACCTCGCCTTCCCATGTCTGTCCCTCCTGAAGAGCCTGTAACCATCTATTGCAGCGCACCAGCCACAGGACTCATTCCACCAGGTTTTGTTTATGCCAACGATGTCGTAGCTGTGGGACTGGGCCAAGACTTCTAGCTCATCCACTTTATTCCTCATACTGCATATGTTTGTGGAGAAGCACTTCAAATGCGTTTCCCTACACACAACCCCTTATGGAGCCGACTGAAGGACTTCTCTGGCACACGGTCCCTCTGATTCTATTGCATCATAGAATCATAGAATCATAGAATCATAGAATATCCTGAGTTGGAAGGGACCCTTAAGGATCATCAAGTCCAACTCTTGACACCGCACAGGTCTACCCAAGTTCAGACCATGTGACTAAGTGCACAGTCCAATCTCTTCTTAAATTCAGTCAGGCTCGGTGCAGTGACCACTTCCCTGGGGAGCCTGTTCCAGTGTGCAACCACTCTCTCTGTGAAGAACCCCTTCCTGATGTCCAGCCTAAACTTCCCCTGCCTCAGCTTAACTCCATTCCCGCGGGTCCTGTCGCTGGTGTTAATGGAGAAAAGGTCTCCTGCCTCTTGACAACCCCTTACGAGGAAGTTGTAGACTGCGATGAGGTCTCCCCTTAGCCTCCTCTTCTCCAGGCTGAACAGGCCCAGTGCCCTCAGCCGTTCCTCGTACGTCTTCCCCTCCAGGCCTTTCACCATCTTCGTAGCCCTCCTCTGGACACTCTCCAACAGTTTCATGTCCTTTTTATACTGTGGTGCCCAGAACTGCACACAGTACTCGAGGTGAGGCCGCACCAGCGCAGAGTAGAGCGGGACAATCACCTCCCTCGACCTACTAGCGATGCCGTGCTTGATGCACCCCAGGACACGGTTGGCCCTCCTGGCTGCCAGGGCACACTGCCGGCTCATATTCAACTTGTTGTCTACCACGACCCCCAGATCCCTCTCTTCTAGGCTGCTCTCCAGCGTCTCATCGCCCAGTCTGTACGTGCAGCCAGGGTTTCCCCGTCCCAGGTGCAGGACCCGGCACTTGCTCTTATTGAACTTCATGCGGTTGGCGATCGCCCAGCTCTCCAACCTATCCAGATCCCTCTGTAAGGCCTTTCCACTCTCATTCGAGTCCACAACTCCTCCAAGTTTGGTGTCATCAGCAAACTTGCTCAAAATGCCTTCTATTCCTACATCCAGATCGTTTATAAAAATATTGAAAAGTACCGGCCCTAAAATGGAGCCTTGAGGGACCCCACTGGTGACCGCCCGCCAGCCTGACGCAGCCCCATTCACCATAACCCTTTGGGCCCTGCCCGTTAGCCAATTGCTCACCCATCGTATGATGTTTTTATTTAGCTGTATGCTGGACATTTTGTCCAGTAGGATCCTATGGGAAACCGTGTCAAAAGCCTTGCTGAAGTCCAAAAAAATCACATCAGCTGGTTTCCCTTGGTCCACCATACGGGTGATCTTATCATAAAAGGAAATCAGGTTAGTTAGGCAGGACCTACCCTTCACAAACCCATGCTGGCTGGGACCAATGACTGCATTGTCCCCCAGGTGCGCCTCAATACGTTCGAGCACCATCTTCTCCATGATTTTACCAGGCACTGATGTGAGACTGACAGGCCTGTAATTGCTAGGGTCTTCTTTCTGACCCTTCTTGAAAATCGGCACAACATTTGCCAGCTTCCAGTCTACCGGGACCTCTCCAGACTCCCAGGATCGTTGAAAAATAATTGAGAGAGGTTCCGCGATGACGTCCGCCAGCTCCTTCAGCACCCGGGGATGAATCCCATCCGGACCCATGGACTTGTAGGGATCCAGGTGGAGTAGCAGATCCCGCACACGTTCAGGGTCGGTTGGGAGTTTGTCATCCCCACCGTCCCGGTCCTCCAGCTCGGGGCACCCTGGGTCCCGAAGCCCATCATCGGCATTGAAGACAGAGGCAAAGAAGGCGTTAAGCGTCTCTGCTTTGCCTATGTCATCGTCTGTGAGAAGACCTTCCCTGTCAAGGAGCGGCCCTATGTATTCTTTAGTTCTCCTTTTTCCATTCACATATCTAAAAAAACCCTTTTTATTTTCTCTCACAGACACAGCCAGCTTCAACTCTAGGTGTGCTTTAGCCACACGAATTTTCTTCCTACAGACACGAGCAGCATCCCTGTATTCTTTCCATGTCACCTGGCCCTCCTTCCAGTAGCGAAACACTCTCTGTTTCCGCCTAATCTCCATAAGAATGTTCCTGGTCAGCCACGCCGGCCTCCTGCCGCGCCTGCCTGACTTGTGATATTTAGGAATTGCCTGATCTTGTGCTTCTAGGAGGCATCGCTTAAAGAGTGACCAGCACTGGTGGACATCAAGGCCTTCAAGAGCAGCTTCCCAGGGGAACTTGCTGACTAGTTCCCCGAGCAGCCTGATCATCCCTTAGCTCATCACCGGCGTGCCTGTTTTTATCCCCTTTCCCCTTCAACTCTAGTTTAAAGTGTCTATCTGCCCTGCCAAATCCTGAGCTAAAATCCTTACCCGTCTCTAAGAGAGGCGCATGCCATCTGGTGACAGCAGGCCTTCCGTCACGTAGACCTTCCCATGATCAAAAAACCCGAAGTTCTGTCTGTTACACCAGTCCCGAAGCCAGGTTCCTCTTACTGCCTGGTGGGATGAGGTGACTTTTGTCTTCTGCACAGCAGGAGGCACCTGTGCTGTGGCAGGCTCCTGAGTCTGTCTCAGAGAGGGTAGAGTACACCTCCACCAGTCAGTTTCCCTCTCTGACTTACTGATGCTCTTGAGCCTGCTCATGTGCTCCCGAAGCTCTGCTACCTGTTTGAGCAGCTCTTCAACCTGGGCACACCTCCCACAGGCATACTCCTCGCTGCTGCTGTTGGATACGGACAGAAGACTCGGGCACACCCTGCAGCCCAAGACCTGGATGGCGGTGTGTTTCCCTGAGCCCTCCGTCTGAGTAGCCACATTGGTGACTGTGACTGGAGAGGCCGCAAGAGATGCGGAGGCCATGGTTGTCTGCCCTGTTGATACCATGGCCAGGTTTCTCGCAAGCAGGCTACCAGTACCAGTACTGAAAGGAAAGACTGCTTCAAGAGAGCAGCGAGGGGCCCTCCCTGCTTGCCCTGCCCGCGCTAACTAACTAAGTCCTGAGGAAAACAGTGATATGTTCCTTAAAGTTTATGATATGGATAACTGGAGGTTAATACAGAGAAATGTTTCAATAGGAAAGTCCAGACATAAATCCTCAAATGTTCCACAAAATATTTTGTTATTTCACATAGTCAGTTTTGCAAGAAGTATTGAAAGAAACTCAATGAAAGTTGAGTAGGGTTTATAATACTTAACAAAAAAAAAGTGGAATATTGATCTCAAATAACCATTCTTGCATAAAGCTCTAATATTTCTATTTAGTACATTTATCTTTGAGGTGATGCCACATCTTCTTATGTTCTTTTTGAAAGAAAAGTTCAAGTGCCACTAAAACTTGTCTCTAAATCTGAAAGGGACAGAGAACTTCCTTGTAGAATGCAAGTAGATAACCAGTCTCTTAAAGTATCATTTGAATTCCAGATTTCTTTTTCATCATTTCCTATGAATTCATGTTTTGAAAATATCTTGCCCAGATAAATTTTACACATTCAGTTATCACACTGGTCTTTTCTGAGTATTAAAGAAACAGAACAATTCTGTAATCTACCTCCAAAAACACACTCAGTAGATCATCAGACTGCACCCTGCCACTGGGGTTATGCCTACTGCTTTAACTAGTAGCCTGTTTTTCATAGATTATCAAATGTTTCAGACTTCCCTTTCTATTATTTACTTATTACTCAATAATAGATGGAATCTCAACTCAGATTGGTTTAAGACGACAGTGGAAGACTGAGAGAAATATTTGAAAAAGTTTTTTTATTTTTTTTTGGAGCATTTAGTCTTTGCTCAGTCCATCTTCCATTAAGATATTAAGACTTGTCCTTTTGAATTTCTAAAGTAAAATATATAATAATATTAATCACAGCTAAAATGGAAAAAATAAGAAAACAAAACCAACCAAAAAAATTTTTCTGCTGGCATGCAGAAAACTACCGACATAAAAAAACAAGCAAGCAAACAAAAACTCTACAAACTTTTGTCTCCAGTTATTCAACTTACGCAATCTTCAACAAAAGTTTTGTGCAACAAAAGCTTTATGTAAGAAAAACTCTTTCAGTGATGTCTTCTTTACTTAAATGAAACAATAGTAGCTTTCTAAACTAGGAAATACATAAAAATGCCTCGTTGGCAAAGAAATTATAATGACTGATAAATCAGATGCAGGCACAATCAGCGTAAGATGAAAGAGACTCTAGAAATGGCATATATTCTGAATAGTATCCTAACTCAGTAGTGACTTATCCTGCCTTTCCCTTGTTTTTAGCTTTGTTTAAAATTAATAAATACAAGTTGGTCTACAGATTCATTTCTGCAGAATTTCAAAAGACTTTCAGAAGTAAGCTCCAATGATGAAATACAGTCTGAAGTATATCCTTTGAAACATTTTTTTTAATGTACTGTTGCATTAATAGGAGACATACTTTAATGTTGGCTTTGCAACATTTTTCACTATTAAATATTACTCTATTCTTACATTAACTCAGGTGACAGACTGTCCATGAAAAAAGTAAACTGGCAGAGCTATTTTCTCACAGATCACCTATGTGCTAAATGTGTGATGAAAAAGTAAATACAAAGTGTATTACTCATATTTTAATTGGAATTTTAAAGAAAGTTTTCTACTGTTAATGAAGGTAGATGACTACTCTTAATAAAGGTATAGTAGTTATATACGGAGATTACCACAAATTATATGAATTACTTTGGTAGATTTGCATATGTGTAAAAAGAAGAAATAGATAGATAAATAGGTGGATAGATAGACAGGGACAAGACAGGTAGAAGAAGAGACAGAGACAGATAGATAGACATATGCAGATGACACATTTAAGGAGAAAAACTGAGAAATTTTATGGATATATTTTGTTGAAAATAAATATTTTGTGTTTTAATTATAATATCATATAGTTAGTATTTTCCATTATATATATGTGTGTGTCATTCAATATATATATAAAAAAATAAATTAAAAAATCATTCCATAATAAATTTAATGGTTTGGCTGTCTCTTACACAATATTATTTAATCACTTTACACTGCATTCCATACTACAGCATTTGTCAAGATTTTCAGTGAAGAATATAGTAATATGACAAAACATTGTATCAAAAAAATGAATATTATTTAGATACTAATACACAGTTAATTATGGACAATTATCTATGCAGATGTTGTGTTATGTAACTCCCACAGTAGAATATTATTGTAGCTGAAAACAATGGATACTCATTACAGCTTCCACTAAAATTAAGATATAGATTCAGCAATCTATTTGAATCCATATGCATTATAAAATACAATAAAACATCAGTTTTACAGATTGCCAGTTTTATTTTTTTCCCCTTATTTTTTAAGTGTCAGTGTTTTTTTCTGTGGAAACAGATTATTGGTAATAAAATTTCTGACAATACCACATTATTGATGTATCATTTGGGACAATGGGAAAATGGGAAATAGACATCCTTGAAAATAACATATTTGATTTGAAATACCAATATTGCTTGTAATTTTTCACAATTATACAAATTACTAGAACATCAGGAACAGAATTATGATTCAAAACTGCAGCAGTAATTTCCATATTAATGAAACAAGAGAATAAGAAGGGGAAACGAGAGAAAAGGAAGAGGAAGGGGAAAAAGGAGAAAGGAAAGGGGAAACAGGAGAAAGGGAAGGAGAAAAGGAAGGGGAAGTGGAAAATGAAGGAGAAAGGGGAGGTGGAGGAGAAGGGAAGGGGGAGAGGAAAGGAAGAGAAGGAAAAGAAAGAAGATAGCAAATCTGAGAGCAATGATACTCATTTTTGCTGAAAGCTTGTTAACTATGCATTTTATATGTTAAGTAATATAAAAAATACTAAAAAGTTTTATTTATACAATTGTCACATTCTACTTCCCTAAGGCTCTTGTTCAAGCAATTCTTTGTATGTTATTACTTGTTCTTCTTCCTGTGGAACAACTATTAATACTTTTAATGAATTAAAGATTAAATTGATCATACTTTAATGAAAAGTGCTATATTAATCTGAAATGTGATGTGTGATGTTATGTGTTACTCCTTGTAAGTTTTTACTTACATTGGAAAGAAATGTTTAATGAAACATCAGGAAAAAAAGTGAGAGCACTACTCGTATTTTAAAATAATGCAGAAAACATATTGAACATTTAACATGTGGAATTATTATTATTATTAATTGCTATAAATGTCTAAATCCCAAAATAGGATTATAATCAAAGTTTACAATTTATTAAAGGATTAGAGGTAAGCAAACAGCGCTGGGTGTGCCGAGAGTCTCCGCTCCACCTAGACACACACCAGTTACATCAAGTAGCTGATTTTTATGCTCCTAGACTAATACATATTCATTACTACTTCTAAAAAAAACAGGGTTATTATAACTAGTTTCTGGAATCCAAACCCTCCTACTGGAGCATGCGTATCAGTCTCTAGTGGTCCTTCTGGGGGTCTCTGGGGGTCTCTCATGCTGAAGGCTCATAGTCTTCCTCTCAGGCTTTTTTTTCTTGTCCTTCTCCTTTGTCCATCTTAGCTGTATGTCAGAGGCTTGCACAGCATTCCCTGCAAGCTTTGTCTTTTAGCCGTCCTTCAGCTTTCCCCTTCTCCTTAATCTCCTGGCCAGATATCAGGGACTTGCATAGTGTCCCATGCAACAGTCATAATAGTTAGCAGTTATTCTGAACCCCCCCCAGATATCAGAGACTTCAAGGAAAAACCTACAAACACATTTCCCTTCAAGCTCTCTATTGATGTGAATTGTTAAAATATTCCTCACATTAATATTGTTATAAATCGCTCAGTCCCAAAATAGGATTAAATTAAAATAGGGTTTATTAAAAGAATAGAGGTAAGCAAACAGTGCTGGGTGTGCCGGGAGTCTCTGCTCAACCAGGATGCACACCAGCTACATCAAGTAGCTGATTTTTATGCTCCTAGGCTAATACATATTCATTACTACTTCTAAAAAAAAACGGGTTATTATAATTAGCTTCCGGGATCCAAACCCTCCTTCTGGAGCATGCGCATCAGTCTCGGGTGGTCCCCCCGGGGGTCTCTGGAGGTCTTTCATGCTGAAGACTCATAGTCTTCCTCTCAGGTTTTTTTTCTTATCCTTCCCCTTTGTACTCCTTGGCAGCATGTCAAAAGCTTACACAGCGTCCCCTGCAAGTTTTGTCTTCTAGCGTCCTTCAGCTTCTTTCTTTCTTCTCCTTAATCTGCTGGCCACCTGGCCAGATATCAGGGGCTTGCATAGTGTCCCATTTAGAAGCCATAACAGTCACTAGTTGTTAGCAGTTGTTCTGAAACCCCCAGACATCAGAGACTTCAAAGAAAGAACATACAAACACAAATAGCTCTCTATTGACACTTCATGTGTTGTTAAAACATTCCTCACAGGTCATTCACAGGGACACTCCAGTCACATCTACAGCAGTGCTAAATCAACCACAAAGAAGGCAAAAAGGCTATAACTGTTAGGACTAAGAGTTCGGAATAACAAAAGCAAATAGGCTCATGGATTTGAGGAATATGTCTGAAGATTTGATAATTTGACTATAATGAGAAGAAGACTGGGACACTGGGAGGAAAGGGAAGAAACCACATCTGTGGAAGAATTACATTGCCGGTGCAGGACCCAGAGACAGACAGAACTGCTCTCTATTGACACAAATTGTTAAAATATTCCTTTGCAAGGTACAAGAACTATATACATTAACCACTCTGGTTTTCTTAGACTTGTGGTTATACAAGGGTATGTAAGACAGAAGGTCACATTCATCATACCATGCGGCCCCATACTGTTCCATACTGACATGAATCAGATGAACATATATCACAATATTAATAATAATTATTATTATCATCACTTGTTTTGTGAAGATACAATACTTAAACTGCACTTGCAATTGAAATCACTGCATAGTACTGGATCAAGCTATTGGTTGCTGTTTGTAGTCTGATGATATCAGAAACCAAGCAATTGCATACCCCTTGAAGATCTGTATTCAAAACACTGAATAAGTGTTTAACTCCAATAAAATACAAATGAGTTTCTTTTTCCATTGCTTGCAATTAGAATAAAGAAACAAGAACTATTAAAGGTGACCAAAAAAAAAAAAAAAAAAAAAAAAAAAAAAAAAGCCCAATAGTTAAAACAACAAATAAAAAGTGATGAATAAATTTGGCATAAAAAACATTCCTTGCCTTATTGGGTTTACATGACAATCATTTAGGAGCAGCGGGGCTGTAGGGGTGGCTTCTGTGAGTTCTGTGAGTTCTGTGAGAAGTTCAGAAGCTTCCCCATGTCAGATCAGAGCCAGTTCCAACTGGCTTCAAAGGAACCCACTTATTCCAGAGCCAAGACAATGACTGACGCTGGTTGTACTTCTATTTGTGCAGATTTAAGAAAGAGAAAAAAAAAATGCTGCACAACAACACCTGGGATAGTGAGGAGTGAGAACCAGACCTGCAGACCCCAAGGTCAGTGCAGAAGGAGAGCAGGAGGTGCTCCAGGTGCTAGAGACGAAGAACCTTTGCTGACTGTGGAGAGGCCCATAGCAGAGAAGGTTGTCCCCCTGAAGCCCATGGGGTACCATGGCAGAGCTGATCTCCACACTGTGGAGAAGCCCATGGTGGAGCTGTCCTGAAGGAGGCTGTGACCCATGGAGAATGCCTGCAGGAGCAGACTCTGGGCTGGACCATCAACTAAGCAGAGGAGCCATGCAGGAACAGGGGATCCATGCTGGAGCAGTTTACTACTGATGGATGCACCCTGTGGTACAGACACATATTGGAGCATCTCCTGAAGAGCTGCTGCCTGTGGGACACCCCTGTAGGATCAGTTTGGGAAGGACAGCATCCTGTGGGAGGGAACCCATGTGGAGCAGGGGAAGAAAGTAATTGTGAAAGAGCGGCAGAGGAGAAGCACTTGTAATGGTTTTACCATGCTAGGCAGCCAAACACCACAACTGCCCTCTCACTCCCCCTCCTTAAAGGAGGAGGGGAAGAAGTAAAGAAAAACTCATGGATTGAGATAAGGATAATTTAATTAAAGGGAAAAAAATAATTATTAAGGAAAGATTATTATTAACTAAACAATTTAACTAAAGGGAAAAAAAAGGGGGAAAAGGAGGGGTGGAAACAAAACAAAACAAAAGCTATGTGGAAGTGCAGAGGAAATAAATTACTCTCTACTTCCCACAAATGAGTGATGCTTGACCATGCCCTTAAAGCAGGGCCTCAATGCACGTAGCTGGTGTTCGGGAGGAGGACCGACGTTTTCACAACAAGAGCCCTCGTTTCATCCCTCCCCTCTTCTTCCTGTTTCCATCTTTTATTGCTGAGTGTGACATCACATGGTATGGAATATCCCTTTGGTTGGTTTAGGTCAGCTGCCCTGGTGATGTTTCTCTTCTCATTTTTTGCCCACCCCCTAGGAGGGTTAGAGAGAGTTTTGATGCTGTGCCAGCACTGCTCAGCAGCAGACACAAAACTGGTGTGATACCACTGCTGTTCTAGCTACAAGTGCAGAGCACAGCACTGTATGGGCTGCTGCAGCTAGACCCAGTACAGCACTATAGATTGACTGCAGCTCCTATTCCCCATTCCCCTACACCACTCAGGGAGAGGAGATGGAAGAGGGTTGAAGGAAGGAAGGTGTTTTTATTTTGCTTTTAGTTTCTCACTGTTCTAGTCTGCTAGTGATAAGCAACTAATTATATTAATCTCTCTATTCTGAGTCTGTTATACTCATGATGGTGTTTGGTGAGTAATCTCCCTATCCTTATCTCAATGGTTGAACCCTTTTCCACCATATTTTCTCCCCTTTTCCCTTTGAGGATGCAGAGTAAAAGAGCAGTTGTGGTGGAGTTCAGCTCCCCAGCAGGGCAAAAACACCACACTTCCAATACCGAACAAAAAGTTAAATTTCTTTATCATTAATTAGTGACAGAGATGGATAAGTGTTTAATGATTATCAGACTTAAAATGTAGTTATCATCTAGCTGATAATTTAATTCCTACACAAAATTATAAAATAACTTACCTTTATTGGGATATATGTAAAATAATAGAGTTCCTCATAAATTGATTAAAATCCAAGTTATCATAATATTTTTCAGTTTATCCTGTAGACATTTCATCTTTATTGCTAGGTAGTATTTCAGGCTGTATACCTACTCTTGTATTTCATACATGCAACATAGTGATTCCACTAAAACTGAGCACATCTTTTCCAAAATTGGACAGTGTAGATCTACGTTCTTTCTTCATTTAATGTAAGTCCAATTCATTTTCAACTATGATCCCATTTGATTCCAAGTCTTTCCAAAGTATGCAGAAGGTACTTGTACTAAAACTTTATTAATTTGTCTTAGAGTGCACTGGAATGAATAACAGGAAATATAATGCAGTTAATGAAAGTTTTTCTAATTGTAAGTAGTGGATTATCCTTGGCTGGCTGCCAGTGAGAGCTTCTCTGTCATGTTCCTCAACAGGTCATAGGGAGAAAAGATGGAAAACCTTGCGGGTTGAGATAAAGATGGAGAAATTGCTTACCAATTTCCAACATGTGCAGAACAGACTTAGCATGGATAAAATTAATATACTTAATAATCAATTAAAATAGATAAGGATGGGGAGGAACAAAGACAATAAATAACATCCCCCACTCCCTCTCCTCCCCTAAACTATTGAAACTCCCCTTGAACTAAAAAAACCTCCATCCACCCTCTTTCGTCTCCTCCCCGCAAGTGGCACAGGAGAACAGAGGAAGGGGAGTTGTTAGTTTACAGCACTTTCTCTCTGCCGCTCCTTCTCAGTCACAGCCCCTGTTCCAGCATGACACCCCTCCCACAGGATGCCATCCTTCCCGAACTGATCCTGCATGGGCTTCCCACAGGCAGCAGCTCTTCAAGAACTGCTCCCACATGCATCCATACTATGGGGTACATCTGTCAGGCGCAAACTGCTCCGACACTGGTCCCCCATGGATGGCAGGTGCTGTCAGATCTCCTGCTCCTGCATAGCTCCATGGGTTACAGATCTGGCTCAGTCTGCTCTGGCAGAGGCTCTTCATGAGCTGCAGCTTCCTTCAAGCCAAATCCACCTGCTCCATCATGTGCTTCTCCATGGGCTGCCATGTGGAGATCTGTTCCATGTGGAACCCATGGGCTGCAAGGAGACAGCCTTCTCCACCATTGGCCTCTCTACAGGCCACAGGGAAACTTCTGCTCCAGCACCTGGAGCACCTCCTGTCCTTCTTCTGCACTGACTTTGGTGTCTGCAGGGCTGTTTCTCACTCTGTAGAAGGTAGCATTTATGCTCTGTCTCAGACTTTGTTTGCAGAGTTTCCTGCCTAGCAACGCAGACCAACCTATCCCTATAGCTAGCACATCTTTTCTTGATAGTCTGGTGGCTGACAGTAAGGTATGTTCTCAGCATATACTGGGACAATCAATCCCCAGTGTCAGCAGACTCGACCAATTGGAAATAAGAACATGCATATTGATTTACTAGACGTGAGCTGTTACCTTGGAAAACAGGTTAAAAGATGAGGAGACATTGTAAAAAGACAGTGCCTTTTCAAGACATGAAGAACCCTCCCCACTGCATCTTTGAAGACAATGGTCCAATGGGACACCACTGGATTCATGGTGGTGACTGTCTCTCGCAAGCTATAAAACACCTTAACTTATATTTCGGTACCTCCGCTATCACTCCTCCATTCTCAACTCTCACTTCTCTTTTGGTATTTTTATACAAAAGTAATAAACTGGAGGACAACATTTGACCACCTCATTTGTGTCTTAATCTTACTGTGGGTGACTGACTCATGAACATCTCTCCAAGCAATCTGAACAGGGGACAGTCCTCACTCTTCCAGCTGATGTTTCACAACAGTTTTTTTTTTGTTGTTTGTTTGTTTGCTTTTGTTTTTTTTTTTGTTTGTTTGTTTGTTTTCTCCTCATTTTATTAAATTTGCTCTCACAAAGGTGCAAACAGCTTTGTTTATTGGCTCCGCTCTGGACAGCGGCAGGGGCCTTTGGAACTGGTTGAAACTGGCCTTTATCTAACATGAGGCAGCTTCTGGACTCTTGTCACGAAGGCCACTCCTGCAGCCCCCAGATATTAAAGCCTTGCCACATAAACCCAATAAAACCTTTTGAAAATGTTATCACAAATACAGGCCCAAACTCCTTGTACAAGCAGATGGCTTTTGAAGATCTCCAAGGAGGGAAACTCCACAGCCTCTGCAGGTAATCTGTTCCAGTGCTTAGTCACCCACACAGAAAATAAATGTTTCTTGATGTTCAGACAGAATCTCCTGTGTTTTTGTTTGTGATCATTCCCCCTTTCCTGTCACTGGGCACCACTGAAATGAGTCTGGCTCCACTTTCTTTGCACTTTCCCTGAAGGTATTTATATTCATTGATAAGATCCTCCCTCAGCCTTCTCTCCTCTAGGATAAACAGAACCCAATCACCACCATGGTTCTTCATAGGACTTTCTGCCATATCTCCATGTCTCTTTCATACTGGGGAGACCAGAAATGGACTCAGCACACCAGTGCTCAGTGTAGAGGAAGGATCACCTCCATCAGCCTTCTGGAGATACTTTGCCTAATGTTGCCAACAATGCTATTAGCCTTCTTAGCATCAAAGGCACACTGCTGACTTATTCTTTTCTTGGTGTCCACCAGTGCCTCGAGGTTCTTTTCTGAAAGGATGCTTTCCAGATTAGTGATCCCCAGCATGTATTTGTGCCTGGGGTCATTCTTCTCCATGTGCAGGATCCTTCACTTCCTTAATGTTAACTGTTTTGTTCCTTAATTTTATTTTCTTGCTTTTAAAGTAGTACCAGTCACATAAGGGGACATACAGTGGCACAGACATGACAGTATTTTAATAAACTCGGTTCTCCTGCCAGTCCTGAAATAATGACATGCATTCATTGCAGTGACGAAAACAATGTAAAATGAAACTGAAGAGTATATAGTCCTATTTCATTTTACTGGTAAATTTATTTGATTCATAAACAAAAGACTCTTGATGCTTACCACCTCCACATACCATGATTGAAAGCCAGGCAAAGCCAGGGAAAACATTTCAGTTAATAGAAGTGTTTTTGTTTGTTTGTTTTGTTTACTTTTAATTCTATTGTGTCCTTTTATTTTATTTTATAAAGGAAAAAAAAATAAATTGAAGTCTTTTTTAGCTTTTTACTTTCTTCCTATTCAGATTTTGTGTGGTATTCCTGAAACATAAGTTTCTGACCTTTAACTTCTTTATAAAATTGGTTTCTCATATAAAAATCACCCTCAAGTTTTTAATATTCATTGACATTCTTGGTAAATGGCAATGAATTATTGTACCTTTAAAGTTTGTTGGCGTAGATTAGAAAGCGTCTTTATACAAAAATATTTCCTTGGGTAAAATCAGTTATGTCTTCAAGTGAAAGATTTTGTTAATTTTATTTATTTATTTATTGAGAGCATTGAGTATATCTTGCAGGTAATACAAACTATTTAAAGAGAATCCATTCACTGAAATAGAATGATAGAATGTTCAGTGCATTAAACACACATTGTTATGTATAGGAGCATCCAAAACAATCTTGTATGAAAAATAGCGGAACAGGCAAACTACTTGATTTCAGGAACATTTGAGGTTAGCTACAGAATGCTGGTGATGATCTGCTTAAGAGGCACCTGGGGACACTTAATGTGTACAGAACTTCTAGGTTAACCTTCAAAGTATAACAATGATCATAAATACTTTCTCATTAGAAGCTTTTTGACATCGCAATATGCAAAGTATATGAGATGTATTATCAGGCTGTTAATTTTACACCAAACACCATGTGCTAGAGTTGGTTTGGAATCAGGAGTGACCTTGGAAATTCTTTAGAAATTAAAGTATGGGTACAGATAACCGTATTTATAACAAATTTATTTAACATTAGAATATGCCATTAGTGTATTTGAACTCTACAGCATGCTAACAGTCCCTAAAATCAAGAAATTTAATGTTAAAACTCTTCGACCATGTTATTGGTTGGCAAACATATTTGCATTTTTTAAATTATCTTTGTAATTAATATTCTATAGAATCACAGAATCATATAATATTCTGTGTTGAAAGGGACCTACGAGGATCATCGAGTCCAACTCCTGGCCCCACATAGGACCACCTAAAAATCAAACCACATATCTGAGAAGGTTGTCTAAATACTTCTTGAACTTTCACAGGCTGAGAATGCTTCTGTGGGAAGCCTATTCCACTGCCTGACCTGGAATGCCTGAATACAATTTTATTGGATCCTAATGCTGGTCATTAGAGAGAAGAGATCAACATCTGCCTTTCTGCTCTCCCTTGTGAGGAAGTTGTAGACTGTGAGGAAGTCATCCCCCTGTCTCCTCTAAGTTGAACAAAGTTACTTCAGCAGCTCCTCATACAACATCCCCTCCAGAACTTTCATCATTTTTTGTAGCCCTCCTTTGAACACTCTCTAATGGTTCTATGTCCCTCTTAGTTTGTGGCTCCCAAAACTGCACACAGTACTCAAGATGAGACCACTCCAGTGCAGAATATAAGGAGACAATCACTTCCCTTAATTGTTTAGCAATGCTGTGCTTGATGCATCCCAGGATATGATTGGTATTCCTGTCTGCCAGGAAAAAAAAAAAAACTCTTGACTCATATTAAACTTGCTGTCGATTGGAATCCTCAGATCCCTTTCTGCTGTGCCACTCTCCAACCTCTTGTTCCCTGGCCTGGATGCATAGCCAGGGTTGCCCAATCACAGGTGCAGAATATAGAACTTGCTCTTGTCGAACTTCATATTGTTGGGGATTGCCCAGCACTCTACTGTGTCAAGAACTCTCTGCCAGGCCTCTCTACCCTCGATGGAATCAACAGCTCTGTTGAGGAGTATCATCAGCAAACTTAGTATACCTGCTAGTCCTGCAAACAAGTTACTTCTGAAAACATTGAAGAGATATGTATTTATGTAACGATTATTAATAAAGATATACCTTTGACCTTTATTCTTTCACCAGTTACTCCAATGTCTTCTGTCAGAGAACAGAAGAAAACTTTGTGATAGTTATAAAACTAAGTCATTTTCTCTACTCATTAAAGCAAACAAACAAACAAAAAGAAAACAAGCTGCAAACAAAAGTAAATATATGTAAAAAAATCAAGAGATTGTGTGGTGTTTCATCCCAAAGCTTCAATTGGATAGCCTTTTCCTCATGTTGCTCAGCCTTAATTTCCATCCTCCTTCAGTAGAGATTTTGAGTACCTCTAGATTTCTTTTCCCTTTGTTTTCCATTTCCATGCAGAGTCAGAATCATAAAACCTGTTATTCTCTAAAACTGAAGAAAAAAAATCATCGATATAAATCAAGTAAAATATAGATTAATTTCCAAGGATATTGCCTACATATAGGCTTTATTTATTTGTTTATTTATTATTGGAAAGATGATGTAATATACCAGTTGCCTGAAGAACAAAAGAAACAAAAAAAATAAGTAAAAACTTGGGCTTTCAATTTTGGGCTTTCAATTCACTATTCCCTTTCTACATCTGTAACTGCAACTATCTGCAACTATCAGCTCTGATAGTTTCAAAATTCTAGTATTGCATATATCACTTATATATTAATAATTTTTCTGGCAAAGGCTTTTCTTGAGATATAAGAGAAAATTCTAATCAGCATGGGTTGCTCTATGACCCAATATTTTAGACACTTCCCTAGTTCAAACATCTCTTCAAAACATTTTGGCCTGCCCATAAGTGCAAAAGATGATATTTGTTTTCTGGTAGCAGTCAGGGGAATCATAGCTTTCTGCTGAGAAGAAAAAGAATCATAAAAACTGTAACAGAAAGGCCAAACTAGAAAATCTCTAATGGGACATAAGTTTATTGATCCAGTGATCATTCAAGTTTTGTATCTCTGTTGCAGGATCCTAGAAGACTATTTCTACAGTGAAGAATACTTCCTAGATTCTAATTCTTATCTGTTGTGATGAATATTTATGATTTCTTGCTATATATTCCCTCATGAATGGCACAGCAGGGAATAAGCTTTTGTAAGCCTGTTGTTCAAGAAAAGTTACTGTTGTTGAAATTGATAATACAGGGAATTGGGGAACACTGTGATGAAAAATGTCTGGGCAACTGAGACACCAACCAAATCTCAGGATGCTAAATAAGCATTTATTTGTTATATTTGATCAATTGTTAATCTATCTTTAACAATTGATAAACAAGTATTAAGCAAACATACTAGTAAATCACTAGACATATGATAACATGAGTAATTCATAATTTCCAAGATTGAGAGAATGAGTCTCAGGGGAGCCAGGCTGAAGGAAGCCAAAACACAAAAGAGTTATCTTCTCTGTGCCCCAGACTGCAGTATGTATCACTGGCATTTGTAAACACTTATCCATGGGTCAGGATCAGTCTAGTCTGAATAATAAGTTCCTCTTTCCATAGGCTAAAACAAAATCACTCTGATTTCTGTGATCTGCTTTGTTTCAACTCATTCAGATGTGTGTTTACAGCTGAGTGCTAACCATCTCACTCTGTGTGGTAGGTAGATGCTGGATATCGTTATCATAGTCTTATTATTTTTATATGACTATGCCAAGCAATATTACAAAAAAAAAAATGGTTATAAGGCAGACCATAAAGTCATAAATAAGCTTGAACCACTTCTAACAAAACAATGGTTTTATAGACTTTGTATCAGCTCTGTCACACTTCAGGACCGGACCATGTTGAACTTTTTTTTTTTTTTCCTGTTGGTTTGTTTGGTTTTCTTTACTGTTATAAGGCTTTTCTGGAGCTCTGTTTTCATTTGTTTAGCTGAAAAAATACATGTATAACAGTATGTAGAAGGAGAGTATTTGCTCCTTTAAGGGTTCAAGAACTTTTTCCAATTTAACAAAGGATAAGAAAAAATGGAATCAGTGATAGGAACTAAGTCTGGTCAGTTATGCTAATCAAAGAGGGCATGTGAGAATCTAGGAATGTTTATTCCAACAGTCTTACCTGGCTGAGGACTTCTTTGTTAGGAGATGGTCAGATACCAACCTGGTCAATAGTAGTAATAGGTGAGGAAAGAAATGGAATGTGGAGATGTTGACTGAAGCACGATTGACTGATTAAGGATTTCTGGATTGGGATGATAAGAAGTCAAAAAAGGGAAGCAATAAGCAAAATGCTGAGACACGGACCTGACAAAGTAAAACTGGAGAAAATGGCAGGAAACAAACCTCCCAGTGGGCTAACAAGCTGCAGGTGCTGCTTCCAGGAAGATTAATCAGGAGTTTGCATCTGATAAGGTTATAAACTGGGGCAGTAGGGTGAACAGGGAGGGTGCAGGAAACTGCAGAGCTTTGCAAACCCAGAGGGAACAAAGGGAGTAGATAGGCATAAAATGGTATGGAAAAGGTGGTTATGTGTAAAATAGAGCTGGTCAGTATGCTCGTCTGGCTAAGGCCAGTTCTTGATCACTGCAGTCTGTCCTATCTTATCTTTCCTCATCAAATTGTTTGTTTACTCTTCCTGTGTATTTGCACCCTCTCTTCTATGTGTATGTGTGCTGCAAGGACTGTGTACCAACTACTGGTGAGACCATTGTATGTGTGAACAAGGATTGGTTACAGCTTCTGGAGCCAGGCTGAGGAGCTGGCACCCCTGTACTGTGGTGCCAGTTACAGTATCAAGTGCAGGAGTCTTAACATTTGTCACTGGTGGGACCTGTGTGTGTGAGTAGAATTGGTGACAGCTGCTGATTCAGACTGGGTGTTGAACCCTGTGTGCTGTGGTGCCAGCTACTGGAGTAAGTGATTGTTCTAGTTTCAGTACCCAGAGGGACCATAGATCCGTATACCTGGAATGGTCTTACAGACTTTAAGCCAATTTTACAGATTCCTGGGTTGACTAGCATAAGTGGACTGGGTGCCAATTGCTGGAGTCAGACTGGGCATGTGGGTACCCCTAGCCAGTGATGCCAGCAAATGGAGTGAGTAAAGTCATGGCATAAGCTACTAGAGTGAGTGGAGTCTTCTGCTCCATGCCTCTATCTTTAGGTACATGCTTAGTTTTGCTACTGGTTGAACCTACAAAGGAGAAAGCAGCAGCTGTGGCCCTTAGCCCGAGCAGAGACCCTGAAACCCTGGGAACCAGTCTAGGTCCTGGCAGCTGGGAAGGAGCAGTGCTGGGCTACAGCAGCTGGAGGAGGTGACTTCATTCATTTTATCTCACTTAACAAAAACAACTGCTTATCCACCATGTATTGCTTAATCTGTTTTAGTTTTAGCTAAACTTTGTATAGTTGTGTAGCATAATGACACTGTTACTATGATTTTTTTGTTGTTGTTGTAGTTCATAGGTAATAAAAATTAGTCATAATCCATTGAATGAATTGTCAAAGACCCTAGGAAAAAAAGAAGAAAAGCAGAATGGAGGAGTACAGTCATGAGATGATGGCAAAGACTTAAAGAACAGGCATAGGATGATACTAGAGACACCTAGGCTGTGAAAAACAAACAAACAAACAAAAAACCACATTCACCAATTACCAATAACTTGTTATCAAAATAACATATCACTGGCTCCTGAATAATACTGTTCTTAGGGATAGTAAAGAAACAAAAATGAAAGAACAGATATTCAACATATGTAAAACACACAGCAAACTTGGAAGACGTGGAAGTATGAACCAGTAAAGAAAGAGAAAAGTGCAGAACATTTAAAAAACAAATAAACAAATCTAAAACAACTTTAATTGGGTCCTAGATTTTGAAGGAAAAACAAACAAACAAACAAACAAAAAAACAATTATCGGCTCTGTAAATTCCAAGCAAAAAGAAGAGGAAAAAAACAGAGTTCTTCCTGCCCATCTCTCCAGCCGATCCAAGTCTCGCTGAATGGCAGCACAGCCTTCTGGCATGTCAGCCACTCCTCCCATTGGCGTATTTGCTGAGGGCAGACATTATTCCCTCATCAAGGTCGTTGATGAAGATGTTGAACAACACTGGACCCAGCACTGACCTCTGGGGAACACCGCTAGTCACAGGCCTCCAGCCAGACTCTGCTCTGCTGATCACCACCCTCTGAGCTCGGCCAGTCAGACAGTTCTCAGCCCACCTTGCTATGCACTCATCTATCCCACACTTTCTCAGCTTTCCTAGTAGGATGTCATGGGAGACTGTATCGAAAGCCTTGCTAAAGTCAAGGTAGATGACATCCACCACTCTCCCCCCATCTACCCAGCTGGTGTTGCCATCATAGAAGGGAATGAGGTTGGTCAAGCACGAATTCCCCTTGGTGAATCCATGTTGCCTACTCCTCGTAACCTTCTTCTCTTCCAATTGGTTGGAGATGGCATCCAGAACAAGCTACTCCAGTACCTTTCCAGGGACAGAGGTGAGACTGACTGGCCTGTAGTTAGTTACCCGGATCCTCCTTCCTTCCCTTCTTGAAGATCGGAGTGACATTGGCTGTCCTCCAGTCCTCAGACACCTCACCTGTTCTCCAGGACCTTTCAAAGATTATAGAGTGGTTCGGCAATCACATCTGCCAGCTCCCTTAGCACATGCGGATGCATCCCATTGGGACCCATGGATTTGTGTGCATTGAGCCCACTCAGATGCTCCTGAACCACTCCCACGTCCACTGGGGGGAGCCCTCCATTTCCCAGACCCTTTGTCCTATTGCCAGGGGCGAGGAGTCCCGGGGGAGTGTCCTTGTAGCAAAGACTGAAGCAAAGAAAGCATTCAGTATCTCTGCCTTCTCAGCATATCTTGTGTCCAGGATACCCCCCTCATTCAGCAAGTGACCCACATTATCCCTAGTCTTCCTCTTGCTGTTTACGTACTTGAAATAACCCTTCTTATTATCCTTCATCTCTTTCGCAAGCCTCATCTCTAGGTGGGCTTTAGCCTTCTTCGTTGCATCCCTGCAGGCCCTGCAGGCCCATCTATACTTCTCCCAAGAGGACAGGCCCTTTTTCCACATTTCATAGACCTTCCTCTTCCTTTTGATCTTATTGATGAGCTTCGTGCTCATCCACATGGGTTTCCTGCCCCTCTTCCCCGATTTCCTATTCTTCGGGATGCACCGACCCTGAGCATGGAAGAAGTGCTGCTTAAATGTAGCCCAGCAATCACAAGCACCTTTGCCTTCTAGCAACCTATCCCCTCAGATACTCCCAAGTAGGTCCAGGAAGAGGGCGAAGTTGGCTTTTTGAAAGTCCAGGGTAGCAATCCTGCTTTTAGCCTTACTTCCTTTGCCTAGTTCCATCTGGAACTCCACCATCTCATGGTGGCTGCATCCCAAGCTGCCCCCAACCCTCACATCCCTAAAAAGGCCATCCCTGTTGGTAAGAACGAGGTCCAGGAGCACCCCACGCCTCGTCGGCTCCTCTACTACCTGCATCAGAAAATTGTCCTCAATGCATTGTAGGAACCGTTTGGACTGCAAATAACTGCCTTAAATTATACTTCATTGGAACAGCGTGTCTTAATTAAAACTTCATTGTATTTCTGCCCTTCTAAAGGCACCAGGAAAAACCTGACACCAGGACCAATATCAGAAAACATAAACTGTATAGTGTGAAGATGCACAAGAGTTGTAATCCATGTGAAGTAACCATCCTTCCCCCCCTCCCCTCCCCCCAACAGCTGTTCTCAAGGAAAAATGCAGTGTATATCATACATTTATTTTGGTTGATTTTCTTTCAAGTTTTCTACTAATAAACATCAACTGTTCCATTGTGTATATCTTTGGTATAGGATTATGGGCTCCCAGACACTGTTAGAACAATGCTCTTGTGATAAATGGGAAGTATCTGTGGGTCAGAAGAAGTTTGAAATTCATCTGCTTTGATCAGCAAAGGAACGTATCCACTTTTAGCTCCATCACAGTGTCCTGGTTTCAGGACAATGTGTCTTATTAAACTGATCACTACCATGATTACTATAGGTGACTAATTAGAATGTATGGAAAAGAGTGTAACCTGAGCATGACATAAATGGTATGGAATAAGGGGTGGATAGATGTCCTGGTTTCAGTTAGAACAGAATTAATTTTCTTCCTAGTAGCTGGTGGAATGCTGTGTTTTGGCTTAGGATGAGAAGAGTGCTGATAACACCCCGATGCTTTAATTGTTGCAGAGCAGTGCTTATACTAAGCCAAGGACATCTCAGCCTTTTGCTCTGTCCTGCCAACGGGCAGGCTGGGGGTGCAGTAAGAGCTGGGAGGGGACAGACCCAGGACAGGTGACCCAAACTAGCCAAAGGGGTATTCCATACCATCTGACGTCATGCTAAACAATATATAGGGGTGGCTAGCCGGGGGGAGGGGGCCGGACTGCTCGGGGTTAGGCTGGGCATCGGTCAGCGAGTGGTGAGCAATTGCATTGTGCATCACTTGTTTGTACATATTATTATTGCTTTCCTATTATCAACATTGTATTATTATTATTATTATTGTTATTACTATTTTTGTTATTATTATTTTCATGTCTTATTAAACTGTCTTTATCTCAACTCACGGGCTTCACTTTCCATTTCTCTCCCCCGTCCCAGAGAGGGAGGGGGGAGGGTGAGCGAACGGCTGCGTGGTGTTTAGCTGCCGGCCGGGTTAAACCACGACACACAGGTAGAAAGAGGACTTGAAATCACTCTCTGAATGAAATGGTTTGTTAACGTTAAAAATACCTTAAATATCATCAGGTTCTAGGTTGCCCAGGGCCTCATCCCACCTGTCCTTTAACATCTACAGGCATGGGGCATCCACAGCTTCTCTGGGCACTTATTCCAGTGCCTCACCACCCTCTGCATGAAGAATTTCCTCTTAACATCTAGTCTAAATCTCCACTCATTTGATTTAAAAGCATTTCCCCTTATCCTGTCATTATCTAACTGAGGAAAAAGCTGCTCTCCACCTTTTTCATAAGCCCCCTTTAAGTACTGAAAAGCTACAATGAGGTCTCTCTGGAGCATTCTCTTCCTCAGGCTGAACAGCTCCAGCTCTCTCTGGGAGATAAAGCTGGGTGATAGATGGAACTCCCATTAGAACTCCCAAGTCTTTCTTTGCAAGGCTGTTCTCAGTGTGGTCTTCTCCCAGTTTGTACTCATACATGTATATAGGATTGCCCTGACCCAGCTGCAACATCTTGCATTTATACTTGCTGAACCTCATTAAGATCAAAAGACTTAAGATATATAAAGGTATGTTTAAATATATCAAAGATATATTTCAAGATAACAGTGTTCACAAGGTAGAAATATAATTTTGATCACTGTATTTACACAGAACATTAGAACTACATATTGCAGCTCCCATATATGTTGAAAGTGTGTGTGTGTGTGTATATATATATCAGTTGATGCTGTCTGAAAACAGGCTTTCTCTGAATATGTGTTTGTGGTGGTTTTACTGTGCTGGGCAGCTAAACACCACAACCACTCTCTCACTCCCTCTCCTTAGATGAGGAGAAGAAGTAAAGCAGAGAACAACTCACGGGTTGAGATAAGGATAATTTAATTAAAGGGAAATAATAATAATAATAATTAAAGAAAAATTATTATGAACTAAACAATTTAACTAAAGGGGAAAAAAAAAAGGAAAGGGGAACAGGGAGGGTGAAAAGAAAAAAAAAAAAAAGGAGGAAAACATACAAATAAAACAAATGAAGGCTATGTGGAAGTGCAGAGGAAAGAAATTACTCTCTACTTCCCACAAATGAGCGATGCTTGACCACGTCCTTGAAGCAGGGCCTCAATGCATGTAGCTGGTGTTTGAGAGGAGGACCAACGTTTTCACGACAAGAGCCCACCCATTCCCTCTTCTTCCTGTTTCCACCTTTTATTGTTGAGAGTGACATTGGCCATTTGCCGAGGCGATCGGCTCCGGGGCAGACGCGTTCTGCAGCGGAGCGGGGGATCGGGCCAGGCAGGGCTGATTTTCCGGCATCGAGCCGACTTCAGGGAGCCGCCAGGACCCGGCAGCCCTCGTGAGGGAGGCTGACGAGGCGAAGGCGGAGCCAGCAGCGGCCCCTTCCCGGCGGTTCAAAAGCAGCCCCTAGGGAGCGCGAGCGACCAGGAGCGCGGCGACCAGGACGGGCAAACAGGGCGTGGCGCGGCAGTTAGCGCGGCAGTTCGAGCAGGCAGGGCGAGCAGGCGGGGCGGAGAGCAACCCCCTGCCCACACGAACACCTCTTAACGACAGTCGTTAGCTAGGCGATAATGGTCTCCACCAGGCACAGGTGTGCTCTCCAGGAGGTCGGTACACACCCAGACCAACTACCCGTTAAAGAATGCAGCGGTTCAGGTCACCGGATGCAGGGAGTGTCAGATCCTGCTGCTGCCATCGGCGGGAGGCAGAGACACTGCGTGCATGAGGTGCGAGCAGGTGGATGACCTGATCCGCATGGTGGCGGAGCTCAAGGAGGAGGTGCTCTCCACCTCCTTGAGGACCATCAGGGAGTGTGAGTGGGAGATAGACTTGTGGAGTAACTCCCTGCAGGGCCTCAAGGAGAGGTATCGAGGTGAGACACCCCAAATGGGGGTGGAGCCCCTGCCTTGTCACCGTCGGGCAGAGGGAGGGGATCTGGGAGTTGAGGAGGAATGGAGACAGGTCCCTGCTCGACATGGCAGGCGATGCCCTCCCCTTCCGGCCCCACCTTCCCAGGTGCCCTTACAAAACAGGTTTGAGGCCCTGGAGACTGAGAGATCAACAGCAACTGAGGAAGAGGTAGAAAGTGTTCCCAGGAGGATGCCTAGGGCGAGGAGGTCAACTCCGTGCCTCAGGACTGCCTCCATCAAGAAAGAAAGAAGGGTGATTGTTGTGGGAGACTCTATCCTTAGGGGAACAGAGGGCCCTATTTGTCGGCCTGACCCTACCCGTAGGGAAGTCTGCTGCCTCCTTGGGGCCAGGGTCAGGGACGTTGCCAGGAAGCTTCCCAACCTGGTACACCCCTCTGATTATTATCCTCTTCTGATAGTCCAGGCGGGCAGTGACGACATTGAAGACAGAAGCCTGAAGGCAATCAAAAGAGACTTTAGGGGGCTGGGACGGTTAGTGGACGGAGCGGGAGTGCAGGTAGTGTTTTCGTCCATCCCTACGGTGACAGGGAGGGCTACGGAGAGGACCAGGAAAGCCCACCTGTTAAACACGTGGCTCCGGGGCTGGTGCCAACGCAGAGATCTTGGGTTTTTCGACCATGGGGCAGTTTATTCAGCACCTAGTCTGATGGCCGTAGACGGGTCCCTATCCTTTAGGGGAAAAAGGATCCTTGGCCAGGAGCTGGCAGGGCTCATTGATAGGGCTTTAAACTAGGTAAGAAGGGGGATGGGGGTGAAGCAAGGATTGTTGGAGCTGTGCCTGGGGGAACAATGGCAAGGCCGGGGAATAAGGTAATGGCCCAGCTGAAGTGCATCTACACCAATGCATGCAGCATGGGTAACAAACAGGAGGAGCTGGAAGCCATCGTGCAGCGGGCAGGCTACGACTTGGTTGCCATCATGGAAACGTGGTGGGACCAGTCTCATGACTGGAGTGCTGCTATGCCTGGCTATAGGCTCTTCAGAAGGGACAGGCAGCACAGAAGGGGTGGCAGTGTGGCTCTCTATATTAGAGAGTCTTTCGATGTTGTAGAACTCGAGGCTAGGAATGACAAGATCGAGTCCCTTTGGGTTAGGATCGGCAGGGACAACAAGGCTAGTGTCCTGGTCGGGGTCTGCTATAGACCGCCGAACCAGGATGAGGAGACGGATGAGGAGTTCTACAGGCAGCTGACAGAAGTTGTGAAATCTTCAGCGCTTGTACTCGTGGGGGACTTCAACTTCCCTGACATATCCTGGAAGCACAACACAGCCCAGAGAAAGCAGGCTAGAAGGTTTCTGGAGAAAGTGGAAGATAGCTTCCTGATGCAGCTGGTTAGTGAACCTACCAGGGGTGGTGCCCCGCTAGACCTTCTCTTCACAAACAGAGAAGGACTTGTGGAGGATGTGATTGTCGGGAGCTGTCTTGGGCAGAGTGACCACGAAATGGTGGAGTTCACTATTTTTGGCAAGGCCAGGAAGGGGACCAGTAGAACAGCTGTACTGGACTTTCGGAGGGCTGACTTTGGGTTGCTCAGGACACTAGTTGGTGGAGTTCCTTGGGAGGAGGTTCTGAAGGGCAGAGGGGTCCAGGAAGGCTGGGCGCTCTTCAAGAGGGAAATCTTAATGGCGCAGGAGTGGTCTGTCCCCATGTGCCCAAAGACGAGCCAGCGGGGAAGAAGACCAGCCTGGCTGAACAGAGAACTGTGGCTTGAGCTTAGGAGAAAAAAGAGGGTTTATAATCTTTGGAAAAGTGGGCAGGCCACTAGGGAGGACTATAAGGATGTAGCGAGGCTGTGCAGGGACAAAATTACGAAGGCCAAAGCTCATCTGGAGCAATATCTGGCTACTGCCGTTAAAGATAACAAAAAACGTTTTTATAAATACATCAACACAAAAAGGAGGACTAAGGAGAATCTCCATCCTTTACTGGATGCGGGGGGAAACTTAGTTACAAGAGATGAGGAAAAGGCGGAGGTGCTCAATGCCTTCTTTGCCTCAGTCTTTAGCAGCAATACTGGTTGTTCTCTGGATACCCAGTACCCTGAGCTGGTGGAAGCGGATGGGGAGCAGGATGTGGCCCTCACCATCCACGAAGAACTGTTTGGTGACCTGCTACGGCACTTGGATGTGCACAAGTTGATGGGGCCGGATGGGATCCACCCAAGGGTACTGAGAGAACTGGCAGAAGAACTGGCCAAGCCACTATCCATCATTTATCAGCAGTCCTGGCTATCGGGGGAGGTCCCAGCTGACTGACGGCTAGTGAATGTGACGCCCATCTACAAGAAGGGCCGGAGGGCTGACCCGGGGAACTACAGGCCTGTCAGTTTGACCTCAGTACCAGGGAAGCTCATGGAGCAGATCCTCTTGGGAGTCATCATGCGGCACTTGAAGGGCAAGCAGGCAATCAGGCCCAGTCAGCATGGGTTTATGGAAGGCAGGTCCTGCTTGACGAACCTGATCTCCTTCTATGACAAAGTGACGCGCTGGGTGGACGAGGGAAAGGCTGTGGATGTGGTCTACCTTGACTTCAGCAAGGCTTTTGACACCGTCTCCCACAGCATTCTCCTCAAGAAACTGGCTGCTCTTGGCTTGGACTGGCGCATGCTTCGTTGGGTTAGAAACTGGCAGGATAGCCTGGCCCAAAGAGTTGTGGTAAATGGAGTCAAGTCCAGTTGGAGGCCAGTCACTAGTGGCGTCCCCCAGGGCTCGGTGCTGGGGCCGGTCGTCTTCAACATCTTCATCAATGATCTGGATGAGGGCATTGAGTGCACCCTCAGTAAGTTTGCAGATGACACCAAGTTAGGTGCGTGTGTCGATCTGCTCGAGTGTAGGAAGGCTCTGCAGGAGGATCTCGATAGGCTGCACCGATGGGCTGAGGTCAACTGCATGAAATTTAACAAGGCCAAGTGCCGGGTCCTGCACCTGGGGCGCAATAACCCCAAGCAGAGCTACAGGCTGGGAGATGAGTGCTTGGAGAGCTGCCAGGCAGAGAAGGACCTGGGAGTGATGGTGGACAGTCGGCTGAATATGAGCCAGCAGTGTGCTCAGGTGGCCAAGAAGGCCAACAGCATCCTGGCTTGTATCAGAAACAGTGTGACCAGCAGGGCTAGGGAGGTGATCGTCCCCTTGTACTCGGCTCTGGTGAGGCCGCACCTCGAGTACTGTGTTCAGTTCTGGGCCCCTCGCTACAAGAAGGACATCGAGGTGCTTGAGCGGGTCCAAAGAAGGGCGACGAAGCTGGTGAGGGGCCTGGAGAACAAGTCCTACGAGGAGCGGCTGAAGGAGCTGGGCTTGTTCAGCCTGGAGAAGAGGAGGCTCAGGGGCGACCTTATCGCTCTCTACAGATACCTTAAAGGAGGCTGTAGAGAGGTGGGGATTGGCCTGTTCTCCCACGTGCCTGGTGACAGGATGAGGGGGAATGGGCTAAAGTTGCGCCAGGGGAGTTTTAGGTTAGATGTTAGGAAGAGCTTCTTTACTGAAAGGGTTGTGAGGCATTGGAACAGGCTGCCCAGGGAGGTGGTGGAGTCACCATCCCTGGAAGTCTTCAAAAGACGTTTAGATGTATAGCTTAGGGATATGGTTTAGTGGGGACTGTTAGTGTTAGGTTAGAGGTTGGACTCGATGATCTTGAGGTCTCTTCCAACCTAGAAATTCTGTGTGATTCTGTGTGATCACATGGTATGGAATATCCCTTTGGTTGGTTTAGGTCAGCTGCCCTGGTGATGTTTCTCTTCTCATTTTTTGCCCACCCCCTAGGAGGGTTAGAGATAGTTCTGATGCTGTTCCAGCACTGCTCAGCAGCAGACACAAAACTGGTGTGATACCACTGCTGTTCTAGCTACAAGTGCAGAGCACAGCACTGTATGGGCTGCTGCATGGAAAGTTAACATTCCAGCCAGACCCACTTCAGTGTTGACATATAAGTAGTGATTACTTGCACCAATTTAATTCTAAAATGTAATTATCTAATTTAAATAGTTTGCCAGGTTCCCTTCATAGTCAATCAAAAACAGGTATTTTAATTTTATTTACTTATTTTTATTTATTTTATTTTTTATGTTGTTATTATTTACCAGAAGGTATTTTGGTTAACTAATTTCAGGAGGAACTGTACTCTGAAAATTCCTTTTTCCTTTCTCAGGTTACAGAAGAAGCTTAGAACAGCTGCTAAACTTTAAATATCTCCCTACACATTCACTTTATTTATCATCAAAAATTTGAAGTCTTTACAAAAATAAAAAGACATGTCAAGTGTTACTGTGTGTGTGTGTGTGCGCGCGCTTGTTTTTTGTTGTTTGTCTATGCTTATTTTACAGTCATTGTATCTTCCATTCAAAGTTACTATGTGTATTTTCCTCAACGTGTGAAGTAGATTTTAGAAATAAAATTCATTTCATCTAATTTAATTATGAAGGTAAATTACTGTCTAGTCAGATAAATCTTCCACAGAAGAAGCAATTGTAAAGTTAGGGAAAAAAGGAAATAATACTTTCTGACCCACTGAGAAAAAACATTTGTACAAAAATAACTCATGTCAAGAGTAGGGTCCAACGTATGGCTATTGTACTCTTCTAAGAGTAAATTTAAACATGTTGGTTGCAATAAATGACATCTGAGTGTAATATGATAAATGCAATGTTTTTTGTTTGAAACAAAAATACCTTGATGGAGAAACAAACAAACAAAGAGGAAGTATGATTGTGAATGGATTGGTATGAAAACCTGGGAAGTATAAAACAGTACTCAGTAGTTGCAATTATGTTTAAATGTTGCAATTACCTACCATGGCCCACATATCTACTCCATTTGGAACTGATTGGAAATGTTTTAATGCAAGTGGTCTGACCACCTTCCTATTCCATGTTCACTGTTACCTATTTCTATCAACTATCTCTGTCTTCCAAGAAACCACTGAAACCCCCTCAGAATGAGGAATGGCAGGACCAAAGCTGATCAGAGCTGTCTTCCAAGCCCTGTCTTCCAAGACAGGAATGATTTTATTTATTTATTTTAACTCAAAACTCCTATGTAAATAAAATGTAAATGAGAATAATTGATGATCTTTAATCTTATTTTCCATCTCTGAAACACCAGAAGATCTCACCAGAAGAGAAAACAACATCCTCCTCCTTTTGTTGCATTCCCCGACTCAGTCAAGTTTTTTTTTTAACATACATGACACACAAAATGAGAACAAGTATTGCTAGTCAATGCAGTTTTTATGCATAAGCAAATAAAAATAATCTGAAATCCAGGGTTTTATAGAATGAGAAATCAACATCTGATGCTTGCCAAGATTTACAGTTAACAGTTACTAGAATTGATTGTCAAATCAATGTATATTGATTCTTTGCCTAGTAAAAATGGAATGAAAAATATGTACAACAAGCACCTAAATAAAAATAGAAGATTTAAAAATGAGGTACTAAATAGTTTTGTGTATGCAGTACAAAAAAGAAATTTCAACAAATTAGTTCTAGTCACTGGCTCTCACTCTCTTTGAAAATAGACTTTTTTTCTTCAAAACTAAGACTTCAGAAAAAAAAAAAAAGTCAATATTTTCTTTAAGCTATCTCAGTAACCATTTCTTATTAGAGGCACATGTGTCCCATGAATTATCTATTCCTTACTTATTCTGTTTGAAGGCATGCTTTCTTCCTTCAGAGAACACTAATGAAGAAGATTCTCATACTAGGGGCTCTCCACCAAATTTACATTTAGGGTTCAAACTGAGATGTTTAAGACCAGTTCAACAACCCCTCCCCCCCCCTTTTTTTTTTCTTTTCTTTTTTTTTTTAATATGTAAATAAATTTATATATGTAAAAATTAACAATTTATTATTACAAGAAGACAAACAGGAGGAGCTTCCACCTGTTACTTTCATTAAAGATGTAAAGATGTTCCTGTAGCTTTTTCTGGTCTGCTTCATATACCTCAAAGTGTATACAACTACCTAGAAATACTAAAAATTTAGAAGGTTTAAGTACTGGTATTAGAACCAACTCTTGATATATCTTCTTTCTATATAGATATGCAAGTGAAGGAGTTATTTGTCTGTTTAAAAGTCTTTTCTTCCCCTTATATTTGTCTATTTGAACTGACAACAATGATAGTGGTGGAAAAAAAAAAAAGACAGAAAAGTGCAGATGAATTAATTGTCTCATAAAACATGTGTCTTGTCTGTCCATCTGTCCATCCATCTTCCCCCCCAGAAAATGAAATATAGATAGAAAAAAAAAGAATCAATTTTTTTAATACTTTACATTTCTGAAATCCACGATTAGACCTTAACCACTTTATTTGCATTCCATGAGAAGTTTCCATATACTCCATCTGACTTATCTACTAGAAAAAGAGATGCACTGTCTTTAGAAGGTGCTTATATGTCTCTAACACTTTGTGAAAAACACAGCTTGTGTTCTTGCTTAATGTGATCAAATCAATTAAACTTCAATTAAAAAAAGGTGATAAAACATAATACACATTTTTATATTGGTTTAAAATTGTTTATACATGTTTCATGCCTTTAAATTTTATATGCAAATTAGGAATATGCTAGGAGTAGCTTTAAGAACCTGTAGGAATTTAATGACACAGATAGATTAGTTGATAATCTGAAGTTTCAGTTTTTCATCACTTTTCTTGAATATATGGACCAAATAATACTTCAAAGGTTGCTTTGCCATTTTGTGTGTTATATTTTCACCCATGCAGGTGAAGTGGTTTCTTACATGGCATTCTATTATGTTTTTAATTTTAGAAACTTGATTTTTAATAATTCTGTCATTTAATCATGGTGAAAAAAAAAAAAACATAATAATGTTTAGTTCTTAGATCTTGCATCTTTAGCTCCTTAGATGTTTTCATTAGTCAGTTAGTTAAAAACAAATAAACAAACAAACAAAAGTATCAAGTAGGACAGTTAATTTTATAATTATTTTTACATCCTTTAAAGTCATGTATCTGTTTTCATTTCTTTCGGTTTTGTTTGAGATCATCTCCAATTAGAAGGAAAGAAAGAAAGGTAATCACATCACACACATTTGCACACATCATACTCCCAATATCTAATAAAGACTCAAGTAAAAGAAAAATACATTCCAAAACCCCAAATGGAATTTAAAGACAATGTCATATGTGGAAAAAGTTTTGTTTGTTTTTGTTTGTTTGTTTGTTTGTAGCTGCTAAAAGAGCATATTCAGGAGAGTACAATTGAAATAGAATCATAGAATACCTTGATTTAGAATGGACCCACAGGGATTGTCAAGTCCAGCTCCTGGCTCCAACACAGGACAACCCCAAAATCTGACCATATGTCTAAGACCATTGTCCAAACAGTTCTTGAACTCCAACAGTCTTGGTGCTGTGACAACTTCTCTGGGGAGCCTCTTCCAGTGCCCCACCACCAGTGAAGGACATGTTCTTAATATTCAATCAAACTCTCATAACTTCATGTTGTTCTCTTGGGCCCTACCACTGGTCACCAAAGAGATCAGCACTTTTACTCTATCTTATGAGGAAGCATTAGGCTGTGATGAAGTTGCCCCTCAGTCTTCTCTTCTCCAAGCTGAATAAACTAAGTGACTTAAACTGCTGCTCATATGTCTTTCACTCTAGACCCTTCACCATCTTTGTAGCCCTCTTTTGGACACTCTTTAATAGCTTTATGTCCTTATATTGTGGCACCCAAAACTGCACATAGTATTTGAGGTGAGACTGTACCTGCAGAGTAGAATGGGACAATCCCTTCCCTTGAACAGCTAGCAATGCTGTGCTTCATGCACCCTAGGATATGGTTGGCCCTCCTGGCTGCCAGAGCACACTGTCGATTCACATTCAACTTGCCACCAACCAAAATGATCAGATCCCTTTCTGTGAGGATGTTCTTGAGCCTCTTGTCCTCCCAGTCTGTACATATAGCCAGGTATGCCCCATCCCAGGTGAAGAATCTGGCACTTGCTCTTGTTGAATTTTATATTATTGGTGATTGTCCAGCTCTGTAATTTGTCAAGATCTCTCTGAAAAGTTTATTTTCCCTCAAGGGAGCCAACATCTCCCAATTTGCTGTCACCTACAAACTTAGTACACTTTCAAGTCCTGCTCACAAGTTTATGAAAACTTTACACAATTTATGAAAATATATATGAAAATGTTGAGGAGAATTGGTCATAAAATGGAGCACTGCAGAACCCCACTAGTGACTCACTGCCAGTCTGATGTAACCCTATTTATAGGTTTACTGTTTGAGCCCAACCCAACCAATTGTTCATCCAATTGTATTATGCATTTATCTAGCTGTATACTGGGCATTTTATCCAGAAATATACTACAAGAAACTGTATCAAAAGCTTTACTGAAATCCAAAATGATTACATCTACTAGCTTCTCTTGGTCAACAAGATGTGTGGCCTTGTCATAAAGTGAAATTAAGTTCATTAAGGAGGACCTCCTCATCATTAACCCATGTTTGCTATGATGAATGACTGCTTGTCTTTCAGGTGTTTTTCAATAACTACCAGAATAATCTTCTCCATAATTTTGTGAGGCACTGAAGTGAGACTGACAGGCCTGTAATTTTCAGGGTCTTCTTTCTTGTCCTTTTGAAAATTGGAACAATGTATGGTAACTTCCAGTTGACTGGAACTTCTCCAGATTCCCAAGCTGATTGAAAAATAATCGAGAGAGGTCTCCTGATTACATCAGATAGCTCTCTGAGTACCCTGGGATGAATCCCATTGGGGCCAATAGACTTATATGTTTCCAGATGGAGCAGCAAGTCCCAATATATAAGTATGTATATACAAGTATATAAGGAAATATACTCTTCTCTGTAGTCATTTTGCAGTCATGCAGTCAGCTTCAGTTTCACTGGTTTTGTGGCAATACCAAAGACAAAAAATGAAAAACAAGCTTGAAAAACTAACTTGATTGAGACATAATTGAGATCCCTGCAGGAGGAAAAATAAAGCAGTCATCATAAGGAAGTCAAATACTAATCCTAAATTTGAGCATAGATGGCTTCTGGTGGAGAGGGTGATACAACAGGAGAAACACTGGAAATATTTTACAAGCAAGTCAATTACTGATCTTGCAAAGAATGACATCTCAGTACTCAAAACTGTATTTGAACTCCCCTGAAGCTGGAGCTTGGAAGTTTTACTTCTGACAGATAATCAGTGACAACACCTAGTACTTTTAAAAATATGTATGAATATACTTTCCAGTCATCAGTTTTATGTATGTAAAGATATATCCAGAGTAGAAATTAAACCTAACAATGAACTGATTAATTTATTTCCAAAAAACAAGTTTTATGGCTGATGAATTCCTGTGAATGTGCTGTAGCTGATAGCCTTAGTCTATTGGAAACAGCATGAAAGAACATCGAAGAAGGCTGGAATAATTTGGGCTTCATGTTACAATAACATAAATGATGTAAAAGCTCCATACTACATACAGACAGCAATAATAAAAAGTATTCTGAAAATTTAGTACGAAAGTAGTGTTTTAATTATGCAAGATGTTCTTCCCTTTAAAAAGTAAATATCAGTATGACAATACATGTTATTCATAAAAGCATAATCAAAAAAAAAACCAACAAAAACAACAAAAAAACAACAACATGAAATCTAAAAAGAGATAATAGAAGAATTAAGTGATAGCAACAGCTCTGATATCTAACAGTGACACATTGATAGCTTCTGCTGCTTATGGACAGTGTTCTATCAACTAATTTTCACATATACAAATTGATTTCCTGGATGCTGAAGTAAAAAATCACCAAAGCTGCCTACCTTATAATTTGGAAGACATATACTAAGTTAAATATTTTTCAGTCAAATATGACTCTTGACTACAATTATATGTATATATGTATATGTGTATTTCACATATGTACAGAGAATGATCTGATCTAGTTCTCATTTATTTATTTTTATTTTTTTTACTGTTCTATCAATCTTCACCTTCAGAAAATTTAGTACAGAAAACTGGTTTTGAAGGACTTAACAGTTCAGTTCAACTTCCTTTGCATTTATCAGAGTCCTGAGCATACATGAAACAAATAAACAACAACAACAAAACATGCATTCTGAGTTTTGATCTTCACATATTTTTAAACAACAAACTTAACTTTGATAATGTGTTTATTATCACAATAAAGAGAAAAAAGTAAATTTCTGAAAATTTCTGAAAATGACTAGTAGACTGAATTGGAATGACAAATATTAAGGGTTCTTGGGATGACATGGCATTGTGTTTTAGAAAATTAGGGGAGGTGATAAAAAACTGTTCATATACTTTCTCACACAAATTTCACTCATACTCATATACACATATTGGAAAGCCCCAAGATGTATTCCTCCACATAGGCTGGCTAAGATGCCCTATGTGAATAAATATGGGGATACTGATTTAAAGATCAAAGTCGAAATTTCCTTAAGTGGTATATTCTTTATTGCAGCGCTGGATGCACGGGGGATCCTTCCACCTATCGTGCATGTTCGAAGTGACAAAATATCTCATATTTATACAGCGAAACAATGAATATTCAATTAGCACCATGCATATTCATTACCTAACCCCGCCTACCCTTGCTTCTTATGCTAATTAGCTTATCAGTCCTTGCGCTTGCGCAAAAGTCTTCCAAGAATTGTGGGCCGGGGTCTCCAGGATGTGGGCAGTGGTCTTTGGGAGGAAGGCCGTAGGTCTTGCTCGTAATGCACTTTTCACCTTTGCTTAATCAGTTGTTTTCCAAGCTGTAAAATGCTGAGTTGGCTTTCAATTTTAACTGAGGGTCGGCAGATAACAGGAAGTCTCAGTTAACAAGACAAGACAATTGACTCAAGTTATCTCAAGTCTCAGCCTGACTAACGGTTAACAGATACTGGGATGTTTTCAAATAACAAGATGCTTAAACATAACAAAAGGTCTACAGATAACAAGATGTCGTTTACTTTGTCCTTGCTAACTTTTAACCACAAGTTTTATTCTATCCTAAAGTGAGTTTATACTATATCAATACACGCACAGATAATGTCAGATCTGTTTGTTTGTTCTAGACAGTTGATGTAAACAACAGGTGATTTAAACAACATTTTGGTCAGATCTTTCATAATCTTTATGAATCAATGGTTCTTAGGGTGTAATATCTGAAAATCTTGCTTTATTCACCTTCCACCAACTTAAGGTAAGGTATAAGCAGACCCCAAAAGACTAAAAATTAATATGTATATCAGACCTTTGAATGAAAGTGAAATGACTAAGGAGAAAAAACAAATATAACTCATTCTGTAAGGGTAAGATGAGAGCCACATGTGTATAATCTGGTCAGCAACAGACCATACAAAGTTCAACAACTACGATATAGTCCATTTCTGTGAATTAAACTTGAAAGGAAATACAACTGAGTAGTTGTATGTAAGTCTATCAAAAACAAAACAATGGGTTGCACTTCTGTATATAAATAGCATGATTGTCTTGAAATCATAAACATAGAAAATATTTAAAATAACCCCCAAAAGAAGATATCTAAATAATTATGGTACTCAACTAATAAGTAAATACACAGAAGCAGATGCTAGTACTCCATCAAGAGGTCCCCTATCCACATAAGTGTCTATATGCAAAAAGACCAAATAAAACCTCAGCTACATTAAAGAGACATTCTCACAGATACTCACACTGAATAAAAACAACAGAAGGGAAGAAAAATCAAAGCACCAAAAACCTTTGGTCAGCTTCAATTGATGCAGTAATTCACTGACAGAAAACCATTATATAACTGACAATATAAGCCCTAGCTTCTATCCAGTTCCTGCAGCTTTTTATCTTCTATACTAAATTTTGTGTTTCTTGACTGCACTTATCATGCTATTAATATAGATTTTTATTTATTTTTTATACGTAAAATAAGATTAGTGAGCTGGGCAATGTACAGCATCTGTGTGGACTGTGACTGGAGCACCTGTTGCACAAAGAGAAGAGAGCTTGGCCTGTTTACCTTGGAGAAGAGAAGACTGAGAGGGGAACTTATCAATGTGTTTAAATATTTGAAGGGAGGGTGTCAAGAAGATGGGGCCAGACTATTTTCAGTGGTGACCAGTGACAGGACAAGACGCAATAAGCACAAACAGATTCACATCAGTTCCATCTGAATGAGAAAACTTTTCACTGTGAGGGTGACAGAACACTGGAATACTGTTGCTCAGATAGGATGTGGATTCTCCTTCTCTGGAGATTCTCAAAACCTGCCAGGATGACATCCTGCACAATGTGCTCTGCATGGTGGGGGGACAAGATGATTTCCAGAGGTCCCTTCCAACTTCAACCATTCCATGATTTTGTGATCTGTATGGAACTAGACCATTTGCAGTCAGATAAAAACAACTACAGCATTCAAAAACACCAAGACTATTTTTGAGAGAGTGGACACTGGCATGTAGAAGTTAATCATATTCTTGCAGAATACTGAAGCGTTTCCTGAAGGCTAGACTTGTGATATCTGGTTAATATAGTCTGTTAGGATTCATTTACAACTCCAGAACTGCTGCTGACAATTATTTAGGTTGCAAGTCTTTATTAAAATGAGAAACAGGAAAACATATGTTTCTACATGCATTTTCCTCTCACATATTTTGGAAATAAAACTATTTATTTTAAGAGTGGGAAAAAAAAAAGGTGGCACGTCAAGGTTAGTTTTTACCCACTTTACCCACTTCCCCAGCAAAGCCTATTGAGTCACATGCCAGTTCAGTAGGTAGGTTGGATGGTGTTGAGGTAGTATTTTACAGGTCTTTCATTTTTTGACTACAGCAGAATATGGATACATGTTGAGGTGATAACAACAATTCATAACCCCTAACAGCCAATGCAAAATTTCGCAATATCAGTGAGCAATACTATCTAAAAATCTTATGTTCTGGATACGTAAATTAAAAGCAGAATATTCAAAATAACATTTTTCATTATGACAGTACTATATTATTTGGGAGAATCACTTAAATCAGGTAATCTAACCCTGACATATTTTTTTTATCAAAGAAAAGTATGAAATTGCAAGTCGGTGCATAATAAGGCTGCAGGTTTTACCTGCCATTTGAAGTTTTGTTCAGCATCCCCCACCAGTTAAAAAACCTTGCCATGTACACCCAACGTAATCCTCAAGATTAAAATATATATCATATTTTTTTAAAAATAAAACAATTTAAATTTTAAAGGTGCTAATAGAAACTTAGATTGACTGATTACAGTAGTTCGTGTTGTTTCTAAAAGAAGAAAAGAAGACAAAAAGAAGACAAAAGATACAGTTATATGCCCATGCTGGTGATCTGGCAATATGCAAGTTTGAAAAATTTCTCTCTTTGAAATGTTTGTGTTTAAATTTCATTGCAATCTTTTGCATTGAAGAGGCTTTCAGGGTAGGGCATAACTGCATTCCCTAGGCTCCCAACCTTAGATGCTATCGCGCTGGGGAAACTTGGTGTGCTAGCTCTAAGGAACACCACGGAGCGTGGAGTGGAGTGGAGACACCACGGCTAGGCTCTGTAATCAGGTGGGGCCTCGATTGTTCTTGTGCACAAAGCTGCACTTTTTGCCACCCTAAGCCAAAGACCTGTCATGTTTTGACAAATGCTGTACCCTAGTGTACTTTTGGCTCATTATAATATCATTATAATACCAAAACACACCTCCATCCCAAAAGCTACCCGCCTCCAAGGTGCGACCACCCCTCACTGAGCATGCGCTCTGAATTTCTCGGAGCCTATTACTTTAAACGGAGACGGGAAAACTTTACACCAATCATAACTAAGATATGCTTGACTAAAGCCACTCAAGCTCCACCTAAAAGATAGAAAATAATATAAATTGGCCCAAGAGAGAGGGGATGTTAGGGAAGATACCATCGTCAGGGGAGATACCATCCCAAGGACATACAACATCCTTAGGACCACCTGACTCCTGGGATCAGTCGACGGGCTGAGCCTCTCTTCCCCCCCCATTGGGACGCTTTTGGGTGAGATCTGAATATTTGCTTATAAATCTCTATAGAGTCTTTGATCCTTTTAACGCGTTTATTTCTAGGCTGCGCACCTGTAACACCTGTAACACCTATAACACCTATAACATCTGTAACACTTATAACATCTATAACATCTATAACATCTGTAACATCTATAACATCTATAACATCTATAACATCTGTAACATCTATAACATCTGTAACACCCGTAACACCTACAACACCTATAACACCTGTAACATCTGTAACACCTATAACACCTGTGTATTTCATGCATACTAGCTTGCTTTTGCAGACAGTCACTATCGCCGGCAATCCAAAAGAACCTGATTATCTGTTGCTGTACTAAACCATACTTGATTGCATTGTGATAGCTCTCATTAATGCAACTAGGGTGAGGGTGGTTATCCGTGATAGTTCAGTGTTCTGAATCTAACCAGACCCCCAGACGGTTAATGCATTTTTGGTGAATGTCTGAACGGACCCCCAGGTGGTTAATACGTTTTTGGTGAATGTCTGACTGGACCCCCAGGCGGTTAATGTGTTTTTGGTGAATGTCCGACTGGTTCAGTACTCTGAATCCAACCGGGCCCGTAACGGTTAATCAGCTACACCCCTTTAATGTGACACCTGGTATCTTTATCTAAGAATTTCCAGCTAGTGGCAACTCCATTTTTTATTTTGTGACTTCACTGTTAATAATTTTTAAATTAGCTTATGAAGAGAATTGTGCGTTTCTAATTAAATGTCCCTTTAACAAAGATGAACAAATTTTAATTAATTTTCAAAAGATAAACAGATCTCCTTCCTTCCTTCCTTCCTTCCTTCCTTCCTTCCTTCCTTCCTTCCTTCCTTCCTTCCTTCCTTCCTTCCTTCCTTCCTTCCTTCCTTCCTTCCTCCCTCCCTCCCTCCCTCCCTCCCTCCCTCCCTCCCTCCCTCCCTCCCTCCCTCCCTCCTTATCTCCCTCCTTATCTCCCTCCTTATCTCCCTCCTTATCTCCCTCCTTATCTCCCTCCCTCCCTCCCTCCCTCCCTCCCTCCCTCCTTATCTCCCTCCTTATCTCCCTCCTTATCTCCCTCCTTATCTCCCTCCCTCCCTATCTGCCTCTTTTCCTTTCTGCTTATTCTGCTTATTCTTATTCTATCATTAAGGAACACCAAATCAATAAACATTACTGGCAAGTAATTTTTTTTTTGGTCTTCCTAATATAATATTTACAATATCTTAAGGACATTCTCTTCCTTTTTTTTTTTTTTTTTTTTTTGGCAAAATTAATAATTCAAATAATTGTACCAGAACAGATTTTTATTTTTTACCTATGGTTTCAAACTCATTTTTTGAAAATAAAAATGTCATTACTATAAAACAAATATATCAGTTTCAAGTACTCTATTGAAACTTAAAAATACATTTCTATTTTTCCTTTATTTATATATTTTTTCTTTTATTTTCTGAGTAAAAAGGAAAACAAACAAAACCAGATTTTCAAATCAGATGGTATTTAGTCAGAATAATACATATACATGTTTCTTCTTCATTGTATGTATTTAAAATATCTCAGAGATGTCTGTCTTCACTATTCAGGTTAAGCAACTTCAAAGAAACTGCTTATCTATAAATAGATACAGTTTATAATTACAGCATAAGAGCACATCCTAAAAAAAAAGAAAAAAAAAAGTCAATAGAAAAGAGGGAAGACAATAACAAAACCTTAATTACTGTTTCAAACAGTATACATTGTCTAATAATGGTGTGTTCTAGTCTTAGAATAGAAAGTGAAATTCATTGTGTCAATAATGAAAGCTTTTCTGTCATCTTGCTTTGCTGAAAGGTATTAGTAAAGGATGTTGTTAGGAATGTTAGTGCTCACATTAAAATTGCATTGTACATCTGGATTTATTCATATTTAATTAAAAATCAGATGTTCTGCAAGATTTGTAGTGTACACAGGCTAGGATAAGTATCAATGAATTATTAAATTTGAAGGTTCCCACTGACTTCTGGAACTGATCTTTTCTTATCTGTTACCAAACCAGTGACTAAGATCACCTGAAAGGAAAGGTTTTTCTGTGATGGCCTCTGGTATACCTTGTTTTCCTCTCTTCCTCAGACCTCTTGGGTCTTTGTTATGCTAAGAGTATACCTTTCAGAGCTTGTGTCTTTAAAACTCATAGCCTTTCCTTTTGAGAAATACAGTCAGCAGTTTCTTAAGGAGCTGCCACTTGAGCTTTTATATTTAAGATTGAGTTTTTCACTTTGTCTGTGTCATCTGGGAAATACAACAGGAAGTACACAGTATTTCCAAAATGAAACAACTTTTTAACTCCCTTCTACTTCCTCTCTCTCTATCTCTCCTAATAGTGCCAGCTTTAGGTCCTATTATACGCTTCAGAAACTTTATTAATTTATATTACCGTATTTATATATATGTGCTATTTAATATACATATTTTTATATACCTGTCATCTAGTCAATAGATAATAACATTATTTTTCTGTCCATTTGTTTTGCGAGACATTTCTTGCTTTTCTGTATTTTTAGTTAGAGGCATAAATGCATACAAACATGCAATGACCTTCTCTGAAGATTAGGGCATATTTTCTTTCTCAGTATTTTCTTATCAATATATTGATAAGTTTTCATTTGATTAGTTCAAGAAACGACTAGGTAATAAATGTTAGTGAATGTTATATAGATTAAATACAGCATTAAGAAAACTGTGAAAGAACATAGAAATTATGTGTGCAGCACCAAACAAAAGAGAAAATGTTAAATTAGATGTCTATTTATCTGTCAGCTTCCCAGTTTCTAACATTGTCTCAGGAAAAACTGGGTAATCAAGAGGAACAGTTTGCTAATTTAACTGTACATTTATCTGAGTAATGCTATGCTAAAGTTATGTGCAAATTCAATATTTATAGAAAAAAAATACCGTTAATAAGAATAATTAATTCATTTTCTACGATGTCACTAGAAAAAATCACTGGATCATTTGTTGGAAATTGTATCTTTACTGTTAGACTAATATTAAATTAATTAGTGAAAATATTCATACTAATGGTATGCACTTTGGTTTCTTTTTCTTGCTTAAGTCTCAATGTATATAATGCCCTTTATTGCATCTGTGTCTACACCAGGTCCTCATATACATCTGCTATAATTTATATCTGAAAGAATACACCAAATGGAAAAGAAAAAAAATAATAAATCACCACATATAGACACATACTCTCACACACACACAATATATATATATATATATTATTCTCTACCTATTTTTTTTTTAGAAAAATAGGAATTGAATATATAAAAAATATGTTATTTTCAAGTTATATTTGAATACAACACTGTAAATCCAGGAGATATTGTGTTGCTGGTCAAAAACTTCACAAACATTTCATTGCAGATGACTATGTTCATGTGACATTATGGGATATATTAATGTAATAATCTGAGGATTATTATTGAGGATTATTATTTCTTTATTATAATTAATGGCAGTTTGCTAGTTGCCAGTTGGAGATAAGCTGCATTGCTACCCTGGTCCACTTCTGAAATGATAAAATGTTAAATGATGGAAATTGTTTAAGATTCTTAGTTTGTCATCTCAGCGGAACCATTGGGCTGAATTGAACCTTTTTTTTTTTTTTTTTTTTTTTTTCTGCTGCCTTTCTTCTCAGTTTTAGAGACTTCATTGTGCCTCCTTGCCTCCTTCTTTTGATTCAGGAGGAGAGCAACAACAAAAAAACAACTAAATGCACTGTCACGTAAAAGAATCTACAGCTTTTCAAGGAAAAACTTATTAAGGGAAAGCAGCTTAATAAGGAAAAATAGTCTTTCAGTTAAGATCACTGCAACCCCAGGACTTCAGCATGCAGTGATATGATGAAGTTGTAAAGCACCACTCATTAATGAAATACTTCTTTTCTTCTAATGTTTTTAATACTCGGAATAAAATTAATTAAATCTTCTGTTCCTGGGTGGGTGTTCTTTTAGTAAATAATACAAAATAGAAGTCCTGACTAAAGCCAGATTTAAGAATTTTGACATGTATTTATTCTATTGGATCAGAAAAAAAAAAACTTTAGGCTATAAAGTAACAGAATGTCTTCTAAGTATGTGACATACCTGATAAAGTTCCAATTAATAGATATGTCTTAAACTGTAGGATATCAAAACCAATTCAGTATACCTATTCTTCATTGGACTGTGAAAGTTGAGGAAGCAAAAAGTAACTCAAAAAAAAAAAAAAAAAAGGTAATAAATTGTAATGATGAAAACATTTGTTTCCAGGCAGTTTTAAAAGTATTGCCATCTGATAGCTTAAAAACTAAGATACATTTAGACTCACTGGCAAGGAATAATCTTCTGTATACCAATAGATAAAAGGATATATATGGATATATAAATATATTTTTTTTCAATATGATTATAATTTTTTCCATGTAATGTCTTCTATTCTATTCTATTCTATTCTATTCTATTCTATTCTATTCTATTCTATTCTATTCTATTCTATTCTATTCTATTCTATACTATGCTATGCTATGCTATGCTATGCTATGCTATGCTATGCTATTCTGTGCTATGCTATGCTATGCTATTCTGTGCTATGCTATGCTATGCTATTCTATTCTATTCATGCTATGCTATGCTATGCTACGCTACTGTATTCTATTCTATGATATTGTACTGTATCCCTATTCTTTCTTTAATGTATTGTGTTGTAATTTTGGATTCAATAACACTGAGCTTTAAGTTCAAGTCTTATTATGCTGAGAAAGTCTTTTATTTGGTTCTAACTGTAAGACATAGTCTAGGAAATATATAAGAACATTTAATTCATTGTTCAGTTTTAAATGCAAATGTGGGAACCGGGTGATATTCATTAGGGTGTATAGCAAATATATATATATATATTTTTTTTTTTAGATATCCACCACATGAATCAAAATAGTGACTGGAAGAAAACTTTTGAAAGGAAAAAAAAAAAAAAAAAGTGCAGGTTTAGTTAGGAATACTCTTGATTTAGAAAAAGTTTATAGTGTTAATAATAATAATAACAGGTTTGCTTAATATGACTCTAAAGGGTGACAGAACATTTTTTTACTATAGGAAAAAAGACAAGTATTAATATATTGATCTTTACAGAGATCTCTATTCTATCTATACAGAGATACTCTGTTGATCTCTACTGAAGTACGTATTTGGAGATTTTTTAATACGACGTGTAATTTTACTCTTCAAATTAACTTTATTCCATTTAAATGTTTGCTAACTTTTTTTTTTTTAAAGCATCATGAGCTTTCAAATTTATAATGCATCTTCTTTTTGATACAAGCACGGGAGTACACCCTAAAAATTTAAAAATATGTTTTCATTTTCCAATGTTTTAAATAAATCCATATTTATTTCTGGGTTATAAATAAAAATGGGTTAAGCTATTTGTTGAAAGTAGCCTTCTTTATTAATTTGTTCCCTAATTTCTGCTTAGGGAACAGACCTGAATTGTCTGCAATCATACCTTTTAATTTAAGTAGTCTGAATAATTTTAATACATTTATTTAAAGCCTACAGGTCTTCAGCTTTCAAACTCTGCTTCAATATTTACTACTCACTCATGAGTATGTTACTCTGTTTTACTTAAATCACATGATAATAATACTTTATGTGGCTAAATTCAGGTGCAATGGTCCTTTTCAGGTCCTTTTTTTTTTTTTTTTTTTTTAAATCAAATGTTTTTAGTTTGAGTGGTGGTGTATTTGGTGTATTTTTTATTTTATTTTATATTTGTGTTTTCTTAGCAAGGTAAATAAGAATGAGTGTCCAAGTGAGATATCATACAGTATCATCCCATTAGCCAGTTCAGATTAGCTGTTTTGATTCTGTCCTTTCACAGCTTCTAGTGCACCTGTAGCCTCCTCACTGGCAGGGAAGTATGAAAATTTGAAAAGCTGTTGACTTAGTTTAGTGTAATTCATTACACTAATTCACTGATGTATTATCATCATAATTCTCATCCTAAATACAAAACACAGTGCCATACCAGCTACTAGGAAGAAAATTTGGCGATTTCAGCTGAAAACAGTACATTTATTCCTTAGTTCGATTTATGCCTTAGGAAATATCTCACATGTAAAAAGACTAGCTCCAGTGTAACTCCAAAGAGTTACATAGATGTTCTGTCAGATCTTGATTGAAGAACCCACTGGAAATGTTGAATAGATGAGGTCATGCTGCTTTGCCATATTCCACATTTTTTTTTCTTTTGCAAGGCAGTTATAGCCAATTTAATTCTATCAGCAGAAAATAAAATCTAAAAAAAAAAATGTGAATCTTTATTGCTGGTACCCATGAAATACTTTATTCAGACACTTTTATTAAGTCTTTCAAAAATTCTGCATATATGCAATTCTTTTGATAATGAAAGGAGAAGTTAGGTGAAATGTCTTTCAGAAATAATTCAGCTTCCTAAGTTATTTAATCTTTATGTTTCTAATAATATGTTATTCTACAATAATGAAATATTCTACACAAAAATAAATGTTATTTTACTGAGTAGTGAGTTAATTTGACAAGGTTTTGGTAGCAGAGGTCCACAGAGGTGGCTTCTGAGAGAAGAATCCAGAAGCTGCCCCATGTTATATAAGGGTCCTGCTGCTTGCCAGAGCTGGGCCAATAAAATAAATAAATAAATAAATAATACTGGGATCAAGGGAGGGAGAAATAGAATAATAGAATAGCTCTGCAGACACCATGGTCAGTGAAGACAGTGAAGGAGGAGGGGGAGGAGGTCCTACAGGTGCTGGAGAAGTTCCCTTGTGGAGGAACTGTGGAGAGGGCCGTGGTGAAGCAGGTTGTCCACCTGCAGCCCATGTTGTATCATGGTGGATCAGATTTCCAAGCTGCAGTCTGTGGAGAAGACCATGGTGGAACAGGCGGATCTGGCCTGAAGGAGGCTGCGGCTCATGAAGAACTCCTGCCAGAGTAGATTCCAAGCCAGACCTGGAGACTGAGGAGCCCAGGCAGAAGCAGGTAACCTGGCAGGAGCTGCTGCCCATGGGGGGGACTCAGGTTGGAGCAGTGTGCTCCTGATGGATGGCCCCATGGTACAGAACCATGTGGGAGCAGTTTTTGAAGAGCTGCTGCCTATGTGAAGTCCATGCAGGATCAGTTCAGGAAGGACAGAATCCTGTAGGAGGGACCCCATATGGAGAAGGGGCAGAGAGTGACTGAGAAGGAGCGGCAAAGATGAAGTGCTGTAGACTGACCGCAACCCCATTCCCCTGTTCTTGTGCACCTTCTGGGGGGAGGAGGTGGAAGAGGGTGGAAGAGGGGAAAATGTTTTTGTGATCTCCCCATCCTTACCTCGACCCTTGATCCCTTTGCATCATATTTTCTCCCTCTTTCCCTTTGAGGAGGGGGAGTGAGAGAGTGGTTTTTGTGGAGCTCAGCTGGCCATGACTGAAGCCACCACATACTGTAACATCTTTCTTGACAGATGAAATAGTGGGAATAGGGGATGGGGGGTGGGGGTGGGGTGAAGGAGATGGGGAAGGAATATCTAAATCATAGGTGCTTAGAGAAAGTAAGAAAGAGAAACGATTGTAGAACAGGTCCCGGACCATACCTAACTGTTCACTGCCATTTCATAGCTTTTCTTCTAGGTTGTGTTATGACATATCTGAAAAACACAAAAGCTATTGTTCTCTCTCTAGTAGTCAATGACTCCCTTTTCACTTAATTTACTTTCTAAATAACAGAAAATTAGTGGTCTGTTTAAGACGCCAGAGGAAATAGAGGTTCAGGCATCATACAGAGAAATTATTATTATTGTTGTTATTATTATTATTGTTGTTGTTATTATTATTATTATCATTATCATTATCATTATTATTATCATTATCATTATCATTATTACTATTATTATTATTATATCATTGAATATAATAATAATAATAATAACAACAATAATGATAAATCTCTTTAGTCTGTACGGAATCCCATACATTTTTCTTTCAGTAATATATAGATTTCATTAGATATAGGGAAAATAATAAAATAAATATATATAAATAAATTAAAAAATACATAGTAGATGGTTAAAAGCACGAGTATCCTAAAGTTACATATATTTACTCTTACGTTTACACATAAAATTTATTCGTATCTGATCTGTTTGGAGTTGTTACTTCATGAAGCTGAAACTGATACTTAAGAACACTTTTTTAGTCTTTGAGTTGCAACAATGGCATAAAAATAAATTTATTTAGGCACATTGGAGATTTCCATGTTTTCCTGGCAGAATAAAAATAATTAAAAAAAAAAAAATCAGTATCCATATTTCAGGAACAAATAGGGGTCATACAATAAGAGAGGTTCCTCTCTAAAGGGCTGAAATAAAAATGTTACTTTTTAATATAGTATTGCTCAAAATTAATTTTCCTGTTTGCCGTACTACCCTTGGGTTATGTCTTTTGTATCTAACAAATTTGTTGTTGTTGATGATGTTGCTTTTTGTCCAGAGCAAAGGATCTCCTGGACATAAGAATTGTCCTTTAGAATCTCAGTAAATCATATATAAAATTTATTATATTTAATTATTATATTACGTTAATAGTTAATTATAAATATTTATTTTAAAGGATATATTTCTTCAAAACACAGATATGTTTTGTAGATTGTTTCAAAACAATTATTTTTCTAAATTAAGACTTTTAATTTCTATCCTTGGCCAGGTATCATATATGCCCTAACCCATATATGTTACCATTCTTTTTTAGTGAAAATTATTATCAGCTTTCCCTAATCACTTAAAAAGAACAGTTATATTCCTCTTTGCTACTGAAACCAAGTTTAGGGTTGTTGCTTTGAACATCTTGTTATGTAATTCATTCTGTAAACACACACCATCCTCAGAAAACAGAAGCTTGAAAAAAAAAACAACACAAATTGGGTGGTATTAGTTTAAACATTCTAAATGAAAGTCCTTGAAATCCTTGGTTTAATGATCAGTTTATTCAATTTGCTGGTTTCTCTTTTGAAGTTTGCAACCTCTATTTACAAACATATTACTTTGCTTAACTTTCCTTTAAGGTAAACAAAATCAATGTAATCTTTCAAAGGCTCTTTCCTATGTCCATCTCCCATTATTATTTATGACAATACAGTCTAAAATTACTGGCTGCTATAAGATCACTTAAAATGACAGAAAAAAAAAAAAAAAAAAATATATATATATATATATATATATATATATATATATATATATATATACATAATACATATACACTGTAACAAGCCAAATATATATATACAAATATATATATACAAATATATATATTCAATATATTTATATATTGAATATATATATATTCAATATATATAATATAAAATCGATATAAAATATCAATATATTTATATATTGAATATATTTATACAATATATTATTATTATATTATATGTTATATATTTCTATAATATATTTATGTATTGAATATATATATAATATCTATATAAACTATATACTATGCACTGTACAAGCCAAATATACTATATACTATACTATATACAATAAATATACTATATACTATATACTATATACTATATACTATAAACTATAAACTATAAACTATAAACTATAAACTATATACTATAACAAGCCAAATATATATGTATACATATATATTGTATACAATATATATATATATATATATATTGTATATATATATGTATACATATATATAAATATATATGTATACATATATATTTGGCTTGTTATAGTATATAGTTTATAGTTTATAGTTTATAGTTTATAGTTTATAGTTTATAGTTCATAGTTCATAGTTCATAGTATATAGTATATAGTATATAGTATATAGTATATAGTATATAGTATATAGTATATATAGTATATATATAATATATATATTATATATATTATATATATTATATTTATATATTATATAATATATATAATTATATATTATATTATATATATAATATATATATATAATATATATATAATATATATTATATATTATATATATATATAATTATATATATATATAATATATATATAATCACAGGAGACACTATAACAAGCCAAATATATATGTGTATATATATATATATACATATATATATAATATGTATGTATACATATATATTTGGCTTGTTATAGTGTCTCTTGTTTCTTTATTCAAGCAAAACAAAAGAGTTTTCTTTAAGAAAAAGACTGGCATAGAGTTATTATTTACATTCTTCCTTAGATTCAAGAGATTTGGATAGGCATTGCAAAATCTGATTCTTCTAAATCTTGCTTGTCACAATATGTTACTTGGTAAGGGGTGGGGAAGGGACATATTTTGCATACACCTATGTTGCTTTCATATCACTTACAAAATCTTTCACATATTCTGTACAGTGTATACACATCACTGAAGACAATGGAAAACATGAGAAAAATAAATAAATAAATAAATAAATAAACAAACTCTTGCTGATTTTTTTTTTTTTTTAAGAGAAGATCAGTTTTGTCCTACAAGGAGAAAAAGGGATGCACTGACTAAATGGGACATATCCTTTGTATGTAACTATTTAATATATCTACAGTGTTCTTAGCAGAGTAATTTTAATAAAACATAACATGATCGTCCTTATCTTATCAATAAATTAAGTAATTTATTCTGGTTTTATTATCCAGAATCTTCTACTCTACGGCTTTTCATTTAATTGCAAGTTTCCCTTCTGATAAGGACTCTAGCTTTAATACAGTACTTTCCAACCCTGATAAAAATTGTTAAAATATTAAAAATATTACAATATTTTAATATATGTTGTGAGTTATGATCCTTAATTCTAATGCATTTCTACTAATGTCTTAGCAGACAGTGAAAACTGGTAATTAGAAAGGCAAAGGTCAGAGATAAGCATGCTCATAGTCTTAATTTGGAAGTTTCTTTATAGCCTTTCAGAAATAACAGTATCAGTAAAACTACAGAAATTTGTATTCCACTTTATAAATTGATCAGATTAAATAACCATATATATATATATATATATGCATTTATAGCAGATATACACCATCAAAAACATATGCAGTTCAGCTCCAGATCAGATACATACATGGAATTTTGTACTAGTATCTGAGAATCTGCTGGACAATATATTCAGTTCTCTACACAGAAACCTCAGATATCATTGTGATTCCCTGAAGTATCTAAGAGGTCTATGAGCGGGTCATGATATGGACTGGACCAATAGAAACCTTTTAGTTTCTACAGGATCAGCTGTAGGCTATGTGGGATACTCTATGGCATCCTGATTAGCACCTAATGCCATGTTTAGGCAAAGCAAACTTGCCCAATGTGTCTATTTCAGGTGTCAGTTTTCTGTACTGTCTAAATATATACTGACCACAATGACATCTCCAGATAATCATTCTTTATGTAGATACTTGCATAAAGACCGCATGTATGTTTTAACACTGGAGCTCAATCACTTGTAGAGAGTCAATTAATTGTACCGAATTTTAACTGTCTGAGAATCACAGAATCACAGAATCACAGAATCACAGAATTTCTAGGTTGGAAGAGACCTCAAGATCATCGAGTCCAACCTCTAACCTAACACTAACAGTCCCCACTAAACCATATCCCTAAGCTCTACATCTAAACGTCTTTTAAAGACTTCCAGGGATGGTGACTCCACCACCTCCATGGGCAGCCTGTTCCAATGCCTCACAACCCTTTCAGTAAAGAAGCTCTTCCTAACATCTAAACTAAAACTCCCCTGGCGCAACTTTAGCCCGTTCCCCCTCGTCCTGTCACCAGGCACGTGGGAGAACAGGCCAACCCCCACCTCTCTACAGCCTCCTTTAAGGTATCTGTAGAGAGCGATAAGGTCGCCCCTGAGCCTCCTCTTCTCCAGGCTGAACAAGCCCAGCTCCTTCAGCCGCTCCTCGTAGGACTTGTTCTCCAGGCCCCTCACCAGCTTCGTCGCCCTTCATTGGACCCGCTCAAGCACCTCGATGTCCTTCTTGTAGCGAAGGGCCCAAAACTGAACACAGTACTCGGCATCTTTAGAACTAAGCATCTAAACTATGGTACTGGTTTAAATCTTTACTTACTTACTGAAACAGATGCATCCAATATCACTGAAGTGGCTGCAGTGTAATTGAGGCATCCACATGGGACCAATATATGCAAAATTTGAAAAATAAATAAATAAATAAATACATTATTCCAGAGTGAAAGCTGGGTATCAATGACAATACACTAGCAAATCTCAAGTGAGACTAAATACTGAAATGTAGGCAATGGGTCAAGCTGCTAGATATCCTTCATGATTAATCTGTTGTGATAGTCACCTCTAGAAGGTTATGCATCCATTACCCAAATAATTATTATTAAATGGGGCCCTGGACAACCCAATCTAGTGGGTGGCATTCCTACCCATGTCAAGGGAGTTGGAACTAGATAATCTTTAAGGTCCCTTTCACACAAGCTATTTTATGACTCTATGGTTCTATAAATCAGGAGTGTAATTAATTAATTTCATCTTGCAAATACAGAATGCAAATGATACTTAAGAGGTGTCACTAATTACAGAGGGAAATTACAGAGGGAGAGAATCTACAATACTGATTATTACTGCTTATTGGAAGGCTAGTGATGGGTAAATTAAACCTCACTTTCAAGTTCTGGAAAATGAATGCACCAGCACTATTGAGTGTCATATGCATTGCACAGAAAAAAAAAAAAAAAAAAAAAAAAAAAAAAAAAAAAAAAAGGTGGAATCCTAGAGGATGGACAATCACTAATTCTGTACATTCCTGTAAGGAGAAATAAGTGAGAGCCAATCATGACTAGAAGAACACTCAGTTTTTCTCTCTCTCTCTCTCTCTCTATATATATTTTTTTTTTTCCAATGTAAAATTTCTGGTGATGCTATATGAGTAGTTAATTACAGACTGAAGGACTTCTGATTCTTCCAAACACTCTGTGGCAGTTTTACTCAGGTGGGCGGCTGAGCTTCACCACAACCGCTCTCTCACTGCTCCTCCTCAAAAAGGAACTACGAGAAAATACAATGAAAAGGGCTCAAGGGTTGAGATGACAAAGGAATGAAACCAAAAGCACCTTCTCCCCTCCCCATACACCCTTTTCCACCTCCTCCCCCTGACTGGCATAGGGGAACAGGGGAATGGGGTTATGGTCAGTCTATAGTGCTTCTTCTCTACTGTTCCTTCTTGGTCACTCTTGTCCCCTTTGCTGTGGGGTCCCTCCCATGGGATACAGTCCTTAATGAACTGATCCGACGTGGGCTTCCCACAGGCAGCAGCTCTTCAAGAACTGCTCCAGATATGGGTCCATACCATGGGGTCCATCCCTCAGGAGCAAACTGCTCCAACAGGCAGCAGTTCCTGCCAGGTCACCTGCTCCTGCGTGGATTCCTCTCCACAGGCTACAGGTCCTTCTCTAAATCTGCTTGGGCAGGGGTCTTCCACAGGCGGCAGCTTCCATTGGTGCAGAGCTACCTGCTCCACCGTGGTCTCCTCCACGGGCTCCAGCATGGAACCCTGCTGCACCGTGGTACTCCATAGGCTGCAGGGGGACATCCTGCTTCACCATGGTCCTCACTACAGGCCGCAGGGGACTTCTGCTCCAGAGCCTGGAGCACCTCTCCCCCTCCTTCTTCCCTGACTTTGGCATCTGCATGGCTGTTTCTCACTCCTCTCACTCTCCCAGCTGCTGTGTGGTGAAGCATTTTTTTTTCCCCTGTCTTAAATATGCTCTCACAGAGGAGCAAAACAATATTGCTTATTGTCTCAGCTCTGGTCAGCAGTGGGGCCCTTACCAAACATGGGGCAGTTTCTAGATCCTTCTCACAGAAGCCACCCCTATGGCCCCCTGCTACCAAAACCTTGCCATGTAAACCCACTGCACACTCTTTTTGCTTATTTACTTATTTTTTGCTTATATGTGATGGTCAGAAACTTGTAATACTAAAAAGAGTAATTAAATTATCCTTTATGAACGTATTTCTACAAAACACCAAGAAGTTAACATTTCACTTATTACAGTTGCTGTAAAGATTAGATAGATGACTGATACCACTGATCTCAAAATGTATATTTTACTTTTTTTTTTTTTTCCCTTTGTTTCTGTACATAAACTTTGTGCTACATTTCTCTTATCACTTTGGTTATCAATCATTCTGCTATTACAAAAACATAGAATCACAGAATGTTTGATACTGGAAGAGAATTCTGGAGGTCTTCTGATTCAACCCCTTGCTCAAGCAAGGTCACCTAGAGCGTGTTGCTGAGGACCACATGTACTGGGTTTACATGGCAAGGTTTTTGTAGCAGGGGGTGACACGGGTGGCTTCTGTGAGAATCATAGAATCATTAAGGTTGGAAAAAAACTCCCAAATCATCTGGTCCAATGATTACCCTACTACCAATGTCACCCACTACTAAATCAGGTCCCTAAGCACCACGTCCAAATTTTCCTTAACACTCCCAGGAATGGTGACACTACTACTTCCCTGAGCAACCTTTTCCAATGCCTGACTATTCTTTCTGAGAAGAAATGTGAAGAGTCTAGAAGCTGCCCCATATCAGGTAAGGGCCAGTTTCAGCCAGCTCCAAAGGGACCTTGCACTAGCCAGAGCCAACCCGGTAAGTGATGCTGTTTGAACCTCTGTGATAACATATTTAAGAAAGAGAGAAAAAAAATTAAAAAAAATATGAGCAACATTTTCAGTTTCCTGATGTTCATATGGAATCTTCTGTTTCGGTTTGTGTGTATTGCCTCATGCCCTGTCATTGGGCACCAATGAAACAAGATTGGCTCCATTCTCTTTGTACCCACCCTCAGCTATCTATATACATTGATAAGATCCTCCCTGAGCCTTCTCTAAGTTTAACAGTCCCAGCTCTCTCAGCCTTTCCTTTCAGGATAGGTGCTTCTTTCCCTTATCATCTCTGTGGCCTCTCTTCAGTATGTCCATGTCTGTCTTGGCCCATAACTGGACACAGTGCTCCAGGGGTAGCCTTGGCAGTGCTGAGTAAAGGGATAAGATCACCTCCCTAGATCTTCTGGCAATACTTTGTCTAATGCATCCAAGAATACTGACAGACTTCTTCATGGCAAGGGGCCCTTTATTTGCTCATGATCAACTCCGTGTCTACCAGGATCCCCAGCTCCTTTTCTGCCATGCTGATGAGACACCAAGCTGGTTAGACACAGCATGTACTGGTTTCTGGGGTCATTCCTCCCTGGGTGTAACTTCTTGTTGAAGTTCATAAGGTTTCTGTCAGACCATTTCTCCAGTTTGTAGAGGTTCCTCAAGGTGGCAGCATGACCTTCTGGTGTATCAGCCACTCCCCTTAGTTTTGAATCACCAGCAAAATTGCTGAGGGTACACTCTACTCCACTGTCTAGGTCCGTAATGAAGATGTTGAAGAGGACTGACTGGACTAAAAAGAGGTTCTCTGCTAGTTAGTGGCATCTAAATGTTATAGAATACTGAGTCCGTGGAGTTATAATATTTTAAGTATAAATCAATAGTATTTCTTTCATTAACCTTCAGTTAAATCTCATAAGGAAAAAAAAAAAAGGAAAAATATGACAAATGACGTAACCAGTTGTGATTGACACTCATCTGGGTGAGTAAGAATTAATATGACAAGTACAAGAGGAACATAGAACTAGTGGAGCAAGTCCATAGGAGGGCTACTAAGATGATTAGAAGACTGGAGCACCTGTGTTATGAGGACTGGCTGAGAGAACTGGGCTGGTTTAGCTTGGAAAAGAGAAGACTGAGGGGAGACACCATTAATGTATGTAAATATCTGAGGGCAGGGTGTCAAGAGGTGCCAGTCTCTTTACAGTTGTGAGAGGATGAGAAGTAATGGGCACAAACTGAAGTATAGGAAGTTCCAGCTGAATATGAGAGGGCATTTCTTTACTGTGACGGTGAGAGAGCATTGGAACAGGTTGCCCGGAGAGCTTGTGGAGTCTCCTTCTCTGAAGGTATTAAAAATCCACCTGTATGCAATCCTATGCAATGTACTGTAGGTGATCCTGTTTGACAGGGATGTTGGACTAGATGATCTTCAGAGGTCCCTTCCAACCTTGGACATTCTGTGATTCTGTGAAATAAATAAGTAAAAACCTATGTTTCAAATCAGTGCTATTTGCACAAAAACATTAATCTGTTGTGTTTAAACATTTTCTGTTGAAATTAATATGGAACAAAATGTTCAGTGTCACAACAGCTGAATGCACAATGTCTCTCAGTTTTCTTCCCTCTGCATCATGGGCTATTTTCCCTTAATTCATTATTGAGTTATACAAAGTTGTGAGCCTAGGCTGCTTTACATAGAATGCTTTATAGCATGCTTTACAGGTTGGCATTCTTGTCCAAGAGACGAGATTTCAGCAGGTGTCTCTTAACACTGATTCTTGTCATATTTTACCCAAATCTCCTCTCAGCATTCACCACCACTCACCTATCTAAAATTTTTCTACACGCTTTTTTTTTTTTTTTGTCATCCACCTCCACCTTCTCCACTTCTTTCATTCTTGGTAAAACTGACTTGCCTTTTATTTATTTATTTATTTACTTACTTTTATTTAAGTACTATTTTTTATTTGACATCTGTTCTCTCTTGCTTGCAAGAAATTATATTCTTGAAACATTACATTTTTATTTGCTTTGAGCTTGCAAATATGTATATATACTATCTACATATATTTTACAGAAAAAAAAAATAATATCAGAATTGATTGATTGATTATTTTTTTATTTATTTTATTTTTTTTCCCTTTCAGGTTTTAATTAGATTAATTTCCTGGATCTCTAAGCCATCTTCTGATGAAATTCAGATAACTCTGGCTGTGAGATTATTATAATCCATTAATGAATTATTATAACAATCCATTAATGAATTAATAAAGAAAGATTTATCTTTCTTTATCTGAATTAATAAATAAAGATTTATCATTATTATCAATAAAATAATAATGATAAATATTTTTCATATGTAATTTTCAAATCACACAGTATTATTGCTTCCAAATTTAACTACCCTATTTACAGATAGAGAATACCAAATAAAGAATTTGTAGTGTAGGCAGTATGCAAAGGTTCATTAACAGACTTATTACAAATAGGCCTGTAGATGTGAACAAAGACTAAAGAGGAAAGAGAGATGAAATAAATCTTATTCTATATTTTCCTTCTCAGCAAAACTATTTTCTCAACCTTCATGTAATTAGCTCATTTCTTTCTTGTTATAAATGGCTCAGGATTCATTACTACTTCTAAAAAAATAGATTATTATAATTAGCTTCCGGGGTCCAGTCCCTCCTACTGGAGCATGCGCATCAGTCTCCTCTGGGGGTCTCTAGGGGTCTTTCATGCTGAAGGCTCGTAGTCTTCCTCTCCCCTTTGTACTCACTCGGCACCATACCAAGTTTATAGAACATTTTCTGCAAGTCTTGTCTCCCAGCCGTCCTTCAGCTTCTTTTTCCTTCCTCTTAATCTCTTGTCCTCCTAGCCAGATACCAAAGATCCGCATAGTATCCCATAATAGTCACTAGTTGTTATCAGTTATTCTGAAACTCCCAGACATCAAACACAAACAGCTTTCTTATTTGACGCTTCACGAGTAATTAAAACATTCTTCCCCAGCTATTCACAGACACATCTATAGCAGTGTTAAGTTAATCTCGAAGAAGACAGGAAAAAAAGGCTGTAACTGTTAGAAATAGAAGTCCGGAATAACAAAAGCAAACAGGTTCATAAATTTAAGGAGTGTTTTCTGAAGACGTGATAAATTGACTAGAATGAGGGGGAGACTGGGACACACTGCATCTGTGGTTCATGAATTAAAATGCCAGTGCAGTGCCCAGAGGCAGACAGGATTCAAACAGAATTGTTCTTTATGGACACGAATTGTTAAAACATTCCTCACATTTCTTGAACATAGATTTTCTAAAAAACTTGTATCTTCTCAGACAGTTCCTGTTAAATTCTTGCATTTAGAGATAACCTTTTATTCACAGTCAAACATACAGCATTAAAAATATTATTTCTTGAAGTCAATTCATTATTGTCTGATTTGAAAACATTTACACCTCATCTCACAGAGGATTATGGGACAAGGATTTCTGGCCTCCCATCACTGCCTTGCAATGTCTCAGCATTCATACAAACATTAATAGCACAGTTGAAATCACTTTCTTGAGATTTCCAGTTTCAAGCTAGCACCAACATCTGGAAACAAGAGAAGGCAAAAATAACATGACAGATATCAAGAAAAGGGAATTATACTATAGCCTGATCTTCTCATTAATTAGAAAGCATTTGACTGAATAGCGTGTCTAAGCAGATGAGAATTGTCTGAAAGGTCAGTAACACAAGCTATGCAGTATGGGGAAGAATCCTCCAGACACTCATCACAGACAAATAACACAATGCTGCTCCAGTTCAATTGACATAATCAGCAATTAAAGTAATGAATAAATCATGAAGTAAGATATTGCACTGTACATATAACATAGACAAGAATGAACCTACTAAGAATGATCAAAAGCATTTGTAATAAAGTAATAAACTTTAAGAATTGCTGGGTTTTAGCTCAGACTGTAATCAAGTAAAAATCATAAGCTACAAAAAGTATTATAATCTTCCTGTATATTCTTGTTATCATTAAGCAGCTCATATTAACTATTATGTTTCTCTAAATGTGTAGCAAGTTCTCATTTGTAATAAGAATGATGAGTACAATCATGCTTCTAGTAAGTGCTGTAAGTTCTCAACAGTTCAAAAATATTGATATGATATGAACATATGTATGAAACATTTCCATTGACGACATCTGCACAGCATGCTGCACTCTGGTTGAAGTCCCAATAGTGCTGCAAGATTCAGGTCTCCCAGCATCTGAGTGGAAGTAATGTTTCCTGTTCTATTTTTTTTTTTTTCCCTTATAGTGTTAGCTCTAATAAATTTCATTTTAAGTGATTCTTTATGGACTTTTTTACTTTAAGTACCTTCCTTACTGGGATCATAACAAACCAGCACCTCCTCATGCAAATCTGAGTTGTATACATTTGTATATACAATACACGTAAAATACACCAAATAATATATGCCAAATGCTATATATTATGTGTGTGTTTCTGAGGAAAGAACCTTAAAATATATGTTACGTTCATTTACACATCCAAAAGCATACACTAGGAAATATATATTAGGTTGGACTTCTTTTTTTTTGTTTGTTTGTTTGTTTGTTTGTTTTTCAAAATTTCCTTAAAATTTTCCTTAAAATTTGTTTCCATTTTTTCCTTAAAATTTCAAACATATATATATATATATATATATATAAAACATGAAACACCCTACCCCCCCTCTTTCTCCCCCACCTCCACCCCCCAACAAACGAGAAAAATTGTGAAGAAATCACTATGAATAATTTATTACCATTATATTTTAAGAAGAGTAAAACTGAATCACAGGTGCCATCTTTTTGCACCTTTTTGCAACCATCTTTTTGCAAGTGAATTACAGGTGCCACTTTTACAGCACTTCTAGTAACTTTTGATCTGTGTGCATGCATGGGCTGAAACCTCAAGTGCACGTAGCTGATGTAGTGACTTCCAGTGAACACACAGGTTCAGCCTGAGTGATCTGCAGCATATAAGTGGCTTCAGTTCATGGCTAGAGTTCCATAATACTGTGCATATTCAACAATTTTACAGATAATGCAGGTGATGCCAGCACAGATAACAATGTGAATCTAATTTATCAGAAGCTCTAGAATGTTGGCTGGAAGGGGTAATAAGGACCAAATAGATGTTCTGCATATTTATTTTCATACCAAGCAAAAACTTCTGGGATCGACAAATGTTTATGACTAATTAACAGTAGCCCCTCAAAAAGTATCAGATTTTCCCATTTTCAGAATACTGCTTCTTTACTGCAGAGTTTTCTGCTTCTTTTTTTATGCTCTGAGCCTCAGGTATTACAAGTTTCACAAAGAAAATAATACATGTACATATGATAAAACATGATATCTGTGGATATGATGGACATTGCAGAAAAAGTGATAGACGTTATCCCCACCTCATGGGTTCTTCTAAAAGTGTCCCAAGGACTAGGAGCTGAACTAAAAAGCAGATCTAGAAGCCTGAGATAGGAGTGCTCTGGTTTGGGGTGCAGATTGGCATGGAGTTTACACAAAACAGTTGCAGAGATGTAGCCAGGAGTAATTTCAGCTTATGGTAAACATAAATTACAATATAAATACAGAAAATCAATCTTGTCCATACTGTTCTAAAAAGCACAGAGTAAAACATTGTGTTTCTACAGCAGCATTTCAAATTGAAGGAAGGTGATAAGCAACACCCACACAGGTCACAGATGAGAGTCTGAAACTAGTGGTTTATTTCTTAGATCAATTTTCACATTTATCTATATTTAATATAATTTAATTATTAAAATACAACATATCTCATTATCTGAGGGAGAAAACATGTTCATGTGTTCATAATAAGTTCAATTTATAAATTAAAAAAAAAAAGGAAAAAGGCTGTTTTTCACTTCTACAAATAAAGCATGTGGTGCTGCATAGAAAATTCCTAGGTCAAACAATTTGCAAAAAAATGCATGTGAGACATGCATTTGACATGCAGGAAGAAAACGTCGAAATTTTAGTAGAACAAAGACGTGTATAATTTATAAATACATATGTATAGTGTGTTTGTTCAGTATCCTTTACATATGAGGGTGAAAAGGAAAGTGAAAAGGAAGGAAAAGGGAAGGGAAAAGGAAGATAAGGTTTACAACTATTCTGAAATAGTAAATACAAATGTCAATATAAGATCATGAAATACATAACTTCATATCTAGGTGATATCTATGTATTGTGGAGAAGTCAAAATAATTGAGAGAGATAATACCGCAAAAAAAAAATACCTTAATATGTAACATTCTCATTCAGTTGTTTATTGTGTATGAAATTAATTTTATATTCTCTTTGTAGTAATTAATGTGTTGTTATTCTGTGTAGTTTTTATGTTTATAAGAGAGCGTGAACAAATACACATTTATGTATTATACATATAATATACATACATATATATATATATACATATATGTTAAGAGAGTCTGTCACCTTTACCTAGAAGAATGCATGAAAATGTATTCTCACTTTTTTTCTGTTGAAATAGTCCATTCTAGTATAAAATGATTTAATAATTACTAGAATGGAAAAGAATAAACAAAATAAAGGTGGGGGTCTTCAAACTAGTTATTAAGATTTTCTACTGGGAGCTGATCTTAGTCTCCTTTAGTTTGATGAATCATTTTCCACAAAATGGAATATTTTATAGAAGAAAAATATCACTAGGCCTCAGAATCACATGGAAAGCATAATACTAAAATCCGAAGGGTAATGTGAATTTATAAACACTAAGGCTGAATAAGAAGTGAACGGTAGGCTTTGCACAGCTTTGTTGCCTGTGAAAGAGAGTCACAAAATGTACTCCTCTTTGAATTTGGGTTGACTTTTTTTCCAGGCACACTATAATAATAATAATAATTTGTATAATATAAAAAATATTTTCCTTTGCAAGAATACCCAAAAATCAATTTCATATAAATATGTCTTTAATTTATTTGTGAAAATATGTGAGTCAACATAAAATATGTTGATGTTCTTCTTAATCAAAAAATCAAAAAATAAAAAATATAACATTAAATTGATATAAAATATATGAATTTAATCTTGGAAATACATATTTGCTGTAGTCTCGCTATAACATTTTTGTAGCTTTATTGATAAACATTATCTGTTCTGCAGAAAACAGTCTTCCTCCCTTCCATCTGTTTACTTTTAAACAATTGCTTTAGTTTCTTATCCATAACAAGTTTAGCATATTTCAATATGCTAAACTTCATACTTCAGGAAAGTCAATTTAAAAAAAAAAATAATTTACTGCATCACTATTCTGGCTAACATTGGCTAAGATTTTTCATTGAGGCAAACAGTTGTATAAGCTTCTGTTTCTCAAATTCCCTGCAATTCCAACAGAAGTGAGAACTATTGCTAATGGCACATTTCTTATTTTATAGGGATAAATTTATTAGTAGATAGATTAGTAGATAGATTTATTAGATTCATAGATAGTTCAAATAACCACATTTTTAATTTGTTTGGCTTTGCCCAGAGCTATCCAATCAATAACCAGTAGAGGAAAATGACCACTATACCATAAATACCTAAAATAATATCTAAGTGTTTTGTTTTGTTTTCTTATTTTTTTAATTAAATATATATATATATATATATTATTTTTTTAATATTAAAATATTTAGCCTTATTTTAGCCATGATGATATATTTAACAAACCATAATAATTCATTATTTTCTCTATGCCTCAAATCTTTTGTATATTACATATAATTGCAGCTGTTACCTCTCACATGTATGTATTTAGATAATCAACAATCATTTTTGAAGGTACATTCTTAAAAATGTACATGGCCTTAAAATGTCCCAGGGAATGGTATTCCCCATCTGTTTAACAGAGAATTCTACTTCAAAGTTCACTCTTTTTACAACAAAGGACTCGTTTTCAAGCTAATGATTAACTTTCTCATTAAGCTTAAATTCATATTATATCAACGAATACTATATCATGAAATTGCTGTTTTCATTAATATAAATGTTCAATGAAGTATATATTACTAAATATATAAACTTTCTGAGTGTATATTATCATACATAATATATTAAAATGTTGTGAATCTTGAGAGTATCATTAAAATTCCATCTTCTTCATTTTCCAAACAGTTCATTGTAAAGATATCCCCCAACAATAAAAATATTTGTAAGACAGAAAATTTACATAAAAATTAAATCAAATAAGGAAGGCAATGAAAATCTTCACAAGTTTTGTTTATTATTTAACAAATTAATTAAGAACAAAATACAGATGCAAAAAAAACAAGTATCACTTTATCCATACAAATTGCTATTTTTTACAGGTTTAGATGTTTCTCATTATTACTGAAGGTGAGAGGACCAGCTTTTAATGAATAGAAGGGTAATCAGAGGAAAAAGGTAAGAAAGTTACCAGTAATATGATGCATTACAGAATTTTGCTTAATCTCATTTAATGATTCTAAAAGGAAAGAGTAATACTAGAGCCTTATTAATTGACCAAAAGATATGGAACATTAACTATAAAATCTTAAAAGATTTTATATGTAATATGTAGGGGGAAGGCTGGGGGGGGGGGGGGGGGGTGGAATTACTATGAAAGATTTAATCTGTTCTTGAGCAATTACAGGCAAAGTTAAATTAGTTTGTTTCTGGAACCTGTTTTTAAAGGGACAAGTACTTAATGACCCAAATTTCAGACAGAATTTCAGAAAGAGGAAGTTTTAGAATCAATAATGTATCAAAGATCCAGGGCCAGATGATATATACCCTCCAACCAGTCAAAAAGTTAAATACAAGTTTTATTAGGTTGAATATGTGTAGTGGGTTTACGTGGCAAGGTTTTGGTAGCAGGGAGCCATAGGGGTGGTTTCTGTGAGAAAGATCTAGAAGCTGCCCCATGTTTGGGAAGGGCCCCATTGTTTTCCAGATCTGAGCCAATAAGCGATGTTTTTTTGCGCCTCTGTGAGAGCATATTTAAGACAGGGAAAAAAACGCTGCGCCACACAGCAGCCGGGAGAGTGAAGGGAGTGAGAAACAGCCTTGCAGGTGCCAAGGTCAGTGTAGAAGGAGGGGGAGAGGTGCTCCAGGCTCTGGAGCAGAAGTCCCTTGCGGCCTGTGGTAAGGACCATGGCAAAGCAGGATGTCCCCCTGCAGCCTATGGAGTACCACGGTGCAGCAGGTTTCCATGCTGGAGCCCATGGAGGAGACCACGGTGGAGCAGGTGGCCCTGCACCAACGGAGGCTGCGGCCTGTGGAAGACCCCTACCAGAGCAGATTCCGGGCCGGACCTGTAGCCCGTGGAGAGGAGACCACGCAGGAGCAGGTGACCTGGCAGGAGCTGCTGGCTGTGGAGGAGCCAGGTTGGAGCAGTTTTCTCCTGAGGGATGGACCCCGTGGTACGGACCCATATCTGGAGCAGTTCTGGAAGAGCTGCTGCCTGTGGGAAGCCCACGCTGGATCAGTTCATCAAGGACTGTATCCCGTGGGTGGGACCCCACAGCACAGGGGACGAGAGTGACCGAGAAGGAGCGGCAGAGAAGAAGTGCTGTAGACTGACCATAACCCCCATTCCCCTGTTCCCCTGCGCTGCTCAGGGGGAGGAGGTGGAAGAGGGTGGATGGGGGGGAAGGTGCTTTTGGTTTCTTTCCTTTGTTTCTCACTTCTCTAGCTTGTTAGTAATGAGCAATAAATGTTACTATCTGTCTTCTTATGCTGAGTCTGTTTTGCCCGTTACAATAATTATTGCGTGATTTTCTCGTCCTTATCTCAATCCTTGAGCCCTTTTCACATATTTTCTCCCCATTCCTCTTTGAGGAGGGGGAGTGAGAGAGCGGCTGTGGTGGAGCTCGGCTGCCCACTCGAGCGGAACCATGACACTATGACATTTAATTTCTTGCTTAAATTCATTTTTGTAACAAACAAAATTAGAAAATAGAGCAAAAATATTTACACTGATCTTTGGAATTACAGACCTGTAAATTTGAACTTCATAACACAGAAAACAAACAAACAAACAAAACAAAAACAAAAACAAACATAATAAATAGGCACATAGATTAATATATATTAACATATATTGAAGGAAATATTCATTTCTCTGAAAAGTGTTCAACAATTTGATACATTTGAAAAGGCAACCTATAAAATATACTTTGTTCTTCAAATATTTCTTGCTTGGATCTACCACAAACAACTTTAAAAATACTTTACTACTATTTAGTGAAGATACTAAGCTATTCTGTAAAGTGAGTACCGTTGTGGTTTAAACATGGAGGTAGTTGTCTGGCTGGGATTGTTCAGCCTAGAGAAGTCACTGGGATTGTTTAGCCTAGGGAAGAGGAGGCTGAAGGGGGGGCCTCATGGCAGCCTACGGCCTCCTTGCAAAAGGAGAGGAGGGGCAGGCATTGATTTCTGCTCTCTGGTGAGAGCAACAGGACCCGAGGGAACAGCATGGAGCTATGACAGGGGAGGGTTGGGCTGGGTGTTATGAAAAGGTTCTTCACCCAGAGGGTGGTCAAGCACTGGAACAGGCTCCCCAGGGAAACAATCATGGCACCAAGCCTGCTGGAGTTTGAGAAGCAGTTGGATAATGCTCTCAGACACATGGTCTGATTTTTATGGGTGGTCTTTTGAGCTTTGGAGACCCAGGAGTTGGACTTCATGGTCCTTGTGGGTGATACCTTTAGTAGTGGACATACCTTCAGTTTCAATAAATTGGCTCCAGCAATTATTCCACACTCCCCTACTTCACTGGCCTTGGTGTCTGTATGTAGGGCTGGTTCTCACTTTTTTTTTTTTTTTTTTTTTTTTTTTTTCCCCCACTGTTATTGTCTCTTCCCTTGCAGCGTGCAGTTTTACCTATTCTTAAATATGTTTTCCAAGAGGCACCACATGTGACTGATGGCTTCGGCTGTGTCATGCAGTGAGTGTCTGTTGCACAGCTGGCTGGCACTGGCTGTGCTCAGTAAAGGACAGGCCCTGGTCTCTTCACACAGGAGCCAAGTCTGCAGCCCACCCACCCCACTATCAAAACCTTGCACCTTCAGCAATACTACTATACTTCAGCACTCTTAATTATATGGATTAGTTTTAATTGGTGAGAGAACAAGAACATTCAGTGTAAGTTCTGATTCTGATCAGAGGAGCTATTTTCTCAGGTGGAGATAACTTGGAAATAATATGATGATAGTAAATAAGAACACCACAGATGCAGAAGTATTTGAAGGCTTGCAGCTGTAGACAGCATCATGAGAGACTGTGATATCAGTCTCTATAAAAAGGGAAGAAGAAGAAGAAGAAAAAGAAGAAGAAGAAGCCCCCAGTCATCACTTCTTCACTCTTTTAAATCCATTATTATAGAAGTGACAGGAAAATAAATAAATAAATACAGTTCCAAACAGAATAAAAAAAAAAAAATGATAGTGAGAAGAACTTTCAAGTCATTTCCTCTTCACAATGAAAATGCTTTTGCATTTTTAGAAATTGTATGAAGTGGATGATGACCTTTTGAAGCTATTAATTTCTCTAAGTGGTACCTTACATATCCTCTTTAATAAATGTTAATGAAAGCAGCATACAAAAGGCAATCATATAGGAAAGTAGCAGATATAACAAATATTCTTAGAAAACAACAAGCATGGGAAGGCCTGATGACATGAACAGGAAAAAAGTAGAGTTACCAAAACCAGAAGAAGTAGTATGTATCTCTATATCTACTAAATCAAGACACAGTAATGTGAAAGCAGATGGTATGCTGTAAGACAGTTTGGAGTTTTGGTCACCTTTCAAAAGCACACTGCATGAGAAATGAATGATTCTGTAATTTTATGATAAGCTGGATTTCTTTACTGGATTTTTGATCATGGACAGGAAACACTGGTGCTGGTTTAAGTTACAGATCTGTTAGGACATTCCACACTTCCAGCCTTCCACGATGTACTTTTACATTTGTTATATTTTTTCTACATTGTCCTTACACTTTTCACAGGAAATCACAACCAATTTCTTTTTTAATAGACAAGGCATGTAAACATGTAAACATTTCTCTTACTCAGACTGCAGCTCAGCTACCTTATCCTTGTCCCCAGATAAACTGCATAGTATTGAGACAAACAGCCAAGAACAACTATGGCAATGTCTATTCAAAAAATGACAAAGCTCAGGGAAGTTTCCAACCCTAGATACCTTCCTGACACCCGTAACACAATGATAATGTTTTTTAAATAAAAGGAAAAAATAGGTCTTAGGATATCGAAGACTGTTTAAAATTCCCCAACCCTTTTTCCTCTTAGATAGAAGGATGAAGCATATGTTAACATGTCAACCTTTAAACAAAAAGATGCCACTTGCCACTTTTGTGCCACCTTCTTGTGCACAGACCACCCCAGTTTGTCATATTACACTTTTGCTCAGCTTAAAAATTCATTTCTCAGATCCCTTACTGCTAAAGCACTGTGAGACTGTTAGAAAAACAGAATATTGTTGTTGTTATTTAAAATTAAATAGCACTGCTTTTTGTTTATAATCTTTTATTATAGCACTTCTATCTTTTATAAATAGCATATACATATTTTATAAATAGCACTGCTTTTTGTTTATACTCTTTTACAAAAATATATAAAATGGGGGGTGGAAAAATGGGGGGAAAAATATATTAAAAAATGAAAAAAATATAAATGGTAAAAATATATAAAATAGGGGACGGACTGCGGGGTTCTTTGTACTCCACCCCCAACAGCTTTTACAATAATGATAGCTATACAGAAGCTCTGATCAAAACACAACTTACTTTTACTCTGTAGCAGGGTACTGACCCAGTCTACATTTTTTAAAATGTGCATTTTGTTCATGTTAATAGTGAGGAAATACAAAGTCAAGCATGCTGAGACCTTCAAGATGGAGCTGACTGTAAACATCAGTTTCAGACAGCTTATGTAAATGACCAGAAATTTGCTCTAAACTCCAGACAACTGTTTCATCTTTATTCTCCTACCTATTGCCTAGCTCCTAAACAGTCATCAGTCATTCCTGCTGCCAAACATGCTCCATAGAACACACAAGCTGAAATCCAAAAAAGTCATATCAACTTGGTTCTGATGGTTAACTAGACATTGTCATAAAAGGAAAATAAGTTCATTAAACAGGACTTTCCCTTTGTGAGCCTGTGTTGACCGCTACCAATGGCTGCATTGTCTTTCTGTTGTTTTCCAATAACTATCAGAATAATCTTCTCCATAATTTTGCCAGACAGTGAATTGAGACTGACAGGCCTGTAATTATCAGGGTTTTCTTTCATGCCCTTCTTGAAAACTGGAATGTTTGCTAGCTTCTAGTCATCTGGGACCTCTCCAGATTCCCCAGACCATTGAAAAATAATTGTGAGAGGTCTCCTGATGAGATCAGCCAGCTCTCTGTGTACCCTAAAATGAATCCCATCAGGCTAGGATGTACTTATGTGCATCCAGCTGGACCAGCAAATCCTGCACAAATTCTGTGTTGGCTGGAGTTTTTCCTTCCCACAGTCACAGTCGGCAAACTCAGTTCTTCAGGGCCCCAGGGCTCATCATCAGACAGAGACAAATAAGGTATTAAACATCTCTGCTTCATCTACATCCCTATTTGTAAGGTGATTAATGTCATGAAGCAATGGGCCAATGTTATCTCTGATTCTCTTTTTGCTGATAAAGTCTTATAAAGTCTTTTTTTCTTTTTTTTTTTTTGTCCCCCACAGTACTGGCCATACTCAACTGGATCTGGATCTGGATAGGCTGCACTGATGGGCTGAGGTCAACTGCATGAAGTTTAACAAGGCCAAGTGCCGGGTCCTGCACCTGGGGCGCAATAACCCCAAGCAGAGCTACAGGCTGGGAGATGAGTGGTTGGAGAGCTGCCAGGCAGAGAAGGACCTGGGAGTGATGGTGGACAGTCGGCTGAATATGAGCCAGCAGTGTGCTAAGGTGGCCAAGAAGGCCAATGGCATCCTGGCTTGTATCAGAAACAGCGTGACCAGCAGGGCTGGGGAGGTGATTGTCCCCCTGTACTCGGCTCTGGTGAGGCTGCACCTCGAGTACTGTGTTCAGTTTTGGGCCCCTCGCTACAAGAAGGACATCGAGGTGCTTGAGCGGGTCCAAAGAAGGGCGACGAAGCTGGTGAGGGGCCTGGAGAACAAGTCCTATGAGGAGCGGCTGAAGGAGCTGGGCTTGTTCAGCCTGGAGAAGAGGAGGCTCAGGGGTGACCTTATCGCTCTCTACAGATACCTTAAAGGAGGCTGTAGAGAGGTGGGGGTTGGCCTGTTCTCCCACGTGCCTGGTGACAGGACAAGGGGGAATGGGCTAAAGTTGCGCCAGGGGAGTTTTAGGTTAGATGTTAGGAAGAGCTTCTTTACTGAAAGGGTTGTGAGGCATTGGAACAGGCTGCCCAGGGAGGTGGTGGAGTCACCATCCCTGGAAGTCTTCAAAAGATGTTTAGATATAGAGCTTAGGGATATAGTTTAGTGGGGACTGTTAGTGTTAGGTTAGAGGTTGGACTCGATGATCTTGAGATCTCTTCCAACCTAGAAATTCTGTGATTCTGTGATTCTGTGATTCTGTAACTGTAATTAAACTTTGACCACACACATATTTTCTCCCTATGTGGTGAAAAACATCTCTATAGTTCTCCCATGTCAACCAACCTTGCTTCCAGTCACTTCCTTTTTCCACCTAAGCTCTACAATACTTTGCTCAGCCAAGCTCACCTTCTGCCCTGACTACTTGACTTCCAACATTTTAGAATTGCCTGTTCCTATGCAGTTAAGAGGTGGTACTTAAAAAGTGGCTAGCACCTATGGACCCAGATATCTTCAAAAGCAGTTTTCCAGGGGACCTTACTTGTTGGGAATTGGCATAATTGTTCGATCTAAGCTTGCTTTAAGCAACCAGAGTAGGCCTTAGAAATCTCAGGGCCTGCTGTAGCTGAGCAAACCAGGCTGCCAGAGTAACTGTGAGAAGCTCCCACGGCAAAGACTCCCACATCACCCAATTAAGGAACTCAGAAAATACTGTTATCAGCAGCTGGCCTCAAGGACTAGGCCTACGTGACCGTTAAGCACAAAGGGGGTTGTTTTCCTAACTTCTAATCAAAAAGGGGGGTTCTTTTCTTGCAGGTGGTGTTATTTTCTTATAACTGTTTGTCTGAGTGCTTTTGACCAATAATCTTGTGTGAAACACTGTCCACCCCTGTAAAATTCACTATAAAAGTTGGGCTATTCGGGCAATAAAATGGCGAAGCATGATCTGACTCTGCTGGTGTCTGTCGTGCTTTCGTCCGTGCTTCGCAACAAATGGCGCCCGAACAGGCCGAGACCTGAACAGGACCCGAACAGGACATCGCAGCGAGACGGACATCGCACCGGAGCAGGACATCGCAGCACCGGAGCGGACATCGCAGCGGCGCCGGGGCGAACATCGCAGCGCAGCGGGACACCAGCGCAGCGGGACACCGGCGGCACCGGCACATCCGAACGCAGGTAAAGCGGGAGACCAGGTACATCGGGAACCAGCGGCGCCGGGTGCCGGGACAGCGGCGCGGCGCGGGTACCAGCGGCGCCGGGACATCGGGGCCCAGCAGCGCCGGGCGCTGAGACATCGGTGCGGCGCGGGAACCAGCGGCGCCGGGACATCGGGGATCAGCACTGCCGAGCGCCGGGACATCGGTGCGGCACCGGGGCCAGCGGCGCCGCGACCTCACAGCGCTGAGCCTGAGCCTGAGACTGAGACATCGGAGCGGCGCGGGACATCGGACCGGACATCGGAGCGGACATCGGACCGGCGCTGTAGCCAGACACCGAGCCGCAAACGCTGTACACAGGACTTACGGTGAGACGCGCTACTCCCGGTCAGAGACGCGGAAAACGCGGTACTCCCGGTGAGAGACGCGAAACACGGTGGGCCGCGGGGACTTACGGTGACAAACGCGGGACACGCGGGGACTCACGGTGAGAGACGCGGGGTACGGTACCGCGCAGGACATTGAAGTAATCGCGACACACTGAAGTAATTGCGGTAGAGGTAAAAGGGACGATAATCCCCGCACCTGCACTCTGACAGGTGAAAGGGACGTAAACGCGTAATCCCCGCACCCGGGAGCGCCCGGGAGCACCTATAGACGGTCCCTGCCGGTCACTTGTCTTGCAAAGGTTGTAACAGTATAAACAAAGGCATGGAGAGACAAGCGGCCTATGATTTGCTCAAATGTTTCTTAGAAAAGCGAGGCACGCAGGGAATAAACTGCAAAAAGGAGTTACCAGGATTGTTAACATACGGTTTGGCACAGGGTTGTTTTATCAATCCGGATACAATTTTTGAACAAGCAGAGTGGCGCAAATTCGGGGACAAATTGTTTTATGAAGTTATTAATGACAATAAGACTGCTAAAAAATTATTGAAGCCTTGGAAAGCAGTCACTTATGCCTTAGCTGCACGTCAGGCTGAGCAAAAAATCGCTGCTGCTGCTACAGAGCGACTGGGTTTACCGGAAAAAGCTGGTAGTGTTAACCCTCAACTGGGAGAGATGAAGGGAGCTGAGGATTGCCCATTGCCCCCTTCAGTGAGAACGATAACGCTGCCATCCTCTGAACCGTTATCCGTGCCCCCGCCACCAACAGCTCCACCACTGACTCCTACTCACGAAACTGGGGAGATAGCCGAGGAAATAAGACAGCAAAAACTAGACAGTAAAAATACGAACCCGTTTACAGACGGTGTTCAACAGAGGCAGAGGATGTGGAACCAAATAGTAAACGAGGCCCTATGCGAGGGGGAACACGAGATAGCTACACAATTGACTCCTGAGGCCTTCCCGGTAATATATTCACCACCGGACGCCCAGGGTAATGTTACAGTTAATCTAGTGAATTTGGACTGGAAATTGTTAACTCAGCTGCGGTCCACAGTAAATGACTCAGGTCTGAAAGGTGAACCTACGAGACAGATGCTGGACTACATTTGGGGAACAAATATCTTGCTTCCAGGAGACATACGCAGTATAATGAAGCTAATTCTGACCCAACACCAGCAGCTGTTATTTAATGCCCATTGGCACGCTGCTTGTCAAGAAGCAGTTGCAGTGATAAGAGCACCGGGAGACCCTTTACATGGGGTCACACTGGAAGAATTGATGGGAATAGGACCGTATTTTAGGACAGAAGCACAGGCATTGCTGGGACCTGATAAAGCCAAGGAATCAATGAAACTGGCCAGAAGAGCATTGGATCGGATAAAGGAGCCAGGGGGAATACCTTCCTACATGGGAATCAAACAGGGTAGAGAGGAACCATTTGGGCTTTTTATTGATCGTGTTGCAAATGCCATACAGGCGGCAGGGGTGCCCGATTACCTCAAGGGCATGATATTAAAACAGTGCGCAATTCAGAATAGCAACCCCTCTACTCGCACTATACTAGCTTCCCTACCCGGGACATGGACAATTGAGGAAGGGTTGGAAAGAATGTCTCAGGTACCAGTAGGTCCACAGGCTATGTTAATAGAAGCAGTAAAGCAATTAGGTGACAGCATGAGAGAACAGGCACAGGCTGTGAAACAGCATGTTCAGTCTACACAGAGTCAGGTCCTTGCAGCTCTTGCTCCTTTGAAAACCCCCGGTTCACGCTCTGGTGGTCGAGTACCACCCTCTAGTGACCCATCACCACATCGCTGCCGATGTTATCGTTGTGGTGCTTTTGGGCACGTGAGACGAAACTGCAGAGCTGGGGCAGTATGGTGCCCAAATTGTCAGTCGACTAATCACAATGAAGTGGCATGTAGACGCAACGTGCCGGGAAACGGCCAAAACAGCGGGAAGAGTCGCCCCGCGACGACAAAAAATGCGGCCGCATACACAGCAACACCGAGGGGGAACCCGTTCCTCTCCGACCAGCCACAAGAGGAAGCCTCGGCCTGGACCTGGCAACAGCAGTAGATTGCACGTTGATGGATTCAAAACCTGTTCGCATTCCTACAGGTGTCAAGGGACCAATTTGTATTAATGGACAAGCTGTGGGTGCATTACTTATAGGGAGGTCATCAGCGACCATGCTGGGACTTCAAGTATTAGTGGGACTTATTGATAAAGACTGTCAGGGAGAAATTCAAATAATGGTTCAAACGTTGTTTCCACCGTTATTTGTGCCTAAGGGCACCAAGATAGCACAATTGGTTCCGTTATCACATCTTGCGGAAGGCATTTTGCCCACGCAGGAGCAACCGCGAGGGCAAGGAGCATTTGGCTCTACGGGAAATGTGGCTTTGTTAACTGTGGGGTTACAGCAAAGACCACGACACATGGTCACAGTGCAGTATAAAGAAGAAACCATAAGAATCAATGCCTTACTTGACACAGGAGCCGATGTATCTATAATTAGCACACAAAACTGGCCGCAGCATTGGCCAACATTTGAAACTAATACCACGGTAGCCGGGGTCGGAGGCCTGACACTTGCCCGTCAGTCACCACCCCTGCAGTGGACAATAGGGGACAAAGTGGTGAAATGTTGTGTCTCTGTTATTCCGTTGCCTGATGGGGTGCACGCACTAATAGGGCGAGACATCCTTGCTCAAGTGGGGATGGTTCTTACCTCAGAACGCCCTTTATAGATATGGCCATTGTTTGGACTTTCCCGATCCCACTCCGGTGGAAGAACGATAATCCAGTGTGGGTCGAGCAATGGCCGTTAAAAAGGGAAAGTCTGGTACAAGCACATAAGCTGGTTAAAGAACAATTTCAACAGGGGCACTTAAGGTTGTCAACAAGCCCGTGGAATACACCTATCTTTGTGATTAAAAAGAAATCGGGAAAGTATCGACTGCTCCACGATCTGCGTGCAGTTAATAAGCAGATGTACGATATGGGAGCAGTGCAGCCAGGGTTACCTAATCCTGCGATGATACCTGAGGGATGGTATTTACTCATAGTGGACTTAAAGGACTGTTTTTTCACGATTGCACTTCATGAAAATGATAGGCACAGGTTTGCTTTTACACTTCCTGCAATAAACCGAGAAGGGCCGGACCAGAGGTTTGAGTGGACGGTCCTGCCGCAGGGAATGAGAAATTCGCCGACTCTATGTCAGCTCTATGTCGACGATGCTTTACAGCCGTTGCGACGGAAATGGTCAGGAACAATAATCTATCATTATATGGACGATATTCTATTAGCACAGTCAACACCATTTTCTTCACAACAAAAGGATGAACTGACGGAGCAACTTAAACAGAGAGGATTAGTAGTTGCCCCTGAGAAGGTACAGGAGACAAGCCCATGGAAATATCTCGGGTGGCATATCACTGATGCTACGATTCAACCGCAGAAATTGACAATACAATCAGACCTTAAGACTCTTAACGACGCTCAGAAGTTGATGGGTGATTTGCAATGGATTCGACCAGTGGTTGGTATTCCTAACGAACTGTTAAATCAACTACGACCTTTGCTACGAGGGACAGACCCCGCAGCACCAATTCAGCTTACAGACCAACAAAAGCAAGTATTACAACTAATAGCCTCAATGATTACAACTCGGGCTACACATCGGCGTATAGAGGGTGCGCCTCTTGATCTAACAATAATGTGTGGCCCCCAATATTTGATGGGTGCAATAACACAGCAAAAAATAAAAACGGGGGAGAAGCAGGGAGAGACGGTGGTATTAGAATGGCTAGCTCCTCCGTTGCAGCCACGACGGACAATTCAAGAAAAAATCACCACATTAGCAGAATTAATTAAAAAGGGACGAAGCAGAATTTTGCAAATAGACGGGGTCCCTCCTAACACCATATGGCTACCTATAAGATCAAGTGATCTGGAATGGTATATACAAAATTCTGAAGAACTGCAAACTGCTCTATTGCAGGATGGAGCCACATTAATAGCAAAATCATTACAATATCCTGTCTTGTCCTGGATGAAAAACCAGGGCTGGATAAGCAGACCAAAGCGATCACCCCAACCAATTGCAGACGCAGTAACAGTCTTTACAGATGCAGGTAAGCGCTCCAGAACTGCTGCAGTGACATGGAAGGATGAGCAGGGCTGGCAGCATCAGATTTTGCAAGCTCAGAAAGAGGATTCATTACAGACACTAGAACTGTTCGCAGTAGTATGGGCGTTTGTAAAATGGAAAGATGTTCCGTTGAATGTTGTATCTGACTCTCTTTATGTAGTAGGCATAGCCAATCGCATTGAGGATTCAAGTTTGCGAGAAGTGCGGAATGGGCGACTGATCCAACTATTGATAAGCTTGCGGCTTGCCATCGCACAGAGGAGTGAACCGTATGCAGTGATTCATATTCGCAGTCATCAGTGGGAACAAGGACTCGGAGAAGGGAATGCCCGAGCCGACCGATTAGTTGCTGCTACAATTACTGAAGCTCCACTATCACCATTTTGCCGAGCACGAGAAGCTCATTCCATATTTCACCAGAATGCGAAGGGACTAGCTCGAGCCTATAATTTGTCTAATGCTGATGCTCAAGCAATTGTAAAGGCTTGTCCTATATGTAGTCATCATAATTTAGGAATTGGACTCGGGTGTGGTGTTAACCCAAGAGGGTTGAAAGCTAATGAAGTGTGGCAGATGGATGTCACACACGTTGCAGCCTTAGGACGGTTAAAATACTTGCATGTAACAATAGATACCTATAGCCACATGATATGGGCTACTGCACAGCCCGGAGAAAAAGCTCGGGATGTGCGGCGTCACCTCACTAGCTGTTTTGCTGTGTTAGGGGTACCTAGTACTATTAAAACTGACAATGGTCCAGCTTATAATAGTAGGCCACTGAAGCAATTTATGCAATTATGGAATATCAATCATGTTACTGGTATCCCACACTCCTCCACAGGACAGGCAATAGTGGAAAGAGCAAATGGGACAGTGAAACGGTACTTAGAAAAGTTCAGAGACATTAAAGACATAAAAGAAAGAATAGGGAAGGCTCTTTTTGTACTTAACCATCTATGTGTGTTTGGCGACAGCACTGAGCCTCCTATAGTACGTCACCATGCTGGGGCAGAAACTTTTAAGCCACCACGCATGAAAGTGTTATACAGAGACATGAAAACAGGGCAATGGCTAGGCCCTGCTGAAGTGATTTACCTGGGGCGTGGTTACGTTTGTGTTTCTTCCCCTACAGGTACAATCTGGGTGCCTAGCCGATGCATAAAACCAGCCGTTGAAAACAAAAAGTGACTGTCGTCAGAAGCAGAATATTGAAGAGTAAACAGCAGATAGAGTCAACAGCCAAACTGTACGAATGAGATTGTGGTATGATTGAGAGTGAGATGTGTCAGAGGCCTCTGTATGTGCGATTGTGCTCTGTATGTGCGATTGTGCTGTGTATGTGTGATTGTGCTGTGTGAGTGAGAGTGTATGTGACCATGGTTCAAGTTGTCGTTGCCATAGCGCAGGATTCCGGAATGTAACAATAGTTCAGGTTATTGTCACCATGGTGCAGGATCTTGGGATATAGCAATAGTACCGGTTATCATTGCCTTAGTGCAGGATTCCGGAATATAGCCATAATACAGGTTATCATTGCCTTAGTGCAGGATTCCAGAATATAGCCATAATACAGGTTATCATTGCCTTAGTGCAGGATTCCAGAATATAGCCATAATACAGGTTGTCGTTGCCAAAGTGCAGGATTCTGGAATATAGCCTTAGTACAGGTTATTGTTACCACAGTGCAGGCCGGCAAAAAATTATCAAAAGATTTATTAGAAAGATTCAATATGATATCAATCCTTTTAATCAATAGTTCACTGATTTGTTTGAAACAATGCACAGATGGTTACTGGGATTAGTCAAAGGGGGATTAGGTTTAAGTGTGTCACTATTAAGTTGTGCTACCTACTATTAGATTGTGTTACCATTAAGTGCTTACAGTAATTATAGTATCATTAGGGTTAATTTGCATAGTTGTGTTGATCACCATTAAGTATTTAGGTTTAAGTGTGTTACTATTAAATTGTGTTACTTACTATTAGATTGTGTTACCATCAAATGCTTACAGTAATTATAGTATTATTAGGGTTAAGTTATATAGTTGTGTTATATTGTATATTTGACACCTACTGTAAAACCAAGTACTGCCTGTACTAAAAGAAAACGGGGGAATTGTTGGGAATTGGCATAATTGTTCGATCTAAGCTTGCTTTAAGCAACCAGAGTAGGCCTTAGAAATCTCAGGGCCTGCTGTAGCTGAGCAAACCAGGCTGCCAGAGTAACTGTGAGAAGCTCCCACGGCAAAGACTCCCACATCACCCAATTAAGGAACTCAGAAAATACTGTTATCAGCAGCTGGCCTCAAGGACTAGGCCTACGTGACCGTTAAGCACAAAGGGGGTTGTTTTCCTAACTTCTAATCAAAAAGGGGGGTTCTTTTCTTGCAGGTGGTGTTATTTTCTTATAACTGTTTGTCTGAGTGCTTTTGACCAATAATCTTGTGTGAAACACTGTCCACCCCTGTAAAATTCACTATAAAAGTTGGGCTATTCGGGCAATAAAATGGCGAAGCATGATCTGACTCTGCTGGTGTCTGTCGTGCTTTCGTCCGTGCTTCGCAACACTTACTAACTAGTTCCCTGCATAGCCTCATATCTGTTCTTCCCATATCCAGGGGTGTGTTTTTTTCTGGAAGATTTCCTCCTTTCAGTAAAGATTTTACAATCAACTACTTCAAGGTCACTATGACCAAGATAGCCACAAACTGCCATTTCACACATCACACCTTCTCTGTTTACAAGCAACAAAACTAGGAGAGCACCTTTCCTAGTCCCTCCTTCAGTGGTTATGGAGAAGTTACCATCAAGGTGTTTTAGGAATCTCCTGAACCTGTTTGTAGTAGGTGTGTTGTATTCCCATTTAATGCCTGGCAAGTTGAAGACACCCACAGGGACAAGGGCAACTGATGTTAGTGGTATCTTTTAGTTCCTTAAAGAACAATTCATCGGTGTCATCATCCTGGCTTTGTGGCCTACAGTACACTCTAATGACGACATCAACTTTATTTGCTCTTACTTGTTCCTTATGTTGTGTGCATTGATGTAGAAACATTTCAAATGTTTTTCATTGTACCCATGGAGCAGACTGAATCTTACTAGCATGCAGTCCCTTAGATTTTGGTATGTTGTCCCATAGCTTATCAGTGGTGAACCTGACTTTTTTTCTTTCCCCTTCAAATCTAGTTTAAAGGCCTATCAGGCAGCCCTGTTAAATCCCATGCAAAAGTTCCTTTCCCTTCTCTAAGAAAAGTGCATCCCATCAAGCACCAGTAGGTCTGGTGTTGTATATACCATCTCATGATCAAAAAACACAAAATTGTGCTGGTGACACCAGCTTCAGAACCATGTATTGATCATTGTGTCTGAATGTTCCTTTCAATATTTCAATCAAAAGATTCCTCAAACTGTTATGAACACCACCTACAGTATGACTCATATTGTAAATAATTATTTACATAAATTTAACAACAGAGAATTTTCATGACAATTATATATATATCTACTTATTTTTGTCTGCATAAAGAAGGTCAAAGCACACACACACCCATGTAAAAAGCATTTTCATTTTTTATTTTTCATTTGTATACCAGGACAGCTTTTACTCTTTCTTCAATATCTACATTATTTCCATGTATTTGTGAACAATTTACTTCTCAGATGCCTTTATTGGCATTTTGACACTTTATTCTTAGTGAGGTTGAAATATATTTAAACTTCTCTCTGATTTGACTATTTAATTCTGGTATGTATATAGTCTCAAAGGTAGAAAATATTCTGCATTTTTGGTAAAATGTGTCTTTTTGTTCACTCCTACCATAGGCTGAATCTAAATCAAAGCTTTTAAATCCCTAAATTAAAAGTAGTTGAGTCCAGTCTTCAGGGACATGGGAGGCATGAGCAGGAACTCTGTTTTCAGTAATTTCTTTACCATTGAGGTTTATAAGACCACTTTCGTCGCAGAGATGAATGTTAAGAAAGCCCACACAGAATGTGCAGTTGTGGTGGGGCAGGGAGAAAGTAGAATATTTTGGTATTAGTTACTGAATGATGTTCAGAAACGTATTTATTAACATTTTGTGTTTAGTATTGTGGTTTATTTATTGTATTGCTGATATTCATCTTGAATATATGGCTCACTGATTGCCAGCAAATTATATGCTATTAAAGGATAAATAAACCATATCTGTCCCAATTTAAATTAAAACCTGTTATCTGAGCTGATTTTCCGTGGAATAATGTAGAGGTGAGGAAGGAACCCAAACCTGAAGTTGATTATGAGAACTTAAAACAGTGAAGCTTGTTAAATAAACTCTGAAGTGAATGATGATCAAACTTGGTAGTAAAAATCTTAGTAGATCTAACTCATAAAAGTGATGTAATTCAGTTTGATTAGTTCAAATAGAAGGGTTATCATGTATTTTGGATTAAAAATATTTTATTTTAATCCTTCAACTTCAAATAACAAAAATAGCACCAATCATTACACTTAAACACAAGTATTGGTTGAGGTTTGATAGTAAGGTTATGGATATCAGCAGAGAGAAACACATTGTTTTCAGTAGCATTCTGTTTAAGCTATAGTTGCATTATAATTTAAATCATTTTTATTTATGTATTTATGTATGTACTTATTTATTTATTTTACTGTACTTAATGCCTGGGTCATAAGAGATTGATGACCTTAATAAACAGTGAAGTAAAAACACACTGGAATTTGGACAATCAATTGAGTTGATTTTGCTATATACAGAATCTATGAAGGAGAAATTTCCAATGGCAGTTTGGGAAATTTTTAATGTAATATGATTTGGTTTTATCACACATTGTCGTCATTAACTTTTTGTGATATTTCACTGTTCTTTTAATGTTACTTTAAGTTGACACAAATTAAAATTTTAATAAAAGGTTCTGCTAAAAAAAAATAGATGGAAATAGTGAATTTATGGATTTTTTCAATAAATGAATAAATAAAGTTAAGTTGAAAGAATGTTTTAAAAATTATGAGCAAAATGCATTCTGTATCCTGCAGAAGTAAGGGTTAATGTCCAGAGAATGTCTTTAATTACATGAAGAATTCAGGGACTTGTAATGTCTATTTGCCTAATGGAAACAGTTGAGGAGAATTACAAGTTCGTTATACTATTTCATAGAGTTTTAATAGCAAATGCATAAATATAAATAACACAAAGCTATGCTTATATAAAAATACAGTTTCAGTATGTATATATATATATACACATACTTATATATATATATAAATACACCTATTGATGACCAAAGCTGGAGTCAATGATGTTTTAAATGTCAAAAAAATGTTTTTTCCAATTACATTGCTAGTCTGTACCAACAACAGAACCAAAATTCTAAAAGGTTAGCTCAACAGAACAGAAAAAGTATCCATGACCTCAACATTTTAGAATGTTTTTGCTCTTATGAATAATCCCCTTTCCTAATCCTATGTTTTCTGTCCTGGTTTCAGCTAGAATATAGTTAATTTTCCTCCTAGTAACTGGTAGGGTGCTGTGTTTGGGATTTAGGATGAGAATAATGTTGATAACACGCTGATGTTTTAATTGTTGCAGAACAGTGCTTACACTAAGCCAAAGATTTTTCAGCTTCTCAAACTGTCCTGCCAGCGGGCAGGCTGGGCATGTAGCAAGAGCTGGGAGGGGACAGATCCAGGACAGCTGACCCAAAATGGCTAAAGGGGTATTTCAAACCATCTGATGTCATGCTGAACAATTAATATGGGGTGGCTGGCTGAAGTGGGGGAACTGGCTGTTCAGGGATAGGCTGTGCATCGGTCAATGGGTGGTGAACAATTGCAGTGTGCATCACTTGTTTTGTACACATCATTATTAGTAGTACTATTATTATTATTATTATTGTACTATTATTATTATTTTACTATTATTATTATTATTTCCTTTCTTTTTCTGTCCTAATAAACTGTCTTTATCTCAACCTACAGGCTTCATTTTTCTGATTCTCTCCCCCACACCAGAGAGGGACTGGGGAGGGTGAGCGAATGGCTGTGTGGTTATTAACTGCTGGCTGGGTTAAACCACAACATTTTCCAATTTCCTAAAACGCTTCATCACATTCTTTAGCAGGGATTATAAATACAGGGTGAAGGACAATAAAAAAAAATATTTTTGCAAAAATATGATAGGAAAAAGCAAATTAACATACATTAGTGCTCCAGAAACAGTTTGGCGCATGTTTTAATGTTTCCTGTCCTCACTTTGACAAGGTCCCATATAGTCATAGTCATAGAATTATAGAATCATCTAGTGTAAAAAAGATCTTCCAAATTGCCAAGACCAATCAGCTAAGGTCTTATCACTAAAACATGTCTCTTAGTCCCACATCCACACATCTTGAATGCTTCCAGGAAGAGGCTCCCTGGGCAGCCTGTTCCACTGCTTGACTACCCTGTCCATGAAGAAACTCTTCCTAATGTCCTATCTAAACCTCCCCATTCACAGTTTGAAACCATTTCAACCTGTCACTTGTCAACAGTGAAGAGAAACCAACACTCTCCTGTAGCAACATCCTTTCATGTAGGTGAAAATGGCAATAAGGTTCTCCACCCTTCTCCAGACTAAACAACTTCCCCACTCCCTCAGTCACTCCTTCCTAAGCTTTGTTTTCTAGTCCCTTCACCAACTTCATTGTTCCTCTCCGCAGACACTCAAGCAACTCAACATCCTTACCTGTAGTGAGGGGCTCAAAACTAAACACAATATTTGAGTTGAGATTTCACTAGTACTGTGTATGAGGGGACAATCACTTCCTAGTACTGCTGGCCACACTAATTTTGATGCAGACCATCTTGACCTTCTTGGCCACCTGGGCAAACTACTGGCTCATATTCAGCCCACTGTCAAACAGCATTCCCAGGTCCTTTTCTGCCTGGCAGCTTTCTAGCCACTCTTCCCATTGCATTGTTATGGCCCAAGAGAAAGACCTGTCATTTAGCATTGTTAAATGTCATGCAATTGTACTTGGCCCATCAACACAGCCTATCCGTATCTCTCTGAAGAACATTCCTAATCTTAAGCTGATCAACAGTCCTGATTGATTTGGTATCATTTGTAAACTTACTGAGGGTGCACTTATACCCAGATCACTGATAAAAATGTTACAAAAAAATGGTCCCAGTACTGAGCTCTGAGGGAATTCCAAAAGTGACCAGCCTCCAACCGTACTGAACTCCATTCATTATGAATCTGAGCCCAGCCCAGAAAAGTGTACATGTCCAAGCCATTAGCTGCCAGTTTCTCCATGGAGAGGGAGAACTTAAGTTTGAAAATGCTTTTGTGTATGTGCATTTATATAAATGGATACAGTTGCTTCAGAACACCAAAGCAAAATTAAATATATGTCATATAATTTGTGAGTCCTTAAGAAACAGAAGGCAAGAGTCTGTCAGACAGAGTAATATTACTGTTCTATGATACTTCAATACTGTAACACTTTCTTTCAAAACACTTTTTGATTGTCTGTTTTCATGTGCAGAAATAAATAATATTCATAATTTGCATACTTTGTGTAAATTCTCAAAACTCCTGAGAGACTTATTGCCTGCAGATCAAGAAAAGCTCTTTTCCCTTCCCTTCCCTTCCCTTCCCTTCCCTTCCCTTCCCTTCCCTTCCCTTCCCTTCCCTTCCCTTCCCTTCCCTTCCCTTCCCTTCCCTTCCCTTCCCTTCCCTTCCCTTCCCTTCCCTTCCCTTCCCTTCCCTTCCCTTCCCTTCCCTTCCCTTCCCTTCCCTTCCCTTCCCTTCCCTTCCCTTCCCTCCCAAAAAAAAGTTGTTAAATACAACTGATGTCACAAATGGAAGAAAAACTATTCTTGTTCTTCTGTTAGTATTGATTAAGAGGTGAAGAGTTGTATCCAGTTTGTATACATCCTTATGAAGTAGACAGTATCTCCTTTAGTATCTATGTGACCTATTTGTTTATGACTGTTCATTTCAGCCTCTATCTATATTCATGGTTCTCAAACCAAACAAAAATAAATAAATAAAAACAAACAAACAAACAAACAAAACCACAATTAACTTCTGTGTTCTTCAAGTAGAATGTTGACACTTCTACTTTACTACTTACATGTGAAGTAGAGGAATACATTCTTGTTAATCTCAAATTCTTCTTATTAATATTAATTAATCTTATTAATTAATATATATACTTATATATAATTAAATATATTAAATATCATTAACTATCATTAATATTATAAATTATATAATTATTATATATTTATATATTTTTATGTATGATTATTATAATTACTAATTAATTTTAAATTAAATCTTAATGTAGTTTTTATCTTATTTCAATGTCTCTATCTATTCCTTCTCATTAAGAATGAATGGGAAAATAAAAACAAAATAATAATGTAATATGCGATTCTGCCCTGAATGTAAACAACAACAAATCCTTCTGATAATTCTCAGCTATGTCTCTTTGAATATATGTATCCAAATAACAATAAATAAATAAAGGAAAATCAATTATAAACAATCTTAAGTTTCATCTAATTTTCCAGGAAAGCTGCTGGAAGGAGCCATGAGGTTCACTTCCAAAAGGCAATTAAAGCCTTTCCCCACCCCACTCCATAGATAATGCTAATGATGGAGATCTATCTTTAATATTTGTCGGTACCTACTCACATCTGTCAAAAATTCCAATCATATTGATCATTGTTTGAAAAGCATGGCTTTTCCTATAAGAAAATTAATTTTCTTGGAAATCTTTATTTTTGTTCCAAGCAATATTGAAATAAAGGCAACTGAACTTACACTGCACACTTCCTTTCTTCTTCTTTATTCGGACTCACAGTATCTTTTATTGTATTATTACTTTATATCCTTTGTAGTGTTTATAGTATCACTTAAGCACTTTCAGAACATCCTCCCCAAGGAGTTAACTATGCAATACAAGTACTTTCAAATAAAATATTAAAAAACAAACAAACAAAAAAAGATCCTTTCAAAACAAATCATCATAAAAAACTACATTTCCATTAACAATTTAGGGGTTAACTAAACTGCTTGGAAAATATACCTTCAAGTTCTGAAAATATTGAAACACCCTAACAAAACTAACTACATCAGAGTGAAAGCTATCTTTCATCAATTATCTTCTTTAATTCTTTTTTTTTTTTTCAAGTAAAACTCTCTTACTCAACTATTACAATCAATTTTTCTCTTTCTTCTTCTATAAAAAGGAACCAAATTAGTACAAAGTACTTTTCCAATCAGATTGAGTATCTTCTCAGATAAAATTTATCTCAATAAAATGACCTGTACCTAATGTACAGATAAATAGATTTTTAGTATCTAAAAATAGACATTTTTAGTGTACAGATTTGTACACATAGAAAAAAAAATAACTTTAATAAACTTTGATCTTGATAGTGCTCTTCTTGTTTGGAAAAACATGAAAAAGTAATCAAGTTTGATAAATGAGATAATCTTTGAGAAAAAAAAGTCTTGTATATCCCAAAGTAGGACTTTTTAATGAATTTTTATTGAAAATGATTGAATAATTCTAAGGATGCTTTTAATAGTGAATCTCCCAAAGGAGTTTGCTGTCTGTGATCCAAGGCTAATTTTGATAGCTGCTTAATTTTGGCTCAGACTTCTGAAAATTTTACTAAGCTCTGAAAAAGTCTGTAGGGAGGAGTCATCAAAGATTAAAAAATAAATAAATAAAGTTGCAGAGAGAGTTAATATGATTGAGACATTAATCTTTAGCAGCTTAGAATTTCAAGAGGGAATGAAAAGGTATAATAGAATTTCAAGAGGGAATGAAATATGAAAAGGTATAAAATCCCAAGAAAACAAAACAAAACAAAACAAAACAACAATAAACAAAGAAGTGGAAAAAAAAAAAAAAAAAAGTTGTGGTGGCCAAGGAGGAGGCAGAAAAAAGCAACAAAATAGAATTAAGGATCAGCGTGTTCCAAGAAACAACAGAGGTCAACCTTTTGCAAGCCTTTTCTCAACCTGGAAGATACTTGCCTGGATAGCAAAAATTTATCAGTATTTTATTAAGGGTGAGCATATTAATGTCTCAAATATTAATATCAAAGACTATAATTAATATTTAATATTTGTTCCTTGTATCTGCTAATAAATGATCATGTTGTACTTTCAAATTATGTATATTTTGCTTGCAGAGTTCCTCTGTGAATGGTGGTGTGGGGTAGCGAATAATGGTGTGGGGTAGCGAGTGTGACTGAAGTGCAGAAGAGCCAAAATGTTACAGTAGAAAACAGCCTAATTTTTTATTTCTAATTTTGTTGGGTCCAGTCAGCCTATGTACATTGCCTTTATGTCTTGGAAGCCTGCAATATTTACCTTCTAAGTCTCTAATATTTAATACATTTAATTAGATCTCAAATATTTGAAATGCTAAGGACATCTCAGTGTCACAGGTGCTATAAGAAACCCTGATGCATGGCGAATGCACTTCACCTTAGATGAGAAAAAGCATTTGATATTGTACTTATTTAACTATATTTTGAAACTGTACACACCTTTTTCAGTGAAGTGATTTTCTATTCAAAGATACTTTATGGTCCCAGGATGAAAGGGTCTTGCTTATTCTCAAATCGAATTGAAAGTGGGAATATACTTTTATTAAAATTAAAAAGCTTCATAAAATTAAGTAGAAATATATCTAGCTATAGACATATACAGTATATCTAAAAATTGAAGTGTATAAATAAAATGATAAATATCAAATAATTAAATATATTAAATAATATATATATATTGAGAAAAAAACAAACAGACAAAACCCACAAATTTCTATCTGCTGAAAAATGTGGTTTAGTGTCTTTACCTTTGATAGGATATTGACAGGCTAAGTTGCTACTAGGTTTCCAAAGGAATACTTAGAATATTTCTAATTTACTCAGAAAATTGAATAAATAGCTATAAGGCAGTGAAAACAATCAAAATATTTTTTGATCCATCAACTCTTTCCCATATAGACTACATATGAAACAAATCTGTTCACAACAAGCAAAAAAGTTATACACTATGTACTAACTGACAATAATTTAACTAAATTTGGTACCTTTGACAAAGAATAAAATGCCTGATTTCATTCCAACATTCCAGATAATTAGCATTTTAGGCAAATGAAATCATTACTGTCATTAAAAAAAAAAAAAATGAATACTTTAATGAAGTATTTAATTTACAATCCTCAAAACTCACATTGTTAGAAGTGAAATTTGTGTGAATGTTAGAAATATTTACTTTTATGATTTCATCTGATTCCTTTTGGTTCCAATTATCCAGGAAAGAGTATGGGTCCAACTGTACCCCGATGTTGGTGGAGAATGAGAGTTCTAAGAGATCAGCCACGGCGGGGGGGGGAGAGGAAGGGGGGGTGTTATAAACTAACTTTAGTAACCATTTCTGCCTGAAATCACCGAAGTCACATTCCTTGAATTTAGCAGAAATAGGCTGATGCACTTACCTGTCATGACTGACCTGTTATTTTAAAAAATACAGCCAGGAGGACAAGCATTTATTTATTTATTTATTTATTTATTTATTTATTTATTTATTTATTTTTAACAAATATTCCCTACATGTTTCAAAATCAGAGCTAGATTTTTCCCACTTTACTGCTGGTTCTGTTTTTGTGCAACAAACATGGTGATTAGAAAGGAGAAGAAAGATGGAGATATAAATTAATGGTATTTTGGCACCTGGTAATAAGAGCATACTCAAATTACAGTAACAAATGCACTTTCCTTATACAAAACCCCTCATTTGCGAGGAGAATAGCAGTACAACGTTGCATAGGCATATCATATTCATTTACATTTCATTCTTGCTTTGAGTAATCAAGTAATTTGTGTTGCCAGTAGCAGTAGAACATGACAGACCAATGAGTTAGGCAAGGCCTCTGCTTATTTTCTAACCAGCCCCCTGACAAATTCTAAGAATTGTCCACCCATCTGTGATTATAATACAAATATCTGTTAAAACAGAAATTGATCAAAAACTACACTCCTCTTGTCCCATAGCTTAGTAATGCAATGTTCAGTTCTGTCCTTCATACAGTGCAGAAATTGTCAAAAAGGTAAGATACAGGCCAGAATATAAAATAAACCTTAATGGTGCTTTGTTGTTGTTGTTTGTTGGTTTTAGGTTGTTTAGTTTTGTTTTCTTTTAATTTTTATAAGAAGTCTTACACAAAATTACAAAACTTGCTTCTTCATACTTGAATTATTCTTAATTTGTTCTGGGGCATCTGCATTGTGATTACCTTTCCTCCAAATAGGTAAATTTGTCACAGTTCCAAGATCTGTTTCTTGATGAGGTTTGTACAACTCTGACAGCCACAGGCAGTTTGCTATGTCAGGTCCTTAATGACTTGAAATATATTTGTGATTTGTCAGCAGAGCACAAAATGCAACTGTTTAACAGTAGAAATAAATAAATACAAATTAATTGATTAATAAATATTTTTCAAAATTAACTATCTGCTTCTTATAAAGTGTTTTATTTGTTTGTTTTCCAACTACCAATATATTTAAATCTGCTCTAAAATTTCCAAGGAACTAAATAACAATATTTCCAGCTAAAGGCATTGAAGAAACAATTCGAATAACCTCTGACACTCTTGGACCCAATGCCAACATCAGACAGTTTGCTGGGAGCTTTCAGAAAACAGACTCATTTTAAAGATTGACTTTTTCTTTTGCTATGTTTCTTCCTTAGTGATAACCTAGCCTGATCTTCCATACAAATTTACATAGAATTAATGGAAATTATATTTCTGAATCTCAGTTATGCTGGTTACATTTAACCCTGATCTGACAAGACAAATTTACATAAATGTAAATCATCTTAGAGTTTATTTGGTATAACTGAGTATTACTTAGTATAACTGAAAATTACCATGAAATATGCATATTTCATGTGTTCTCATACCTATAATATATTTGTATATATACCTTTAGATGTATATGAACACATAAATATTTCCCACCTTCTTCAGACAGAGGGGAATCATAGAATGGTTTCTGTTGCAAGGGACCTTAAATATCATCAAGTTCCAACCAGTGTCATAGGCAGGGACACCTTCCACTAGACCAGGTTACTCAAAGCCCTGTCCAACATGACCTTGAAAACTTCCAGCAATGGGGCTTCTACTACTTCTCTGGACAACGTGTTCCAGTGCCTAACCACCCTCAGAGTAAACAATTTATTCCTAATATCTAATCTAAACCTACCTTGTTTTTTTTAGTTTAAGGCCATCATGCCTTGTCCTACCACTGCATGCCCTGACAAGGTATTTGATTTCTTGTAGGTATTTGATTTTCTTGATTTCTCCTGATTTCTTGTAGGCCCCCTTTAGCTACTGGAAGGCTGCAATGAGGTCTCCACAGAGCCTTTTCTTTTCCATGCTGAACAACCCCAACTCTCTCAGCCCATTCTCATAGGAGAGGCATTCCAGCCCTGTGTGGTCGTGCTCTGTTCTTGACACGATAGGTCTGTGTCTTTATATCAGGGGCCCTAGGGCTGGACACAGTACTCCAGGTAGAGTCTCAGAAAAACAGAATAGAGGGGGTGAATAACCTCCCTCTATCTGCTGGCCTTGCTTCCTTTTATGCATCCCAGGATATGATTGGCTTTCTGGGCTGTAACTGCAAATTGCCATCTCCTGTTGAGCTTCTCATCAACTAACACCCCCAAGTCCTTCTCCTCAGAGTTGCTCTCAATCAATTCTCCATTTAGCTGTAGTATTAAAATCCATCTTTTTGAATGTTCAGACTTCTTGTTTGTTTCCCAAAACTCTGAGTTGAACTTCTATATATAGTGGTAAAAATAATGGTCTAGAATTTGGTAGCCAGTTTGAATACTAATGGACTTTACAGAAAAGATAATAACTTCATGATAAGAGAGGGGAATTTTTGTTCTTTAAAAATAATGCTCCACCAATTCAATCATCAAAATCAGTATGTTTAAAATAGATTCCCAAAGGAATAACACAAAAACGTATATATTTTTTTTCAAAGATATCTAAACAGAGAGTCAAATCATTTAATCTTTAATTATAATAAAAAACGTTGATATAATTCTTATCTTTGAACTATTTAAACACTTTTACAAGTGTTTTCAAGCAGACAATGCTTGACAAAAGCTCTGGGGATGATGAAAAGAAGTCTGAATAACACTTTTTACTGTAGTTTATTTTTATTCATTCTACTTTTCTTGCACTTGGCACAAGAGTACTGGCAGCTTATAATGTGTCACACTCCTCTTTTTCAAAACCAGTTACGATACTTAAAGTGTAGTTGGATTGTCATGAGAGCTAGAGTTCTCAATGTTATTTACACTGTCCTTGTACTCCTTTGATAGGCTGCTTGTAGTAGCAAGCACAAAGCAATCATGTCACAAAGATTTATTCTTACTTCTGCTTTTCTGCCTTCTTTTTTTTTTTTTTAATAAACTTACTAAGTTGTCAAGAATTCCTAAACCCTCTATCAAGCTTTCTGACACTTCTGTACTCAATAGGAGAACAACATAGCAAAGACATTATTTGTTGCTATCCTTTGTTATAGCAAGTGCAGTTGTTAGGAAGCTTCATGTCTCTTGCAAAAAATAAAAATAAAAATAAAAATCAGAAATTTGTAACTACTTATCATTTACTAGTGCTAACAAGTTTTCCGTACCTCATATTTTACCCTTTTTCCCTTATTGTTTTTTTTTTTTTCTTAAGTTCATAAAATAAGAGTATATTAATTAATTAATTATTATTATTATTATTATTATTATTATTATTTTAGACATTTCCACTATTTCACAACAGTGGTTGTTTTCTGACATTGTCTGGTGTATCCAAACATTATACCTAACAGAGAGAGCGGTATTGCTATCTGGGTTCTCTCTGTTATTTCTTTTTAGTTCATGTTTACTACCCATGAATGCTGGAAGTAGTGCTTTCACTACAGATGGTCTGTTAAACTATTGCTTTAAGCAACCTGCCAGAAGATAGTGTGACTGGGACACACTCGGCATCTCCTCTACTCACAAAATATGTTACATAAATATTTATATGTTGTAAACATAATATATATAACATATAAAAACATGTATGTTTTAAAACTAAATCAGCTTGTATTTACCTACACAGAAGCTTCAAGTTTATCGTTCTGTGTATCTTTCAGTTCTCTTTCTTTTCTATTTCTGTTTTCAGTTGAGTGACTAACATCAAATATTATACCTTTACAGAAGTAGTCACATATTAAACAAAAGATATTTTTCTCATCATTTGTTCTTACCAATACAATGCCTATGATACCTAAGAGTTCCATTGTAATTCTTCTACAATGAAGCATTTATTTATTATGTTCTCCCACGTGCCTGGTGACAGGACGAAGAGGAATGGGCTTAAGTTGCACCAAGGGAGTTTTAGGTTAGATGTTAGGAAGAACTTCTTTACCAAAAGGGTTGTTAGACATTGGAACAGGCTGCCCAGGGAAGTGGTGGAGTCACCATCCCTGGATGTCTTTAAAAGACGTTTAGATATAGGGCTTAGGGATATGGTTTAGTGCGGACTGTTAGCTGTGAGGTTGGACTTGATGATCTTGAAGTCTCTTCCAACCTAGAAATTCTGTGATTCTGTGATTCTGTGAAATTCTTAGTGTTAAGCACTGCAACAGTATCATCAAAGTTTTATATCTCAACAGTATATTATGGAATTTTATGCTCTTAACTATATTAAAATACTTGTAGGCACTAACAGCTAGGGAAGCTGAATATGCTGTTTGGAAAACATACTGAATGAAACTGATGTAACTCCTCCATCTGATGAGAGAATGAACTGCATATTGAAATTCTGGACGTAATAGAGAACTAACAATTGTCCATATTTAGGCCTGGCAGCATGAAAGTTAAATAAGCAGAGCATAACTAAAATTCACAGTACAAAGACCAACCAATCAACCAAATTGCAGAGCCACATATACTGTGCCAAAACAAGTTAAAAAAATAATTATCTGAGAGAGGGGATGGATGTTGTCAAAAACAAACAAACAAACAAACAAAATTTGCCCTTCTGAAAACTCCACTGTACCACTGCAATATATACAATGGTCATCGTCATGCTACTACATTACATAATGGCAGAAAACTTTCCCAGGCACTGGAATTCAATCAACTCTATTGCTGGTTGCTAAAATGTCCCCAGGTATGCTTTTGGCCAATGACAAGTATCATTTTCCCCAAATATTCTTGGGGATGGTCCATAAATTAACATGGCCAGTCACCATTCCCAGTAAATAGTTTTCATCTGCTCACATATTTTATAGAGAAAGAGTTTGGATTACTATGGATTTCAGTTGTTCCATGCCATCAGTTCACATGGTCAGTTTATTATTATAAACATAGTTAGAGTGGAAAAAAGGGGTAAAACAACATCATTAAACCTTATAAGATGAACCTTGCTGTAAAGTACAGCAATGGGTGTAAGAAGATAGAGACCATGTATTCCCATTTCAAGCAGTAAATGGATAAATACAGTGCTACAGTGGCAGAAACAGATATACAAAAACTGGAAAAAATTATAAATAGATAGATGTTCAATGGATTGAGCTCAGGGTTAATAGTGATAAAGAAAAACCTTGTTTGTGAATATACCAAGAAATTTCATAGGAAAGTGACAAATTAGAAAAAATACAATTTACAAAAATATCACAGGGAAAAAAAAAGAACGAACAAAAATAATCATAATAAATATTTGAAAAGACTTTCATGTCATCAACAGAGTGAACTAATTGGATATACATAAAAGGAGATACAGTAATTTGAAAGGCTAGGAATAAAAAATAATTCAGAAAGAACTTGTGAATGTCCCTGAGTCTGTAAGAAATCTCTTAAACAAGACTTGGAACTCCAGAAGTCCGTTTAACCTAATATTAATTCTACAAGGAAAATTCTTTTTTTTTTTTTTTTTTTTTTTTTTTTTACTAAGGAGTTGAGTGGCACAATAGGATCATCATTTTTAAAGACTTTGATCAGGAAAGAGATTCAAAAGATGACACTGTGAGCAGACAGAAGGAAATAAAATCATTCACTTTCTCCTTGTGTAGAAAGCCAATAGAATAAAATAAACTTCCCCATTAAGGGAAGAGAAAGAAAGAAGAGGCAAAGAAAAGGGAAGAGAAGCACAATATGGTCACGAGGTTAAATGCTAAAATTGAAATTTGGATTCATGTGTTCACTTATCAGTTTAGAATGATTCATTTTTATATTGGATAATTCATTTCCTATCTTGGAATTTGAATAAACAAGCTATAAAAGCTATTCTGCAGATTTGAATAAGATACGTGGGATAATATACTCAATATATATTTTGTTTTTAACCCAGCAGTCTAATAAGAATATATTTTTTTCTCCTTAATTCTGTCTTCCAAATGAAAAAATTAAAAAAAAAAAAAAGTGACAAAGTTAACATGAGAAAAATACTGTCATTCTACTTCAAGTCAAATAAATAAAAATTCCTGTATAGTGACCGTTATGTATTTTTGCTAACTGATAATTTTCACTTTCTTGTAATCACATTACTATAACATAACCAAGCTAGGAAAAAGTAGCTGTTTTGCAAATTTTTCCAAGTTTGCAAATTTTTCTTTCTTCCTTTTCTTTTTTCTTTTTTCTTTTCTTTTCTTTTCTTTTCTTTTCTTTTCTTTTCTTTTCTTTTCTTTTCTTTTCTTTTCTTTTCTTTTCTTTTCTTTTCTTTTCTTTTCTTAGATGCTCTTAATCTCTTTAAAAAAATATAAAACTGTTGAAAAGATTACTTGCCTTAATTAATTAAATAAAATGTACATGCTAAAAGTTCACAACAGTTATTTAGTAATAATAATAATAATAGTAGTAAATACTACAATCTTCTTTTTCACTCAAAATGCATATAAATTATTTCAAAAACAAAGATCAGCATAATTGAATATAACACTAAAAATTTCAAAATAAAGTTTTGTGAGATAAAATTTTATCTAAACAATGTATATATGCAGTGCTAAAAATGTTAGCACTTACAGATCAGCAGAGCCATTGTTGTGAGTCCTTTGAAATAATTGGCTCAACATATAGCATTTGCCAAAAAACAGAACAAAGCAAAACAAAACAACAACAACAACAAACAGCAAAACTAGCAAAATTTGAGAATACATTAGAGTTATTATTTTGGTGCTGTATAAAACCTTGTCATGCTCACATTTTAAGAACTATACAATTCTGGTCTTTGCATCTCAGGGAGGATATAGCAGTGTCAGAAAAGATATGGACAAAAACAGCTAAAATAACATAGGAAATGGAATTTCTGACTTTGGAAGGAAACGGTTTAAAATAAAAGAAATTATGAATGTGGTAAATAGATTGGTAACTGATTTAATATAGATAAAATAAAATGCTCCTCTGCAGAATAGTTGAAAAGAATTTATTTCATCCCTCTGTCATAGGAGTTAATGGAGGGAGACAATACCAGAAGCTTCCTTATAGGATTCGACATTTAGTAGCAGTAGGGTCATCATCAGATAAATACCAGAAGAAATGGCTATATACCTTCTAAAACCCCAGTACAACCACTGTGGATCTGCGGAGTCTGCAGAAAACAGCCAAGCTTATCTGACTGTTCTTCATGGCTTCTCCCATGATTTGCTGTAGACAAAATACTAGTGTAGCTGAACAATTGCTCTGATCTAGGGGGCATATTATTTATTCTGATCAAGGAAAATACGTAGCCAACAAAAATGTTTTGCTTTACAAAGTTTGAGGAATGTAATGATTGATTATTAAAGTTTTCTTACATCTAATGGAAAAAAAAAAAAAGGAACTGCAAAGATAAATTATGGAGACACTGTATAATTGCACAACACTGCAAAATTATAGAAACAATGTATATAAAAATGTATTTTAATTGTTTTATGTATTAACTGAAATATAATACATTTATTTATTATATCTAAATAAACACTAGTCTTCTGTTAAGTATCTGATTCTGTTATGATCATTTTCCTGAAATAGTCTTTATGTTTTTATCTCAAATGCTCTTAGTCTCGCCATCAGGAACTGCAGAGGCAATTAAAATGGAATTAAAGAAATGAGTAACAACATAGATTAATTTCCTATATTTCCTCCCAGTTTGTTGGAGTTATTTGGGTGTGTCATCAAAAGTCTGCATAAAGAAGAAACAGATGATAAAATTCACCTGACTGGTCAAAAACACTTTAATCGGTCCTTGTAGGATTTAATTTTATTTTTTATTATTTAAGAAACAATAAACTACACAAAAATGTAGAAATATTGCCATGTATCAGAAACTCTGAAAAACGAACAAACAAAATACCTAGAAAACATGAAACAAGATCACAAATCTATAGCAATTAGACATGATGCTATTAAGCTGTTATCCTTTAGATATTTTACTGTTGATTCCAAAACAGAGAATAATGATTTTGCAAATTTCAAAAATGCAAATAATTCATTTTATTTAAATCTAGAGACAAATTAAAAAATAAAAATAAAAAATAAATCAGTAATTCTAACTGCATAACATTAATAACAGAAAGAGTGAGAAGAAATTTCAGTTGCTAAGGAACATATAATTCAGTAAAATTAACAGTGGTCAACTAAAATTAAAATTAAAAGATGGTCTACTGGATTCATTAATTCAGCCACCCTATTCCTGAAATAATTAGGAAATGTTTACAGAGCAGTAAGTTTAATATCTAAACACCACACCCCTTGAATACATGCACAGAAAAATGGATGGGACTGATCCTGCTTACATAGCTACAGTAATAATAGATGATATATGAAAGGAAAGAGAGGAGAATAGTGGAGCAACCTGTCTGAAATAATTTATCCTTTCTACTTACTTCTAACATTTTTAGAGAAACAAACTTCTCCTCAGATAAACATGTATATTGTTTCTTATAGGCCTAATCATCCATGTAATGAGTTCATTAAAAATAATGAGCAAACGGGAAAAAAAAATAAAAAAAAGGAAAAATGCAAAGTCTATGATCACATAGACTAAATCGTCTTATACCAGCAAATGTGCTTAAAAGTCCGAAAATAAAGCTGCGTTTTTGCAGTAAAATGTGTTTATGCAGTGGAAAATTCCTCTAACCTTGAATATTCAGAAGTGATTGTGCAGGCATGACAGTGGCATAACAGTGGGAAGTGTGTTACTCAGATCCCAATGCCCCAAAATAAGATAGCTAAGTAAAGCAGGACAAACTGTGAAATCGGTAAAAACAAAAATCGTAGGCCCTCTAGTCATGAGAAGAAGGAAACAAAAAATGAAAAGGAGTAATTAATGGTTGGTCAAATAAAATTGTACATATATGGCATGGTAATCACAGAATCACAGAGTCACAGAACTGTAGGGGTTGGAAGGGACCTTGAGAGATCATCAGATTCAACCCCCCTGCCAAAGCAGGTTCCTCAGAGCAGGCTGCCCAGGTAGGCATCCAGATGGGCCTTGAATATCTCCAGAGAAGGAGACGCCACAATCTCCCTAGGCAGCCTGTTCCAATGCTCCATCACCCTCACCATGAAGTTCTTTCTCATGTCAGTGCGGAACTTCCTGTGCTCTAACTTGCAGCCATTGCCTCTTGTCCTGTTCCCACAAACCACTGAGAAGAGGTTGGCTACATCCTTCTGTCCCCCACCCCTCAGATATTTATATACACTGGGGAGATCCCCTCTCATTCTTCTCTTCTCCAGCCTGAACAGTCTCTCAGCCTTTCTTCACTGGGAAGATGCTTCAGGCCCCGTACCATCTTTGTGGCCATCCTCTGGACTCTTTCCAGGAGATCCCTGTCTTTCTTGTACCGGGGAGCTCAGAACTGGACACAGTACTCCAGGTGAGGCCTGACCAGGGCAGAGTAGAGGGGGAGGATCACCTCCCTTGATCTGCTGGCCATGCTCCTTTTAATGCACGCCAGGATCCCATTACTCCTCTTGGCCATAGGGCACAGTGTTGGCTCATAGCCAACCTGTCGTCCACCAGGACCCCCAGGGCCTTCTCCTCGGAGCTCCTCTCCAGCAGGTTGTCCCCCAGCCTGTACTGATACTTCAGGTTGTTCCTTCCCAGGTGCAGGACTCTACACTTGCTCTTATTAAATCTCATTTGGTTTCTTCCTGCCCATCTCTCCAGCCTGTCCAGGTTTTGCTGAATGGCAGCACAGCCTTCTGGCGTGCCAGCCACTCCTCCCAGCTTTATGTCATTGGTGTACTTGCTTTGGGCAGACATTATTCCTTCATCAAGGTTGTTGATGAAGATGTTGAACGAGACTGGACCCAGCACTGACCTCTGGGGAACACCGCTAGTCACAGGCCTCCAGCCAGACTCTGAGCCACCAATCACCACCCTCTGAGCTCGGCCAGTCAGACAGTTCTCAACCCACCTTGCTGTACACTCATCTATCCCACACTTTCTCAGCTTTCCTAGTAGGATGTCATGGGAGACTGTATCGAAAACCTTGCTAAAGTCAAGGTAGATGACATCCACCGCTCTCCCTCCATCTACCCAGCTGGTGTTGCCATCATAGAAGGGAATGAGGTTGGTCGAGCACGAATTCCCCTTGGTGAATCCATGTTGCCTACTCCTCATAACCTTCTTCTCTTCCAATTGGTTGGAGATGGCATCCAGAACAAGCTACTCCAGTACCTTTCCAGGGACAGAGGTGAGACTGACTGGCCTGTAGTTAGTTACCCGGATCCTCCTTCCTTCCCTTCTTGAAGATCAGAGTGACATTGGCTGTCCTCCAGTCCTCAGACACCTCACCCATTCTCCAGGACCTTTCAAAGATTATAGAGTGGTTCAGTGATCACATCTGCCAGCTCCCTTAGCACATGCGGATGCATCCCATTGGGACCCATGGATTTGTGTGTGTTGAGCCCACTCAAATGCTCCTGAACTACTCCCACGTCCACCGGGGGGAGCCCTCCATTTCCCAGACCCTTTGTCCTATTGCCAGGGGCGAGGAGTCCTGGGGGAGTGTCCTTGTAGCAAAGACTGAAGCAAAGAAAGCATTCAGTATCTCTGCCTTCTCAGTGTCTATAACTAATAAGCATTGATTTGTTTATGAACCCGTAGTACTCAGCCAATGAGGAAACAGGAGGAATCAATGTCAGGTAATAGGGAAAATAAGGTTATGATATACATTTGCTGAGTGTATATCATAAGCTATGATATACATGTACATGTATATTTGCTTGCAGGATGCCTGCCATTGCAATTGTGAATAAAATAGCTTCACAGAAGACCGTGTCTGAGACAATTATTGAGGTACTTCTCACAAAAGAACATGGTGGAAATATAAAATAAAATAAAATAAAATAAAATAAAAAAATAAAATAAAATAAAATAAAATAAAATAAAATAAAATAAAATAAAATAAAATAAAATAAAATAAAATAAAATAAAATAAAATAAAATAAAGTACAACGATAAAACACTGAATATGAATGAAACATACATATAGTCATGTCAATATGATATAAACATAATAAATATATGGTGAGTGAATTAATTTTATATTTTAAATATTTCTGTTTGAATTAATTGCTAACGTTTTAAATGTATTTTGATTTACTTACTTTTATTTGAAAATAAAACATGGAAATAAACAAAAATTGAGCTTGTACTAATGTTTCTCCAAATAGATCAAGGATCATGGATCAATTAGTACAAATTATATCTATGTAATTGAATTTTTTTAGAAGAAATTCAAATAAAGTTGACTTTTTTTAAAATATCTCAGTACTCAGTGTAATGAGATGTGACAGTCACAACCTATTAGAAACTTTATGAAGAGTGCATAAAGAATTTACAGATTAAATATCTCCTACATTTTTCTGATTCCATCTTTTTCTGCCCAAATAAAATTAGGACCAGAGGAAATTCATCTGTTAAGGTACCTCATTTGATCTCTAATCCAAACTCCTGCTTAAGCAGGAGAATCTCTGTGGTCAGGGGAGGTTGCTTAAGGCCTTGTCTGGAAAGCTTCAAAAACCCCTGTACTCACATGCAAAAAGTGTGGCCTGGGAAGAGTACAGAGATTCTCTTTGAATGTGCAGGGATGGGACTGTAGTGGGATCACATAGCAAAGTTTTGGTAGTGGGGGGCTGCATGGATGGGCTCTGTGAGAAGAATCCAGAAGCTGTCCCATGTTAGATAAGGGCCAGTTTCAGCTGGCTCCAAAGGGACGCAGTGCTGGTCAGAGTTAAGATAAAAAGCAAAGATTTTTGTACTTCTGTGAGAGCATATTTAATAAATGGAAATAAATAAAACGAATAAATAAATAAATAAATAAATATGTTGCATGATAGCAGCTGGGAGAGAAGCTTTGGAGACCCAAGCTGGAGTATTTTAATCCTGATGGATGGACCTGTGTTACTAACCCACATTTGGAGCAGTTGCTGAAGAGCTGCTGCTTGTGGGAAGCCCACGTAGGATCAGTTTGTGAAGAACTGCATCCCATGGGACGGACCCCATATTGGAGCAGGGGAAGAGAGTGACTTTGAAACAATAGCAGAGACAAAGTGCTCTAGAATGACCCCAACCCCCATTCCCCTTTTCCTGTGTGCCTCTTGGGGGAGAAGGTGGAGGAGGGTGTATGGGGGGAAGGTGTTTTTAATTTGTTTCCTTTGTTTCTCACTTCTCTAGCTTGTTAGCAATAAGTAATATATGTCTGTAATCTCCCTACACTAAGTCTGTTTTTCTTGTGATGATAATTGTTGTGTGATCTCCCTGTCCTTATCTCAACCCTTGAGCACTTTGTGTTGTGTTTTCTTCCTTTTTCCCTTTGAGGAGTGGTAGTGAGAGAGTGGCTGTGGTGAATCTCAGCTTTCCAACAGAGTAAAACCACCACAAGGATCAGGAAAGCCAAGGCAATGATGGAACTGAGCTTGGCAAGGGATGTAACAAAAAGGAATCCTGTATTGTTGACAAGGGATGTAACAAGAAGGAATGCTGTATTGTTCAGAAGAGAAAGGCCAAGGGGAGTGTACACCCTCTCCCAATGGCAAGGGTGAACTGGTAACAACAGACATGGAGAAGGCTGAGGTACTCAACAACTTAGTTGTCTCAGTCTTCACTGCTAGTCAGGCTTCCCGTCTCTCATTTCCCTGAAACCATAGATGAGGGCTAGGGGAGCACAGTCACTCCCATTGTAACCAAAGAGCAGGTTCAAGACCACCTGATGAAACTGAACAGGTACAAGTCTATAGGGTTTGATGACATGCATCCCAGGGTCCTCAGGGACTTGGCTGATGGAGTTGCCAAACCTCTCTCCATAGTACTTGAAAAATCCTGGTAATCAAGTGAATACCCTGGTGATTGCAAAAAGGGGAAACATCACCCCCCTTTTTAAAAAAGGTAGAAAGGGGGGGGGGGGGGGAACAATAAATTGGTGATCCTCACCTGTGTGCCTGAGAGGATCATGGAGAAGAACCTCCTGGAAGCAATGTCAAAGCACATGTTAGACAAAGAGGTGATCCAGGACAGCCAGCAAGGCTTCAGCAAGGACAAATCCTGCCTGACCATTCTGGTGGCCTTCTGTGATGGAGAGACTACATCAGTTGACAAGGAAAGACTGACATATGTCATCTACCTGGACTTCTGTAAGGCTTTCAACATGGTCCCACATGACATCCTGATCTCCAGAATTGAGAGATATAGATTTGATTGGTGGACCATTGTCTAGATAAGGAATGGGCATGAAGGTCACACCCAGAGAGTGATGGTCACTGGCTCTCTGTCAAAAGAATGAAGGGATGCCATTCAAAGGGACCTGGACAAAGTTGAGATTTGAGCTCATATGAACCTCCTGAGTGCAAGGTGCTTCACTCAGGGGAGTCCCAGAGAAGAGTAGAAATTGGATGGAAAAGTCATTGAAAGCAGCCCTGCAGAAAGAAACTTGGGGGTTATGGTGGGAAAAAAAGCTCAACATGAGCCAGCACTGTGTGCTGGTAGCTCAGAAGGCTAACTGTGTCTTGGGTTGCATCAAAAGCGGAGTGGCCAACAGGTCTCCCTCTGCCCTTGTTAGGTTCCACTTGGACTACTGAACCCACATTTGGGGCCCCCAGCACAAGAAGGATGTTTATCTGTTAGAATGGGTCCAGAGGAGGGCCACAAAGTTGATCATAGTGCTGGAGCAGCTCTCCTATTAAGTAAGGCTGAGAGAGCTGGGGCTGTTCAGCCTGGAGAAGAGAAGGCTCTGGGGTGGCCTTATCGCAGCTTTTCAATACTTAAAGAGGGCTTATAAAAAAGGTGGAGAATAACTTTCCTCAGTCAGATAATGACAGGACAACGGGGAATAGTTTCAAACTAAAAGAGGGGAGATTTGGATTAGGTGTTATGAGGAAATTCTTCACTGTAAGGGTGATGAGACACTAAAAGAGGTTCCTCAGATAAATTGTGGCTGCCCCATCCCTGTAGGTGTTCAAAACCTGGTTGGACAAGGCCCAGGGCAACCTGATCTAGTGGGTGTGGGAGGGAGTGCCTATGGGAAAAGGGGTTGGAACTAAATGATTTCAAGGTCCCTTCCAACCTGAGCCATTCTATGATTCAACTTCTGATCATTACCTCTCTTTCTCCTGCCACACACTATTGTGAAAAGCCTGACTATATCTCCTCTCTGACCTCTCCACAGGCATAAGTGGTTGCTTGTTAGGACTCCACAGTCATCTGTTCTCCAGGCTGAACAAATCCCTCAGCCTCTTTGCACAGGACAAGTGCTGTAGCCCCAGCCATCATGGTGGTGTTCTTGTGGACTTGCTCCAGTTTACTGATATCTTTCCTGTAATAAGGAGATGCAAATCTAGACACAGTGCTATTGTTGTTGTCTAACAAGGGCTGAGTAAAAGATGGGTGGCATAATCACTTGTCCATACCTGCTGCATGTGCTTCAGTTAACCCAGCCCCAGATGCTTTCAGCCATCTCTGCTGCCACAGTGCATTTCTGGTTCATGTTGTGCTTACTACCCTAGGGTCCCTCTGGGGCCTTCACTGCAGAAATGATCCCCAGACTGTCAGTCCCCAGTCTTTACTGTTACCAAGGGTCCTCCCTTGTCAGGGACAAAACTTCACATTGTACTTGTTGGATTTCATAATGTATAATGCTCCAGCTGGACCATTCCTCTAGCCTGTCTGGGTCACTCTAGAAGACCACCATGTGCTGTGGTGTATCAATCTGACATGACAACTACCTCCTTACCCCACTCTTCCCCCTGCCATTCTTCTCCGCCAGTTTGGTGTCTTTGAGAACTTACTGAATATGCACAGTGTTACCTCCTGTAGATCACTGGTGAAGATATTAAACAGGACAAGCCCCAGTACGGACAGATCCCTGTAATACTCTTGTTATCAGCTTCCAGGCAGAGTGTCACCCATTAACTGAAACTCTCTGGGCCTAGCCATACAGTTTATACCAGCTTAATTTCCTTCCCATCCAGACTGTACTGTACTAACTTAAATACAATAAACCATATCAAAAGCCTTGCTAAAGTCAAGGTTAAATTACATTAATTTATCTCCTTTTGTTTACACACTATTTTTGTTCCTGAAAACAATCAGGCTGGATTCTCATATTTCCTTTCAAAATGATGCTATGTAAATACAGAGCAAAGTAATCAAAAATATTTTCAAAATAAATTTCTTTTTTTTTTTTTTTATAATGTTTCATTTGAAAATGTGTGGAATTGGATCTTGCTAATTGCTTCCTGAATTTAGGTGTAGTGAAATGAATAAATAACAACTCTCATTACTCCCAGCAAAGTAGTCCAGAAGATTTTCTTTCTTAGTAACACCTATAAGTCTCATTACAGATTAACTTTTTTTTTTTTTTTCTTTTTTTTTTTCAAATGACTAAGGATGCAAATGCAATTAACCATCAAGGCTGCCTCCTCACAAAATATACTGCGCTCATTTATTTTGACAAGTGAGTTTTTACTTTAATTACTTACGATATAATTGTAAATTGTACTAATATATCAGGGAAGCATGTCTTACTAAAGCAAAACATCAAAGTATTAAGAGCTCTCACTGCAGCTTTCTTCTATTAAATTTTCCCTGCAAAAATAAATAAAATGACTGGATTACAAATGAATGAAATGAGAGTTCACAGCTACTGCGGAGAAGAAAGTTATTTCTCAGAAGTTTCATATGGTTTCAAAGCAAGGAAAACCAAATACAATATTCAGAATACATATAAAAATGATAAAGTGTGTAACCAGATTTGGCCTGATAGACCTAGAGTGGGGGTGTGCCAGTTATGTCATGTGGTATGGGGGATACCTGGGAACATTCCCAGAAACCAGTGGGACCAGGGTAGGGGTGGAGAGATGTCATTTTGTCACACTCCATAGCAGTTTGCTCAGAAGTAGAAGAAGTAGAAGTAAGTTAAAGCATCCTGCTTGCATTTCTCTATGTACTTCCTTTATGGAAAACAGAGGGCAAATTCAGGGCCTATGAAATATTGATTAATCTTGCTTAATGACTGGCCAAGATGCAGCCTGTCCACAGCAACAATGCCATGGACTAAGGAGTAGTTCCAGGTCTAACACAACAAATGTGGTTCCAGAGTTCATTGCTTCTTCCACAATTTTCCATGTCCGTGACATGGAAATGCAAGTTGAGTGAAGTTGAATGGCAGTTCCCATTACCTGTTAATTTCAAGAGCTGTTAAAAAGCATTCTCAAGTCGGAAAGCTAGATCCAGAAATACATTTCTAGGAAATATCTGTGATTCCTGTTATGTGTTAAAAAAGGCTGATGAAAACCTGTGTTTAAAAATCAATTCAGTAAAAAGTGGAAGATAGGAGCTAGGAACAACAACAACAAAGTTGCTTTTAGATTTAAGTCTCCATTTTTAAAAATGTGGGATCAGTAAATTATAATACAAACCCCGTGAATCATATTAAAATTTATATAGTTTAGTAATTTCAATTCAACAATTTGCCTTAGGAATTCAAATTGATAAAACAAAGATTTTTCAGTTAACATAGCTCTATCTTAAGCATACCCATTGTTTTTACTATATGATTTCAGCTTACTTTAGTAAAAGAATATAGCTGTGATCATCATGCTAAGCAGAGAAAAAGTATTTTTCTTGATTTTCTGTTGACCCAGGATCCTCACAAATACATATCATATCTGACTAAAAGAGAGAGAAAGCTGAGAATTGCAGAGGTACTGTTCCTTTTCCATGCACTAAACAATGGACGATTAGTAACCATTATATCAGTTACCAAGAAATTAGGTCTTTGTCTTATTTCATTTTTATTTTCACTTAATTTACCTTCTCTGGGTTCAAAACACGTTAGAGTAGTCAAACTTCAAATGGACATTTTAAGACTGGCAGTCACTTCACGATAAATTCAAGTCTATATAGACAAAGGAGATGGAGAAAAAATAAAAATAAAAAGCCATTTCTAGGATGAAAGCATACATAGAGAAGCTTCAATGGATCCTTTACCATCTAGCGGAGCTATTCAAGGCTCCCAAGGCACTGGTCTCAGAAAATACTGAATAATAACAGGATCTGTACTTACAAGGAAGAGTTACTATAAAGGAAACCAAAAAAACGAGCTGTAGCAGCTCGTAGTTACTATAAAGGAAACCAAAAAAACGAGCTGTAGCAGTGCAAGTTGACCCTGCAGAGGGTATTCCAACCCCTGTAACGGGGTCAGAGAAACGAGCTGTAGCAGTGCAAGTTGACCCTGCAAAGGGTATTCCAACCCCTGTGGCAGACCCTGCAACAAAGTCAGAGAAACGAGCAGTAGCAGTGCAAGCTGCCCCTGTAGAGAAGGTGAAAAAATGGTATAGAGATTCAGGTCGTTTAGAACGCAGAGAGTCTTCTGCCAATCCAGGTCAGGCTTCTGCCAAAACTAGGTATAGAGATGACGAAGATGACGACGACGCTGGGCCATCAAGGATTCAGGAGGAGGAAGATGAGGATGTCGAAAAATCAACAGTAACTACCCGAAGCCTAAACGAGCGCGAGCTACGAGATGTGCGAAAAGATTTTGGACGCTGTATAGGTGAGCAGCTTGTCACCCGGCTGCTCCGGTGCTGGGACTCTGGAGCCAATTGTGTGGAATTAGACAGCAGGGAAGCCAAGCGGCTGGGATCCCTTGCTCGAGACGCCGGCATTGACAAAGCAATTGCAGATGGAGCACAATCCACCAGCCTCTGGAGGCGTCTCCTCTCAGCTGTGAGGGAAAGGTATCCCTTCAAGGAAGAACTTTTATGTCTACCAGGCAAGTGGACCACTATGGAGAAGGGAATCCAGTACCTGAGGGAATTAGCCGTACGGGAAGTGATTTATGAGGATCCAGACCTCAGACAAACATCCAAAGACCCAGATGAAGTCAAGTGTACACGACCCATGTGGCGGAAGTTTGTACGGAGTGCACCATCATCATATGCCAGCTCATTGGCAATAATGGCCTGGAAAGAGGATGAGGAACCCACAGTGGATGAAGTGGCTAAACAACTCCGTCAGTACGAAGAAAGTCTCTCTTCTTCCTTACAGGCCTGTGTCTCAGCTGTGGAGAAACTTTCTGAAGAGTTCCACCAACTTAAAGAGAATCTATCTTCCTCTCCACCTGAACCAACCAGTGTCCTACGACCGAAAGAGAACACCTGGGAGAAAACACTTTCTGAAAAGTTTCACCAACTTGAAGAGAGATTATTCTCCTCTGCACCTGTACAGAGCAGTGTCTCAGCTATCAGGGGTAGGCGTTCATCTACACAAGGAAGACGATATGGTGGGTACTCACCCCGTGCCAACCTGTGGTTTTACTTATGAGACCATGGAGAGGACATGAGAAAATGGGATGGAAAATCTACCACAACCCTAGAGGCACGGGTACGTGAGTTGCAAAAGAAAACAATTGGGAAAAAGGGATTCTCTGAAAAGTTTGCTGCTCCAACTTCCAGCAGACAGTCCTTCAAACGCAGAAACGAAGAAGATTCTGACCAGGATTAGGGGGGCCCTGCTTCCAGCCAGGGGGAGGAAAGGGACAATCGAGTTTATTGGACTGTGTGGATTCGATGGCCTGGCACATCACGGACACAGAAGTATAAGGCTTTAGTAGACACCGGTGCACAATGTACTATAATGCCATCGAGCTATAAAGGACCAGAGCCCATCTATATTTGTGGAGTGACAGGGGGATCTCAGCAGTTGACTGTATTGGAGGCTGAAGTGAGTCTGACTGGGAATGAGTGGGAAAAGCACCGCATTGTGACTGGTCCGGATGCTCCATGTATCCTTGGCATAGACTATCTTAGAAAAGGATATTGCAAGGACCCAAAAGGGTTCCGGTGGGCTTTTGGTATAGCTGCCTTAGAGACAGAGGGCATTAAACAATTATCTACCTTGCCTGGTCTCTCAGAGGACCCCTCTGTTGTGGGGTTGCTGAGGGTCGAAGAACAGCAAGTGCCAATCGCTACCACAACTGTGCACCGGCGGCAATATCGCACTAACCGAGACTCCCTGATTCCCATCCATAAGCTAATTCGTCAATTGGAGAGCCAGGGAGTGATCAGCAAGACCCATTCACCTTTCAATAGTCCCATATGGCCAGTGTGAAAGTCTAATGGCAAGTGGAGACTAACAGTGGACTATCGCGGCCTGAACGAAGTCACGCCACCACTGAGTGCTGCAGTGCCGGACATGCTGGAACTTCAGTACGAACTTGAGTCGAAAGCAGCCAAGTGGTACGCCACAATTGATATCGCTAATGCATTTTTCTCCATCCCTCTAGCAGCAGAGTGCAGGCCACAATTTGCCTTCACTTGGAGGGGAGTCCAATATACTTGGAATCGGCTGCCCCAGGGGTGGAAACACAGCCCTATCATTTGCCATGGGCTGATCCAGTCTGCGCTAGAGCAGGGGGAAGCTCCTGAACACCTGCAGTACATCAATGACATTATTGTGTGGGGTGACACAGCAGAGGAAGTTTTCGAGAAAGGGAAGAAAATAGTCGAAATCCTTCTGAAAGCTGGTTTTGCCATAAAACAAAATAAAGTCAAAGGACCTGCACGAGAGATCCAGTTTTTAGGAATAAAATGGCAAGATGGACGTTGTCAAATCCCAATGGATGTGATCAACAAAATAACAGCTATGTCTCCACCAACTAACAAAAAAGAAACACAGACTTTCCTAGGTGTTGTGGGGTTTTGGAGAATGCACATCCCAAATTACAGTCTGATTGTAAACCCGCTCTACCAAGTAACCCGTAAGAAGAATGAGTTTGAATGGGGCCCTGAACAACGACAAGCCTTTGAACAAATCAAGCAGGAAATAGTCCATGCAGTAGCTCTTGGGCCAGTTCGAACAGGACCAGATGTAAAGAATGTGCTCTACACTGCAGCCGGGGAGAACGGCCCCACCTGGAGCCTCTGGCAGAAAGAACCTGGGGAAACTCGAGGTCGACACCTGGGGTTTTGGAGTCGGGGATACAGAGGATCTGAGGCCCGCTATTCTCCAACTGAAAAGGAGATATTGGCAGCATATGAAGGAGTTCAATCTGCTTCGGAGGTGGTCGGTACTGAAGCGCAGCTCCTCCTAGCACCCCGATTGCCGGTACTAGGCTGGATGTTCAAGGGAAGGGTCCCCTCTACGCATCATGCAACTGATGCTACATGGAGCAAGTGGGTTGCACTGATTACTCAGCGGGCTCGAATAGGAAACCCCAGTCGCCCAGGAATATTGGAAGTGATCATGGACTGGCCAGAAGGCAAATATTTTGGGATATCATCAGAGGAGGAGGTGGGTCGTGCTGAAGAAGCCCCACTGTACAACCAGTTGCCAGAGAATGAAAAGAAATATGCCCTGTTCACTGATGGGTCCTGTTGTATTGTGGAGAAGCATCGGAGATGGAAGGCTGCTGTATGGAGTCCTACGTGACGAGTTGCAGAAGCTGCTGAGGGAGAAGGTGAATCGAGTCAGTTTGCAGAAGTGAAAGCCATTCAGCTGGCTTTAGACATTGCTGAACGAGAAAAATGGCCAGTTCTCTATCTCTACACCGATTCATGGATGGTAGCAAATGCCCTGTGGGGATGGTTACAGCAATGGAAGCAAAACAACTGGCAGCGTAGGGGCAAACCCATCTGGGCTGCTGCATTGTGGCAAGATATTGCTGCTCGGGTAGAGAACCTGGCTGTGAAAGTACGCCACGTAGATGCTCATGTGCCCAAGAATCGGGCTACTGAAGAACATCAAAACAACCAGCAGGTGGATCAGGCTGCTAAGATTGAAGTAGCTCAGGTGGACCTGGATTGGCAGCATAAAGGTGAATTATTTATAGCCTGATGGGCCCATGACACCTCAGGCCATCAAGGTAGAGATGCAACATACAGATGGGCTCGTGATCGAGGGGTGGACCTGACCATGGACGCTATAGCACAGGTTATTCATGACTGTGAAACATGTGCTGCAATCAAGCAAGCCAAATGGTCAAAGCCTCTTTGGTATGGAGGACGATGGCTGAAATATAAATATGGAGAGGCCTGGCAGATTGATTACATCACACTCCCTCAAACTCGCAATGGCAAGCGCCACGTACTTACAATGGTGGAAGCAACCACCGGATGGCTGGAAACATATCCTGTGCCTCATGCCACCGCCCGGAACACCATCCTGGGCCTTGAAAAGCAAGTCCTATGGCGACATGGCACCCCAGAAAGAATAGAATCAGACAATGGGACTCACTTCCGAAACAACCTTATAGACACTTGGGCCAAAGAACATGGTATTGAATGGGTGTATCACATCCCCTATCATGCACCAGCCTCCGGGAAAGTTGAACGATACAATGGCCTGTTAAAGACTACCTTGAAAGCAATGGGCGCTGGGACGTTCAAAAACTGGGATACGCATTTGTCAAAGGCCACCTGGTTAGTCAATACTAGGGGATCTACCAACCGAGCTGGACCTGCCCAATCAAACCTGTTACGTACTGTAGATGGGGATAAAGTTCCTGTAGTGCATGTAAAAAATATGCTGGGTAAAACAGTCTGGGCTACTCCTGCCTCAGGAAAAGGCAAACCTATTCGTGGGATTGTTTTCGCTCAGGGACCTGGATACACTTGGTGGGTGATGCAAAAGAACGGAGAGGTCCGGTGTGTACCTCAAGGAGATTTAATACTGGGTGAGAATAGCCCATGAACTGAATTGTACCATGTTAATTAGTATATTATACTGTATGTTATCACTACCATGATTACTATAGGTGACTAATTAGAATGTATAGAAAAGAGTGTAACCTGAGCATGACATAAATGGTATGGAATAAGGGGTGGATAGATGTCCTGGTTTCAGTTAGAATTAATTTTCTTCCTAGTAGCTGGTGGAATGTTGTGTTTTGGCTTAGGATGAGAAGAGTGCTGATAACACCCCGATGCTTTAATTGTTGCAGAGCAGTGCTTATACTAAGCCAAGGACATCTCAGCCTTTTGCTCTGCCCTGCCAACGGGCAGGCTGGGGGTGCAGTAAGAGCTGGGAGGGGACAGACCCAGGACAGGTGACCCAAACTAGCCAAAGGGGTATTCCATACCATCTGACGTCATGCTAAACAATATATAGGGGTGGCTAGCCGGGGGGAGGGGGCCGGACTGCTCGGGGTTAGGCTGGGCATCGGTCAGCGAGTGGTAAGCAATTGCATTGTGCATCACTTGTTTGTACATATTATTATTACTTTCCTATTATCACCATTGTATCATTATTATTATTATTGTTATTATTATTTTTGTTATTATTATTTTCCTGTCTTATTAAACTGTCTTTATCTCAACTCACGGGCTTCACTTTCCATTTCTCTCCCCCATCCCAGAGAGGGAGGGGGGAGAGTGAGCGAACGGCTGCGTGGTGTTTAGCTGCCGGCCGGGTTAAACCACGACAGATATGTAGCAAAACTTAGAGGGAGAAGAACAAGGAACTATGTAGATCTTGTGGTTATTGTGTTTTTTGCAGTAGCTGAGAATGGGTTGCTTCTACAAGTGAAATGTTAAAAAATAAATAGCAATGGAAAAAGTTTATCTAGTATGATGTAAAATTACCTGGTACTGGCCCTGGACACTTGTTGTAAAGGTAAAGGTTGAACTGTATAAGCACTGGATAAGTAATTTTGTTTGCTTTAGTTTAGGGTATTCTGTTGTTTCCTCTAGCAGAATGGAATTCCCCAAGCATCCGGAATTCACTTGAAGAATTGATTCTTATTTAATGCAGCAAGAATTTAACCATTTCCATATATCTGTTCGAGTTGTCTGTCTCCAAGGACAGACCCTGCTCAAAACTTTCTCTTGGTTCTTATGCCCATATAATCTTTGTTCTGTCCAATATAGTCTATTCAGTTTTCAATACATATATGTTATGTTCTTTCAGATCGGTGGTTCTTTGTCATGGGACAAGATAGCTTCTGTTGCCTCCTGCAGCAGGTTCTTGGAAAGCACATTCTCCCTTCCAAATCAGTACCACACAGAACCCCACACAATGTCTTTCACTGTTTCTCTATCACCACTACATACAGTTTTAGGTAATGCAGAGCTCATGCTTTGGCCTAAGGCTTCATTAAATTTATTCTACTAATGTAGAACAATAGCTACCTAAATTCCTTACATACAAGGGCTTCTTTCCCTTTCATGTATAAACATTGGGCTTCTCACAACTGTTCATAAAGTTCAGCCTAGGAACCACTGTGTATGTCTATATTGTATATTATATATGTCTATATAAACAAGACCAAGGACTGAGCTCAAACACTTCTGCTGATCCACAGTGCTTAGGTAATAGATTAATCCCTTGTTCTATTTTGAACAGGTTTGAGTATCTGTTTCCATGGCAAGCCTAATAGGACTGAGTCTAGTCTCAAGTACTATGGATGTGAGCCAAGCAAATAAAATGTTACTTGGTTTGAGAAACAGGCATTGATTACCTTTGGTCTCTTGTATTTAATAGTGCAGTAGAACAAATGTAACTATGTTTTTATCTAAAATATGAAATAATAAATATGTAAGGCATGTAGACTTTTGAAAATCTCAAAACTTAATTCTTAAATTGATCTCAAACATTATCTTTTAACTGATGAGCTGTCTATGTGAGTAACATGAAGCTCCATATTTGAGTGCCTTGAACCCACACACAGTCACACAATAATGTCATAGGCTGTAACAGTGTGTGAGCATTTTTTAATATAGAACCACAAGAACAAAGTGACAAGTGGTAAAAAGGGGATCAGAAAAACATATGCAAAAGGTAAAACATGCAAGAACAAACAAACAGTGAAGAAGTCTGGTAGAAACAAAACAATCTTGCAGAGCTGGTACTGACAGAGTGACTGATAAAACCAGAATTATCTTGCAAAATGACTGAATCCATAACAAATTCTGATCCCCAAGTTAAAATTCCAAGACCAAATGAGATAATTCTCTCTTTCAGGGGTGGGAACAGAATAGTATAAAGCATCCCTAATTTGAAAAGAAAAGTGAAGAGAAAAGAAGGAAATCCCCTTCACCTTCAGCTCCATAGTTAAAAAAACTTGATAACCTTGATCTCGGTAACTAAGAAAGATCAAAGACCATTGGCTCCACTGCTAACTGAAATCATGAGTTCTATGGTATTGTATGCTTATAGCTAGTTTCATAGAATCATAGAATATCCTGAGTTGGAAGGGACCCTTAAGGATCATCAAGTCCAACTCTTGACACTGCACAGGTCTACCCAAGTTCAGACCATGTGACTAAGTGCACAGTCCAATCTCTTCTTAAATTCAGTCAGGCTCGGTGCAGTGACCACTTCCCTGGGGAGCCTGTTCCAGTGTGCAACCACTCTCTCTGTGAAGAACCCCTTCCTGATGTCCAGCCTAAACTTCCCCTGCCTCAGCTTAACTCCGTTCCCGCGGGTCCTGTCGCTGGTGTTAATGGAGAAAAGGTCTCCTGCCTCTTGACACCCCCTTACGAGGAAGTTGTAGACTGCGATGAGGTCTCCCCTTAGCCTCCTCTTCTCCAGGCTGAACAGGCCCAGTGCCCTCAGCCATTCCTCGTACGTCTTCCCCTCCAGGCCTTTCACCATCTTCGTAGCCCTCCTCTGGACACTCTCCAACAGTTTCATGTCCTTTTTATACTGTGGTGCCCAGAACTGCACACAGTACTCGAGGTGAGGCCGCACCAGCGCAGAGTAGAGCGGGACAATCACCTCCCTCGACCTACTAGCGATGCCGTGCTTGATGCACCCCAGGACACGGTTGGCCCTCCTGGCTGCCAGGGCACACTGCCGGCTCATATTCAACTTGTTGTCTACCACGACCCCCAGATCCCTCTCTTCTAGGCTGCTCTCCAGTGTCTCATCGCCCAGTCTGTACGTGCAGCCAGGGTTTCCCCGTCCCAGGTGCAGGACCCGGCACTTGCTCTTATTGAACTTCATGCGGTTGGCGATCGCCCAGCTCTCCAACCTATCCAGATCCCTCTGTAAGGCCTTTCCACCCTCATTCGAGTCCACAACTCCTCCAAGTTTGGTGTCATCAGCAAACTTGCTCAAAATGCCTTCTATTCCTACATCCAGATCGTTTATAAAAATATTGAAAAGTACCGGCCCTAAAATGGAGCCTTGAGGGACCCCACTGGTGACCGCCCGCCAGCCTGACGCAGCCCCATTCACCATAACCCTTTGGGCCCTGCCCGTTAGCCAATTGCTCACCCATCGTATGATGTTTTTATTTAGCTGTATGCTGGACATTTTGTCCAGTAGGATCCTATGGGAAACCGTGTCAAAAGCCTTGCTGAAGTCCAAAAAAATCACATCAGCTGGTTTCCCTTGGTCCACCATACGGGTGATCTTATCATAAAAGGAAATCAGGTTAGTTAGGCAGGACCTGCCCTTCACAAACCCATGCTGGCTGGGACCAATGACTGCATTGTCCCCCAGGTGCGCCTCAATACGTTCAAGAACCATCTTCTCCATGATTTTACCAGGCACTGACGTGAGACTGACAGGCCTGTAATTGCTAGGGTCTTCTTTCTGACCCTTCTTGAAAATCGGCACAACATTTGCCAGCTTCCAGTCTACCGGGACCTCTCCAGACTCCCAGGATCGTTGAAAAATAATTGAGAGAGGTTCCGCGATGACGTCCGCCAGCTCCTTCAGCACCCGGGGATGAATCCTATCCGGACCCATGGACTTGTAGGGATCCAGGTGGAGTAGCAGATCCCGCACACGTTCAGGGTCGGTTGGGAGTTTGTCATCCCCACCGTCCCGGTCCTCCAGCTCAGGGCACCCTGGGTCCCGAAGCCCATCATCGGCATTGAAGACAGAGGCAAAGAAGGCGTTAAGCGTCTCTGCTTTGCCTATGTCATCGTCTGTGAGGAGACCTTCCCTGTCAAGGAGCGGCCCTATGTATTCTTTAGTTCTCCTTTTTCCATTCACATATCTAAAAAAAACCTTTTTATTTTCTCTCACAGACACAGCCAGCTTCAACTCTAGGTGTGCTTTAGCCACACGAATTTTCTTCCTACAGACACGAGCAGCATCCCTGTATTCTTTCCATGTCACCTGGCCCTCCTTCCAGTAGCGAAACACTCTCTGTTTCCGCCTAATCTCCATAAGAATGTTCCTGGTCAGCCACGCCGGCCTCCTGCCGCGCCTGCCTGACTTGTGATATTTAGGAATTGCCTGATCTTGTGCTTCTAGGAGGCATCGCTTAAAGAGTGACCAGCACTGGTGGACATCAAGGCCTTCAAGAGCATCTTCCCAGGGGACCTTGCTGACTAGTTCCCCGAGCAGCCTGAAGTCCGCCTTCCCCATATCTAGGGATGAGGTTTTGGTGGCACTTTTCCTTCTGTCACCGTAAATTTTGAACTCAACCACTTCATGGTCGCTATGACCGAGGCGGCCACCAATCACCACATCTCCCACCAGACCCTCTCTGTTTTCTAGCAACAGGTCTAGGAGGGCACTTTTCCTAGTTGGCTCCGTTAGCACCTGCACCAAGAAGTTATCATCTAGGTGCTTCATGAACCTCCTGGACTTGCTCGTGTCAGCCGTGTGGCACTCCCAGTTAACGTCTGGCAAGTTGAAGTCCCCCATAAGGACAAGGGGAGTTAATCTCGAGGCCTCTCTTAGTTCTGTAAAGAATAAGTTATCGGCGCTATCGTCCTGGCCAGGCGGTCTGTAATAGACTCCCACAACGACATCCCCTTTATTCGTTTGTCCCTTGATCCTTACCCAGAGGCTCTCAACTTTGCCATCGCCGACCTGGAGTTCCACACAGTCCAGCCCCTGCTTCACATACATCGCCACCCCACCACCTCGCCTACCCTGCCTGTCCCTCCTGAAGAGCCTGTAACCGTCTATCGCAACACCCCAGTCACAGGACTCATCCCACCAGGTTTCGCTTATGCCGATGATGTCGTAGTTGCGGGACTGGGCCAGGACTTCTAGCTCATCCATTTTATTCCTCATACTGCGTGCGTTCGTGTAGAAGCATTTCAGGTGCGTCTCCTTACACTCAGCACCTTGTGGATCTAACCGAAGGACCTCACTGGCACACAGCCCCTCTGATTCTAGCGTACCATCCCTTAGGTCTTCACTGGCGTGCCTGGTTTTAGCCCCTTCCCCCTTCGACTCTAGTTTAAAGCCCTATCTATCAGCCCTGCCAACTCCTGACCAAAGATCCTTACCCCTCTCCGAGAGAGGCCCATCCCATCCGGTGCCATCAGGCCCAGTGTAGCATAGACCTTCCCGTGATCAAAGAACCCAAAGTTGTGCCGGTCACACCAGTCTCGAAGCCACGAGTTTATGCGAACAGCGCACCTTTCTGCTTCGATCCCCCCTATCGGAAGGACAGAGGCAAACACAACCTGCGCGCCCGAACCTCTAAGTTGTCGCCCCAAATCCCTAAAGTCTCTTTTGATCACCTTCGGACTTCTCTTTGCTACTTCATCGCTACCCGCCTGAAAGACCAGTAGCGGGTAGTAGTCAGTGGGCCGTACCAGGCGCTTGACTTTCTTGGCAACGACCCTGACCCTGGCCCCAGGGAGGCAGCAGACTTCCCTACGGGTAGGGTCAGGCCGACAAATAGGACCCTCTGTTCCCCTAAGGACAGAGTCTCCCACAACAATCACCCTTCTTTCGTTCTTGGTGGAGGCAGTCCTGATGCGTGGAGTCAACCTCCTCGCCCTAGGAATCCTCCTGGGAACACTTTCTACCTCTTCCTCAGTTGCTGTTGATCTCTCATTCTCCAGGGCCTCAAACCTGTTTTGTAAGGGCACCTGGGAAGGTGGGGTCGGAAGAGGAGGGCATCGCCTGCGATGTCGAGCAGGGACCTGTCTCCATTCCTCCTCAACTCCCAGATCCCCTCCCTCTGCCCGACAGCGACAGGGCAGGGGGTCCACCCCCATTTGGGGTGTCTCACCCCGGTACCTCTCCTTGAGGCCCTGCAGGGAGTTACTCCACCAGTCTATCTCCCGCTCACATTCCCTGATGGCCCTCAACCTCTCTACCTCCTCCTTGAGCTCCGCCACCATGCGGATCAGGTCATCCACTTGCTCACACCTCACACACGCAGCGTCTCTGCCTCCTGCCGATGGCAGGAACAGGCTCTGACACTCCCTGCATCCGGTGACCTGAACCGCTGCATTCTTTAGCGGGTACTCGGTCTGGGTGTGTACCGACCTCCTGCAGAGCGCTCCGTGCCTGGTGGAGACCATTATCACCTAGCTAAAGACTGTCGTTAACAGGTGTTCGTATGGGAGGGGGTAGCTCTCCGCCCTTCCTGCTCGCCCTGCCTGCGCTAGTTTAGGACAAGCTTGTTAAGTAATAAATGTTTAAGCATGTATTGATCAAGCTTGATCGGGATTAAGGATTAGCAAATGACAATACATATTGCTAATGATTTTTAGTCCAGTAAAAGATTGTTTTAAAGTGTGAAAGATCTTGATTTATCAATTATTTCAATAGAGTTTTCACAACAATGTCCACTTCCCTAACTGGTGAATATAACTATATACTCTACAACATACTCTATGGATCTTTGTGTTCACTTCAACTAAGTGCTTCAGTAAGTGGGAAAGTAGTGTATTTGTTTGAACTTATCAGTCATTTGTATCTATCACTCAAAAATGCTGTTTTAAATAATCTTTCCACTAATATACATAAATATCTCCACATATCACTTTCACGAGAACTACAGGCAGTAGCTGACATGCAAAACTTCTTTTGTGGAAAATTCATTGCTAAAATCATGCTCTCTACTTAAAATGTAACATGAACTTTAGGGCTGACATCAATATTTAGATGTCACTAGGAAAAGGTACTGAAAGTTTGTTGTAATGAAAGGGATAGAAAGCAGTTGCTTTGGGGAAAACAAGCAAACAAACAAGCAAAAACCTTCAACTGTACAAGTGGAATGATTAAATCCTAGGAGTAATTATTCTAATACATGATTTTGGAAAAAAATATCCTACACAACAGAGACAGGTTTTCTCCCTAAGGCCAAATATCATAGTTTGATTTTGTAACCTATGACTAATATTCTTTCTCCTTGTCTCTGTGTATGACCTGAAAAAATATATTTATTTAATGATCTCCTTACGAGTCCTTAGGTTAAATGGGAAAAAAGAACAGTGTCAGTCTGATGCCCTTTTTTACTTCAGACATAAATGTCTTTCATGATATCACAACATTGAGTGCTAAATTTATAAATAAATAAACTTACTTTGTTCCTGTGATAATAAAAAATCTGGCCTCATTTTATATATAAAGACATGGCACAAATAAGGAAATAAAAATTAGACCATCTCTTATAATATTTGACATTTAAATGGGATGGCTAATTTAATCTCTGTCTTTTCCTTGGAGATTCTTAAATAACTGTATTTTAAAGAAGAGTAAGGTAAGATTTTTTATTTTTTATTTGTTAAGATCACCTGCCAAATGAAATTCAATGTAAATTACTGAAATGTACTTTTAATTAATGAGATTTTGCTTCCATCCTTAAACATTTACCAAAATAAGCAAACAATTTTTTTGCTTTGTTTCTCTCAACTTGACTCACAGAACTTTACTGTCTCCATAAATTAATAATATCAGAAATAATAAAAATATAAATAAAAACACCATATAGCAACTACTAAGAAGAGTTTACAACAGCAACTCTGAGACAAACAAAGATTTAGTGATTAGAAAAATGTATGAAAGGCAGCAAAGGAACATGATATGATCTATCTGTTATGATGTCTCAATTTAAACAATTTTCTGTTCCAGTTACTAGCTTCTTTTCAGTCTTGAAAGGCTGTATTTATATAGATTGACATGCGTGTTTAAACATATGATTTACTATGTGCCTATGTGTAAAAACATGGGTCTCAATTTCAGACCAAACACCGCCCTAGATGGCTTTTGGGTTGTCATGCGTTGAGACAAGGAGATAATTTACTTACATCACAGGCAAAACAGACTTGATTTAGGGAAAAATCATTTAATTTATTTCCAATAATTAAAATAGAGTTGGATCATGATAAACAAAGATAAAAATAAAAAATAAATACCTTCCCTCTACTCCTTTATTCCTGACTACTCTGTCTGCATACCTGGAGCAGTGCAGGCAGGGTAGAGAATAGCGGTTTATGGTAAGATCATAACAGTTCAGGATAAGACTGCCTCAGCATGGATCCCCTGTGGACTGCAGTTCCTTCAGTGAAGAGTCACTTGTTCCAGTATCAAGTCCTTCATATTCTACAGGAGAATCTCTGCTCTGGCCCACAGACCATCTGGGGCCACCTCCACCTCCTTTATTATCTGACTTTTTTGTCTATGGCCCCAGCAGTGGGGCCATTGGATTCAGCTATAACCAAGCATGTCTGAAAATGGGCAGTCCTGGCTTCTCCTCACAGAGATCACCCCTGCAGCCCACCCAGTTGCCAAGAACTTGTCATGTAAACTCAGTATATACCACTCCTCACCTCTGAAACACATATTTTAGAACAGTATTTGAAATATACATTCATCACAACTTCAACTGAAAAATCAACAACGAAAAAGCCCCACAATAAAGTCAAAGTAACATCATTATGACACTGACAAAGGTGGACAATATGCACACATGATAAAACCACACTTTGATTCTACCATATTACAAGAACAAAAGATTCTCCAAAAGGATACCATACCTTGGAAATTCCCAGTCCAAATTTTGCCTACTATATCTCCCAATTACTGCTTTTACCTTGACATAGAAGATATTTCATCAATTTTATCCCCCTGACCTGCTGAAGAGGTAGAGGTAGAGTGAGAGAATAGCTGGGTGAGCATCTGGCAACTGGCCAAGATCAATCCATCGCTCCATGAGAGGTTTTTTTTTTTTTTTTTTTTTTTATGTTAAAAGGTATTTTTTCAACAGGTAATTCACAAAATTGAATTAACTGACAGCAAATTATCTGTTCTTTAACACAGCATGGATTATTATTATTATTATTATTTTGGTTACTGTTGTTGTTTGTTTAAATGAAAACTAATGGTAAAGTAACAAAAGACTGGCGATCATTTTGCATAAAGGTTAATTTCTGGAAACTCAACCTCAAGCTTATTGCAGCCTTAAATAGAGACTGCAATAAACTCAAATTCTTGATACATTCTTGTGACAAGACTTAGAGCATCTTTGGCAGATGGAGACTGTTGACAATCTTCTTATAAAATTAACTAATGATCCTAACATTGCTTGAAAGAACAAATGTTTAAGTATACATTTTTCTTTGACTGTTTATTAGATTCGTGTATACTACTTTCATCTATTTCAACAGGATTTGCACACATATGGCTGAAGGGATAATAGAAGCTTTTCTAAATTTCTAAATGTAGTATACATGTACATGCCAAAGCCAAGCATTTTTCCCCATTAATCGAGATAAGCTTCTGACCAATATAACACAAAAAATGTAATAAAACAAAATGCAATTTTAAATAATATTAACACATATATTGATATTAAAATGAGGTTGCAATAAAGGAAGTCAATATTGTATATTGGATGGCATAGTATCAATAGAAAGGCAAATTAACTATTCTATGTTGAAGTTGCCCATATACAGGTGTCAATGAGGCTTGACAAGTGATAATCTGGCGCTCTGAAAAAAGCTCAATAATTATCTGTATAGACAATTATAAAATCATAGAATGGTTTGTGTGGAAGGGGCCATAAAGATCATCTGATTCCAACCTCCCCTGCCATGGGCAGGGACACGTTCCACTAGACCAGGTTGCTCAAAGCCCAACCTGGCCTTCAACACATCCAGGGATGGGGAATCCACAACTTCTCTGGGCTACCCATTCCACTGCATCACTACCTTCAGAGAATAAAATTTCTTCCTTATATCTAATCTATATCTATCTTTTAGTTTGAAATTTTTACCCCTTGCCCTATCAAAAAAAATAATTGTCAGAGTTCCTCTCCTGCTTTCATGTAAGCCTCCTTTAGGGCCACTAAGACCTCCCCGGAGCCTTCTGCTCTCTAGGCTAAACAATCCTAACTCATTCAGTCTGTCTTTATAGGAAAGGTGTTCCATCCCTCTGATGATCCTTGTGGTCCTCTTCTGGACCTGCTCTAACAGGTCCATGTCCTTCTTATACTGGGGGCCCTAGAGCTGAACACAGTACTCCAGGTGGGGTCTCATGAGAGCAGTGTAGACAGAGAGAATCACCTCCCTTGAATTGTTAACTCTTTGTTTGATACAGCTCATCAAAATGCAGTTGGCCTTCTGGGCTGCAAATGCACCTTGGAAGCTTCTGTTGAGCTTCTTGTCAACACATGCTTCCAAGCTCTTCTCCTCAGGCCTGCTCTCAATTAATTCATCACCCAACCTGTACTGATGTTTGGTATTGCCCTGACTCAGATGCAGGACCTTGCATTTGGTCTCATTGAACTTCATGAGGTTCACACAGGCTCACTTCTCAAGCCTGTCTCAGTCCTTCTGGATGACATCTCTTTGTTCCAGCATGTTCAGTCATACAAATCAGCTTGGTGTCATTCACAAATGTGCTGAGGATGCACACAATCTCACCATCCACACTGCTGACAAAGATGTTAAATACCAGTCTCAATACTGAACCCCAAGGAACATGACTTGTCACTGTTCTCCACCTGGAAAATAAATGTAGGAATTACTGAAGACTTTCATAGATAATTGGTCTCCTGTACTAATTAGCTCATCTCTGTCTGCTGACTATATAGGGAAACAAGAATAAGGATCTCCATACACTTGAAATATTGATCTGTCCTTTTTGCATAGTGGTATTTAATGACAGAAATAGCAACATCTTTTAAAAAATTGGTAATTTTCAATAGCTTACTGGCTCAAAGAGGCAAAGGAGCATTAGACTAAATCAGGTAAGTAAGTAGTATACAACAATTAGTTGTTACAAAGTAGTTTTTTACCCAGCAAACAGTACATCTGTCCAAGCCATGAGCATCCAGTTTCTTCAGGAGAAATCTGGGGGAAACAGTATCAAATGCCTTCCTAAAATCCAAGTAAACTTTCCCTTGTCCCTAAGAGGGTTGTCCTATCATAGCAGGAGATCAAGTTACACAGGCAGGACCTGCCTTTCATAAACCATGATGACTTTGTCGGATCATCGGTTGCTGGATGATAGTACTCAAGATGATCTGCTCTGTGTATCTATCTCATCAATACCAAATGCATCCAAGGATCTGTTCTGAGATTCAAATGTTTCTGCAGGAGTTTTAAATGACTTTATAAACAGTAACCATTTAAAGAAGGTATAACTCACATAAATCGGGAGGGTGTGTTGGGCTGACCCTGGCCAGCAGCTAAGTGCCCATGCACCCACTAACTCTCCATCTTCCTCCAGCAGAATAGAAGTAAATTGGAAGGAAACAAGTGAGAAAACTCATTTGCCAATATAGTCAATTTAATCAATGAAAGGGAAAGATTAAAAATGAGTGATGTAAAGGTAATCATTCACCACCTTCCACAAGCAAAAAAATGCCCATCTGGTCTCTGAATAAGGGGTACATTGAAAGACAACTTGGAAGACCATATTTAAAAGTGCTTTATACATATATGCATTCTTATTTGAGTTGCAATAGTAGTATTCTACTCAACTGTTGTGTGATAGATACTTAAATTAAGTTTACAAAGGCATGACAACCCAATAAAGTTCAGAGAACACTTGTGAGGAAATAAATATAACTATCCATGCATTAATGGTTCTTTAATGTTAGAGAATGAGTTCCTGGACAAGTTGATAAAAACTAAAGGATTTGTGCCACTACATTTATATTCTCTGCATTAGAACACAATCCTCATTGTAGGTAGTTCCCCTGATAATGCAAAATTTAACAGCAGTAAAACTTCAATTTAAATTTGCCTTGGAAAATAAAATGCAAAGTTCATATGATTAAGTAGGATATTTTAAACATTATTCAAGTCATGGTATGTTGTCAGTGGCAATCTTTTCCCTGAGAAATGAAATTCATGTACTCCTTTAATACGACATAACAGTTTTGACAAACTATAGTACAAAATCCAGACCCATATAAGCTCTTAGACATTCATCTTCCAGTCAAGATAATTGGGGCTGTCAAATACTCTGTTGCCAAGGGACTCATGTCTAGATTTCTCGTGTCTGTGTTTCAGTCTTTCATCTTTAGCTGTCAATATACAGGAGCTGTCAATGCCAGTGTTCAAATCTACATCAGTATTTGTGGCAGACCAAACAGTCATAGTTTACTATGATTGTGTTATTACCTGTCAGTCTTTTCACAGTCTTGCAGTTTTGAGATTGCTTCTAAATACTAAAAACATGCTGAAAAACATGTCCTGAATAAACATCCTGCTCAGAAGAAAACAGTTTATTACATAGCACACTACATAGATTGTTTGTTGCTTACAAATTCCAGATGGGACTTATACTTATCATATCTGCAACATCTTTTTGTTATTAAAGTAATTTACTGGAACAAATAAATAAATACATGAATAAATAAAAATGTTTTGTAAGTCTTTTGACATAATAGTAAAACTTAAAACTAAAGGATTCTTGAGAAAATTTATTCAGATAAAATCATGTTAAAAAAAAAAAAGAAAAAAATGACAGAACATTCATTGTAGTGTGACAGAATTTGGAGGTATATCGAAAAGAATTCTACAAATCAGTAACAGCCTTGTTCACCCTGTCTTTCATATGAATATAAAACTAAATTTCCAACAAGGTCATATAGACTATATTAATCATCATACACATATTAACTTCCTATATAATTTGTTATGGTAAATTACATTTGCTAAATTTGACACAACAAATTTTACATTGTTATGATTAAAGTAGTCCACAAAATCTGTTGTCAATCACTACTTCTCTGTAAAAGAATTTACAACTTTAGCCATCTGCATTAAAATTTAAAAAAAAAAAAAATCTAAATAAATGTATTTGGACTAAGTAATTTGGCATGATCCATTGGGATAATGAGAGAAGAAGGTCCGTGAAAACTTTTACATTTATATGTACAGAGCCCCAAATTAAATGGAGGGTCCCACTGAAATCACAAGAACTCTTGTTTTGTTTTCTACTTAGCTGCAGTTTTGGGCCAGACTTTTTGGTTGTACTCAGCAACTGGATGAAGAGGCAATGTATGCAAATTAAAACACAGGAAGGTCCCCTGTGGTCTGTCAAGGGGTCCATGGTGAAGCAGGTTGTACCCCTGCAGTCCCTGGTGTACCACAGTGGAGCAGGTGCATCTGTCCTGACTGAAGCTATATCCTGAGAACCTCCTTGACAGAGCAGATTCTGGGCCAGATCTAGATCCCATGGAGCGGAGACCATGCAGGAGCAGGTGACCTGGCAGGAGAAGCTAGCTGCCCATGGGGGACCCAGGTTGGAGTAATTTGTTCCTGATGGATGGACCCCGTGGTACGGAACCATATCTGCAGCAGTTCTTGAAGAGCTGCTGCCTGTGGGAAGCCCACACAGGATCAGTGCATCCCATGGGAGGGATCTCATGTTGAAGCAGGAGAAGAGAGTGACTGAGAAGGAGCAACAGAGACAAAGTTCTTTAGACGGACAGCAGCTCCCATTCCCCCATTTCCCTGCACAGCTCATGGGGAGGAGATGGAAGAGAGTGGATATGGGGAAGGTGTTTTTGGTTTCTTTCCTTTGTTTCTCACTTCTCTATCTTGTCAATGATAGGCAATAAATCTTACTATCTCCTTACTCTGTGTCTGTTTTGCCCATCACGATAATTGTTGAGCAATCTCCCTGTCCTTATCTCAGCCCTTGAGGCCTTTTCTCCCCGTTCCCTGTGAAGAGGAGGATTGAGACAGTGGCTGTGGCAGAGCTCAGGTGCCCACATGAATAAAACCAGCACAGTATGATATAGTGCACAATGTAAGGGCAAAGTGCGTAATCTGAGGGCCCTGAGTGCACTGATATGATTTATGGACCATTCCTAACTTCATCTGGAGCCTCCACTCACACACTTTGACCAGTTGTCCTGGTTTCAGTTAGAATTAATTTTCTTCCTAGTAGCTGGTGGAATGCTGTGTTTTGGCTTAGGATGAGAAGAGTGCTGATAACACCCCGATGCTTTAATTGTTGCAGAGCAGTGCTTATACTAAGCCAAGGACATCTCAGCCTTTTGCTCTGTCCTGCCAACGGGCAGGCTGGGGGTGCAGTAAGAGCTGGGAGGGGACAGACCCAGGACAGGTGACCCAAACTAGCCAAAGGGGTATTCCATACCATCTGACGTCATGCTAAACAATATATAGGGGTGGCTAGCCGGGGGGAGGGGGCCGGACTGCTCGGGGTTAGGCTGGGCATCGGTCAGCGAGTGGTGAGCAATTGCATTGTGCATCACTTGTTTGTACATATTATTATTACTTTCCTATTATCACCATTGTATCATTATTATTATTATTGTTATTATTATTTTTGTTATTATTATTTTCCTGTCTTATTAAACTGTCTTTATCTCAACTCACGGGCTTCACTTTCCATTTCTCTCCCCCGTCCCAGAGAGGGAGGGGGGAGGGTGAGCGAACGGCTGCGTGGTGTTTAGCTGCCGGCCGGGTTAAACCACGACACCGGTACTTCATGGAGCTCTGTTGAAGCTTATGCTTCCAGTGTTTTTTTTTTTTTTTTTTTTTTTCAGTTATAGTGTAAGTATATCTATCTCTAGTTCTATGTTCTCAGTTCTTCTCTGTAGCTACTTTGTTTCTTAGCTGGACACCTTGTATATATGTAGTAGATTGTTTCCAGCCCTGTTGTCTCAACGGACTGTGGACAACGTCCAGAGTATTCATGTTTTCAGCTCTTTCTCCTTTTGCTTCTGACTGGAAACGCTAGATGGACTCTACCTGATCTATCCTCTCTGTTTTCCAGTGACTATTGACTGATCTTGTTAGTAGCTCCTAGGAAACAGCCCTGCTTTTGCTGTTCTCTGTCCTTGAGTAACATTCTGAATTATAACACATTCCCATGAGAAATGCACTGACTTTATACCAGGTGGTATTGGTGGTGAAGAACTGTCACTATCTTAACATCCAAGTTAAAAGGTGTACAAAGAAATCCTAGAAAGTACTAATAGACTTCTGTGAATGAAAAGATATTTTGAGATTTTTCAAAGGAGTATGTGCAAATTAATATTTTATCCTGTGTTCACACACACACACACACACATGAAAAATAAATAATAAAATAAGTAAAATAAAATAAAATAAAATAAAATAAAATAAATAAATAAAAAAGTAGAAGAAAATAAGTATACACATGAGATGGTAGAAGAAATTATAGTTTGCACGGCTAGAAAGAAGAAACAGCCAAAAATACAAAACTACAATAAAATATTTTTATATTTTAGATGTGTTTTTACAGACTGTCTGCATAGGAAATAGATGGTAAACTAAGTACATCAATCTACTATAATTGTCGTAAAGAAAACTTAGATGAGATAAAAAATAGGTTTTCTCATATAGCAGTATATCTCTGGCATTGAAGTTTTATTCATGGTGATACCTGCATGATTTTCCAATGTATTTTTGCAAATACATTATGACCCTCTCTTGTAATCTAACATCTGCAGCTTCGGTAAAATTTACCTTATATAATTAAATGACTGTGTTTTACAACACCTTTAAAGTGTATGATTTTAGAATTAGGGTTTTATTCTCTCTGTTGTTTGTTGGTGTTACTGTTTATGTACTTTTTTTTTTTTTCATACAATTTGTTTGTTACCTTACTTTTATCTACTAGGTGTATGCAAATCACACTTCATATATACAGAGTATGTTTATATACATATGTAACTATAAACACAGAAATATAACAATGCATAACTGTACAAATCTATCTATAGATTTATGCATATAGTTCATTGGAGTGAATTTTTTTTTCTGGATCTGGTTCTTTGAATTTGGGGTGGTGGAGGGAGATCACAAATTGCAATGAAGGATCAACACAACTTGTTCAAATGAGGCTGCAGCCAAACCTACAAGCGGCTTCCACCTAGATCTCTTTGCCACATGAGAGAATTTAGTATCTGAAGAAGGGAACCGCCATTTTCTGTATCAACAATATGGTTTTATATATTTCCTATTTATTTATTTGCTATTATTATATTTTTAGTCGTCCAGGAAAACATTCCAATGGGTGATATGAAAACTGAAGTGCATGATTCACTACCAAAAAGAAAAGAAGAAAATATATATATTTATTATTCCTGATATTATAACTCCAGCTATTTTTGAAGCTAGTCATTGCAATGGAGAGTAGACAAACAGTGTATAGTATGTACAGGCTAAAATTGTTGTTTTCATTTGGAAATGGATGGCATTGGATGCATTATGTGAAAGGCTGCTGTATTCTTCTTTCCTTCCTGGTATTTTATGCTGTTTTCTGAGGTGGTAGGAAAAAAAAAAAAAAAAAAAGTTACTTTTGACTCCAATTTTGTCTACCACCAACTGGAGATTTTGAAAATACATGTCCTTACTTTTTTATTTATTTTTTTCTCTTGTTTTCATGTGAATAGAGGTAGAAAACAGTCCATTAGATTCTCTTAATACATTTTGTAACCTAGAGTGAACCTAGAGTGTTACACAGTTACTAGAGAAACAGGTAGCATTTGACCTAGCATACTAAAGCTTTAAATGATTTTGTATGATCAATTTAATTAGAACAGGAAATGAAAACAATAGCCTTTCCCTTTAGTTTAATAGAGTTTAAACTTTAAAAGACCAGCCCTGATCTTTACTTATTTATTTATTTTGATTCGGGATACCCGAATTTTGATTTTGATTTGGGATACCCAAGTATCCCAAACAACTTTTATAAGTTTGAAATTTATATAAATTACAAATTTTAAAGTATTTGTCACTTATTTATTTATTTATTTATGGAGTCAAAATACAACCAGACTCTTCAAAACTATCCTAAATATTTGCTATATTTCTCAAGAAACTGTCTTGTCAGATACTCTCCTCACAATAAAAAAAAAAAAAAAAAAAAAAAAAAACAAAAACAAAGGTTTCATAAATTCATATTGATGTTAAATCTTATCCATGCCTCTCCTGACAAAGGAATTGAAATTTATGTTTTCCCTTTTAGAAGTGTATTTTGTTGATAGTATATCAGAGGAGAAGGAAGGAGAGGAAGGAAAAGGAAGGGAGAAAGGAAAGAGTTATTTTGTATCAAAGAACTGAGGTTAACTGTTAAGTCATACTAGAGTTGCTCAATGTTATAATGTTCTGGAAGACCTAAAAGAACAGCTAGACAAGTGTCTGCATTCAGATCTACTCCAAAAGAGAAAGTGAAGTAGTTCATGCAAAAAGGAGATGATTTTGCATTTAAAACCAAATGGAGGCATTAAGCACGGAATTTAAAACAAAAACAATTTTCTCAGTAAGAGCTGTTAATAAAGCCCCTCTTTCAATCTGGAAACTGAGAATTTCATGTATGTTTTTCTTAACAGTTCTGTTTTCAACTCAACTGGTCAGCTCAGTTTTCCTTGGTCAATAATCTAGCTAGAAAGAATCTCACTGTAAGCAATAGAGCATTTTCTGTTTACTTTACAGAAGTTTAGAGTGTTCATTTGAGAATCAAAAATCTTTGTTAAAAATTTGGTATATAAATGTATTGAAAAATATGACTTAATAACACCGTAGTGAGTTTATATCTATATAAATAAAATCTGATTATAGTAATATTCCTGACTTGATTTTGACCTGGACTTACAATGCAATATCCTCAAAACATGGTCAGGTGTAGGTGGAATAAGCACTTCCAAGAAGGCTTCCCACTGGGGATTCTGTTTGAAGATATCCTGTTTAAAAAGGTATGAACATTTGTTTGTTTTGATATGTAAGTACAGATCTATAGTAGACTTTTTACTTTTTTTACACAATGTAGACCATTTAACATCTTTGTTAGTAACATGGACAGTGGGATTGAATGCACCCTGAACAAGTTGTCACCAAGCTATCTGGTACAGTCAACACACTGGACAGAAGGGATGCCATCCAAAGGGACTTGGACAGGTTTGAGAGGTGGGCCTGTGTGAACCTCATGAAGTTCAACAAGGCAAAGTGCAAGGTCCTGCACTTGGGTCAGGGCAATCCCGAGCACACATAAAAACTGGGTAGAGAATAGACTGAGAATGGCTCTGAGAAGGTCTTGGGTGTGTTAGTTGATGAGAAGCTTAGTAAGAGCTGGCAATACAGTCCAGCAAGCTAACAGTAACCCGGGCTGCATCAAAAGAAGCATGAGTTATCAAAAGAAGCATGGAGGTGATTCTCCACCTCCACTCTGCTCTCATGAGACCCCACCTGGGTTGTGTTCATCTCTGGGGCTCCCAGTATAAGAAGTACCTGGACTTATTAGAGCAAGACCAAAGGAGGGCCGTGAAGTTGATCAGAGGGTTAGAACACCTCTCCTATGAAGAGAGGCTGACTAAGTTGGGGTTGTTTAGCCTAGAGAAGAGAAGACTGGGAGACCTTATAGTGGCGTTCCAGTACCTAAAGGAAGCTTTCAAGAAAGCTGGAGAGGTACTTGGTTCTGGTGAGGCTGCAACTTGAGTACTGTGTTCAGTTTTGGGCCCCTCACTGCAATAAGGACATCGAGGTGCTCAAGCGAGTCCAGAGAAGGGCAACAAAGCTGGTGAGGGGTCTGGAGAACAAGTTTAATGAGGAGCTGCTGAGGGAGCTAAAGTTGTTCAGATTGGAGAAAAAGGAGGCTCAGGGGTGACCTTATTGCTCTCTACAGGTACCTCAAAGGAGGCTGTAGTGAGGTGGGGATTGGTCTATTCTCCCACATGCCTGGTGAGAGGACGAGAGGGAATGGGCTAAAGTTGCTCCAGGGGAGGTTTAGTTTGGATATTAGGAAAAACTTCTTTACCGGAAGAATTGTTAGACATTGGAACAGGCTGCCCATGGAAGTGGTGGAGTCACCATCCCTGGAGGTCTTTAAAAGACATTTAGATGTTTAGATGTAGAGCTTAGTTATATGGTTTAGTGGAGGACTGATTACTGTTAGGTCAGAGGTTGGACTAGGTGATCTTGAAGGTCTCTTCCAACCTAGATGATTCTGTGATTCTGTGATACTCTTGATCAGAGGGTGATGAGTCTAAGCTAAAAGAGGGTAGATTTAGATTAGGTATAAGGAAGAAATTATTTACTCTGAGGCTGGTGAGGCAGCAGAACAGGTAGCCCAGAGAAGTTGTGGATGCCCCATCCCTGGAAGCGTTCAAGGCCATGTTGAATGGGGCTTTGAGCAACTTGAGGTAGTAGAAGGTGTCCCTGGCCATGGCGGGAGGGTGGGGGTGGAACTATATGAGCTTTAAGGGTCCCTTCCACACAAGCCATTCTATGATTCTATGACATTCTGCAAAATTAACTGAGTTGGTATCTTGAAGATATTTACTTTAGGATAATACTCATCACTGGCTGGACCACACAACAAAAGTATAAGATATTATTTGTCCTCCAGAGAGTGTTGAAAAAAAAAAGGAAAAAAGTAAAAAGAAAAAAGAAAAAAGAAAGAAGAAAAAAAGAAAACACACACACAGAGAAAACAACAACAACAATAACAAGAAAACACACACACACACACACAAAAAAAAAAAAAAAAAAAAAATACCAGGTGAAAACCAGGCTTAAAAAGAATATGTTGTGTCAAAGCTGATGACTGCTATTTATTATATAAATACCTGTTTACGTAAAAGCTTGTGCAGCAGATAATTACATAAAGCTTGTACAACAGATAATTACATTTATACAAATTAAATGTATTTATAAGGATCCCATTGCTAACAGTATTAAAGCTAATAAGAACATTTGCAGAAAAAAAAAAAAAAAAAAAAAAAAAAAAAAGTTTTATTAATATCAGCAGTTTGTTTCTGGTTTCTCTTTATGTGTAGGACAGATTTGATTTCTTAACTGCAGAAATGTTTAAAATAAATAAAAATTTATATATCCTTGTACAAAGATCTCAATATATTCAGGATCACAGAATCACATAATTTCTAGGTTGGAAGAGACTTCAAGATCATCGAGTCCAACCTCTGACCTAACATTAACAGTCCCCACTAAACCATATCCCTAAGCTCTACATCTAAACGTCTTTTAAAGACTTCCAGGGATGGTGACTCCACCACTTCCCTGGGCAGCCTGTTCCAATGTCTAACAAACCTTTTGGTAAAGAAGTTCTTCTTAACATCTAACCTAAAACTCCCCTGGAGCAACTTAAACCCATTCCCCCTCGTCCTGTCACCAGGCACGTGGGAGAACAGACCAATCCCCACCTCACTACAGCCTCTTTTGAGGTACCCGTAGAGAGCGATAAGGTCACCCCTGAGCCTCCTCTTCTCCAAGCTGAACAAGACCAGCTCCCTCAGCCGTTTCTCATAAGACTTGTTCTCCAGGCCCCTCACCAGCTTCGTCGCCCTTCTCTGGACCCGTTCAAGCACCTCGATGTCCTTCTTGTAGCGAGGGGCCCAGAACTGAACACAGTACTCGAGGTGCGGCCTCACCAGAGCCGAGTACAGGGCTCCCGATCACTTCCCTAGCCCTGCTAGTCACACTGTTTCTGATACAAGCAAGGACGCTGTTGGCCTTCTTGGCCACCTGAGCACACTGCTGGCTCATATTCAGCCAACTATCCACTATCACTCCCAGGTCCTTCTCTGCCTGGCATCTCTCCAACCACTCATCTCCCAGCCTGTAGCTCTGCTTGGGGTTGCTGTGCCCCAGGTGCAGGACCTGGCACTTGGCCTCGTTGAACTTCATACAGTTGACCTCAGCCCATCAGTTCAGCCTATCCACATCCTCTTGCAGAGCTTTCCTGCCCTCAAGCAGATTGACACACACACCTAACTTGGTGTCATCTGCAAACCTACCGAGGGTGCACTCAATGCCCTCGTCCAGCTCATCAATGAAGATATTAAAGAGGACCAGCCCCAGCACCGAGCCCTGGGGAACACCACTAGTGACTGGCCTCCAACTGGACTTGGCTCCATTTACCAGGACACTTTGGGCCCGGCTATCCAGCCAGTTTCTAACCCAACAAAGAATACGCCAGTCCAAGCCATGAGCAGCTAGTTTCTTGAGGAGAATGGTGTGGGAAACGGTGTCAAAAGCCTTGCTGAAGTCAAGGTAGACCACATCCACAGCCTTTCCCTCATCCACCCAGCGTGTCACTTTGTCATAGAAGGAGATCAGGTTTGTCAGGCAGGACCTGCCTTTCATAAACCCATGCTGACTGGGCCTGATTGCCTGCTTGCCCTGTAAGTGCCGCGTGATGACTCTCAAGATAATCTGCTCCATGAGCTTCCCTGGTACTGAGGTCAAACTGATAGGCCTGTAGTTTCCCGGGTCTGCCCTCTGGCCCTTCTTGTAGATGGGTGTCATGTTTGCTAGCTGCCAGTCAACTGGGACCTCCCGTGATAGCCAGGACTGTTGATAAATGATGGAAAGCGGCTTGGCCAGCTCCTCTGCCAGTTCTCTCAGTACCCTCAGGTGGATCTCATCCGGCCCCATTAACTTGTGCACATCTAAGTGCCATACCAGGTCACCAACCATTTCCTCATGGATAGTGAAGGCCACATTCTGCTCCCTATCCCCTTCCACCAGGTCAGGGTACTGGGTATCCAGAGAACAACCGGTATTGCCGCTAAAGACTGAGGAAAAGAAGGCATTAAGCACCTCCACCTTTTCCTCATCTCTTGTAACTAAGTTTCCCCCCGCATCCAGTAAAGGATGGAAATTCTCCTTAGTCCTCCTTTTTTTGTTAATGTATTTATAAAAACGTTTTTTTGTTATCTTTAACAGCAGTAGCCAGATTGAGCTCCAGATGAGCTTTGGCCTTCCTAATTTTGTCCCTGCACAGCCTCGCAACATCATTATATTCCTCCCTAGTGTCCTGCCCACTTTTCCAAAGATTATAAACCCTCTTTTTTCTCCTAAGATCAAGCCACAGTTCTCTGTTGAGCCAGTCCAGTCTTCTTCCCCGCTGGCTTGTCTTTGGGCATGTGGGGACAGTCCGTTCCTGCACCATTAAGATTTCCCTCTTGAAGAGCGCCCAGCCTTCCTGGACTCCTCTGCCCTTCAGAACTGCCTCCCAAAGGACTCTACCAACCAGTGTCCTGAGCAGCTCAAAGTCAGCCCTCCAGAAGTCCAATACAGCTGTTTTACTGGTCCCCTTCCTGGCCAAGAATAGAGAACTCCACCATTTCTTTTTTTTTATATTTATTTTTAGAATATACCTGTGATGATATATTTCCAAAAGCAAACATATTCCAAGCTGCTAATTCAGAAAACAGAATTACATGATAGTTGAGGTTAGAAAGGACTTCTGGAGCTTGCCTTGCTCAACACCCTTGCTTAGAGTACGGTCAGTTGCAGTGGGTTACTGACGGTTCTTTGGGACTCCACCACAAACTCTGTGGGCAATGTCCTTCAGTACTTGACCATCCTCACAGCAATATGTATATATTTTTTTTCCAAGTGGAATTTCCTAAATCAATGTTTGCCATTGTTTTTTATCCTGACAAAAAATAACACTGAGAAGAATCTGTGTCTGTCGTCTTCACTTCTCCTACCCAGGTGTCTACATTTGAATTATGTGCGTATATCTCCTCCCCTACAACATGTCTTGAAACTTCCCTTCTTCAGGTTTAACAGTCAAAGCTCTCTCAGAGCCTCCATATATGACAAATCCTCCAAGACCTTCATCCCCTTTGCTGAATTCACACCTGTATACTCATGTCTCCATTGTACTGGGGAGCCCAAACCTGCAAACAGGACTCTTGACATGGCCAGTGCTGTGCAGAGGGGAAGAATCACACAGAATCATCAAATATCCCAAGTTAGAAGGGACCCAACCTCAGTCAACCTGCTGGCAATGCTTTTCCTAATGCAGCTCAGGGTACCGCTGGTCTTCTTTGTCATAATGGTGCACTGTTGAGTCACGTTCAAATCATTATGAACAAGATCACAGGTCTTTGCCTGTCAACCTTTCCAGCTGGTTGTCTCCCAGCCAGTACTAAACTTGTTTCTCCCAGGTGCAGGACTTGTAATTTCCATTTGTTAAACTTTATGAGATTCTTGCTGTCCCAATGTGAAATATGTAAAGTTCTTGCTTATTTCCAGTTTCAGAGATAGTGTAATTTATCTTAATTTAGAACTGGAAATTTTGGCTTATATAATAACAAGATAACACAGATATATATAGAGAGAGTATATAGAGAGAATATAGTATAGAATAACAAAATAATGTCATTAGATTCTCAGTTAACAATCAAATCATCAGTGTCTTATTGAGGCAGGACCTCAGACTTTGTTACAACCTGAAGAGGACACTGGAAGAGAAAATCTTCCAGGTAAAAACTAGTTTGGGTGTCTTTTTTTTTTTTTTTTTTCTTAAAACTGGTCAATTTTTTATTTTTTTTTTTTCCCCATTCTAAAACTGTATTTCTTTGATAAGCAGCTTGTTAAGCTTGTTGTTCAGATATGTCACTTTCAATTAAAACATTAGATAAAGCCACGAAGTAGTCAAATATATATTCTCTATGTATGTACCTATCTAGAAAAGAAAAGCAAGCATAAACAAGCTTTTTTCATTGTACTTTAGTTTTTTTCACCTCATAAATAGAAAAATATATATATATATATTTATGTTTAAGGGGAAAAAAATGGACTTGACTTACCTATATCAATTTTCCTACGTTGTGGTCATTCAAAACCTTTTTTTTTTTAGGTTGTGTAATATGACATATCTCCATTAAAGGGTTCAATCCATCAAAAATATGGAGGAGGAGAAATCATTTTTCTGTCAGAAAAGCACATTTTTGTTATGAAAGAACACTCAATCCATTTTACATTCTGACAGAGCTAAAGCATTGGTTTCCATGGCAGTGACTTAAAAATTCTTACGCTGTATGTTCCACGAAAGGATAGATGAATGGCAGCATATAACATACTGAGCATATAACAACTGAGAGTATTTTGGAAGTTGGCCATTAGTAAGACATATGATGACATTACCTGATATGCATTAAATTTTATGAGATTATTTGGAAAATATTGCATTTTGTGTGAAGGATTAGTTAGTTACATTATTTAGTTAGCTAACCTTTATATTTCTTAAATAAATTGAGAAAAGTGGTTTGAATAGACTGTCATGCAAGTGTTATTACATCATCTACATCATCTTCAGCAGACACTGGAAAAGACATTTATTGTTATTTAGTGTCATGAGCAAGAAAGGATAACAAACATACCAGGACTGCGAGTAGTTTTAATTTGTTTGTATAAATGAATTCATATAACTTCAGTAGTATGAGTGAGGTTTCTCTATTGGATCATTTCTCATAAATCTCCTAAACAAGGTTAGATTTTTGGGAAGAGGTAATATTATAATTTTTATTATTATTATATATATATTTTTTTTCAGTTAAACTGACTTCAGGGAAAACAATCTTTTGGGGACACAAAACCTTTTAAGCACAAAATCCAAAAGCTTTGAACAGAACAGGGAAGAACAGGGAAGCTTTCTTCATCAAATGGATCAAATGGATATGACTATACTACTGAAAAAACAAACAAACAAACAAACAAACAAACAAAACACTTTTGTTGCAGACTTGTGCCCTCTAACATATGATAGAGATCTTACATCATTGGATTATTTGCATTTTGGCGTTCAACTACCTATTCCACCTATTTATTTTAGGAACTTTTATACTGTACTCAGTAACTCAAAATTAGTAATGTAAAATGCTAAATGGGGGGGGGGGGAGAAAGAATGCAAGAAAATTAAGAGTAATTCTGTTCTCAGGTATCAAAATAGAGTGTGCACAGAAGCTACTCCAGTGTTAAAAGCAAAAAGTGTAAGTAAAATGCATAATGGATAAAATTATATCAAAAACTAAAAAAGAACACAGTTGTAAAAGAGCTTTGCCAGATCCTATAATTGAAAGAAAAATGAAGAAAATAAGTAAAGATGAAGACAGCTTATAAAATATAAAGAAATGGAAAAATGTTATACTGCAGAATAAAAAGAGAAGTCTCAGACAATAACTTCTCTAAAAAAGAGAGACAGAAGGTAAGACTTAATGAAGCTTAGAGTGGATTGGAAGTGAGTAGCTTCAAGCAATATTACAGTGTGAATCTGCATGCTGCTTGTTTGAGGACTTGGAATGAAATCCAGAAATCTTTGATAAAGCATAGTGAAATCAAATGTTTCTAGATGTAAAATAATTATATTATTATTATATTTTTGTGAATGGCTTTTTCATCACCCTTCTGGTTGATCCTAATTTTTACAGAGCTTTCCTGATCTTCAACAGTGTAATTAGGGATAGGAAGAACACACTACATCTTCTCCCTTAACCACCATTATGACTAGCAACTCATTAGGATTCAGTTCTAACTACAGCCAACCAGTATTTGGAACATGATATCATCAGGCAGTTCCACCTGAAATTTTTTATATGGTGCAGAGTGGGTATTGCACAGAAATGTCCCCCACTGGAATTAGTGAAGACTGTATACAAAACTTTCTCGCTTTGTCACAGCTAGCTGCTTCAAGTGTGTAGGGTGTGATCCAGATTTAATTAAGATGCTCTAGTTTACTAGTAATGACTTAGTTGACTGAGCTCCCATTACAGTCATAGTGAACACAGAGTATCTTCAATTATATTGAGACTAAAGTATATTTTGTCTCTATTCAGTCATTTGAATACAGATACCTCAGATACAGAAGCCCTGTGCCAATTTGGACAGGGAGCTGGATGACCAGAAGGATACTCAAGAGCATTTTGAATATCTCTACATATCTAAGTGTAGACGAATGAACTAATTCTATACCTTCAATCTAGTAAATCACATGCTAAACACAATTGATTGCTTTGGCTCAATCTCCATTGACTAAAACCAAAGCCTAATCACATCACTTACATACAGACACTGCTGTTGACAGTCAAATCAAATAACTGACTCTGATACAGAACAATTCAGTTCCTGGCTTACTCCAGCTACTCACTCACTTTTTTTTGTAGCACCAGTCTAGCTACTTGCCAGAGGTCATACTGCTGAGGAAAACCAAAATCTGAGCACATTTTTGTTTTTAGTTTCCATCATTCTTTCAGGATTTGAAATAACTTCTGTATATAAACATGCTTGTAGAAGTCAATGGAAAAAAAAAAAAAAAAAAAAGGTAACTCAACTAGTTCAAGGAAGGCATACTTTCATTAAGCTGCTGGTATTCTTTAAGTTATATAATTTTTCATGCCTGAAGGTCAACAACAAAAATATGCCTTTTTGTGTTTTTGTTTTGTTTTTCTCAATATATAATAATCTAAGAGAGAAAGAAGACTGCCTTCTTATTACTGTTCACACATAAACTCCCATCTACTCAGATTCACTTTTTTACTTCTATCTAACAAGATCTTCCATCTCATGTGTAACCAATCACTTATTAAAAACAAACAAACAAACAAACACACACACACACAAAAAAAAAAAACTTTATTTTTCTTATGTGCAATTAAATCTCTATATCCTTATATTATCATTAAAAAGTGGACCTACAAACAGTAGACAGCTTTTATGTCTGCTGTTCCCTTCATTCAGTATAGTTTCCAAAGCAAAAGACAACAATATATTTTAATTTATTCCCTGCATCAACAACTCAAAATCATTTTAGAAAACAGATTTTTACATTATTAATGCTGCCGTAATCCACATCATTAATCCATTAATCCGGGGGGGGGGGGGGGGGGGAAGTGGGGAAGGAGGATGGGAGGGGTGGGAAGAGAGTAATCCAGAGCATAGCTAGCAAGAAAAATGGGATATGACCCACAAAAGCATGCATGCAAATTAATGTACATATTGTCTTTGATTAAATATAATAAACCTGCTATTCTTATGTTTATCTGCTTACATCAAATCACTTTCCAAATTACAGGGTAATGACCAGGCTACAAACCTCTGGAAAAGTAATGATAATGGAATGAAACAAAAAGTCATCACATTTTTTTTTCACATTTTTTTTAAACCTAAAAGGTGAAAATCAAAATTGTATTTTTTTATATTCACAATTGATTTGAAAATACCATTTCAAGTGTCATGTCTAATTTGCAGATTTATGGAACTAGATATTTACATGTATAGTGTATTCACAGAAATGAAATATCCATTCTCCCAGAACAGTGAGTAATTCATGTTTAAAATAAATACGTTCTAGTTGCTAAAACAGCTCAGCCAGCATATAAAGATTTTCAATTACTACCCTTACAGGCAGTTCCATTCTGCAAGAATAAACTCACTGTTTCACAAGATGTTTTTTTTTTTTTTTTTTCTCTTTGAAAATAGCAAGTAATCTCCTAAATAATATATATATATGTATAAATATAAAAAATAAAAATTACTCATTACACAACAGCTTATATCTATTATGGATATTGTTATTAATTAATAACAACAATAATAGGAAAAAAATATTACAATATTAGATGTCTGTTGCTATTTTGTTGTTACTGGCATTTGTGATTAATTGCAGCTGTTAAGATTAGAAACTCTTGATCTACCTATACAGATACACACCGAGAGAGAAGATTTAGGCTATCTGTAATTTCTTACATTTGAATACTGGCAAAATGGCGTCAGGGCAGAACTTACATATGGTTTGGCCTTAAAAATCTTTACAGACTTTTAAAGATCATCTAGATCAACCCCTCTTAGATGGGCAGGAACATCTTTCCCTAGCTCAAGATTCTCAAAGCCCTGTCTGACCTGAATTCCAATGACGGTCACCCACAACTTCTCTGGGCAACCTGTTCTACAATCCTTGCCATAAAATGTTTGTTCCTTACATCCAATCTGAACCTGTGCACAAATTAAACTATTGTGTTTGATACAGCAGAAGCAGCAGGCCAGTGTCATCCAGTTGTGGAAACCTGCAATTAATAAATCATTTTCTTGTTAGTCTAAAGGTTTTCTTGTCATTTTAATTTAGATATTCAGTCTGAGCATCCTAACGTGTTTATACCTAAGAGTAAAATTGTAATAAAATTTCAATGACAATTGGAGTTCAAGGACAAAGTATCAAGTCACAGAAATATACAGTTCAACAAACATTCTACTAGAATTGTTAACACTACAAAGAACAGAAACACATTTGCTAGAGGTACCAAGTTAAACACAGCTGCAACATATAATAATGGTGTTTCTACCAATCTTTTTGAGCTGTAAATTTAATTTATACACACATAGAGTAGGGATCAGTGGGAATCAAAGTTGCAATTTCCATTTCTCAGGTGAATACACTAATCAATAAGCTAACAGTAAGAATGAATAGGAAAAGGGATCCCAATTCACCTGTTGAAGTGAGTCTCTTGTGTAAAAGAGAAGAAAAAAGATGCATGACACTGCAAACCTAAGGGCTGGACTTTTTCTCCAATTATATGAATATCATCTAATTTATTTTTCTGATGAGGAGGCAGTTGTGGCAAAAAAAAATAAGCAGTCTATTTAGTACTACAAAATAAAAAAAAAAAAAGAAAGAAAGAAAAAATGCATAGGATTATATTCCAATGTTTGAATAAACTTTTGGAATTACGCTCAGTAAAGTAAAATTGAGTTGCAAATTCAGTTTATTTGCAGTCCACGTCTGCATACCTGATATCGTAAACAGGTATTATATTCGTTCATATTGTTTTGTTTATTATTTTAAATATGACAACACATTTCAAAAGTTCTAGATGTCACTTTTAACATTTCTAATTTCTAATAAAAAACCTTGGATTTTTTATTTATTTTTTTTTTTCTTAAATCCTGAATTTACAAAGGCATAGCTCACAGGCTAAAATGATTAAAGTTATGCTTCATAGACACGAGATTTCTAAGGATTCTTTTCTTCCAAAGCTCCCTGTATTCTTCAAATTTGTTTGTATGAATGAGAGCAATTTAATCTTGTAAGAGCTTTCCTATACTTCTAGTAAATCAAAATAATTAGCTGAAACATGTTGTGGATTAGCAAAGGCAGATATAGATAACTATTAAACAAAATGCATTCATTACCACTTCCAGCCCCCTTTACCTCATGAAACATCGGGCTTTTCACATGTTAATGAAATATGTTGCTATGCTAATTACTTCGGCAAAATGAAAAAGAAGATACTGTAGCAATCAAGATAGATTTAAATTTTGTCAGGGGTGTCCTATTCTACTGTTATAAATATAATTAAACTTTCTTATGAATTTTTCATGATGACTCCTTAGAAGCATTGCTTTTTGTTTATTATTAACTGACAGCAGTGCATATTTTGACTGTTTTATGCATCTGTAATGTAGAGAAACAAAAGCTCTTTCTGACCTAAGCTCATTTCTAGTATTATCCAAACAATAATTTTCTACAATGTTACTACAAAGATAACATAAATATCAAAATTATAATCCACTAGAAACAAAACTACTAAGTGCCATATGTATATTTTTTGAAATCATAGAACCATGGAATAATTAATGTCGATGATTAAGACCTCCAAGATCATCTGTTCCAACCATACCTCTACCACCAATATCACCTACTAAACCATGTTCCTAAGCATCACATCCAACCCTTCCTTAAGCACCCCCAGGGACAGTGACTCCATCACTTCCCTGTGCAACCTGTTCCAATGCCTGACTACTCTTTCTGAGAAGAAATTTCCCCTGATTTACAGCCTGAACCTCGCCAGGTGCAACTTGTGGCCATTCTTTCTTGTCTTATCTCTAGGTATCTGTGAGAAGAGGCCAACTCCCAGTTCCCCTTCCTATCACACAGTTGGAGAAAGCAAGAAGGTCTCTCCTGAGCCTCCTCTTCTCCAGACTAAACAATCACAGTTCTTTCAGCTGCTCCTCATAAAAACTGTGCTCCAGGCCCTTCACCAGCTTCATAGCCCTTCTCTGGACATGCTTCAGGGGCTTGATGTCTTTCCTGTAGTGAGGGGCCCCAAACTGAACACAGTACTCGAGGTGTGGCCTCACCAGAGTAGAATTCAAGGGGACAATCACCTCCCTGTTCCTGCAGGCTATACTATTCCTAATAGAAGCCAGGATGCCACTGGCCTTCCAGGCCACCTGGGAACACTGCTGGCTCATGTTCAAGCAAGCGTCAACCGACAACCCCAGATCCTTTTCCTCTGCACAGCTTTTAAGCCACTCTGCCCCAAGCCTGTAGCATTGCATGTGGTTGTTGTGACTGAAGTGGAAGACCCGGCACTTAGCCACACTGAACCTCATCCCATTGGCCTCTGCCCATTGATCCAGTCTGTGCAGGTCCCTCTTCAGGGCCTTCCAACCCTCCAGTAGGCTGACACTTCCCCCCAACATTCTGTTGTCTGCAAACTTACTGTGGATGCACTCAATTCCCTCATCCAGATCACCAATAAAGATATTAAAGAGGATGTATTCAAACACCAGTCCCTGTGGAACACCACTCGTGATGGGCTGCCAGCTAGATTTCACTCCATTCACCACCAGTCTCTGGGCCTGGCCATCCAGCCTGTTTTCAACCCAGCCAAGAGTGTATCTGTCCAAGCCACGGGCTGCTAGCTTCTCCAAAAGAATACTGTGGGAGACCATGTCAAAGCCTTTGTTGAAGTCTAGGTAGACTACATCAACAGCCTTTCCCTCATCCACCAGGTGGGTTACCTTGTCATAGAAGGAGATTAGGTTGGTCAGGCATGACTTGCCTTCCCATGATCCCATGATGACTAGGCCTGAGCCCCGACTTGTCCCACATATGCTGTTGTGATTGCATTCAAGATGAACTGTTCCATAATCCTTTCAATCTGAGGACAACACTGATCTTAGATGACATGTTCTTCATTAAAAATTGATATCTCCATTTGCTAATAATAAATAGAAACTGTAGAGAAGAAGTTAAGATCTCTTCACATTTTATTTTCTACTCATGACTGAGCAAAAATTCTCTGTGGAATATAAGTCAAACCTAAAAAGAATAGGAGGTATGTTGTTTTAACATTTTATCCCTCTGGGCTTGAAATGAATTTCAGGAAAACACCTGTTTTTGGTTATTTGCTTACTCTAAAAAGATTGTCAATTTTATTGCTTACAGAGCAAACAAACACTTAAGGAGTTTCAGTGCTCTGCAATTTTTGAGTCAGGCTAAGTTTTCCATATATACACTATTTCTTAAATACTCATTTATTGTTAATTTTTTACTTGTCATGGAACTAATTTCTATCGATCTTGTTTTCATCCTTGTTTCTGTGAAGATTCATCTACTTTTATTTATTTGTTTTAATTTTCTCTTTGTGCTGACTGCAACATTTCAGTATTGTGTGTCTCATAATCACATATGAGCAAGTTATATGAATTCTAAGACTCCTTGGCTATTCAGCCCACTTCTATGGAAAACACAGAATTTCTGTTTAGGAGGTATATGACCTGACTGATGCTTACTCACCATCTCTCCAGCTACCATTGATGAGACCACATTGACATCAGTTTTGCCTTTGACAATGACATGGTACAACAAGGTTGCAGACTGAATATTTCAACCTTTGTTCCAGCATATCTTCATTTGGAATTATAGAATGCAACTATTCAACTCTGTTCACAGCAAACTTTGAAATATATTCATGTTCAAAACCAATTTTTTTTATTGCCACAGTTGCCATTTATATTGGGCCAATTTTCATTTATTTATTTATTTATTTATTTATTTATTACTTTAATGACTCTTGAAAAGGCTACTCCAATATTTTTAGTCTATCTATTTTTTTATTTTTTTTTATTAGTCAGAATCCAATTCTGTTTTTATCACACCATAAAGTTTAAAATAACAACAAATATATGTAGAATCATTGAAACAGAATCATGACAGTGTGTTTTATGAAGAACACATTTTAGACACTCGAAAAATATTAGTTTATTTCAAATCTAATTAGTATTAAAAGATTAAAAAAAAAAAGGTCAGAATTCCTTAATTTCCATTAGATGCAAAAAACAATCTCTCAAATTGTCTTATATTTTTCTGCTATATTATAATATATTCCATATTCAGAAGATGAGAAAATTTATGATTTAATTGAAGCTGCAAGACTTCATATTCTGTTTGTTTCCTTCAAAAGTGATTTTAAATGATCCATCTTTTTTTAACAAAGGATGATTAAAAGTAAGCTTTCTTAACACCTTTGAGAGCTGAAAGAGCTACTTTAAGCTGCTTCTTTTTATTATTATTTTTTTTTTCAGAGTTGCTGGAAACATTAAGTAGTAGAAATATAAAAACATTTTTTGTTCAGATAAAAATGGATCATGTAATTTGTTATTTGTTAGTATAACCTGAATATTTCCAGAAGCATGTGACTGATGTGTGAAGGATGGGTAAATCATTTTACATAGACAGGAATCCAGTGTCACATCTTGTTAAGGTGTCCTAGTATAACTCTCTTGAACTCCAGCTACTGCTCCAGGAAAGTAAAGTCTCCTCTAGTACCTTTATTATATCTTCCAACCTCAGATAGCTATCCTATTCAGCTAAGGTGAAGGATGTTAACTGGCAAAAGACAACAGAACTTTGTCCTTGATATTCCTTGTCTTCTCAGAAAAACACATCTCACACATTTGCACTGATGTTAGGCATGTTGGGATCCCACTCATGAGGACTATATGAAGACGTTTAGCAAACTTTAGGTATGTATTCAAAATGTTAGTTAGGTTTTCAGAATTATATTTTACTTTTACTACAGATACATGTAAATTCTTATTTACTTTAGTGGAGACAAAATGTAATTCTCTTGAGTCCAGATGAACAATTTAAGTAGAAGTGAAACAATTTTAAGTGTTCATTGAATAGTGCTCAGCTAACATTGTTATATAAAAATATAACTAAATATAAATTGAAATATAAAAATATAAATAAATATTTAGGTTTTCTATTTACTACTCTAACAATTCTCAACCTGGAAAAAAAAAATGTTTTTAGAAGCATTTTCTATTTGGAAAAATATCTGCAGATCATAAAGGGCTGTCAAAAGTTTGTACGTCTTAAATTGAAGGTACTAGATGGTAGTGATAACAAGAGGTAAATTCATGTATCATCCCAAAATTTAATTCTTTTGTAGATTTAAACCTAGTCTTTTTATTTGCATAGTATGAACTCAACCATATTATACTCTCTGAATAATGTGTTTTTAACTTAAATCACTGAATTCATCACATGAATTCATATCTAAAATAATGTTGACTGGGTCCATTCATTTCTTCTCCCACTAAAAAGACCTATAAACCATAGACTCTTACCAGCCTTTACTAATATGTTATACTGGTATATTTACAAAACCAAAAAAAGTCATAAAGAAACAAGGAAAAACTAAAAGTTCAGGCTATCATTAAGAAAAAGCAATAAATATTTGATCACTTCACTAATTATGCATTCATAATGAAGTTGTTAACTTTTACAGAAATAAAAACAGAATTTCAGACCAGAAAAAAACAGCAGTGTATATTTCAGTGTCAGCTGATGAGTGATTATAATGGTTGTGTAAAACAAGCAAGATGATTATCGTCAACTTGTTTTTCAACTCAGTTTTGTTTCTGACAAAACGTCCAACATTGATCATATATATGGAGGTCATCTTATACACAAATGAAAAGCAGAAAAGAGTGTGAAGCACAAATAATTTCATTTTAATAAATATTTACTCAAAATCCATAAACAGAATTTGTGTCCATGACTGGCCACCTTTTGACAGCATAAGATCCAAAGTGTTTGTGGCACAGATGTAGGATGTTATTCGACATTCAGGTTTGAAAACTAAGTAAAATGTATTTCAAATTAGGAAAAGTGGTTCCCAAATCATGTTACTTCAATTCTTCTGTCTCCTTTACTGTAATACATTTCTGCATGCTTGTGATGAGGTGATGCTGCTTTCCAGATGGTGTGAGATGGGAAAAGCAGAGGAGTCTTTCAGCTACTGTAGAAAAATAAATATGTAGCAGCATAGTACTATTAGCTGAAATTGGTGGAGCTTTAGGCTGTGGGAATGTACTATTAACCCTTTGTTTTTTAATCAGAGAAACTCTAACCCAGAACCAGCTGAAACTAGAATACAAGAGTAGGAACAAGACTTTAATTACAAAATTTCCTAATCTCGAGATAAGAGGAAAATAACGGTCATATATGAGATACATTTCCAGGGGACAGTAAGAGACTAATCAACAGAAGACATAGAAATACGGTTGGACAATGTAGATAGCATGCAAAGGAGATGTGGAAGGGTGAGGACTGTAAAGCCGAAGGCTATCAGAAAATTGGGGTCCCTCCTAGGAGGCACCCAGCTTGAGCATTAATAAAGAAAGCTTTGTAGAAAAATCCCTATTTTGGCTTACTGATTCAATGAAAAACTTGGTTTAAATCCTGTTGTGGTGGCTGGCATTCATAATTTCCAGATTGAAAATATTAATTCTAAGTGATTATGCTCTGGAAAGTCCAGACTCATTACAGTTTTAATTTACCTCTGCCAAGTCTTTTCATCATGGTGTAATAATTTTGCAGTGCTTTAACTAGGTGAAATTTTATTTGCTTTGTAATAATAGAATTAAGTTGATATTAAATTTTTACTAGCTTGTGCAAGTAATTCACATTATGATCAGTCTTTTGCTCTCAGTCTCAGTAATTAGTCAAATTTAAAACAACTTTCACTTTCTTCCAACACTTTTTTCTCAATGAAATTTTAACTTTATAAATTTTGCAGTTAATAATTTTCAAACACCTTATTTGAGGAGTTAATGGGATCAGAGGACACATTACCAGGTAACTCTGCATAAAATTTTCCACCAGTATGATAAATAAAGACACAGTTATTTCCCTAAGAAATAAAAGTTTTTTTTCATCACAGTGTCATTATAAAGGGATCTTCCTTAATACACGTGTCTTTCTACTCCTTAATACACATTATGTGTCTTTGACTGATATTTTGTCTTTTAGAGACTACAAAAACTCTGTAAAACCAAATTTTGCCTTATTTTCTTAGCTGAAATTTCTTATTTTCTTGTCTTACTGCAAATATGTTTTTTTTTTTTTTTTTTTTTTTTTTTTCTGATATGAATAAACTTTCTTAAGAAATATGTAGGGGTATGTGGAAAGGCAGTGTCTGCTTCTTTAAGGGTATCTGGTCAAGGACCTTTTTCAATTAAAAAAAAAAAAAAAATATTAAAAGAAGGAGCAATCCATAAACCAGAACATAAAGGGACAGAGACCTAACTGACAAAAAATAAGGAAGGCACTGATGGGAACCTGATCAGTTACACTAATTGATGAAGGCAAGTAAGAGTGTGAGAATGTTTATTCTAGCAAGGTTATCTAACTGGGTAACCTTTTAAATTGGGAAACCAAAGGGGGGGTGGGGGGGTTGGGGTGGTGAGGGTGATGAAATGACCAGAAGCAAAATATAAAGAAACACAGACTTGATACAAGAAACATAGAGACAATGATAGTCTCCCATTCATACTAATTTAAAAGCTAAATAAACTGAACTAAAGAAACTACAGACACTATTTCCATGAAAATCAGTCTGGACTTAGCAAGTGGTAAGACTGTGAACCTGGTGGATTTCCAGACAGGGCAGAGAGGGGTGCCAGAATCGATAGGACTATACAAATTCATAAAGAGATACACATGGAGAAGAGGAAGCAGGAGGAAAGAGCTGGGTAAGTAGAACAGGGGCTTGTAGTGTATAAAACAGACCCAGCCAGAATGCTTGTCTGACTGAACCTTGTGCCTGATCACTGCAGTCTGTCCTATCATCTTATATCTTATTATTAAATCCTTCTCAATTGTTCTGCGTATCCTCACTTTCTAACTTGTGTATATGTGTGTTGCAAGGACTACGTCAGTTACTGGTGAGACGTGTGTGCGCAAGTGAAATTTCATGTCAGCCACTGGAGTCAGACCAAGGGTGAAGGTGTTGTCATGTACTGGAGTCAGTGGTATCCTTATTTCAGTAGCTGGAGAAGCCATAGCTGTCTGGATCTAGAGAGGGTCCTACAGAGTAACAGCATCCCAGAACCACAGGATGGTTGAGGTTCAAAGGCACTTCTGGATTTCATCTGGTCCAACACCTCTATTCTCACCCCTTCACCCCGACCTCACTCCCTAGTTCAAGCAGGGATACCTAGTCCAGGTTGCCAAGGACTAAATCCAGATGACTTTTGAAGAAGTCCAAGGAAGAAGACTGAAGACAGCTCTCTGGGCAATTTGCTCCAATGCTTAGTCACCATCACAGGTTTAAAAAAAAAAAAAAAGGAAAAAAAAGGAGAGAGAGAGAGAGAAAGAGAGAGAGAAAAGAAAAGAAAAGAAAAGAAAAGAAAAGAAAAGAAAAGAAAAGAAAAGAAAAGAAAAGAAAAGAAAAGAAAAGAAAAGAAAAGAAAAGAAAAGAAAAAAGAAAAGAAAAGAGAAAAGAAAAGAAAAAAGAAAAAAGAAAAGAAAAGAAAAGAAAAGAAAAGAAAAGAAAAGAAAAGAAAAGAAAAGAAAAGAAAAGAAAAGAAAAGAAAAGAAAAGAAAAGAAAAGAAAAGAAAAGAAAAGAAAAGAAAAGAAAAGAAAAGAAAAGAAAAGAAAAGAAAAGAAAAGAAAAGAAAAGAAAAGAAAAGGAAGAATTTCCTAATTTTCAGAGGGAACCCCCTCTGTTTAGGTTTGTGCCTACTGCCTCTTGTCTTGTCACTGGACACCAATGAAATGAGCCTGTCTCCATTTACAGACAAAAGCCACTACTACAGCTCAAATCCCCCTGCCCTCAGACTGCAGAATGGGAGTGGGGGGGTACAACAACCCTTTGTGTCATGGGCTAGGAATCAGGGACCCTTCCCACAGGGACCCCAGAAGGCTGCTGGTTGGAGGCAGAGGAACACACCCCCAGATGTTTCTAATTGTACTGATTTTATGACACACAGAGATCTGCTATGCTATTTGCTCTAATTAATATTTCATCAAAACTTTTTTTTTTTTTTTTTTTTTTTGTTATTCTTAGTAGAGGAGTGATATAAATTGGCATTTTCTGTTATAAATCTATTTAGTTAAAAAAAAAATAATCCCTGTCTACACAACACTAGCACTGGATGGCTTAGCAAAATATGTAGGCATGGGATTTAAACATATAATTGAATATACTCTTGTTAGGCAGGGGCTGCTTTATTAAAGTCAAGCATTAATTAGGCTCCTACTGGATGATTCAAAAGGCCCTCATCATTTTGTACTCTTATTAATCCCAACCTAAACAAATTGGATGGTGCTTCAGACCTGTTAGTTTTGTTTGCCTGCTCCCTGTTTGGTATCCTTTAAAAAATGTTATTTGCTCTATATTTGCTCTTATATGGAGAAGAGAACAGTATCGCCCTTTATATTATTTTTTTTTTTTTTCAAATGTTTATATGTTTAGCCAGACTAATGGATAAGTATGGAGGTGTACAAGATCAGGGCAGATGTATGGTTATAATTTGTCATGGCAGACATCACAACAGATGTAAAAGAGTTTGTTCTAATACCAGTGATTAAGAGAATTAAATTTGGATAACATAAAACAGGACCTGAGAACCCTGAAGAGATATCCTGAATTTTAAATACAGACATACTTATGAACAGCACGAGGGACTAATAGGAATAGAAGAAAGCAGATTAGGTGTCTGAAACTTAAGCATGTAACAGAAGGCAGAGAAAAAAATCTGTATGTTATGTTTGGTCCTCATGCTGGGGATGGACAAAGAAGATGTGGTAGTTTTACCCCGCTGGGCAGCTGAACTCTGCCCCAATCACATTCTCACTCCACCTCCTCAAAGGAAAAGGGGGAGAAGATATGATGGAAAAGGCTCAGGGACTGAGATGAGGACAGGACACTCAACAATTGTTGTCAAAGGTAAAACAGATTCAGCATAGGGAGATTAATATGATTTATTACCTATGACTAGAAGACTATAGTGTGAGAAACTAAAAAGCAAACTGAAAACACCTCCCCTTCTCTTGTACCTCCTCTCCCCAAGTAGCACAGGGGAATGGGAAATGTCGGCTGCAGTCAGTCCATAACACTTTGTCTTCACTGCTCCTTCATGGTCACTCTCTGCTGCTGCTCCAACATGGGGTCCCTCACATGAGATGACATCCTTCATAAACTAACCTTATGTGGGCTTTTCACAGGCAGAAACTATTCAAGAACTGCTCCAATATGGGTCCATACCAAGGGGTCCATCCTTCAGGAGAATAGTGCTCCAACATGGGTCCCCTATGGGTGGCAGATTCTGCCAAGTCACCCTGTGTGGGCTCCTCTCCACAGGCTACAGGTCCATCCTGGAGTCTGTTCCTGTGTGGGCTTTCCATGAGCCTCCTTCAGGCCAGATCCATGTTTCACCATGCTGCATGGAAATCTGCTCTGTTGTGGTACACCATGGTCTGCACAGGGACAACCTGCGCCACCACACTCCTCTCCACAGACCTCAGGGAAACTCCTACTTTGGCACCTGAAGCACCTCCTCCCACTCCTTCTTCACTGACTTTGGTGTCTGCAGGACTGTTTCTTACTTTCCAGCTGCTGTTGCACAGCAGGTTTTGTTTTGTTTTGTTTTTACCTTTCTTAGATCTTCTCTCACAGAGGGGCAACCAACATTGCTCATTGTCTCAGCTCTGGACAGCAGCGGGTCCCTTTTGGAGCCGGTTGAAACTGGCATTTATCTAACATGGTGCAATTTCTGGGCTCTGCTCACAGAGACCACCTCTACAACCACCCAGCTACCAAACCTTTGCCATATAAACCTAATACAGAAGACTATGTAAGTAATATTTAGTTGTAAGTTTTGAGAACAGCAAATTCAGCTGTTATGAGATGTGCAGTCTTGAAAATTTGTATTTCAACTACACCTACTCTGTAACAAGATATATAAAAACAAGGAAAAGATTGGAATAATCTGACAGTTTACAGTCATCTCTAATGCCACTTTTGAATATGAGAAGTATTAATTAATAACATGTTAATTAATAAAATGAGGACAATATATTTGTTTTATATACATAACTGGTCAACAGCTGCTCTAAAAGAGCTTGCAAAACAAATGACTTACAGAAATTCCAGGAAAGAAATCGGTAATTCTAAAAAAAGGACAACATGTTGATAAGACTATAACTCATTTTAAAAGAGCCTAAGTCTAATGGCGATTTGTATTTTAAAGACATTCAATATGTAGCCAAAACTAAAGTCTTTGACACCTATACATTAGAAGTCCATTAATCAGCATATAATTGAAATTAGTTTGAAAACAAATGTAAGCTTGCTAAAATGGTTTAAGCTACAACAATATCTAATATTTTGTAATACTGTGACGGTAGGCCCAGACAGAATACATAAGGATACATAAATATTTGAACATCACAACCAACAGAGGGGAAAAGACTCATAATTGCACATTTTGTTATTCAAGAAACAGAAACTGCAACAGGAAGAATGAAGAACAAAAAAAACCAAGAAAAATATGAGAGGCTGGAATAGATAGAATTTCTACTGAACACAGGGGAAACAGCTGGCAAAATCAAACACATGGCAAGCATCACTGTGGGCGGGTAAAATATCTTTTTATTGTGAAAAAAAAAAATAAAAAAGTATAATGGCTTTTCTTTACAATTGACTTTAAATAATAATAATAATAATAATAAAAAAAAATATCTAGCAAAGTCTGTAAGAGAAAACTGCAAATCCCCAGATGAAGGCTAAGAGCTGCCTGGTACAGAAGCAGAATTCTGTAAAACACATTGCTGTTGATTGAAGCAGGAATGTCTTTTTAATCCAAATATAGTTTTTGCTTGTTTGTTTTTGTTCTATTACAATCACCTTCTTTGTTTTACCAAATTCCAGCAGTAACACATTGTAAATTGTGCTTTAATCTAAGTCTCTTGTACTGAAACACATAAATGAATTTTCTCAAAGTTATTCTCTCTATAGATATTTATTTCTTTTGTTAAAATTGTATCCAGTTGTTTTCCTGTTTTCATTATGTTGCATTAAATAGTAAAGTAATTGGTAGTGGTGCTCGATTAGCCGTTGTAAGTGTGGTCATGTTCAGGGTACTAAACTATCATGATTACAGAATCACAAATAATGTAGCACACCCTCACTCTAGTCACATTCCATGAACTACCACGGCCACACACAAAGAGTTTGGTCATATTCAATGAGAATTATCATGGCTAGGTTCAATGCAATCCAGTGCAATTTATTAAAGCAACAAGTACACAGGTTCTTTGGCTTGCCGGTGATAAATTCACTGCCTGCAAAGCACATACAAATACTAAAAGATTGAGTAACTCAGCCTGGCTATAAATGCTTTAAAGGGCATAAAGCGACTCTATAGAGATTTCTAAGTTTTCCATGAAGGCACCTGGTATAACTAAGTGTTCAAATCTTACCCAAAGGCATCCCAGTGTGTGTGTGGAGGAGAGGAGTGTGGGGGGAGAGGAAGAGAGGCTCAGCCCATCAACTTATTCACAATGAAGTCACAATGGTATCTTCCTTAACATCCTCTCTCTCTTAAGCCAATTTATATTATTTTCTGTCTTTTAGTTGAGCTTGAGTGGCTAGTCCTGCATATTTTGATTATGATTGGTACAAAGTTTTCTTCTTTTTTTAAAAGTGTAGGCTCTGAGAAATTCAGAGCGTGTGCTCAGTGAGGGGTGATCACACCTTGGAGGCAGGTAGCTTTTGGGATAGAGGTGTGTTTCGGTGTTATAATTATATTATAATGAGCAAATTCACTAAAGTACAGTATTTTGTCAAAAATATGACAGGTCGTTGGCTCAGGGTAGCAAATGTGCTGTTTATCAGTCTTGGTGTGCACAAGAACAAAGTTTCCATCTTGTCCCAGAGCCTAGCTGCAATGCCTCAGCTTCACTCCGCTCTGCTCCGCTCCACTCCACACTCAACACTGTTCCTCTTAGAGTCAGCACACCAGATTCTCCCAGTGTGATTAACATCTACATTTGGAGGCCTAAGGAACTTTCGTGTAGTGCAGCTACACACCATCCTGGAAGTATCTTCAGTACTGTACCTTTCTTTAAAATGTGAATATCCATTTAATTTCCAGGTCACCTCAGGAAATTATTCCATAAATTATATATGTATATATATATATATTATTTTTTTTTTCTTTTTTATTCTAAATATATTTGGATAAGCACACTACTACATTTTCCATTGCATAATTAGTATAGTTTCTCATTCCTCTGTCTATTCACTGCCTGGATGAATAGTTGTTGATAATGTGAGTTATCATCTTCACCAAACTATTTCAGCAGTCTGGATTATCCTAGGAATTCTGTCTATTGCATTTGGCCGCACATTGTCTAGTATCAGTATGAAAATATCTCAGGAGGGACCATAAGTAGAAACATAATTTTGTCTTTCTTTTTCTACTCAAGACTTTAACACTTTTTTTTTTTTTTTCAATAATCCTTTATATTATTATTATTATTTGTTTGCCTCAGTTTATGTTCTCTACAAAGCAACTGTTCACACTTAACAAAGAGCAGTTGCTCAGTTTTACTAAATTAAATAGATGTTATTAACTACTATAGTATTAGCTATTGTGTTTAACGAGGCTTGAGAAAATGTTCAGTAAAGTCAATAGCAAATTTTCTATTAAGTACAATAATGTGGAATACAAATTGGATTTGGAATGAACCTTTATTTTAATTTTACACAAACACTTAGCATTAAATAACCTTCAATGGCAGCAGTAAGTCATACAATTACTAACATTACTTTTTTTTTGGCAAAATAGAATATTTTTATGAAAAGTATGTGATTAATGTTTTTGAGCTGCATTGTGTCTGCAATAGTAGCATTAAATCTTACTTCAAAATCAAAGCATAAAATTTTTAAGACAACATGTAAATACCAATACCTTTACAAAACAAACCAAAATTCCACTGCAAAATGTCAAGCTGCTTGAATAGATTTCCTTCTAAACATCTTTGTGAAAACTGCAAAAAATTAAAAACAAGAAGATTAATATGACTAAAAGAAAAATTAAGACTACAGTGATTATAATGCTAGGTGAAAGAATTTTCTAGGCTCTGGTCCATGGTCTTACTGGATCTTTTACTGTTTTGTATTACTATTGTTTTTACAAATATTATTACTAATAATTACTAATAATTACTGGTAATATTACTATTATTTAAAAATATTTTATTGTTACTGTTATTATCTCTTAATCAATATAACTTTATTGAAAAATCAAAGCCTGATCACTTTGCCCCATGTGCCTAAGGACCACCAAGAATCATAGTCATCCATGTTAATTATACAACATCTACTACATGGCATTGAATATTAAGAGATGTGTGCATATATGTATGTAAAGATACATGTACTTATTTACTTATATATATATATGTGTGGATATGCATATGTATAAGACATACATATGTGTATATATGCATGATATGTATAAGTGCACATGGAAACTAAGGAGAAACTTAGTGACAGCCAACGCGGCTTCACTAATCATGCCTGACAAATCTGTTGGTCTTCTACAATATGGCTACAACATTTGTGAGTTTTACCTGCTTTTAGACTTGAATTTAAATGTCTGTGGTCTGAACAGGAAAGGAAGTGAAATAATAATAACAGTAATAATAATAATAATAATTAATAATAGGTCCCTGGAAAAGAGAAGACTGAGGGGAGACATGGATGAGAGGATGGAGCCAGTCTCTTTTCAGCTGTGGCCAGCAACAAGAATGAGAGACAATGGGCACAAACTAAAGCACAGGAAGTTCCAGCTGAATATGAAAGGGCACTTCTTTACTGTGAGGGTGACAGCAGGTTGCCCAGTCTTATTATATTGTGGAGTCTTCTTCTCTGGAGATATCCAAAACCTGGATGCCATCCTGCACAATGTGCTTTAGGTGATCCTGCTCAGCAAGGGGGTTGGACTAGTTGATCTTCAGAGGTCCTTTCCAACTTTGGCCATACTATAATTCTGTGATTCTGTCCCTGCCTATGGCAGGAGAGCTGGGGCTTGGTGATGCTTAAGGTCCCTTCCAACCCAATCCATTCTATGATATGATTCTACGGTATGAAAGTACAAAACAAGTGATGCACAAAGCAATTGTTCACTACATATTTCTGTCCCTGAGCAGTGGTGGCCTATTGCTCAACCCCTTTCAGAATTGGCTGAATTAGTTAATATTAACCATATTAGCTAGTACCAAAATAAAAAGAAAGTAACAACAACAACAACAACAATAATAATAATAAAGTAGCGAAATCCATCTGCTCATTTTGCCTCCTTCAACCACAAGAGCCAGAAAGGTTCTCTTTCTTCTCTTTTTTTACTCTTGCAGAAATGTAGAAACACTATGAAAAGGACAGCAGAGATAGCACTGTAAATCAAAAAAAAATAATAATAAATGAATAAATATAAATTAACTCTAGTTCCTTAACATTTTCAATCAATCTTATATCTTTCATCATCTCCATTCAGCAGTTGTTTAGAAGCTGTAAATGTGAGGGTGTTTTGCAACTAAGATGGTATCACACTGCTTCGATGCCTTTATCTTTCAGTAGTCCGTTTACTAGTATGTAGTTCTATTTTCTATCATGACTCTATCTGCAACTGCTGAAACACAAATATTCTGGGAAGTGAATGAATCTGCTCTGAATGTAAATGGAATACCTGGATGTCAACACTGCTGAAGAAGCATCATAATACCACTTGTAAGCAGTTTGACATATTCAGACAGAGGTTTACTGAAGCCCAAGGCTTAGTTGTGTTCCAGTTCTCTGAAGTTGCAAAGTACTACTAGGATTAATTATTATTATTATTTTATTTTATTTATTTATTTATTTATTTATTTATTTACCCTGAAAATACCACAGAGAGAAAAATATTTTATATATGATATATATTAAAATGTAAGTGTTAGGGATTCTTTTCTTTAATTTCTGAAGGCCACTACATGATTCTGTATTGTATTTTCTCCTGTCTAAGGGTTTTGTATTTTGTAACATTTTATTAGTAGTACTTCAGCCTATTTTTCACTTGTTTTGCCTATGTCAGCTGCTCTAAAGTACAATATAAAGTACCATGTTTTAGCAACAACAAGTACTTAATTAAGAGTTTAAATAGTTGGAACCCAAAGCTCCAATTAAATGTCCAAAACCTTTTTTTTTTCAAGCTAGAAGATTGCTGTGTTTAATTTGAAAACCCTTTTGTGAACTGAACCCTGAAGAAATCATACAGTCCTATACACCGTTTGAGATTAATAATAACATCTGCTGCAAATCAACCAGCAACTGAGAGAAAAATTAAACAGAAAAAGCAAGAAACAAATAAAACCAAAATGAAACAAATAAACAAAACAAACAAACAAACAAAACACACCACTGCCAGCAATACTGCATTAGTGAAAATTGGTTGCTAGAGAAACAGTAATGCTACATAACAAGAAAATGGATGTTGAGATTAGACAGAAAGATGAACTTCTGACCTGTTTTAAAGATAATTGAAAAATAAATATCTTGCATTTTATATTAAAAGTAATTAGATGATTCATATTTTCTGAGTTACTTTTTATCCTTTTTTTTTTTATTATTTATTATTGGAAGTTAAAAAAATAGGATCCTTACTTTTAGATGTTTACTCTTGTTTTTTGTTTGTTTGTTTGCATTATATTTCCTAGTGATGGTTAAAAATCTGATAGTTTTTCAAAATTCTGAAGAAGGAATAATCGACTTTTTAAATCAACTTATATGTTCTTTCAGAAGAGGAGAACAGCATGCCCATAAGTAATAGTCTAAGTTCATGAAAGTAATAATGACAGGATGACCAGTAATGGAAAGGATGAATAAAGTTCTGAAAATTAACTTTTATTTTCTTTTTAGTAACAGATTTCACAACAATTCACACTGCCTTATACAGAAAAGTGATAATAATTGATAATTTATTTGGATCAGTTGGTAACTGTCTTTCCTTATTTGAAAAGGGGAAAAAAATGAAGTAAATTAGTCTGATTATCAAAATATCACCTGATACGTTGTTTTTGTATTTCAGAATTTGTGCATAATGATTGACAGAATTTATGCCTTCTGAGGCACTCTGAAAAATAATTAATTAAAAAATAGACAGAGTACAAAATGATGAGAAGAAGAAAAAAAAAGTACAGAATGAATGTATCAATGTGCTTAACCCCCAAAATTTGATTATAAGGACAAAAGTACATACGTACATATACACACACAAAATTAAAAGGCAACATTATTAATATAAATTAATGTGTGATAGGAATAAAAATATTTCTTATATTTCCAACTTTCACAAAACATATTACATTATACTTATATTTTTAAGGCATGAATATGACATTTGTATGTGAAAGAATGTGCAGAAGTTGTTCTTGCTGTATCCACCACATCCATTCTTTATAAACAGGGTTCATTCTACCATGCGGAGGTAAATTGTATTATTGGTTTATATTGAAATCTGTCAGCATGACTTACTTTCATGGTATCTGGAGATTATTTTCTTAATTATTTCACAAGTAATCTATATAGAGCGTTGTGGATGAAATTATACATTTCTCTCATGAAAGAAAAAAGCAGCAATATATTTATTGATAAAACGTAGTGATCTAACATAGCTTAATTGTAAATAAGACTGAGACTTAACAAGATTTGAGATGGCAAGGTACACTTGATTATCTACTGCATAGAGGACAGGGTAATTAAGACATTCTGGAGAGACCCTCCCATTGAGTAACGGGGTTCAGGATTATATGTGCACATTCAGTCTAAAATATAATCTTAGTGATGCTTACAAGGTTTAGCAACTGAGTGAAAAATTTAGCATGGGACCACTTGCTTAAAATTTATTTCTAGTGAATACATGCTGCTATAAAGATTATTCATGTTTAATTCATGAAAAGGTACAAATACCAAACAAAATTTATCTCATTGTATTAGGTATAGGTGGTAAGATTTTGATAGTATGCTGAATGGGAGGGATTGAAGTGGTAAATTATTTGAGAAGAGTCTAGGAGCTGCCCCATGTCAGGGTCCAATGCACACACTTCAGGGTAAAGCTGAGTCCAGCAACCTAGCTGGTAGCACCACTTTTAAAATATATTTAAGACACGGGAAATAAGCTTGCACAGTAATTGTGAGAGAAAGTAGTGAAAAATAACAATAATAGTAAAAGAAAAGTGTGAGAAACAGCACTTAGATGTATGCAAGTCAAACGGAATCCAACTGAGTATACTGAAAGAACTAGCAGAAGGGCTGGCCAAGCCACTTTATATCCTTTATTAACAATCCTGGCTATCAGGGGAAGTCGCAGGTGCCAGCAAACATGACACCCATCTACAAGAAGGGCTGGAGGGTAGACCCAGGGAACTATAGGCCTGTTAGTTGTAACTCAGTGCCTGGAAAGCTCATGGAGCAGATTATCTTGAGTGTCATCATGCGGCACTTACAGGGCAAGCAGGCGATCAGGCCCGGTCAAGGTGGGTTGATGAAAGGCAGGTCGTGCCTGACAAACCTGATCTCCTTCTATGACAAGGTGACACGCTGGGTGGATGAGGGAAAGGCTGTGGATGTCGTCTACCTTGAGTTCAGCAAGGCTTTTGACACCGTTTCCCACAGCATTCTCCTCAAGAAACTGGCTGCTCATGGCTTGGACTGGCGTATTCCTTGTTGGGTTAAAAACTGGCTGGATAGCCGGGCCCAAAGAATTGTGGTGAATGGAGTCAAATCCAGTTGGAGGCCGCTCACTAGTGGCATTCCCCAAGGCTCAGTACTGGGGCCAGTCCTCTTTAATATCTTTATCGATGATCTGGATGAGGGGATTAAGTGCACCCTCGGTAGGTTTGCAGATGACACCAAGTTAGGTGCGTGTGTCAATCTGTTTGAGGGCAGGAAAGCTCTGCAGGAGGATGTGGATAGGCTGGACTGATGGGCTGAGGTCAACTGTATGAAGTTCAACGAGGCCAAGTGCCAGGTCCTGCACCTGGGGCACAGCAACCCCAAGCAGAGCTACAGGCTGGGAGATGAGTGGTTGGAAAGCTGCCTGGCGGAGAAGGACCTGGGAGTATTGGTGGGTAGTCATCTGAATATGAGCCAGCAGTGTGCTCAGGTGGCCAAGAAGGCCAACAGCAGCCTTGCTTGTATCAGAAACAGTGTGGCCAGCAGGTCTAGGGAAGTGATTGTCCCCCTGTACTCGGCTCTGGTGAGGCTGCACCTCGAGTACTGTGTTCAGTTTTGGGCTCCTCACTACAGGAATGACATTGAGGTTCTTGAGTGAGTCCAGAGAAGGGCAATGAAGCCGGTGAGGTGCCTGGAGAACAAGTCTTACAAGGAGCAGCTGAGGAAGCTGGGTTTGCTCAGCCTGGAGAAAAGGAGGCTCAGGGTCAACCTTATACGGCCTCTATAGGTACCAAATGGAGGCTGTAGCGAGGTGGGGATTGGTCTATTCTCCCACATGCCTCATGATAGGATGCTACAAGAAGGACATCAAGGTGCTTGAGTGAATCCAGAGAAGGGCAATGAAGCTGGTGTGGGGCCTGGAGAAAAGGAGGCTCCTGGGCGACCTTATCACTCTTTAAAGTACATTAAAGGAGGCTGTAGCGAGGTGGGGATTGGTCTACTCTTCCACATGCCTCGTGACAGGATGAGGGGAACGGGCTTAAGTTGCACCAGGGGTGTTTTAGGTTGGATATTAGGAAGAACTTCTTTACTGAGAGGGTTGTTAGGCATTGGAATGGGCTGCCCAGGGAAGTGGTGGAGTCACCATTCCTGGAGGTCTTTAAAAGATGTTTAGATGTTGAACTTAGCGATATGGTTTAGTGGAGGACCGATTCATATTAGGTCAGAGGTTGGACTCGATGATCTTGAGATCTCTTCCAACCTAGACAATTCTGTGATTCTGTGATATGATGAGCCCTGCTTTCTTGGAAGTGGCTGAACACCTGTCTGCCAATGGGAAGTCGCAAATTTATCCCTGTTTTTGCTTTGCTTATGCTAGTGGCTTTTGTCTTTAACTCAACCCTTGATTTCTTGCACTTTTACTTTTCCGATTCTCTCCCCTATCCCACCTGGGGAGAGTAAGTGAGTGCTTTGTGGTACTTAGCTTCCTGCTGGAACTAAACAACAGCACATACTGTTTTGTTGATGTTTCTTTGTTTGTTTTGAGACTAGGGTGCCTACATTTGCTTATATCAAGAAAGTCCATCTTTTGCATGTTTGTGTGTACATTTATTGATATGCTGGTGACAAATGGTATCAAGGGTATGGACTGGTGACAAAATAACAGATCATATTTATTTATTAATAATTATTACAATAGACATATAATGAATGAGTGGTAACGTGTATTATAAATCTGCCTGACTGTGATGAGGATTTGGCAGATTTATTGACAATATTTATTATAGCCCATAGATTCTTCAGTGAAAAAGAATTATGTGTTCTTGTTTCTGCCACAAGTAACAGATTAATCAACCTTTAAAGAGCCTTGAGAGGTGGGAGGTAGTGAGAAATTTCTCATGTTGTGTTTTGAAGCATTATGAAAGGATAGGACAATAGTATTTACAACCAGTTTGATTATCATGTCTTTTTTATATTGACAGTATCCATCTTGTGGAACATCATGTGGAAATATTATCAGTACATTTCTGGATAAAAAATTAAGCTTACGGGACTGTTTTATATTCATTTCTAATAAGTATTCGTTCATAATATTTTGATAAAGATGATCAGAGTTGGTCAGAAATGCAGTTTTATATCCTGCCATCATCAGAGTAGATATAGCTCCTATGGTTTATAATAAAATAATTTTTTGTAAAGATACATATGATTTCATGCTACATAGTATTGATACTTACACTGAATTAGATACTCTTCAGACTAATATGACAGATAAGACCTTTATAAGAACTTTATTTGATGCACTGCATTACTACATTACTCTTTCTAAGTTTAATTTCAAGTTCTTATCAAATAATTTTAAGGATATGGTTTCTGAATGACAATTTCATTACAATTTCTTCTTAACATATGATTTTTTATTACCTTCTTAAAGATGGATTCATTACATCAGGAATGAGTAGGACAGAGTAGGAGAGAAAATAATTAAAGAACTTAACAGTTAGACAGAATTTGTCTTTTGAATCTTGGCCTGCAAGAAAGGAAGAAAGATTACACAGGCTAGTTTCAGTTTATTTCCATGTGAAAGGAATCAGAGAACCAAATAATGGCTTGGATTGGAAGAGACCTTAAACATCATCTAGTTCCAACCCCCCTGCCATGGGCACGGATGTCATCTACTAGATTAAGTTGCACAGGGTCCCTACCAACCTGGTTTTGAACACCTCCAGGGATGGGGCATCCAGAACTTCTTCACTAGGAGGCTCAGGGGTGACCTTATCACTCTTTATAAGTACATTAAAGGAGGCTGCAGTGAGGTAGGGGTTGGTCTATTCTCCCACGTGCCTGGTGACAGGATGAGGGAGAATGGGCTAAAGTTGCATCAGGGGTGTTTTAGGTTGGACATTAGGAAGAACTTATTTACTGAAAGGGTTGTGAGACATTGGAATGGGCTGCCCAGGGAAGTGGTGGAGTCACTATCCCTGGAGGTCTTTACAAGACGTTTAGATGTTGAACTTAGCAATATGGTTTAGTGGAGGACTTGTTAGTGTTAGGTTAGAGGTTGGACTCAATGATCTTGAGGTTGATCTCAATGGTCTCTTCCAACCTAGAAAATTCTATGATTCTGTGATTCTCTTGGCAGCTTATTCCAGTGCCTCATCACCTTCTGAGTGAAGAATTTCCTCCTAACCTCTATTCTACATGTAAATCCCCTCTGGTTTAGTTTATAACCATTCCCCCTTGTCTTATCATTATAAGTAAATGAAGAAGAGGTCCATTTTTTTAGAAGCGCTCAAGGATAATCCTGCAGTCATATGCAGTCTTATGCAGAAATGTACTTCCAGATTCAATGCTTACACTCAGTGCATACAAAGAGGACTCATCATTAGTTTCAACACTCATAAAATTACCTGTTTGAAAACTTGGTCAGCAGCCTTGTGTGCTTTTTGTTCATAACCTAACTAGGTGAGATGCTATGAGATTTAATATTTGTCTCTTCTATTTATAAGAGATGTGACAGATAAAATAACTAAAACTATATATATAATATATATTTGGTCTTATAAGGATAGCAGGAGTTGCATTTAAATGAATTATGTTGTGTTGGAAAGGACTATATATAATATGTGTTAATATGTCATGGTAACTAGAAGATTGTAGTTGCCAGATGTATGTTGAAAGCAGAGGCTAGATTCCTGTGGGAAAGGCCAGGTCTTTTGTGGAGATGACAGACGATAAAATCTAAGAAATTTTGTTGTTGACAGCTAGACAACATGATATTTTCCATGTATACTTTCATGCATTATTTCTGGACTATGAAATTTTAGTGAATTTTACCTTGAGAAGAATTTACTGTTTCTGAGAAGAGGATGATGAATGGCACAGAATATGGTGAAATGTTAGAAAAACAATGAACGCATGAAGAAATGCAACAGAGAAAACACCAGGGAATAAAGAAAAACAGTGTCCTGTATCCGACTTAAAAATGGAATACATACCACTAGTTAAAGTCCTGAAATATTTTTAAAAATCTAAAAACAGTTCTGAATTTGAGAGGCTGAATTTATTAGAGGAAGTAAGATTGGGCTTGGAAGTGAAATCCATAGCAAATAATGATATGAGTTTTAAAAATAGTTTTTGTTGTATCAGTGTCATGGTTCCTCTTGAGTGGGCAGCCAAACTCCACCACAGCCGCTCTCTCACTCCCCCTCCTCAAAGAGGAAAGGGGAGAAAATACGATGAAAAAGGCTCAAAGGTTGAGATAAGGACAAGAAGATCATGCAGTAATTATTGTAACGGGCAAAACAGACTCGGAATAGAGAGATAGTAAGATTTATTGCCTATTACTAACCAGCTAGAGAAGTGAGAAACAAAGGAAAGAAACCAAAAGCACCTTCCCCCCCATCCACCCTCTTCCACCTCCTCCCCCCGAGCAGTGCAGGGGAACGGGGGAATGGGGGTTATGGTCAGTCTACAGCGCTTCTTCTTCTCTGCCACTCCTTCTTGGTCACTCTCGTCCCCTGTGCTGTGGGGTCCCACCCACGGGATGCAGTCCTTGATGAACTGATCCGGCGTGGGCTTCCCACAGGCAGCAGCTCTTCCAGAACTGTTTCAGATACGGGTCTGTACTATACGGTGCATCCCTCAGGAGAAAACTGCTCCAACCTGGCTCCTCCACAGGCAGCAGCTCCTGCCAGGTTACCTGCTCCTGCGTGGTCTCCTCTCCACAGGCTACAGGTCTGGCCCAGAATCTGCTCAGGAAGGGGTCTCCTGAGAGACATCAGCAAAGGATAGCATACTCCTTACACATTGTTTTGAAATACTTTTGTATTTGGCACAAAAGGAAAACTTACTGTGGTGGGTTGGCTTTGGCTGGCTAACATACACTCACAAAAATATTCTCTCATCCCCCCTCTTCCTCCCTCCCCTTCTCAACAGGACAGGAGGAAAAAATAAGATGAAAAAGCTTGTGAGTCAAGATAAAGACAGAGATATTTTTTTAATTACCATTATGATCAAAACAGTAAGATCTTGGGGGGGGGGGGGATAAAAAATTGCCAGTTAAAACAGATTTGTATAGTTGGAAAAAAAATACAAAACTAAAGACACAATCTCTCCACTCATTCTTCCTAGTTTCAAATTCACTTCTTCATTCCCGACTCTTCTACCTCCCCCTACAAACCAAGCAGTGCAGGGGAGATAGGGAATGGGTATTTTTGTAATAGCGGCTTATCTTTGCTGCTCCTTCCTCATTTGATTTCCTTGCATCCTTCCACAAGGTGCAGCAGGGACTAATTGCTCCAGTATGGGTCACCGATGAGTTCTAGCCCCTGACAGACCAAGTGCTCCATTCTGGGCTCTTCTCCATGGAGATGCAGTTCCTGACAGAATCCTGCTCCTGCATGGACTCTCCAAATGGTATGGTTTTCTTTCAGGGCATAAGATCTACATCTAAATGTCTTTTAAAGACCTCCAGGGATGGTGACTCCACCACTTCCCTGGGCAGCCCATTCCAATGTCTAACAACCCTCTCAGTAAAGAAGTTCTTCCAAATATCCAACCTAAACCTCCCCTGGCGTAACTTTAGCCCATTCCCCCTCGTCCTATCATGAGGCATGTGGGAGAACAGACCAATCCCCACCTCGCTACAGCCTCCATTTGGTACCTATAGAGGCCGTATAAGGTTGACCCTGAGCCTCCTTTTCTCCAGGCTGAGCAAACCCAGCTTCCTCAGCCGCTCCTTGTAAGACTTGTTCTCCAGGCACCTCACCGGCTTCATTGACCTTCTCTGGACTCACTCAAGAACCTCAATGTCATTCCTGTAGTGAGGAGCCCAAAACTGAACACAGTACTCGAGGTGCAGCCTCACCAAAGCCGAGTACAGGGGGACAATCACTTCCCTAGACCTGCTGGCCACACTGTTTCTGATACAAGCAAGGCTGCTGTTGGCCTTCTTGGCCACCTGAGCACACTGCTGGCTCATATTCAGATGACTACCCACCAATACTCCCAGGTCCTTCTCCGCCAGGCAGCTTTCCAACCACTCATCTCCCAGCCTGTAGCTCTGCTTGGGGTTGCTGTGCCCCAGGTGCAGGACCTGGCACTTGGCCTCGTTGAACTTCATACAGTTGACCTCAGCCCATCAGTCCAGCCTATCCACATCCTCCTGCAGAGCTTTCCTGCCCTCAAACAGATTGACACACGCACCTAACTTGGTGTCATCTGCAAACCTACCGAGGGTGCACTTAATCCCCTCATCCAGATCATCGATAAAGATATTAAAGAGGACTGGCCCCAGTACTGAGCCTTGGGGAATGCCACTAGTGAGCGGCCTCCAACTGGATTTGACTCCATTCACCACAACTCTTTGGGCCTGGCTATCCAGCCAGTTTTTAACCCAACAAAGAATACGCCAGTCCAAGCCATGAGCAGCCAGTTTCTTGAGGAGAATGCTGTGGGAAACAGTGTCAAAAGCCTTGCTGAAGTCAAGGTAGACGACATCCACAGCCTTTCCCTCATCCACCCAGCGTGTCACCTTGTCATAGAAGGAGATCAGGTTTGTCAGGCATGACCTGCCTTTCATCAACCCACCTTGACCGGGCCTGATCGCCTGGTTGTCCTGCAAGATAATCTGCTCCATGAGCTTTCCAGGCACTGAGGTCCAACTAACAGGCCTATAGTTCCCTGGGTCTGCCCTTCCGTCCTTCCTGTAGATGGGCATCATGTTTGCTAGCCGTCAGTTGACTGGGACCTCCCCCAATAGCCCAAATACTGTTGATAAATGATGGAAAGCAGCATGGCCAGCTCCTCCGCCAGTTCTCTCAGTACCCTCAGGTGGATCCCATCCAGCCGATTAACTTGTGCACATCCAAGTGCTGTAGCAGGTTGACAAACATTTCATCATGGATAGCGAGGGTCACGTTCTGCTCCCCATCCCCTTCCACCAGCTCAGGGTTCTGGATATCCAGAGAACAACTGGTTTTGCCACTAAAGACTGAGGCAAAGAAAGTATTAAGCACCTCAGCCTTTTCATCATGTCTCGTAACTAAGTTCCCCCCGGCATCCAGTAAATGATGGAGATTCTCCTTAGTCCTCCTTTTGGTGTTGATATATTTATAAGTACATTTTCTGTTATCTTTAACGGCAGTAGCCAGATTGAGCTCCAGATGAGCTTTGGCCTTTCTAATTTTGTCCCTGCAGAGCCTTGCAACATCCTTATAGTCCTCCCGAGTGCTTCGCCCTCTTTTCCAAAGATTATAAACCCTTCTCCTAAGCTCAAGGCACCACTCTGTTGAGCCAGGCCGGTCTTATTCCACACCGGCTCATCTTTGGGCACGTGGAGCCAGACCACTCCTGAGCCATTAAGATTTCCTTCTTGAAGAGTACCCAGCATTCCTGGACTCCTTTGCCCTTCACAACCACCTCCCAAAGGGACTCTGCCAACCAGTGTACTGAACAGCTCAAAGTCAACCCTCTGGTAGTCCAAGACTGTGGTTTTACTGATCCCCTTCCTGACTTCACCAAGAATGGAGAACTCTACCATTTCATGGTTACTCTGCCCAAGACAGCTCCCGACCACCACATCTCCCACCAGTCCTTCTCTGTTTGTGAAGAGAAGGTCTAGCGGGGCACCTCCCCTGGTAGGCTCACTAACCAGCTGTGCCAGGAAGCTATCTTCCACGCTCTCCAGAAACCTCATAGACGGCTTTCTCTGGGCTGTGTTGTGCTTCCAGGATATGTCTGGGAAGTTGAAGTCCCCCACGAGAACAAGAGCTGATGATTTCGCAACTTCTGCCAACTGCCTGTAGAACTCCTCGTCTGTCTCCTCATCCTGGTTCGGCGGTCTATAACAGACCCCACCAGGATGCTTGCCTTGTTGTCCTTCCCGCTGATCCTAACCCTTAGGGACTCGACCTTATCATTCCCAGCCTCAGTTTCCACGACATCAAAACATTCTTTCTGATATAGAGAGCCACACCACCACCCCTTCTGTGCTGCCTGTCCCTTCTGAAGAGCCTATAGCCAGACATTGCAGCACTCCAGTCAGGAGAGTGGTCCCACCACGTTTCCGTGATGGCAACCAAGTCAGAGCCTGCCTGCCACACGATGGCTTCCAGCTCCTCTTGTTTGTTACCCATGCTGCGTGCATTAGTGTAGATGCACTTCAGTTGGGCCATTGCCTTCGCTCCCAGCCTTGCCATTGTTCCCCCTGGCACAGCTCTAACAAACCTTGTTTCAGCCCCATCCCCCTTCCTACCTAATTTAAAGCCCTCTCAATGAGCCCTGCCAGCTCCTGGGCTAAGATCCGTTTTCCGCTTAGAGATAGGGGCCCGTCTACGGTCATCAGGCCGGGTGCCCAGTAAAGCTCCTCATTGTCAAAAAAAAAAACAAACAAAATTTCTGTGTTGGCACCAGCCTCTGAGCCACATGTTTATCAGGTGGGCTTTCCGTGTCCTCTCTGTACCCCTCCCTGCCACCATAGAGATAAAGGAAAACACCACCTGTACTCCTGCTCCATCCACTACCCGTCCCAGTCCCCCTAAATTCCCATTTGATAGTCTTCAGGCTTCTCTCTTCAGTGTCATCACTGCCAACCTGGACTATCAAAAGAGGATAGTAATCAGAGGGGCGAACCAGGTTGGGAAGCTTCCTGGCAATGTCCCTGACCCTGGCCCCAGGGAGGCAGCATAACTGTCATGCATAACAGTTTCTTGGGAAGACAAATGCCATCACTCCAAACATCCTTCCCCTTCATTCTTTTTCATCACAGCTTGTAATGCTTAGGATGATGTCATATGGTATGGAATATCTCCTTGGATATCTCCTTGATAGGATTTTTTTTTGTATGTAGTTGAAATCAAAAAAAAAAAGAAAAGCATAAAATATGTATATTATAATCTTTTTGCTAATGCAATCAGGATATTTCCTTAAACCTAGATTACTTTTTACATGTTTCCATGGCACTAGAAATAAAATATTTTGTCTTCATTATGTTTTACTGTTTTTTTTTGTTGTTGTTTTGTTTGTTTGTTTTTTTTTCCCAAAGGCACATTTTTAGTTTTAGAATCAAAATGACTTGTACCCTTTTCCCTATAGATAGTAGGTAATCAAATAGACAGTAGGTAATCAAATGTTTCCAGATGCATATGAACACACTTTGCATCAACTTACAAATACAGTCACATTATGTTTATATATTGGACATTGTTTTACTCTTCTGTTGTACTTCAGTATATTTTAATGCTATTCATTCATTCATTTATTTTAGAGGGAGTGCATTAATATATATATATATATATATATATATTTTTTTTTTTTCTGAGTATCATAATGTATTTCGTTTTCATCTCAAGTAAGTCAGAGTGCATGACTTTAATATTCTCAGATTTCTTTTTCTTTGTCAAATACTTCATATCACATCAAGCTTAATGCAATGCTTACTTAGAATAATGAAAAACAGGGTACACAAATTACGTTTTATGTGTCAACTGATCCACAGACATTGATCTTGTGCAATTAAGAACCAAATTTAAAGTGTTCTTTAGTATTAAAATATTAAAATATTAAAAATACTTTTAAATATTTTCTTTTATTATCAGACAGTTTGAATAAAATATTTGCTGAACCAGACCTTCCACACTAATTTAGTTTCCTAACAAAAATAAATGTTTTTCAACTATTGAGCACCTGAACCATGGGAGTTGCTTGATACAGGCAGTTTCTAAACTTCAGGTCATTTATTATAATCCTCACATTTCAAATGGACATAATTTTAACTTAATTTAATGTGAGTTGAATTAATTCCATACATAAAGAAATCTGATAACCTTGAAAATGTTTCAAATTGATAAAAATCAAACAATTTTGTGTCCCTAATGGATACATTTTAATGAGTAATATGTAATTTAGGTAGTAGAACCTCACTTCTGTTCTCTGTTTCTGGATGAGCAAAGAATTGGAAACAAACAAACAATAAATAAATAAATAAATACACAAATAAACAAAAGTCGATCAAGCCAATAGCAATCTTTGAAAAATATCAAGGAATCACATGGTCACAAATAATGTGTGTATGCTGATACAACAGAAGTTTTATGATTTTATGTGTATATTTATATACACATAAAATATGTGTATATACACATATTTTATGTGTATATTTATATACACATAAAATGTGTTTATATACACATTTATTTATAGAAAATACTATCAAAAGCTTCAGGCACCTACATTTTGCTCTTCTATGCAGCAACTTTTTGTTATTCGTTTCTGACTGCCCTTCTGTATGCTGGCTTCCTCAGCTCCACGCCTCTTCTCTCTTGACATTCACAGCCAGTCTGATTATGGGACCTGAACATCTTATTTTAGCACTGGAATCAAAACTGTTCTTATCCTATTTTTTTATTCCCTCTTTCCTTTCTCAGATAACATGAAGACAGAGATGTTCTTTGTATCAGCAGAGGGGTGGAGGTGTTTGCTGGATATGTGAAAAAAGCAAGATGGTAGTTTACCAGCAACTACATTAGCTGAGAAGACCTGAGTAGTTCACATCTCTGCAGGACTGGTGATGGAAAGTATTACTAATGGAACAAGAAAGACTCCTGCATCCTCTTATAGACCCACAAGTTTACCATATCACTTCATCCAAACACTCATTAGTTTCAATTAGAATTTTTTGATATCTTTATTGTCAAAGATTCAAATATTAACCTTCATAACTGTTAACCAAGTTAATTTTCATGATAATTTTCATCATATTGAAACTTTAGGGGAAAAGAAAAGGAGGGGAAGGATAGTTAATAAAAAGGAAAAAAAAAAAAAGTATATATATATAATATAACCCGTTTAGAACATAACCATATTATGTAGTGCTGTCCTCAAGTAATATTATTTTGTGACTTAAAATAATACATGGACAGGAAGCTGTATCAACCCGGAACAAAGTTACCAAAGCAGGTTTCCCAGAACTATGGCCAGACAGCATTTGAATATCTCCAAGGCAGGAGACTTCACAATGCATCTGGGAAACCTTTGCCAGTGATTTGGTCACCTACATGGTAGAGAAGTGTTTTCTGTCACTCAGATGCAGTCTCTTATTTTAGTGTGTTCCCAATTATTCTTATCCTACCACTAGTAATAACTGAAAATACGATTGATAACTATCTAGTCTCCTGTACTTCAGAATTGTTACCTGCCAGTTTAAAAATCTAATGTTTTCTTCTTCTAGAAGTGGAACAATTTACTCATTAAAAGCTTATTAAAAGAAGAACTTAATTTGTTTATTAAAATCATTGTCATTCAGATGTATTGGATTATGAATAAATCTTTATATATATATATATAATACTTATATAATATATATATTTATATTAGCTTCTATGAGAGAATGTAAAGAAGAATGCTTCATCTTTAGCAAATACTTTCTTACTTCCACCTAAACTTAATGAAATCTGTTTCTTCCATTAGATACACTCACTGCATTAACACTTTACACAGCTTCTAATTACTCCACTTGGACATTGTCAGTGGAACCTCCTGGTCTCATGAATCTCATTTGTATTAGGATAAGAAGTTTGAAATGTCTACTTTTAAATCTTATTTATATGCAACACATAAAGAACAGATGTGGACATTTAACCCATTGCTGAACTAGTGCTGAAAGAAGGTTCTGGAAAATAAGGAATTCACATGCAATTTTGTGTTCTTGGCCATGCAAGAGTTTCTCAAATACTGGAAGTTATGAAAAGAGAGGACTGCATGCCAACACAGGAAAAATTCTCATGTCACTGATTATCTGGTAAAATTCTTGTTTCTCTCATGTATTACATTAAATTAGTTCTTTACTTGAAAAACAAAACGAAACAAAAACAAACAAACAAAAAAACCGCTATCAAAACATGATATTGATTTCTTGGAACATTTAGCAAAAATTGTACATTATACAGATATTTTTATGTCCTCCATCTCATACACTCTCTGTTGGAAAATAGCTGCTTACCTCAATGTCTTAGATTCAACAGACAGAATGTCTGAAGGTGTTAATTTTTGTCTCTGTTTTTTACCGTATTATTCAATCAACACTAAAATAAATTTTCTTCAAGTTGAGTTTGTTTCATCTGTGATCATAACTGGTAAGTGATTGTTCTGCCTTAATCTGGACCCATAAGCTTTGCTGTCTTATTTTCTCCCCTTGTGCTGTTCAGGAAGGGGAGTGAGAGAGTGGCTGCCAGTTTATAGGAAAAGTGTTTAGCTGATTTCTATTCACTACAGGCAGAACTTATGAAAGTTGGAGTATACACAAAACTGCATCAGTGCTATGTTTCACTTTTTATTCTGAGTGCCATCAGTTATTCTGTTGTATATATATATTATTTTTATATTTATTTATTTATTTATTTGCTGCAAGGTGAGCATTTATACGCAAACTTTATACAAACATATGTTGTGATATCTTACAAAACCAATATGTAAAAATAATGTCTGTCTAATCCACTCTCTTGGTTTTGGCTGGAATAGAGCTAATTTTCTTCACAGCTGATATGTGCTGTGTTTTGAATTTAGTAGAAAAATAATTCTGATAACACCATGATATTTTAGTTTTTGCAGTACAGTGCTTATGTTAAGCCAAGGACTTTTCAGCTTCAGTTGTATATTTTCTTTGGCCTTCTTTCAAATAAATAATATTAGTACTGTAAAATGACAAATAAAATACAGATAAAGGTAAAATGAGGAATAGAACCTGGGACAACAAAAAATCTATGAAATAAAATTTTCAGTGGTTGTTACACACAGCAATTGAATATAATCAGCTAGAGGAAAATAAACAGAAAATAGACAACTTTATGTCATCTGCTGACAGATAACATGCTTGATATGTTTAAAATCCTGACTAGCTTTGATAGGGTGGAAAAGAATCAGCAGTTAAGCCACTCTTCAAATCTAACAAACAAGGTTATCTGACAATTGCTAGTTACAGACAACAACAACAACAATAATAATAAAAATAAAAGGGGTATGTCTTTTTCCATGTTGCTGCAGAATATTGAATGTTGCATGTTTACCTGCATACAAATGGAGACTGATCATCTTCAGGAAAGGGAACTCTTCCTGAGGTTACAAAAAACTTGGATGTCAACATCATCTCAGGAATCCTCTAAGCTACAAATAGTTGGGGAATAGATGAGTACATGACAAAGAAAATAATAAAAATACTTCCTGTCTTTGTGTATTTTTTCCACAAATGTTTTATTTTAACCGCAACTGGATGCAGGATACTTGGATGACCTGGTATGATGTCCACTATGTTTGATTTTGTTTTATAATTCTATTAAGTATCAAGTCCATTTATTTGTTGAAAAAAAAAATAATAATATTGGAATTAGTCTGCTAAATAGACAGGGGAAAAAGCAACAGAAGAGTGAAAATATAGCCCCATTTAGTCAATAACAAAATATCCATAATTTATACAAATAAAAAAATCATTAATGGATTTCACCACACATCTGGATATCAGAACAGAAAGCTTGGAGTGACCTACCAGCTGCCTATTAGTGCCTGCAAAGAGGCCATCAAGGAAAAGAATCTAAACTTTTCACTGCAGTGCATGACAGAATATTGAGAATATTATGCATTTCAACATGCATAAGTTGAAAGAAGAGAGATTTGGACCAGATACAAGGAAAACATTTTAACTATGAAAGCAGTCAAGCAGTGGAGCAGGCTGCCCAGAGAGGCTTACAGTCTCAGATCTTAGAAGATTTCAAGACCTGACTGAGAAACTTGGTCTGACCTACACTGACTGATGGAGCTTTACACTCTGGCCCTTCTGAGGTCTCCTCCCGCCTGAATATATGATTCTATGATTTTGTTATCAGGTCTTTTTACATATGAAAATTCAGAAAAATGTTAAGAAAATTATTTTTCCTCTACATTATTTGTATATTTGTAGTCTGTCACATGAACAGAAAAAGGAATAGTGGTTTATTAATATGACATCCACATCATGCCCAATGTAGAAGTGAATTTATGTTTTTTTTATTATTATTATTTTATATTTTATTTTATTTTATTTTATTTTATTTATTTATTTTTTATAGTCTTTCTTCTCTTTCAGTGCTCTTTTTTAGTAGTAAGCATGAGTCTTTCTTACAAGACTAGCAACAGTGTTGTCCTGGTGGTGGTTTTACCCTACTAAGCAGCTAAACTGCACCACAACCGCTCTCTCACTCCTCCTTCTTAGAAGAAGAGAGAAAAAAGAAAGTATGCTGAAAATAAATAAATAAATAAATAAATTTTAAAAGGCTCACAATTTGAGATAAGGACAAGGAGATCACTCCCTGATTGTCGTCATGGGCAAAACAGACAGCATAGGGAAATTAAAATAATTTATTACTATTATTATTACTATTACTAACAGACTAAAGCTGTGAGTAACTAAAAACAAATTACAAATGTCTTCTCCCCATCCATCCTCTTCTACCTCCTCCCTGCCAAGTGGCACAGGTGAACAGGGAATGGGGGTTGCTGTAAGCCTATTACACTTCATCATATGCCTCTTCTTCAAGATTATTGTCCTTCCTTACTCCAGCATGGGATCCCTCACAAGAGATGCAGTCTTTCCTGAACTGATCCTGCATGGGCTTCCCACAGACAGTAGTTCTTCAAGAACTGCCATAATATTGGTCCATATCATGCTTCAGCATGGTTCCCCTGTGGGCTGCAGCTCCTGCCAGATCACCTGCTCCACCGTGGGTTCCCGTCCATAGGCTGCAGGGCCAGCCTGAAGTCTGCCCTGTCAGGGACTCTCCATGTGCTACTGTCTCCCTCTGGCCAGACCCTCTTGCTCTACTTTTGGCTCTTCTACACTCTGCAGTGTGGAGATCTGCTCCATGATGACACACCATGGGCTGCAGGGAGGAAGACCCTACTTTGCCATGATCCTCTCTATGGGCTTCAGGGGAATTCCAGTGTCTGGAGAAACTCCTTCCCTTCTTCTTCAGTGGCCTTGACATCCACAGGGTTGTCTCTCACTTTTTTTTTTTTTTTCCCCACTTTTTTTTTTTGTTGTTTTTTGATACTTCCTAGTATCAAAACCTTGCATCATAAAACCAATACGTCTTTAAGTTGGGACCTCTTAAGCTTGGAGAATAAGATCCTTTAAAATCAACCTTATTTGTTGGATCCTTCTTGTCTCCAGGAAACCAGGTCAATAAAGGATGTTGATACAGTTTAAAAAACTCACTGCTAAACTGCAGCTGTGACTATTAAAATTGTTGTTGTTGTTGTTATCATCATCATCATCATCATCATCATCATCATCATCATCATCATTAAATGAGAGGAACATACTTGTAGGAGAAAAAATACTTGATTAATATTTGCAATTTGCAGAGAAAAAAAAAATATATATATATAAATGAGGATTTAAAATAAACTTCATGCAAACCAGATAATTATTATAGCAAATTACATGTCAAAACTAGGTTTGTGTCCCACTAAACAATGACATTTATTTTCCATGAAGATGGTGAGTCACTTTATAAATGCTTTATACTCACTGTGTGAATAATTCTTCATATTTTTTTCACCTTTTCATCATATTTTTAGTCTTATTCCTTATTTTCATTCTGTTTAATATTTATGTGTTTAGTCAGTCATACTGGAAGACCTTTATTTCCTAAGAAAGTCATGTTTATATTGTTTTGATAATTTTTCTAGTTCTAGACCCTTGATGAGATGGAACCCTGCTTATATGTAGTTTTCAAGTTACAGTTACATGCAGAATATATGTAACATGGATATACATTCCCCAACCCCCCCCTTTTTTTTCTTCTTTTCTGTTCCAGTCCTTTTTCTAACAGTGTTTATAATGCTATTTAGCTTTTGACCAACATTAAATCCACTCTCACATGAAACTTGATGTAGCCTCAACTAAATATGGTTTGCATAGCCACAATTTGAAAAAAGAAGACAGGGAGAAGCATTCATCATGAGAAAAAAGAAAACAGTATCTTCACTTTTATCTTTACATTTTTCTTGTATTTTTTTTATTTATTTATTGATTAATGCAAGTTTATTTTTTCTCTATTTTGATAATTGTAGAAGCTGAGAAAAAGTGATTTTCTTTACTTTTAAAAATTAGTGTTTTTCTTACTCTACATTGTATTATACTATGTATTGCTAACTTTTTACTTTTTTTTTCTTTCTAGACATATAACACCATATTAATATTTTGAGAATTTGCTTTCATTTGGAGAACATAATATAAAACAAACCAACTGATGATGTTGATTAATGTACATATCTAAACAAATATGGCAACTTAGATGCACTTTTAAAAAGATTGTTGCATTGCCTGAAGCCTGTTACTGCTAGAAGCTTGTTACTGCTCTTGAACTGAATTAGTTAATTCTTCTACTCTGAAAAGTGAGTAATAAATAATTAAATAAAAGTGAGTCAATAAATAAATAAATAAATAGACATCTTCATGCCCCATGAATAATATGGAAAACTTTTCTGGGACATAGGTGAGCAAATGTGTCAGGTTTTAAAAGTAAATCAATTTCTACTGAATTTCTTAAAAATAATTTTAAAAGAAGTAAAAAACAAAACAACAACAACAAAAAAGCTGCACTTACTGTACATTAAAAGTGAATAAATAGTTTGAATAATTTAACATATTCTCCCAAATCCTGCCTCAAGTGACTGGACTGGACTGGAATTTGTGATTAACTCTTATTCTTCTGGTTGTTAAAGATGATGTCAAAGATGGTCAGTTGTTTCTGTATTTCTGTATTTCTGTATCAGGTACAGAGATGAAAAAAAATAAACAAACAGTGACAAATAGACCTTAATATTATTCTTCAGAATAGGCTGACATATTGGAATCTAAAACTGACATTTTTGTCATGTATCCTGTTTTCTGTGAACAAGTTTAAGTATGTATTAACAGTTCTTAATTCAGGAGGATTATCTAGCCCAATTATTTTTTATTATATTTTATTATATTTATTTTATTATATTATGTTATTATCATATTCATATTCAATTATATTCAATTATATTATATTATATTATATTATATTATATTATATTATATTATATTATATTATATTATATTATATTATATTAAATTTAATATATTTTTCAAAATCATAATCTTTTTATGCATTGTATGATATTAAGCCTTTTCTATGTATGATAGTCTTATCTCCAAACAAAATTTGTAGTGCTGCAATATTTGATTATTAAAATGCTCATACAGACAAAACACAATGGAACATTTCCTATTATTTCAAATCATAGAATTATCAAATCATTTAAGTTGGAAAAGACCTTCAAGATCAAGATCAAAAAAGTTCAACCATTGATCTGACCTACCAAGTCCCATTACTAAAACATGTCCCTTAGTGAGATGTTTACATGTCTCTTAAATACCACTAAGAATGGGTACTCTACCACTTCCTTGGGCAAGCTGTTCAATGCTTGACCACCTTCTCCATGAAGAAATTCTTCCTAATGTCCAATATATAATGCAATTCAATATCTAGCTTTAGAAATATCTATGTTCATTTAAGATCTTTACAAACATTTAATATGTCTTTGGACTTTTATTTATTTATTTGTTTGTTTGTTTGTTTGTTTGTTTATTGCCAGTTACCAAAAACATGATTGGCTTTCCTAAGAAATTCGGATGTTTACAGTCCCTGAAAAAATTCCTGGAACACAAAGAGAATCAATGAATTCCTTAAGTTTTTAATTTTTAAAAACTTGCTGAAGTGTAATTCCTTTATGTGCTTTTTGAAACATTGGCAAACATTTCCTTAGTATTTGACTGTGATTACCAAGGACTGCTTAGCTTGTTAATACATCATGAAAGTGACTACTTAACATGAATGAAGATGTATATGATTTTTTTTTTTTTTGTGATATTGACTCAATAATATGTTTTTGTGTTCTGATGGATGAGTTTATGCTGGTTTCCATTTGATATAAAAGTGATATTATATAATCAAAAATAACAAAGTAAAAGTGAAACTTAC